>NW_027413945.1:2462500-3692500 GCF_048773025.1 Camelus bactrianus
TCCCAACAAGCTAGGTGAAGGACGGCTTTCACACACACTTATCTCTCAGAACTGAGCATGTGGAGAGACTTTCGGTCATCTAGCACAAAGGGAACGGGTTGCAGGAGAAACTTTTATTCTGGTTTCTCAGTCTGTTTCCTAGTGCCGGTTTGAAGTTCCTGCAGTTTTCACTGTAAAACCGAGTTGGAGCTAGTACCTCCCCATATATATATATGGAGTGGAGTTTGCAACTGAAAAGGAACTTTGTGTTCCCACAAGCTAGGTGAAGGACGGCTTTCACACACAATTATCTCTCAGAACTGAGCATTTGGAGAGACTTTCATTCATCTAGCACAAAGGGAACGGGTTGCAGGGGAAACATTTACTCTGGTTTCTCAGTCTGTTTCCTAGTGCCGGTTTGAAGTTCCTGCAGTTTTCACTGTAAAACCGAGTTGGAGCTAGTACCTCCCCATATATATGTATGGAGTGGAGTTTGCAACTGAAAAGAAACTTTGTGTTCCCAACAAGCTAGGTGAAGGACGGCTTTCACACACACTTATCTCTCAGAAATGAGCATGTGGAGAGACGTTCGTTCATCTAGCACAAAGGGAACGGGTTGCCGGAGAAACTTTTACTCTGGTTTCTCAGTCTGTTTCCTAGTGCCGGTTTGAAGTTCCTGCAGTTTTCACTGTAAAACCGAGTTGGAGCTAGTACCTCCCCATATATATGTATGGAGTGGAGTTTGCAACTGAAAAGAAACTTTGTGTTCCCAACAAGCTAGGTGAAGGACGGCTTTCACACACACTTATCTCTCAGAACTGAGCATGTGGAGAGACGTTCGTTCATCTAGCTCAAAGGGAACGGTTTGCAAGAGAAACTTTTACTCTGGTTTCTCAGTCTGTTTCCTAGTGCCGGTTTGAAGTTCCTGCAGTTTTCACTGTAAAACCGAGTTGGAGCTAGTACCTACCCATATATATGTATGGAGTGGAGTTTGCAACTGAAAAGAAACTTTGTGTTCCCAACAAGATAGGTGAAGGACGGCTTTCACACACACTTATCTCTCAGAACTGCGCATGTGGAGAGACGTTCCTTCATCTAGCAAAAATTGAACGGGTTGCCGGAGAAACTTTTACTCTGGTATCTCAGTCTGTTTCCTAGTGCCGGTTTGAAGTTCCTGCAATTTTCACTGTAAAATCGAGTTGGAGCTAGTACCTCCGCATATATATGTATGGAGTGGAGTTTGCAACTGAAAAGAAACTTTGTGTTCCCAACAAGCTATGTGAAGGACGGCTTTCACACACACTTATCTTTCAGAACTGAGCATGTGGTGAGACGTTCGTTCATCTAGCACAAAAGGAACGGGTTGCGGGGGAAACATTTACTCTGGTTTCTCAGTCTGTTTCCTAGTGCCGGTTTGAATTTCCTGCAGTTTTCACTGTAAAACCGAGTTGGAGCTAGTACCTCCCCATATATATGTATGGAGTGGAGATTGCAACTGAAAAGTAACGTTGTGTTCCCAACAAGATAGGTGAGTGACGGCTTTCACAAACACATATCTCTCAGAACTGAGCATGTGGAGAGACGTTCGTTCATCTAGCACAAAGGGAACGGGTTGCAGGGGAAACTTTTACTCTGGTTTCTCAGTCTGTTTCCTAGTGCCAGTTTGAAGTTCCTGCAGTTTTCACTGTAAAACCGAGTTGGAGCTAGTAACTCCCCATATATATGTATGGAGTGGAGTTTGCAACTGAAAAGAAACTTTGTGTTCCCAACAAGCTATGTGAAGGACGGCTTTCACACACACTTATCTCTCAGAACTGAGCATGTGGAGAGACGTTCGGTCATCTAGCACAAAGGGAACGGGTTGCAGGAGAAACTTTTATTCTGGTTTCTCAGTCTGTTTCCTAGTGCCGGTTTGAAGTTCCTGCAGTTTTCACTGTAAAACCGAGTTGGAGATAGTACATCCCCATATATATATATGGAGTAGAGTTTGCAACTGAAAAGAAACTTTGTGTTCCCAATAAGCTAGGTGAAGGACGGCTTTCACACACACTTATCTCTCAGAACTGAGCATTTGGAGAGACGTTCGTTCATCTAGCACAAAGGGAACGGGTTGCAGGGGAAACATTTACTCTGGTTTCTCAGCCTGTTTCCTAGTGCCGGTTTGAAGTTCCTGCAGTTTTCACTGTAAAACCGAGTTGGAGCTAGTACCTCCCCATATATATGTATGGAGTGGAGTTTGCAATTGAAAAGAAACTTTGTGTTCCCAACAAGCTAGGTGAAGGACGGCTTTCACACACACTTATCTCTCAGAACTGAGCATGTGGAGAGACGTTCGGTCATCTAGCACAAACGGAACGGGTTGAAGGAGAAACTTTCACTCTGATTTCTCAGTCTGTATCCTAGTGCCGGTTTGAAGTTCCTGCAGTTTTCACTGTAAAACCGAGTTGGAGCTAGTACCTCCCCATATATATATATGGAGTGGAGTATGCAACTGAAAAGAAACTTTGTGTTCCCAACAAGCTAGGTGAAGGACGGCTTTCACACACACTTATCTCTCAGAACTGAGCATGGGGAGAGATGTCCGTTCATCTAGCACAAAAGGAACGGGTTGCAGGAGAAACTTTTACTCTGGTTTCTCAGTCTGTTTCCTAGTGCCGGTTTGAAGTTCCTGCAGTTTCCACTGTAAAACCGAGTTGGAGCTAGTACCTCCCCATATATATGTATGGAGTGAAGTATGCAAATGAAAAGAATCTTTGTGTTCCCAACAAGGTAGTTGAAGGACGGCTTTCACACACACTTATCTCTCAGAACTGAGCATGTAGAGATTCGTTCGTTCATCTAGCACAAAGGGAACGGGTTGCAGGAGAAACTTTTACTATGGTTTCTCAGTCTGTTTCCTAGTGCCGGTTTGAAGTTCCTGCAGTTTTCACTGTAAAACCGAGTTGGAGCTAGTACCACCCATATATATGTATGGAGTGGAGTTTGCAACTGAAAAGAAACTTTGTGTTCCCAAAAAGCTAGGTGAAGGACGGCTTTCACACACACTTATCTCTCAGAACTGAGCTTGTGGAGAGACTTTCGCTCATCTAGCACAAAGGGAACGGGTTTCAGGTGAAACTTTTACTCTGGTTTCTCAGTCTGTTTCCTAGTGCCGGTTTGAAGTTCCTGCAGTTTTCACTGTAAAACCGAGTTGGAGCTAGTTCCTCCCCATATATATGTATGGAGTGGAGATGCAACTGAAAAGAAACTTTGTGTTCCCTACAAGCTAAGTGAAGGACGGCTTTCACACACAAATATCACTCAGAACTGAGCATGTGGAGAGACGTTCGTTCATCTAGCACAAAGGGAACGGGTTGCAGGAGAAACTTTTACTGTGGTTTCTCAGTCTGTTTCCTAGTGCCGGTTTGAATTTCCTGCAGTTTTCACTGTAAAACTGAGTTGGAGCTAGTACCTCCCCATATATATGTATGGAGTGGAGTTTGCAACTGAAAAGAAACTTTGTGTTCCCAACAAGCTAGGTGAAGGACGGCTTTCACACACACTTATCTCTCAGAACTGAACATGTGGAGAGACGTTCGTTCCTCTAGCACAAAGGGAACGGGTTGCAGGGAAACATTTTCTCTGGTTTCTCAGTCTGTTTCCTAGTGCCGGTTTGAAGTTCCTGCAGTTTTCACTGTAAAACCGAGTTGGAGCTAGTACCTCCCCATATATATGTATGGAGTGGAGTTTGCAACTGAAAAGAAACTTTGTGTTCCCAACAAGCTTTTTGAATGACGGCTTTCACACACACTTAACTCTCAGAACTGAGCATGTGGAGAGACGTTCGTTCATCTAGCACAAAGGGAACGGGTTGCAGGAGAAACTTTTACTCTGGTTTCTCAGTCTGTTTCCTAGTGCCGGTTTGAAGTTCCTGCAGTTTTCACTGTAAAACCGATTTGGAGCTAGTACCTCCCCATATATATGTATTGAGTGGTGTTTACAACTGAAAAGAAACTTTGTGTTCCCAACAAGCTAGGTGAAGGACGGCTTTCACACACAATTATCTCTCAGAACTGAGCATGTGGAGGGTCGTTCGTTCATCTAGCACAAAGTGAACGGGTTGCAGGAGAAACTTTTACTCTGGTTTCTCAGTCTGTTTCCTAGTGCCGGTTTGAAGTTCCTGCAGTTTTCACAGTAAAACAGTGTTGGAGCTTGTACCACCCATATATATGTATGGAGTGGAGTTTGCAACTGAAAAGAAACTTTGTGTTCCCAACAAGCTAGGTGAAGGACGGCTTTCACACACACTTATCTCTCAGAAAAGAGCTTGTGGAGAGACGTTCGTTCATCTAGGACAAAGGGAACGGGTTGCAGGAGAAACTTTTACTCTGGTTTCTCAGTCTGTTTCCTAGTGCCGGTTTGAAGTTCCTGAAGTTTTCACTGTAAAACCGAGTTGGAGCTAGTACCTCCCCATATATATGTATGGAGTGGAGATACAACTGAAAAGAAACTTTGTGTTCCCTACAAGCTAAGTGAAGGACGGCTTTCACACACACTTATCACTCAGATCTGAGCATGTGGAGAGACGTTCGTTCATCTAGCACAAAGGGAACGGGTTGCAGGAGAAACTTTTACTCTGGTTTCTCAGTCTGTTTCATAGTGCCGGTTTGAAGTTCCTGCAGTTTTCACTGTAAAACCGAGTTGGAGCTAGTACCTCCCCATATATATGTATGGAGTGGAGTTTGCAACTGAAAAGAAACTTAGTGTTCCCAACAAGCTAGGTGAAGGACGGCTTTCACACACACTTATCTCTCAGAACTGAGCATGTGGAGAGACGTTCGTTCCTCTAGCACAAAGGGAACGGGTTGCAGGAGAAACTTTTACTCTGGATTCTCAGTCTGTTTCCTAGTGCCGGTTTGAAGTTCCTGCAGTTTTCACTGTAAAACCGAGTTGGAGCTAGTCCCTACCCATATATATATATGGAGTGGAGTTTGCAACTGAAAAGAAACTTTGTGTTCCCAACAAGCTAGGTGAAGGACGGCTTTCACACACACTTATCTCTCAGAACTGAGCATGTGGAGAGACGGTCGTTCATCTAACACAAAGGGAACGGGTTGCACGGGAAACATTTACTCTGGTTTCTCAGTCTGTTTCCTAGTGGCGGTTTGAAGTTCTTGCAGTTTTCACTGTAAAACCGAGTTGGAGCTAGTACCTCCCCATATATATGTATGGAGTGGAGTTTGCAACTGAAAAGAAACTTTGTGTTCCCAGAAGCTAGGTGAAGGACGGCTTTCACACACACTTATCTCTCAGAACTGAGCATGTGGAGAGACGTACGTTCATCTAGCACAAAGGGAACGGGTTTCAGGAGAAACATTTCCTCTGGTTTCTCAGTCTGTTTCCTAGTGCCGGTTTGAAGTTCCTGCAGTTTTCCCTGTAAAACCGAGTTGGAGCTAGTACCTCCCCATATAAATGTATGGAGTGTAGTTTGCAACTGAAAAGAAACTTTGTGTTCCCAACAAGCTAGGTGAAGGACGGCTTTCACACACACTTATCTCTCAGAACTGAGCATGTGGAGAGACGGTCGTTCATCTAACACAAAGGGAACGGGTTGCAGGGGAAACATTTACTCTGGTTCTCAGGCTGTTTCCTAGTGCCGGTTTGAATTTCCTGCAGTTTTCACTGTAAAACCGAGTTGGAGCTAGTACCTCCCCATATATATGTATGGAGTGGAGTTTGCAAATGAAAAGAAACTTTGTTTTCCCAACAAGCTAGTTGAAGGACGGCTTTCACACACACTTATCTCTCAGAACTGAGCATGTGGAGAGACGTTCGTTCATCTAGCACAAAGGGAACGGGTTGCAGGAGAAACTTTTACTCTGGTTTCTCAGTCTGTTTCCTAGTGCCGGTTTGAAGTTCCTGCAGTTTTCACTGTAAAACCGAGTTGGAGCTAGTACCTCCACATATAAATGTATGGAGTGGAGTTTGCAACTGAAAAGAAACTATGTGTTCCCAACAAGCTAAGTGAAGGACGGCTTTCACACACACTTATCTCTCAGAACTGAGCACGTGGAGAGACGGTCGTTCATCTAACACAAAGGGAACGGGTTGCACGGGAAACATTTACTCTGGTTTCTCAGTCTGTTTCCTAGTGCCGGTTTGAAGTTCCTGCAATTTTCACTTTAAAACCGAGTTGGAGCTAGTACCTCCCCATATATATGTATGGAGTGGAGTTTGCAACTGAAAAGAAACTTTGTGTTCCCAGAAGCTAGGTGAAGGACGGCATTCACACACACTTATCTCTCAGAACTGAGCAAGTGGAGAGACGTTCGTTCATCTAGCACAAAGGTAACGGGTTGCAGGAGAAACTTTTACTCTGGTTTCTCAGTCTGTTTAATAGTGCCGGTTTGAAGTTCCTGCAGTTTTCACTGTAAAACCGAGTTGGAGCTAGTACCTCCCCATATATATGTATGGAGTGGAGTTTGCAACTGAAAAGAAACTTTGTGTTCCCAACAAGCTAGGTGAAGGACGGCTTTCACACACACTTATCTCTCAGAACTGAGCATGTGGAGAGACGTTCGTTCATCTAGCACAAAGGGAACGGGTTGCAGGAGAAACTTTTACTCTGGTTTCTCAGTCTGTTTCCTAGTGCCAGTTTGAAGTTCCTGCAGTTTTCACTGTAAAACAGAGTTGGAGCTAGTACCTCCACATATAAATGTATGGAGTGGAGTTTGCAACTGAAAAGAAACTATGTGTTCCCAACAAGCTAAGTGAAGGACGGCTTTCACACACACTTATCTCTCAGAACTGAGCATGTGGAGAGACGGTCGTTCATCTAACACAAAGGGAACGGGTTGCACGGGAAACATTTACTCTGGTTTCTCAGTCTGTTTCCTAGTGGCGGTTTGAAGTTCTTGCAGTTTTCACTTTAAAACCGAGTTGGAGCTAGTACCTCCCCATATATATGTATGGAGTGGAGTTTGCAAATGAAAAGAAACTTTGTGTTCCCAGAATCTAGGTGAAGGACGGCTTTCACACACACTTATCTCTCAGAACTGAACATGTGGAGAGACGTACGTTCATCTGGCACAAAGGGAACGGGTTGCAGGAGAAACATTTACTCTGGTTTCTCAGTCTGTTTCCTAGTGCCGGTTTGAAGTTCCTGCAGTTTTCACTGTATAACCGAGTTGGAGCTAGTACCTCCCCATATATATGTATGTAGTGGAGTTTGCAACTGAAAGGGAACTTTGTGTTCCCAACAAGCTAGGTGAAGGACGGCTTTCACACACACTTATCTCTCAGAACTGAGCATGTGGAGAGACGTTCGTTCATCTAGCACAAAGGGAACGGGTTGCAGGGGAAACTTTTACTCTGGTTTCTCAGTCTGTTTCCTGGTGCCGGTTTGAAGTTCCTGCAGTTTTCACTGTAAAACCGAGTTGGAGCTTGTCCCTACCCATATATATGTAAGGAGTGGAGTTTGCAACTGAAAAGAAAATTTGTGTTCCCAACAAGCTAGGTGAAGGACGGCTTTCACACACACTTATCTCACAGAAGTGAGCATGTGGAGAGAAGTTCGTTCATCTACCACAAAAGGAACGGGATGCAGGAGAAACTTTTACTCTGGATTCCCAGTCTGTTTCCTAGTGCCGGTTTGAAGTTCCTGCAGTTTTCACTGTAAAACAGTGTTGGAGTTGTACCTCACCATATATATGTATGGAGTGGAGTTTGCAACTGAAAAGAAACTTTGTGTTCCCAACAAGCTAGGTGAAGGACGGCTTTCACACACAAGAATCTCTCAGAACTGAGCATGTGGAGAGACTTTCGGTCATCTAGCACAAAGGGAACGGGTTGCAGTAGAAACTTTTACTCTGTTTTCTCAGTTTGTTTCCTAGTGCCGGTTTGAAGTTCCTGCAGTTTTCACTGTAAAACCGTGTTGGAGCTAGTCCCTACCCATATATATGTATGGAGTGGGGTTTGCAACTAAAAAGAAACTTTGTGTTCCCAACAAGCTAGGTGAAGGACGGCTTTCACACACACTTATCTCTCAGAACTGAGCATGTGGAAAGACGTTCGTTCATCTTTCACAAAGGGAACGGGTTGCAGGAGAAACTTTTACTCTGGTTTCTCAGCCTGTTTCCTAGTGCCGGTTTGAAGTTCCTGCAGTTTTCACTGTAAAACCGAGTTGGAGCTAGTACCACCCCTTATATATGTATGGAGTGGAGTTTGCAACTGAAAAGAAACTTTGTGTTCCCAACAAGCTAGGTGAAGGACGGCTTCAACACACACTTATCTCTCAGAACTGAGCATGTGGAGAGACGTTCGTTCATCTAGCACAAAGGGAACGGGTTTCAGGAGAAACTTTTACTCTGGTATCTCAGTCTGTTTCCTAGTGCCGGTGTGAAGTTCCTGCAGTTTTCACTGTAAAACCGAGTTGGAGCTAGTACCTCCCCATATATATGTATGGAGTGGAGTTTGCAACTGAAAAGAAACTTTGTGTTCCCAACAAGCTAGGTGAAGGACGGATTTCACACACACTTATCTCTCAGAACTGAGCATGTGGAGAGACGTTCGTTCATCTAGCACAAAGGGAACGGTTTGCAGGGGAAACTTTTACTCTGGTTTCTCAGTCTGTTTCCTAGTGCCGGTTTGAAGTTCCTGCACTTTTCACTGAAAAACCGAGTTGGAGCTAGTACCTCCCCATATATATTTATGGAGTGGAGTTTGCAACTGAAAAGAAACTTTGTGTTCCCAACAAGCTAGATGAATGACGGCTTTCACACACACATATCTCTCAGAACTGAGCATGTGGAGAAACGTTCGTTCATCTAGCACAAAGGGAACGGGTTGCAGGGGAAACAATTACTCTGGTTTCTCAGTCTGTTTCCTAGTGCCGGTTTGAAGTTCCTGCAGTTTTCACTGTAAAACCGAGTTGGAGCTAGTACCTCCCCATATATATTTATGGAGTGGAGTTTGCAAATGAAAAGAAACTTTGTTTTCCCAACAAGCTAGGTGAAGGACGGCTTTCACACACACTTATCTCTCAGAACTGAGCATGTGGAGAGACGTTCATTCATCTAGCACAAAGGGAACGGGTTGCAGGAGAAACTTTTACTCTGGTTTCTCAGTCTGTTTCCTAGTGCCGGTTTGAAGTTCCTGCAGTTTTCACTGTAAAACCGAGTTGGAGCTAGTACCTCCCCATATATATTTATGGAGTGGAATTTGCTACTGAAAAGAAACTTTGTGTTCCCAACAAGCTAGGTGAAGGACGGCTTTCACACACACTTATCTCTCAGAAATGAGCATGTGGAGAGACGTTCGTTCATCTAGCACAAAGGGAACGGTTTGCAGGAGAAACTTTTACTCTGGTTTCTCAGTCTGTTTCCTAGTGCCGGTTTGAAGTTCCTGCAGTTTTCACTGTAAAACCGAGTTGGAGCTAGTACCTCCCCATATATATGTATGGAGTGGAGTTTGCAACTGAAAAGAAACTTTGTGTTCCCAACAAGCTTGTTGAATGACGGCTTTCACACACACATATCTCTCAGAACTGAGCATGTGGAGAAACGTTCGTTCATCGAGAACAAAGGGAACGGGTTGCAGGGGAAACATTTACTCTGGTTTCTTAGTCTGTTTCCTAGTGCCGGTATGAAGTTCCTTCAGTTTTCACTGTAAAACCGAGTTTGAGCTAGTACCTCCGCATATATATGTATGGAGTGGAGTTTGCAACTGAAAAGAAACTTTGTGTTCCCAACAAGATAGGTGAAGTACGGCTTTCACACACACTTATCTCTCAGAACTGAGCATGTGGAGAGACGTTCGTTCATCTAGCACAAAGGGAACGGGTTGCAGGAGAAACTTTTACTCTGGTTTCTCAGTCTGTTTCCTAGTGCCGGTTTGAAGTTCCTGCAGTTTTCACTGTAAAACCGAGTTGGAGCTAGTACCTCCCCATATATATGTATGGAGTGGAGTTTGAAACTGAAAAGAAACTTTGTGTTCCCAACAGGCTAGTTGAATGACGGCTTTCACACACACATATCTCTCAGAACAGAGCATGTGGAGAAACGTTCGTTCATCTAGCAAAAAGGGAACGGTTTGCAGGGGAAACATTTACTCTGGTTTCTCAGTCTGTTTCCTAGTGCCGGTTTGAAGTTCCTGCAGTTTTCACTGTAAAACCGAGTTGGAGCTAGTACCTCCCCATATATATGTATGGAGTGGAGTTTGCAACTGAAAAGAAACTTTGTGTTCCCAACAAGCTAGTTGAATGACGGCTTTCACACACACTTATCTCTCAGAACTGAGCATGTGGAGAGACGTTCGTTCATCTAGCACAAAGGGAACGGGTTGCAGGAGAAACTTTTACTCTGGTTTCTCAGTCTGTTTCCTAGTGCCGGTTTGAAGTTCCTGCAGTTTTCACTGTAAAACCGAGTTGGAGCTAGTACCTCCCCATATATATGTATGGATTGGAGTTTGCAACTGAAAAGAAACTTTGTGTTCCCAACAAGCTAGTTGAATGACGGCTTTCACACACACATATCTCTCAGAACTGAGCATGTGGAGAAACGTTCGTTCATCTAGCACAAAGGGAACGGGTTGCAGGGGAAACAATTACTCTGGTTTCTCAGTCTGTTTCCTAGTGCCGGTTTGAAGTTCCTGCAGTTTTCACTGTAAAACCGAGTTGGAGCTAGTACCTCCCCATATATATGTATGGAGTGGAGTTTGCAACTGGAAAGAAACTTTGTGTTCCCAACAAGCTAGGTGAAGGACGGGTTTCACACAAATTATCTCTCAGAACTGAGCATGTGGAGAGACGTTCGTTCATCTAGCACAAAGGGAACGGGTTGCAGGAGAAACTTTTACTCTGGTTTCTCAGTCTGTTTCCTAGTGCCTGTTTGAATTTCCTGCAGTTTTCACTGTAAAACCGAGTTGGAGCTAGTACCTCCCCATATATATTTATGGAGTGGAGTTTGCAACTGAAAAGAATCTTTGTGTTCCCAACAAGCTAGGTGAAGGACGGCTTTCACACACATTTGTCTCTCAGAAATGAGCATGTGGAGAGACGTTCGTTCATCTAGCACTAAGGGAACGGGTTGCAGGAGAAACTTTTACTCTGGTTTCTCAGTCTGTTTCCTAGTGCCGGTTTGAAGTTCCTGCAGTTTTCACTGTAAAACCGAGTTGGAGCTAGTACCTCCCCATATATATGTATGGAGTGGAGTTTGCAACTGAAAAGAAACTTTGTGTTCCCAACAAGCTTGTTGAATGACGGCTTTCACACACACATATCTCTCAGAACTGAGCATGTGGAGAAACGTTCGTTCATCTAGCACAAAGGGAACGTGTTGCAGGAGAAACATTTACTCTGGTTTATCAGTCTGTTTCCTAGTGCCGGTTGGAAGTTCCTGCAGTTTTCACTGTAAAACAGAGTTGGAGCTAGTACCACCCCATATATATTTATGGAGTGGAGTTTGCAACTGAAAAGAAACTTTGTGTTCCCAACAAGCTAGGTGAAGGACGGCTTTCACACACACTTATCTCTCAGAACTGAGCATGTGGAGAGACGTTCGTTCATCTAGCACAAAGGGAACGGGTTGCAGGAGAAACTTTTACTCTGGTTTCTCAGTCTGTTTCCTAGTGCCGGTGTGAAGTTCCTGCAGATTTCACTGTAAAACCGAGTTGGAGCTAGTACCTCCCCGTTTATATGTATGGAGTGGAGTTTGCAACTGAAAAGAAACTTTGTGTTCCCAACAAGCTAGTTGAATGATGGCTTTCACACACACATATCTCTCAGAACTGAGCATGTGGAGAAACGTTCGTTCATCTAGCACAAAGGGAACGGGTTGCAGGGAAACATTTACTCTGGTTTCTCAGTCTGTTTCCTAGTGCCGGTTTGAAGTTCCTGCAGTTTTCACTGTAAAACCGAGTTGGAGCTAGTACCTCCCCATATATATGTATGGAGTGGAGTTTGCAACGGAAAAGAAACTTTGTGTTCCCAACAAGCTAGTTGAATGACGGCTTTCACACACAGATATCTCTCAGAACTGAGCATTTGGAGAAACGTTCGTTCATCTAGCACAAAGGGAACGGGTTGCAGGGGAAACATTTACTATGGTTTCTCAGTCTGTTTCCTAGTGGCGGTTTGAAGTTCTTGCATTTTTCACTTTAAAACCGAGTTGGAGCTAGTACCTCCCCATATATATGTATGGAGTGGAGTTTGCAACTGAAAAGAAACTTTGTGTTCCCAGAAGCTAGGTGAAGGACGGCTTTCTCACACACTTATCTCTCAGAACTGAACATGTTGAGAGACGTACGTTCATCTAGCACAAAGGGAACGGGTTGCAGGAGAAACATTTACTCTGGTTTCTCAGTCTGTTTCCTAGTGCCGGTTTGAAGTTCCTGCAGTTTTCACTGTAAAACCGAGTTGGAGCTAGTACCTCCCCATATATATGTATGGAGTGGAGTTTGCAAATGAAAAGAAACTTTGTTTTCCCAACAAGCTAGGTGAAGGACGGCTTTCACACACACTTATCTCTCAGAACTGAGCATGTGGAGAGACGTTCGTTCATCTAGCACAAAGGGAACGGGTTGCAGGAGAAACTTTTACTCTGGTTTCTCAGTCTGTTTCCTAGTGCCGGTTTGAAGTTCCTGCAATTTTCACTGTAAAACCGAGTTGGAGCTAGTACCTCCCCATATATATTTATGGAGTGGAGTTTGCAACTGAAAAGAAACTTTGTGTTCCCAACAAGCTAGATGAAGGACGGCTTTCACACACACCTTTCTCTAAGAACTGAGCTTGTGGAGAGACGTTCGTACATCTAGCACAAAGGGAACTGGTTGCAGGAGAAACTTTTACTCTGGTTTCTCAGTCTGTTTCCTAGTGCCGGTTTGAAGTTCCTGCAGTTTTCACTGTAAAACCTAGTTGGAGCTAGTCCCTACCCATATATATATATGGAGTGGAGTTTGCAACTGAAAAGAATCTTTGTGTTCCCAACAAGCTAGGTGAAGGACGGCTTTCACACACACTTATCTCTCAGAACTGAGCATGTGGAGAGACGTTCTTTCATCTAGCACAAAGGGAACGGGTTGCAGGAGAAACTTTTACTCTGGTTTCTCAGTCTGTTTCCTAGTGCCGGTTTGAAGTTCCTGCAGTTTTCACTGTAAAACCGAGTTGGAGCTAGTACCTCCACATATAAATGTATGGAGTGGAGTTTGCAACTGAAAAGAAACTATGTGTTCCCAACAAGCTAAGTGAAGGACGGCTTTCACACACATTTATCTCTCAGAACTGAGCACGTGGAGAGACGGTCGTTCATCTAACACAAAGGGAACGGGTTGCACGGGAAACATTTACTCTGGTTTCTCAGTCTGTTTCCTAGTGCCGGTTTGAAGTTCCTGCAATTTTCACTTTAAAACCGAGTTGGAGCTAGTACCTCCCCATATATATGTATGGAGTGGAGTTTGCAACTGAAAAGAAACTTTGTGTTCCCAGAAGCTAGGTGAAGGACGGCTTTCACACACACTTATCTCTCAGAACTGAGCAAGTGGAGAGACGTTCGTTCATCTAGCACAAAGGTAACGGGTTGCAGGAGAAACTTTTACTCTGGTTTCTCAGTCTGTTTAATAGTGCCGGTTTGAAGTTCCTGCAGTTTTCACTGTAAAACCGAGTTGGAGCTAGTACCTCCCCATATATATGTATGGAGTGGAGTTTGCAACTGAAAAGAAACTTTGTGTTCCCAACAAGCTAGGTGAAGGACGGCTTTCACACACACTTATCTCTCAGAACTGAGCATGTGGAGAGACGTTCGTTCATCTAGTACAAAGGGAACGGGTTGCAGGAGAAACTTTTTCTCTGGTTTCTCAGTCTGTTTCCTAGTGCCGGTTTGAAGTTCCTGCAGTTTTCACTGTAAAACCGAGTTGGAGCTAGTACCTCCACATATAAATGTATGGAGTGGAGTTTGCAACTGAAAAGAAACTATGTGTTCCCAACAAGCTAAGTGAAGGACGGCTTTCACACACACTTATCTCTCAGAACTGAGCATGTGGAGAGACGGTCGTTCATCTAACACAAAGGGAACGGGTTGCACGGGAAACATTTACTCTGGTTTCTCAGTCTGTTTCCTAGTGGCGGTTTGAAGTTCTTGCAGTTTTCACTTTAAAACCGAGTTGGAGCTAGTACCTCCCCATATATATGTATGGAGTGGTGTTTGCAACTGAAAAGAAACTTTGTGTTCCCAGAATCTAGGTGAAGGACGGCTTTCACACACACTTATCTCTCAGAACTGAACATGTGGAGAGACGTACGTTCATCTAGCACAAAGGGAACGGGTTGCAGGAGAAACATTTACTCTGGTTTCACAGTCTGTTTCCTAGTGCCGGTTGGAAGTTCCTGCAGTTTTCACTGTAAAACAGAGTTGGAGCTAGTACCACCCCTTATATATATATGGAGTGGAGTTTGCAACTGAAAAGAAACATTGTGTTCCCAACAAGCTAGGTGAAGGACGGCTTTCACACAAATTATCTCTCAGAACTGAGCATGTGGAGAGACGTTCTTTCATCTAGCACAAAGGGAACGATTTGCAGGAGAAACTTTTACTCTGGTTTCTCAGTCTGTTTCCTAGTGCCGGTTTGAAGTTCCTGCAGTTTTCACTGTAAAACCGAGTTGGAGCTAGTACCTCCCCATATATATTTATGGAGTGGAGTTTGCAACTGAAAAGAAACTTTGTGTTCCCAACAAGCTAGGTGAAGGACGGCTTTCACACACACTTATCTCTCAGAACTGAGCATGTGGAGAGACGTTCGTTCATCTAGCACAAAGGGAACGGGTTGCAGGAGAAACTTTTACTCTGGTTTCTCAGTCTGTTTCCTAGTGCCGGTTTGAAGTTCCTGCAGTTTTCACTGTAAAACCGAGTTGGAGCTAGTACCTCCCCGTTTATATGTATGGAGTGGAGTTTGCAACTGAAAAGAAACTTTGTGTTCCCAACAAGATAGTTGAATGACGGCTTTCACACACACATATCTCTCAGAACTGAGCATGTGGAGAAACGTTCGTTCATCTAGCACAAAGGGAACGGGTTGCAGGGGAAATATTTACTCTGGTTTCTCAGTCTGTTTCCTAGTGCCGGTTTGAAGTTCCTGCAGTTTTCACTGTAAAACCGAGTTGGAGCTAGTACCTCCCCATATATATGTATGGAGTGGAGTTTGCAACGGAAAAGAAACTTTGTGTTCCCAACAAGCTAGTTGAATGACGGCTTTCACACACACATATCTCTCAGAACTGAGCATGTGGAGAAACGTTCATTCAACTAGCAAAAAGGGAACGGGTTGCAGGGGAAACATTTACTCTGGTTTCTCAGTCTGTTTCCTAGTGCCGGTTTGAAGTTCCTGCAGTTTTCACTGTAAAACCGTGTTGGAGCTAGTCCCTACCCATATATATGTATGGAGTGGGATTTGCAACTAAAAAGAAACTTTGTGTTCCCAACAAGCTAGGTGAAGTACGGCTTTCACACGCACTTATCTCTCAGAACTGAGCATGTGGAGAGACGTTCGTTCATCTATCACAAAGGGAACGGGTTGCAGGAGAAACTTTTACTCTGGTTTCTCAGCCTGTTTCCTAGTGCCGGTTTGAAGTTCCTGCAGTTTTCACTGTAAAACCGAGTTGGAGCTAGTACCACCCCTTATATATGTATGGAGTGGAGTTTGCAACTGAAAAGAAACTTTGTGTTCCCAACAAGCTAGGTGAAGGACGGCTTCAACACACACTTATCTCTCAGAACTGAGCATGTGGAGAGACGTTCGTTCATCTAGCACAAAGGGAACGGGTTTCAGGAGAAACTTTTACTCTGGTATCTCAGTCTGTTTCCTAGTGCCGGTTTGAAGTTCCTGCAGTTTTCACTGTAAAACCGAGTTGGAGCTAGTACCTCCCCATATATATGTATGGAGTGGAGTTTGCAACTGAAAAGAAACTTTGTGTTCCCAACAAGCTAGGTGAAGGACGGATTTCACACACACTTATCTCTCAGAACTGAGCATGTGGAGAGACGTTCGTTCATCTAGCACAAAGGGAACGGGTTGCAGGAGAAACTTTTACTCTGGTTTCTCAGTCTGTTTCCTAGTGCCGGTTTGAAGTTCCTGTACTTTTCACTGTAAAACCGAGTTGGAGCTAGTACCTCCCCATATATATTTATGGAGTGGAGTTTGCATCTGAAAAGAAACTTTGTGTTCCCAACAAGCTAGTTGAATGACGGCTTTCACACACACATATCTCTCAGAACTGAGCATGTGGAGAAACGTTCGTTCATCTAGCACAAAGGGAACGGGTTGCAGGGGAAACAATTACTCTGGTTTCTCAGTCTGTTTCCTAGTGCCGGTTTGAAGTTCCTGCAGTTTTCACTGTAAAACCGAGTTGGAGCTAGTACCTCCCCATATATATGTATGGAGTGGAGTTTGCAACTGAAAAGAAACTTTGTGTTCCCAACAAGCTAGGTGAAGGACGGGTTTCACACAAATTATCTCTCAGAACTGAGCATGTGGAGAGACGTTCATTCATCTAGCACAAAGGGAACGGGTTGCAGGAGAAACTTTTACTCTGGTTTCTCAGTCTGTTTCCTAGTGCCGGTTTGAAGTTCCTGCAGTTTTCACTGTAAAACCGAGTTGGAGCTAGTACCTCCCCATATATATTTATGGAGTGGAATTTGCAACTGAAAAGAAACTTTGTGTTCCCAACAAGCTAGGTGAAGGACGGCTTTCACACACACTTATCTCTCAGAAATGAGCATGTGGAGAGACGTTCGTTCATCTAGCACAAAGGGAACGGGTTGCAGGAGAAACTTTTACTCTGGTTTCTCAGTCTGTTTCCTAGTGCCGGTTTGAAGTTCCTGCAGTTTTCACTGTAAAACCGAGTTGGAGCTAGTACCTCCCCATATATATGTATGGAGTGGAGTTTGCAACTGAAAAGAAACTTTGTGTTCCCAACAAGCTTGTTGAATGACGGCTTTCACACACACATATCTCTCAGAACTGAGCATGTGGAGAAACGTTCGTTCATCTAGCACAAAGGGAACGGGTTGCAGGAGAAACATTTACTCTGGTTTCTTAGTCTGTTTCCTAGTGCCGGTATGAAGTTCCTTCAGTTTTCACTGTAAAACCGAGTTTGAGCTAGTACCTCCCCATATATATGTATGGAGTGGAGTTTGCAACTGAAAAGAAACTTTGTGTTCCCAACAAGATAGGTGAAGTACGGCTTTCACACACACTTATCTCTCAGAACTGAGCATGTGGAGAGACGTTCGTTCATCTAGCACAAAGGGAACGGGTTGCAGGAGAAACTTTTACTCTGGTTTCTCAGTCTGTTTCCTAGTGCCGGTTTGAAGATCCTGCAGTTTTCACTGTAAAACCGAGTTGGAGCTAGTACCTCCCCATATATATGTATGGAGTGGAGTTTGCAACTGAAAAGAAACTTTGTGTTCCCAACAAGCTAGTTGAATGACGGCTTTCACACACACATATCTCTCAGAACTGAGCATGTGGAGAAACGTTCGTTCATCTAGCACAAAGGGAACGGGTTGCAGGGGAAACAATTACTCTGGTTTCTCAGTCTGTTTCCTAGTGCCGGTTTGAAGTTCCTGCAGTTTTCACTGTAAAACCGAGTTGGAGCTAGTACCTCCCCATATATATGTATGGAGTGGAGTTTGCAACTGAAAAGAATCTTTGTGTTCCCAACAAGCTAGGTGAAGGACGGGTTTCACACAAATTATCTCTCAGAACTGAGCATGTGGAGAGACGTTCGTTCATCTAGCACAAAGGGAACGGGTTGAAGGAGAAACTTTTACTCTGGTTTCTCAGTCTGTTTCCTAGTGCCTGTTTGAAATTCCTGCAGTTTTCACTGTAAAACCGAGATGGAGCTAGTACCTCCCCATATATATTTATGGAGTGGAGTTTGCAACTGAAAAGAATCTTTGTGTTCCCAACAAGCTAGGTGAAGGACGGCTTTCACACACACTTGTCTCTCAGAAATGAGCATGTGGAGAGACGTTCGTTCATCTAGCACTAAGGGAACGGGTTGCAGGAGAAACTTTTACTCTGGTTTCTCAGTCTGTTTCCTAGTGCCGGTTTGAAGTTCCTGCAGTTTTCACTGTAAAACCGAGTTGGAGCTAGTACCTCCCCATATATATGTATGGAGTGGAGTTTGCAACTGAAAAGAAACTTTGTGTTCCCAACAAGCTTGTTGAATGACGGCTTTCACACACACATATCTCTCAGAACTGAGCATGTGGAGAAACGTTCGTTCATCTAGCACAAAGGGAACGGGTTGCAGGAGAAACTTTTACTCTGGTTTATCAGCCTGTTTCCTAGTGCCGGTTGGAAGTTCCTGCAGTTTTCACTGTAAAACAGAGTTGGAGCTAGTACCACCCCATATATATTTATGGAGTGGAGTTTGCAACTGAAAAGAAACTTTGTGTTCCCAACAAGCTAGGTGAAGGACGGGTTTCACACAAATTATCTCTCAGAACTGAGCATGTGGAGAGACGTTCGTTCATCTAGCACAAAGGGAACGAGTTGCAGGAGAAACTTTTACTCTGGTTTCTCAGTCTGTTTCCTAGTGCCGGTTTGAAGTTCCTGCAGTTTTCACTGTAAAACCGAGTTGGAGCTAGTACCTCCCCATATATATTTATGGAGTGGAGTTTGCAACTGAAAAGAAACTTTGTGTTCCCAACAAGCTAGGTGAAGGACGGCTTTCACACACACTTATCTCTCAGAACTGAGCATGTGGAGAGACGTTCGTTCATCTAGCACAAAGGGAACGGGTTGCAGGAGAAACTTTTACTCTGGTTTCTCAGTCTGTTTCCTAGTGCCGGTTTGAAGTTCCTGCAGTTTTCACTGTAAAACCGAGTTGGAGCTAGTACCTCCCCGTTTATATGTATGGAGTGGAGTTTGCAACTGAAAAGAAACTTTGTGTTCCCAACAAGCTAGTTGAATGACGGCTTTCACACACACATATCTCTCAGAACTGAGCATGTGGAGAAATGTTCGTTCATCTAGCACAAAGGGAACGGGTTGCAGGGGAAACATTTACTCTGGTTTCTCAGTCTGTTTCCTAGTGCCGGTTTGAAGTTCCTGCAGTTTTCACTGTAAAACCGAGTTGGAGCTAGTACCTCCCCATATATATGTATGGAGTGGAGTTTGCAACGGAAAAGAAACTTTGTGTTCCCAACAAGCTAGTTGAATGACGGCTTTCACACACACATATCTCTCAGAACTGAGCATGTTGAGAAACGTTCATTCAACTAGCACAAACGGAACGGGTTGCAGGGGAAACATTTACTCTGGTTTCTCAGTCTGTTTCCTAGTGCCGGTTTGAAGTTCCTGCAGTTTTCACTGTAAAACCGAGTTGGAGCTAGTCCCTACCCATATATATGTATGGAGTGGGGTTTGCAACTAAAAAGAAACTTTGTGTTCCCAACAAGCTAGGTGAAGTACGGCTTTCACACGCACTTATCTCTCAGAACTGAGCATGTGGAGAGACGTTCGTTCATCTATCACAAAGGGAACGGGTTGCAGGAGAAACTTTTACTCTGGTTTCTCAGCCTGTTTCCTAGTGCCGGTTTGAAGTTCCTGCAGTTTTCACTGTAAAACCGAGTTGGAGCTAGTACCACCCCTTATATATGTATGGAGTGGAGTTTGCAACTGAAAAGAAACTTTGTGTTCCCAACAAGCTAGGTGAAGGACGGTTTCAACACACACTTATCTCTCAGAACTGAGCATGTGGAGAGACGTTCGTTCATCTAGCACAAAGGGAACGGGTTTCAGGAGAAACTTTTACTCTGGTATCTCAGTCTGTTTCCTAGTGCCGGTTTGAAGTTCCTGCAGTTTTCACTGTAAAACCGAGTTGGAGCTAGTACCTCCCCATATATATGTATGGAGTGGAGTTAGCAACTGAAAAGAAACTTTGTGTTCCCAACAAGCTAGGTGAAGGACGGATTTCACACACACTTATCTCTCAGAACTGAGCATGTGGAGAGACGTTCGTTCATCTAGCACAAAGGGAACGGGTTGCAGGAGAAACTTTTACTCTGGTTTCTCAGTCTGTTTCCTAGTGCCGGTTTGAAGTTCCTGCAGTTTTCACTGTAAAACCGAGTTGGAACTAGTACCTCCCCATATATATTTATGGAGTGGAGTTTGCAACTGAAAAGAAACTTTGTGTTCCCAACAAGCTAGTTGAATGACGGCTTTCACACACACATATCCTTCAGAACTGAGCATGTGGAGAAACGTTCGTTCATCTAGCACAAATGGAACGGGTTGCTGGGGAAACAATTACTCTGGTTTCTCAGTCTGTTTCCTAGTGCCGGTTTGAAGTTCCTGCAGTTTTCACTGTAAAACCGAGTTGGAGCTAGTACCTCCCCATATATATGTAAGGAGTGGGGTTTGCAACTGAAAAGATACATTGTGTTCCCAACAAGCTAGGTGAAGGACGGGTTTCACACAAATTATCTCTCAGAACTGAGCATGTGGAGAGACGTTCGTTCATCTAGCACAAAGGGAACGGGTTGCAGGAGAAACTTTTACTCTGGTTTCTCAGTCTGTTTCCTAGTGCCGGTTTGAAGTTCCTGCAGTTTTCACTGTAAAACCGAGTTGGAGCTAGTACCTCCCCATATATATTAATGGAGTGGAATTTGCAACTGAAAAGAAACTTTGTGTTCCCAACAAGCTAGGTGAAGGACGGCTTTCACACACACTTATCTCTCAGAAATGAGCATGTGGAGAAACGTTCGTTCATCTAGCACAAAGGGAACGGGTTGCAGGAGAAACATTTACTCTGGTTTATCAGTCTGTTTCCTAGTGCCGGTTGGAAGTTCCTGCAGTTTTCACTGTAAAACCGTGTTGGAGCTAGTACCACCCCATATATATTTATGGAGTGGAGTTTGCAACTGAAAAGAAACTTTGTGTTCCCAACAAGCTAGGTGAAGGAAGGGTTTCACACAAATTATCTCTCAGAACTGAGCATGTGGAGAGACGTTCGTTCATCTAGCACAAAGGGAACGGGTTGCAGGAGAAACTTTTACTCTGGTTTCTCAGTCTGTTTCCTAGTGCCGGTTTGAAGTTCCTGCAGTTTTCACTGTAAAACCGAGTTGGAGCTAGTCCCTCCCCATATATATTTATGGAGTGGAGTTTGCAACTGAAAAGAAACTTTGTGTTCCCAACAAGCTAGGTGAAGGACGGCTTTCACACACACTTATCTCTCAGAACTGAGCATGTGGAGAGACGTTCGTTCATCTAGCACAAAGGGAACGGGTTGCAGGAGAAACTTTTACTCTGGTTTCTCAGTCTGTTTCCTAGTGCCGGTTTGAAGTTCCTGCAGTTTTCACTGTAAAACCGAGTTGGAGCTAGTACCTCCCCGTTTATATGTATGGAGTGGAGTTTGCAACTGAAAAGAAACTTTGTGTTCCCAACAAGCTAGTTGAATGACGGCTTTCACACACACATATCTCTCAGAAGTGAGCATGTGGAGAAACGTTCGTTCATCTAGCACAAAGGGAACGGGTTGCAGGGGAAACATTTACTCTGGTTTCTCAGTCTGTTTCCTAGTGCCGGTTTGAAGTTCCTGCAGTTTTCACTGTAAAACCGAGTTGGAGCTAGTACCTCCCCATATATATGTATGGAGTGGAGTTTGCAACGGAAAAGAAACTTTGTGTTCCCAACAAGCTAGTTGAATGACGGCTTTCACACACACATATCTCTCAGAACTGAGCATGTGGAGAAACGTTCATTCAACTAGCACAAAGGGAACGGGTTGCAGGGGAAACATTTACTCTGGTTTCTCAGTCTGTTTCCTAGTGCCGGTTTGAAGTTCCTGCAGTTTTCACTGTAAAACCGAGTTGGAGCTAGTACCTACCCATATATATGTATGGAGTGGGGTTTGCAACTAAAAAGAAACTTTGTGTTCCCAACAAGCTAGGTGAAGTACGGCTTTCACACGCACTTATCTCTCAGAACTGAGCATGTGGAGAGACGTTCGTTCATCTATCACAAAGGGAACGGGTTGCAGGAGAAACTTTTACTCTGGTTTCTCAGCCTGTTTCCTAGTGCCGGTTTGAAGTTCCTGCAGTTTTCACTGTAAAACCGAGTTGGAGCTAGTACCACCACTTATATATGTATGGAGTGGAGTTTGCAACTGAAAAGAAACTTTGTGTTCCCAGAATCTAGGTGAAGGACGGCTTTCACACACACTTATCTCTCAGAACTGAACATGTGGAGAGACGTACGTTCATCTAGCACAAAGGGAACGGGTTGCAGGAGAAACATTTACTCTGGTTTCTCAGTCTGTTTCCTAGTGCCGGTTGGAAGTTCCTGCAGTTTTCACTGTAAAACAGAGTTGGAGCTAGTACCACCCCATATATATTTATGGAGTGGAGTTTGCAACTGAAAAGAAACTTTGTGTTCCCAACAAGCTAGGTGAAGGACGGGTTTCACACAAATTATCTCTCAGAACTGAGCATGTGGAGAGACGTTCGTTCATCTAGCACAAAGGGAACGATTTGCAGGAGAAACTTTTACTCTGGTTTCTCAGTCTGTTTCCTAGTGCCGGTTTGAAGTTCCTGCAGTTTTCACTGTAAAACCGAGTTGGAGCTAGTACCTCCCCATATATATTTATGGAGTGGAGTTTGCAACTGAAAAGAAACTTTGTGTTCCCAACAAGCTAGGTGAAGGACGGCTTTCACACACACTTATCTCTCAGAACTGAGCATGTGGAGAGACTTTCGTTCATCTAGCACAAAGGGAACGGGGTGCAGGAGAAACTTTTACTCTGGTTTCTCAGTCTGTTTCCTAGTGCCGGTTTGAAGTTCCTGCAGTTTTCACTGTAAAACCGAGTTGGAGCTAGTACCTCCCCGTTTATATGTATGGAGTGGAGTTTGCAACTGAAAAGAAACTTTGTGTTCCCAACAAGCTAGTTGAATGACGGCTTTCACACACACATATCTCTCAGAACTGAGCATGTGGAGAAACGTTCGTTCATCTAGCACAAAGGGAACGGGTTGCAGGGGAAACATTTACTCTGGTTTCTCAGTCTGTTTCCTAGTGCCGGTTTGAAGTTCCTGCAGTTTTCACTGTAAAACCGAGTTGGAGCTAGTACCTCCCCATATATATGTATGGAGTGGAGTTTGCAACGGAAAAGAAACTTTGTGTTCCCAACAAGCTAGTTGAATGACGGCTTTCAAACACACATATCTCTCACAACTGAGCATGTGGAGAAACGTTCATTCAACTAGCACAAAGGGAACGGGTTGCAGGGGAAACATTTACTCTGGTTTCTCAGTCTGTTTCTTAGTGCCGGTTTGAAGTTCCTGCAGTTTTCACTGTAAAACCGTGTTGGAGCTAGTCCCTACCCATATATATGTATGGAGTGGGGTTTGCAACTAAAAAGAAACTTTGTGTTCCCAACAAGCTAGGTGAAGTACGGCTTTCACACGCACTTATCTCTCAGAACTGAGCATGTGGAGAGACGTTCGTTCATCTATCACAAAGGGAACGGGTTGCAGGAGAAACTTTTACTCTGGTTTCTCAGCCTGTTTCCTAGTGCCGGTTTGAAGTTCCTGCAGTTTTCACTGTAAAACCGAGTTGGAGCTAGTACCACCCCTTATATATGTATGGAGTGGAGTTTGCAACTGAAAAGAAACTTTGTGTTCCCAACAAGCTAGGTGAAGGACGGCTTCAACACACACTTATCTCTCAGAACTGAGCATGTGGAGAGACGTTCGTTCATCTAGCACAAAGGGAACGGGTTTCAGGAGAAACTTTTACTCTGGTATCTCAGTCTGTTTCCTAGTGCCGGTTTGAAGTTCCTGCAGTTTTCACTGTAAAACCGAGTTGGAGCTAGTACCTCCCCATATATTTGTATGGAGTGGAGTTTGCAACTGAAAAGAAACTTTGTGTTCCCAACAAGCTAGGTGAAGGACGGATTTCACACACACTTATCTCTCAGAACTGAGCATGTGGAGAGACGTTCGTTCATCTAGCACAAAGGGAACGGGTTGCAGGAGAAACTTTTACTCTGGTTTCTCAGTCTGTTTCCTAGTGCCGGTTTGAAGTTCCTGTACTTTTCACTGTAAAACCGAGTTGGAGCTAGTACCTCCCCATATATATTTATGGAGTGGAGTTTGCAACTGAAAAGAAACTTTGTGTTCCCAACAAGCTAGTTGAATGACGGCTTTCACACACACATATCTCTCAGAACTGAGCATGTGGAGAAACGTTCGTTCATCTAGCACAAAGGGAACGGGTTGCAGGGGAAACTATTACTCTGGTTTCTCAGTCTGTTTCCTAGTGCCGGTTTGAAGTTCCTGCAGTTTTCACTGTAAAACCGAGTTGGAGCTAGTACCTCCCCATATATATGTATGGAGTGGAGTTTGCAACTGAAAAGAAACTTTGTGTTCCCAACAAGCTAGGTGAAGGACGGGTTTCACACAAATTATCTCTCAGAACTGAGCATGTGGAGAGACGTTCATTCATCTAGCACAAAGGGAACGGGTTGCAGGAGAAACTTTTACTCTGGTTTCTCAGTCTGTTTCCTAGTGCCTGTTTGAAGTTCCTGCAGTTTTCACTGTAAAACCGAGTTGGAGCTAGTACCTCCCCATATATATTTATGGAGTGGAATTTGCAACTGAAAAGAAACTTTGTGTTCCCAACAAGCTAGGTGAAGGACGGCTTTCACACACACTTATCTCTCAGAAATGAGCATGTGGAGAGACGTTCGTTCATCTAGCACAAAGGGAACGGGTTGCAGGAGAAACTTTTACTCTGGTTTCTCAGTCTGTTTCCTAGTGCCGGTTTGAAGTTCCTGCAGTTTTCACTGTAAAACCGAGTTGGAGCTAGTACCTCCCCATATATATGTATGGAGTGGAGTTTGCAACTGAAAAGAAACTTTGTGTTCCCAACAAGCTTGTTGAATGACGGCTTTCACACACACATATCTCTCAGAACTGAGCATGTGGAGAAACGTTCGTTCATCTAGCACAAAGGGAACGGGTTGCAGGGGAAACATTTTCTCTGATTTCTTAGTCTGTTTCCTAGTGCCGGTATGAAGTTCCTTCAGTTTTCACTGTAAAACCGAGTTTGAGCTAGTACCTCCCCATATATATGTATGGAGTGGAGTTTGCAACTGAAAAGAAACTTTGTGTTCCCAACAAGATAGGTGAAGTACGGCTTTCACACACACTTATCTCTCAGAACTGAGCATGTGGAGAGACGTTCGTTCATCTAGCACAAAGGGAACGGGTTGCAGGAGAAACTTTTACTCTGGTTTCTCAGTCTGTTTCCTAGTGCCGGTTTGAAGTTCCTGCAGTTTACAGTGTAAAACCGAGTTGGAGCTAGTACCTCCCCATATATATGTATGGAGTGGAGTTTGCAACTGAAAAGAAACTTTGTGTTCCCAACAGGCTAGTTGAATGACGGCTTTCACACACACATATCTCTCAGAACAGAGCATGTGGAGAAACGTTCGTTCATCTAGCACAATGGAACGGGTTGCAGGGGAAACATTTACTCTGGTTTCTCAGTCTGTTTCCTAGTGCCGGTTTGAAGTTCCTGCAGTTTTCACTGTAAAACCGAGTTGGAGCTAGTACCTCCCCATATATATGTATGGAGTGGAGTTTGCAACTGAAAAGAAACTTTGTGTTCCCAACAAGCTAGTTGAATGACGGCTTTCACACACACTTATCTCTCAGAACTGAGCATGTGGAGAGACGTTCGTTCATCTAGCACAAAGGGAACGGGTTGCAGGAGAAACTTTTACTCTGGTTTCTCAGTCTGTTTCCTAGTGCCGGTTTGAAGTTCCTGCAGTTTTCACTGTAAAACCGAGTTGGAGCTAGTACCTCCCCATATATATGTATGGAGTGGAGTTTGCAACTGAAAAGAAACTTTGTGTTCCCAACAAGCTAGTTGAATGACGGCTTTCACACACACCTATCTCTCAGAACTGAGCATGTGGAGAAACGTTCGTTCATCTAGCATAAAGGGAACGGGTTGCAGGGGAAACTTTTACTCTGGTTTCTCAGTCTGTTTCCTAGTGCCGGTTTGAAGTTCCTGCAGTTTTCACTGTAAAACCGAGTTGGAGCTAGTACCTCCCCATATATATGTATGGAGTGGAGTTTGCAACTGAAAAGAATCTTTGTGTTCCCAACAAGCTAGGTGAAGGACGGGTTTCACACAAATTATCTCTCAGAACTGAGCATGTGGAGAGACGTTCGTTCATCTAGCACAAAGGGAACGGGTTGCAGGAGAAACTTTTACTCTGGTTTCTCAGTCTGTTTCCTAGTGCCTGTTTGAAGTTCCTGCAGTTTTCACTGTAAAACCGAGTTGGAGCTAGTACCTCCCCATATATATTTATGGAGTGGAGTTTGCAACTGAAAAGAATCTTTGTGTTCCCAACAAGCTAGGTGAAGGACGGCTTTCACACACACTTGTCTCTCAGAAATGAGCATGTGGAGAGACGTTCGTTCATCTAGCACTAAGGGAACGGGTTGCAGGAGAAACTTTTACTCTGGTTTCTCAGTCTGTTTCCTAGTGCCGGTTTGAAGTTCCTGCAGTTTTCACTGTAAAACCGAGTTGGAGCTAGTACCTCCCCATATATATGTATGGAGTGGAGTTTGCAACTGAAAAGAAACTTTGTGTTCCCAACAAGCTTGTTGAATGACGGCTTTCACACACACATATCTCTCAGAACTGAGCATGTGGAGAAACGTTCGTTCATCTAGCACAAAGGGAACGGGTTGCAGGAGAAACATTTACTCTGGTTTATCAGTCTGTTTCCTAGTGCCGGTTGGAAGTTCCTGCAGTTTTCACTGTAAAACAGAGTTGGAGCTAGTACCACCCCATATATATTTATGGAGTGGAGTTTGCAACTGAAAAGAAACTTTGTGTTCCCAACAAGCTAGGTGAAGGACGGGTTTCACACAAATTATCTCTCAGAACTGAGCATGTGGAGAGACGTTCGTTCATCTAGCACAAAGGGAACGAGTTGCAGGAGAAACTTTTACTCTGGTTTCTCAGTCTGTTTCCTAGTGCCGGTTTGAAGTTCCTGCAGTTTTCACTGTAAAACCGAGTTGGAGCTAGTACCTCCCCATATATATTTATGGAGTGGAGTTTGCAACTGAAAAGAAACTTTGTGTTCCCAACAAGCTAGGTGAAGGACGGCTTTCACACACACTTATCTCTCAGAACTGAGCATGTGGAGAGACGTTCGTTCATCTAGCACAAAGGGAACGGGTTGCAGGAGAAACTTTTACTCTGGTTTCTCAGTCTGTTTCCTAGTGCCGGTTTGAAGTTCCTGCAGTTTTCACTGTAAAACCGAGTTGGAGCTAGTACCTCCCCGTTTATATGTATGGAGTGGAGTTTGCAACTGAAAAGAATCTTTGTGTTCCCAACAAGCTAGTTGAATGACGGCTTTCACACACACATATCTCTCAGAACTGAGCATGTGGAGAAACGTTCGTTCATCTAGCACAAAGGGAACGGGTTGCAGGGGAAACATTTACTCTGGTTTCTCAGTCTGTTTCCTAGTGCCGGTTTGAAGTTCCTGCAGTTTTCACTGTAAAACCGAGTTGGAGCTAGTACCTCCCCATATATATGTATGGAGAGGAGTTTGCAACGGAAAAGAAACTTTGTGTTCCCAACAAGCTAGTTGAATGACGGCTTTCACACACACATATCTCTCAGAACTGAGCATGTGGAGAAACGTTCATTCAACTAGCACAAAGGTAACGGGTTGCAGGGGAAACATTTACTCTGGTTTCTCAGTCTGTTTCCTAGTGCCGGTTTGAAGTTCCTGCAGTTTTCACTGTAAAACCGAGTTGGAGCTAGTCCCTACCCATATATATGTATGGAGTGGGGTTTGCAACTAAAAAGAAACTTTGTGTTCCCAACAAGCTAGGTGAAGTACGGCTTTCACACGCACTTATCTCTCAGAACTGAGCATGTGGAGAGACGTTCGTTCATCTATCACAAAGGGAACGGGTTGCAGGAGAAACTTTTACTCTGGTTTCTCAGCCTGTTTCCTAGTGCCGGTTTGAAGTTCCTGCAGTTTTCACTGTAAAACCGTGTTGGAGCTAGTACCACCCCTTATATATGTATGGAGTGGAGTTTGCAACTGAAAAGAAACTTTGTGTTCCCAACAAGCTAGGTGAAGGACGGCTTCAACACACACTTATCTCTCAGAACTGAGCATGTGGAGAGACGTTCGTTCATCTAGCACAAAGGGAACGGGTTTCAGGAGAAACTTTTACTCTGGTATCTCAGTCTGTTTCCTAGTGCCGGTTTGAAGTTCCTGCAGTTTTCACTGTAAAACCGAGTTGGAGCTAGTACCTCCCCATATATATGTATGGAGTGGAGTTTGCAACTGAAAAGAAACTTTGTGTTCCCAACAAGCTAGGTGAAGGACGGATTTCACACACACACTTATCTCTCAGAACTCAGCATGTGGAGAGACGTTCGTTCATCTAGCACAAAGGGAACGGGTTGCAGGAGAAACTTTTACTCTGGTTTCTCAGTTTGTTTCCTAGTGCCGGTTTGAAGTTCCTGCAGTTTTCACTGTAAAACCGAGTTGGAGCTAGTACCTCCCCATATATATTTATGGAGTGGAGTTTGCAACTGAAAAGAAACTTTGTTTTCCCAACAAGCTAGTTGAATGACGGCTTTCACACACACATATCCTTCAGAACTGAGCATGTGGAGAAACGTTCGTTCATCTAGCACAAATGGAACGGGTTGCAGGGGAAACAATTACTCTGGTTTCTCAGTCTGTTTCCTAGTGCCGGTTTGAAGTTCCTGCAGTTTTCACTGTAAAACCGAGTTGGAGCTAGTACCTCCCCATATATATGTAAGGAGTGGGGTTTGCAACTGAAAAGAAACATTGTGTTCCCAACAAGCTAGGTGAAGGACGGGTTTCACACAAATTATCTCTCAGAACTGAGCATGTGGAGAGACGTTCGTTCATCTAGCACAAAGGGAACGGGTTGCAGGAGAAACTTTTACTCTGGTTTCACAGTCTGTTTCCTAGTGCCGGTTTGAAGTTCCTGCAGTTTTCACTGTAAAACCGAGTTGGAGCTAGTACCTCCCCATATATATTAATGGAGTGGAATTTGCAACTGAAAAGAAACTTTGTGTTCCCAACAAGCTAGGTGAAGGACGGCTTTCACACACACTTATCTCTCAGAAATGAGCATGTGGAGAAACGTTCGTTCATCTAGCACAAAGGGAACGGGTTGCAGGAGAAACATTTACTCTGGTTTATCAGTCTGTTTCCTAGTGCCGGTTGGAAGTTCCTGCAGTTTTCACTGTAAAACAGAGTTGGAGCTAGTACCACCCCATATATATTTATGGAGTGGAGTTTGCAACTGAAAAGAAACTTTGTGTTCCCAACAAGCTAGGTGAAGGACGGGTTTCACACAAATTATCTCTCAGAACTGAGCATGTGGAGAGACGTTCGTTCATCTAGCACAAAGGGAACGAGTTGCAGGAAAAACTTTTACTCTGGTTTCTCAGTCTGTTTCCTAGTGCCGGTTTGAAGTTCCTGCAGTTTTCACTGTAAAACCGAGTTGGAGCTAGTCCCTCCCCATATATATTTATGGAGTGGAGTTTGCAACTGAAAAGAAACTTTGTGTTCCCAACAAGCTAGGTGAAGGACGGCTTTCACACACACTTATCTCTCAGAACTGAGCATGTGGAGAAACGTTCGTTCATCTAGCACAAAGGGAACGGGTTGCAGGGGAAACATTTACTCTGGTTTCTCAGTCTGTTTCCTAGTGCCGGTTTGAAGTTCCTGCAGTTTTCACTGTAAAACCGAGTTGGAGCTAGTACCTCCCCATATATATGTATGGAGTGGAGTTTGCAACGGAAACGAAACTTTGTGTTCCCAACAAGATAGTTGAATGACGGCTTTCACACACACATATCTCTCAGAACTGAGCATGTGGAGAAACGTTCATTCAACTAGCACAAAGGGAACGGGTTGCAGGGGAAACATTTACTCTGGTTTCTCAGTCTGTTTCCTAGTGCCGGTTTGAAGTTCCTGCAGTTTTCACTGTAAAACCGAGTTGGAGCTAGTCCCTACCCATATATATGTATGGAGTGGGGTTTGCAACTAAAAAGAAACTTTGTGTTCCCAACAAGCTAGGTGAAGTACGGCTTTCACACGCACTTATCTCTCAGAACTGAGCATGTGGAGAGACGTTCGTTCATCTATCACAAAGGGAACGGGTTGCAGGAGAAACTTTTACTCTGGTTTCTCAGCCTGTTTCCTAGTGCCGGTTTGAAGTTCCTGCAGTTTTCACTGTAAAACCGAGTTGGAGCTAGTACCACCACTTATATATGTATGGAGTGGAGTTTGCAACTGAAAAGAAACTTTGTGTTCCCAACAAGCTAGGTGAAGGACGGCTTCAACACACACTTATCTCTCAGAACTGAGCATGTGGAGAGACGTTCGTTCATCTAGCACAAAGGGAACGGGTTTCAGGAGAAACTTTTACTCTGGTTTCTCAGTCTGTTTCCTAGTGCCGGTTTGAAGTTCCTGCAGTTTTCACTGTAAAACCGAGTTGGAGCTAGTACCTCCCCATATATATGTATGGAGTGGAGTTTGCAACTGAAAAGAAACTTTGTGTTCCCAACAAGCTAGGTGAAGGACGGATTTCACACACACTTATCTCTCAGAACTGAGCATGTGGAGAGACGTTCGTTCATCTAGCACAAAGGGAACGGGTTGCAGGAGAAACTTTTACTCTGGTTTCTCAGTCTGTTTCCTAGTGCCGGTTTGAAGTTCCTGCAGTTTTCACTGTAAAACCGAGTTGGAGCTAGTACTTCCCCATATATTTTTATGGAGTGGAGTTTGCAACTGAAAAGAAACTTTGTGTTCCCAACAAGCTAGTTGAATGACGGCTTTCACACACACATATCTCTCAGAACAGAGCATGTGGAGAAACGTTCGTTCATCTAGCACAAATGGAACGGGTTGCAGGGGAAACAATTACTCTGGTTTCTCAGTCTGTTTCCTAGTGCCGGTTTGAAGTTCCTGCAGTTTTCACTGTAAAACCGAGTTGGAGCTAGTACCTCCCCATATATATGTAAGGAGTGGAGTTTGCAACTGAAAAGAAACATTGTGTTCCCAACAAGCTAGGTGAAGGACGGGTTTCACACAAATTATCTCTCAGAACTGAGCATGTGGAGAGACGTTCGTTCATCTAGCACAAAGGGAACGGGTTGCAGGAGAAACTTTTACTCTGGTTTCTCAGTCTGTTTCCTAGTGCCGGTATGAAGTTCCTGCAGTTTTCACTGTAAAACCGAGTTGGAGCTAGTACCTCCCCATATATATTAAAGGAGTGGAATTTGCAACTGAAAAGAAACTTTGTGTTCCCAACAAGCTAGGTGAAGGACGGCTTTCACACACACTTATCTCTCAGAAATGAGCATGTGGAGAGACGTTCGTTCATCTAGCACAAAGGGAACGGGTTGCAGGAGAAACTTTTACTCTGGTTTCTCAGTCTGTTTCCTAGTGCCGGTTTGAAGTTCCTGCAGTTTTCACTGTAAAACCGAGTTGGAGCTAGTACCTCCCCATATATATGTATGGAGTGGAGTTTGCAACTGAAAAGAAACTTTGTGTTCCCAACAAACTTGTTGAATGACGGCTTTCACACACACATATCTCTCAGAACTGAGCATGTGGAGAAACGTTCGTTCATCTAGCACAAAGGGAACGGGTTGCAGGGGAAACATTTACTCTGGTTTCTTAGTCTGTTTCCTAGTGCCGGTATGAAGTTCCTTCAGTTTTCACTGTAAAACAGAGTTTGAGCTAGTACCTCCCCATATATATGTATGGAGTGGAGATTGCAACTGAAAAGAAACTTTGTGTTCCCAACAAGATAGGTGAAGTACGGCTTTCACACACACTTATCTCTCAGAACTGAGCATGTGGAGAGACGTTCGTTCATCTAGCGCAAAGGGAACGGGTTGCAGGAGAAACTTTTACTCTGGTTTCTCAGTCTGTTTCCTAGTGCCGGTTTGAAGTTCCTGCAGTTTTCACTGTAAAACCGAGTTGGAGCTAGTACCTCCCCATATATATGTATGGAGTGGAGTTTGCAACTGAAAAGAAACTTTGTGTTCCCAACAGGCTAGTTGAATGACGGCTTTCACACACACATATCTCTCAGAACAGAGCATGTGGAGAAACGTTCGTTCATCTAGCACAAAGGGAACGGGTTGCAGGGGAAACATTTACTCTGGTTTCTCAGTCTGTTTCCTAGTGCCGGTTTGAAGTTCCTGCAGTTTTCACTGTAAAACCGAGTTGGAGCTAGTACCTCCCCATATATATGTATGGAGTGGAGTTTGCAACTGAAAAGAAACTTTGTGTTCCCAACAAGCTAGTTGAATGACGGCTTTCACACACACTTATCTCTCAGAACTGAGCATGTGGAGAGACGTTCGTTCATCTAGCACAAAGGGAACGGGTTGCAGGAGAAACTTTTACTCTGGTTTCTCAGTCTGTTTCCTAGTGCCGGTTTGAAGTTCCTGCAGTTTTCACTGTAAAACCGAGTTGGAGCTAGTACCTCCCCATATATATGTATGGAGTGGAGTTTGCAACTGAAAAGAAACTTTGTGTTCCCAACAAGCTAGTTGAATGACGGCTTTCACACACACATATCTCTCAGAACTGAGCATGTGGATAAACGTTCGTTCATCTAGCACAAAGGGAACGGGTTGCAGGGGAAACAATTACTCTGGTTTCTCAGTCTGTTTCCTAGTGCCGGTTTGAAGTTCCTGCAGTTTTCACTGTAAAACCGAGTTGGAGCTAGTACCTCCCCATATATATGTATGGAGTGGAGTTTGCAACTGAAAAGAAACTTTGTGTTCCCAACAAGCTAGGTGAAGGACGGGTTTCACACAAATTATCTCTCAGAACTGAGCATGTGGAGAGACGTTCGTTCATCTAGCACAAAGGGAACGGGTTGCAGGAGAAACTTTTACTCTGGTTTCTCAGTCTGTTTCCTAGTGCCTGTTTGAAGTTCCTGCAGTTTTCACTGTAAAACCGAGTTGGAGCTAGTACCTCCCCATATATATGTATGGAGTGGAGTTTGCAACTGAAAAGAAACTTAGTGTTCCCAACAAGCTAGGTGAAGGACGGCTTTCACACACACTTGTCTCTCAGAAATGAGCATGTGGAGAGACGTTCGTTCATCTAGCACTAAGGGAACGGGTTGCAGGAGAAACTTTTACTCTGGTTTCTCAGTCTGTTTCCTAGTGCCGGTTTGAAGTTCCTGCAGTTTTCACTGTAAAACCGAGTTGGAGCTAGTACCTCCCCATATATAAGTATGGAGTGGAGTTTGCAACTGAAAAGAAACTTTGTGTTCCCAACAAGCTTGTTGAATGACGGCTTTCACACACACATATCTCTCAGAACTGAGCATGTGGAGAAACGTTCGTTCATCTAGCACAAAGGGAACGGGTTGCAGGGGAAACATTTACTCTGGTTTCTCAGTCTGTTTCCTAGTGCCGGTTTGAAGTTCCTGCAGTTTTCACTGTAAAACCGAGTTGGAGCTAGTACCTCCCCATATATATGTATGGAGTGGAGTTTGCAACTGAAAAGAAACTTTGTGTTCCCAACAAGATAGGTGAAGTACGGCTTTCACACACACTTATCTCTCAGAACTGAGCATGTGGAGAGACGTTCGTTCATCTAGCACAAAGGGAACGGTTTGCAGGAGAAACTTTTACTCTGGTTTCTCAGTCTGTTTCCTAGTGCCGGTTTGAAGTTCCTGCAGTTTTCACTGTAAAACCGAGTTGGAGCTTGTACCCACCCATATATATGTATGGAGTCTAGTTTGCAACTGAAAAGAAACTTTGTGTTCCCAACAAGCTAGTTGAATGACGGCTTTCACACACACATAACTCTCAGAACTGAGCATGTGGAGAAACGTTCGATCATCTAGCACAAAGGGAACGGGTTGCAGGGGAAACAATTACTCTGGTTTCTCAGTCTGTTTCCTAGTGCCGGTTTGAAGTTCCTGCAGTTTTCACTGTAAAACCGAGTTGGAGCTAGTACCTCCCCATATATATGTATGGAGTGGAGTTTGCAACTGAAAAGACACTTTGTGTTCCCAACAAGCTAGGTGAAGTACGGCTTTCGAACACACACTTATCTCTCAGAACTGAGCATGTGGAGAGAAGTTCGTTCATCTAGCACAAAGGGAACGGTTTGCAGGAGAAACTTTTACTCTGGTTTCTCAGTCTGTTTCCTAGTGCCGGTTTGAAATTCCTGCAGTTTTCACTGTAAAACCGAGTTGGAGCTATTCCCTACCCATATATATATATATGGAGTGGAGTTTGTAACTGAAAAGAATCTTTGTGTTCCCAACAAGCTAGGTGAAGGACGGCTTTAACACACACTTATCTCTCAGAACTGAGCATGTGGAGAGACGTTCGTTCATCTAGCACAAAGGGAACGGGTTGCAGGGGAAACATTTACTCTGGTTTCTCAGTCTGTTTCCTAGTGCCGGTTTGAAGTTCCTGCAGTTTTCACTGTAAAACCGAGTTGGAGCTAGTACCTCCCCATATATATGTATGGATTGGAGTTTGCAACTGAAAAGAAACTTTGTGTTCCCAACAATCTAGGTGAAGGACGGCTTTCACACACACATATCTCTCAGAACTGAGCATGTGGAGAAACGTTCGTTCATCTAGCACAAAGGGAACGGGTTGCAGGGGAAACATTTACTCTGGTTTCTCAGTCTGTTTCCTAGTGCCGGTTTGAAGTTCCTGCAGTTTTCACTGTAAAACCGAGTTGGAGCTAGTACCTCCCCATATATATGTATGGAGTGGAGTTTGCAACTGAAAAGAAACTTTGTGTTCCCAACAAGCTAGTTGAATGACGGCTTTCACACACACATATCTCTCAGAAATGAGCATGTGGAGAAACGTTCGTTCATCTAGCACAAAGGGAACGGGTTGAAGGGGAAACAATTACTCTGGTTTCTCAGTCTGTTTCCTAGTGCCGGTTTGAAGTTCCTGCAGTTTTCACTGTAAAACCGAGTTGGAGCTAGTACCTCCCCATATATATGTATGGAGTGGAGTTTGCAACTGAAAAGAAACTTTGTGTTCCCAACAAGCTAGGTGAAGGACGGGTTTCACACAAATTATCTCTCAGAACTGAGCATGTGGAGAGACGTTCGTTCATCTAGCACAAAGGGAACGGGTTGCAGGAGAAACTTTTACTCTGGTTTCTCAGTCTGTTTCCTAGTGTCGGTTTGAAGTTCCTGCAGTTTTCACTGTAAAACCGAGTTGGAGCTAGTACCTCCCCATATATATGTATGGAGTGGAGTTTGCAACTGAAAAGAAACTTTGTGTTCCCAACAAGCTAGGTGAAGGACGGCTTTCACACACACTTATCTCTCAGAAATGAGCATGTGGAGAGACGTTCGTTCATCTAGCACTAAGGGAACGGGTTGCAGGAGAAACTTTTACTCTGGTTTCTCAGTCTGTTTCCTAGTGCCGGTTTGAAGTTCCTGCAGTTTTCACTGTAAAACCGAGTTGGAGCTAGCACCTCCCCATATATATGTATGGAGTGGAGTTTGCAAATGAAAAGAAACTTTGTGTTCCCAACAAGCTAGGTGAAGGACGGGTTTCACACAAATTATCTCTCAGAACTGAGCATGTTAAGAGACGTTCGTTCATCGAGCACAAAGGGAACGGGTTGCAGGAGAAACTTTTACTCTGGTTTCTCAGTCTGTTTCCTAGTGTCGGTTTGAAGTTCCTGCAGTTTTCACTGTAAAACCGAGTTGGAGCTAGTACCTCCCCATATATATTTATGGATTGGAGTTTGCAACTGAAAAGACACTTTGTGTTCCCAACATGCTAGGTGAAGGAAGGCTTTCACACACACTTATATCTCAGAAATGAGCATGTGGAGAGACGTTCGTTCATCTAGCACTAAGGGAACGGGTTGCAGGAGAAACTTTTACTCTGGTTTCTCAGTCTGTTTCCTAGTGCCGGTTTGAAGTTCCTGCAGTTTTCACTGTAAAACCGAGTTGGAGCTAGTACCTCCCCATATATATGTATGGAGTGGAGTTTGCAACTGAAAAGAAACTTTGTGTTCCCAACAAGCTTGTTGAATGACGGCTTTCACACACACATATCTCTCAGAACTGAGCATGTGGAGAAACGTTCGTTCATCTAGCACAAAGGGAACGGGTTGCAGGGGAAACATTTACTCTGGTTTCTCAGTCTGTTTCCTAGTGCCGGATTGAAGTTCCTGCAGTTTTCACTGTAAAACCGAGTTGGAGCTAGTACCTCCGCATATATATGTATGGAGTGGAGTTTGCAACTGAAAAGAAACTTTGTGTTCCCTACAAGCTAGGTGAAGGACGGCTTTCACACACACTTATCTCTCAGAACTGAGCATGTGGAGAGACGTTCGTTCATCTAGCACAAAGGGAACGGGTTGCAGGTGAAACTTTTACTCTGGTTTCTCAGTCTGTTTCCTAGTGCCGGTTTGAAGTTCCTGCAGTTTTCACTGTAAAACCGACTTGGAGCTAGTACCTCCCCATATATATGTAAGGAGTGGAGTTTGCAACTGAAAAGACACTTTCTGTTCCCAACAAGCTAGGTGAATGACGGCTTTCACACACAATTATCTCTCTGAACTGAGCATGTGGAGAGACGTTCGTTCATCTAGCACAAAAGGAACGGGTTGCAGGAGAAAATTTTACTCTGGTTTCTCAGTCTGTTTCCTAGTGCCGGTTTGAAGTTCCTGCAGTTTTCACTGTAAAACAGGGTTGGAGCTAGTACCTCCCCATATATATGTATGGAGTGGAGTTTGCAACTGAAAAGACACTTTGTGTTCCCAACAAGCTAGGTGAAGTACGGCTTTCGAACACACACTTATCTCTCAGAACTGAGCATGTGGAGAGAAGTTCGTTCATCTAGCACAAAGGGAACGGTTTGCAGGAGAAACTTTTACTCTGGTTTCTCAGTCTGTTTCCTAGTGCCGGTTTGAAATTCCTGCAGTTTTCACTGTAAAAACGAGTTGGAGCTATTCCCTACCCATATATATATATATGGAGTGGAGTTTGTAACTGAAAAGAATCTTTGTGTTCCCAACAAGCTAGGTGAAGTACGGCTTTAACAAACACTTATCTCTCAGAACTGAGCATGTGGAGAGACGTTCGTTCATCTAGCACAAAGGGAACGGGTTGCAGGGGAAACATTTACTCTGGTTTCTCAGTCTGTTTCCTAGTGCCGGTTTGAAGTTCCTGCAGTTTTCACTGTAAAACCGAGTTGGAGCTAGTACCTCCCCATATATATGTATGGATTGGAGTTTGCAACTGAAAAGAAACTTTGTGTTCCCAACAATCTAGGTGAAGGACGGCTTTCACACACACATATCTCTCAGAACTGAGCATGTGGAGAAACGTTCGTTCATCTAGCACAAAGGGAACGGGTTGAAGGGGAAACATTTACTCTGGTTTCTCAGTCTGTTTCCTAGTGCCGGTTTGAAGTTCCTGCAGTTTTCACTGTAAAACCGAGTTTGAGCTAGTACCTCCCCATATATATGTATGGAGTGGAGATTGCAACTGAAAAGAATCTTTGTGTTCCCAACAAGATAGGTGAAGTACGGCTTTCACACACACTTATCTCTCAGAACTGAGCATGTGGAGAGACGTTCGTTCATCTAGCACAAAGGGAACGGGTTGCAGGAGAAACTTTTACTCTGGTTTCTCAGTCTGTTTCCTAGTGCCGGTTTGAAGTTCCTGCAGTTTTCACTGTAAAACCGATTTGGAGCTAGTACCTCCCCATATATATGTATGGAGTGGAGTTTGCAACTGAAAAGAAACTTTGTGTTCCCAACAGGCTAGTTGAATGACGGCTTTCACACACACATATCTCTCAGAACAGAGCATGTGGAGAAACGTTCGTTCATCTAGCACAAAAGGAACGGGTTGCAGGGGAAACATTTACTCTGGTTTCTCAGTCTGTTTCCTAGTGCCGGTTTGAAGTTCCTGCAGTTTTCACTGTAAAACCGAGTTGGAGCTAATACCTCCCCATATATATGTAAGGAGTGGAGTTTGCAACTGAAAAGAAACTTTGTGTTCCCAACAAGCTAGGTGAAGGACGGCTTTCACACACACTTATCTCTCAGAACTGAGCATGTGGAGAGACGTTCGTTCATCTAGCACAAAGGGAACGGGTTGCAGGGGAAACATTTACTCTGGTTTCTCAGTCTGTTTCCTAGTGCCGGTTTGAAGTTCCTGCAGTTTTCACTGTAAAACAGAGTTGGAGCTAGTACCTCCCCATATATATGTATGGAGTGGAGTTTGCAATTGAAAAGAAACTTTGTGTTCCCTACAAGCTAGGTGAATGACGGCTTTCACACACACTTATCTCTCAGAACTGAGCATGTGGAGAGACGTTCGTTTATCTAGCACAAAGGGAACGGGTTGCAGGAGAAACTTTTTCTCTGGTTCCTCAGTCTTTTTCCTAGTGCCGGTTTGAAGTTCCTGCAGTTTTCACTGTAAAACCGAGTTGGAGCTAGTACCTCCCCATATATATGTATGGATTGGAGTTTGCAACTGAAAAGAAACTTTGTGTTCCCAACAATCTAGGTGAAGGACGGCTTTCACACACACATATCTCTCAGAACTGAGCATGTGGAGAAACGTTCGTTCATCTAGCACAAAGGGAACGGGTTGCAGGGGAAACATTTACTCTGGTTTCTCAGTCGGTTTCCTAGTGCCGGTTTGAAGTTCCTGCAGTTTTCACTGTAAAACCGAGTTTGAGCTAGTACCTCCCCATATATATGTATGGAGTGGAGATTGCAACTGAAAAGAAACTTTGTGTTCCCAACAAGATAATTGAAGTACGGCTTTCACACACACTTATCTCTCAGAACTGAGCATGTGGAGAGACGTTCGTTCATCTAGCACAAAGGGAACGGGTTGCAGGAGAAACTTTTACTCTGGTTTCTCAGTCTGTTTCCTAGTGCCGGTTTGAAGTTCCTGCAGTTTTCACTGTAAAACCGAGTTGGAGCTAGTACCTCCCCATATATATGTATGGAGTGGAGTTTGCAACTGAAAAGAAACTTTGTGTTCCCAACAGGCTAGTTGAATGACAGCTTTCACACACACATATCTCTCAGAACAGAGCATGTGGAGAAACGTTCGTTCATCTAGCACAAAAGGAACGGGTTGCAGGGGAAATATTTACTCTGGTTTCTCAGTCTGTTTCCTAGTGCCGTTTTGAAGTTCCTGCAGTTTTCACTGTAAAACCGAGTTGGAGCTAGTACCTCCCCATATATATGTATGGAGTGGAGTTTGCAACTGAAAAGAAACTTTGTGTTCCCAACAAGATAGGTGAAGTACGGCTTTCACACACACTTATCTCTCAGAACTGAGCATGAGGAGATACGTTCGTTCATCTAGCACAAAGGGAACGGGTTGCAGGAGAAACTTTTACTCTGGTTTCTCAGTCTGTTTCCTAGTGCCGGTTTGAAGTTCCTGCAGTTTTCACTGTAAAACCGAGTTGGAGCTAGTACCTACCCATATATATGTATGGAGTGGAGTTTGCAACTGAAAAGAAACTTTGTGTTCCCAACAAGCTAGGTGAATGACGGCTTTCACACACACTTATCACTCAGAACTGAGCATGTGGAGAGACGTTCGTTCATCTAGCACAAAGGGAACGGTTTGCAGGAGAAACTTTTACTCTGGTTTCTCAGTCTGTTTCCTAGTGCCGGTTTGAAGTTCCTGCAGTTTTCACTGTAAAACCGAGTTGGAGCTAGTACCTCCCCATATATATGTATGGAGTGGAGTTGGCAACTGAAAAGAAACTTTGTGATCCCAACAAGCTAGGTGAAGGACGGCTTTCACACACACTTATCTCTCTGAACTTAGCATGTGGAGAGACGTTCGTTCTTCTAGCACAAAGGGAACGGGTTTCAGGGGAAACATTTACTCTGGTTTCTCAGTCTGTTTCCTAGTTCCGGTTTGAAGTTCCTGCAGTTTTCACTGTAAAACCGAGTTGGAGCTAGTACCTCACCATATATATGTAAGGAGTGGAGTTTGCAACTGAAAAGAAACTTTGTGTTCCCAACAAGCTAGGTGAAGTACGGCTTTCACACACACTTATCTCTCAGAACTGAGCATGTGGAGAGACGTTCTTTCATCTAGCACAAAGGGAACGGGTTGCAGGAGAAACTTTTACTCTGGTTTCTCAGTCTGTTTCCTAGTGCCGGTTAGAAGTTCCTGCAGTTTTCACTGTAAAACCGAGTTGGAGCTAGTACCTCCCCATATATATATATGGAGTGGAGTTTGCAACTGAAAAGAAACTTTTTGTTCCCAACAGGCTAGGTGAAGGACGGCATTCACACACACTTATCACTCAGAACTGAGATGTGGAGAGACGTTCGTTCATCTAGCACAAAGGGAACGGGTTGCAGGAGAAACTTTTACTCTGGTTTCTCAGTCTGTTTCCTAGTGCCGGTTTGAAGTTCCTGCAGTTTTCACTGTAAAACCGCGTTGGAGCTAGTACCTCCCCATATATATGTATGGAGTGGAGTTTGCAACTGAAAAGACACTTTGTGTTCCCAACAAGCTAGGTGAAGTACGGCTTTCACACACACTTATCTCTCAGAACTGAGCATGTGGAGAGACGTTCGTTCATCTAGCACAAAGGGAACGGGTTGCAGGAGAAACTTTTACTCTGGTTTCTCAGTCTGTTTCCTAGTGCCGGTTTGAAGTTCCTGCAGTTTTCACTGTAAAACCGAGTTGGAGCTAGTACCTCCCCATATATATGTATGGAGTGGAGTTTGCAACTGAAAAGAAACTTTGTGTTCCCAACAAGCTAGGTGAAGGACGTCTTTCACACACACTTATCTCTCAGAACTGAGCATGTGGAGAGACGTTCGTTCATCTAGCACAAAGGGAAAGGGTTGCAGGGGAAACATTTACTCTTTTTTCTCAGTCTGTTTCCTAGTGCCGGTTTGAAGTTCCTGCAGTTTTCACTGTAAAACAGAGTTGGAGCTAGTACCTCCCCATATATATGTATGGAGTGGAGTTTGCAACTGAAAAGAAACTTTTTGTTCCCTACAAGCTAGGTGAAGGACGGCTTTCACACACACTTATCTCTCAGAACTGAGCATGTGGTGAGACGTTCGTTCATCTAGCACAAAGGGAACGGGTTGCAGGAGAAACTTTTTCTCTGGTTCCTCAGTCTGTTTCCTAGTGCCGGTTTGAAGTTCCTGCAGTTTTCACTGTAAAACCGAGTTGGAGCTAGTACCTCCGCATATATATGTATGGATTGGAGTTTGCAACTGAAAAGAAACTTTGTGTTCCCAACAAGCTAAGTGAAGGACGGCTTTCACACACAATTATCTCTCAGAACTGAGCATGTGGAGAGACGTTCGTTCATCTAGCACAAATGGAATGGGTTGCAGGGGAAACATTTACTCTGGTTTCTCAGTCTGTTTCCTAGTTCCGGTTTGAATTTCCTGCAGTTTTCCCTGTAAAACCGAGTTGGAGCTAGTACCTCCCCATATAAATGTACGGAGTGGAGTTTGCAACTGAAAAGAAACTTTGTGTTCCCAACAAGCTATGTGAAGGACGGCTTTCACACACACTTATCTCTCAGAACTGAGCATGTGGAGAGACGTACGTTCATCTAGCACAAAGGGAACGGGTTGCAGGAGAAACTTTTACTCTGGTTTCTCAGTCTGTTTCCTAGTGCCGGTTTGAAGTTCCTGCAGTTTTCACTGTAAAACAGATTTGGAGCTACTACCTCCCCATATATATGTATGGAGTGGAGTTTGCAACTGAAAAGACACTTTGTGTTCCCAACAAGCTAGGTGAAGTACGGCTTTCGAACACACACTTATCTCTCAGAACTGAGCATGTGGAGAGATGTTCGTTCATCTAGCACAAAGGGAACGGTTTGCAGGAGAAACTTTTACTCTGGTTTCTCAGTCTGTTTCCTAGTGCCAGTTTGAAATTCCTGCAGTTTTCACTGTAAAACCGAGTTGGAGCTATTCCCTACCCATATATATATATGGAGTGGAGTTTGCAACTGAAAAGAATCTTTGTGTTCCCAACAAGCTAAGTGAAGGACGGGTTTCACACACACTTATCTCTCAGAACTGAGCATGTGGAGAGACGTTCGTTCATCTAGCACAAAGGGAACGGGTTGCAGGGGAAACTTTTACTCTGGTTTCTCAGTCTGTTTCCTAGTGCCGGTTTGAAGTTCCTGCAGTTTTCACTGTAAAACCGAGTTGGAGCTTGTACCTCCCCATATATATGTATGGAGTGGAGTTTGCAACTGAAAAGAAACTTTGTGTTCCCAACAAGCTAGGTGAAGGACGGCTTTCACACTCACTTATCTCTCAGAACTGAGCATGTGGAGAGACGTTCGGTCATCTAGCACAAATGGAACGGGTTGCAGGAGAAACTTTTATTCTGGTTTCTCAGTCTGTTTCCTAGTGCCGGTTTGAAGTTCCTGCAGTTTTCACTGTAAAACCGAGTTGGAGCTTGTACCTCCCCATATATATATATGGAGTGGAGTTTGCGACTGAAAAGAAACTTTGTGTTCCCAACAAGCTAGGTGAAGGACGGCTTTCACACACACTTATCTCTCAGAACTGAGCATTTGGAGAGACTTTCGTTCATCTAGCACAAAGGGAACGGGTTGCAGGGGAAACATTTACTCTGGTTTCTCAGTCTGTTTCCTAGTGCCGGTTTGAAGTTCCTGCAGTTTTCACTGTAAAACCGAGTTGGAGCTAGTACCTCCCCATATATATGTATGGAGTGGAGTTTGCAACTGAAAAGAAACTTTGTGTTCCCAACAAGCTAGGTGAAGGACGGCTTTCACACACACTTATCTCTCAAACTGAGCATGTGGAGAGACGTTCAGTCATCTAGCACAAACTGAACGGGTTGCAGGAGAAACATTTACTCTGGTTTCTCAGTCTGTTTCCTAGTGCCGGTTTGAAGTTCCTGCAGTTTTCACTGTAAAACCGAGTTGGAGCTAGTACCTCCCCATATATATGTATGGAGTGGAGTTTGCAACTGAAAAGAAACTTTGTGTTCCCAACAAGCTAGGTGAAGGACGGCTTTCACACACACGTATCTCTCAGAACTGAGGATGTGGAGAGACGTTCGTTCATCTAGCACTAAGGGAACGGGTTGCAGGAGAAACTTTTACTCTGGTTTCTCAGTCTGTTTCCTAGTGCCGGTTTGAAGTTCCTGCAGTTTTCACTGTAAAACCGAGTTGTAGCTAGTTCCTACCCATATATATATATGGAGTGGAGTTTGCAACTGAAAAGAAACTTTGTATTTCCAACAAGCTAGGTGAAGGACGGCTTTCACACACACTTATCTCTCAGAAATGAGCATGTGGAGAGACGTTCGTTCATCTAGCACAAAGGGAACGGGTTGCAGGAGAAACTTTTACTCTGGTTTCTCAGTCTGTTTCCTAGGGCCGGTTTGAAGTTCCTGCAGTTTTCACTGTAAAACCGAGTTGGAGCTAGTACCTCCCCATATATATGTATGGAGTGGAGTTTGCAACTGAAAAGAAACTTTGTGTTCCCAACAAGCTAGGTGAAGGACGGCTTTCACACACACTTATCTCTCAGAACTGAGCATGTGGAGAGACGTTCGTTCATCTAGCACAAAGGGAACGGGTTGCCGGAGAAACTTTTACTCTGGTTACTCAGTCTGTTTCCTAGTGCCGGTTTGAAGTTCCTGCAGTTTTCACTGTAAAACCGAGTTGGAGCTAGTACCTCCCCATAAATATGTATGGAGTGGAGTTTGCAACTGAAAAGAAACTTTGTGTTCCCAACAAGCTAGGTGAAGGACGGCTTTCACACACACTTATCTCTCAGAACTGAGCATGTGGAGAGACGTTCGTTCATTTGGCACAAAGGGAACCTTTTACAGGAGAAACTTTTACTCTGGTTTCTCAGTCTGTTTCCTAGTGCCGGTTTGAATTTCCTGCAGTTTTCACTGTAAAACCGAGTTGGAGCTAGTACCTCCCCATATATATGTATGGAGTGGAGTTTGCAACTGAAAAGAAACTTTGTCTTCCCAACAAGCTAGGTGAAGGACGGCTTTCACACACACTTATCTCTCAGAACTGCGCATGTGGAGAGACGTTCCTTCATCTAGCACAAAGGGAACGGGTTGCAGGAGAATCTTTTACTCTGGTTTCTCAGTCTGTTTCCTAGTGCCGGTTTGAAGTTCCTGCAGTTTTCACTGTAAAACCGAGTTGGAGCTAGTACCTCCCCATATATATGTATGGAGTGGAGTTTGCAACTGAAAAGAAACTTTGTGTTCCCAACAAGCTAAGTGAAGGACGGCTTTCACACACACTTATCTCTCAGAACTGAGCATGTGGAGAGACGTTCGGTCATCTAGCACAAAGGGAACGGGTTGCAGGAGAAACTTTTACTCTGGTTTCTCAGTCTGTTTCCTAGTGCCGGTTTGAAGTTCCTGCAGTTTTCACTGTAAAACCGAGTTGGAGCTAGTACCTCCCCATATATATGTATGGAGTGGAGTTGGCAACTGAAAAGAAACTTTGTGTTCCCAACAAGCTAGGTGAAGGACGGCTTTCACACACACTTATCTCTCAGAACTGAGCATGTGGAGAGACGTTCGGTCATCTAGCACAAAGGGAACGGGTTGCAGGAGAAACTTTTACTCTGGTTTCTCAGTCTGTTTCCTAGTGCCGGTTTGAAGTTCCTGCAGTTTTCACTGTAAAACCGAGTTGGACTAGTACATCCCCATATATATATATGGAGTAGAGTTTGCAACTGAAAAGAAACTTTGTGTTCCCAACAAGCTAGGTGAAGGACGGCTTTCACACACACTTATCTCTCAGAACTGAGCATTTGGAGAGACTTTCGTTCATCTAGCACAAAGGGAACGGGTTGCAGGAGAAACATTTACTCTGGTTTCTCAGTCTGTTTCCTAGTGCCGGTTTGAATTTCCTGCAGTTTTCACTGTAAAACCGAGTTGGAGCTAGTACCTCCCCATATATATGTATGGAGTGGAGTTTGCAACTGAAAAGAAACTTTGTGTTCCCAACAAGCTAGGTGAAGGATGGCTTTCACACACACTTATCTCTCAGAACTGAGCATGTGGAGAGACGTTCTTTCATCAAGCACAAAGGGAACTGGTTGCAGGAGAAACTTTTACTCTGGTTTCTCAGTCTGTTTCCTAGTGCCGGTTTGAAGTTCCTGCAGTTTTCACTGTAAAACCAAGTTGGAGCTAGTACCTACCCATATATATATATGGAGTGGAGTTTGCAACTGAAAAGAAACTTTGTATTCCCAACAAGCTAGGTGAAGGACGGCTTTCACACACACTTATCTCTCAGAAATGAGCATGTGGAGAGACGTTCGTTCATCTAGCACAAAGGGAACGGGTTGCAGGAGAAACTTTAACTCTGGTTTCTCAGTCTTTTTCCTAGTGCCGGTTTGAAGTTCCTGCAGTTTTCACTGTAAAACCGAGTTGGAGCTAGTACCTCCCCATATATATGTATGGAGTGGAGTTTGCAACTGAAAAGAAACTTTGTGTTCCCAACAAGCTAGGTGAAGGACGGCTTTCACACACACTTATCTCTCAGAACTGAGCATGTGGAGAGACGTTCGTTCATCTAGCACAAAATGAAAGGGTTGCAGGAGAAACTTTTACTCTGGTTTCTCAGTCTGTTTCCTAGTGCCGGTTTGAAGTTCCTGCAGTTTTCACTGTAAAACCGAGTTGGAGCTAGTACCTCCCCATATATATGTATGGAGTGGAGTTTGCAACTGAAAAGAAACTTTGTGTTCCCAACAAGCTAGTTGAATGACGGCTTTCACACACACATATCTCTCAGAACTGAGCATGTGGAGAGACGTTCGTTCATCTAGCACAAAGGGAACGGTTTGCAGGAGAAACTTTTACTCTGGTTTCTCAGTCTGTTTCCTAGTGCCGGTTTGAAGTTCCTGCAGTTTTCACTGTAAAACCGAGTTGGAGCTAGTACCTCCCCATATATATGTATGGAGTGGAGTTTGCAACTGAAAAGAAACTTTGTGTTCCCAACAAGATAGATGAAGGACGGCTTTCAAACACACTTAACTCTCAGAACTGAGCATGTGGAGAGACGTTCGTTCATCTAGCACAAATGGAACGGGTTGCAGGAGAAACTTTTACTCTGGTTTCTCAGTCTGTTTCCTAGTGCCAGTTTGAAGTTCCTGCAGTTTCACTGTAAAACCGAGTTGGAGCTAGTACCTCCCCATATATATGTATGGAGTGGAGTTTGCAACTGAAAAGAAACTTTGTGTTCCCAACAAGCTAGGTGAAGGACGGCTTTCACACACACTTATCTCTCAGAACTGAGCATGTGGAGAGACGTTCGTTCATTTAGCACAAAGGGAACGGTTTGAAGGAGAAACTTTTACTCTGGTTTCTCAGTCTGTTTCCTAGTGCCTGTTTGAAGTTCCTGCAGTTTTCACTGTAAAACCGAGTTGGAGCTAGTACCTCCCCATATATATGTATGGAGTGGAGTTTGCAACTGAAAAGAAACTTTGTGTTCCCAACAAGCTACGTGAAGGACGGCTTTCACACACACTTATCTCTCAGAACTGAGCATGTGGAGAGACGTTCGTTCATCTAGCACAAAGAGAACGGGTTGCAGGAGAAACTTTTACTCTGGTTTCTCAGTCTGTTTCCTAGTGCCGGTTTGAAGTTCCTGCAGTTTTCACTGTAAAACCGAGTTGGAGCTAGTACCACCCCATATATATGTATGGAGTGGAGTTTGCAACTGAAAAGAAACTTTGTGTTCCCAACAAGCTAGGTGAAGGACGGGTTTCACACACAATTATCTCTCAGAACTGAGCATGTGGAGAGACGTTCGTTCATCTAGCACAAAGGGAACGGTTTGCAGTAGAAACTTTTACTCTGGTTTCTCAGTCTGTTTCCTAGTGCCGGTTTGAAGTTCCTGCAGTTTTCACTGTAAAACCGAGTTGGAGCTAGTACTTCCCCATATAAATGTATGGAATGGAGTTTGCAACTGAAAAGAAACTTTGTGTTCCCAACAAGCTAGGTGAAGGACGGCTTTCACACACACTTATCTCTCAGAACTGAGCATGTGGAGAGACGTTCGTTCATCTAGCACAAAGGGAACGGGTTGCAGGAGAAACTTTTACTCTGGTTTCTCAGTCTGTTTCCTAGTGCCGGTTTGAAGTTCCTGCAGTTTTCAGTGTAAAACCGAGTTGGAGCTAGTACCTCCCCATATATATGTATGGAGTGGAGTTTGCAACTGAAAAGAAACTTTGTGTTCCCAACAAGCTAGGTGAAGGACGGCTTTCACACACACTTATCACTCAGAACTGAGCATATGGAGAGACGTTCGTTCATCTAGCACAAAGGGAACGGGTTGCAGGAGAAACTTTTACTCTGGTTTCTCAGTCTGTTTCCTAGTGCCGGTTTGAAGTTCCTGCAGTTTCCACTGTAAAACCGAGTTGGAGCTAGTACCTCCCCATATATATGTATGGATTGGAGTTTGCAACTGAAAAGAAACTTTGTGTTCTCAACAAGCTAGGTGAAGGACGGCTTTCACACACAATTATCTCTCAGAACTGAGCATGTGGAGAGACGTTCGTTCATCTAGCACAAAGGGAACGGGTTGCAGGGGAAACATTTACTCTGGTTTCTCAGTCTGTTTCGTAGTGCCGGTTTGAAGTTCCTGCAGTTTTCACTGTAAAACCGAGTTGGAGCTAGTATCTCCCCATATAAATTTATGGAGTGGAGTTTGAAACTGAAAAGAAACTTTGTGTTCCCAACAAGCTATGTGAAGGACGGCTTTCACACACACTTATCTCTCAGAACTGAGCATGTGGAGAGACGTTCGGTCATCTAGCACAAATGGAACGGGTTGCAGGAGAAACTTTTATTCTGGTTTCTCAGTCTGTTTCCTAGTGCCGGTTTGAAGTTCCTGCAGTTTTCACTGTAAAACCGAGTTGGAGCTTGTACCTCCCCATATATATATATGGAGTGGTGTTTGCGACTGAAAAGAAACTTTGTGTTCCCAACAAGCTAGGTGAAGGACGGCTTTCACACACACTTATCTCTCAGAACTGAGCATTTGGAGAGACTTTCGTTCATCTAGCACAAAGGGAACGGGTTGCAGGGGAAACATTTACTCTGGTTTCTCAGTCTGTTTCCTAGTGCCGGTTTGAAGTTCCTGCAGTTTTCACTGTAAAACCGAGTTGGAGCTAGTACCTCCCCATATATATGTATGGAGTGGAGTTTGCAACTGAAAAGAAACTTTGTGTTCCCAACAAGCTAGGTGAAGGACGGCTTTCACACACACTTATCTCTCAAACTGAGCATGTGGAGAGACGTTCAGTCATCTAGCACAAACTGAACGGGTTGCAGGAGAAACATTTACTCTGGTTTCTCAGTCTGTTTCCTAGTGCCGGTTTGAAGTTCCTGCAGTTTTCACTGTAAAACCGAGTTGGAGCTAGTACCTCCCCATATATATGTATGGAGTGGAGTTTGCAACTGAAAAGAAACTTTGTGTTCCCAACAAGCTAGGTGAAGGACGGCTTTCACACACACGTATCTCTCAGAACTGAGGATGTGGAGAGACGTTCGTTCATCTAGCACTAAGGGAACGGGTTGCAGGAGAAACTTTTACTCTGGTTTCTCAGTCTGTTTCCTAGTGCCGGTTTGAAGTTCCTGCAGTTTTCACTGTAAAACCGAGTTGTAGCTAGTTCCTACCCATATATATATATGGAGTGGAGTTTGCAACTGAAAAGAAACTTTGTATTTCCAACAAGCTAGGTGAAGGACGGCTTTCACACACACTTATCTCTCAGAAATGAGCATGTGGAGAGACGTTCGTTCATCTAGCACAAAGGGAACGGGTTGCAGGAGAAACTTTTACTCTGGTTTCTCAGTCTGTTTCCTAGGGCCGGTTTGAAGTTCCTGCAGTTTTCACTGTAAAACCGAGTTGGAGCTAGTACCTCCCCATATATATGTATGGAGTGGAGTTTGCAACTGAAAAGAAACTTTGTGTTCCCAACAAGCTAGGTGAAGGACGGCTTTCACACACACTTATCTCTCAGAACTGAGCATGTGGAGAGACGTTCGTTCATCTAGCACAAAGGGAACGGGTTGCCGGAGAAACTTTTACTCTGGTTACTCAGTCTGTTTCCTAGTGCCGGTTTGAAGTTCCTGCAGTTTTCACTGTAAAACCGAGTTGGAGCTAGTACCTCCCCATAAATATGTATGGAGTGGAGTTTGCAACTGAAAAGAAACTTTGTGTTCCCAACAAGCTAGGTGAAGGACGGCTTTCACACACACTTATCTCTCAGAACTGAGCATGTGGAGAGACGTTCGTTCATTTGGCACAAAGGGAACCTTTTACAGGAGAAACTTTTACTCTGGTTTCTCAGTCTGTTTCCTAGTGCCGGTTTGAATTTCCTGCAGTTTTCACTGTAAAACCGAGTTGGAGCTAGTACCTCCCCATATATATGTATGGAGTGGAGTTTGCAACTGAAAAGAAACTTTGTCTTCCCAACAAGCTAGGTGAAGGACGGCTTTCACACACACTTATCTCTCAGAACTGCGCATGTGGAGAGACGTTCCTTCATCTAGCACAAAGGGAACGGGTTGCAGGAGAATCTTTTACTCTGGTTTCTCAGTCTGTTTCCTAGTGCCGGTTTGAAGTTCCTGCAGTTTTCACTGTAAAACCGAGTTGGAGCTAGTACCTCCCCATATATATGTATGGAGTGGAGTTTGCAACTGAAAAGAAACTTTGTGTTCCCAACAAGCTAAGTGAAGGACGGCTTTCACACACACTTATCTCTCAGAACTGAGCATGTGGAGAGACGTTCGGTCATCTAGCACAAAGGGAACGGGTTGCAGGAGAAACTTTTACTCTGGTTTCTCAGTCTGTTTCCTAGTGCCGGTTTGAAGTTCCTGCAGTTTTCACTGTAAAACCGAGTTGGAGCTAGTACCTCCCCATATATATGTATGGAGTGGAGTTGGCAACTGAAAAGAAACTTTGTATTCCCAACAAGCTAGGTGAAGGACGGCTTTCACACACACTTATCTCTCAGAACTGAGCATGTGGAGAGACGTTCGGTCATCTAGCACAAAGGGAACGGGTTGCAGGAGAAACTTTTACTCTGGTTTCTCAGTCTGTTTCCTAGTGCCGGTTTGAAGTTCCTGCAGTTTTCACTGTAAAACCGAGTTGGACTAGTACATCCCCATGTATATATATGGAGTAGAGTTTGCAACTGAAAAGAAACTTTGTGTTCCCAACAAGCTAGGTGAAGGACGGCTTTCACACACACTTATCTCTCAGAACTGAGCATTTGGAGAGACTTTCGTTCATCTTGCACAAAGGGAACGGGTTGCAGGAGAAACATTTACTCTGGTTTCTCAGTCTGTTTCCTAGTGCCGGTTTGAATTTCCTGCAGTTTTCACTGTAAAACCGAGTTGGAGCTAGTACCTCCCCATATATATGTATGGAGTGGAGTTTGCAACTGAAAAGAAACTTTGTGTTCCCAACAAGCTAGGTGAAGGATGGCTTTCACACACACTTATCTCTCAGAACTGAGCATGTGGAGAGACGTTCTTTCATCAAGCACAAAGGGAACTGGTTGCAGGAGAAACTTTTACTCTGGTTTCTCAGTCTGTTTCCTAGTGCCGGTTTGAAGTTCCTGCAGTTTTCACTGTAAAACCGAGTTGGAGCTTGTACCTCCCAATATATATGTATGGAGTGGAGTTTGCAAGTGAAAAGAAACTTTGTGTTCCCAAAAAGCTATGTGAGGGACGGCTTTCACACACACTTATCCCTCACAACCGAGCATGTGGAGAGACTTTCGTTCATCTAGCACAAAGGGAATGGGTTGCCGGAGAAACTTCTACTCTGGTTTCTCAGTCTGTTTCCTACTGCCGGTTTGAAGTTCCTGCAGTTTTCACTGTAAAACCGTGTTGGAGCTAGTACCTCCCCATATATATGTATGGAGTGGAGTTTGTAAGTGAAAAGAATCTTTGTGTTCCCAACAAGCTAGTTGAAGGACTGCTTTAACACACACATATATCTCAGAACTGATCATGTGGAGAGATGTTCATTCATCTAGAACAAAAGGAACGGGTTTCAGGAGAAACTTTTACTCTGGTTTCTCAGTCTGTTTCCTAGTGCCGGTTTGAAGTTCTTGTATTTTTCACTGAAAAACCGAGTTGGAGCTCGTACAACCCCATATATATGTATGGATTGGGGTTTGCAAATGAAAAGAATCTTTGTGTTCCCAACAAGCTAGTTGAAGGAATGCTTTCACACACACATATATCTCAGAACTGAGCATGTGGAGAGACGTTCGTTCATCTAGCACAATGGGAATGGGTTGCCGGAGAAACTTTTACTCTGGTTTCTCAGTCTGTTTCCTAGTGCCGGTTTGAAGTTCCTGCAGTTTTCACTGTAAAACCGAGTTGGAGCTAGTACCTCCCCATATATATGAATGGAGTGGAGTTTGCAAGTGAAAAGAAACTTTGTGTTCCCAACAAGCTAGGTGAAGGACGGCTTTCACACACACTTATCCCTCAGAACTGAGCATGTGGAGAGACGTTCGTTCATGTAGCACAAATGGAACGGGTTGCAGGGGAAACTTTTACTCCGGTTTCTCATTATGTTTCCAAGTGCCGGTTTGAAGTTCCTGCAGTTTTCAATGTAAAACCGAGTTGGGGCTAGTACCTCCCCATATATATTTATGGAGTGGAGTTTGCAACTGAAAAGAAACTTTGTGTTCCCAACAAGCTAGGTGAAGGGCGGCTTTCACACACACTTATCTCTCAGAACTGAGCATGTGGAGAGACGTTCGTTCATCTAGCACAAAGGAACGGGTTGCAGGAGAAACTATTACTCTGGTTTCTCAGTCTGTTTCCTAGTGCCAGTTTGAAGTTCCTGCATTTTACACTGTAAAACCCAGTTGGAGCTAGTACCTCCCCATATATATGTATGGAGTGGAGTTTGCAACTGAAAAGATACTTTGTGTTCCCAACAAGCTGGGTGAAGTACGGCTTTCACACACACTTTTCTCTCAGAACTGAGCATGTGGAGAGACGTTCGTTCATCTAGCACAAAGGGAACGGGTTTCAAGAGAAACTTTTACTCTGGATTCTCAGTCTGTTTCCTAGTGCCGGTTTGAAGTTCCTGGAGATTTCACTGTAAAACCGAGTTGGAGCTAGTACCTCCCCATATATATGTATGGAGTGGAGTTTGCAAGTGAAAAGAAACTTTGTTTTCCCCACATGCTAGGTGAAGGACGGGTTTCACACACACTTATCTCTCAGAACTTAGCATGTGGAGAGACGTTCGTTCAACCAGCAAAAAGGGAAAGGGTTGCAGGAGAAACTTTTACTCTGGTTTCTCAGTCTGTTCCCTACTGCCGGTATGAAGTTCCTGCAGTTTTCACTGTAAAACCGAGTTGGGGCTAGTACATCCCCATATATATGCATGGATTGGAGATTGCAAGTGAAAAGAAACTTTGTGTTCCAAAGAAGCTAGGTGAAGGACTGCTTTCACTGACACTTATCTCTGAGAACTAGGCATGTGGAGAGACGTTCGTTCATCTAGCACAAAGGGAACGGGTTGCAGGAGGAACTTTTACTCTGGTTTCTCAGTCTGTTTCCTAGTGCCGGTTTGAAGTTCCTGAGTTTTCACTGTAAAACAGAGTTGGAGCTAGTACCTCCCCATATATATGTATGGAGTGGTGTTTGCAAGTGAAAAGGAACTTTGTGTTCCCAACATGCTAGGTGAAGGACGGCTTTCACACACACTTATCTCTCAGAACTGAGCATGTGGAGAGACGTTCGTTCATGTAGCACAAATGGAACGGGTTGCAGGAGAAACTTTTACTCTGGTTTCTCAGTCTGTTTCCAAGTGCCGGTTTGAAGTTCCTGCAGTTTTCAATGTAAAACCGAGTTGGAGCTAGTACCTCCCCATATATATGTATGGAGTGGAGTTTGCAAGTGAAAAGAAACTTTGTTTTCCCCACATGCTAGGTGAAGGACGGGTTTCACACACACTTATCTCTCAGAACTTAGCATGTGGAGAGACGTTCGTTCAATCAGCAAAAAGGGAAAGGGTTGCAGGAGAAACTTTTACTCTGGTTTCTCAGTCTGTTCCCTACTGCCGGTATGAAGTTCCTGCAGTTTTCACTGTAAAACCGAGTTGGGGCTAGTACATCCCCATATATATGCATGGATTGGAGATTGCAAGTGAAAAGCAACTTTGTGTTCCAAAGAAGCTAGGTGAAGGACTGCTTTCACTGACACTTATCTCTGAGAACTAGGCATGTGGAGAGACGTTCGTTCATCTAGCACAAAGGGAACGGGTTGCAGGAGGAACTTTTACTCTGGTTTCTCAGTCTGTTTCCTAGTGCCGGTTTGAAGTTCCTGAGTTTTCACTGTAAAACAGAGTTGGAGCTAGTACCTCCCCATATATATGTATGGAGTGGTGTTTGCAAGTGAAAAGGAACTTTGTGTTCCCAACATGCTAGGTGAAGGACGGCTTTCACACACACTTATCTCTCAGAACTGAGCATGTGGAGAGACGTTCGTTCATGTAGCACAAATGGAACGGGTTGCAGGAGAAACTTTTACTCTGGTTTCTCAGTCTGTTTCCAAGTGCCGGTTTGAAGTTCCTGCAGTTTTCAATGTAAAACCGAGTTGGAGCTAGTACCTCCCCATATATATGTATGGAGTGGAGTTTGCAAGTGAAAAGAAACTTTGTGTTCCCAACAAGTTATGTGAGGGACGGCTTTCACACACACTTATCCCTCACAACCGAGCATGTGGAGAGACGTTCGTTCATCTAGCACAAAGGGAATGGGTTGCCGGAGAAACTTCTACTCTGCTTTCTCAGACTGTTTCCTACTGCCAGTTTGAAGTTCCTGCAGTTTTCACTGTAAAACCGAGTTGGAGCTAGTACCTCCCCATATATATGTATGGAGTGGAGTTGGTAAGTGAAAAGAAACTTTGTGTTCCCAACAAGCTAGTTGAAGGACTGCTTTCACACACACTTATCTCTCAGAACTGAGCATGTGGAGAGATGTTCATTCATCTAGCACAAAAGGAACGGGTTGCAGGAGAAACTTTTACTCTGGTTTCTCAGTCTGTTTCCTAGTGCCGATTTGAAGTTCTTGCAGTTTTCACTGTAAAACCGAGTTGGAGCTCGTACCTCCCCATATATATGTATGGAGTGGGGTTTGCAAATGAAAAGAAACTTTGTGTTCCAAAGAAGTTAGGTGAAGGACTGCTTTCACAGACACTTATCTCTCAGAAGTGAGCATGTGGAGAGACGTTCGTTCATGTGGCACAAAGGGAACGGGTTGCAGGAGAAACTTTTACTCTGGTTTCTCAGTCTGTTTCCAAGTGCCGGTTTGAAGTTCCTGCAGTTTTCACTGTAAAATCGAGTTTGAGGTAATACCACACCATATATTGTATGGAGTGGATTTTGCAACTGAAAAGAAACTTTGTGTTCCCAACAAGCTAGGTGAAGGACGGCTTTCACACACACTTATCTCTCAGAACTGAGCATGTGGAGAGACGTTCGTTCATCTAGCACAAAGGGAACGGGTTGCAGGGGAAACTTTTACTCTGGTTTCTCAGTCTGTTTCCTAGTGCCGGTTTGAATTTCCTGCAGTTTTCACTGTAAAACCGAGTTGGAGCTAGTACCTCCACATATATATGTATGGAGTGGAGTTTGCAACTGAACAGGAATTTTGTGTTCCCAACAAGCTAGGTGTAGGACGGCTTTCACACACACTTATCTCTCAGAACTGAGCATGTGGAGAGACGTTCGTTCATCTAGCACAATGGGAACGGGTTGCAGGAGAAACTTTTACTCTGGTTTCTCAGTCTGTTTCCTAGGGCCGGTTTGAAGTTCCTGCAGTTTTCACTGTAAAACCGAGTTCGAGCTAGTACCTCCCAATATATATGTATGGAGTGAAGTTTGCAAGTGAAAAGAAACTTTGTTTTCCCAACAAGGTATGTGAGGGACGGCTTTCACACACACTTATCCCTCAGAACCGAGCATGTGGAGAGACGTTCGTTCATCTAGCACAAAGGGAATGGGTTGCCGGAGAAACTTCTACTCTGGTTTCTCAGACTGTTTCCTACTGCCAGTTTGAAGTTCCTGCAGTTTTCACTGTAAAACCGTGTTGGAGCTAGTACCTCCCCATATATATGTATGGAGTGGAGTTGGTAAGTGAAAAGAAACTTTGTGTTCCCAACAAGCTAGTTGAAGGACTGCTTTCACACACACTTATCTCTCAGAACTGAGCATGTGGAGAGATGTTCATTCATCTAGCACAAAAGGAACGGGTTGCAGGAGAAACATTTACTCTGGTTTCTCAGTCTGTTTCCTAGTGCCGGTTTGAAGTTCTTGCAGTTTTCACTGTAAAACCGAGTTGGAGCTCGTACCTCCCCATATATATGTATGGAGTGGGGTTTGCAAATGAAAAGAAACTTTGTGTTCCAAAGAAGTTAGGTGAAGGACTGCTTTCACAGACACTTATCTCTCAGAAGTGAGCATGTGGAGAGACGTTCGTTCATGTGGCACAAAGAGAACGGTTTGCAGGAGAAACTTTTACTCTGGTTTCTCAGTCTGTTTCCAAGTGCCGGTTTGAAGTTCCTGCAGTTTTCACTGTAAAATCGAGTTTGAGGTAATACCACACCATATATTGTATGGAGTGGATATTGCAACTGAAAAGAAACTTTGTGTTTCCAACAAGCTAGGTGAAGTACGGCTTTCACACACACTTATCTCTCAGAACTGAGCATGTGGAGAGACGTTCGTTCATCTAGCACAAAGGGAACGGGTTGCAGGGGAAACTTTTACTCTGGTTTCTCAGTCTGTTTCCTAGTGCCGGTTTGAATTTCCTGCAGTTTTCACTGTAAAACCGAGTTGGAGCTAGTACCTCCACATATATATGTATGGAGTGGAGTTTGCAACTGAACAGGAATTTTGTGTTCCCAACAAGCTAGGTGTAGGACGGCTTTCACACACACTTATCTCTCAGAACTGATCATGTGGAGAGACGTTCGTTCATCTAGCACAATGGGAACGGGTTGCAGGAGAAACTTTTACTCTGGTTTCTCAGTCTGTTTCCTAGTGCCGGTTTGAAGTTCCTGCAGTTTTCACTGTAAAACCGAGTTCGAGCTAGTACCTCCCAATATATATGTATGGAGTGAAGTTTGCAAGTGAAAAGAAACTTTGTTTTCCCAACAAGCTATGTGAGGGACGGCTTTCACACACACTTATCCCTCAGAACCGAGCATGTGGAGAGACGTTCGTTCATCTAGCACAAAGGGAATGGGTTGCCGGAGAAACTTCTACTCTGGTTTCTCAGTCTGTTTCATACTGCCGGTTTGAAGTTCCTGCAGTTTTCACTGTAAAACCGTGTTGGATCCAGTACCTCACCATATATATGTATGGAGTGGAGTTTGCAACTGAAAAGAAACTTTGTGTTCCCAACAAGGTAGGTGAAGGACGGCTTTCACACACATATATATCTCAGAACTGAGCATGTGGAGAGATGTTCATTCATCTAGCACAAAAGGAACGGGTTGCAGGAGAAACTTTTACTCTGGTTTCTCAGTCTGTTTCCTAGTGCCGGTTTGAAGTTCTTGCAGTTTTCACTGTAAAACCGAGTTGGAGCTCGTACCTCCCCATATATATGTATGGAGTGGAGTTTGCAAATGAAAAGAATCTTTGTGTTCCCAACAAGCTAGTTGAAGGACTGCTTTCACACACACATATATCTCAGAACTGAGCATGTGGAGAGACGTTCGTTCATCTAGCACAAAGGGAACGGGTTGCCGGACAAACTTTTACTCTGGTTTCTCAGTCTGTTTCCTAGTGCCGGTTTTAAGTTCCTGCAGTTTTCACTGTAAAACCGAGTTGGAGCTAGTACCTCCCCATATATATGAATGGAGTGGAGTTTGCAAGTGAAAAGAAACTTTGTGTTCCCAACAACCTAGGTGAAGGACGGCTTTCACACACACATATCCCTCAGAACTGAGCATGTGGAGAGACGATCGTTCATGTAGCACAAATGGAACGGGTTGCAGGAGAAACTTTTACTCTGGTTTCTCAGTCTGTTTCCAAGTGCCGGTTTGAAGTTCCTGCAGTTTTCAATGTAAAACCGAGTAGGAGCTAGTACCTCCCCATATATAAGTATGGAGTGGAGTTTGCAACTGAAAAGAAACTTTGTGTTCCCAACAAGCTAGTTGAAGGACGGCTTTCACACACACTTATCTCTCAGAATTGAGCATGTGGAGAGACGTTCGTTCATCTAGCACAAAGGGAACGGTTTGCAGGGGAAACTTTTACTCTGGTTTCTCAGTCTGTTTCCCAGTGCCGGTTTGAAGTTCTTGCAGATTTCTCTGTAAACCCGAGTTGGAGCTAATACCTCCCCGTATATAAGTATGGAATTTGGTTTGCAAGTGAAAAGAAACTTTGTGTTCCCAACAAGCTTGGTGAAGGACGGCTTTCACACACATTTATCTCTCAGAAATGAGCATGTGGAGAGACGTTCGTTCATCTAGCAAAAAAGGAACGGGTTGCAGGAGGAACTTTTACTCTGGTTTCTCAGTCTGTTTCCTACTGCCGGTTTGAAGTTCCTGCAGTTTTCACTGTAAACTGAGTTGGAGCTAGTACCTCCCCATATATATGTATGGAGTGGTGTTTGCTAGTGAAAAGAAACTTTGTGTTCCCAACATGCTAGGTGAAGGACGGCTTTCACACACACTTATCTCTCAGAACTGAGCATGTGGAGAGACGTTCGTTCATGTAGCACAAATGGAATGGGTTGCAGGAGAAACTTTTACTCTGGTTTCTCAGTCTGTTTCCAAGTGCCGGTTTGAATTTCCTGCAGTTTTCAATGTAAAACCGAGTTGGAGCTAGTACCTCCCCATATATATGTATGGAGTGGAGTTTGCAATTGAAAAGAAACTTTGTGTTCCCAACAAGCTAGGTGAAGGACGGCTTTCACACACACTTATCCCTCAGAACTGAGCATGTGGAGAGACGTTCGTTCATCTAGCACAAAGGGAACGTTTTGCAGGAGCAACTTTTACTCTGGTTTCTCAGTCTGTTTCCTAGTGCCGGTGTGCAGTTCCTGCAGTTTTCACTGTAAAATCGAGTTGGAGTTAGTACCTCCCCATATATATGTATGGATTGGAGATTGCAAGTGAAAAGAAACTTTGTGTTCCAAATAAGTTAGGTGAAGGACTGCTTTCACAGACACTTATCTCTCAGAACTGAGCATGTGGAAAGACTTTCGTTCATGTAGCACAAAAGGAACGGGTTGCAGGAGAAACTTTTACTCTGGTTTTTCAGTCTGTTTCCAAGTGCCGGTTTGAAGTTCCTGCAGTTTTCACTGTAAAACCGAGTTGGAGGTAATACCACACCATATATTTGTATGGAGTGGTTTTTGCAACTGAAAAGAAACTTTGTGTTCCCAACAAGCTAGGTGAAGGACGGCTTTCACACACACTTAACTCTCAGAACTGAGCATGTGGAGAGACGTTCGTTCATGTAGCACAAAGGGAACGGGTTGCAGAAGAAACTTTTACTCTGGTTTCTCAGTCTGTTTCCTAGTGCCGGTTTGAAGTTCCTGCAGTTTTCACTGTAAAACCGAGTTGGAGCTAGTACCTCCACATATATATGTATGGAGTGGAGTTTGCAACTGAACAGGAATTTTGTGTTCCCAACAAGCTACGTGAAGGACGGCTTTCACACACACTTATCTCTCAGAACTGAGCATGTGGAGAGACGTTCGTTCATCTAGCACAATGGGAACGGTTTGCAGGAGAAAATTTTACTCAGGTTTCTCACTCTGTTTCCTAGTGCCGGTTTGAAGTTCCTGCAGTTTTCACTGTAAAACCGAGTTGGAGCTAGTACCTCCCAATATATATGTATGGAGTGGAGTTTGCAAGTGAAAAGAAACTTTGTGTTCCCAACAAGCTATGTGAGGGACGGCTTACACACACACTTATCCCTCAGAACCGAGCATGTGGAGAGACGTTCGTTCATCTAGCACAAAGGGAATGGGTTGCCGGAGAAACTTCTACTCTGGTTTCTCAGTCTGTTTCCTACTGCCGGTTTGAAGTTCCTGCATTTTTCACTGTAAAACCGTGTTGGAGCTAGTACTTCCCCATATATATGTATGGAGTGGAGTTTGTAAGTGAAAAGAAACTTTGTGTTCCCAACAAGCTAGTTGAAGGACTGCTTTAACACACACATATATCTCAGAACTGAGCTTGTGGAGAGATGTTCATTCATCTAGCACAAAAGGAACGGGTTGCTGGAGAAACTTTTACTCTGGTTTCTCAGTCTGTTTCCTAGTGCCGGTTTGAAGTTCCTGCAGTTTTCACTGTAAAACCGAGTTGGAGCTAGTACCTCCCCATATATATAAATGGAGTGGAGTTTGCAAGTGAAAAGAAACTTTGTGTTCCCAACAAGCTAGGTGAAGGACGGCTTTCACACACACTTATCCCTCAGAACTGAGCATGTGGAGAGACGTTCGTTCATGTAGCACAAATGGAACGGGTTGCAGGAGAAACTTTTACTCTGGTTTCTCAGTCTGTTTCCAAGTGCCGGTTTGAAATTCCTGCAGTTTTCAATGTAAAACCGAGTTGGAGCTAGTACCTCCCCATATATATGTATGGAGTGGAGTTTGCAAGTGAAAAGAAACTTTGTGTTCCCAACAAGCTAGGTGAAGGACGGCTTTCACACACACTTATCTCTCAGAACTGAGCATGTGGAGAGACGTTCGTTCATCTAGCACAAATGGAACGGTTTGCAGGAGCAACTTTTACTCTGGTTTCTCAGTCTGTTTCCTAGTGCCGGTGTGCATTTCCTGCAGTTTTCACTGTAAAATCGAGTTGGAGTTAGTACCTCCCCATATATATGTATGGATTGGAGATTGCAAGTGAAAAGAAACTTTGTGTTCCAAAGAAGTTAGGTGAAGGACTGCTTTCACAGACACTTATCTCTCAGAACTGAGCATGTGGAGAGACGTTAGTTCATGTAGCACAAAGGGAACGGGTTGCAGGAGAAACTTTTACTCTGGTTTCTCAGTCTGTTTCCAAGTACCGGTTTGAAGTTCCTGCAGTTTTCACTGTAAAACCGAGTTGGAGGTAATACCACACCATATATTTGTATGGAGTGGATTTTGCAACTTAAAAGAAACTTTGTGTTCCCAACAAGCTAGGTGAAGGACGGCTTTCACACACACTTATCTCTCAGAACTGAGCATGTGGAGAGACGTTCGTCCATCTAGCACAAAGGGAACGGGTTGCAGGAGGAAATTTTACTCTGGTTTCACAGTCTGTTTCCTACTGCCGGTTTGAAGTTCCTGCAGATTTCACTGGAAAACCGAGTTGGAGCATGTATCTCCCCATATATATGTATGGATTGGAGATTGCATTTGAAAAGAAACTTTGTGATCCAAAAAGCTAGGTGAAGGACTGCTTTCACAGACAATTTTCTCTCAGAAATGAGCATGTGGAGAGACGTTCGTTCATCTAGCACAAAGGGAACGGGTTGCAGGAGAAACTTTTACTCTGGTTTCTCAGTCTGTTTCCTAGTGCCGGTTTGAAGTTCTTGCAGTTTGCACTGTAAAACCGAGTTGGAGCTCGTACCTCCCCTTATATATGTATGGAGTGGAGTTTGCAAATGAAAAGAATCTTTGTGTTCCCAACAAGCTAGTTGAAGGACTGCTTTCACACACACATATATCTCAGAATTGAGCATGTGGAGAGACGTTCGTTCATCTAGCACAAAGGGAACGGGTTGCCGGAGAAACTTTTACTCTGGTTTCTCAGTCTGTTTCCTAGTGCCGGTTTGAATTTCCTGCAGTTTTCACTGTAAAACCGAGTTGGAGCTAGTACCTCCCCATATATATAAATGGAGTGGGGTTTGCAAGTGAAAAGAAACTTTGTGTTCCCAACAAGCTAGGTGAAGGACGGCTTTCACACACACTTATCCCTCAGAACTGAGCATGTGGAGAGACGTTCGTTCATGTAGCACAAATGGAACGGGTTGCAGGAGAAACTTTTACTCTGGTTTCTCAGTCTGTTTCCAAGTGCCGGTTTGAAATTCCTGCAGTTTTCAATGTAAAACCGAGTTGGAGCTAGTACCTCCCCATATATATGTATGGAGTGGAGTTTGCAAGTGAAAAGTAACTTTGTGTTCCCAACAAGCTAGGTGAAGTACGGCTTTCACACACACTTATCTCTCAGAACTGAGCATGTGGAGAGACGTTCGTTCATCTAGCACAAATGGAACGGTTTGCAGGAGCAACTTTTACTCTGGTTTCTCAGTCTGTTTCCTAGTGCCGGTGTGCATTTCCTGCAGTTTTCACTGTAAAATTGAGTTGGAGTTAGTACCTCCCCATATATATGTATGGATTGGAGATTGCAAGTGAAAAGAAACTTTGTGTTCCAAAGAAGTTAGGTGAAGGACTGCTTTCACAGACACTTATCTCTCAGAACTGAGCATGTGGAGAGACGTTAGTTCATGTAGCACAAAGGGAACGGGTTGCAGGAGAAACTTTTACTCTGGTTTCTCAGTCTGTTTCCAAGTACCGGTTTTAAATTCCTGCAGTTTCACTGTAAAACCGAGTTGGAGGTAATACCACACCATATATTTGTATGGAGTGGATTTTGCAACTTAAAAGAAACTTTGTGTTCCCAACAAGCTAGGTGAAGGACGGTTTCACACACACTTATCTCTCAGAACTGAGCATGTGGAAAGACGTTCGTTCATCTAGCACAAAGGGAACGGGTTGCAGGAGGAAATTTTACTCTGGTTTCACAGTCTGTTTCCTACTGCCGGTTTGAAGTTCCTGCAGATTTCACTGGAAAACCGAGTTGGAGCATGTATCTCCCCATATATATGTATGGATTGGAGATTGCTTTTGAAAAGAAACTTTGTGATCCAAAAAGCTAGGTGAAGGACTGCTTTCACAGACAATTTTCTCTCAGAAATGAGCATGTGGAGAGACGTTCGTTCATCTAGCACAAAGGGAACGGGTTGCAGGAGAAACTTTTACTCTGGTTTCTCAGTCTGTTTCCAAGTGCCGGTTTGAAGTTCCTGCAGTTTTCACTGTAAAACAGAGTTGTAGCTAGTACCTCCCCATATATATGTATGGATTGGAAATTGCAATTGAAAAGAGACTTTGTGTTCCAAAGAAGCTAGGTGAAGGAAGTCTTTCACAGACACTTATCTCTCAGAACTGAGCATGTGGAGAGACTTTCGTTCATGTAGAACAAAGGGAGCGAGTTTCAGGAAAAATTTTACTCTGGTTTCTCAGTCTGTTTCCAAGTGCCGGTTTGAAGTTCCTGCAGTTTTCACTGTAAAACCGAGTTGGAGCTAGTACCTCCCCATATATATGTATGGATTGGAGATTGCAATTGAAAAGAAACTTTGTGTTCCAAAGAAGCTAGGTGAAGGACTGCTTTCACAGACAATTATCTCTCAGAACTGAGCATGTGGAGAGACGTTCATTCATGTAGCACAAATGGAACGGGTTGCAGGAGAAATTTTTACTCTGGTTTCTCAGTCTGTTTCCAAGTGCCGGTTTGAAGTTCCTGCAGTTTTCAATGTAAAACCGAGTTGGAGCTAGTACCTCCCCATATATATGTATGGAGTGGTGTTTGCAACTGAAAAGAACTTTGTGTTCCCAACAAGCTAGGTGAAGGACTGTTATCACACACACTTATCTCTCAGAACTGAGCATGTGGAGAGACTTTCTTTCATCTAGCACAAAGGGAACGGAATGCAGGAGAAACTTTTACTCTGGTTTCTCAGTCTTTTTCCAAGTGCCGGTTTGAAGTTCCTTCAGTTTTCAATGTAAATCATAGTTGGAGCTCGTACCTCCCCATATATATGTACGGATTGGAGTTTGCAAGTGAAAAGAAACTTTGTGTTCCCAACAAGCTAGGTGAAGGACGGCTTTCACACACACTTATCTCTCAGAACTGAGCATGTGGAGAGACGTTCGTTCATCTAGCACACTGGGAACGGGTTGCAGGAGAAACTTTTACTCTGGTTTCTCAGTCTGTTTCCAAGTGCCGGTTTGAAGTTCCTGCAGTTTTCACTGTAAAACCGAGTTGGAGCTAGTACCTCCACATATATATGTATGGTTTGGAGATAGCAAGTGAAAAGAAACTTGTGTTCCAAAGAAGCTAGGTGAAGGACGGCTTTCACACACACTTATCTCTCAGAACTGAGCATGTGGAGAGACGTTCGTTCATCTAGCACAAAGGGAACGGGTTGCAGGAGAAACTTTTACTCTGGTATCTCAGTCTATTTCCTAGTGCCTGTTTGAAGTTCTTGCAGATTTCACTGTAAAACCGAGTTGGAGCTAGTACCTCCCCATATATATATATGGAGAGTAGTTTGCAACTGAAAAGAATCTTTGTGTTCCCAACAAGATAGTTGAAGGACTGCTTTCACACACACATATCTCTCAGAAATGAGCATGTGGAGAGACGTTCGTTCATCTAGCACAAAGGGAACGGGTTGCAGGAGAAACTTTTACTCTGGTTTCTCAGTCTGTTTCCTAGTGCCGGTTTGAAGTTCCTGCAGTTTTCACTGTAAAACCGAGTAGGAGCTAGAACCTCCCCATATATATGTATGGAGTGGAGTTTGCAACTGAAAAGAAACACTGTGTTCCCAACAAGCTAGGTGAAGAATGGCTTTCACACACACTTATCTCTCAGAACTGAGCATGTGGAGAGACGTTCGTTCATCTAGCACAAAGGGAACGGGATGCAGGAGAAACTTTTATTCTGGTTTCTCAGGTTTTTTCCAAGTGCCGGTTTGAAGTTCCTGCAGTTTTCAATGTAAAACATAGTTGGAGCTCGTACCTCCCCATATAAATGTATGGATTGGAGTTTGCAATTGAAAAGAAACTTTGTGTTCCCAACAAGCTAGGTGAAGGACGGCTTTCACACACACTTATCTCTCAGAACTGAGCATGTGGAGAGACGTTCGTTCATCTAGCACAAATGGAACAGGTTGCAGGAGAAATTTTACTCTGGTTTCTCAGTCTGTTTCCTAGTGCCGTTTTGAAGTTCCTGCAGTTTCCACTGAAAAACCGATTTGGAACTCGTACCTCCCAATATATATGTATGGAGTGGAGTTTGCAACTGAAAAGAAATTTTGTGTTCCCAACAAGCTAGGTTAAGGACGGCTTTCACACACACTTATCTCTCAGAATTGAGCATGTGGAGAGACTTTCGTTCATGTAGCACAAAGGGAACGGGTTGCAGGAGAAACTTTTACTCTGGTTTCTCAGCCTGTTTCCTACTGCCGGATTGAAGTTCCTGCAGTTTTCACTGTAAAACCGAGTTGGAGCTAGAACCTCCCCATATATATGTATGGATTGGAGATTGCAAGTGAAAAGAAACTTTGTGTTCCAAAGAAGCCAATTGAAGGACTGCTTTCACAGACACTTATCTCTCAGAACTGAGCAAGTGGAGAGACGTTCGTTCATGTAGCACAAAGGGAACGGGTTGCAGGAGAAACTTTTACTCTGGTTCCTCAGTCTGTTTCCAAGTGCCGGTTTGAAGATCCTGTAGTTTTCACTGTAAAACAGAGTTGGAGCTAGTACCTCCACATATATATGTATGGAGTGGAGTTTGCAACTGAAATGGTATTTTCTGTTCCTAACAAGCTAGGTGAAGGACGGCTTTCACACACACTTATCTCTCAGAACTGAGCATGTGGAGAGACGTTCGTTCATCTGCACAATGGGAACGGGTTGCAGGAGTAAGTTTTACTCTGGTTTCTCAGTCTGTTTCCTAGTGCCGGTTTGAAGTTCCTGCAGTTTTCACTGTAAAACCGAGTTGGAGCTAGTACCTCCCAATATATATGTATGGAGTGGAGTTTGCAACTGAAAAGAAACTTTGTGTTCCCAACAAGCAATGTGAAGGACGGCTTTCACACACACTTATCTCTCAGAACTGAGCATGTGGAGAGTCGTTCGTTCATCTAGCACAAAGGGAATGGGTTGCCGGAGAAACTTTTACTCTGGTTACTCAGTCTGTTTCCTACTGCCGGATTGAAGTTCCTGCAGTTTTCACTGTAAAATCGAGTTGGAGCTAGTACCTCCCCATATACATGTATGGAGTGGAGTTTGCAAGTGAAAAGAAACTTTGTGTTCCCAACAAGCTAGTTGAAGGACTGCTTTAACACACACATATATCTCAGAAATGAGCATGTGGAGAGACGTTCATTCATCTAGCACAAAATGAACGGGTTGCAGGAGAAACTTTTACTCTGGTTTCTCAGTCTGTTTCCTAGTGCCGGTTTGAAGTTCTTGCAGTTTTCACTGTAAAACGGAGTTGGAGCTCGTACCTCCCCATATATATGTATGGAGTGGTGTTTGCAACTGAAAAGAATCTTTGTGTTCCCAACAAGCTAGTTGAAGGACTGCTTTCACACACACATATATCTCAGAACTGAGCATGTGGAGAGACGTTCGTTCATCTAGCACAAAGGGAACGGGTTGCCGGAGAAACTTTTACTCTGGTTTCTCAGTCTGTTTCCTAGTGCCGTTTTGAAGTTCCTGCAGTTTTCACTGTAAAACCGAGTTGGAGCTAGTACCTCCCCATATATATGTATGGAGTGGAGTTTGCAAGTGAAAAGAAACTTTGTGTTCCCAACAATCTAGGTGAAGTATAGCTTTCACACACACTTATCTCTCAGAACTGAGCATGTGGAGAGACGTTCGTTCATCTAGCACAAAGGGAACGGGATGCAGGAGAAAATTTTACTCTGGTTTCTCAGTTTTTCCAAGTGCCGGTTTGAAGTTCCTGCAGTTTTCAATGTAAAACATAGTTGGAGCTCGTACCTCCCCATATATATGTACGGATTGGAGTTTGCAAGTGAAAAGAAACTTTGTGTTCCCAACAAGCTAGGTGAAGGACGGCTTTCACACACACTTATCTCTCAGAACTGAGCATGTGGAGAGACGTTCGTTCATCTAGCAAAAAGGGAACGGGTTGGAGGAGAAACTTTTACTCTGGTTTCTCAGTCTTTTTCCTAGTGCCGGTTTGAAGTTCTTGCAGTTTTCACTGTAAAACCGATTTGGAACTCGTACCGCCCCATATATATGTATGGAGTGGAGTTTGCAACTGAAAAGAAATTTTGTGTTCCCAACAAGCTAGGTGAAGAACGGCTTTCACACACACTTATCTCTCAGAACTGAGCATGTGGAGAGACATTCGTTCATCTAGCACACTGGGAACGGGTTGCAGGAGAAACTTTTACTCTGGTTTCTCAGTCTGTTTCCAAGTGCCGGTTTGAAGTTCCTGCAGTTTTCACTGTAAAACCGTGTTGGAGCTAGTACCTCCCCATATATATGTATGGAGTGGAGATTGCAAGTGAAAAGAATCTTTTTGTTCCAACGAAGCTAGGTGAAGGACTGCTTTCACAGACACTTATCTCTCAGAACTGAGCATGTGGAGAGACGTTCATTCATGTAGCACAAATGGAAAGGGTTGCAGGAGAAACTTTTACTCTGGATTCTCAGTCTGTTTCCAAGTGCCGGTTTGAAGTTAATGCAGTTTTCAATGTGAAACCGAGTTGGAGCTAGTACCTCCCCATATATATGTATGCAGTGGAGTTTGCAACTGAAAAGAAACTTTGTGTTCCCAACAAGCTAGGTGAAGGACGGCTTTCACACACACTTTTCTCTCAGAACTGAGCATGTGGAGAGACGTTCGATCATCTAGAACAAAGGGAACGGGTTGCAGGAGAAACTTTTACCCCGGTTTCCCAATCTGTTTCCTAGTGCCTGTTTGAAGTTCTTTCAGATTTCACTGTAAAACCGAGTTGGAGCTAGTACCTCCCCATATATATATATGGAGTGTAGTTTGCAACTGAAAACAATCTTTGTGTTCCCAACAAGCTAGTTGAAGGACTGCTTTCACACACACATATCTCTCAGAAATGAGCATGTGGAGAGACGTTCGTTCATATAGCACAAAGGGAACGGGTTGCAGGAGAAACTTTTACTCTGGTTTCTCAGTCTGTTTCCTAGTGCCGGTTTGAAGTTCCTGCAGTTTTCACTGTAAAACCGAGTAGGAGCTAGAACCTCCCCATATATATGTATGGAGTGGAGTTTGCAACTGAAAAGAAACACTGTGTTCCCAACAAGCTAGGTGAAGGATGGCTTTCACACACACTTATCTCTCAGAACTGAGCATGTGGAGAGACGTTCGTTCATCTAGCACAAAGGGAACGGGATGCAGGAGAAACTTTTATTCTGGTTTCTCAGGTTTTTTCCAAGTGCCGGTTTGAAGTTCCTGCAGTTTTCAATGTAAAACATAGTTGGAGCTCGTACCTCCCCATATAAATGTATGGATTGGAGTTTGCAATTGAAAAGAAACTTTGTGTTCCCAACAAGCTAGGTGAAGGACGGCTTTCACACACACTTATCTCTCAGAACTGAGCATGTGGAGAGACGTTCGTTCATCTAGCACAAATGGAACAGGTTGCAGGAGAAATTTTACTCTGGTTTCTCAGTCTGTTTCCTAGTGCCGGTTTGAATTTCCTGCAGTTTCCACTGAAAAACTGATTTGGAACTCGTACCTCCCCATATATATGTATGGAGTGGAGTTTGCAACTGAAAAGAAATTTTGTGTTCCCAACAAGCTAGGTGAAGGACGGCTTTCACACACACTTATCTCTCAGAACTGAGCATGTGGAGAGACGTTCGTTCATCTAGCACAATGGGAACGGGTTGCAGGAGAAACTTTTACTCTGGTTTCTCAGTCTGTTTCCAAGTGCCGTTTTGAAGTTCCTGCAGTTTACACTGTAAAACAGAGTTGGAGCTAGTACCTCCCCATATATATGTATGGAGTGGAGTTTGCAACTGAAAAGAATCTTTGTGTTCCCAACAAGCTAGGTGAAGGACGGCTTTCATACACACTTTTCTCTCAGAACTGAGCATGTGGAGAGTCTTTCGTTCATCTAGCACAAAGGGAACGGGTTGCAGGAGAAACTTTTACTCTGGTTTCTCAGTCTGTTTCCTAGTGCCGGTTTGAAGTTCCTGCAGTTTTCACTGTAAAACCGAGTAGGAGCTAGAACCTCCCCATATATTTTTATGGAGTGGAGTTTGCAAAGGAAAAGAAACTTTGTGTTCCCAACAATCTAGGTGAAGTATAGCTTTCACACACACTTATCTCTCAGAACTGAGCATGTGGAGAGACGTTCGTTCATCTAGCACAAAGGGAACGGGATGCAGGAGAAACTTTTACTCTGGTTTCTCAGTCTTTTTCCTAGTGCCGGTTTGAAGTTTTTGCAGTTTTCACTGTAAAAGCGATTTGGAACTCGTACCGCCCCATATATATGTATGGAGTGGAGTTTGCAACTGAAAAGAAATTTTGTGTTCCCAACAAGCTAGGTGAAGGACGGCTTTCACACACACTTATCTCTCAGAACTGAGCATGTGGAGAGACATTCGTTCATCTAGCACACTGGGAACGGTTTGCAGTAGAAACTTTTACTCTGGTTTCTCAGTCTGTTTCCAAGTGCCGGTTTGAAGTTCCTGCAGTTTTCACTGTAAAACCGAGTTGGAGCTAGTACCTCCCCATATATATGTATGGAGTGGAGTTTGCAAGTGAAAAGAATCTTAGTGTTCCCAACAAGCTAGGTGAAGGACGGCTTTCACACACACTTATCTCTCAGAACTGAGCATGTGGAGAGACGTTCGTTCATCTAGCACAAAGGGAACGGGTTGCAGGAGGAACTTTTACTCTGGTTTTTCAGTCTGTTTCCTACTGCCGGTTTGAAGTTCCTGCAGTTTTCACTGTAAAACCGAGTTGGAGCTAGAACCTCCCCATATATATGTATGGATTGGCGATTGCAAGTGAAAAGAAACTTTGTGTTCCAAAGAAGCCAAGTGAAGGACTGCTTTCACAGACACTTATCTCTCAGAACTGAGCATGTGGAGAGACGTTCTTTCATGTAGCACAAAGGGAACGGGTTGCAGGAGAAACTATTACTCTGGTTTCTCAGTCTGTTTCCAAGGGCCGGTTTGAAGTTCCTGCAGTTTTCACTGTAAAACCGAGTTGGAGCTAAAACCTCCACATATATATGTATGGTTTGGAGATTGCAAGTGAAAAGAAACTTTGTGTTCCAAAGAAGCTAGTTGAAGGACGGCTTTCACACACACTTATCTCTCAGAACTGAGCATGTGGAGAGACGTTCGTTCATCTAGCACAATGGGAACGGGTTGCAGGAGAAAATTTTACTCAGGTTTCTCACTCTGTTTCCTAGTGCCGGTTTGAAGTTCCTGCAGTTTTCACTGTAAAACCGAGTTGGAGCTAGTACCTCCCAATATATATGTATGGAGTGGAGTTTGCAAGTGAAAAGAAACTTTGTGTTCCCAACAAGCTATGTGAGGGACGGCTTACACACACACTTATCCCTCAGAACCGAGCATGTGGAGAGACGTTCGTTCATCTAGCACAAAGGGAATGGGTTGCCGGAGAAACTTCTACTCTGGTTTCTCAGTCTGTTTCCTACTGCCGGTTTGAAGTTCCTGCATTTTTCACTGTAAAACCGTGTTGGAGCTAGTACTTCCCCATATATATGTATGGAGTGGAGTTTGTAAGTGAAAAGAAACTTTGTGTTCCCAACAAGCTAGTTGAAGGACTGCTTTAACACACACATATATCTCAGAACTGAGCTTGTGGAGAGATGTTCATTCATCTAGCACAAAAGGAACGGGTTGCTGGAGAAACTTTTACTCTGGTTTCTCAGTCTGTTTCCTAGTGCCGGTTTGAAGTTCCTGCAGTTTTAACTGTAAAACCGAGTTGGAGCTAGTACCTCCCCATATATATAAATGGAGTGGAGTTTGCAAGTGAAAAGAAACTTTGTGTTCCCAACAAGCTAGGTGAAGGACGGCTTTCACACACACTTATCCCTCAGAACTGAGCATGTGGAGAGACGTTCGTTCATGTAGCACAAATGGAACGGGTTGCAGGAGAAACTTTTACTCTGGTTTCTCAGTCTGTTTCCAAGTGCCGGTTTGAAATTCCTGCAGTTTTCAATGTAAAACCGAGTTGGAGCTAGTACCTCCCCATATATATGTATGGAGTGGAGTTTGCAAGTGAAAAGAAACTTTGTGTTCCCAACAAGCTAGGTGAAGGACGGCTTTCACACACACTTATCTCTCAGAACTGAGCATGTGGAGAGACGTTCGTTCATCTAGCACAAATGGAACGGTTTGCAGGAGCAACTTTTACTCTGGTTTCTCAGTCTGTTTCCTAGTGCCGGTGTGCATTTCCTGCAGTTTTCACTGTAAAATCGAGTTGGAGTTAGTACCTCCCCATATATATGTATGGATTGGAGATTGCAAGTGAAAAGAAACTTTGTGTTCCAAAGAAGTTAGGTGAAGGACTGCTTTCACAGACACTTATCTCTCAGAACTGAGCATGTGGAGAGACGTTAGTTCATGTAGCACAAAGGGAACGGGTTGCAGGAGAAACTTTTACTCTGGTTTCTCAGTCTGTTTCCAAGTACCGGTTTGAAGTTCCTGCAGTTTTCACTGTAAAACCGAGTTGGAGGTAATACCACACCATATATTTGTATGGAGTGGATTTTGCAACTTAAAAGAAACTTTGTGTTCCCAACAAGCTAGGTGAAGGACGGCTTTCACACACACTTATCTCTCAGAACTGAGCATGTGGAGAGACGTTCGTCCATCTAGCACAAAGGGAACGGGTTGCAGGAGGAAATTTTACTCTGGTTTCACAGTCTGTTTCCTACTGCCGGTTTGAAGTTCCTGCAGATTTCACTGGAAAACCGAGTTGGAGCATGTATCTCCCCATATATATGTATGGATTGGAGATTGCATTTGAAAAGAAACTTTGTGATCCAAAAAGCTAGGTGAAGGACTGCTTTCACAGACAATTTTCTCTCAGAAATGAGCATGTGGAGAGACGTTCGTTCATCTAGCACAAAGGGAACGGGTTGCAGGAGAAACTTTTACTCTGGTTTCTCAGTCTGTTTCCTAGTGCCGGTTTGAAGTTCTTGCAGTTTGCACTGTAAAACCGAGTTGGAGCTCGTACCTCCCCTTATATATGTATGGAGTGGAGTTTGCAAATGAAAAGAATCTTTGTGTTCCCAACAAGCTAGTTGAAGGACTGCTTTCACACACACATATATCTCAGAATTGAGCATGTGGAGAGACGTTCGTTCATCTAGCACAAAGGGAACGGGTTGCCGGAGAAACTTTTACTCTGGTTTCTCAGTCTGTTTCCTAGTGCCGGTTTGAATTTCCTGCAGTTTTCACTGTAAAACCGAGTTGGAGCTAGTACCTCCCCATATATATAAATGGAGTGGGGTTTGCAAGTGAAAAGAAACTTTGTGTTCCCAACAAGCTAGGTGAAGGACGGCTTTCACACACACTTATCCCTCAGAACTGAGCATGTGGAGAGACGTTCGTTCATGTAGCACAAATGGAACGGGTTGCAGGAGAAACTTTTACTCTGGTTTCTCAGTCTGTTTCCAAGTGCCGGTTTGAAATTCCTGCAGTTTTCAATGTAAAACCGAGTTGGAGCTAGTACCTCCCCATATATATGTATGGAGTGGAGTTTGCAAGTGAAAAGAAACTTTGTGTTCCCAACAAGCTAGGTGAAGTACGGCTTTCACACACACTTATCTCTCAGAACTGAGCATGTGGAGAGACGTTCGTTCATCTAGCACAAATGGAACGGTTTGCAGGAGCAACTTTTACTCTGGTTTCTCAGTCTGTTTCCTAGTGCCGGTGTGCATTTCCTGCAGTTTTCACTGTAAAATTGAGTTGGAGTTAGTACCTCCCCATATATATGTATGGATTGGAGATTGCAAGTGAAAAGAACCTTTGTGTTCCAAAGAAGTTAGGTGAAGGACTGCTTTCACAGACACTTATCTCTCAGATCTGAGCATGTGGAGAGACGTTAGTTCATGTAGCACAAAGGGAACGGGTTGCAGGAGAAACTTTTACTCTGGTTTCTCAGTCTGTTTCCAAGTACCGGTTTTAAATTCCTGCAGTTTCACTGTAAAACCGAGTTGGAGGTAATACCACACCATATATTTGTATGGAGTGGATTTTGCAACTTAAAAGAAACTTTGTGTTCCCAACAAGCTAGGTGAAGGACGGTTTCACACACACTTATCTCTCAGAACTGAGCATGTGGAAAGACGTTCGTTCATCTAGCACAAAGGGAACGGGTTGCAGGAGGAAATTTTACTCTGGTTTCACAGTCTGTTTCCTACTGCCGGTTTGAAGTTCCTGCAGATTTCACTGGAAAACCGAGTTGGAGCATGTATCTCCCCATATATATGTATGGATTGGAGATTGCTTTTGATAAGAAACTTTGTGATCCAAAAAGCTAGGTGAAGGACTGCTTTCACAGACAATTTTCTCTCAGAAATGAGCATGTGGAGAGACGTTCGTTCATCTAGCACAAAGGGAACGGGTTGCAGGAGAAACTTTTACTCTGGTTTCTCAGTCTGTTTCCAAGTGCCGGTTTGAAGTTCCTGCAGTTTTCACTGTAAAACAGAGTTGTAGCTAGTACCTCCCCATATATATGTATGGATTGGAAATTGCAATTGAAAAGAGACTTTGTGTTCCAAAGAAGCTAGGTGAAGGAAGTCTTTCACAGACACTTATCTCTCAGAACTGAGCATGTGGAGAGACTTTCGTTCATGTAGAACAAAGGGAGCGAGTTTCAGGAAAAATTTTACTCTGGTTTCTCAGTCTGTTTCCAAGTGCCGGTTTGAAGTTCCTGCAGTTTTCACTGTAAAACCGAGTTGGAGCTAGTACCTCCCCATATATATGTATGGATTGGAGATTGCAATTGAAAAGAAACTTTGTGTTCCAAAGAAGCTAGGTGAAGGACTGCTTTCACAGACAATTATCTCTCAGAACTGAGCATGTGGAGAGACGTTCATTCATGTAGCACAAATGGAACGGGTTGCAGGAGAAATTTTTACTCTGGTTTCTCAGTCTGTTTCCAAGTGCCGGTTTGAAGTTCCTGCAGTTTTCAATGTAAAACCGAGTTGGAGCTAGTACCTCCCCATATATATGTATGGAGTGGTGTTTGCAACTGAAAAGAACTTTGTGTTCCCAACAAGCTAGGTGAAGGACTGTTATCACACACACTTATCTCTCAGAACTGAGCATGTGGAGAGACTTTCTTTCATCTAGCACAAAGGGAACGGAATGCAGGAGAAACTTTTACTCTGGTTTCTCAGTCTTTTTCCAAGTGCCGGTTTGAAGTTCCTTCAGTTTTCAATGTAAATCATAGTTGGAGCTCGTACCTCCCCATATATATGTACGGATTGGAGTTTGCAAGTGAAAAGAAACTTTGTGTTCCCAACAAGCTAGGTGAAGGACGGCTTTCACACACACTTATCTCTCAGAACTGAGCATGTGGAGAGACGTTCGTTCATCTAGCACACTGGGAACGGGTTGCAGGAGAAACTTTTACTCTGGTTTCTCAGTCTGTTTCCAAGTGCCGGTTTGAAGTTCCTGCAGTTTTCACTGTAAAACCGAGTTGGAGCTAGTACCTCCACATATATATGTATGGTTTGGAGATAGCAAGTGAAAAGAAACTTGTGTTCCAAAGAAGCTAGGTGAAGGACGGCTTTCACACACACTTATCTCTCAGAACTGAGCATGTGGAGAGACGTTCGTTCATCTAGCACAAAGGGAACGGGTTGCAGGAGAAACTTTTACTCTGGTATCTCAGTCTATTTCCTAGTGCCTGTTTGAAGTTCTTGCAGATTTCACTGTAAAACCGAGTTGGAGCTAGTACCTCCCCATATATATATATGGAGAGTAGTTTGCAACTGAAAAGAATCTTTGTGTTCCCAACAAGATAGTTGAAGGACTGCTTTCACACACACATATCTCTCAGAAATGAGCATGTGGAGAGACGTTCGTTCATCTAGCACAAAGGGAACGGGTTGCAGGAGAAACTTTTACTCTGGTTTCTCAGTCTGTTTCCTAGTGCCGGTTTGAAGTTCCTGCAGTTTTCACTGTAAAACCGAGTAGGAGCTAGAACCTCCCCATATATATGTATGGAGTGGAGTTTGCAACTGAAAAGAAACACTGTGTTCCCAACAAGCTAGGTGAAGGATGGCTTTCACACACACTTATCTCTCAGAACTGAGCATGTGGAGAGACGTTCGTTCATCTAGCACAAAGGGAACGGGATGCAGGAGAAACTTTTATTCTGGTTTCTCAGGTTTTTTCCAAGTGCCGGTTTGAAGTTCCTGCAGTTTTCAATGTAAAACATAGTTGGAGCTCGTACCTCCCCATATAAATGTATGGATTGGAGTTTGCAATTGAAAAGAAACTTTGTGTTCCCAACAAGCTAGGTGAAGGACGGCTTTCACACACACTTATCTCTCAGAACTGAGCATGTGGAGAGACGTTCGTTCATCTAGCACAAATGGAACAGGTTGCAGGAGAAATTTTACTCTGGTTTCTCAGTCTGTTTCCTAGTGCCGTTTTGAAGTTCCTGCAGTTTCCACTGAAAAACCGATTTGGAACTCGTACCTCCCAATATATATGTATGGAGTGGAGTTTGCAACTGAAAAGAAATTTTGTGTTCCCAACAAGCTAGGTTAAGGACGGCTTTCACACACACTTATCTCTCAGAATTGAGCATGTGGAGAGACTTTCGTTCATGTAGCACAAAGGGAACGGGTTGCAGGAGAAACTTTTACTCTGGTTTCTCAGCCTGTTTCCTACTGCCGGATTGAAGTTCCTGCAGTTTTCACTGTAAAACCGAGTTGGAGCTAGAACCTCCCCATATATATGTATGGATTGGAGATTGCAAGTGAAAAGAAACTTTGTGTTCCAAAGAAGCCAATTGAAGGACTGCTTTCACAGACACTTATCTCTCAGAACTGAGCAAGTGGAGAGACGTTCGTTCATGTAGCACAAAGGGAACGGGTTGCAGGAGAAACTTTTACTCTGGTTCCTCAGTCTGTTTCCAAGTGCCGGTTTGAAGATCCTGTAGTTTTCACTGTAAAACAGAGTTGGAGCTAGTACCTCCACATATATATGTATGGAGTGGAGTTTGCAACTGAAATGGTATTTTCTGTTCCTAACAAGCTAGGTGAAGGACGGCTTTCACACACACTTATCTCTCAGAACTGAGCATGTGGAGAGACGTTCGTTCATCTGCACAATGGGAACGGGTTGCAGGAGTAAGTTTTACTCTGGTTTCTCAGTCTGTTTCCTAGTGCCGGTTTGAAGTTCCTGCAGTTTTCACTGTAAAACCGAGTTGGAGCTAGTACCTCCCAATATATATGTATGGAGTGGAGTTTGCAACTGAAAAGAAACTTTGTGTTCCCAACAAGCAATGTGAAGGACGGCTTTCACACACACTTATCTCTCAGAACTGAGCATGTGGAGAGTCGTTCGTTCATCTAGCACAAAGGGAATGGGTTGCCGGAGAAACTTTTACTCTGGTTACTCAGTCTGTTTCCTACTGCCGGATTGAAGTTCCTGCAGTTTTCACTGTAAAATCGAGTTGGAGCTAGTACCTCCCCATATACATGTATGGAGTGGAGTTTGCAAGTGAAAAGAAACTTTGTGTTCCCAACAAGCTAGTTGAAGGACTGCTTTAACACACACATATATCTCAGAAATGAGCATGTGGAGAGACGTTCATTCATCTAGCACAAAATGAACGGGTTGCAGGAGAAACTTTTACTCTGGTTTCTCAGTCTGTTTCCTAGTGCCGGTTTGAAGTTCTTGCAGTTTTCACTGTAAAACGGAGTTGGAGCTCGTACCTCCCCATATATATGTATGGAGTGGTGTTTGCAACTGAAAAGAATCTTTGTGTTCCCAACAAGCTAGTTGAAGGACTGCTTTCACACACACATATATCTCAGAACTGAGCATGTGGAGAGACGTTCGTTCATCTAGCACAAAGGGAACGGGTTGCCGGAGAAACTTTTACTCTGGTTTCTCAGTCTGTTTCCTAGTGCCGTTTTGAAGTTCCTGCAGTTTTCACTGTAAAACCGAGTTGGAGCTAGTACCTCCCCATATATATGTATGGAGTGGAGATTGCAAGTGAAAAGAAACTTTGTGTTCCCAACAATCTAGGTGAAGTATAGCTTTCACACACACTTATCTCTCAGAACTGAGCATGTGGTGAGACGTTCGTTCATCTAGCACAAAGGGAACGGGATGCAGGAGAAAATTTTACTCTGGTTTCTCAGTTTTTCCAAGTGCCGGTTTGAAGTTCCTGCAGTTTTCAATGTAAAACATAGTTGGAGCTCGTACCTCCCCATATATATGTACGGATTGGAGTTTGCAAGTGAAAAGAAACTTTGTGTTCCCAACAAGCTAGGTGAAGGACGGCTTTCACACACACTTATCTCTCAGAACTGAGCATGTGGAGAGACATTCGTTCATCTAGCACACTGGGAACGGGTTGCAGGAGAAACTTTTACTCTGGTTTCTCAGTCTGTTTCCAAGTGCCGGATTGAAGTTCCTGCAGTTTTCACTGTAAAACCGTGTTGGAGCTAGTACCTCCCCATATATATGTATGGAGTGGAGATTGCAAGTGAAAAGAATCTTTTTGTTCCAACGAAGCTAGGTGAAGGACTGCTTTCACAGACACTTATCTCTCAGAACTGAGCATGTGGAGAGACGTTCATTCATGTAGCACAAATGGAAAGGGTTGCAGGAGAAACTTTTACTCTGGATTCTCAGTCTGTTTCCAAGTGCCGGTTTGAAGTTAATGCAGTTTTCAATGTGAAACCGAGTTGGAGCTAGTACCTCCCCATATATATGTATGCAGTGGAGTTTGCAACTGAAAAGAAACTTTGTGTTCCCAACAAGCTAGGTGAAGGACGGCTTTCACACACACTTTTCTCTCAGAACTGAGCATGTGGAGAGACGTTCGATCATCTAGAACAAAGGGAACGGGTTGCAGGAGAAACTTTTACCCCGGTTTCCCAATCTGTTTCCTAGTGCCTGTTTGAAGTTCTTTCAGATTTCACTGTAAAACCGAGTTGGAGCTAGTACCTCCCCATATATATATATGGAGTGTAGTTTGCAACTGAAAACAATCTTTGTGTTCCCAACAAGCTAGTTGAAGGACTGCTTTCACACACACATATCTCTCAGAAATGAGCATGTGGAGAGACGTTCGTTCATATAGCACAAAGGGAACGGGTTGCAGGAGAAACTTTTACTCTGGTTTCTCAGTCTGTTTCCTAGTGCCGGTTTGAAGTTCCTGCAGTTTTCACTGTAAAACCGAGTAGGAGCTAGAACCTCCCCATATATATGTATGGAGTGGAGTTTGCAACTGAAAAGAAACACTGTGTTCCCAACAAGCTAGGTGAAGGATGGCTTTCACACACACTTATCTCTCAGAACTGAGCATGTGGAGAGACGTTCGTTCATCTAGCACAAAGGGAACGGGATGCAGGAGAAACTTTTACTCTGGTTTCTCAGTCTTTTTCCAAGTGCCGGTTTGAAGTTCCTTCAGTTTTCAATGTAAATCATAGTTGGAGCTCGTACCTCCCCATATATATGTACGGATTGGAGTTTGCAAGTGAAAAGAAACTTTGTGTTCCCAACAAGCTAGGTGAAGGACGGCTTTCACACACACTTATCTCTCAGAACTGAGCATGTGGAGAGACGTTCGTTCATCTAGCACACTGGGAACGGGTTGCAGGAGAAACTTTTACTCTGGTTTCTCAGTCTGTTTCCAAGTGCCGGTTTGAAGTTCCTGCAGTTTTCACTGTAAAACCGAGTTGGAGCTAGTACCTCCACATATATATGTATGGTTTGGAGATAGCAAGTGAAAAGAAACTTGTGTTCCAAAGAAGCTAGGTGAAGGACGGCTTTCACACACACTTATCTCTCAGAACTGAGCATGTGGAGAGACGTTCGTTCATCTAGCACAAAGGGAACGGGTTGCAGGAGAAACTTTTACTCTGGTATCTCAGTCTATTTCCTAGTGCCTGTTTGAAGTTCTTGCAGATTTCACTGTAAAACCGAGTTGGAGCTAGTACCTCCCCATATATATATATGGAGAGTAGTTTGCAACTGAAAAGAATCTTTGTGTTCCCAACAAGATAGTTGAAGGACTGCTTTCACACACACATATCTCTCAGAAATGAGCATGTGGAGAGACGTTCGTTCATCTAGCACAAAGGGAACGGGTTGCAGGAGAAACTTTTACTCTGGTTTCTCAGTCTGTTTCCTAGTGCCGGTTTGAAGTTCCTGCAGTTTTCACTGTAAAACCGAGTAGGAGCTAGAACCTCCCCATATATATGTATGGAGTGGAGTTTGCAACTGAAAAGAAACACTGTGTTCCCAACAAGCTAGGTGAAGGATGGCTTTCACACACACTTATCTCTCAGAACTGAGCATGTGGAGAGACGTTCGTTCATCTAGCACAAAGGGAACGGGATGCAGGAGAAACTTTTATTCTGGTTTCTCAGGTTTTTTCCAAGTGCCGGTTTGAAGTTCCTGCAGTTTTCAATGTAAAACATAGTTGGAGCTCGTACCTCCCCATATAAATGTATGGATTGGAGTTTGCAATTGAAAAGAAACTTTGTGTTCCCAACAAGCTAGGTGAAGGACGGCTTTCACACACACTTATCTCTCAGAACTGAGCATGTGGAGAGACGTTCGTTCATCTAGCACAAATGGAACAGGTTGCAGGAGAAATTTTACTCTGGTTTCTCAGTCTGTTTCCTAGTGCCGTTTTGAAGTTCCTGCAGTTTCCACTGAAAAACCGATTTGGAACTCGTACCTCCCAATATATATGTATGGAGTGGAGTTTGCAACTGAAAAGAAATTTTGTGTTCCCAACAAGCTAGGTTAAGGACGGCTTTCACACACACTTATCTCTCAGAATTGAGCATGTGGAGAGACTTTCGTTCATGTAGCACAAAGGGAACGGGTTGCAGGAGAAACTTTTACTCTGGTTTCTCAGCCTGTTTCCTACTGCCGGATTGAAGTTCCTGCAGTTTTCACTGTAAAACCGAGTTGGAGCTAGAACCTCCCCATATATATGTATGGATTGGAGATTGCAAGTGAAAAGAAACTTTGTGTTCCAAAGAAGCCAATTGAAGGACTGCTTTCACAGACACTTATCTCTCAGAACTGAGCAAGTGGAGAGACGTTCGTTCATGTAGCACAAAGGGAACGGGTTGCAGGAGAAACTTTTACTCTGGTTCCTCAGTCTGTTTCCAAGTGCCGGTTTGAAGATCCTGTAGTTTTCACTGTAAAACAGAGTTGGAGCTAGTACCTCCACATATATATGTATGGAGTGGAGTTTGCAACTGAAATGGTATTTTCTGTTCCTAACAAGCTAGGTGAAGGACGGCTTTCACACACACTTATCTCTCAGAACTGAGCATGTGGAGAGACGTTCGTTCATCTGCACAATGGGAACGGGTTGCAGGAGTAAGTTTTACTCTGGTTTCTCAGTCTGTTTCCTAGTGCCGGTTTGAAGTTCCTGCAGTTTTCACTGTAAAACCGAGTTGGAGCTAGTACCTCCCAATATATATGTATGGAGTGGAGTTTGCAACTGAAAAGAAACTTTGTGTTCCCAACAAGCAATGTGAAGGACGGCTTTCACACACACTTATCTCTCAGAACTGAGCATGTGGAGAGTCGTTCGTTCATCTAGCACAAAGGGAATGGGTTGCCGGAGAAACTTTTACTCTGGTTACTCAGTCTGTTTCCTACTGCCGGATTGAAGTTCCTGCAGTTTTCACTGTAAAATCGAGTTGGAGCTAGTACCTCCCCATATACATGTATGGAGTGGAGTTTGCAAGTGAAAAGAAACTTTGTGTTCCCAACAAGCTAGTTGAAGGACTGCTTTAACACACACATATATCTCAGAAATGAGCATGTGGAGAGACGTTCATTCATCTAGCACAAAATGAACGGGTTGCAGGAGAAACTTTTACTCTGGTTTCTCAGTCTGTTTCCTAGTGCCGGTTTGAAGTTCTTGCAGTTTTCACTGTAAAACGGAGTTGGAGCTCGTACCTCCCCATATATATGTATGGAGTGGTGTTTGCAACTGAAAAGAATCTTTGTGTTCCCAACAAGCTAGTTGAAGGACTGCTTTCACACACACATATATCTCAGAACTGAGCATGTGGAGAGACGTTCGTTCATCTAGCACAAAGGGAACGGGTTGCCGGAGAAACTTTTACTCTGGTTTCTCAGTCTGTTTCCTAGTGCCGTTTTGAAGTTCCTGCAGTTTTCACTGTAAAACCGAGTTGGAGCTAGTACCTCCCCATATATATGTATGGAGTGGAGATTGCAAGTGAAAAGAAACTTTGTGTTCCCAACAATCTAGGTGAAGTATAGCTTTCACACACACTTATCTCTCAGAACTGAGCATGTGGTGAGACGTTCGTTCATCTAGCACAAAGGGAACGGGATGCAGGAGAAAATTTTACTCTGGTTTCTCAGTTTTTCCAAGTGCCGGTTTGAAGTTCCTGCAGTTTTCAATGTAAAACATAGTTGGAGCTCGTACCTCCCCATATATATGTACGGATTGGAGTTTGCAAGTGAAAAGAAACTTTGTGTTCCCAACAAGCTAGGTGAAGGACGGCTTTCACACACACTTATCTCTCAGAACTGAGCATGTGGAGAGACATTCGTTCATCTAGCACACTGGGAACGGGTTGCAGGAGAAACTTTTACTCTGGTTTCTCAGTCTGTTTCCAAGTGCCGGATTGAAGTTCCTGCAGTTTTCACTGTAAAACCGTGTTGGAGCTAGTACCTCCCCATATATATGTATGGAGTGGAGATTGCAAGTGAAAAGAATCTTTTTGTTCCAACGAAGCTAGGTGAAGGACTGCTTTCACAGACACTTATCTCTCAGAACTGAGCATGTGGAGAGACGTTCATTCATGTAGCACAAATGGAAAGGGTTGCAGGAGAAACTTTTACTCTGGATTCTCAGTCTGTTTCCAAGTGCCGGTTTGAAGTTAATGCAGTTTTCAATGTGAAACCGAGTTGGAGCTAGTACCTCCCCATATATATGTATGCAGTGGAGTTTGCAACTGAAAAGAAACTTTGTGTTCCCAACAAGCTAGGTGAAGGACGGCTTTCACACACACTTTTCTCTCAGAACTGAGCATGTGGAGAGACGTTCGATCATCTAGAACAAAGGGAACGGGTTGCAGGAGAAACTTTTACCCCGGTTTCCCAATCTGTTTCCTAGTGCCTGTTTGAAGTTCTTTCAGATTTCACTGTAAAACCGAGTTGGAGCTAGTACCTCCCCATATATATATATGGAGTGTAGTTTGCAACTGAAAACAATCTTTGTGTTCCCAACAAGCTAGTTGAAGGACTGCTTTCACACACACATATCTCTCAGAAATGAGCATGTGGAGAGACGTTCGTTCATATAGCACAAAGGGAACGGGTTGCAGGAGAAACTTTTACTCTGGTTTCTCAGTCTGTTTCCTAGTGCCGGTTTGAAGTTCCTGCAGTTTTCACTGTAAAACCGAGTAGGAGCTAGAACCTCCCCATATATATGTATGGAGTGGAGTTTGCAACTTAAAAGAAACACTGTGTTCCCAACAAGCTAGGTGAAGGATGGCTTTCACACACACTTATCTCTCAGAACTGAGCATGTGGAGAGACGTTCGTTCATCTAGCACAAAGGGAACGGGATGCAGGAGAAACTTTTATTCTGGTTTCTCAGGTTTTTTCCAAGTGCCGGTTTGAAGTTCCTGCAGTTTTCAATGTAAAACATAGTTGGAGCTCGTACCTCCCCATATAAATGTATGGATTGGAGTTTGCAATTGAAAAGAAACTTTGTGTTCCCAACAAGCTAGGTGAAGGACGGCTTTCACACACACTTATCTCTCAGAACTGAGCATGTGGAGAGACGTTCGTTCATCTAGCACAAATGGAACAGGTTGCAGGAGAAATTTTACTCTGGTTTCTCAGTCTGTTTCCTAGTGCCGGTTTGAATTTCCTGCAGTTTCCACTGAAAAACTGATTTGGAACTCGTACCTCCCCATATATATGTATGGAGTGGAGTTTGCAACTGAAAAGAAATTTTGTGTTCCCAACAAGCTAGGTGAAGGACGGCTTTCACACACACTTATCTCTCAGAACTGAGCATGTGGAGAGACGTTCGTTCATCTAGCACAATGGGAACGGGTTGCAGGAGAAACTTTTACTCTGGTTTCTCAGTCTGTTTCTAAGTGCCGTTTTGAAGTTCCTGCAGTTTACACTGTAAAACAGAGTTGGAGCTAGTACCTCCCCATATATATGTATGGAGTGGAGTTTGCAACTGAAAAGAATCTTTGTGTTCCCAACAAGCTAGGTGAAGGACGGCTTTCATACACACTTTTCTCTCAGAACTGAGCATGTGGAGAGTCTTTCGTTCATCTAGCACAAAGGGAACGGGTTGCAGGAGAAACTTTTACTCTGGTTTCTCAGTCTGTTTCCTAGTGCCGGTTTGAAGTTCCTGCAGTTTTCACTGTAAAACCGAGTAGGAGCTAGAACCTCCCCGTATATATTTATGGAGTGGAGTTTGCAAAGGAAAAGAAACTTTGTGTTCCCAACAATCTAGGTGAAGTATAGCTTTCACACACACTTATCTCTCAGAACTGAGCATGTGGAGAGACGTTCGTTCATCTAGCACAAAGGGAACGGGAAGCAGGAGAAACTTTTACTCTGGTTTCTCAGTCTTTTTCCTAGTGCCGGTTTGAAGTTTTTGCAGTTTTCACTGTAAAAGCGATTTGGAACTCGTACCGCCCCATATATATGTATGGAGTGGAGTTTGCAACTGAAAAGAAATTTTGTGTTCCCAACAAGCTAGGTGAAGGACGGCTTTCACACACACTTATCTCTCAGAACTGAGCATGTGGAGAGACATTCGTTCATCTAGCACACTGGGAACGGTTTGCAGTAGAAACTTTTACTCTGGTTTCTCAGTCTGTTTCCAAGTGCCGGTTTGAAGTTCCTGCAGTTTTCACTGTAAAACCGAGTTGGAGCTAGTACCTCCCCATATATATGTATGGAGTGGAGTTTGCAAGTGAAAAGAATCTTAGTGTTCCCAACAAGCTAGGTGAAGGACGGCTTTCACACACACTTATCTCTCAGAACTGAGCATGTGGAGAGACGTTCGTTCATCTAGCACAAAGGGAACGGGTTGCAGGAGGAACTTTTACTCTGGTTTTTCAGTCTGTTTCCTACTGCCGGTTTGAAGTTCCTGCAGTTTTCACTGTAAAACCGAGTTGGAGCTAGAACCTCCCCATATATATGTATGGATTGGCGATTGCAAGTGAAAAGAAACTTTGTGTTCCAAAGAAGCCAAGTGAAGGACTGCTTTCACAGACACTTATCTCTCAGAACTGAGCATGTGGAGAGACGTTCTTTCATGTAGCACAAAGGGAACGGGTTGCAGGAGAAACTATTACTCTGGTTTCTCAGTCTGTTTCCAAGGGCCGGTTTGAAGTTCCTGCAGTTTTCACTGTAAAACCGAGTTGGAGCTAAAACCTCCACATATATATGTATGGTTTGGAGATTGCAAGTGAAAAGAAACTTTGTGTTCCAAAGAAGCTAGTTGAAGGACGGCTTTCACACACACTTATCTCTCAGAACTGAGCATGTGGAGAGACGTTCGTTCATCTAGCACAAAGGGAACGGGTTGCAGGAGAAACTTTTACTCTGGTTTCTCAGTCTATTTCCTAGTGCCTGTTTGAAGTTCTTGCAGATTTCACTGTAAAACGGAGTTGGAGCTAGTACCTCCCCATGTATATATATGGATTGTAGTTTGCAACTGAAAACAATCTTTGTGTTCCCAACAAGCTAGTTGAAGGACTGCTTTCACACACATATATCTCTCAGAAATGAGCATGTGGAGAGACGTTCGTTCATCTAGCACAGAGGGAACGGGTTGCAGGAGAAACTTTTACTCTGGTTTCTCAGTCTGTTTCCTAGTGCCGGTTTGAAGTTCCTGCAGATTTCACTGTAAAACCGAGTTGGAGCTAGTACCTCCCCATATATATATTTGGAGTGGAGTTTGGAAGTGAAAAGAAACTTTGTGTTCCCAACAAGCTAGTTGAAGGACGGCTTTCACACACACTTATCTCTCAGAACTGAGCATGTGGAGAGACGTTCGTTCATCTAGCACAAAGGGAACGTGTTGCAGGAGGAACTTTTACTCTGGTTTCTCAGTCTGTTTCCTATTGCCGTTTTGAAGTTCCTGCAGATTTCACTGTAAAACCGAGTTGGAGCTAGTATCTCCCCATATATATGTATGGATTGGAGATTGCTAGTGAAAAGAAACTTTGTGTTCCAAAAAGCTAGGTGAAGGACAGCATTCACAGACAATTATCTCTCAGAAATTAGCATGTGGAGAGACGTTCGTTCATCTAGCACAAATGGAACAGGTTGCAGGAGAAATTTTACTCTGGTTTCTCAGTCTGTTTCCTAGTGCCGGTTTGAAGTTCCTGCAGTTTCCACTGAAAAACCGATTTGGAACTCGTACCTCCCCATATATATGTATGGAGTGGAGTTTGCAACTGAAAAGAAATTTTGTGTTCCCAACAAGCTAGGTGAAGGACGGCTTTCACACACACTTATCTCTCAGAACTGAGCATGTGGAGAGACGTTCGTTCATCTAGCACAATGGGAACGGGTTGCAGGAGAAACTTTTACTCTGGTTTCTCAGTCTGTTTCCAAGTGCCGTTTTGAAGTTCCTGCAGTTTACACTGTAAAACAGAGTTGGAGCTAGTACCTCCCCATATATATGTATGGAGTGGAGTTTGCAACTGAAAAGAATCTTTGTGTTCCCAACAAGCTAGGTGAAGGACGGCTTTCATACACACTTTTCTCTCAGAACTGAGCATGTGGAGAGTCTTTCGTTCATCTAGCACAAAGGGAACGGGTTGCAGGAGAAACTTTTACTCTGGTTTCTCACTCTGTTTCCTAGTGCCGGTTTGAAGTTCCTGCAGTTTTCACTGTAAAACCGAGTAGGAGCTAGAACCTCCCCATATATATTTATGGAGTGGAGTTTGCAAAGGAAAAGAAACTTTGTGTTCCCAACAATCTAGGTGAAGTATAGCTTTCACACACACTTATCTCTCAGAACTGAGCATGTGGAGAGACGTTCGTTCATCTAGCACAAAGGGAACGGGATGCAGGAGAAACTTTTACTCTGGTTTCTCAGTCTTTTTCCAAGTGCCGGTTTGAAGTTCCTGCAGTTTTCAATGTAAAACATAGTTGGAGCTCGTACCTCCCCATATATATGTACGGATTGGAGTTTGCAAGTGAAAAGAAACTTTGTGTTCCCAACAAGCTAGGTGAAGGACGGCTTTCACACACACTTATCTCTCAGAACTGAGCATGTGGAGAGACGTTCGTTCATCTAGCACTAAGGGAACGGGTTGGAGGAGAAACTTTTACTCTGGTTTCTCAGTCTTTTTCCTAGTGCCGGTTTGAAGTTCTTGCAGTTTTCACTGTAAAAGCGATTTGGAACTCGTACCGCCCCATATATATGTATGGAGTGGAGTTTGCAACTGAAAAGAAATTTTGTGTTCCCAACAAGCTAGGTGAAGGACGGCTTTCACACACACTTATCTCTCAGAACTGAGCATGTGGAGAGACATTCGTTCATCTAGCACACTGGGAACGGTTAGCAGGAGAAAATTTTACTCTGGTTTCTCAGTCTGTTTCCAAGTGCCGGTTTGAAGTTCCTGCAGTTTTCACTGTAAAACCGAGTTGGAGCTAGTACCTCCCCATATATATGTATGGAGTGGAGTTTGCAAGTGAAAAGAATCTTAGTGTTCCCAACAAGCTAGGTGAAGGACGGCATTCACACACACTTATCTCTCAGAACTGAGCATGTGGAGAGACGTTCGTTCATCTAGCACAAAGGGAACGGGTTGCAGGAGGAACTTTTACTCTGGTTTCTCAGTCTGTTTCCTACTGCCGGTTTGAAGTTCCTGCAGTTTTCACTGTAAAACCGAGTTGGAGCTAGAACCTCCCCATATATATGTATGGATTGGCGATTGCAAGTGAAAAGAAACTTTGTGTTCCAAAGAAGCCAAGTGAAGGACTGCTTTCACAGACACTTATCTCTCAGAACTGAGCATGTGGAGAGACGTTCTTTCATGTAGCACAAAGGGAACGGGTTGCAGGAGAAACTATTACTCTGGTTTCTCAGTCTGTTTCCAAGGGCCGGTTTGAAGTTCCTGCAGTTTTCACTGTAAAACCGAGTTGGAGCTAGTACCTCCACATATATATGTATGGTTTGGAGATTGCAAGTGAAAAGAAACTTTGTGTTCCAAAGAAGCTAGTTGAAGGACGGCTTTCACACACACTTATCTCTCAGAACTGAGCATGTGGAGAGACGTTCGTTCATCTAGCACAAAGGGAAAGGGTTGCAGGAGAAACTTTAACTCTGGTTTCTCAGTCTGTTTCCAAGGGCCGGTTTGAAGTTCCTGCAGTTTTCACTGTAAAACCGAGTTGGAGCTAGAACCTCCACATATATATGTATGGTTTGGAGATTGCAAGTGAAAAGAAACTTTGTGTTCCAAAGAAGCTAGTTGAAGGACGGCTTTCACACACACTTATCTCTCAGAACTGAGCATGTGGAGAGACGTTCGTTCATCTAGCACAAAGGGAACGGGTTGCAGGAGAAACTTTTACTCTGGTTTCTCAGTCTATTTCCTAGTGCCTGTTTGAAGTTCTTGCAGATTTCACTGTAAAACGGAGTTGGAGCTAGTACCTCCCCATGTATATATATGGAGTGTAGTTTGCAACTGAAAACAATCTTTGTGTTCCCAACAAGCTAGTTGAAGGACTGCTTTCACACACATATATCTCTCAGAAATGAGCATGTGGAGAGACGTTCGTTCATCTAGCACAAAGGGAACGGGTTGCAGGAGAAACTTTTACTCTGGTTTCTCAGTCTGTTTCCTAGTGCCGGTTTGAAGTTCCTGCAGTTTCCACTGAAAAACCGATTTGGAACTCGTACCTCCCCATATATATGTATGGAGTGGAGTTTGCAACTGAAAAGAAATTTTGTGTTCCCAACAAGCTAGGTGAAGGACGGCTTTCACACACACTTATCTCTCAGAACTGAGCATGTGGAGAGACGTTCGTTCATCTAGCACAATGGGAACGGGTTGCAGGAGAAACTTTTACTCTGGTTTCTCAGTCTGTTTCCAAGTGCCGTTTTGAAGTTCCTGCAGTTTACACTGTAAAACAGAGTTGGAGCTAGTACCTCCCCATATATATGTATGGAGTGGAGTTTGCAACTGAAAAGAATCTTTGTGTTCCCAACAAGCTAGGTGAAGGACGGCTTTCATACACACTTTTCTCTCAGAACTGAGCATGTGGAGAGTCTTTCGTTCATCTAGCACAAAGGGAACGGGTTGCAGGAGAAACTTTTACTCTGGTTTCTCAGTCTGTTTCCTAGTGCCGGTTTGAAGTTCCTGCAGTTTTCACTGTAAAACCGAGTAGGAGCTAGAACCTCCCCATATATATTTATGGAGTGGAGTTTGCAAAGGAAAAGAAACTTTGTGTTCCCAACAATCTAGGTGAAGTATAGCTTTCACACACACTTATCTCTCAGAACTGAGCATGTGGAGAGACGTTCGTTCATCTAGCACAAAGGGAACGGGATGCAGGAGAAACTTTTACTCTGGTTTCTCAGTCTTTTTCCAAGTGCCGGTTTGAAGTTCCTGCAGTTTTCAATGTAAAACATAGTTGGAGCTCGTACCTCCCCATATATATGTACGGATTGGAGTTTGCAAGTGAAAAGAAACTTTGTGTTCCCAACAAGCTAGGTGAAGGACGGCTTTCACACACACTTATCTCTCAGAACTGAGCATGTGGAGAGACGTTCGTTCATCTAGCACTAAGGGAACGGGTTGGAGGAGAAACTTTTACTCTGGTTTCTCAGTCTTTTTCCTAGTGCCGGTTTGAAGTTCTTGCAGTTTTCACTGTAAAAGCGATTTGGAACTCGTACCGCCCCATATATATGTATGGAGTGGAGTTTGCAACTGAAAAGAAATTTTGTGTTCCCAACAAGCTAGGTGAAGGACGGCTTTCACACACACTTATCTCTCAGAACTGAGCATGTGGAGAGACATTCGTTCATCTAGCACACTGGGAACGGTTAGCAGGAGAAAATTTTACTCTGGTTTCTCAGTCTGTTTCCAAGTGCCGGTTTGAAGTTCCTGCAGTTTTCACTGTAAAACCGAGTTGGAGCTAGTACCTCCCCATATATATGTATGGAGTGGAGTTTGCAAGTGAAAAGAATCTTAGTGTTCCAAAGAAGCTAGTTGAAGGACGGCTTTCACACACACTTATCTCTCAGAACTGAGCATGTGGAGAGACGTTCGTTCATCTAGCACAAAGGGAACGGGTTGCAGGAGAAACTTTTACTCTGGTTTCTCAGTCTATTTCCTAGTGCCTGTTTGAAGTTCTTGCAGATTTCACTGTAAAACGGAGTTGGAGCTAGTACCTCCCCATATATATATATGGAGTGTAGTTTGCAACTGAAAAGAATCTTTGTGTTCCCAACAAGCTAGTTGAAGGACTGCTTTCACACACACATATCTCTCAGAAATGAGCATGTGGAGAGACGTTCGTTCATCTAGCACAAAGGGAACGGGTTGCAGGAGAAACTTTTACTCTGGTTTCTCAGTCTGTTTCCTAGTGCCGGTTGGAAGTTCCTGCAGATTTCACTGTAAAACCGAGTTGGATCTAGTACCTCCCCATATATATATTTGGAGTGGAGTTTGGAAGTGAAAAGAAACTTTGTGTTCCCAACAAGCTAGTTGAAGGACGGCTTTCACACACACTTATCTCTCAGAACTGAGCATGTGGAGAGACGTTCGTTCATCTAGCACAAAGGGAACGGGTTGCAGGAGGAACTTTTACTCTGGTTTCTCAGTCTGTTTCCTATTGCCGGTTTGAAGTTCCTGCAGATTTCACTGTAAAACCGAGTTGGAGCTAGTATCTCCCCATATATATGTATGGATTGTAGATTGCTAGTGAAAAGAAACTTTGTGTTCCAAAAAGCTAGGTGAAGGACAGCATTCACAGACAATTATCTCTCAGAAATTAGCATGTGGAGAGACGTTCGTTCATCTAGCACAAAGGGAACGGGTTGCAGGAGAAAATTTTACTCTGGTTTCTCAGTCTGTTTCCAAGTGCCGGTTTGAAGTTCCTGCAGTTTTCACTGTAAAACCGAGTTGGAGCTAGTACTTCCCCATATATATGTATGGATTGGAGATTGCAAGTGAAAAGAATCTTTTTGTTCCAACGAAGTTAGGTGAAGGACTGCTTTCACAGACACTTATCTCTCAGAACTGAGCATGTGGACAGACGTTCATTCATGTAGCACAAATGGAAAGGGTTGCAGGAGAAACTTTTACTCTGGATTCTCAGTCTGTTTCCAAGTGCCGGTTTGAAGTTAATGCAGTTTTCAATGTAAAACCGAGTTGGAGCTAGTACCTCCCCATATATATGTATGCAGTGGAGTATGCAACTGAAAAGAAACTTTGTGTTCCCAACAAGCTAGGTGAAGGACGGCTTTCACACACACTTTTCTCTCAGAACTGAGCATGTGGTGAGACGTTCGTTCATCTAGAACAAAGGGAACGGGTTGCAGGAGAAACTTTTACTCCGGTTTCCCAATCTGTTTCCTAGTGCCTGTTTGAAGTTCTTTCAGATTTCACTGTAAAACCGAGTTGGAGCTAGTACCTCCCCATATATATATATGGAGTGTAGTTTGCAACTGAAAAGAATCTTTGTGTTCCCAACAAGCTAGTTGAAGGACTGCTTTCACACACACATATCTCTCAGAAATGAGCATGTGGAGAGACGTTCGTTCATCTAGCACAAATGGAACGGGTTGCAGGAGAAACTTTTACTCTAGTTTCTCAGTCTGTTTCCTAGTGCCGGTTTGAAGTTCCTGCAGTTTTCACTGTAAAACCGAGTAGGAGCTAGAACCTCCCCATATATATGTATGGAGTGGAGTTTGCAACTGAAAAGAATCTTTGTGTTCCCAACAAGCTAGGTGAAGGATGGCTTTCACACACACTTATCTCTCAGAACTGAGCATGTGGAGAGACGTTCGTTCATCTAGCACAAAGGGAACGGGTTGCAGGAGGAACTTTTACTCTGGTTTCTCAGTCTGTTTCCTATTGCCGGTTTGAAGTTCCTGCAGATTTCACTGTAAAACCGAGTTGGAGCTAGTATCTCCCCATATATATGTATGGATTGGAGAATGCTAGTGAAAAGAAACTTTGTGTTCCAAAAAGCTAGGTGAAGGACAGCATTCACAGACAATTATCTCTCAGAAATTAGCATGTGGAGAGACGTTCGTTCATCTAGCACAAAGGGAACGGGTTGCAGGAGAAAATTTTACTCTGGTTTCTCAGTCTGTTTCCAAGTGCTGGTTTGAAGTTCCTGCAGCTTTCACTGTAAAACCGAGTTGGAGCTAGTACTTCCCCATATATATGTATGGATTGGAGATTGCAAGTGAAAAGAATCTTTTTGTTCCAACGAAGCTAGGTGAAGGACTGCTTTCACAGACACTTATCTCTCAGAACTGAGCATGTGGAGAGACGTTCATTCATGTAGCACAAATGGAAAGGGTTGCAGGAGAAACTTTTACTCTGGATTCTCAGTCTGTTTCCAAGTGCCGGTTTGAAGTTAATGCAGTTTTCAATGTAAAACCGAGTTGGAGCTAGTACCTCCCCATATATATGTATGCAGTGGAGTTTGCAACTGAAAAGAAACTTTGTGTTCCCAACAAGCTAGGTGAAGGACGGCTTTCACACACACTTTTCTCTCAGAACTGAGCATGTGGAGAGACGTTCGTTCATCTAGAACAAAGGGAACGGGTTGCAGGGAAACTTTTACTCCGGTTTCCCAATCTGTTTCCTAGTGCATGTTTGAAGTTCTTTCAGATTTCACTGTAAAACCGAGTTGGAGCTAGTACCTCCCCATATATATATATGGAGTGTAGTTTGCAACTGAAAAGAATCTTTGTGTTCCCAACAAGCTAGTTGAAGTACTGCTTTCACACACACATATCTCTCAGAAACGAGCATGTGTAGAGACGTTCGTTCATCTAGCACAAAGGGAACGGGTTGCAGGAGAAACTTTTACTCTAGTTTCTCAGTCTGTTTCCTAGTGCCGGTTTGAAGTTCCTGCAGTTTTCACTGTAAAACCGAGTAGGAGCTAGAACCTCCCCATATATATGTATGGAGTGGAGTTTGCAACTGAAAAGAATCTTTGTGTTCCCAACAAGCTAGGTGAAGGATGGCTTTCACACACAGTTATCTCTCAGAACTGAGCATGTGGAGAGACGTTCGTTCATCTTGCACAAAGGGAACGGAATGCAGGAGAAACTTTTATTCTGGTTTCTCAGGTTTTTTCCAAGTGCCGGTTTGAAGTTCCTGCAGTTTTCAATGTAAAACATAGTTGGAGCTCGTACCTCCCCATATAAATGTATGGATTGGAATATGCAAGTGAAAAGAAACTTTGTGTTCCCAACAAGCTAGGTGAAGGACGGCTTTCACACACACTTATCTCTCAGAACTGAGCATGTGGAGAGACGTTCGTTCATCTAGCACAAATGGAACGGGTTGAAGGAGAAATTTTACTCTGGTTTCTCAGTCTGTTTCCTAGTGCCGGTTTGAAGTTCCTGCAGTTTCCACTGAAAAACAGATTTGGAACTCGTACCTCCCCATATATATGTATGGAGTGGAGTTTGCAACTGAAAAGAAATTTTGTGTTCCCAACAAGCTAGGTGAAGGACGGCTTTCACACACACATATCTCTCAGAACTGAGCATGTGGAGAGACGTTCGTTCATCTAGCACAAAGGGAACGGGTTGCAGGAGAAACATTTACTCTGGTTTCTCAGTCTGTTTCCTACTGCCGGATTGAAGTTCCTGCAGTTTTCACTGTAAAACCGAGTTGGAGCTAGAACCTCCCCATATATATGTATGGATTGGAGATTGCAAGTGAAAAGAAACTTTGTGTTCCAAAGAAGCCAATTGAAGGACTGCTTTCACAGACACTTATCTCTCAGAACTGAGCAAGTGGAGAGACGTTCGTTCATGTAGCACAAAGGGAACGGGTTGCAGGAGAAACTTTTACTCTGGTTTCTCAGACTGTTTCCAAGTGCCGGTTTGAAGATCCTGTAGTTTTCACTGTAAAACAGAGTTGGAGCTAGTACCTCCACATATATATGTATGGAGTGGAGTTTGCAACTGAAAAGGTATTTTCTGTTCCCAACAAGCTAGGTGAAGGACGGCTTTCACACACACTTATCTCTCAGAACTGAGCATGTGGAGAGACGTTCGTTCATCCAGCACAATGGGAACGGGTTGCAGGAGTAAGTTTTACTCTGGTTTCACAGTCTGTTTCCTAGTGCCGGTTTGAAGTTCCTGCAGTTTTCACTGTAAAAACGAGTTGGAGCTAGTACCTCCCCATATATATGTATGCAGTGGAGTTTGCAACTGAAAAGAAACTTTGTGTTCCCTACAAGCTAGGTGAAGGACGGCTTTCACACACACTTTTCTCTCAGAACTGAGCATGTGGTGAGACGTTCGTTCATCTAGAACAAAGGGAACGGGTTGCAGGAGAAACTTTTACTCAGGTTTCCCAATCTGTTTCCTAGTGCCTGTTTGAAGTTCTTTCAGATTTCACTGTAAAACCGAGTTGGAGCTAGTACCTCCCCATATATATATATGGAGTGTAGTTTGCAACTGAAAAGAATCTTTGTGTTCCCAACAAGCTAGTTGAAGGACTGCTTTCACACACACATATCTCTCAGAAATGAGCATGTGGAGAGACGTTCGTTCATCTAGCACAAATGGAACGGGTTGCAGGAGAAACTTTTACTCTAGTTTCTCAGTCTGTTTCCTAGTGCCGGTTTGAAGTTCCTGCAGTTTTCACTGTAAAACCGAGTAGGAGCTAGAACCTCCCCATATATATGTATGGAGTGGAGTTTGTAACTGGAAAGAATCTTTGTGTTCCCAACATGCTAGGTGAAGGATGGCTTTCACACACATTTATCTCTCAGAACTGAGCATGTGGAGAGACGTTCGTTCATCTAGCACAATGGGAACGGGATGCAGGAGAAACTTTTATTCTGGTTTCTCAGGTTTTTTCCAAGTGCCGGTTTGAAGTTCCTGCAGTTTTCAATGTAAAACAAGCTAGGTGAAGGACGGCTTTCACACACACTTATCTCTCAGAACTGAGCATGTGGAGAGACGTCGTTCATCTAGCACAAATGGAACGGGTTGCAGGAGAAATTTTACTCTGGTTTCTCAGTCTGTTTCCTAGTGCCGGTTTGAAGTTCCTGCAGTTTCCACTGAAAAACCGATTTGGAACTCGTACCTCCCCATATATATGTATGGAGTTGAGTTTGCAACTGAAAAGAAATTTTGTGTTCCCAACAAGCAAGGTGAAGGACGGCTTTCACACACACTTATCTCTCAGAACTGAGCATGTGGAGAGACGTTCGTTCATCTAGCACAATGGGAACGGGTTGCAGGAGAAACTTTTACTGTGGTTTCTCAGTCTGTTTCCAAGTGCCGGTTTGAAGTTCCTGCAGTTTACACTGTAAAACCGAGTTGGAGCTAGTACCTCCCCATATATATGTATGGAGTGGAGTTTGCAACTGAAAAGAATCTTTGTGTTCCCAACAAGCTAGTTTAAGGACGGCTTTCACACACACTTATCTCTCAGAACTGAGCATGTGGAGAGACGTTCGTTCATCTAGCACAAAGGGAACGGGATGCAGGAGAAACTTTTATTCTGGTTTCTCAGGTTTTTTCCAAGTGCCGGTTTGAAGTTCCTGCAGTTTTCAATGTAAAACATAGTTGGAGCTCGTACCTCCCCATATAAATGTATGGATTGGAGTATGCAAGTGAAAAGAAACTTTGTGTTCCCAACAAGCTAGGTGAAGGACGGCTTTCACACACACTTATCTCTCAGAACTGAGCATGTGGAGAGACGTTCGTTCATCTAGCACAAATGGAACGGGTTGCAGGAGAAATTTTACTCTGGTTTCTCAGTCTGTTTCCTAGTGCCGGTTTGAAGTTCCTGCAGTTTCCACTGAAAAACCGATTTGGAACTCGTACCTCCCCATATATATGTATGGAGTGGAGTTTGCAACTGAAAAGAAATTTTGTGTTCCCAACAAGCTAGGTGAAGGACGGCTTTCACACACAATTATCTCTCAGAACTGAGCATGTGGAGAGACGTTCGTTCATCTAGCACAAAGGGAACGGGTTGCAGGAGAAAATTTTACTCTGGATTCTCAGTCTGTTTCCTACTGCCAGATTGAAGTTCCTGCAGTTTTCACTGTAAAACCGAGTTGGAGCTAGAACCTCCCCATATATATGTATGGATTGGAGATTGCAAGTGAAAAGAAACTTTGTGTTCCAAAGAAGCCAATTGAAGGACTGCTTTCACAGACACTTATCTCTCAGAACTGAGCAAGTGGAGAGACGTTCGTTCATGTAGCACAAAGGGAACGGGTTGCAGGAGAAACTTTTACTCTGGTTTCTCAGTCTGTTTCCAAGTACCGGTTTGAAGATCCTGTAGTTTTCACTGTAAAACAGAGTTGGTGCTAGTACCTCCACATATATATGTATGGAGTGGAGTTTGCAACTGAAAAGGTATTTTCTGTTCCCAACAAGCTAGGTGAAGGACGGCTTTCACACACACTTATCTCTCAGAACTGAGCATGTGGAGAGAAGTTCGTTCATCCAGCACAATGGGAACGGGTTGCAGGAGTAAGTTTTACTCTGGTTTCACAGTCTGTTTCCTAGTGCCGGTTTGAAGTTCCTGCAGTTTTCACTGTATAAACGAGTTGGAGCTAGTACCTCCCAATATATATGTATGGAGTGGTGTTTGCAACTGAAAAGAAACTTTGTGTTCCCAACAAGCAATGTGAAGGACGGCTTTCACACACACTTATCTCTCAGAACTGAGCATGTGGAGAGACGTTCGTTCATCTAGCACAAAGGGAATGGGTTGCCGGAGAAACTTCTACTCTGGTTACTCAGTCTGTTTCCTACTGCCGGTTTGAAGTTCCTGCAGTTTTCACTGTAAAATCGAGTTGGAGATAGTACCTCCCCATATACATGTATGGAGTGGAGTTTGCAAGTGAAAAGAAACTTTGTGTTCCCAACAAGCTAGTTGAAGGACTGCTTTAACACACACATATATCTCAGAAATGAGCTTGTGGAGAGACGTTCATCCATCTAGCACAAAAGGAACGGGTTGCAGGAGAAACTTTTACCCTGGTTTCTCAGTCTGTTTCCTAGTGCCGGTTTGAAGTTCTTGCAGTTTTCACTGTAAAACGGAGTTGGAGCTCGTACCTCCCCATATATATGTATGGAGTGGAGTTTGCAAGTGAAAAGAAACATTGTGTTCCCAACAAGCTAGTTGAAGGACGGCTTTCACACACACTTATCTCTCAGAACTGAGCATGTGAGAGACGTTCGTTCATCTAGCACATAAGGAACGTTTTGCAGGAGAAACTTTTACTCTGGTTTCTCAGTCTGTTTCCTAGTGCCGGTTTGAAGTTCCTGCAGTTTTCACTGTAAAACCGTGTTGGAGCTAGTACCTCCCCATATATATATATGGAGTGGAGTTTGCAAGTGAAACGAAACTATGTGTTCCAAAGAAGCTAGGTGTAGGACGGCTTTCAAACACACTTATGTCTCACAACTGAGCATGTGGATAGACGTTCGTTCATCTAGCACAAACGGAACGGGTTGCAGGAGGAACTTTTACTCTGGTTTCTCAGTCTGTTTCCTACTGCCGGTTTGATGTTCCTGCAGTTTTCACTGTAAAACCGAGTAGGAGCTAGAACCTCCCCATATATATGTATGGAGTGGAGTTTGCAACTGAAAAGAAACTTTGTGTTCCCAACAAGCTAGGTGAAGTATGGCTTTCACACACACTTATCTCTCAGAACTGAGCATGTGGAGAGACGTTCGTTCATCTAGCACAAAGGGAACGGGATGTAGGAGAAACTTTTATTCTGGTTTCTCAGTCTTTTTCCAAGTGCCGGTTTGAAGTTCCTGCAGTTTTCAATGTAAAACATAGTTGGAGCTCGTACCTCCCCATACATATGTATGGATTGGAGTTTGCAAGTGAAAAGAAACTTTGTGTTCCCAACAAGCTAGGTGAAGGACGGCTTTCACACACACTTATCTCTCAGAACTGAGCATTTGGAGAGACGTTCGTTCATCTAGCACAAAGGGAACGGTTTGCAGGAGAAATTTTACACTGGTTTCTCAGTCTGTTTCCTAGTGCCGGTTTGAAGTTCTTGCTGTTTTCACTGTAAAACAGATTTGGAACTCGTACCTCCCCATATATATGTATGGAGTGGAGTTTGCAACTGAAAAGTAATTTTGTGTTCCCAACAAGCTAGGTGAAGGACGGCTTTCACACACAATTATCTCTCAGAACTGAGCATGTGGAGAGACTTTCGTTCATCTAGCACAATGGGAACGGGTTGTAGGAGAAACTTTTACTCTGGTTTCTCAGTCTGTTTCCAGGTGCCGGTTTGAAGTTCCTGCAGTTTTCAGTGTAAAACCGAGTTGGAGCTAGTACCTCCCCATATATATGTATGGAGTGGAGTTTGCAACTGGAAAGAATCTTTGTGTTCCCAACAAGCTAGGTTAAGGACGGCTTTCACACACACTTATCTCTCAGAACTGAGCATGTGGAGAGACGTTCGTTCATGTAGCACAAAGGGAACGGGTTGCAGGAGAAACTTTTACTCTGGTATCTCAGTCTGTTACCTACTGCCGGTTTGAATTTCCTGCAGTTTTCACTGTAAAACCGAGTTGGAGCTAGAACCTCCCCATATATATGTATGGATTGGAGATTGCAAGTGAAAAGAAACTTTGTGTTCCAAAGAAGCCAATTGAAGGACTGCTTTCACAGACACTTATCTCTCAGAACTAAGCATGTGGAGAGACGTTCGTTCATGTAGCACAAAGGGAACGGGTTGCAGGAGAAACTTTTACTCTGGTTTCTCAGTCTGTTTCCAAGTGCCGGTTTGAAGTTCCTGTAGTTTTCACTGTAAAACCGATTTGGAGCTAGTACCTCCACATATATATGTATGGAGTGGAGTTTGCAACTGAAAAGGTATTTTATGTTCCCAACAAGCTAGGTGAAGGACGGCTTTCAATCACACTAATCTCTCAGAACTGAGCATGTAGAGAGACGTTCGTTCATCTAGCACAAAGGGAACGGGTTGCCGGAGAAACTTTTACTCTGGTTTCTCAGTCTGTTTCCTAGTGCCGGTTTGAAGTTCCTGCAGTTTTCACTGTAAAACCGAGTTGGAGCTAGTACCTCCCCATATATATGTATGGAGTGGAGTTTGCAAGTGAAAAGAAACTTTGTGTTCCCAACAAGCTAGGTGAAGGACGGCTTTCAAACACACTTATCTCTCAGAACTGAGCATGTGGAGAGACGTTCGTTCATGTAGCACAAAGGGAACGGTTTGCAGGAGAAACTTTTACTCTGGTTTCTCAGTCTGTTTCCTAGTGCCGGTTTGAAGTTCCTGCAGTTTTCATTGTAAAACCTTGTTGGAGCTAGTACCTCCCCATATATATGTATGGATTGGAGATTGCAATTGAAAAGAAACTTTGTGTTCCAAAGAAGCTAGGTGAAGGACGGCTTTCACAGACACTTATCTCCCAGAACTGAGCATGTGGAGAGACGTTCGTTCATCTAGCACAAAGGGAACGGGTTGCAGGAGAAACTTTTACTCTGGTTTCCCAGTCTGTTTCCTAGTGCCGGTTTGAAGTTCCTGCAGTTTTCACTGTAAAAACGAGTTGGAGCTTGTACCTCCCCATATATATGTATGGAGTGGAGTTTGCAACTGAAAAGAAACTTTGTGTTCCCAACAAGCTAGGTGAAGGACGGGTTTCACACACACTTATCTCTCAGAACTGAGCATGTGGAGAGACGTTCGTTCATCTAGCACAAAGGGAACGGGTTGCCGGAGAAACTTTTACTCTGGTTTCTCAGTCTGTTTCCTAGTGCCGGTTTGAAGTTCCTGCAGTTTTCACTGTAAAATCGAGTTGGAGCTAGTACCTCCCCATATATATATATGGAGTGGAGTTTGCAAGTGAAACGAAACTTTGTGTTCCAAAGAAGCTAGGTGAAGGACGGCTTTCAAACACACTTATCTCTCACAACTGAGCATGTGGATAGACGTTCGTTCATCTAGCACAAACGGAACGGGTTGCAGGAGGAACTTTTACTCTGGTTTCTCAGTCTGTTTCCTACTGCCGGTTTGATGTTCCTGCAGTTTTCACTGTAAAACCGAGTAGGAGCTAGAACTTCAACATATATATGTATGGATTGGAGTTTGCAACTGAAAAGAAACTTTGTGTTCCCAACAAGCTAGGTGAAGTATGGCTTTCACACACACTTATCTCTCAGAACTGAGCATGTGGAGAGACGTTCGTTCATCTAGCACAAAGGGAACGGGATGTAGCAGAAACTTTTATTCTGGTTTCTCAGTCTTTTTCCAAGTGCCGGTTTGAAGTACCTGCAGTTTTCAATGTAAAACATAGTTGGAGCTCGTACTTCCCCATATATATGTAAGGATTGGAGTTTGCAAGTGAAAAGAAACTTTGTGTTCCCAACAAGCTAGGTGAAGGACGGCTTTCACACACACTTATCTCTCAGAACTGAGCATTTGGAGAGACGTTCATTCATCTAGCACAAAGGGAACGGGTTGCAGGAGAAATTTTACACTGGTTTCTCAGTATGTTTCCTAGTGCCGTTTTGAAGTTCTTGCTGTTTTCACTGTAAAACCGATTTGGAACTCGTACCTCCCCATATATATGTATGGAGTGGAGTTTGCAACTGAAAAGAAATTTTGATTTCCCAATAAGCTAGGAGAAGGGCGGCTTTCACACACAATTATCTCTCAGAATTGAGCATGTGGAGAGACGTTCGTTCATCTAGCACAATGGGAACGGGTTGTAGGAGAAACTTTTACTCTGGTTTCTCAGTCTGTTTCCAGGTGCCGGTTTGAAGTTCCTGCAGTTTTCAGTGTAAAACCGAGTTGGAGCTTGTACCTCCCCATATATATGTATGGAGTGGAGTTTGCAACTGGAAAGAATCTTTGTGTTCCCAACAAGCAAGGTTAAGGACGGCTTTCACACACACTTATCTCTCAGAACTGAGCATGTGGAGAGACGTTCGTTCATGTAGCACAAAGGGAACGGGTTGCAGGAGAAACTTTTACTCTGGTTTCTCAGTCTGTTTCCAAGTGCCGGATTGAAGTTCCTGTAGTTTTCACTGTAAAACCGATTTGGAGCCTGTACCTCCACATATATATGTATGGATTGGAGTTTGCAACTGAAAAGGTATTTTCTGTTCCCAACAAGCTAGGTGAAGGACGGCTTTCAAACACACTTATCTCTCAGAACTGAGCATGTAGAGAGACGTTCGTTCATCTAGCACAAAGGGAACGGGTTGCCGGAGAAACTTTTACTCTGGTTTCTCAGTCTGTTTCCTAGTGCCGGTTTGAAGTTCCTGCAGTTTTCACTGTAAAACCGATTTGGAGCTAGTACCTCCCCATATATATGTATGGAGTGGAGTTTGCAAGTGAAAAGAAACTTTGTGTTCCCAACAAGCTAGGTGAAGAACGGCTTTCAAACACACTTATCTCTCAGAAATGAGCATGTGGAGAGACGTTCGTTCATCTAGCACAAAGGGAACGGTTTGCAGGAGAATCTTTTACTCTGGTTTCTCAGTCTGTTTCCTAGTGCCGGTTTGAATTTCCTGCAGTTATCATTGTAAAACCTTGTTGGAGCTAGTACCTCCCCATATATATGTATGGATTGGAGATTGCAATTGAAAAGAAACTTTGTGTTCCAAAGAAGCTAGGTGAAGGACGGCTTTCACAGACACTTATCTCCCAGAACTGAGCATGTGGAGAGACGTTCGTTCATCTAGCACAAAGGGAACGGGTTGCAGGAGAAACATTTACTCTGGTTTCCCAGTCTGTTTCCTAGTGCCGGTTTGAAGTTCCTGCAGTTTTCACTGTAAAAACGAGTTGGAGCTTGTACTTCCCCATGTATATGTATGGAGTGGAGTTTGCAACTGAAAAGAAACTTTGTGTTCCCAACAAGCTAGGTGAAGGACGGGTTTCACACACACTTATCTCTCAGAACTGAGCATGTGGAGAGACGTTCGTTCATCTAGCACAAAGGGAACGGGTTGCAGGAGAAACTTTTACTCTGGTTTCTCAGTCTGTTTCCTAGTTCCGCTTTGAAGTTCCTGCAGTTTTCACTGTAAAATCGAGTTGGAGCTAGTCCCTACCCATATATATATATGGAGTGGAATTTGCAACTGAAAAGTAATTTTGTGTTCCCAACAAGCTAGGTGAAGGACGGCTTTCACACACACTTATCTCTCAGAACTGAGCATGTGGAGAGACGTTCGTTCATCCTGCACAAAAGGAACAGGTTGCAGGAGAATCTATTACTCTGGTTTCTCAGTATGTTTCCTAGTGCCGGTTTCAAGTTCCTGCAGTTTTCACTGTAAAACCGAGTTGGAGCTAGTCCTTACCCATATATATATATGGAGTGAGTTTGCAACTGAAAAGAAACTTTGTGTTCCCAACAAGCTAGGTGAAGGACGGGATTCACACACACTTATCTCTCAGAAGTGAGCATGTGGAGAGACTTTCGTTCATCTAGCACAAAGGGAACGGGTTGCAGGAGAAACTTTTACTCTGGTTTCTCAGTCTGTTTCCTACTGCCGGTTTGAAGTTCCTGCAGTTTTCACTGTAAAACCGAGTTGGAGCTAGTACCTCCCCATATATATGTATGGAGTGGAGTTTGCATCTGAAAAGAAACTTTGTATTCCCAACAAGGTAGGTGAAGGACGGCTTTCACACACACTTATCTCTCAGAACTGAGCATGTGGAGAGTCGTTCGTTCATCTAGCACAAAGGGAACGGGTTGCAGTAGAAACTTTTACTCTGGTTTCTCAGTCTGTTTCCTAGTGCCGGTTTGAAGTTCCTGCAGTTTTCACTGTAAAACCGAGTTGGAGCTAGTACCTCCCCATATATATATATATGGATAGGAGTTTGCAAATGAAAAGAAACTTTGTGTTCCCAACAAGCTAGGTGAAGGACGGGTTTCACACGCACTTATCTCTCAGAACTGAGCATGTGGAGAGACGTTCATTCATCTAGCACAAAAGGAACGGGTTGCAGGAGAAACTTTTACTCTGGTTTCTCAGTCTGCTTCCTAGTGCCGGTTTGAAGTTCTTGCAGTTTTCACTGTAAAACCGTGTTGGAGCTAGTACCTCCCCATATATATGTATGGAGTGGAGTTTGCAAGTGAAAAGAAACTTGGTTTTCCAAAGAAGCTAGGTGTAGGACGGCTTTCACACACACTTATCTCTCAGAACTGAGCATGTGGTGAGACGTTCGTTCATGTAGCACAAAGGGAACGGGTTGCAGGAGAAACTTTTACTCTGGTATCTCAGTCTGTTTCCAAGTGCCGGTTTGAAATTCCTGTAGTTTTCAGTGTAAAACAGAGTTGGAGCAAGTACCTCCCCATACATATGTATGGAGTGGAGTTTGCAACTGAAAAGGTATTTTCTGTTCCCAACAAGCTAGGTGAAGGACAGCTTTCACACACACTTATCTCTCAGAACTGAGCATGTGGAGAGACGTTCGTTCATCCAGCACAAAAGGAACGGGTTGCAGGAGAAACTTTTACTCTGGTTTCTCAGTCTGCTTCCTAGTTCCGGTTTGAAGTTCTTGCAGTTTTCACTGTAAAACGGAGTTGGAGCTCGTACCAACCCATATATATGTATGGAGTGGTGTTTGCAACTGAAAAGAATCTTTGTGTTCCCAACAAGCTAGTTGAAGGACTGCTTTCACACACACATATATCTCAGAACTGAGCATGTGGAGAGACGTTCGTTCATCTAGCACAAAGGGAACGGGTTGCCGGAGAAAGTTTTACTCTGGTTTCTCAGTCTGTTTCCTAGTGCCGGTTTGAAGTTCCTGCAGTTTTCACTGTAAAACCGAGTTGGAGCTAGTACCTCCCCATATATATGTATGGAGTGGAGTTTGCAAGTGAAAAGAAACTTTGTGTTCCCAACAAGCTAGGTGAAGGACGGCTTTCACACACAATTATCTCTCAGAACTGAGCATGTGGAGAGACGTTCGTTCATCTAGCACATAGGGAACGGTTTGCAGGAGAAACTTTTACTCTGGTTTCTCAGTCTGTTTCCTAGTGCCGGTTTGAAGTTCTTGCAGTTTTCACTGTAAAACGGTGTTGGAGCTAGTACCTCCCCATATTTATATATGGAGTGGGGTTTGCAAGTGAAACGAAACTTTGTGTTCCAAAGAAGCTAGTTGTAGGACGGCTTTCAAACACACTTATCTCTCACAACTGAGCATGTGGATAGACGTTCGTTCATCTAGCACAAAGGGAACGGGTTGCAGGAGGAACTTTTACTCTGGTTTCTCAGTCTGTTTCCTACTGCCGGTTTGATGTTCCTGCAGTTTTCACTGTAAACAGAGTAGGAGCTAGAACCTCCCCATATATATGTATGGAGTGGAGTTTGCAACTGAAAAGAAACTTTGTGTTCCCAACAAGCTAGGTGAAGTATGGCTTTCACACACACTTATCTCTCAGAACTGAGCATGTGGAGAGACGTTCGTTCATCTAGCACAAAGGGAACGGGATGTAGGAGAAACTTTTATTCTGGTTTCTCAGTCTTTTTCCAAGTGCCGGTTTGAAGACCCTGCAGTTTTCAATGTAAAACATAGTTGGAGCTCGTACCTCCCCATATATATGTATGGATTGGAGTTTGCAAGTGAAAAGAAACTTTGTGTTCTCAACAAGCTAGGTGAAGGACGGCTTTCACACACACTTATCTCTCAGAACTGAGCATGTGGAGAGACGTTCGTTCATCTAGCACAAAGGGAACGGGTTGCAGGAGAAATTTTACACTGGTTTCTCAGTCTGTTTCCTAGTGCCGGTTTGAAGTTCTTGCTGTTTTCACTGTAAAACCGATTTGGAACTCGTACCTCCCCATATATATGTATGGAGTGGAGTTTGCAACTGAAAAGGAATTTTGTGTTCCCAACAAGCTAGGTGAAGGACGGCTTTCACACACAATTTTCTCTAAGAATTGAGCATGTGGAGAGACGTTCGTTCATCTAGCACAATGGGAATGGGTTGTAGGAGAAACTTTTACTCAGGTTTCTCAGTCTGTTTCCAAGTGCCGGTTTGAAGTTCCTGCAGTTTTCAGTGTAAAACAGAGTTGGAGCTTGTACCTCCCCATATATATGTATGGAGTGGAGTTTGCAACTGAAAAGAAACTTAGTGTTCCCAACAAGATAGGTGAAGGACGGCTTTCACACACACTTATCTCTCAGAACTGAGCATGTGGAGAGACGTTCGTTCATGTAGCACAAAGGGAACGGGTTTCAGGAGAAACTTTTACTCTGGTTTCTCAGTCTGTTTCCTAGTGCCGGTTTGAAGTTCCTGCAGTTTTCACTGTAAAACCGAGTTGGAGCTAGTACCTCCCCATATATATGTATGGAGTGGAGTTTGCAACTGAAAAGAAACTTTGTGTTCCAAAGAAGCCAATTGAAGTACTGCTTTCACAGACACTTGTCTCTCAGAACTAACCATGTGGAGAGACGTTCGTTCATCTAGCACAAAGGGAAACGGTTTGCAGGAGAAACTTTTACTCTGGTTTCTCAGTCTGTTTCCTAGTGCCGGTTTGAAGTTCCTGTAGTTTTCACTGTAAAACCGATTTGGAGCTAGTACCTCCACATATATATTTATGGAGTGGGGTTTGCAACTGAAAAGGTATTTTCTGTTCCCAACAAGCTAGGTGAAGGACGGCTTTCAAACACACTTATCTCTCAGAACTGAGCATGTAGAGAGACGTTCGTTCATCTAGCACAAAGGGAACGGGTTGCCGGAGAAACTTTTACTCTGGTTTCTCAGTCTGTTTCCTAGTGCCGGTTTGAAGTTCCTGCAGTTTTCACTGTAAAACCGAGTTGGAGCTAGTACCTCTCCATATATATGTATGGAGTGGAGTTTGCAAGTGAAAAGAAACTTTGTCTTCCCAAAAAGCTAGGTGAAGGACGGCTTTCAAACACACTTATCTCTCAGAACTGATCATGTGGAGAGACGTTCGTTCATCTAGCACAAAGGGAACGGTTTGCAGGAGAAACTTTTACTCTGGTTTCTCAGTCTGTTTCCTAGTGCCGGTTTGAAGTTCCTGCAGTTTTCATTGTAAAACCTTGTTGGAGCTAGTACCTCCCCATATATATGTATGGAGTGGAGTTTGCAAGTGAAAAGAAACTTTGTGTTCCAAAGAAGCTAGGTGTAGGACGGCTTTCACACACACTTATCTCTCACAACTGAGTATGTGGAGAGGAGTTCATTCATCTAGCACAAAGGGAACGGGTTGCAGGAGAAACTTTAACTCTGGTTTCCCAGTCTGTTTCCTAGTGCCGGTTTGAAGTTCCTGCAATTTTCACTGTAAAAGAGAGTTGGAGCTTGTACCTCCCCATATATATGTATGGAGTGGAGTTTGCAAATGAAAAGAAACTTTGTGTTCCCAACAAGCTAGGTGAAGGACGGGTTTCACACACACTTATCTCTCAGAACTGAGCATGTGGAGAGACGTTCGTTCATCTAGGACAAAGGGAAAGGTTTGCAGGAGAAACTTTTACCCTGGTTTCTCAGTCTGTTTCCTAGTTCCGCGATGAAGTTCCTGCAGTTTTCACTGTAAAACCGAGTTGGAGCTAGTTCCTACCCATATATATATATGGAGTGGAATTTGCAACTGAAAAGAAATTTTGTGTTCCCAACAAGCTAGGTGAAGGACGGCTTTCACACACACTTATCTCTCAGAACTGAGCATGTGGAGAGACGTTCGTTCATCTAGCACAAATGGAACGGGTTGCAGGGGAAACATTTACTCTGGTTTCTCAGTCTGTTTCCTAGTGCCGGTTTGAAGTTCCTGCAGTTTTCACTGTAAAACAGAGTTGGAGCTAGTACCTCCCCATATATATGTATGGAGTGGAGTTTGCAACTGAAAAGAAACTTTGTGTTCCCAACAAGCTAGGTGAAGGACGGCTTTCACACACACTTATCTCTCAGAACTGAGCATGTGGAGAGACTTTCGTTTATCCTGCACAAAAAGAACGGGTTGCAGGAGAAACTATTACTCTGGTTTCTCAGTCTGTTTCCTAGTGCCGGTTTAAAGTTCCTGCAGTTTTCACTGTAAAACCGAGTTGGAGCTAGTCCTTACCCATATATATATATGGAGTGGAGTCTGCTACTGAAAAGAAACTTTGTGTTCCCAACAAGCTAGGTGAAGGACGGGTTTCACACACACTTATCTCTCAGAACTGAGCATGTGGAGAGACGTTCGTTCATCTAGCACAAAGGGAACGGGTTGCAGGAGAAACTTTTACTCTGGTTTCTCAGTCTGTTTCCTAGTGCCGGTTTGAAGTTCCTGCAGTTTTCACTGTAAAACCGAGTTGGAGCTAGTACCTCCCCATATATATGTATGGAGTGGAGTTTGCAACTGAAAAGAAACTTTGTGTTCCCAACAAGGTAGGTGAAGGACGGCTTTCACACACACTTATCTCTCAGAACTGAGCATGTGGAGAGTCGTTCGTTCATCTAGCACAAAGGGAACGGGTTGCAGTAGAAACTTTTACTCTGGTTTCTCAGTCTGTTTCCTAGTGCCGGTTTGAAGTTCCTGCAGTTTTCACTATAAAACCGAGTTGGAGCTAGTACCTCCCCATATATATATATGGATTGGAGTTTGCAACTGAAAAGAAACTTTGTGTTCCCAACAAGCTAGGTGAAGGACGGGTTTCACACACACTTATCTCTCAGAACTGAGCATGTGGAGAGACGTTCGTTCATCTAGCACAAAGGGAACGGTTTGCAGGAGAAACTTTTACTCTGGTTTCTCAGTCTGTTTCCTAGTGCCGGTTTGAAGTTCCTGCAGTTTTCATTGTAAAACCTTGTTGGAGCTAGTACCTTCCCATATATATGTATGGAGTGGAGTTTGCAAGTGAAAAGAAACTTTGTGTTCCAAAGAAGCTAGGTGTAGGACGGCTTTCACACACACTTATCTCTCACAACTGAGTATGTGGAGAGGAGTTCATTCATCTAGCACAAAGGGAACGGGTTGCAGGAGAAACTTTAACTCTGGTTTCCCAGTCTGTTTCCTAGTGCCGGTTTGAAGTTCCTGCAGTTTTCACTGTAAAAGAGAGTTGGAGCTTGTACCTCCCCATATATATGTATGGAGTGGAGTTTGCAAATGAAAAGAAACTTTGTGTTCCCAACAAGCTAGGTGAAGGACGGGTTTCACACACACTTATCTCTCAGAACTGAGCATGTGGAGAGACGTTCGTTCATCTAGGACAAAGGGAAAGGTTTGCAGGAGAAACTTTTACCCTGGTTTCTCAGTCTGTTTCCTAGTTCCGCGATGAACTTCCTGCAGTTTTCACTGTAAAACCGAGTTGGAGCTAGTTCCTACCCATATATATATATGGAGTGGAATTTGCAACTGAAAAGAAATTTTGTGTTCCCAACAAGCTAGGTGAAGGACGGCTTTCACACACACTTATCTCTCAGAACTGAGCATGTGGAGAGACGTTCGTTCATCTAGCACAAAGGGAACGGTTTGCAGGAGAAACTTTTACTCTGATTTCTCAGACTGTTTCCTAGTGCCGGTTTGAAGTTCCTGCAGTTTTCACTGTAAAACCGAGTTGGAGCTAGTCCCTACCCATATATATATATGGAGTGGAGTTTGCAACTGAAAAGGACCTTTGTGTTCCCAACAAGCTAGGTGAAGGGCGGCTTTCACACACACTTATCTCTCACAACTGAGCATGTGGAGAGACGTTCGTTCATCTAGCACAAATGGAACGGGTTGCAGGGGAAACATTTACTCTGGTTTCTCAGTCTGTTTCCTAGTGCCGGTTTGAAGTTCCTGCAGTTTTCACTGTAAAACAGAGTTGGAGCTAGTACCTCCCCATATATATGTATGGAGTGGAGTTTGCAACTGAAAAGAAACTTTGTGTTCCCAACAAGCTAGGTGAAGGACGGCTTTCACACACACTTATCTCTCAGAACTGAGCATGTGGAGAGACTTTCGTTTATCCTGCACAAAAAGAACGGGTTGCAGGAGAAACTATTACTCTGGTTTCTCAGTCTGTTTCCTAGTGCCGGTTTCAAGTTCCTGCAGTTTTCACTGTAAAACCGAGTTGGAGCTAGTCCTTACCCATATATATATATGGAGTGGAGTCTGCAACTGAAAAGAAACTTTGTGTTCCCAACAAGCTAGGTGAAGGACGGGTTTCACACACACTTATCTCTCAGAACTGAGCATGTGGAGAGACGTTCGTTCATCTAGCACAAAGGGAACGGGTTGCAGGAGAAACTTTTACTCTGGTTTCTCAGTCTGTTTCCTAGTGCCGGTTTGAAGTTCCTGCAGTTTTCACTGTAAAACCGAGTTGGAGCTAGTACCTCCCCATATATATGTATGGAGTGGAGTTTGCAACTGAAAAGAAACTTTGTGTTCCCAACAAGGTAGGTGAAGGACGGCTTTCACACACACTTATCTCTCAGAACTGAGCATGTGGAGAGTCGTTCGTTCATCTAGCACAAAGGGAACGGGTTGCAGTAGAAACTTTTACTCTGGTTTCTCAGTCTGTTTCCTAGTGCCGGTTTGAAGTTCCTGCAGTTTTCACTATAAAACCGAGTTGGAGCTAGTACCTCCCCATATATATATATGGATTGGAGTTTGCAACTGAAAAGAAACTTTGTGTTCCCAACAAGCTAGGTGAAGGACGGGTTTCACACACACTTATCTCTCAGAACTGAGCATGTGGAGAGACGTTCGTTCATCTAGCACAAAGGGAACGGTTTGCAGGAGAAACTTTTACTCTGGTTTCTCAGTCTGTTTCCTAGTGCCGGTTTGAAGTTCCTGCAGTTTTCATTGTAAAACCTTGTTGGAGCTAGTACCTTCCCATATATATGTATGGAGTGGAGTTTGCAAGTGAAAAGAAACTTTGTGTTCCAAAGAAGCTAGGTGTAGGACGGCTTTCACACACACTTATCTCTCACAAATGAGTATGTGGAGAGGAGTTCATTCATCTAGCACAAAGGGAACGGGTTGCAGGAGAAACTTTAACTCTGGTTTCCCAGTCTGTTTCCTAGTGCCGGTTTGAAGTTCCTGCAGTTTTCACTGTAAAAGAGAGTTGGAGCTTGTACCTCCCCATATATATGTATGGAGTGGAGTTTGCAAATGAAAAGAAACTTTGTGTTCCCAACAAGCTAGGTGAAGGACGGGTTTCACACACACTTATCTCTCAGAACTGAGCATGTGGAGAGACGTTCGTTCATCTAGGACAAAGGGAAAGTTTTGCAGGAGAAACTTTTACCCTGGTTTCTCAGTCTGTTTCCTAGTTCCGCGATGAACTTCCTGCAGTTTTCACTGTAAAACCGAGTTGGAGCTAGTTCCTACCCATATATATATATGGAGTGGAATTTGCAACTGAAAAGAAATTTTGTGTTCCCAACAAGCTAGGTGAAGGACGGCTTTCACACACACTTATCTCTCAGAACTGAGCATGTGGAGAGACGTTCGTTCATCTAGCACAAAGGGAACGGTTTGCAGGAGAAACTTTTACTCTGATTTCTCAGACTGTTTCCTAGTGCCGGTTTGAAGTTCCTGCAGTTTTCACTGTAAAACCGAGTTGGAGCTAGTCCCTACCCATATATATATATGGAGTGGAGTTTGCAACTGAAAAGGACCTTTGTGTTCCCAACAAGCTAGGTGAAGTGCGGCTTTCACACACACTTATCTCTCACAACTGAGCATGTGGAGAGACGTTCGTTCATCTAGCACAAATGGAACGGGTTGCAGGGGAAACATTTACTCTGGTTTCTCAGTCTGTTTCCTAGTGCCAGTTTGAAGTTCCTGCAGTTTTCACTGTAAAACAGAGTTGGAGCTTGTACCTCCCCATATATATGTATGGAGTGGAGTTTGCAACTGAAAAGAAACTTTGTGTTCCCAACAAGCTAGGTGAAGGACGGCTTTCACACACACTTATCTCTCAGAACTGAGCATGTGGAGAGACTTTCGTTTATCCTGCACAAAAGGAACGGGTTGCAGGAGAAACTATTACTCTGGTTTCTCAGTCTGTTTCCTAGTGCCGGTTTCAAGTTCCTGCAGTTTTCACTGTAAAACCGAGTTGGAGCTAGTCCTTACCCATATATATATATGGAGTGGAGTCTGCAACTGAAAAGAAACTTTGTGTTCCCAACAAGCTAGGTGAAGGACGGGTTTCACACACACTTATCTCTCAGAACTGAGCATGTGGAGAGACGTTCGTTCATCTAGCACAAAGGGAACGGGTTGCAGGAGAAACTTTTAGTCTGGTTTCTCAGTCTGTTTCCTAGTGCCGGTTTGAAGTTCCTGCAGTTTTCACTGTAAAACCGAGTTGGAGCTAGTACCTCCCCATATATATGTATGGAGTGGAGTTTGCAACTGAAAAGAAACTTTGTGTTCCCAACAAGGTAGGTGAAGGACGGATTTCACACACACTTATCTCTCAGAACTGAGCATGTGGAGAGTCGTTCGTTCATCTAGCACAAAGGGAACGGGTTGCAGTAGAAACTTTTACTCTGGTTTCTCAGTCTGTTTCCTAGTGCCGGTTTGAAGTTCCTGCAGTTTTCCCTATAAAACCGAGTTGGAGCTAGTACCTCCCCATATATATATATGGATTGGAGTTTGCAACTGAAAAGAAACTTTGTGTTCCCAACAAGCTAGGTGAAGGACGGGTTTCACACACACTTATCTCTCAGAACTGAGCATGTGGAGAGACGTTCGTTCATCTAGCACAAAGGGAACGGGTTGCAGGAGAAACTTTACTCTGGTTTCTGAGTCTGTTTCCAAGTGCCGGTTTGAAGTTCCTGCAGTTTTCACTGTAAAACAGAGTTGTAGCTAGTACCTCCCCGTATATATGTATGGATTGGAGATTGCAATTGAAAAGAAACTTTGTGTTCCAAAGAAGCTAGGTGAATGACGGCTTTCACAGACACTTATCTCTCTGAACTGAGCATGTGGAGAGACGTTCGTTCATCTAGCACAAAGGGAAAGGGTTGCAGGAGAAACTTTTACTCTGGTTTCTCAGTCTGTTTCCTAGTGCCGGTTTGAAATTCCTGCAATTTTCACTTTAAAACCGTGTTGGAGCTAGTACATCCCATATATATGTATGGAGTGGAGTTTGCAACTGAAAAGAAACTTTGTGTTCCCAACAAGCTAGGTGAAGTACGGCTTTCACACACACTTATCTCTCAGAACTGAGCATGTGGAGAGACGTTCGTTCCTCTAGCACAAAGGGAACGGGTTGCAGGAGAATCTTTTTCTCTGGTTTCTCAGTCTGTTTCCTAGTGCCGGTTTGAAGTTCCTGCAGTTTTCACTGTAAAACCGAGTTGGAGCTAGACCATACCCATATATATATATGGAGTGGTGTTGGCAACTGAAAAGAAACTTTGTGTTGCCAACAAGCTAGGTGAAGGACGGCTTTCACACACACTTATCTCTCAGAACTGAGCATGTGGAGAGACGTTCGTTCATCTAGCACAAAGGGAACGGGTTGCAGGAGAAACTTTTACTCTGGTTTCTCAGTTTGTTTCCTAGTACCGGTTTGAAGTTCCTGCAGTTTTCACTGTAAAACCGAGTTGGAGCTAGTCCCTACCTATATATATATATGGAGTGGAATAAGCAACTGAAAAGAAACTTTGTGTTCCCAACAAGCTAGGTGAAGGACGGCTTTCACACACACTTATCTCTCAGAAGTGAGCATGTGGAGAGATGTTCGTTCATCTATCACAAAGGGAACGGGTTGCAGGAGAAACTTTTACCCTGGTTTCTCAGTCTGTTTCCTAGTGCCGGTTTGAAGTTCCTGCAGTTTTCTCTGTAAAATCGAGTTGGAGCTAGTCCCTACCCATATATATATATGGAGTGGAGTTTGCAACTGAAAAGAAACTTTGTGTTCCCAACAAGCTAGGTGAAGAACTGAGCATGTGGAGAGACGTTCGTTCATCTAGCACAAAGGGAACGGGTTGCAGGAGAAACTTTTACTCTGGTTTCTCAGACTGTTTCCTAGTGCCGGTTTGAAGTTCCTGCAGTTTTCACTGTAAAACCGAGTTGGAGCTAGTCCATACCCATATATATATATGGAGTGGAGTTTGCAACTGAAAAGAATCTTTGTGTTCCCAACAATCTAGGTGAAGGACGGCTTTCACACACACTTATCTCTCAGAACTGAGCATGTGGAGAGACTTTCGTTTATCCTGCACAAAAGGAACGGGTTGCAGGAGAAACTATTACTCTGGTTTCTCAGTCTGTTTCCTAGTGCCGGTTTCAAGTTCCTGCAGTTTTCACTGTAAAACCGAGTTGGAGCTAGTCCTTACCCATATATATATATGGAGTGGAGTTTGCAACTGAAAAGAAACTTTGTGTTCCCAACAAGCTAGGTGAAGGACGGGTTTCACACACACTTATCTCTCAGAACTGAGCATGTGGAGAGACGTTCGTTCATCTAGCACAAAGGGAACGGGTTGGAGGAGAAACTTTTACTCTGGTTTCTCAGTCTGTTCCTAGTGCCGGTTTGTAGTTCCTGTAGTTTTCACTGTAAAACCGAGTTGGAGCTAGTACCTCCCCATATATATGTATGGAGTGGAGTTTGCAACTGAAAAGAAACTTTGTGTTCCCAACAAGGTAGGTGAAGGACGGCTTTCACACACACTTATCTCTCAGAACTGAGCATGTGGAGAGTCGTTCGTTCATCTAGCACAAAGTGAACGGGTTGCAGTAGAAACTTTTACTCTGGTTTCTCAGTCTGTTTCCTAGTGCCGGTTTGAAGTTCCTGCAGTTTTCACTGTAAAACCGAGTTGGAGCTAGTACCTCCCCATATATATATATGGATTGGAGTTTGCAACTGAAAAGAAACATTGTGTTCCCAACAAGCTATTTGAAGGACGGGTTTCACACACACTTATCTCTCAGAACTGAGCATGTGGAGAGACGTTCGTTCATCTAGCACAAAGGGAACGGGTTGCAGGAGAAACTTTACTCTGGTTTCTGAGTCTGTTTCCAAGTGCCGGTTTGAAGTTCCTGCAGTTTTCACTGTAAAACAGAGTTGTAGCTAGTACCTCCCCGTATATATGTATGGATTGGAGATTGCAATTGAAAAGAAACTTTGTGTTCCAAAGAAGCTAGGTGAAGGACGGCTTTCACAGACACTTATCTCTCTGAACTGAGCATGTGGAGAGACGTTCGTTCATCTAGCACAAAGGGAAAGGGTTGCAGGAGAAACTTTTACTCTGGTTTCTCAGTCTGTTTCCTAGTGCCGGTTTGAAGTTCCTGCAATTTTCACTTTAAAACCGTGTTGGAGCTAGTACATCCCATATATATGTATGGAGTGGAGTTTGCAACTGAAAAGAAACTTTGTGTTCCCAACAAGCTAGGTGAAGTACGGCTTTCACACACACTTATCTCTCAGAACTGAGCATGTGGAGAGACGTTCGTTCCTCTAGCACAAAGGGAACGGGTTGCAGGAGAATTTTTTTCTCTGGTTTCTCAGTCTGTTTCCTAGTGCCGGTTTGAAGTTCCTGCAGTTTTCACTGTAAAACCGAGTTGGAGCTAGACCCTACCCATATATATATATGGAGTGGTGTTTGCAACTGAAAAGAAACTTTGTGTTGCCAACAAGCTAGGTGAAGGACGGCTTTCACACACACTTATCTCTCAGAACTGAGCATGTGGAGAGACGTTCGTTCATCTAGCACAAAGGGAACGGGTTGCAGGGGAAACTTTTACTCTGGTTTCTCAGTCTGTTTCCTAGTACCGGTTTGAAGTTCCTGCAGTTTTCACTGTAAAACCGAGTTGGAGCTAGTCCCTACCTATATATATATATGGAGTGGAATAAGCAACTGAAAAGAAACTTTGTGTTCCCAACAAGCTAGGTGAAGGACGGCTTTCACTCACACTTATCTCTCAGAAGTGAGCATGTGGAGAGACGTTCGTTCATCTATCACAAAGGGAACGGGTTGCAGGAGAAACTTTTACCCTGGTTTCTCAGTCTGTTTCCTAGTGCCGGTTTGAATTTCCTGCAGTTTTCACTGTAAAACCGAGTTGGAGCTAGTCCCTACCCATATATATATATGGAGTGGAGTTTGCAACTGAAAAGAAACTTTGTGTTCCCAACAAGCTAGGTGAAGTACGGCTTTCACACACACTTATCTCTCACAACTGAGCATGTGGAGAGACGTTCGTTCATCTAGCACAAAGGGAACGGGTTGCAGGAGAAACTTTTACTCTGGTTTCTCAGACTGTTTCCTAGTGCCGGTTTGAAGTTCCTGCAGTTTTCACTGTAAAACCGAGTTGGAGTTAGAACCTCCCCATATATATGTATGGAGTGGAGTTTGCAACTGATAAGAAACTTTGTGTTCCCAACAAGCTAGGTGAAGGAAGGCTTTCACACACACTTATCTCTCAGAACTGAGCATGTGGAGAGACGTTCGTTCATCTAGCACAAAGGGAACGGGTTGCAGGAGAAACTTTTACTCTGGTTTCTCAGTCTGTTTCCTAGTGCCGTTTTGAAGTTCCTGCATTTTCACTGTAAAACCGAGTTGGATCTAGTCCCTACCCATATATATATATGGAGTGGAGTTTGCAACTGAAAAGAAACTTTGTGTTCCCAACAAGCTAGGTGAAGGACGGCTTTCACACACACATATCTCTCACTACTGAGCATGTGGAGAGACGTTCGTTCATCTAGCCCAAATGGAACGGGTTGCAGGGAATATATTGACTCTGGTTTCTCAGTATGTTTCCTAGTGCCGGTTTGAAGTTCCTGCAGTTTTCACTGTAAAACCGGGTTGGAGCTAGTACCTCCCCATATATATGTATGGAGTGGAGTTTGCAACTGAAAAGAAACTTTGTGTTCCCAACAAGCTAGGTGAAGGACGGCATTCACACACACTTATCTCTCAGAACAGAGCATGTGGTGAGACGTTCGTTCATCTAGCACAAAGGGAACGGGATGCAGGAGAAACTTTTACTCTGGTTTCTCAGTCTGTTTCCTAGTGCCGGTTTGAAGTTCCTGCAGTTTTCTCTGTAAAATCGAGTTGGAGCTAGTACCTCCCCATATATATGTATGGAGTGGAGTTTGCAACTGGAAAGAAACTTTGTGTTCCCAACAAGCTAGGTGAAGGACGGCATTCACACACACTTATCTCTCAGAACTGAGCCTGTGGAGATACGTTCGTTCATCTAGCACAAAGGGAACGGGTTGCAGGAGAAACTATTACTCTGGTTTCTCAGTCTGTTTCCTAGTGCCGGTTTGAAGTTCCTGCATTTTCACTGTAAAACCGAGTTGGAGCTAGTCCCTACCCATATATATGTATGGAGTGGAGTTTGCAACTGAAAAGAAACTTTGTATTTCCAACAAGGTAGGTGAATGACGGCTTTCACACACACTTATCTCTCAGAACTGAGCATGTGGAGAGACGTTCGTTCATCTAGCACAAAGGGAACGGGTTGCAGGAGAAACTTTTACTCTGGTTGCTCAGTCTGTTTCCTAGTGCCGGTTTGAATTTCCTGCAGTTTTCACTGTAAAAACGAGTTGGAGCTAGTACCTCCCCATATATATGTATGGAGTGGAGTTTGCAACTGAAAATAAACTTTGTGTTCCCAACAAGCTAGGTGAAGGACGGCTTTCACACACACTTTTCTCTCAGAACTGAGCATGTGGAGAGACGTTCGTTCATCTAGCACAAAGGGAACGGGTTGCAGGAGAAACTTTACTCTGGTTTCTGAGTCTGTTTCCAAGTGCCGGTTTGAAGTTCCTGCAGTTTTCACTGTAAAACAGAGTTGTAGCTAGTACCTCCCCGTATATATGTATGGATTGGAGATTGCAATTGAAAAGAAACTTTGTGTTCCAAAGAAGCTAGGTGAAGGACGGCTTTCACAGACACTTATCTCTCTGAACTGAGCATGTGGAGAGACGTTCGTTCATCTAGCACAAAGGGAAAGGGTTGCAGGAGAAACTTTTACTCTGGTTTCTCAGTCTGTTTCCTAGTGCCGGTTTGAAGTTCCTGCAATTTTCACTTTAAAACCGTGTTGGAGCTAGTACATCCCATATATATGTATGGAGTGGAGTTTGCAACTGAAAAGAAACTTTGTGTTCCCAACAAGCTAGGTGAAGTACGGCTTTCACACACACTTATCTCTCAGAACTGAGCATGTGGAGAGACGTTCGTTCTTCTAGCACAAAGGGAACGGGTTGCAGGAGAATCTTTTTCTCTGGTTTCTCAGTCTGTTTCCTAGTGCCGGTTTGAAGTTCCTGCAGTTTTCACTGTAAAACCGAGTTGGAGCTAGACCCTACCCATATATATATATGGAGTGGTGTTTGCAACTGAAAAGAAACTTTGTGTTGCCAACAAGCTAGGTGAAGGACGGCTTTCACACACACTTATCTCTCAGAACTGAGCATGTGGAGAGACGTTCGTTCATCTAGCACAAAGGGAACGGGTTGCAGGAGAAACTTTTACTCTGGTTTCTCAGTCTGTTTCCTAGTACCGGTTTGAAGTTCCTGCAGTTTTCTCTGTAAAACCGAGTTGGAGCTAGTCCCTACCTATATATATATATGGAGTGGAATAAGCAACTGAAAAGAAACTTTGTGTTCCCAACAAGCTAGGTGAAGGACGGCTTTCACACACACTTATCTCTCAGATGTGAGCATGTGGAGAGACGTTCGTTCATCTATCACAAAGGGAACGGGTTGCAGGAGAAACTTTTACCCTGGTTTCTCAGTCTGTTTCCTAGTGCCGGTTTGAAGTTCCTGCAGTTTTCTCTGTAAAATCGAGTTGGAGCTAGTACCTCCCCATATATATGTATGGAGTGGAGTTTGCAACTGGAAAGAAACTTTGTGTTCCCAACAAGCTAGGTGAAGGACGGCTTTCACACACACTTATCTCTCAGAACTGAACCTGTGGAGATACGTTCGTTCATCTAGCACAAAGGGAACGGGTTGCAGGAGAAACTTTTACTCTGGTTTCTCAGACTGTTTCCTAGTGCCGGTTTGAAGTTCCTGCATTTTCACTGTAAAACCGAGTTGGAGCTAGTCCCTACCCATATATATGTATGGAGTGGAGTTTGCAACTGAAAAGAAACTTTGTGTTCCCAACAAGGTAGGTGAATGACGGCTTTCACACACACTTATCTCTCAGAACTGAGCATGTGGAGAGACGTTCGTTCATCTAGCACAAAGGGAACGGGTTGCAGGAGAAACTTTTACTCTGGTTTCTCAGTCTGTTTCCTAGTGCCGGTTTGAATTTCCTGCAGTTTTCACTGTAAAAACGAGTTGGAGCTAGTACCTCCCCATATATATGTATGGAGTGGAGTTTGCAACTGAAAATAAACTTTGTGTTCCCAACAAGCTAGGTGAAGGACGGCTTTCACACACACTTTTCTCTCAGAACTGAGCATGTGGAGAGACGTTCGTTCATCTAGCACAAAGGGAACGGGTTGCAGGAGAATCTTTTTCTCTGGTTTCTCAGTCTGTTTCCTAGTGCCGGTTTGAAGTTCCTGCAGTTTTCACTGTAAAACCGAGTTGGAGCTAGACCCTACCCATATATATATATGGAGTTGTGTTTGCAACTGAAAAGAAACTTTGTGTTGCCAACAAGCTAGGTGAAGGACGGCTTTCACACACACTTATCTCTCAGAACTGAGCATGTGGAGAGACGTTCGTTCATCTAGCACAAAGGGAACGGGTTGCAGGAGAAACTTTTACTCTGGTTTCTCAGTCTGTTTCCTAGTACCGGTTTGAAGTTCCTGCAGTTTTCACTGTAAAACCGAGTTGGAGCTAGTCCCTACCTATATATATATATGGAGTGGAATAAGCAACTGAAAAGAAACTTTGTGTTCCCAACAAGCTAGGTGAAGGACGGCTTTCACACACACTTATCTCTCAGATGTGAGCATGTGGAGAGACGTTCGTTCATCTAGCACAAAGGGAACGGGTTGCAGGAGAAACTTTTACCCTGGTTTCTCAGTCTGTTTCCTAGTGCCGGTTTGAAGTTCCTGCAGTTTTCTCTGTAAAATCGAGTTGGAGCTAGTACCTCCCCATATATATGTATGGAGTGGAGTTTGCAACTGGAAAGAAACTTTGTGTTCCCAACAAGCTAGGTGAAGGACGGCTTTCACACACACTTTTCTCTCAGAACTGAGCATGTGGAGAGACGTTCGTTCATCTAGCACAAAGGGAACGGGTTGCAGGAGAAACTTTACTCTGGTTTCTGAGTCTGTTTCCAAGTGCCGGTTTGAAGTTCCTGCAGTTTTCACTGTAAAACAGAGTTGTAGCTAGTACCTCCCCGTATATATGTATGGATTGGAGATTGCATTTGAAAAGAAACTTTGTGTTCCAAAGAAGCTAGGTGAAGGACGGCTTTCACAGACACTTATCTCTCTGAACTGAGCATGTGGAGAGACGTTCGTTCATCTAGCACAAAGGGAAAGGGTTGCAGGAGAAACTTTTACTCTGGTTTCTCAGTCTGTTTCCTAGTGCCGGTTTGAAGTTCCTGCAATTTTCACTTTAAAACCGTGTTGGAGCTAGTACATCCCATATATATGTATGGAGTGGAGTTTGCAACTGAAAAGAAACTTTGTGTTCCCAACAAGCTAGGTGAAGTACGGCTTTCACACACACTTATCTCTCAGAACTGAGCATGTGGAGAGACGTTCGTTCTTCTAGCACAAAGGGAACGGGTTGCAGGAGAATCTTTTTCTCTGGTTTCTCAGTCTGTTTCCTAGTGCCGGTTTGAAGTTCCTGCAGTTTTCACTGTAAAACCGAGTTGGAGCTAGACCCTACCCATATATATATATGGAGTTGTGTTTGCAACTGAAAAGAAACTTTGTGTTGCCAACAAGCTAGGTGAAGGACGGCTTTCACACACACTTATCTCTCAGAACTGAGCATGTGGAGAGACGTTCGTTCATCTAGCACAAAGGGAACGGGTTGCAGGAGAAACTTTTACTCTGGTTTCTCAGTCTGTTTCCTAGTACCGGTTTGAAGTTCCTGCAGTTTTCACTGTAAAACCGAGTTGGAGCTAGTCCCTACCTATATATATATATGGAGTGGAATAAGCAACTGAAAAGAAACTTTGTGTTCCCAACAAGCTAGGTGAAGGACGGCTTTCACACACACTTATCTCTCAGATGTGAGCATGTGGAGAGACGTTCGTTCATCTATCACAAAGGGAACGGGTTGCAGGAGAAACTTTTACCCTGGTTTCTCAGTTTGTTTCCTAGTGCCGGTTTGAATTTCCTGCAGTTTTCACTGTAAAACCGAGTTGGAGCTAGTCCCTACCCATATATATATATGGAGTGGAGTTTGCAACTGAAAAGAAACTTTGTGTTCCCAACAAGCTAGGTGAAGTACGGCTTTCACACACACTTTTCTCTCAGAACTGAGCATGTGGAGAGACGTTCATTCATCTAGCACAAAGGGAACGGGTTGCAGGAGAAATTTCCTCTGGTTTCTCAGTCTGTTTCCTAGTGCCGGTATGAAGTTCCTGCAGTTTTCACTGTAAAACCGAGTTGGAGCTAGTCCCTACCCATATATATGTATGGAGTGGAGTTTGCAACTGAAAAGAAACTTTGTGTTCCCAACAAGCTAGGTGAAGGACGGCTTTCACACACACTTATCACTCAGAACTGTGCATGTGGAGAGACGTTCGTTCATCTAGCACAAAGGGAACGGGTTGCAGAAGAAACTTTTACTCTGGTTTCTCAGTCTGTTTCCTAGTGCCGGTTTGAAGTTCCTGCAGTTTTCACTGTAAAACCGAGTTGGAGCTAGTCCCTACCCATACATATATATGGAGTGGAGTTAGCAACTGAAAAGAAACTTAGTGTTCCCAACAAGCTAGGTGAAGGACGGCTTTCACACACACTTATCTCTCACTACTGAGCATGTGGAGAGACGTTCGTTCATCTAGCCCAAATGGAACGGGTTGCAGGGAATATATTGACTCTGGTTTCTCAGTCTGTTTCCTAGTGCCGGTTTGAAGTTCCTGCAGTTTTCACTGTAAAACCGGGTTGGAGCTAGTACCTCCCCATATATATGTATGGATTGGAGTTTGCAACTGAAAAGAAACTTTGTGTTCCCAACAAGCTAGGTGAAGGACGGCATTCACACACACTTATCTCTCAGAACTGATCATGTGGAGAGACGTTCGTTCATCTAGCACAAAGGGAACGGGATGCAGGAGAAACTTTTACTCTGGTTTCTCAGTCTGTTTCCTAGTGCCGGTTTGAAGTTCCTGCAGTTTTCTCTGTAAAACCGAGTTGGAGCTAGTACCTCCCCATATATATGTATGGAGTGGAGTTTGCAACTGGAAAGAAACTTTGTGTTCCCAACAAGCTAGGTGAAGGATGGCTTTCACACACACTTATCTCTCAGAACTGAGCATGTGGAGATACGTTCGTTCATCTAGCACAAAGGGAACGGGTTGCAGGAGAAACTTTTACTCTGGTTTCCCAGTCTGTTTCCTAGTGCCGGTTTGAAGTTCCTGCATTTTCACTGTAAAACCGAGTTGGAGCTAGTCCCTACCCATATATATGTATGGAGTGGACTTTGCAACTGAAAAGAAACTTTGTGTTCCCAACAAGGTATGTGAATGACGGCTTTCACACACACTTATCTCTCAGAACTGAGCATGTGGAGAGACGTTCGTTCATCTAGCACAAAGGGAACGGGTTGCAGGAGAAACTTTTACTCTGGTTTCTCAGTCTGTTTCCTAGTGCCGGTTTGAATTTCCTGCAGTTTTCACTGTAAAAACGAGTTGGAGCTAGTACCTCCCCATATATATGTATGGAGTGGAGTTTGCAACTGAAAATAAACTTTGTGTTCCCAACAAGCTAGGTGAAGGACGGCTTTCACACACACTTTTCTCTCACAACTGAGCATGTGGAGAGACGATCGTTCATCTAGCACAAAGGGAACGGGTTGCAGGAGAAATTTTACTCTGGTTTCTCAGTCTGTTTCCTAGTGCTGGTTTGAAGTTCCTGCAGTTTTCACTGTAAAACCGTGTTGGAGTTAGTACCTACCCATATATATGTATGGAGTGGAGTTTGCAACTGGAAAGAAACTTTGTGTTCCCAACAAGCTAGGTGAAGGACGGCTTTCACACACACTTATCACTCAGAACTGAGCATGTGGAGAGACATTCGTTCATCTAGCACAAATGGAACGGGTTGCAGGAGAAACTTTTACTCTGGTTTCTCAGTCTGTTTCCTAGTGCCGGTTTGAAGTTCCTGCAGGTTTCACTGTAAATACGAGTTGGAGTTAGTACCTCCCGATATATATGTTTGGAGTGGCGTTTGCAACTGGAAAGAAACTTTGTGTTCCCAACAATCTAGGTGAAGGACGGCTTTCACACACACTTATCTCTCAGAACTGAGCCTGTGGAGATACGTTCGTTCATCTAGCACAAAGGGAACGGGTTGCAGGAGAAACTTTTACTCTGGTTTCTCAGTCTGTTTCCTAGTGCCGGTTTGAAGTTCCTGCATTTTCACTGTAAAACCGAGTTGGAGCTCGTCCCTACCCATATATATGTATGGAGTGGAGTTTGCAACTGAAAAGAAACTTTGTGTTCCCAACAAGGTAGGTGAATGACGGCTTTCACACACACTTTTCTCTCAGAACTGAGCATGTGGAGAGACGTTCGTTCATCTAGCACAAAGGGAACGGGTTGCAGGAGAAATTTCCTCTGGTTTCTCAGTCTGTTTCCTAGTGCCGGTATGAAGTTCCTGCAGTTTTCACTGTAAAACCGAGTTGGAGCTAGTCCCTACCCATATATATGTATGGAGTGGAGTTTGCAACTGAAAAGAAACTTTGTGTTCCCAACAAGCTAGGTGAAGAACGGCTTTCACACACACTTATCACTCAGAACTGTGCATGTGGAGAGACGTTCGTTCATCTAGCACAAAGGGAACGGGTTGCAGAAGAAACTTTTACTCTGGTTTCTCAGTCTGTTTCCTAGTGCCGGTTTGAAGTTCCTGCAGTTTTCACTGTAAAACCGAGTTGGAGCTAGTCCCTACACATACATATATATGGAGTGGAGTTAGCAACTGAAAAGAAACTTAGTGTTCCCAACAAGCTAGGTGAAGGACGGCTTTCACACACACTTATCTCTCAATACTGAGCATGTGGAGAGACGTTCGTTCATCTAGCCCAAATGGAACGGGTTGCAGGGAATATATTGACTCTGGTTTCTCAGTATGTTTCCTAGTGCCGGTTTGAAGTTCCTGCAGTTTTCACTGTAAAACCGAGTTGGAGTTAGTACCTCCCCATATATATGTATGGAGTGGAGTTTGCAACTGAAAAGAAACTTTGTGTTCCCAACAAGCTAGGTGAAGGACGGCATTCACACACTCTTATCTCTCAGAACTGAGCATGTGGAGAGACGTTCGTTCATCTAGCACAAAGGGAACGGGATGCAGGAGAAACTTTTACTCTGGTTTCTCAGTCTGTTTCCTAGTGCCGGTTTGAAGTTCCTGCAGTTTTCTCTGTAAAACCGAGTTGGAGCTAGTACCTCCCCATATATATGTATGGAGTGGAGTTTGCAACTGGAAAGAAACTTTGTGTTCCCAACAAGCTAGGTGAAGGACGGCTTTCACACACACTTATCTCTCAGAACTGAGCATGTGGAGATACGTTCGTTCATCTAGCACAAAGGGAACGGGTTGCAGGAGAAACTTTTACTCTGGTTTCCCAGTCTGTTTCCTAGTGCCGGTTTGAAGTTCCTGCATTTTCACTGTAAAACCGAGTTGGAGCTAGTCCCTACCCATATATATGTATGGAGTGGAGTTTGCAACTGAAAAGAAACTTTGTGTTCATAACAAGGTAGGTGAATGACGGCTTTCACACACACTTATCTCTCTGAACTGAGCATGTGGAGAGACGTTCGTTCATCTAGCACAAAGGGAACGGGTTGCAGGAGAAACTTTTACTCTGGTTTCTCAGTCTGTTTCCTAGTGCCGGTTTGAAGTTCGTGCAGTTTTCACTGTAAAAACGAGTTGGAGCTAGTACCTACCCATATATATGTATGGAGTGGAGTTTGCAACTGAAAATAAACTTTGTGTTCCCAACAAGCTAGGTGAAGGACGGCTTTCACACACACTTTTCTCTCACAACTGAGCATGTGGAGAGACGATCGTTCATCTAGCACAAAGGGAACGGGTTGCAGGAGAAATTTTACTCTGGTTTCTCAGTCTGTTTCCTAGTGCTGGTTTGAAGTTCCTGCAGTTTTCACTGTAAAACCGTGTTGGAATTAGTACCTACCCATATATATGTATGGAGTGGAGTTTGCAACTGAAAAGAAACTTTGTGTTCCCAAAAAGCTAGGTGAAGGACGGCTTTCACACACACTTATCACTCAGAACTGAGCATGTGGAGAGACATTCGTTCATCTAGCACAAATGGAACGGGTTGCAAGAGAAACTTTTACTCTGGTTTCTCAGTCTGTTTCCTAGTGCCGGTTTGAAGTTCCTGCAGTTTTCACTGTAAAAACGAGTTGGAGTTAGTACCTCCCGATATATATGTTTGGAGTGGAGTTTGCAACTGGAAAGAAACTTTGTGTTCCCAACAAGCTAGGTGAAGGACGGCTTTCACACACACTTATCTCTCAGAACTGAGCCTGTGGAGATACGTTCGCTCATCTAGCACAAAGGGAACGGGTTGAAGGAGAAACTTTTACTCTGGTTTCTCAGTCTGTTTCCTAGTGCCGGTTTGAAGTTCCTGCATTTTCACTGTAAAACCGAGTTGGAGCTCGTCCCTACCCATATATATGTATGGAGTGGAGTTTGCAACTGAAAAGAAACTTTGTGTTCCCAACAAGGTAGGTGAATGACGGCTTTCACACACACTTTTCTCTCAGAACTGAGCATGTGGAGAGACGTTCGTTCATCTAGCACAAAGGGAACGGGTTGCAGGAGAAATTTCCTCTGGTTTCTCAGTCTGTTTCCTAGTGCCGGTATGAAGTTCCTGCAGTTTTCACTGTAAAACCGAGTTGGAGCTAGTCCCTACCCATATATATGTATGGAGTGGAGTTTGCAACTGAAAAGAAACTTTGTGTTCCCAACAAGCTAGGTGAAGAACGGCTTTCACACACACTTATCACTCAGAACTGTGCATGTGGAGAGACGTTCGTTCATCTAGCACAAAGGGAACGGGTTGCAGAAGAAACTTTTACTCTGGTTTCTCAGTCTGTTTCCTAGTGCCGGTTTGAAGTTCCTGCAGTTTTCACTGTAAAACCGAGTTGGAGCTAGTCCCTACACATACATATATATGGAGTGGAGTTAGCAACTGAAAAGAAACTTAGTGTTCCCAACAAGCTAGGTGAAGGACGGCTTTCACACACACTTATCTCTCAATACTGAGCATGTGGAGAGACGTTCGTTCATCTAGCCCAAATGGAACGGGTTGCAGGGAATATATTGACTCTGGTTTCTCAGTATGTTTCCTAGTGCCGGTTTGAAGTTCCTGCAGTTTTCACTGTAAAACCGAGTTGGAGTTAGTACCTCCCCATATATATGTATGGAGTGGAGTTTGCAACTGAAAAGAAACTTTGTGTTCCCAACAAGCTAGGTGAAGGACGGCATTCACACACTCTTATCTCTCAGAACTGAGCATGTGGAGAGACGTTCGTTCATCTAGCACAAAGGGAACGGGATGCAGGAGAAACTTTTACTCTGGTTTCTCAGTCTGTTTCCTAGTGCCGGTTTGAAGTTCCTGCAGTTTTCTCTGTAAAACCGAGTTGGAGCTAGTACCTCCCCATATATATGTATGGAGTGGAGTTTGCAACTGGAAAGAAACTTTGTGTTCCCAACAAGCTAGGTGAAGGACGGCTTTCACACACACTTATCTCTCAGAACTGAGCATGTGGAGATACGTTCGTTCATCTAGCACAAAGGGAACGGGTTGCAGGAGAAACTTTTACTCTGGTTTCCCAGTCTGTTTCCTAGTGCCGGTTTGAAGTTCCTGCATTTTCACTGTAAAACCGAGTTGGAGCTAGTCCCTACCCATATATATGTATGGAGTGGAGTTTGCAACTGAAAAGAAACTTTGTGTTCATAACAAGGTAGGTGAATGACGGCTTTCACACACACTTATCTCTCAGAACTGAGCATGTGGAGAGACGTTCGTTCATCTAGCACAAAGGGAACGGGTTGCAGGAGAAACTTTTACTCTGGTTTCTCAGTCTGTTTCCTAGTGCCGGTTTGAAGTTCGTGCAGTTTTCACTGTAAAAACGAGTTGGAGCTAGTACCTCCCCATATATATGTATGGAGTGGAGTTTGCAACTGAAAATAAACTTTGTGTTCCCAACAAGCTAGGTGAAGGACGGCTTTCACACACACTTTTCTCTCACAACTGAGCATGTGGAGAGACGATCGTTCATCTAGCACAAAGGGAACGGGTTGCAGGAGAAATTTTACTCTGGTTTCTCAGTCTGTTTCCTAGTGCTGGTTTGAAGTTCCTGCAGTTTTCACTGTAAAACCGTGTTGGAGTTAGTACCTACCCATATATATGTATGGAGTGGAGTTTGCAACTGAAAAGAAACTTTGTGTTCCCAAAAAGCTAGGTGAAGGACGGCTTTCACACACACTTATCACTCAGAACTGAGCATGTGGAGAGACATTCGTTCATCTAGCACAAATGGAACGGGTTGCAAGAGAAACTTTTACTCTGGTTTCTCAGTCTGTTTCCTAGTGCCGGTTTGAAGTTCCTGCAGTTTTCACTGTAAAAACGAGTTGGAGTTAGTACCTCCCGATATATATGTTTGGAGTGGAGTTTGCAACTGGAAAGAAACTTTGTGTTCCCAACAAGCTAGGTGAAGGACGGCTTTCACACACACTTATCTCTCAGAACTGAGCCTGTGGAGATACGTTCGCTCATCTAGCACAAAGGGAACGGGTTGAAGGAGAAACTTTTACTCTGGTTTCTCAGTCTGTTTCCTAGTGCCGGTTTGAAGTTCCTGCAGTTTTCACTGTAAAAACGAGTTGGAGCTAGTACCTCCCCATATATATGTATGGAGTGGAGTTTGCAACTGAAAAGAAACTTTGTGTTCCCAACAAGCTAGGTGAAGGACGGCTTTCACACACACTTTTCTCTCAGAACTGAGCATGTGGAGAGACGTTCGTTCATCTAGCACAAAGGGAACGGGTTGCAGGAGAAATTTCCTCTGGTTTCTCAGTCTGTTTCCTAGTGCCGGTATGAAGTTCCTGCAGTTTTCACTGTAAAACCGAGTTGGAGCTAGTCCCTACCCATATATATGTATGGAGTGGAGTTTGCAACTGAAAAGAAACTTTGTGTTCCCAACAAGCTAGGTGAAGGACGGCTTTCACACACACTTATCACTCAGAACTGTGCATGTGGAGAGACGTTCGTTCATCTAGCACAAAGGGAACGGGTTGCAGAAGAAACTTTTACTCTGGTTTCTCAGTCTGTTTCCTAGTGCCGGTTTGAAGTTCCTGCAGTTTTCACTGTAAAACCGAGTTGGAGCTAGTCCCTACACATACATATATATGGAGTGGAGTTAGCAACTGAAAAGAAACTTAGTGTTCCCAACAAGCTAGGTGAAGGACGGCTTTCACACACACTTATCTCTCACTACTGAGCATGTGGAGAGACGTTCGTTCATCTAGCCCAAATGGAACGGGTTGCAGGGAATATATTGACTCTGGTTTCTCAGTATGTTTCCTAGTGCCGGTTTGAAGTTCCTGCAGTTTTCACTGTAAAACCGAGTTGGAGTTAGTACCTCCCCATATATATGTATGGAGTGGAGTTTGCAACTGAAAAGAAACTTTGTGTTCCCAACAAGCTAGGTGAAGGACGGCATTCACACACTCTTATCTCTCAGAACTGAGCATGTGGAGAGACGTTCGTTCATCTAGCACAAAGGGAACGGGATGCAGGAGAAACTTTTACTCTGGTTTCTCAGTCTGTTTCCTAGTGCCGGTTTGAAGTTCCTGCAGTTTTCTCTGTAAAACCGAGTTGGAGCTAGTACCTCCCCATATATATGTATGGAGTGGAGTTTGCAACTGGAAAGAAACTTTGTGTTCCCAACAAGCTAGGTGAAGGACGGCTTTCACACACACTTATCTCTCAGAACTGAGCATGTGGAGATACGTTCGTTCATCTAGCACAAAGGGAACGGGTTGCAGGAGAAACTTTTACTCTGGTTTCCCAGTCTGTTTCCTAGTGCCGGTTTGAAGTTCCTGCATTTTCACTGTAAAACCGAGTTGGAGCTAGTCCCTACCCATATATATGTATGGAGTGGAGTTTGCAACTGAAAAGAAACTTTGTGTTCCCAACAAGGTAGGTGAATGACGGCTTTCACACACACTTATCTCTCAGAACTGAGCATGTGGAGAGACGTTCGTTCATCTAGCACAAAGGGAACGGGTTGCAGGAGAAACTTTTACTCTGGTTTCTCAGTCTGTTTCCTAGTGCCGGTTTGAAGTTCGTGCAGTTTTCACTGTAAAAACGAGTTGGAGCTAGTACCTCCCCATATATATGTATGGAGTGGAGTTTGCAACTGAAAAAAACTTTGTGTTCCCAACAAGCTAGGTGAAGGACGGCTTTCACACACACTTTTCTCTCACAACTGAGCATGTGGAGAGACGATCGTTCATCTAGCACAAAGGGAACGGGTTGCAGGAGAAATTTTACTCTGGTTTCTCAGTCTGTTTTCTAGTGCTGGTTTGAAGTTCCTGCAGTTTTCACTGTAAAACCGTGTTGGAGTTAGTACCTACCCATATATATGTATGGAGTGGAGTTTGCAACTGAAAAGAAACTTTGTGTTCCCAAAAAGCTAGGTGAAGGACGGCTTTCACACACACTTATCACTCAGAACTGAGCATGTGGAGAGACATTCGTTCATCTAGCACAAATGGAACGGGTTGCAAGAGAAACTTTTACTCTGGTTTCTCAGTCTGTTTCCTAGTGCCGGTTTGAAGTTCCTGCAGTTTTCACTGTAAAAACGAGTTGGAGTTAGTACCTCCCGATATATATGTTTGGAGTGGAGTTTGCAACTGGAAAGAAACTTTGTGTTCCCAACAAGCTAGGTGAAGGACGGCTTTCACACACACTTATCTCTCAGAACTGAGCCTGTGGAGATACGTTCGCTCATCTAGCACAAAGGGAACGGGTTGCAGGAGAAACTTTTACTCTGGTTTCTCAGTCTGTTTCCTAGTGCCGGTTTGAAGTTCCTACATTTTCACTGTAAAACCGACTGGAGCTAGTCCCTACCCATATATATGTATGGAGTGGAGTTTGCAACTGAAAAGAAACTTTGTGTTCCCACAAAGGTAGGTGAATGACGGCTTTCACACACACTTATCTCTCAGAACTGAGCATGTGGAGAGACGTTCGTTCATCTAGCACAAAGGGAACGGGTTGCAGGAGAAACTTTTACTCTGGTTTCTCAGTCTGTTTCCTAGTGCCGGTTTGAATTTCCTGCAGTTTTCACTGTAAAAACGAGTTGGAGCTAGTACCTCCCCATATATATGTATGGAGTGGAGTTTGCAACTGAAAATAAACTTTGTGTTCCCAATAAGCTAGTTGAAGGACGGCTTTCACACACACTTTTCTCTCAGAACTGAGCATGTGGAGAGACGTTCGTTCATCTAGCACAAAGGGAACGGGTTGCAGGAGAAATTTTACTCTGGTTTCTCAGTCTGTTTCCTAGTGCTGGTTTGAAGTTCCTGCAGTTTTCACTGTAAAACCGTGTTGGATTTAGTACCTACCCATATATATGTATGGAGTGGAGTTTGCAACTGAAAAGAAACTTTGTGTTCCCAAAAAGCTAGGTGAAGGACGGCTTTCACACACACTTATCACTCAGAACTGAGCATGTGGAGAGACGTTCGTTCATCTAGCACAAAGGGAACGGGTTGCAGGAGAAACTTTTACTCTGGTTTCTCAGTCTGTTTCCTAGTGCCGGTTTGAAGTTCCTGCAGTTTTCACTGTAAAACCGGGTTGGAGCTAGTACCTCCCCATATATATGTATGGAGATGAGTTTGCAACTGAAAAGAAACCTTGTGTTCCCAACAAGCTAGTTTAAGGACGGCTTTCACACACACTTATCTCTCAGAACTGAGCATGTGGAGAGACTTTCGTTCCTCTAGCACAAAGGGAACGGGTTGCAGGAGAAACATTTACTCTGGTTTCTCAGTCTGTTTCCTAGTGCCGGTTTGAAGTTCCTGCAGTTTTCACTGTAAAACCGAGTTGGAGCTAGTCCCTACCCATATATATATATGGAGTGGAGTTTGCAACTGAAAAGAAACTTTGTGTTCCCAACAAGCTAGGTGAAGGACGGCTTTCACACACACTTATTTCTCAGAAATGAGCATGTGGAGAGACGTTCGTTCATCTAGCACAAATATAACAGGTTGCAGGGGAAACATTTACTCTGGTTTCTCAGTCTGTTTCCTAGTGCCGATTTGAAGTTCCTGCAGTTTTCACTGTAAAAAGAGTTGGAGCAAGTACCTTCCCATTTATATGTATGGAGTGGAGTTTGCAACTGAAAATAAACTTTGTGTTCCCAACAAGCTAGGTGAAGGACGGCTTTCACACACACTTATCTCTCAGAACTGAGCATGTGGAGAGACGTTCGTTCATCTAGCACAAAGGGAACGGGTTGAAGGAGAAACTTTTACTCTGGTTTCTCAGTCTGTTTCCTAGGGCCGGTTTGAAGTTCCTGCAGTTTTCACTGTAAAACCGAGTAGTAGCTAGTCCCTACCCATACATATATATGGAGTGGAGTTAACAACTGAAAAGAAACTTTGTGTTCCCAACAAGCTAGCTGAAGGACGGCTTTCACACACACTTATCTCTCACTACTGAGCATGTGGAGAGACGTTCGTTCATCTAGCCCAAATGGAACGGGTTGCAGGGGATATATTGACTCTGGTTTCTCAGTATGTTTCCTAGTGCCGGTTTGAAGTTCCTGCAGTTTTCACTGTAAAACCGGGTTGGAGCTAGTACCTCCCCATATATATGTATGGAGTGGAGTTTGCAACTGAAAAGAAACTTTGTGTTCCCAACAAGCTAGGTGAAGGACGGCATTCACACACACTTATCTCTCAGAACTGAGCATGTGGAGAGACGTTCGTTCATCTAGCACAAAGGGAACGGGATGCAGGAGAAACTTTTACTCTGGTTTCTCAGTCTGTTTCCTAGTGCCGGTTAGAAGTTCGTGCAGTTTTCACTGTAAAAACGAGTTGGAGCTAGTACCTCCCCATATATATGTATGGAGTGGAGTTTGCAACTGAAAATAAACTTTGTGTTCCCAACAAGCTAGGTGAAGGACGGCTTTCACACACACTTTTCTCTCACAACTGAGCATGTGGAGAGACGATCGTTCATCTAGCACAAAGGGAACGGGTTGCAGGAGAAATTTTACTCTGGTTTCTCAGTCTGTTTCCTAGTGCTGGTTTGAAGTTCCTGCAGTTTTCACTGTAAAACCGTGTTGGAGTTAGTACCTACCCACATATATGTATGGAGTGGAGTTTGCAACTGAAAAGAAACTTTGTGTTCCCAAAAAGCTAGGTGAAGGACGGCTTTCACACACACTTATCACTCAGAACTGAGCATGTGGAGAGACATTCGTTCATCTAGCACAAATGGAACGGGTTGCAAGAGAAACTTTTACTCTGGTTTCTCAGTCTGTTTCCTAGTGCCGGTTTGAAGTTCCTGCAGTTTTCACTGTAAAAACGAGTTGGAGTTAGTACCTCCCGATATATATGTTTGGAGTGGAGTTTGCAACTGGAAAGAAACTTTGTGTTCCCAACAAGCTAGGTGAAGGACGGCTTTCACACACACTTATCTCTCAGAACTGAGCCTGTGGAGATACGTTCGCTCATCTAGCACAAAGGGAACGGGTTGCAGGAGAAACTTTTACTCTGGTTTCTCAGTCTGTTTCCTAGTGCCGGTTTGAAGTTCCTGCATTTTCACTGTAAAACCGACTGGAGCTAGTCCCTACCCATATATATGTATGGAGTGGAGTTTGCAACTGAAAAGAAACTTTGTGTTCCCACAAAGGTAGGTGAATGACGGCTTTCACACACACTTATCTCTCAGAACTGAGCATGTGGAGAGACGTTCGTTCATCTAGCACAAAGGAAACGGGTTGCAGGAGAAACTTTTACTCTGGTTTCTCAGTCTGTTTCCTAGTGCCGGTTTGAATTTCCTGCAGTTTTCACTGTAAAAACGAGTTGGAGCTAGTACCTCCCCATATATATGTATGGAGTGGAGTTTGCAACTGAAAATAAACTTTGTGTTCCCAATAAGCTAGTTGAAGGACGGCTTTCACACACACTTTTCTCTCAGAACTGAGCATGTGGAGAGACGTTCGTTCATCTAGCACAAAGGGAACGGGTTGCAGGAGAAATTTTACTCTAGTTTCTCAGTCTGTTTCCTAGTGCTGGTTTGAAGTTCCTGCAGTTTTCACTGTAAAACCGTGTTGGATTTAGTACCTACCCATATATATGTATGGAGTGGAGTTTGCAACTGAAAAGAAACTTTGTGTTCCCAAAAAGCTAGGTGAAGGACGGCTTTCACACACACTTATCACTCAGAACTGAGCATGTGGAGAGACGTTCGTTCATCTAGCACAAAGGGAACGGGTTGCAGGAGAAACTTTTACTCTGGTTTCTCAGTCTGTTTCCTAGTGCCGGTTTGAAGTTCCTGCAGTTTTCACTGTAAAACCGGTTTGGAGCTAGTACCTCCCCATATATATGTATGGAGATGAGTTTGCAACTGAAAAGAAACCTTGTGTTCCCAACAAGCTAGTTTAAGGACGGCTTTCACACACACTTATCTCTCAGAACTGAGCATGTGGAGAGACGTTCGTTCCTCTAGCACAATGGGAACGGGTTGCAGGAGAAACTTTTACTCTGGTTTCTCAGTCTGTTTCCTAGTGCCGGTTTGAAGTTCCTGCAGTTTTCACTGTAAAACCGAGTTGGAGCTAGTCCCTACCCATATATATATATGGAGTGGAGTTTGCAACTGAAAAGAAACTTTGTGTTCCCAACAAGCTAGGTGAAGGACGGCTTTCACACACACTTATTTCTCAGAACTGAGCATGTGGAGAGACGTTCGTTCATCTAGCACAAATATAACAGGTTGCAGGGGAAACATTTACTCTGGTTTCTCAGTCTGTTTCCTAGTGCCGGTTTGAAGTTCCTGCAGTTTTCACTGTAAAAAAGAGTTGGAGCAAGTACCTTCCCATTTATATGTATGGAGTAGAGTTTGCAACTGAAAAGAAACTTTGTGTTCCCAACAAGCTAGGTGAAGGACGGCTTTCACACACACTTATCTCTCAGAACTGAGCATGTGGAGAGACGTTCGTTCATCTAGCACAAAGGGAACGGGTTGAAGGAGAAACTTTTACTCTGGTTTCTCAGTCTGTTTCCTAGGGCCGGTTTGAAGTTCCTGCAGTTTTCACTGTAAAACCGAGTAGTAGCTAGTCCCTACCCATACATATATATGGAGTGGAGTTAGCAACTGGAAAGAAACTTTGTGTTCCCAACAAGCTAGGTGAAGGACGGCTTTCACACACACTTATCTCTCACTACTGAGCATGTGGAGAGACGTTCGTTCATCTAGCCCAAATGGAACGGGTTGCAGGGGATATATTGACTCTGGTTTCTCAGTATGTTTCCTAGTGCCGGTTTGAAGTTCCTGCAGTTTTCACTGTAAAACCGGGTTGGAGCTAGTACCTCCCCATATATATGTATGGAGTGGAGTTTGCAACTGAAAAGAAACTTTGTGTTCCCAACAAGCTAGGTGAAGGACGGCATTCACACACACTTATCTCTCAGATCTGAGCATGTGGAGAGACGTTCGTTCATGTAGCACAAAGGGAAAGGGTTTCAGGTGAAACTTTTACTCTGGTTTCTCAGTCTGTTTCCTAGTGCCGGTTTGAAGTTCCTGCAGTTTTCACTGTAAAACCGAGTTGGAGCTTTTACCTCCCCATATATATGTATGGAGTGGAGTTTGCAACTGAAAAGAAACTTTGTGTTCCCAACAAGCTAGGTGAAGGACGGCTTTCACACACACTTATCACTCAGAACTGAGCATGTGGAGAGACGTTCGTTCATCTAGCACAAAGGGAACGGGTTGCAGGGAAACATTTACTCTGGTTTCTCAGTCTGTTTCCTAGTGCCGGTTTGAAGTTCCTGCAGTTTTCACTGTAAAACCGAGTTGGAGCTAGTACCTCCCCATATATATGTATGGAGTGGAGATTGCAACTGAAAAGAAACTTTGTGTTCCCAACAAGCTAGGTGAAGGACGGCTTTCACACACACTTATCTCTCAGAACTGAGCATGTGGAGAGACGTTCGTTAAACTAGCACAAAGGAACGGGTTGCAGGAGAAACTTTTACTCTGGTTTCTCAGTCTGTTTCCTAGTGCCGGTTTGAAGTTCCTGCAGTTTTCACTGTAAAACCGAGTTGGAGCTAGTACCTCCCCATATATATGTATGGAGTTGAGTTTGCAACTGAAAAGAAACTTTGTGTTCCCAACAAGCTAGGTGAAGGACGGCTTTCACACACACTTATCTCTCAGAACTGAGCATATGGAGAGACATTCGTTCATCTAACACAAAGGGAACGGGTTGCAGGAGAAACTTTTACTCTGGTTTCTCAGTCTGTTTCCTAGTGCCGGTTTGAAGTTCCTGCTGTTTTCACTGTAAAACCGAGTTTGAGCTAGTCCCTACCCATACGTATATATGGAGTGGAGTTTGCAACTGAAAAGAAACTTTGTGTTCCCAACAAGCTAGGTGAAGGACGGCTTTCACACACACTTATCTCTCAGAACTGAGCATGTGGAGAGACGTTCGTTCATCTAGCACAAAGGGAACGGGTTGCAGGGGAAACATTTACTCTCGTTTCTCAATCTGTTTCCTAGTGCCTGTTTGAAGTTCCTGCAGTTTTCACTGTAAAACCAGGTTGGAGCTAGTAACTCCCCATATATATGTATGGAGTGGAGTTTGCAACTGAAAAGAAACTTTGTGTTCCCAACAAGCTAGGTGAAGGTAGGCTTTCACACACACTTATCTCTCAGAACTGAGCATGTGGAGAGACGTTCGTTCATCTAGCACAAAGGGAACGGGTTGCAGGGTAAACATTTACTCTGGATTCTCAGTCTGTTTCCTAGTGCCGGTTTGAAGTTCCTGCAGTTTTCACTGTAAAACCGAGTTGGAGCTATTACCTCCCCATATATATGTATGGAGTGGAGTTTGCAACTGAAAAGAAACTTTGCGTTCCCAACAAGCTAGGTGAAGGACGGCTTTCACACACACTTATCACTCAGAACTGAGCATGTGGAGAGACGTTCGTTCATCTAGCACAAAGGGAACGGGTTGCAGGGAAACATTTACTCTGGTTTCTCAGTCTGTTTCCTAGTGCCGGTTTGAAGTTCCTGCAGTTTTCACTGTAAAACCGAGTTGGAGCTAGTCCCTCCCCATATATATGTATTGAGTGGTGTTTACAACTGAAAAGAAACTTTGTGTTCCCAACAAGGTATGTGAAGGACGGCTTTCACACACAATTATCTCTCAGAACTGAGCATGTGGACAGTCGTTCGTTCATCTAGCAAAAAGGGAACGGGTTGCAGGAGAAACTTTTACTCTGGTTTCTCAGTTTGTTTCCTAGTGCCGGTTTGAAGTTCCTGCAGTTTTCACTGTAAAACCGAGTTGGAGCTATTACCTCCCCAAATATATGTATGGATTGGAGTTTGCCACTGAAAAGGAACTTTGTGTTCCCAACAAGCTAGGTGAAAGACGGCTTTCACACACAATTATCTCTCAGACCTGAGCTTGTGGAGAGACGTTCGTTCATCTAGCACAAAGGGAAAGGGTTTCAGGGGAAACTTTTACTCTGGTTTCTCAGTCTGTTTCCTAGTGCCGGTTTGAAGTTCCTGCAGTTTTCACTGTAAAACCGAGTTGGAGCTATTACCTCCCCATATATATGTATGGAGTGGAGTTTGCAACTGAAAAGAAACTTTGTGTTCCCAACAAGCTAGGTGAAGGACGGCTTTCACACACACTTATCACTCAGAACTGAGCATGTGGAGAGACGTTCGTTCATCTAGCACAAAGGGAACGGGTTGCAGGGAAACATTTACTCTGGTTTCTCAGTCTGTTTCCTAGTGCCGGTTTGAAGTTCCTACAGTTTTCACTGTAAAACCGAGTTGGAGCTAGTACCTCCCCATATATATGTATGGAGTGGAGTTTGCAACTGAAAAGAAACTTTGTGTTCCCAACAAGCTAGGTGAAGGACGGCTTTCACACACACTTATCTCTCAGAACTGAGCATGTGGAGAGACGTTCGTTCATCTAGCACAAAGGGAACGGGTTGCAGGAGAAACTTTTACTCTGGTTTCTCAGTCTGTTTCCTAGTGCCGGGTTGAAGTTCCTGCAGTTTTCACTGTAAAACCGAGTTGGAGCTAGTACCTCCCCATATATATGTATGGAGTTGAGTTTGCAACTGAAAAGAAACTTTGTGTTCCCAACAAGCTAGGTGAAGGACTGCTTTCACACACACTTATCTCTCAGAACTGAGCATGTGGAGAGACGTTCGTTCATCTAACACAAAGGGAACGGGTTGCAGGAGAAACTTTTACTCTGGTTTCTCAGTCTGTTTCCTAAGGCCGGTTTGAAGTTCCTGCTGTTTTCACTGTAAAACCGAGTTTGAGCTAGTCCCTACCCATACGTATATATGGAGTGGAGTTTGCAACTGAAAAGAAACTTTGTGTTCCCAACAAGCTAGGTGAAGGACGGCTTTCACACACACTTATCTCTCAGAACTGAGCATGTGGAGAGACGTTCGTTCATCTAGCACAAAGGGAACGGGTTGCAGGGGAAACATTTACTCTCGTTTCTCAATCTGTTTCCTAGTGCCGGTTTGAAGTTCCTGCAGTTTTCACTGTAAAACCAGGTTGGAGCTAGTAACTCCCCATATATATGTATGGAGTGGAGTTTGCAACTGAAAAGAAACTTTGTGTTCCCAACAAGCTAGGTGAAGGTAGGCTTACACACACACTTATCTCTCAGAACTGAGCATGTGGAGAGAAGTTCGTTCATCTAGCACAAAGGGAACGGGTTGCAGGGGAAACATTTACTCTGGATTCTCAGTCTGTTTCCTAGTGCCGGTTTGAAGTTCCTGCAGTTTTCACTGTAAAACCGAGTTGGAGCTAGTCCCTCCCCATATATATGTATGGACTGGAGTTTGCAACTGAAAAGAAACTTTGTGTTCCCATCAAGCTAGGTGAAGGACGGCTTTCACACACACTTATCTCTCAGAACTGAGCATTTGGAGAGATGTTCGTTCATCTAGCACAAAGGGAACGGGTTGCAGGAGAAACTTTTACTATGGTTTCTCAGTCTGTTTCCTAGTGCCGGTTTGAAGTTCCTGCAGTTTTCCCTGTAAAACCGAGTTGGAGCTAGTACCTCCCCATATAAATGTATGGAGTGGAGTTTGCAACTGAAAAGAAACTTTGTGTTCCCAACAAGCTAGGTGAAGGACGGCTTTCACACACACTTATCTCTCAGAACTGAGCATGTGGAGAGACGTTCGTTCATCTTGCACAAAGGGAAAGGGTTGCAGGAGAAACATTCACTCTGGTTTCTCAGTCTGTTTCCTAGTGCCGGTTTGAAGTTCCTGCAGTTTTCACTGTAAAACCGATTTGGAGCTAGTCCCTACCCATATATATATATGGAGTGGAGTTTGCAACTGAAAAGAAACTTTGTGTTCCCAAGAAGCATGTTGAAGGACGGTTTTCACACACACTTATCTCTCAGAACTGAGCATGTGGAGAGACGTTCGTTCATCTAGCACAAAGGGAACGGGTTGCAGGGGAAACATTTACTCTGGTTTCTCAGTCTGTTTCCTAGTGCCGGTTTGAAGTTCCTGCAGTTTTCACTGTAAAACCGGGTTCGAGCTAGTACCTCCCCATATATATGTATGGAGTGGAGTTTGCAACTTAAAAGAAACCTTGTGTTCCCAACAAGCTAGGTGAAGGAAGGCTTTCACACACACTTATCTCTTAGAACTGAGCATGTGGAGAGACGTTCGTTCATCTAGCACAAAGGGAACGGGTTGCAGGTGAAACATTTACTCTGGTTTCTCAGTCTGTTTCCTAGTTCCGGTTTGAAGTTCTTGCAGTTTTCACTGTAAAACCGAGTTGGAGCTAGTCCCTCCCCTTATATATGTATGGAGTGGAGTTTGCAACTGAAAAGAAACTTTGTGTTCCCAACAAGCTAGCTGAAGGACGGCTTTCACACACACATATCTCTCAGAACTGAGCATGTGGAGAGACGTTCGTTCATCTAGCAAAAAGGGAACGGGTTGCAGGAGAAACTTTTACTCTGGTTTCTCAGTCTGTTTCCTAGTGCCGGTTTGAAGTTGCTGCAGTTTTCCCTGTAAAACCGATTTGGAGCTAGTACCTCCCCCTATAAATTTATGGAGTGGAGTTTGCAACTGAAAAGAAACTTTGTGTTCCCAAAAAGCTAGGTGAAGGACGGCTTTCACACACACTTATCTCCCAGAACTGAGCATGTGGAGAGACGTTCGTTCATCTAGCACAAAGGGAACGGGTTGCAGGAGAAACTTTTACTCTGGTTTCTCAGTCTGTTTCCTAGTGCCGGTTTGAAATTCATGCAGTTTTCACTGTAAAACCGAGTTGGAGCTAGTACTTCCCCATATATATATATGGAGTGGAGTTTGCAACTGAAAAGAAACTTTGTGTTCCCAACAAGCTAGGTGAAGGACGGCTTTCACACACACTTATCTCTCAGAACTGAGCATGTGGAGAGACATTCGTTCATCTAGCACAAAGGGAACGGGTTGCAGGGGAAATATTTACTCTGGTTTCTCAGTCTGTTTCCTAGTGCCGGTTTGAAGTTCCTGCAATTTTCACTGTAAAACCGAGTTGGAGCTAATACCTCCCCATATATATATATGGAGTGGAGTTTGCAACTGAAAAGAAACTTTGTGTTCCCAACAAGCTAGGTGAAGGACGGCTTTCACACACACTTATCTCTCAGAACTGAGCATGTGGAGAGACGTTCGTTCATCTAGCACAAAGGAATGGGTTGCAGGAGAAACTTTTACTCTGGTTTCTCAGTCTGTTTCCTAGTGCCGGTTTTAAGTTCCTGCAGTTTTCACCGTAAACCGGTTTGGAGCTAGTAACTCCCCATATATATGTATGGAGTGGAGTTTGCAACTGAAAAGAAACTTTGTGTTCCCAACAAGCTAGGTGAAGGACGGCTTTCACACACACTTATCTCTCAGAACTGAGCATGTGGAGAGACGTTCTTTCATCTAGCACAAAGGGAACGGGTTGCAGGAGAATCTTTTACTCTGGTTTCTCAGTCTGTTTCCTAGTGCCGGTTTGAAGTTCCTGCAGTTTTCTCTGTAAAACCGAGTTGGAGCTAGTACCTCCCCATATATATGTATTGAGTGGTGTTTACAACTGAAAAGAAACTTTGTGTTCCCAACAAGGTAGGTGAAGGACGGCTTTCACACACAATTATCTCTCAGAACTGAGCATGTGGAGAGTCGTTCGTTCATCTAGCAATAATGGAACGGGTTGCAGGAGAAACTTTTACTCTGGTTTCTCAGTTTGTTTCCTAGTGCCGGTTTGAAGTTCCTGCAGTTTTCACTGTAAAACCGAGTTGGAGCTAGTACCTCCCCATATATATGTATGGAGTTGAGTTTGCAACTGAAAAGAAACTTTGTGTTCCCAACAAGCTAGGTGAAGGACTGCTTTCACACACACTTATCTCTCAGAACTGAGCATGTGGAGAGACGTTCGTTCATCTAACACAAAGGGAACGGGTTGCAGGAGAAACTTTTACTCTGGTTTCTCAGTCTGTTTCCTAAGGCCGGTTTGAAGTTCCTGCTGTTTTCACTGTAAAACCGAGTTTGAGCTAGTCCCTACCCATACGTATATATGGAGTGGAGTTTGCAACTGAAAAGAAACTTTGTGTTCCCAACAAGCTAGGTGAAGGACGGCTTTCACACACACTTATCTCTCAGAACTGAGCATGTGGAGAGACGTTCGTTCATCTAGCACAAAGGGAACGGGTTGCAGGGGAAACATTTACTCTCGTTTCTCAATCTGTTTCCTAGTGCCGGTTTGAAGTTCCTGCAGTTTTCACTGTAAAACCAGGTTGGAGCTAGTAACTCCCCATATATATGTATGGAGTGGAGTTTGCAACTGAAAAGAAACTTTGTGTTCCCAACAAGCTAGGTGAAGGTAGGCTTACACACACACTTATCTCTCAGAACTGAGCATGTGGAGAGACGTTCGTTCATCTAGCACAAAGGGAACGGGTTGCAGGGGAAACATTTACTCTGGATTCTCAGTCTGTTTCCTAGTGCCGGTTTGAAGTTCCTGCAGTTTTCACTGTAAAACCGAGTTGGAGCTAGTCCCTCCCCATATATATGTATGGAGTGGAGTTTGCAACTGAAAAGGAACTTTGTGTTCCCAACAAGCTAGGTGAAGGACGGCTTTCACACACACTTATCTCTCAGAACTGAGCATTTGGAGAGATGTTCGTTCATCTAGCACAAAGGGAACGGGTTGCAGGAGAAACTTTTACTATGGTTTCTCAGTCTGTTTCCTAGTGCCGGTTTGAAGTTCCTGCAGTTTTCCCTGTAAAACCGAGTTGGAGCTAGTACCTCCCCATATAAATGTATGGAGTGGAGTTTGCAACTGAAAAGAAACTTTGTGTTCCCAACAAGCTAGGTGAAGGACGGCTTTCACACACACTTATCTCTCAGAACTGAGCATGTGGAGAGACGTTCGTTCATCTTGCACAAAGGGAACGGGTTGCAGGAGAAACATTCACTCTGGTTTCTCAGTCTGTTTCCTAGTGCCGGTTTGAAGTTCCTGCAGTTTTCACTGTAAAACCGAGTTGGAGCTAGTCCCTACCCATATATATATATGGAGTGGAGTTTGCAACTGAAAAGAAACTTTGTGTTCCCAAGAAGCATGTTGAAGGACGGCTTTCACACACACTTATCTCTCAGAACTGAGCATGTGGAGAGACGTTCGTTCATCTAGCACAAAGGGAACGGGTTGCAGGGGAAACATTTACTCTGGTTTCTCAGTCTGTTTCCTAGTGCCGGTTTGAAGTTCCTGCAGTTTTCACTGTAAAACCGGGTTCGAGCTAGTACCTCCCCATATATATGTATGGAGTGGAGTTTGCAACTGAAAAGAAACCTTGTGTTCCCAACAAGCTAGGTGAAGGAAGGCTTTCACACACACTTATCTCTTAGAACTGAGCATGTGGAGAGACGTTCGTTCATCTAGCACAAAGGGAACGGGTTGCAGGTGAAACATTTACTCTGGTTTCTCAGTCTGTTTCCTAGTTCCGGTTTGAAGTTCTTGCAGTTTTCACTGTAAAACCGAGTTGGAGCTAGTCCCTCCCCTTATATATGTATGGAGTGGAGTTTGCAACTGAAAAGAAACTTTGTGTTCCCAACAAGCTAGCTGAAGGACGGCTTTCACACACACATATCTCTCAGAACTGAGCATGTGGAGAGACGTTCGTTCATCTAGCAAAAAGGGAACGGGTTGCAAGAGAAACTTTTACTCTGGTTTCTCAGTCTGTTTCCTAGTGCCGGTTTGAAGTTGCTGCAGTTTTCCCTGTAAAACCGATTTGGAGCTAGTACCTCCCCCTATAAATTTATGGAGTGGAGTTTGCAACTGAAAAGAAACTTTGTGTTCCCAAAAAGCTAGGTGAAGGACGGCTTTCACACACACTTATCTCTCAGAACTGAGCATGTGGAGAGACGTTCGTTCATCTAGCACAAAGGGAACGGGTTGCAGGAGAAACTTTTACTCTGGTTTCTCAGTCTGTTTCCTAGTGCCGGTTTGAAATTCATGCAGTTTTCACTGTAAAACCGAGTTGGAGCTAGTACTTCCCCATATATATATATGGAGTGGAGTTTGCAACTGAAAAGAAACTTTGTGTTCCCAACAAGCTAGGTGAAGGACGGCTTTCACACACACTTATCTCTCAGAACTGAGCATGTGGAGAGATATTCGTTCATCTAGCACAAAGGGAACGGGTTGCAGGGGAAATATTTACTCTGGTTTCTCAGTCTGTTTCCTAGTGCCGGTTTGAAGTTCCTGCAATTTTCACTGTAAAACCGAGTTGGAGCTAATACCTCCCCATATATATATATGGAGTGGAGTTTGCAACTGAAAAGAAACTTTGTGTTCCCAACAAGCTAGGTGAAGGACGGCTTTCACACACACTTATCTCTCAGAACTGAGCATGTGGAGAGACGTTCGTTCATCTAGCACAAAGGAATGGGTTGCAGGAGAAACTTTTACTCTGGTTTCTCAGTCTGTTTCCTAGTGCCGGTTTGAAGTTCCTGCAGTTTTCACCGTAAACCGGTTTGGAGCTAGTAACTCCCCATATATATGTATGGAGTGGAGTTTGCAACTGAAAAGAAACTTTGTGTTCCCAACAAGCTAGGTGAAGGACGGCTTTCACACACACTTATCTCTCAGAACTGAGCATGTGGAGAGACGTTCTTTCATCTAGCACAAAGGGAACGGGTTGCAGGAGAATCTTTTACTCTGGTTTCTCAGTCTGTTTCCTAGTGCCGGTTTGAAGTTCCTGCAGTTTTCTCTGTAAAACCGAGTTGGAGCTAGTACCTCCCCATATATATGTATTGAGTGGTGTTTACAACTGAAAAGAAACTTTGTGTTCCCAACAAGGTAGGTGAAGGACGGCTTTCACACACAATTATCTCTCAGAACTGAGCATGTGGAGAGTCGTTCGTTCATCTAGCAATAATGGAACGGGTTGCAGGAGAAACTTTTACTCTGGTTTCTCAGTTTGTTTCCTAGTGCCGGTTTGAAGTTCCTGCAGTTTTCACTGTAAAATCGAGTTGGAGCTAGTACCTCCCCATATATATGTATGGAGTGGAGTTTGCAACTGAAAAGAATCTTTGTGTTCCCAACAAGCTAGGTGAAGGACGGCTTTCACACACAATTATCTCTCAGACCTGAGCTTGTTGAGAGACGTTCGTTCATCTAGCACAAAGGGAACGGGTTGCAGGGGAAACTATTACTCTGGTTTCTCAGTCTGTTTCCTAGTGCCGGTTTGAAGTTCCTGCAGTTTTCACTGTAAAACCGAGTTGGAGTTAGTAGCTCCCCATATATATGTATGGAGTGGAGTTTGCAACTGAAAAGAAACTTTGTGTTCCCAACAAGCTAGGTGAAGGGCGGCTTTCACACACACTTATCTCTCAGAACTGAGCATGTGGAGAGAAGTTCGTTCATCTAGCACAAAGGGAAGGGGTTGCAGGGGAAACATTTACTCTGGTTTCTCAGTCTGTTTCCTAGTGCCGGTTTGAAGTTCCTGCAGTTTTCACTGTAAAACCGAGTTGGAGCTAGTCCCTCCCCATATATATGTATGGAGTGGAGTTTGCAACTGAAAAGAAACTTTGTGTTCCCAACAAGCTAGGTGAAGGACGCCTTTCACACACACTTATCTCTCAGAACTGAGCATGTGGAGAGACGTTCGTTCATCTAGCACAAAGGGAACGGGTTGCAGGAGAAACTTTTACTCTGGTTTCTCAGTCTGTTTCCTAGTGCCGGTTTGAAATTCCTGCAATTTTCACTGTAAAACCGAGTTGGGGCTAGTCCCTACCCATATATATATATGGTGTGGAGTTTGCAACTGAAAAGAAACTTTGTGTTCCCAACAAGCTAGGTGAAGGACGGCTTTCACACACACTTATCTCTCAGAACTGAGCATGTGGAGAGATATTCGTTCATCTAGCACAAAGGGAACGGGTTGCAGGGGAAATATTTACTCTGGTTTCTCAGTCTGTTTCCTAGTGCCGGTTTGAAGTTCCTGCAATTTTCACTGTAAAACCGAGTTGGAGCTAATACCTCCCCATATATATATATGGAGTGGAGTTTGCAACTGAAAAGAAACTTTGTGTTCCCAACAAGCTAGGTGAAGGACGGCTTTCACACACACTTATCTCTCAGAACTGAGCATGTGGAGAGACGTTCGTTCATCTAGCACAAAGGAATGGGTTGCAGGAGAAACTTTTACTCTGGTTTCTCAGTCTGTTTCCTAGTGCCGGTTTGAAGTTCCTGCAGTTTTCACCGTAAACCGGTTTGGAGCTAGTAACTCCCCATATATATGTATGGAGTGGAGTTTGCAACTGAAAAGAAACTTTGTGTTCCCAACAAGCTAGGTGAAGGACGGCTTTCACACACACTTATCTCTCAGAACTGAGCATGTGGAGAGACGTTCTTTCATCTAGCACAAAGGGAACGGGTTGCAGGAGAATCTTTTACTCTGGTTTCTCAGTCTGTTTCCTAGTGCCGGTTTGAAGTTCCTGCAGTTTTCTCTGTAAAACCGAGTTGGAGCTAGTACCTCCCCATATATATGTATTGAGTGGTGTTTACAACTGAAAAGAAACTTTGTGTTCCCAACAAGGTAGGTGAAGGACGGCTTTCACACACAATTATCTCTCAGAACTGAGCATGTGGAGAGTCGTTCGTTCATCTAGCAATAATGGAACGGGTTGCAGGAGAAACTTTTACTCTGGTTTCTCAGTTTGTTTCCTAGTGCCGGTTTGAAGTTCCTGCAGTTTTCACTGTAAAATCGAGTTGGAGCTAGTACCTCCCCATATATATGTATGGAGTGGAGTTTGCAACTGAAAAGAATCTTTGTGTTCCCAACAAGCTAGGTGAAGGACGGCTTTCACACACAATTATCTCTCAGACCTGAGCTTGTTGAGAGACGTTCGTTCATCTAGCACAAAGGGAACGGGTTGCAGGGGAAACTATTACTCTGGTTTCTCAGTCTGTTTCCTAGTGCCGGTTTGAAGTTCCTGCAGTTTTCACTGTAAAACCGAGTTGGAGTTAGTAGCTCCCCATATATATGTATGGAGTGGAGTTTGCAACTGAAAAGAAACTTTGTGTTCCCAACAAGCTAGGTGAAGGGCGGCTTTCACACACACTTATCTCTCAGAACTGAGCATGTGGAGAGAAGTTCGTTCATCTAGCACAAAGGGAAGGGGTTGCAGGGGAAACATTTACTCTGGTTTCTCAGTCTGTTTCCTAGTGCCGGTTTGAAGTTCCTGCAGTTTTCACTGTAAAACCGAGTTGGAGCTAGTCCCTCCCCATATATATGTATGGAGTGGAGTTTGCAACTGAAAAGAAACTTTGTGTTCCCAACAAGCTAGGTGAAGGACGCCTTTCACACACACTTATCTCTCAGAACTGAGCATGTGGAGAGACGTTCGTTCATCTAGCACAAAGGGAACGGGTTGCAGGAGAAACTTTTACTCTGGTTTCTCAGTCTGTTTCCTAGTGCCGGTTTGAAATTCCTGCAATTTTCACTGTAAAACCGAGTTGGGGCTAGTCCCTACCCATATATATATATGGTGTGGAGTTTGCAACTGAAAAGAAACTTTGTGTTCCCAACAAGCTAGGTGAAGGACGGCTTTCACACACACTTATCTCTCAGAACTGAGCATGTGGAGAGACGTTCGTTCATCTAGCACAAAGGGAATGGGTTGCAAGAGAAACTTTTACTCTGGTTTCTCAGTCTGTTTCCTAGTGCCGGTTTGAAGTTCCTTCAGTTTTCACCGTAAAACCGGTTTGGAGCTAGTAACTCCCCTATATATGTATGGAGTGGAGTTTGCAACTGAAAAGAAACTTTGTGTTCCCAACAAGCTAGGTGAAGGTAGGCTTTCACACACACTTATCTCTCAGAACTGAGCATGTGGAGAGACGTACGTTCATCTAGCACAAAGGAAACGGGTTGCAGGGGAAACATTTACTCTGGTTTCTCAGTCTATTTCCTAGTGCCGGTTTGAAGTTCCTGCAGTTATCACTGTAAAACCGAGTTGGTGCTAGTCCCTCCCCATATATATGTATGGAGTGGAGTTTGCAACTGAAAAGAAACTTTGTGTTCCCAACAAGCTATGTGAAAGACGGCTTTCACACACACTTATCTCTCAGAACTTAGCATGTGGAGAGACGTTCGTTCATCTAGCACAAAGGGAACGGGTTGCAGGGGAAACATTTACTCTGGTTTCTCAGTCTGTTTCCTAGTGCCGGTTTGAAGTTCCTGCAGTTTTCCCTGTAAAACCAATTTGGAGCTAGTACCTCCCCATATATATGTATGGAGTGGAGTTTGCAACTGAAAAGAAACTTTGTGTTCCCAACAAGATAGGTGAAGGACGGCTTTCACACACACTTATCTCTCAGACCTGAGCATGTGGAGAGACGTTCGTTCATCTAGCACAAAGGAAACGTGTTGCAGGGGAAACATTTACTCTGGTTTCTCAGTCTGTTTCCTAGTGCCGGTTTGAAGTTCCTGCAGTTTTCACTGTAAAACCGGTTTGGAGCTAGTACCTCCCCATATATATGTATGGAGTGGATTTTGCAACTGAAAAGAAACTTTGTGTTCCCAACAAGCTAGGTGAAGGAAGGCTTTCACACACACTTATCTCTCACAACTGAGCATGTGGAGAGACGTTCGTTCATCTAGCACAAAGGGAACGGGTTGCAGGGGAAACATTTACTCTGGTTTCTCAGTCTGTTTCCTAGTGCCGGTTTGAAGTTCCTGCAGTTTTCCCTGTAAAACCGATTTGGAGCTAGTACCTCCCCATATATATGTATGGAGTGGAGTTTGCAACTGAAAAGAAACTTTGTGTTCCCAACAAGCTAGGTGAAGGACGGCTTTCACACACACTTATCTCTCAGAACTGAGCATTTGGAGAGACGTACGTTCATCTAGCACAAAGGGAACGGGTTGCAGGAGAAACTTTTACTCTGGTATCTCAGTCTGTTTCCTAGTGCCGGTTTGAAGTTCGTGCAGTTTTCACTGTAAAACCGAGTTGGAGCTAGGACCTCCCCATATATATGTATGGAGTGGAGTTTGCAACTGAAAAGAAACTTTGTGTTCCCAACAAGCTAGGTGAAGGACGGCTTTCACACACACTTATCTCTCAGAACTGAGCATGTGGAGAGACGTACGTTCATCTAGCACAAAGGGAACGGGTTGCAGGAGAAACTTTTGCTCTGGTTTCTCAGTCTGTTTCCTAGTGCCGGTTTGAAGTTCCTGCAGTTTTCACTGTAAAACCGAGTTGGAGCTAGTCCCTACCCACATATATGTATGGAGTGGAGTTTGCAACTGAAAAGAAACTTTGTGTTCCCAACAAGCTAGGTGAAGGACGGCTTTCACACACACTTATCTCTCAGAACTGAGCATGTGGAGAGACTTTCGTTCATCTAGCACAAAGGGAACGGGTTGCAGGAGAAACTTTTACTCTGGTTTCTCAGTCTGTTTCCTAGTGCCGGTTTGAAGTTCCTGCAGTTTTCACTGTAAAACCGAGTTGGAACTAGTCCCTACCCATACATATATATGGAGTGGAGTTTGCAACTGAAAAGAAACTTTGTGTTCCCAACAAGCTAGGTGAAGGACGGCTTTCATACACACTTATCTCTCAGAACTGAGCATGTGGAGAGACGTTTGTTCATCTAGCACAAAGGGAACGGGTTGCAGGGGAAACATTTACTCTGGTTTCTCAGTCTGTTTCCTAGTGCCGGTTTGAAGTTCCTGCAGTTTTCACTGTAAAACCGAGTTGGAGCTAGTACTTCCCCATATATATGTATGGAGTGGAGTTTGCAACTGAAAAGAAAATTTGTGTTCCCAAAAAGCTAGGTGAAGGACGGCTTTCACACACACTTATCTCTCAGAACTGAGCATGTGGAGAGACGTTCGTTCATCTAGCACAAAGGAAACGGGTTGCAGGGGAAACATTTACTCTGGTTTCTCAGTCTGTTTCCTAGTGCCGGTTTGAAGTTCCTGCAGTTTTCCCTGTAAAACCGATTTGGAGCTAGTACCTCCCCATATATATGTATGGAGTGGAGTTTGCAACTCAAAAGAAACTTTGTGTTCCCAACAAGCTAGGTGAAGGACGGCTTTCACACACACTTATCTCTCAGAACTGAGCATTTGGAGAGACGTACGTTCATCTAGCACAAAGGGAACGGGTTGCAGGGGAAACATTTACTCTGGTTTCTCAGTCTGTTTCCTAGTGCCGGTTTGAAGTTCCTGCAGTTTTCCCTGTAAAATCGATTTGGAGCTAGTACCTCCCCATATATATGTATGGAGTGGAGTTTGCAACTGAAAAGAAACTTTGTGTTCCCAACAAGCTAGGTGAAGGACGGCTTTCACACACACTTATCTCTCAGAACTGAGCATGTGGAGAGACGTACGTTCATCTAGCACAAAGGGAACGGGTTGCAGGAGAAACTTTTACTCTGGTTTCTCAGTCTGTTTCCTAGTGCCGGTTTGAAGTTCCTGCAGTTTTCACTGTAAAACCGAGTTGGAGCTAGTCCCTACCCATACATATATATGGAGTGGAGTTTGCAACTGAAAAGAAACTTTGTGTTCCCAACAAGCTAGGTGAAGGACGGCTTTCATAAACACTTATCTCTCAGAACTGAGCATGTGGAGAGACGTTTGTTCATCTAGCACAAAGGGAACGGGTTGCAGGGGAAACATTTACTCTGGTTTCTCAGTCTGTTTCCTAGTGCCGGTTTGAAGTTCCTGCAGTTTTCACTGTAAAACCGAGTTGGAGCTAGTCCCTCCCCATATATATGTATGGAGTGGATTTGGCAAATGAAAAGAAACTTTGTGTTTCCAAAAAGCTAGGTGAAGGACGGCTTTCACACACACTTATCTCTCAGAACTGAGCATGTGGAGAGACGTTCGTTCATCTAGCAAAAAGGGAACGGGTTGCAGGAAAAACTTTTACTCTGGTTTCTCAGTCTGTTTCCTAGTGCCGGTTTGAAGTTCCTGCAGTTTTCACTATAAAACCGAGTTGGAGCTAGTCCCTCCCCATATATATATATGGAGTGGAGTTTGCAACTGAAAAGAAACTTCGAGTTCACAACAAGCTAGGTGAAGGACGGCTTTCACACACACTTATCTCTCAGACCTGAGCATGTGGAGAGACGTTCGTTCATCTAGCACAAATTTAACGGGTTGCAGGGGAAACATTTACTCTGGTTTCTCAGTCTGTTTCCTAGTGCCGGTTTGAAGTTCCTGCAGTTTACACTGTAAAACCGAGTTGGAGCTAGTACCTCCCCATATATATGTATGGAGTGGAGTTTGCAACTGAAAAGAAACTTTGTGTTCCCAACAAGCTAGGTGAAGGACGCCTTTCACACACACTTATCTCTCAGAACTGAGCATGTGGAGAGACGTTCGTTCATCTAGCACAAAGGGAACGGTTTGCAGGAGAAACTTTTACTCTGGTTTCTCAGTCTGTTTCCTAGTGCCGGTTTGAAATTCCTGCAGTTTTCACTGTAAAACCGAGTTGGAGCTAGTCCCTACCCATATATATATATGGAGTGGAGTTTGCAACTGAAAAGAAACTTTGTGTTCCCAACAAGCTAGGTGAAGGACGGCTTTCACACACAATTATCTCTCAGAACTGAGCATGTGGAGAGACGTTCGTTCATCTAGCACAAAGGGAATGGGTTGCAGGAGAAACTTTTACTCTGGTTTCTCAGTCTGTTTCCTAGTGCCGGTTTGAAGTTCCTTCAGTTTTCACCGTAAAACCGGTTTGGAGCTAGTAACTCCCCTATATATGTATGGAGTGGAGTTTGCAACTGAAAAGAAACTTTGTGTTCCCAACAAGCTAGGTGAAGGTAGGCTTTCACACACACTTATCTCTCAGAACTGAGCATGTGGAGAGACGTACGTTCATCTAGCACAAAGGAAACGGGTTGCAGGGGAAACATTTACTCTGGTTTCTCAGTCTATTTCCTAGTGCCGGTTTGAAGTTCCTGCAGTTATCACTGTAAAACCGAGTTGGAGCTAGTCCCTCCCCATATATATGTATGGAGTGGAGTTTGCAACTGAAAAGAAACTTTGTGTTCCCAACAAGCTAGGTGAAAGACGGCTTTCACACACACTTATCTCTCAGAACTTAGCATGTGGAGAGACGTTCGTTCATCTAGCACAAATGAAACGGGTTGCAGGGGAAACATTTACTCTGGTTTCTCAGTCTGTTTCCTAGTGCCGGTTTGAAGTTCCTGCAGTTTTCCCTGTAAAACCGATTTGGAGCTAGTACCTCCCCATATATATGTATGGAGTGGAGTTTGCAACTGAAAAGAAACTTTGTGTTCCCAACAAGATAGGTGAAGGACGGCTTTCACACACACTTATCTCTCAGACCTGAGCATTTGGAGAGACGTTCGTTCATCTAGCACAAAGGAAACGGGTTGCAGAGGAAACATTTACTCTGGTTTCTCAGTCTGTTTCCTAGTGCCTGTTTGAAGTTCCTGCAGTTTTCACTGTAAAACCGGTTTGGAGCTAGTACCTCCCCATATATATGTATGGAGTGGATTTTGCAACTGAAAAGAAACTTTGTGTTCCCAACAAGCTAGGTGAAGGAAGGCTTTCACACACACTTATCTCTCACAACTGAGCATGTGGAGAGACGTTTGTTCATCTAGCACAAAGGGAACGGGTTGCAGGGGAAACATTTACTCTGGTTTCTCAGTCTGTTTCCTAGTGCCGGTTTGAAGTTCCTGCAGTTTTCCCTGTAAAACCGATTTGGAGCTAGTACCTCCCCATATATATGTATGGAGTGGAGTTTGCAACTGAAAAGAAACTTTGTGTTCCCAACAAGCTAGGTGAAGGACGGCTTTCACACACACTTATCTCTCAGAACTGAGCATTTGAAGAGACGTACGTTCATCTAGCACAAAGGGAACGGGTTGCAGGAGAAACTTTTACTCTGGTTTCTCAGTCTGTTTCCTAGTGCCGGTTTGAAGTTCGTGCAGTTTTCACTGTAAAACCGAGTTGGAGCTAGGACCTCCCTATATATATGTATGGAGTGGAGTTTGCAACTGAAAAGAAACTTTGTGTTCCCAACAAGCTAGGTGAAGGACGGCTTTCACACACACTTATCTCTCAGAACTGAGCATGTGGAGAGACGTACGTTCATCTAGCACAAAGGGAACGGGTTGCAGGAGAAACTTTTGCTCTGGTTTCTCAGTCTGTTTCCTAGTGCCGGTTTGAAGTTCCTGCAGTTTTCACTGTAAAACCGAGTTGGAGCCAGTCCCTCCCCTTATATATGTATGGAGTGGAGTTTGCAACTGAAAAGAAACTTTGTGTTCCCAACAAGCTAGGTGAAGGACGGCTTTCATACACACTTATCTCTCAGAACTGAGCATGTGGAGAGACGTTCGTTCATCTAGCACAATGGGAACGGGTTGCAGGGGAAACATTTACTCTGGTTTCTCAGTCTGTATCCTAGTGCCGGTTTGAATTTCCTGCAGTTTTCACTGTAAAACCGGGTTGGAGATAGTAACTCCCCATATATATGTATGGAGTGGAGTTTACAACTGAAAAGAAACTTTGTGTTCCCAACAAGCTAGGTAAAGGTAGGCTTTCACACACACTTATCTCTCAGAACTGAGCATGTGGAGAGACGTTCGTTCATCTAGCACAAAGGGAACGGGTTGCAGGGGAAACATTTACTCTGGTTTCTCAGTCTGTTTCCTAGTGCCGGTTTTAAGTTCCTGCAGTTTTCCCTGTAAAACCGATTTGGAGCTAGTACCTCCGCATATATATGTATGGAGTGGAGTTTGCAACTGAAAAGAAACTTTGTGTTCCCAACAAGCTAGGTGAAGGACGGCTTTCACACACACTTATCTCTCAGACCTGAGCATGTGGAGAGACGTTCGTTCATCTAGCACAAAGGAAACGGGTTGCAGGGGAAACATTTACTCTGGTTTCTCAGTCTGTTTCCTAGTGCCGGTTTGAAGTTCCTGCAGTTTTCACTGTAAAACAGGTTTGGAGCTAGTACCTCCCCATATATATGTATGGAGTGGATTTTGCAACTGAAAAGAAACTTTGTGTTCCCAACAAGCTAGGTGAAGGAAGGCTTTCACACACACTTATCTCTCACAACTGAGCATGTGGAGAGACGTTCGTTCATCTAGCACAAAGGGAACGGGTTGCAGGGGAAACATTTACTCTGGTTTCTCAGTCTGTTTCCTAGTGCCGGTTTGAAGTTCCTGCAGTTTTCCCTGTAAAACCGATTTGGAGCTAGTACCTCCCCATATATATGTATGGATTGGAGTTTGCAACTGAAAAGAAACTTTGTGTTCCCAACAAGCTAGGTGAAGGACGGCTTTCACACACACTTATCTCTCAGAACTGAGCATTTGGAGAGACGTACGTTCATCTAGCACAAAGGGAACGGGTTGCAGGAGAAAATTTTACTCTGGTTTCTCAGTCTGTTTCCTAGTGCCGGTTTGAAGTTCGTGCAGTTTTCACTGTAAAACCGAGTTGGAGCTAGGACCTCCCTATATATATGTATGGAGTGGAGTTTGCAACTGAAAAGAAACTTTGTGTTCCCAACAAGCTAGGTGAAGGACGGCTTTCACACACACTTATCTCTCAGAACTGAGCATGTGGAGAGACGTACGTTCATCTAGCACAAAGGAAACGGGTTGCAGGGGAAACATTTACTCTGGTTTCTCAGTCAATTTCCTAGTGCCGGTTTGAAGTTCCTGCAGTTATCACTGTAAAACCGAGTTGGAGCTAGTCCCTCCCCATATATATGTATGGAGTGGAGTTTGCAACTAAAAAGAAACTTTGTGTTCCCAACAAGCTAGGTGAAGGACGGCTTTCACACACACTTATCTCTCAGAACTGAGCATGTGGAGAGACGTTCGTTCATCTAGCACAAAGGAAACGGGTTGCAGGGGAAACATTTACTCTGGTTTCTCAGTCTGTTTCCTAGTGCCGGTTTGAAGTTCCTGCAGTTTTCACTGTAAATCCGGGTTGGAGCTAGTACCTCCCCATATATATGTATGGAGTGGAGTTTGCAACTGAAAAGAAACTTTGTGTTCCCAACAAGCTAGGTGAAGGAAGGCTGTCACACACACTTATCTCTCACAACTGTGCATGTGGAGAGACGTTCGTTCATCTAGCACAAAGGGAACGGGTTGCAGGGGAAACATTTACTCTGGTTTCTCAGTCTGTTTCCAAGTGCCGGTTTGAAGTTCCTGCAGTTTTCACTGTAAAACCGAGTTGGAGCTAGTACCTCCCCATATATATGTATGGAGTGGAGTTTGCAACTGAAAAGAAACTTTGTGTTCCCAACAAGCTAGTTTAAGGACGGCTTTCACACACACTTATCTCTCAGAACTGAGCATGTGGAGAGACGTTCGTTCATCTAGCACAAAGGGAACGGGTTGCAGGAGAAACTTTAACTCTGGTTTCTCAGTCTGTTTCCTAGTGCCGGTTTGAAGTTCGTGCAGTTTTCACTGTAAACCCGAGTTGGAGCTAGTCCCTCCCCATATATATATATGGAGTGGAGTTTGCAACTGAAAAGAAACTTTGTGTTCCCAACAAGCTAGGTGAAGGACGGCTTTCACACACACTTATCTCTCAGAACTGAGCATGTGGAGAGACGTTCGTTCATCTAGCACAATGGGAACGGGTTGCAGGGGAAATATTTACTCTGGTTTCTCAGTCTGTATCCTAGTGCCGGTTTGAATTTCCTGCAGTTTTCACTGTAAAACCGGGTTGGAGATATTACCTCCCCATATATATGTATGGATTGGAGTTTACAACTGAAAAGAAACTTTGTGTTCCCAACAAGCTAGGTAAAGGTAGGCTTTCACAAACACTTATCTCTCACAACTGAGCATGTGGAGAGACGTTCGTTCATCTAACACAAATGGAACGGGTTGCAGGGGAAACATTTACTCTGGTTTCTCAGTCTGTTTCCTAGTGCCGGTTTGAAGTTCCTGCAGTTTTCACTGTAAAACCGAGTTGGATCTAGTCCCTCCCCTTATATATGTATGGAGTGGAGTTTGCAACTGAAAAGAAACTTTGTGTTCCCAACAAGCTAGGTGAAAGACGGCTTTCACACACACTTATCTCTCAGAACTGAGCATGTGGAGAGACGTTCGTTCATCTAGCACAAATGAAACAGATTGCAGGGGAAACATTTACTCTGGTTTCTCAGTCTGTTTCCTAGTGCCGGTTTGAAGTTCCTGCAGTTTTCCCTGTAAAAACGAGTTGGAGCTAGTACCACCCCATATAAATGTATGGAGTGGAGTTTGCAACTAAAAAGAAACTTTGTGTTCCCAACAAGCTAGGTGAAGGACGGCTTTCAAACACAATTATCTCTCACAACTGAGCATGTGGAGAGACGTTCGTTCATCTAGCACAAAGGGAACGGGTTGCAGGGGAAACATTTACTCTGGTTTCTCAGTCTGTTTCCTAGTGCCGGTTTGAAGTTCCTGCAGTTTTCACTGTAAAACAGAGTTGGAGCTAGGACCTCCCCATATATATGTATGGAGTGGAGTTTGCAACTGAAAAGAATCTTTGTGTTCCCAACAAGCTAGGTTAAGGACGGCTTTCACACACACTTATCTCTCAGAACTGAGCATGTGGAGAGACGTTCGTTCATCTAGCACAAAGGGAACGGGTTGCAGGAAAAACTTTTACTCTGGTTTCTCAGTCTGTTTCCTAGTGCCGGTTTGAAGTTCCTGCAGTTTTCACTGTAAACCCGATTTGGAGCTAGTCCCTCCCCATATATATATATGCATTGGAGTTTGCAACTGAAAAGAAACTTTGTGTTCCCAACAAGCTAGGTGAAGGACGGCTTTCACACACACTTATCTCTCAGAACTGAGCATGTGGAGAGACGTTCGTTCATCTAGCACAAAGGAAACGGGTTGCAGGGGAAACATTTACTCTGGTTTCTCAGTCTGTTTCCTAGTGCCGGTTTGAAGTTCCTGCAGTTTTCACTGTAAAACCGATTTGGAGCTAGTACCTCCCCATATATATGTATGGAGTGGAGTTTGCAACTGAAAAGAAACTTTGTGTTCCCAACAAGCTAGGTGAAGGAAGGCTTTCACACACACTTATCTCTCAGAACTGAGCATGTGGAGAGACGTACGTTCATCTAGCACAAAGGGAACGGGTTGCAGGGGAAACATTTACTTTGATTTCTCAGTCTTTTTCCTAGTGCCGGTTTGAAGTTCCTGCAGTTTTCACTGTAAAACCGAGTTGGAGCTAGTCCCTCCCCATATATATGTATGGAGTGGAGTTTGCAACTGAAAAGAAACTTTGTGTTCCCAACAAGCTAGGTGAAGGACGGCTTTCACACACACTTATCTCTCAGAACTGAGCATGTGGAGAGACGTACGTTCATCCAACACAAAGGGAACGGGTTGCAGGAGAAACTATTTTCGGCTTTCTCAGTCTGTTTCCTAGTGCCGGTTTGAAGTTCCTGCAGTTTTCAATGTAAAAATGATTTGGAGCTAGTACCTCCCCATATATATGTATGGAGTGGAGTTTGCAACTGAAAAGAAACTTTGTGTTCCCAACAAGCTAAGTGAAGGAAGGATTTCACACACACTTATCTCTCAGAACTGAGCATGTGGAGAGACGTTCGTTCATCTAGCACAAAGGGAACGGGTTGCAGGGGAAACATTTACTCTGGTTTCTCAGTCTGTTTCCTTGTGCCGGTTTGAAGTTCCTGCAGTTTTCACTGTAAAACAGAGTTGGAGCTAGTCCCTCCCCATATATATGTATGGAGTGGAGTTTGCAACTGAAAAGAAACTTTGTGTTCCCAACAAGCTAGGTGAAGGACGGCTTTCACACACACTTATCTCTCAGAACTGAGCATGTGGAGAGACGTTCGTTCATCTAGCACAAAGGGAACGGGTTGCAGGGAAAACTTTTACTCTGGTTTCTCAGTCTGTTTCCTAGTGCCGGTTTGAATTTCCTGCAGTTTTCACTGTAAAACCGAGTTGGAGCTAGTCCCTCCCCATATATATATATGGAGTGGAGTTTGCAACTGAAAAGAAACTTAGTGTTCCCAACAAGCTAGTTGAAGGACGGCTTTCACACACACTTATCTCTCAGAACTGAGCATGTGGAGAGACGTTCGTTCATCTAGCACAAAGGGAACGGGTTGCAGATGAAACATTTACTCTGGTTTCTCAGTCTGTTTCCTAGTGCCGGTTTGAAGTTCCTGCAGTTTTCACTGTAAAACCGAGATGGAGCTAGTCCCTCCCCATATATATGTATGGAGTGGAGTATGCAACTGAAAAGAAACTTTGTGTTCCCAACAATCTAGGTGAAAAACGGCTTTCACACACAATTATCTCTCAGAACTGAGCATGTGGAGAGACGTACGTTCATCTAGCACAAAGGGAACGGGTTGCAGGAAAAACTTTTACTCTGGTTTCTCAGTCTGTTTCCTAGTGCCGGTTTGAAGTTCCTGCAGTTTTCCCTGTAAAACCGAGTTGGAGCTAGTACCTCCCCATGTAAATGTATGGAGTGGAGTTTGCAACTAAAAAGAAACTTTGTGTTCCCAACAAGCTAGGTGAAGGACGGCTTTCAAACATAATTATCTCTCACAACTGAGCATGTGGAGAGACGTTCGTTCATCTAGCACAAAAGGAACGGTTTGCAGGGGAAACTTTTACTCTGGTTTCTCAGTCTGTTTCCTAGTGCCGGTTTGAAGTTCCTGCAGTTTTCACTGTAAAACCGAGTTGGAGCTAGTACCTCCCCATATATATGTATGTATTGGATTTTGCAACTGAAAAGAAACTTTGTGTTCCCAACAAGCTAGGTTAAGGACGGCTTTCACACACACTTATCTCTCAGAACTGAGCATGTGGAGAGACGTTCGTTCATCTAGCACAAAGGGAACGGGTTGCAGGAGAAACTTTTACTCTGGTTTCTCAGTCTGTTTCCTAGTGCCGGTTTGAAGTTCCTACAGTTTTCACTGTAAAACCGAGTTGGAGCTAGTCCTTACCCATATATATATATGGAGTGGAGTTTGCAACTGAAAAGAAACTTTGTGTTCCCAACAAGCTAGGTGAAGGACGGCTTTCACACACTCTTATCTCTAAGAACTGAGCATTTGGAGAGACGTTCGTTCATCTAGCACAAAGGGAACGGGTTGCAGGGGAAACATTTACTCTGGTTTCTCAGTCTGTTTCCTAGTGCCGGTTTGAAGTTCCTGCAGTTTTCACTGTAAAACCGAGTTGGAGCTAGTACCTCCCCATATATATGTATGGAGTGGAGTTTGCCACTGAAAAGAAACTTTGTCTTCCCAACAAGCTAAGTGAAGGACGGCTTTCACACACACTTATCTCTCAGATTTGAGCATGTGGAGAGACATTCGTTCATCTAGCACAAAGGGAACGGGTTGCAGGAGAAACTTTTACTCTGGTTTCTCAGTCTGTTTCCTAGTGCCGGTTTGAAATTCCTGCAGTTTTCACTGTAAAACCGATTTGGAGCTAGTCCCTACCCATATATATATATGGAGTGGAGTTTGCAACTGAAAAGAAACTTTGTGTTCCCAACAAGCTAGGTGAAGTACGGGTTTCACACACACTTATCTCTCAGAACTGAGCATGTGGAGAGACGTTCGTTCATCTAGCACAAAGGGAATGGGTTGCAGGAGAAACTTTTACTCTGGTTTCTCAGTCTGTTTCCTAGTGCCGGTTTGATGTTCCTGCAGTTTTCCCTGTAAAACCGAGTTGGAGCTAGTACCTCCCCATATAAATGTATGGAGTGGAGTTTGCAACTGAAAAGAAACTTTGTGTTCCCAACAAGCTAGGTGAAGTACGGCTTTCACACACACTTATCTCTCAGAACTGAGCATGTGGAGAGACGTTCGTTCATCTAGCACAAAGGGAAAGGGTTGAAGGGGAAACATTTACTCTGGTTTCTCAGTCTGTTTCCTAGTGCCGGTTTGAAGTTCCTGCAGTTTTCACTGTAAAACCGAGTTGGAGCTAGTACCTCCCCTTATATATGTATGGAGTGGAGTTTGCAACTGAAAAGAAACTTTGTGTTCCCAACAAGCGAGGTGAAGGACGGCTTTCACACACACTTATCTCTCAGAACTGAGCATGTGGAGAGACGTACGTTCATCTAGCACAAAGGGAACGGGTTGCAGGAGAAACTTTTACTCTGGTTTCTCAGTCTGTTTCCTAGTGCCGGTTTGAAGATTCTGCAGTTTTCACTGTAAAACCGAGTTGGAGCTAGTCCCTCCCCATATTTATATATGGAGTGGAGTTTGCAACTGAAAAGAAACTTTGTGTTCCCAACAAGCTAGGTGAAGGACGGCTTTCACACACACTTATCTCTCAGAATTGAGCATGTGGAGAGACGTTCGTTCATCTAGCACAAAGGGAACGGGTTGCAGGGGAAACATTTACTCTGGTTTCTCAGTCTCTTTCCTAGTGCCGGTTTGAAGTTCCTCCAGTTTTCACTGTAAAAACGGGTTGGAGCAAGTACCTCCCCATATATATGTATGGAGTGGAGTTTGCAACTGAAAAGAACCTTTGTGTTCCCAACAAGCTAGGTGAAGGATGGCTTTCACACACAATTATCTCTCAAAACTGAGCATGTGGAGAGACGTTCGTTCATCTAGCACAAAGGGAACGGTTTGCAGGGGAAACATTACTCTGGTTTCTCAGTCTGTTTCCTAGTGCCGGTTTCAAGTTCCTGCAGTTTTCACTGTAAAAACGGGTTGGAGCTAGTACCTCCCCATATATATGTATGGAGTGGAGTTTGCAACTGAAAAGAAACTTTGTGTTCCCAACAAGCTAGGTTAAGGAAGGCTTTCACACACAATTATCTCTCAGAACTGAGCATGTGGAGAGACGTTCGTTCATCTAGCACAAAGGGAACGTTTTGCAGGGGAAGCATTTACTCTGGTTTCTCAGTCTGTTTCCTAGGGCCGGTTTGAAGTTCCTGCAGTTTTCCCTGTAAAACCGATTTGGAGCTAGTACCTCCCAAAATATATGTATGGATTGGAGTTTGCAACTGAAAAGAAACTTTGTGTTCCCAACAAGCTAGGTGAAGGACGGCTTTCACACACACTTATCTCTCAGAACTGAGCATGTGAAGAGACGTTCGTTCATCTAGCACAAAGGGAACGGGTTGCAGGAGAAACTTTTACTCTGGTTTCTCAGTCTGTTTCCTAGTGCCCGTTTGAAATTCCTGAAGTTTTCACTGTGAAACCGGGTTGGAGCATGTACCTCCCCATATATATGTATGGAGTGGAGTTTGCAACTGAAAAGAACCTTTGTGTTCCCAACAAGCTAAGTGAAGGATGGCTTTCACACACACTTATCTCTCAAAACTGAGCATGTGGAGAGACGTTCGTTCATCTAGCACAAAGTGAACGGGTTGCAGGGGAAATATTTACTCTGGTTTCTCAGTCTGTTTCCTAGTGCCAGTTTGAAATTCCTGCAGTTTTCACTGTAAAACCGAGTTGGAGTTAGTCCCTCCCCATATATATGTATGGAGTGGAGTTTGCAACTGAAAAGAAACTTTGTGTTCCCAACAAGCTAGGTGAAGGACGGCTTTCACACAGACATATCTCTCAGAACTGAGCATTTGGAGAGACGTTCGTTCATCTAGCTAAAAGGGAACGGGTTGCAGGAGAAACTTTTACTCTGGTTTCTCAGTCTGTTTCCTAGTGCCGGTTTGAAGTTCCTGCATTTTTCCCTGTAAAACCGAGTTGGAGCTAGTACCTCCCCATATACATGTATGGAGTGGAGTTTGCAACTGAAAAGAAACTTTGTGTTCCCAACAAGCTAGGTGAAGGGCGGCTTTCACACACACTTATCTCTCAGAACTGAGCATGTGGAGAGACGTTCGTTCATCTAGCACAAAGGGAACGGGTTGCTGGAGAAACTTTTACTCTGGTTACTCAGTCTGTTTCCTAGTGCCGGTTTGAATTTCCTGCAGTTTTCTCTGTAAAACCGAGTTGGTGCTAGTACCTACCCATATATATGTATGGAGTGGATTTTGCAACTGAAAAGAAACTTTGTGTTCCCAACAAGCTAGGTGAAGGACGGCTTTCACACACAATTATCTCTCAGAACTGAGCATGTGGAGAGACGTACGTTCATCTAGCACAAAGGGAACGGGTTGCAGGAGAAACTTTTACTCTGGTTTCTCAGTCTGTTTCCTAGTGCCGGTATGAAGTTCGTGCAGTTTTCACTGTAAAACCGAGTTGGAGCTAGTCCCTACCCATATATATATATGGAGTGGAGTTTGCAACTGAAAAGAAACTTTGTGTTCCCAACAAGCTAGGTGAAAGACGGCTTTCACACACACTTATCTCTCAGAACTGAGCATGTGGAGAGACGTTCGTTCATCTAGCACAAAGGAAACGGGTTGCAGGAGAAACTCTTTCTCTGGTTTCTCAGTCTGTTTCCTAGTGCCGGTTTGAAGTTCGTGCAGTTTTCACTGTAAAACCGAGTTGGATCTAGTCCCTACCCATATATATATATGGAGTGGAGTATGCAACTGAAAAGAAACTTTGTGTTCCCAACAAGCTAGGTGAAGGACGGCTTTCACACACACTTATCTCTCAGAACTGAGCATGTGGAGAGACGTTCGTTCATCTAGCACAAAGGAAACGGGTTGCAGGGGAAACATTTACTCTGGTTTCTCAGTCTGTTTCCTAGTGCCGGTTTGAAGTTCCTGCAGTTTTCACTGTAAAACCGGGTTGGAGCTAGTACCTCCCCATATATATGTATGGAGTGGAGTTTGCAACTGAAAAGAAACTTTGTGTTCCCAACAAGCTAGGTGAAGGAAGGCTTTCACACACAGTTATCTCTCACAACTGAGCATGTGGAGAGACGTTCGTTCATTTAGCACAAAGGGAACGGGTTGCAGGGGAAACATTTACTCTGGTTTCTCAGTCTGTTTCCTAGTGCCGGTTTGAAGTTCCTGCAGTTTTCACTGTAAAACCGATTTGGAGGTAGTACCTCCCCATATATATGTATGGAGTGGAGTTTGCAACTGAAAAGAAACTTTGTGTTCCCAACAAGCTAGGTGAAGGACGGCTTTCACACACACTTATCTCTCAGAACTGAGCATGTGGAGAGACGTACGTTCATCTAGCACAAAGGGAACGGGTTGCAGGAGAAACTTTTACTCTGGTTTCTCAGTCTGTTTCCTAGTGCCGGTTTGAAGTTCCTGCAGTTTTCACTGTAAAACCGAGTTGGAGCTAGTACCTCCCCATATATATGTATGGAGTGGAGTTTGCCACTGAAAAGAAACTTTGTGTTCCCAACAAGCTAGGTGAATGACGGCTTTCACACACACTTATCTCTAAGAACTGAGCATGTGGAGAGACGTTCGTTAATCTAGCACAAATGGAACGGGTTGCAGGAGAAACTTTTACTCTGGTTTCTCAGTCTGTTTCCTAGTGCCGGTTTGAAATTCCTGCAGTTTTCACTGTAAAACCGAGTTGGAGCTAGTCCCTACCCATATATATATATGGAGTGGAGTTTGCAACTGAAAAGAAACTTTGTGTTCCCAACAAGCTAGGTGAAATACGGGTTTCACACACACTTATCTCTCAGAACTGAGCATGTGGAGAGACGTTCGTTCATCTAGCACAAAGGGAATGGGTTGCTGGAGAAACTTTTACTCTGGTTTCTCAGTCTGTTTCCTAGTGCCGGTTTGATGTTCCTGCAGTTTTCCCTGTAAAACCGAGTTGGAGCTAGTACCTCCCCATATAAATGTATGGAGTGGAGTTTGCAACTGAAAAGAAACTTTGTGTTCCCAACAAGCTAGTTTAAGGACGGCTTTCACACACACTTATCTCTCAGAACTGAGCATGAGGAGAGACGTTCGTTCATCTAGCACAAAGGGAACGGGTTGAAGGGGAAACATTTACTCTGGTTTCTCAGTCTGTTTCCTAGTGCCGGTTTGAAGTTCCTGCAGTTTTCACTGTAAAACCGAGTTGGAGCTAGTACCTCCCCTTATATATGTATGGAGTGGAGTTTGCAACTGAAAAGAAACCATGTGTTCCCAACAAGCTAGGTGAAGGACGGCTTTCACACACAATTATCTCTCAGAACTGAGCATGTGGAGAGACGTACGTTCATCTAGCACAAAGGGAACGGGTTGCAGGAGAAACTATTACTCTGGTTTCTCAGTCTGTTTCCTAGTGCCGGTTTGAAGATTCTGCAGTTTTCACTGTAAAACCGAGTTGGAGCTAGTTCCTCCCCATATTTATATATGGAGTGGAGTTTGCAACTGAAAAGAAACTTTGTGTTCCCAACAAGCTAGGTGAAGGACGGCTTTCACACACACTTATCTCTCAGAATTGAGCATGTGGAGAGACGTTCGTTCATCTAGCACAAAAGGAACGGGTTGCAGGGGAAACATTTACTCTGGTTTCTCAGTCTCTTTCCTAGTGCCGGTTTGAAGTTCCTGCAGTTTTCACTGTAAAAACGGGTTGGAGCAAGTACCTCCCCATATATATGTATGGAGTGGAGTTTGCAACTGAAAAGAACCTTTGTGTTCCCAACAAGCTAGGTGAAGGATGGCTTTCACACACAATTATCTCTCAAAACTGAGCATGTGGAGAGACGTTCGTTCATCTAGCACAAAGGGAACGGTTTGCAGGGGAAACATTACTCTGGTTTCTCAGTCTGTTTCCTAGTGCCGGTTTCAAGTTCCTGCAGTTTTCACTGTAAAAACGGGTTGGAGCTAGTACCTCCCCATATATATGTATGGAGTGGAGTTTGCAACTGAAAAGAAACTTTGTGTTCCCAACAAGCTAGGTTAAGGAAGGCTTTCACACACAATTATCTCTCAGAACTGAGCATGTGGAGAGACGTTCGTTCATCTAGCACAAAGGGAACATTTTGCAGGGGAAACATTTACTCTGGTTTCTCAGTCTGTTTCCTAGGGCCGGTTTGAAGTTCCTGCAGTTTTCCCTGTAAAACCGATTTGGAGCTAGTACCTCCCAAAATATATGTATGGAGTGGAGTTTGCAACTGAAAAGAAACTTTGTGTTCCCAACAAGCTAGGTGAAGGACGGCTTTCACACACACTTATCTCTCAGAACTGAGCATGTGAAGAGACGTTCGTTCATCTAGCACAAAGGGAACGGGTTGCAGGAGAAACTTTTACTCTGGTTTCCCAGTCTGTTTCCTAGTGCCCGTTTGAAGTTCCTGAAGTTTTCACTGTAAAACCGGGTTGGAGCAAGTACCTCCCCATATATATGTATGGAGTGGAGTTTGCAACTGAAAAGAACCTTTGTGTTCCCAACAAGCTAAGTGAAGGATGGCTTTCACACAAATTTATCTCTCAAAACTGAGCATGTGAAGAGACGTTCGTTCATCTAGCACAAAGTGAACGGGTTGCAGGGGAAATATTTACTCTGGTTTCTCAGTCTGTTTCCTAGTGCCGGTATGAAATTCCTGCAGTTTTCACTGTAAAACCGAGTTGGAGTTAGTCCCTCCCCATATATATGTATGGAGTGGAGTATGCAACTGAAAAGAAACTTTGTGTTCCCAACAAGCTAGGTGAAGGACGGCTTTCACACAGACATATCTCTCAGAACTGAGCATTTGGAGAGACGTTCGTTCATCTAGCTAAAAGGGAACGGGTTGCAGGAGAAACTTTTACTCTGGTTTCTCAGTCTGTTTCCTAGTGCCGGTTTGAAGTTCCTGCATTTTTCCCTGTAAAACCGAGTTGGAGCTAGTACCTCCCCATATACATGTATGGAGTGGAGTTTGCAACTGAAAAGAAACTTTGTGTTCCCAACAAGCTAGGTGAAGGACGGCTTTCACAAACAATTATCTCTCAGAACTGAGCATGTGGAGAGACGTACGTTCATCTAGCACAAAGGGAACGGGTTGCAGGAGAAACTTTTACTCTGGTTTCTCAGTCTGTTTCCTAGTGCCGGTATGAAGTTCGTGCAGTTTTCACTGTAAAACCGAGTTGGAGCTAGTCCCTACCCATATATATATATGGAGTGGAGTTTGCAACTGAAAAGAAACTTTGTGTTCCCAACAAGCTGGTGAAAGACGGCTTTCACACACACATATCTCTCAGAACTGAGCATGTGGAGAGACGTTCGTTCATCTAGCACAAAGGAAACGGGTTGCAGGAGAAACTCTTTCTCTGGTTTCTCAGTCTGTTTCCTAGTGCCGGTTTGAAGTTCGTGCAGTTTTCACTGTAAAACCGAGTTGGATCTAGTCCCTACACATATATATATATGGAGTGGAGTATGCAACTGAAAAGAAACTTTGTGTTCCCAACAAGCTAGGTGAAGGACGGCTTTCACACACACTTATCTCTCAGAACTGAGCATGTGGAGAGACGTTCGTTCATCTAGCACAAAGGAAACGGGTTGCAGGGGAAACATTTACTCTGGTTTCTCAGTCTGTTTCCTAGTGCCGGTTTGAAGTTCCTGCAGTTTTCACTGTAAAACCGGGTTGGAGCTAGTACTTCCCCATATATATGTATGGAGTGGAGTTTGCAACTGAAAAGAAACTTTGTGTTCCCAACAAGCTAGGTGAAGGAAGGCTTTCACACACACTTATCTCTCACAACTGAGCATGTGGAGAGACGTTCGTTCATCTAACACAAAGGGAACGGGTTGCAGGGGAAACATTTACTCTGGTTTCTCAGTCTGTTTCCTAGTGCCGGTTTGAAGTTCCTGCAGTTTTCACTGTAAAACCGATTTGGAGCTAGTACCTCCCCATATATATTTATGGAGTGGAGTTTGCAACTGAAAAGAAACTTTGTGTTCCCAACAAGCTAGGTGAAGGACGGCTTTCACACACACTTATCTCTCAGAACTGAGCATGTGGAGAGACGTACGTTCATCTAGCACAAAGGGAACGGGTTGCAGGAGAAACTTTTACTCTGGTTTCTCAGTCTGTTTCCTAGTGCCGGTTTGAAGTTCCTGCAGTTTTCACTGTAAAACCGAGTTGGAGCTAGTACCTCCCCATATATATGTATGGAGTGGATTTTGCCACTGAAAAGAAACTTTGTGTTCCCAACAAGCTAGGTGAATGACGGCTTTCACACACACTTATCTATCAGAACTGAGCATGTGGAGAGACGTACGTTCATCTAGCACAAAGGGAACGGGTTGCAGGAGAAACTTTTACTCTGGTTTCTCAGTCTGTTTCCTAGTGCCGGTTTGAAGTTCCTGCAGTTTTCACTGTAAAACCGAGTTGGAGCTAGTACCTCCCCATATATATGTATGGATTGGAGTTTGCCACTGAAAAGAAACTTTGTGTTCCCAACAAACTAGGTGAAGGACGGCTTTCACACACACTTATCTCTAAGAACTGAGCATGTGGAGAGACGTTCGTTAATCTAGCACAAATGGAACGGGTTGCAGGAGAAACTTTTACTCTGGTTTCTCAGTCTGTTTCCTAGTGCCGGTTTGAAGTTCGTGCAGTTTTCACTGTAAAACCGAGTTGGAGCTAGTCCCTACCCATATATATATATGGTGTGGAGTTTGCAACTGAAAAGAAACTTTGTGTTCCCAACAAGATAGTTGAAGGACGGCTTTCACACACACTTATCTCTCAGAACTGAGCATGTGGAGAGACGTTCGTTCATCTAGCACAAAGGAAACGGGTTGCAGGGGAAACATTTACTCTGGTTTCTCAGTCTGTTTCCTAGTGCCGGTTTCAAGTTCCTGCAGTTTTCACTGTAAAACCGGGTTGGAGCTAGTACCTCCCCATATATATGTATGGAGTGGAGTTTGCAACTGAAAAGAAACTTTGTGTTCCCAACAAGCTAGGTGAAGGAATGCTTTCACACACACTTAACTCTCAGAACTGAGCATGTGGAGAGACGTTCGTTCATCTATCACAAAGGAAACGGGTTGCAGGGGAAACATTTACTCTGGTTTCTCAGTCTGTTTCCTAGTGCCGGTTTGAAATTCCTGCAGTTTTCACTGTAAAACCGAGTTGGAGCTAGTCCCTCCCCATATATATATATGGAGTGGAGTTTGCAACTGAAAAGAAACTTTGTGTTCCCAACAAGCTAGGTGAAGGACGGCTTTCACGCACACTTATCTCTCAGAACTTAGCATGTGGAGAGACGTTCGTTCATCTAGCACAAAGGGAACGGGTTGCAGGAAAAACTATTACTCTGGTTTCTCAGTCTGTTTCCTAGTGCCGGTTTGAATTTCCTGCAGTTTTCCCTGTAAATCCGAGTTGGAGCTAGTACCTCCCCATGTATATATATGGAGTGGAGTTTGCAACTAAAAAGAAACTTTGTGTTCCCAACAAGCTAGGTGAAGGACGGCTTTCAAACACAATTATCTCTCACAACAGAGCATGTGGAGAGACGTTCGTTCATCTAGCTCAAAGGGAACGGGTTGCAGGGGAAACATTTACTCTGGTTTCTCAGTCTGTTTCCTAGTGCCGGTTTGAAGTTCCTGCATTTTTCCCTGTAAAACCGAGTTGGAGCTTGTACCTCCCCATATATATGTATGGATTGGAGTTTGCAACTGAAAAGAAACTTTGTGTTCCCAACAAGCTAGGTGAAGGACGGCTTTCACAGACACTTATCTCTCAGAACTGAGCATGTGGAGAGACGTACGTTCATCTAGCACAAAGGGAACGGTTTGCAGGAGAAACTTTTACTCTGGTTTCTCAGTCTGTTTCCTAGTGCCGGTTTGAAGTTCGTGCAGTTTTCACTGTAAAACCGAGTTGGAGCTAGTCCCTACCCATATATATGTATGGAGTGGAGTTTGCAACTGAAAAGAAACTTTGTATTCCCAACAAGCTAGGTGAAGGAAGGCTTTCACACACACTTATCTCTCAGAACTGAGCATGTGGAGAGACGTTCGTTCATCTAGCACAAAGGGAACGGTTTGCAGGGGAAACATTTACTCTGGTTTCTCAGTCTGTTTCCTAGTGCCGGTTTGAAGTTCCTGCAGTTTTCCCTGTGAAACCGATTTGGAGCTAGTACCTCCCAATATATATGTATGGAGTGGAGTTTGCAACTGAAAAGAAACTTTGTGTTCCCAACAAGCTAGGTGAAGGACGGCTTTCACACATACTTATCTCTCAGAACTGAGCATGTGGAGAGACGTTCGTTCATCTAGCACAAAGGAACGGGTTGCAGGAGAAACTTTTACTCTGGTTTCTCAGTCTTTTTCCTAGTGCCGTTTTGAAGTTCCTGCAGTTTTCTCTGTAAAACCGAGTTGGTGCTAGTACCTACCCATATATATGTATGGAGTGGAGTTTGCAACTGAAAAGAAACTTTGTGTTCCCAACAAGCTAGGTGAAGGACGGCTTTCACACACACTTATCTCTCAGAACTGAGCATGTGGAGAGACGTACGTTCATCTAGCACAAAGGGAACGGGTTGCAGGAGAAACTTTTACTCTGGTTTCTCAGTCTGTTTCCTAGTGCCGGTTTGAAGTTCGTGCAGTTTTCACTGTAAAACCGAGTTGGAGCTAGTCCCTACCCATATATATATATGGAGTGGAGTTTGCAACTGAAAAGAAACTTTGTGTTCCCAACAAGCTAGGTGAAGGACGGCTTTCACACACACTTATCTCTCAGAACTGAGCATGTGGAGAGACGTTCGTTCATCTAGCACAAAGGAAACGGGTTGCAGGAGAAACTCTTTCTCTGGTTTCTCAGTCTGTTTCCTAGTGCCGGTTTGAAGTTCGTGCAGTTTTCACTGTAAAACCGAGTTGGAGCTAGTCCCTACCCATATATATATATGGAGTGGAGTATGCAACTGAAAAGAAACTTTGTGTTCCCAACAAGCTAGATGAAGGACGGCTTTCACACACACTTATCTCTCAGAACTGAGCATGTGGAGAGACGTTCGTTCATCTAGCACAAAGTAAACGGGTTGCAGGGGAAACATTTACTCTGGTTTCTCAGTCTGTTTCCTAGTGCCGGTTTGAAGTTCCTGCAGTTTTCACTGTAAAACCGGGTTGGAGCTAGTACCTCCCCATATATATGTATGGAGTGGAGTTTGCAACTGAAAAGAAACTTTGTGTTCCCTACAAGCTAGGTGAAGGAAGGCTTTCACACACACTTATCTCTCACAACTGAGCATGTGGAGAGACGTTCGTTCATCTAGCACAAAGGGAACGGGTTGCAGGGGAAACATTTACTCTGGTTTCTCAGTCTGTTTCCTAGTGCCGGTTTGAAGTTCCTGCAGTTTTCACTGTAAAACCGATTTGGAGCTAGTACCTCCCAATATATATGTATGGAGTGGAGTTTGCAACTGAAAAGAAACTTTGTGTTCCCAACAAGCTAGGTGAAGGACGGCTTTCACACACACTTATCTCTCAGAACTGAGCATGTGGAGAGACGTACGTTCATCTAGCACAAAGGGAACGGGTTGCAGGAGAAACTTTTACTCTGGTTTCTCAGTCTGTTTCCTAGTGCCGGTTTGAAGTTCCTGCAGTTTTCACTGTAAAACCGAGTTGGAGCTAGTACCTCCCCATATATATGTATGGAGTGGAGTTTGCCACTGAAAAGAAACTTTGTGTTCCCAACAAGCTAGGTGAAGGACGGCTTTCACACACACTTATCTCTCAGAACTGAGCATGTGGAGAGACGTACGTTCATCTAGCACAAAGGGAACGGGTTGCAGGAGAAACTTTTACTCTGGTTTCTCAGTCTGTTTCCTAGTGCCGGTTTGAAGTTCCTGCAGTTTTCACTGTAAAACCGAGTTGGAGCTAGTACCTCCCCATATATATGTATGGATTGGAGTTTGCCACTGAAAACAAACTTTGTGTTCCCAACAAACTAGGTGAAGGACGGCTTTCACACACACTTATCTCTAAGAACTGAGCATGTGGAGAGACGTTCGTTAATCTAGCAGAAATGGAACGGGTTGCAGGAGAAACTTTTACTCTGGTTTCTCAGTCTGTTTCCTAGTGCCGGTTTGAAGTTCGTGCAGTTTTCACTGTAAAACCGAGTTGGAGCTAGTCCCTACCCATATATATATATGGAGTGGAGTTTGCAACTGAAAAGAAACTTTGTGTTCCCAACAAGCTAGGTGAAGGACGGCTTTCACACACACTTATCTCTCAGAACTGAGCATGTGGAGAGACGTTCGTTCATCTAGCACAAAGAAACGGGTTGCAGGGAAACATTTACTCTGGTTTCTCAGTCTGTTTCCTAGTGCCGGTTTCAAGTTCCTGCAGTTTTCACTGTAAAACCGGGTTGGAGCTAGTACCTCCCCATATATATGTATGGAGTGGAGTTTGCAACTGAAAAGAAACTTTGTGTTCCCAACCAGCTAGGTGAAGGAAGGCTTTCACACACATTTATCTCTCAGAACTGAGCATGTGGAGAGACGTTCGTTCATCTAGCACAATGGAAACGGGTTGCAGGGGAAACATTTACTCTGGTTTCTCAGTCTGTTTCCTAGTGCCGGTTTGAAGTTCCTGCAGTTTTCACTGTAAAACCGAGTTGGAGCTAGTCCCTCCCCATATATATGTATGGAGTGGAGTTTGCAACTGAAAAGAAACTTTGTGTTCCCAACAAGCTAGGTGAAGGACGGCTTTCACGCACACTTATCTCTCAGAACTGAGCATGTGGAGAGACGTTCGTTCATCTAGCACAAATGGAACGGGTTGCAGGAGAAACTTTTACTCTGGTTTCTCAGTCTGTTTCCTAGTGCCGGTTTGAAGTTCCTGCAGTTTTCCCTGTAAAACCGAGTTGGAGCTAGTACCTCCCCATATATATATATGTTGTGGAGTTTGCAACTAAAAAGAAACTTTGTGTTCCCAACAAGCTAGGTGAAGGACGGCTTTCAAACACAATTATCTCTCACAACTGAGCATGTGGAGAGACGTTCGTTCATCTAGCTCAAAGGGAACGGGTTGCAGGGGAAACATTTACTCTGGTTTCTCAGTCTGTTTCCTAGTGCCGGTTTGAAGTTCCTGCAGTTTTCACTGTAAAACCGAGTTGGAGCTAGTACCTCCCCATATATATGTATGGAGTGGAGTTTGCAACTGAAAAGAAACTTTGTGTACCCAACAAGCTAGGTGAAGGACAGCTTTCACACACACTTATCTCTCAGAACTGAGCATGTGGAGAGACGTACGTTCATCTAGCACAAAGGGAACGGGTTGCAGGAGAAACTTTTACTCTGGTTTCTCAGTCTGTTTCCTAGTGCCGGTTTGAAGTTCCTGCAGTTTTCACTGTAAAACCGAGTTGGAGCTAGTACCTCCCCATATATATGTATGGAGTGGAGTTTGCAACTGAAAAGAAACTTTGTGTTCCCAACAAGCTAGGTTAAGGACGGCTTTCACACACACTTATCTCTCAGAACTGAGCATGTGGAGAGACGTTCGTTCATCTAGCACAAAGGGAACGGGTTGCAGGAGAAACTATTACTCTGGTTTCTCAGTCTGTTTCCTAGTGCCGGTTTGAAGTTCCTGCAGTTTTCACTGTAAAACAGATTTGGAGCTAGTACCTCCCCATATATATGTATGGAGTGGAGTTTGCAACTGAAAAGAAACTTTGTGTTCCCAACAAGCTAGGTGAAGGACAGCTTTCACACACACTTATCTCTCAGAACTGAGCATGTGGAGAGACGTAAGTTCATCTAGCACAAAGGGAACGGGTTGCAGGAGAAACTTTTACTCTGGTTTCTCAGTCTGTTTCCTAGTGCCGGTTTGAAGTTCCTGCAGTTTTCACTGTAAAACCGAGTTGGAGCTAGTACCTCCCCATATATATGTATGGAGTGGAGTTTGCCACTGAAAAGAAACTTTGTGTTCCCAACAAGCTAGGTGAAGGACGGCTTTCACACACACTTATCTCTCAGAACTGAGCATGTGGAGAGACGTACGTTCATCTAGCACAAAGGGAACGGGTTGCAGGAGAAACTTTTACTCTGGTTTCTCAGTCTGTTTCCTAGTGCCGGTTTGAAGTTCCTGCAGTTTTCACTGTAAAACCGAGTTGGAGCTAGTACCTCCCCATATATATGTATGGATTGGAGTTTGCCACTGAAAAGAAACTTTGTGTTCCCAACAAACTAGGTAAAGGACGGCTTTCACACACACTTATCTCTAAGAACTGAGCATGTGGAGAGACGTTCGTTAATCTAGCACAAATGGAACGGGTTGCAGGAGAAACTGTTACTCTGGTTTCTCAGTCTGTTTCCTAGTGCCGGTTTGAAGTTCGTGCAGTTTTCACTGTAAAACCGAGTTGGAGCTAGTCCCTACCCATATATATATATGGAGTGGAGTTTGCAACTGAAAAGAAACTTTGTGTTCCCAACAAGCTAGGTGAAGGACGGCTTTCACACACACTTATCTCTCAGAACTGAGCATGTGGAGAGACGTTCGTTCATCTAGCACAATGAAACGGGTTGCAGGGGAAACATGTACTCTGGTTTCTCAGTCTGTTTCCTAGTGCCGGTTTGAAGTTCCTGCAGTTTTCACTGTAAAACAGATTTGGAGCTAGTACCTCCCCATATATATGTATGGAGTGGAGTTTGCAACTGAAAAGAAACTTTGTGTTCCCAACAAGCTAGGTGAAGGAGAGCTTTCACACACACTTATCTCTCAGAACTGAGCATGTGGAGAGACGTACGTTCATCTAGCACAAAGGTAACGGGTTGCAGGAGAAACTTTTACTCTGGTTTCTCAGTCTGTTTCCTAGTGCCGGATTGAAGTTCCTGCAGTTTTCACTGTAAAACCGAGTTGGAGCTAGTACCTCCCCATATATATGTATGGAGTGGAGTTTGCCACTGAAAAGAAACTTTGTGTTCCCAACAAGCTAGGTGAAGGATGGCTTTCACACACACTTATCTCTCAGAACTGAGCATGTGGAGAGACGTACGTTCATCTAGCACAAATGGTACGGGTTGCAGGAGAAACTTTTACTCTGGTTTCTCAGTCTGTTTCCTAGGGCCGGTTTGAAGTTCCTGCAGTTTTCCCTGTAAAACCGAGTTGGAGCTAGTACCTCCCCATATATATATATGTTGTGGAGTTTGCAACTAAAAAGAAACTTTGTGTTCCCAACAAGCTAGGTGAAGGACGGCTTTCAAACACAATTATCTCTCACAACTGAGCATATGGAGAGACGTTCGTTCATCTAGCTCAAAGGGAAAGGGTTGCAGGGGAAACATTTACTCTGGTTTCTCAGTCTGTTTCCTAGTGCCGGTTTGAAGTTCCTGCAGTTTTCACTGTAAAACCGAGTTGGAGCTAGTACCTCCCCATATATATGTATGGAGTGGAGTTTGCAACTGAAAAGAAACTTTGTGTTCCCAACAAGCTAGGTTAAGGACGGCTTTCACACACACTTATCTCTCAGAACTGAGCATGTGGAGAGACGTTCGTTCATCTAGCACAAAGGGAACGGGTTGCAGGAGAAACTATTACTCTGGTTTCTCAGTCTGTTTCCTAGTGCCGGTTTGAAGTTCCTGCAGTTTTCACTGTAAAACAGATTTGGAGCTAGTACCTCCCCATATATATGTATGGAGTGGAGTTTGCAACTGAAAAGAAACTTTGTGTTCCCAACAAGCTAGGTGAAGGAAAGCTTTCACACACACTTATCTCTCAGAACTGAGCATGTGGAGAGACGTACGTTCATCTAGCACAAAGGGAACGGGTTGCAGGAGAAACATTTACTCTGGTTTCTCAGTCTGTTTCCTAGTGCCGGTTTGAAGTTCCTGCAGTTTTCACTGTAAAACAGAGTTGGAGCTAGTACCTCCCCATATATATGTATGGAGTGGAGTTTGCAACTGAAAAGAAACTTTGTGTTCCCAACAAGCTAGGTGAAGGACAGCTTTCACACACACTTATCTCTCAGAACTGAGCATGTGGAGAGACGTACGTTCATCTAGCACAAAGGGAACGGGTTTCAGGAGAAAATTTTACTCTGGATTCTCAGTCTGTTTCCTAGTGCCGGTTTGAAGTTCGTGCAGTTTTCACTGTAAAACCGAGTTGGAGCTAGTCCCTACCCATATATATATATATGGAGTGGAGTTTGCAACTGAAAAGAAACTTTGTGTTCCCAACAAGCTAGGTGAAGGACGGCTTTCACACACACTTATCTCTCAGAACTGAGCATGTGGAGAGACGTTCGTTCATCTAGCACAAAGGGAACGGGTTGCAGGGGAAACATTTACTCTGGTTTCTCAGTCTGTTTCCTAGTGCCGGTTTGAATTTCCTGCAGTTTTCACTGTAAAATCGAGTTGGAGCTAGTCCCTTCCCATATATATGAATGGAGTGGAGTTTGCAAATGAAAAGAAACTTTGTGTTCCCAACAAGCTAGGTGAAGGAAGGCTTTCACACACACTTATCTCTCAGAACTGAGCATGTGGAGAGACGTTCGTTCATCTAGCACAAAGGGAACGGGTTGCAGGAAAAACTTTTACTCTGGTTTCTCAGTCTGTTTCCTAGTGCCGGTTTGAAGTTCCTGCAGTTTTCACTGTAAAACCGAATTGGAGCTAGTCCCTCCCCATATATATATATGGAGTGGAGTTTGCAACTGAAAAGAAACTTTGTGTTCCCAACAAGCTAGGTGAAGGACGGCTTTCACACACACTTATCTCTCAGAACTTAGCATGTGGAGAGACGTTCGTTCATCTAGCACAAAGTTAACGGGTTGCAGGAGAAACATTTACTCTGGTTTCTCAGTCTGTTTCCTAGTGCCGGTTTGAAGTTCCTGCAGTTTTCACTGTAAAACGGAGTTGGAGCTAGTACTTCCCCATATATATGTAAGTAGTGGAGCTTGCAACTGAAAAGAAACTTTGTGTTCCCAACAAGCTAGGTGAAGGACGGCTTTCACACACACTTATCTCTCAGAACTGAGCATGTGGAGAGACGTACGTTCATCTAGCACAAAGGGAACGGGTTTCAGGAGAAACATTTACTCTGGTTTCTCAGTCTGTTTCCTAGTGCCGGTTTGAAGTTCCTGCAGTTTTCACTGTAAAACCGAGTTGGAGCTAGTACCTCCCCATATATATGTATGGAGTGGAGTTTGCAACTGAAAAGAAACTTTGTGTTCCCAACAAGCTAGGTGAAGGACGGCTTTCACACACACTTATCTCTCAGAACTGAGCATGTGGAGAGACGTTCGTTCATCTAGCACAAAGGGAACGGGTTGCAGGAAAAACTTTTACTCTGGTTTCTCAGTCTGTTTCCTAGTGCCGGTTTGAAGTTCCTGCAGTTTTCACTGTAAAACCGAGTTGGAGCTAGTCCCTCCCCATATATATATATGGAGTGGAGTTTGCAACTGAAAAGAAACTTTGTGTTCCCAACAAGCTAGGTGAAGGACGGCTTTCACACACACTTATCTCTCAGAAATTAGCATGTGGAGAGACGTTCGTTCATCTAGCACAAAGTTAACGGGTTGCAGGAGAAACATTTACTCTGGTTTCTCAGTCTGTTTCCTAGTGCCGGTTTGAAGTTCCTGCAGTTTTCACTGTAAAACGGAGTTGGAGCTAGTACTTCCCCATATATATGTAAGGAGTGGAGTTTGCAACTGAAAAGAAACTTTGTGTTCCCAACAAGCTAGGTGAAGGACGGCTTTCACACACACTTATCTCTCAGAACTGAGCATGTGGAGAGACGTACGTTCATCTAGCACAAAGGGAACGGGTTTCAGGAGAAACATTTACTCTGGTTTCTCAGTCTGTTTCCTAGTGCCGGTTTGAAGTTCCTGCAGTTTTCACTGTAAAACCGAGTTGGAGCTAGTACCTCCCCATATATATGTATGGAGTGGAGTTTGCAACTGAAAAGAAACTTTGTGTTCCCAACAAGCTAGGTGAAGGACGGCTTTCACACACACTTATCTCTCAGAACTGAGCATGTGGAGAGACGTTCGTTCATCTAGCACAAAGGGAACGGGTTGCAGGGGAAACAATTACTCTGGTTTCTCAGTCTGTTTCCTAGTGCCGGTTTGAAGTTCCTGCAGTTTTCACTGTAAAACCGGGTTGGAGCTAGTCCCTCCCCATATATATGTATGGAGTGGAGTTTGCAACTGAAAAGAAACTTTGTGTTCCCAACAAGCTAGGTGAAGGACGGCTTTCACACACACTTATCTCTCAGAAATGAGAATGTGGAGAGACGTTCGTTCATCTAGCACAAAGGAAACGGGTTGCAAGGGAAACATTTACTCTGGTTTCTCAGTCTGTTTCCTAGTGCCGGTTTGAAGTTCCTGCAGTTTTCACTGTAAAACCGAGTTGGAGCTAGTACCTCCCCATATATATGTATGGAGTGGAGTTTGCAACTGAAAAGAAACTTTGTGTTCCCAACAAGCTAGGTTAAGGACGGCTTTCACACACACTTATCTCTCAGAACTGTGCATGTGGAGAGACGTTCGTTCATCTAGCACAAAGGGAACGGGTTGCAGGGAAACTTTTACTCTGGTTTCTCAGTCTGTTTCCTAGTGCCGGTTTGAAGTTCCTGCAGTTTTCACTGTAAACCCGAGTTGGAGCTAGTCCCTACCCATATATATATATGGAGTGGAGTTTGCAACTGAAAAGAAACTTTGTGTTCCCAACAAGCTAGGTGAAGGACGGCTTTCACACACACGTATCTCTCAGAACTGAGCATGTGGAGAGACGTTCGTTCATCTAGCACAAAGGAAACGGGTTGCAGGGGAAACATTTACTCTGGTTTCTCAGTCTGTTTCCTAGTGCCGGTTTGAAGTTCCTGCAGTTTTCACTGTAAAACCGGGTTGGGGCTAGTACCTCCCCATATATATGTATGGACTGGAGATTGCAACTGAAAAGAAACTTTGTGTTCCCAACAAGCTAGGTGAAGGACGGCTTTCACACACAATTATCTCTCAGAACTGAGCATGTGGAGAGACGTTCGTTCATCTAGCACAAAGGGAACGGGTTGCAGGAAAACTTTTACTCTGGTTTCTCAGTCTGTTTCCTAGTGCCGGTTTGAAGTTCCTGCAGTTTTCACTGTAAAACCGAGTTGGAGCTAGTCCCTCCCCATATATATATATGGAGTGGAGATTGCAACTGAAAAGAAACTTTGTGTTCCCAACAAGCTAGGTGAAGGACGGCTTTCACACACACTTATCTCTCAGAACTTAGCATGTGGAGAGACGTTCGTTCATCTAGCACAAAGTTAACGGGTTGCAGGAGAAACATTTACTCTGGTTTCACAGTCTGTTTCCTAGTGCCGGTTTGAAGTTCCTGCAGTTTTCACTGTAAAACGGAGTTGGAGCTAGTACTTCCCCATATATATGTAAGGATTGGAGTTTGCAACTGAAAAGAAACTTTGTGTTCCCAACAAGCTAGGTGAAGGACGGCTTTCACACACACTTATCTCTCAGAACTGAGCATGTGGAGAGACGTACGTTCATCTAGCACAAAGGGAACGGGTTTCAGAAGAAACATTTACTCTGGTTTCTCAGTCTGTTTCCTAGTGCCGGTTTGAAGTTCCTGCAGTTTTCACTGTAAAACCGAGTTGGAGCTAGTACCTCCCCATATATATGTATGGAGTGGAGTTTGCAACTGAAAAGAAACTTTGTGTTCCCAACAAGCTAGGTGAAGGACGGCTTTCACACACACTTATCTCTCAGAACTGAGCATGTGGAGAGACGTTCGTTCATCTAGCACAAAGGGAACGGGTTGCAGGAAAAACTTTTACTCTGGTTTCTCAGTCTGTTTCCTAGTGCCGGTTTGAAGTTCCTGCAGTTTTCACTGTAAAACCGAGTTGGAGCTAGTCCCTCCCCATATATATATATGGAGTGGAGTTTGCAACTGAAAAGAAACTTTGTGTTCCCAACAAGCTAGGTGAAGGACGGCTTTCACACACACTTATCTCTCAGAACTGAGCATGTGGAGAGACGTTCGTTCATCTAGCACAAAGGGAACGGGTTGCAGGAAAAACTTTTACTCTGGTTTCTCAGTCTGTTTCCTAGTGCCGGTTTGAAGTTCCTGCAGTTTTCACTGTAAAACCGAGTTGGAGCTAGTCCCTCCCCATATATATATATGGAGTGGAGTTTGCAACTGAAAAGAAACTTTGTGTTCCCAACAAGCTAGGTGAAGGACGGCTTTCACACACACTTATCTCTCAGAACTTAGCATGTGGAGAGACGTTCGTTCATCTAGCACAAAGGGAACGGGTTGCAGGAGAAACTTTTACTCTGGTTTCTCAGTCTGTTTCCTAGTGCCGGTTTGAAGTTCCTGCAGTTTTCACTGTAAACCCGAGTTGGAGCTAGTCCCTACCCATATATATATATGGAGTGGAGTTTGCAACTGAAAAGAAACTTTGTGTTCCCAACAAGCTAGGTGAAGGACGGCTTTCACACACACTTATCTCTCAGAACTGAGCATGTGGAGAGACGTTCGTTCATCTAGCACAAAGGGAACGGGTTTCAGGGGAAACATTTACTCTGTTTTCTCAGTCTGTTTCCTAGTGCCGGTTTGAAGTTCCTGCAGTTTTCACTGTAAAACCGAGTTGGAGCTAGTTCCTTCCCATATATATGTATGGAGTGGAGTTTGCAACTGAAAAGAAACTTTGTGTTCCCAACAAGCTAGGTGAAGGACGGCTTTCACACACACTTATCTCTCAGAACTGAGCATGTGGAGAGACGTACTTTCATCTAGCACAAAGGGAACGGGTTGCAGGAGAAACATTTACTCTGGTTTCTCAGTCTGTTTCCTAGTGCCGGTTTGAAGTTCCTGCAGTTTTCACTGTAAAACCGAGTTGGAGCTAGTACCTCCCCATATATATGTATGGAGTGGAGTTTGCAACTGAAAAGAAACTTTGTGTTCCCAACAAGCTAGTTTAAGGACGGCTTTCACACACACTTATCTCTCAGAACTGAGCATGTGGAGAGACGTTCGTTCATCTAGCACAAAGGGAACGGGTTGCAGGGGAAACATTTACTCTGGTTTCTCAGTCTGTTTCCTAGTGCCGGTTTGAAGTTCCTGCAGTTTTCTCTGTAAAACCGTGTTGGAGCTAGTCCCTCCCCATACATATGTATGGAGTGGAGTTTGAAACTGAAAAGAAACTTTGTGTTCCCAACAAGCTAGGTGAAGGACGGCTTTCACACACACTTATCTCTCAGAACTGAGCATGTGGAGAGACGTTCGTTCATCTAGCACAAAGGGAACGGGTTGCAGGAAAAACTTTTACTCTGGTTTCTCAGTCTGTTTCCTAGTGCCGGTTTGAAGTTCCTGCAGTTTTCCCTGTAAAACCGAGTTGGAGCTAGTACCTCCCCATATAAATGTATGGAGTGGAGTTTGCAAATAAAAAGAAACTTTGTGTTCCCAACAAGCTAGGTGAAGGACGGCTTTCAAAGACAATTATCTCTCACAACTGAGCATGTGGAGAGACGTTCGTTCATCTAGCACAAAGGGAACGGGTTGCAGGGGAAACATTTACTCTGGTTTCTCAGTCTGTTTCCTAGTGCCGGTTTGAAGTTCCTGCAGTTTTCACTGTAAAACCGAGTTGGAGCTAGTCCCTCCCCATATATATGTATGGATTGAAGTTTGCAACTGAAAAGAAACTTTGTGTTACCAACAAGCTAGGTGAAGGACGGCTTTCACACAGACTTATCTCTCAGAACTGAGCATGTGGAGAGACGTACGTTCATCTAGCACAAAGGGAACGGGTTGCAGGGGAAACATTTACTCTGGTTTCTCAGTCTGTTTCCTAGTGCCGGTTTGAAGTTCCTGCAGTTTTCACTGTAAAACCGAGTTGGAGCTAGTCCCTCCCCATATATATGTATGGATTGAAGTTTGCAACTGAAAAGAAACTTTGTGTTACCAACAAGCTAGGTGAAGGACGGCTTTCACACAGACTTATCTCTCAGAACTGAGCATGTGGAGAGACGTACGTTCATCTAGCACAAAGGGAACGGGTTGCAGGAGAAACTTTTACTCTGGTTTCTCAGTCTGTTTCCTAGTGCCGGTTTGAAGTTCCTGCAGTTTTCACTGTAAAACCAAGTTGGAGCTAGTACCTCCCCATATATATGTATGGAGTGGAGTTTGCAACTGAAAAGAAACTTTGTGTTCCCAACAAGCTAGGTGAAGGAAGGCTTTCACACACATTTATCTCTCAGAACTGAGCATGTGGAGAGACATACGTTCATCTAGCACAAAGGGAACGGGTTTCAGGAGAAACTTTTACTCTGGTTTCTCAGTCTGTTTCCTAGTGCCGGTTTGAAGTTCCTGCAGTTTTCACTGTAAAACCGAGTTGGAGCTAGTCCCTACCCATATATATATATGGAGTGGAGTTTGCAACTGAAAAGAAACTTTGTGTTCCCAACAAGATATGTGAAGGACGGCTTTCACACACACTTATCTCTCAGAACTGAGCATGTGGAGAGACGTTCGTTCATCTAGCACAAAGGAAACGGGTTGCAGGAGAAATATTTACTCTGGTTTCTCAGTCTGTTTCCTAGTGCCGGTTTGAAGTTCCTGCAGTTTTCACTGTAAAACCGAGTTGGAGCTAGTACCTCCCCATATATATGTATGGATTGGAGTTTGCAACTGAAAAGAAACTTTGTGTTCCCAACAAGCTAGGTGAAGGACGGCTTTCACACACACTTATCTCTCAGAACTGAGCATGTGGAGAGACGTACGTTCATCTAGCACAAAGGGAACGGGTTGCAGGAGAAACTTTTACTCTGGTTTCTCAGTCTGTTTCCTAGTGCCGGTTTGAAGTTCCTGCAGTTTTCACTGTAAAACCGAGTTGGAGCTTGTCCCTACCCATATATATATATGGAGTGGAGTTTGCAACTGAAAAGAAACTTTGTGTTCCCAACAAGCTAGGTGAAGGAAGGCTTTCACACACACTTATCTCTCAGAACTGAGCATGTGGAGAGACGTTCGTTCATCTAGCACAAAGGGAACGGGTTGCAGGGGAAACATTTACACTGGTTTCTCAGTCTGTTTCCTAGTGCCGGTTTGAAGTTCCTGCAGTTTTCACTGTAAAACCGGGTTGGAGCTGGTACCTCCCCATATATATGTATGGAGTGGAGTTTGCAACTGAAAAGAAACTTTGTGTTCCCAACAAGCTAGGTGAAGGAAGGCTTTCACACACAGTTATCTCTCAGAACTGAGCATGTGGAGAGACGTTCGTTCATCTAGCACAAAGGGAACGGGTTGCAGGTGAAACATTTACTCTGGTTTCTCAGTCTGTTTCCTACTGCCGGATTGAAGTTCCTGCAGTTTTCACTGTAAAACCGAGTTGGAGCTAGTCCCTCCCCATATATATGTATGGAGTGGAGTTTGCAACTGAAAAGAAACTTTGTGTTCCCAACAAGCTAGTTGAAGGAAGGCTTTCACACACAATTATCTCTCAGAACTGAGCATGTGGAGAGACGTTCGTTCATCTAGCACAAAGGGAACGGGTTGCAGGAGAAACTTTTACTCTGGTTTCTCAGTTTGTTTCCTAGTGCCGGTTTGAAGTTCCTGCAGTTTTCCCTGTAAAACCGAGTTGGAGCTAGTACCTCCCCATAAAAATGTATGGAGTGGAGTTTGCAACTAAAAAGAAACTTTGTGTTCCCAACAAGCTAGGTGAAGGACGGCTTTCAAACACAATTTTCTCTCACAACTGAGCATGTGGAGAGACGTTCGTTCATCTAGCACAAAGGGAACGGGTTGCAGGGGAAACATTTACTCTGGTATCTCAGTCTGTTTCCTAGTGCCGGTTTGAAGTTCCTGCAGTTTTCACTGTAAAACCGAGTTGGAGCTATTACCTCCAAATATATATGTATGGAGTGGAGTTTGAAACTGAAAAGAAACTTTGTGTTCCCAACAAGCTAGGTGAAGGAAGGCTTTCACACACAGTTATCTCTCAGAACTGAGCATGTGGAGAGACGTACGTTCATCTAGCACAAAGGGAACGGGTTGCAGGAGAAACTTTTACTCTGGTTTCTCAGTTTGTTTCCTAGTGCTGGTTTGAAGTTCCTGCAGTTTTCCCTGTAAAACCGAGTTGGAGCTTGTACCTCCCCATAAAAATGTATGGAGTGGAGTTTGCAACTAAAAAGAAACTTTGTGTTCCCAACAAGCTAGGTGAAGGACGGCTTTCAAACACAATTTTCTCTCACAACTGAGCATGTGGAGAGACGTTCGTTCATCTAGCACAAAGGGAACGGGTTGCAGGGGAAACATTTACTCTGGTATCTCAGTCTGTTTCCTAGTGCCGTTTTGAAGTTAATGCAGTTTTCACTGTAAAACCGAGTTGGAGCTAGTACCTCCAAATATATATGTATGGAGTGGAGTTTGAAACTGAAAAGAAACTTTGTGTTCCCAACAAGCTAGGTGAAGGACGGCTTTCACACACAATTATCTCTCAGAACTGAGCATGTGGAGAGACGTTCGTTCATCTAGCACAAAGGGAACGGGTTGCAGGAGAAACTTTTACTCTGGTTTCTCAGTCTGTTTCCTAGTGCCGGTTTGAAGTTCCTGCAGTTTTCACTGTAAAACCGAGTTGGAGCTAGTACCTCCCCATATAAATGTATGGAGTGGAGTTTGCAACTGAAAAGAAACTTTGTGTTCCCAACAAGCTAGGTGAAGGACGGCTTTCACACACACTTATCTCTCAGAACTGAGCATGTGGAGAGACGTTCGTTCATCTAGCACAAAGGGAACGGGTTGCATGGGAAACATTTACTCTGGTTTCTCAGTCTGTTTCCTAGTGCCGGTTTGAAGTTCCTGCAGTTTTCACTGTAAAACCGAGTTGGAGCTAGTCCCTCCCCATATATATGTATGGAGTGGAGTTTGCAACTGAAAAGAAACCATGTGTTCCCAACAAGCTAGGTGAAGGACGGCTTTCACACACACTAATCTCTCAGAACTGAGCATGTGGAGAGACGTACGTTCATCTAGCACAAAGGGAACGGGTTGAAGGAGAAACTTTTACTCTGGTTTCTCAGTCTGTTTCCTAGTGCCGGTTTGAAGTTCCTGCAGTTTTCCCTGTAAAACCGAGTTGGAGCTAGTACCTCCCCATATATATGTATGGAGTGTAGTTTGCAACTGAAAAGAAACTTTGTGTTCCCAACAAGCTAGGTGAAGGACGGCTTTCACACACACTTATCTCTCAGAACTGAGCATGTGGAGAGACGTACGTTCATCTAGCACAAAGGGAACGGGTTGCAGGAGAAACTTTTACTCTGGTTTCTCAGTCTGTTTCCTAGTGCCGGTTTGAAGTTCCTGCAGTTTTCACTGTAAAACCGAGTTGGAGCTAGTCCCTACCCATATATATATATGGAGTGGAATTTGCAACTGAAAAGAAACTTTGTGTTCCCAACAAGCTAGGTGAAGGACGGCTTTCACACACACTTATCTCTCAGAACTGAGCATGTGGAGAGACGTTCGTTCATCTAGCACAATGGAACGGGTTGCAGGGGAAACATTTACTCTGGTTTCTCAGTCTGTTTCCTAGTGCCGGTTTGTAGTTCCTGCAGTTTTCCCTGTAAAACCGAGTTGGAGCTAGTTCCTCCCCATAAAAATGTATGGAGTGGAGTTTGCAACTAAAAAGAAACTTTGTGTTCCCAACAAGCTAGGTGAAGGACGGCTTTCAAACACAATTTTCTCTCACAACTGAGCATGTGGAGAGACGTTCGTTCATCTAGCACAAAGGGAACGGGTTGCAGGGGAAACATTTACTCTGGTATCTCAGTCTGTTTCCTAGTGCCGGTTTGAAGTTCCTGCAGTTTTCACTGTAAAACCGAGTTGGAGCTAGTACCTCCATATATATATGTATGGAGTGGAGTTTGAAACTGAAAAGATACTTTGTGTTCCCAACAAGCTAGGTGAAGGACGGCTTTCACACACACTTATCTCTCAGAACTGAGCATGTGGAGAGACGTTCGTTCATCTAGCACAAAGGGAACGGGTTGCAGGAGAAACTTTTACTCTGGTTTCTCAGTCTGTTTCCTAGTGCCGGTTTGAAGTTCCTGCAGTTTTCACCGTAAAACCGAGTTGGAGCTAGTACCTCCCCATATAAATATATGGAGTGGAGTTTGCAACTGAAAAGAAACTTTGTGTTCCCAACAAGCTAGGTGAAGGACGGCTTTCACACGCACTTATCTCTCAGAACTGAGCATGTGGAGAGACATTCGTTCGTCTAGCACAAAGGAAACGGGTTGCAGGGGAAACATTTACTCTGGTTTCTCAGTCTGTTTCCTAGTGCCGGTTTGTAGTTCCTGCAGTTTTCACTGTAAAACCGGGTTGGATCTAGTACCTCCCCATATATATGTATGGAGTGGAGTTTGCAACTGAAAAGAAACTTTGTGTTCCCAACAAGCTAGGTGAAGGACGGCTTTCACACACACTTATCTCTCAGAACTGAGCATGTGGAGAGACGTACGTTCATCTAGCACAAAGGGAACGGGTTGCAGGGGAAACTTTTACTCTGGTTTCTCAGTCTGTTTCCTAGTGCCGGTTTGAAGTTCCTGCAGTTTTCACTGTAAAACCGAGTTGGAGCTAGTACCTCCCCATATATATGTATGGAGTGGAATTTGCAACTGAAAAGAAATTTTGTGTTCCCAACAAGCTAGGTGAAGGAGGGCTTTCACACACACTTATCTCTCAGAACTGAGCATTTGGAGAGACTTTCGTTCATCTAGCACAAAGGGAACGGGTTGCAGGAGAAACTTTTTCTCTGGATTCTCAGTCTGTTTCCTAGTGCCGGTATGAAGTTCCTGCAGTTTTCACTGTAAAACCGAGTTGGAGCTAGTCCTACCCATATATATATATGGATTGGAGTTTGCAACTGAAAAGAAACTTTGTGTTCCCAACAAGCTAGGTGAAGGACGGCTTTCAAACACAATTATCTCTCAGAACTGAGCATGTGGAGAGACGTTCGTTCATCTAGCTCAAAGGGAACGGGTTGCAGGGGAAACATTTACTCTGGTTTCTCAGTCTGTTTCCTAGTGCCGGTTTGAAGTTCCTGCAGTTTTCACTGTAAAACCGAGTTGGAGCTAGTACCTCCCCATATATATGTATGGAGTGCAGTTTGCAACTGAAAAGAAACTTTGTGTTCCCAACAAGCTAGGTGAAGTACGGCTTTCACACACACTTATCTCTCAGAACTGAGCATGTGGAGAGACGTTCATTCATCTTGCCCAAAGGGAACGGGTTGCAGGAGAAACTTTACTCTGGTTTCTCAGTTTGTTTCCTAGTGCCGGTTTGAAGTTCCTTCAGTTTTCCCTGTAAAACCGAGTTGGAGCTAGTACCTCCCCATATATATATATGGAGTGGAGTTTGCAACTGAAAAGAAACTTTGTGTTCCCAACAAGCTAGGTGAAGGACGGCTTTCACACACACTTATCTCTCAGAACTGAGCATTTGGAAAGACGTTCGTTCATCTAGCACAAATGGAACGGGTTGCAGGGGAAACATTTACTCTGGTTTCTCAGTCGTTTTCCTAGTGCCGGTTTGAAGTTCCTGCAGTTTTCACTGTAAAACCGAGTTCTAGCTAGTCCCTACCCATATATATATATGGAGTGGAGTTTGCAACTGAAAAGAAACTTTGTGTTCCCAACAAGCTAGGTGAAGGACGGCTTTCACACACACTTATCTCTCAGAACTGAGCATGTGGAGAGACGTTCGTTCATCTAGCACAAAGGGAACGGGTTGCAGGGGAAACATTTACTCTGGTTTCTCAGTCTGTTTCCTAGTGCCGGTTTGAATTTCCTGCAGATTTCACTGTAAAACCGAGTTGGAGCTAGTCCCTTCCCATATATATGTATGGAGTGGAGTTTGCAACTGAAAAGAAACTTTGTGTTCCCAACAAGCTAGGTGAAGGACGGCTTTCACACACACTTATCACTCAGAACTTAGCATGTGGAGAGACGTTCGTTCATCTAGCACAAAATTAACGGGTTGCAGGGGAAACATTTACTCTGGTTTCTCAGTCTGTTTCCTAGTGCCGGTTTGAAGTTCCTGCAGTTTTCACTGTAAAACGGAGTTGGAGGTAGTACTTCCCCATATATATGTAAAGAGTGGAGTTTGCAACTGAAAAGAAACTTTGTGTTCCCAACAAGCTAGGTGAAGGACGGCTTTCACACACACTTATCTCTCAGAACTGAGCATGTGGAGAGACGTACGTTCATCTAGCACAAAGGGAACTGGTTTCAGGAGAAACATTTACTCTGGTTTCTCAGTCTGTTTCCTAGTGCCGGTTTGAAGTTCCTGCAGTTTTCACTGTAAAACCGAGTTGGAGCTAGTACCTCCCCATATATATGTATGGAGTGGAGTTTGCAACTGAAAAGAAACTTTGTGTTCCCAACAAGCTAGTTTAAGGACGGCTTTCACACACACTTATCTCTCAGAACTGAGCATGTGGAGAGACGTTCGTTCATCTAGCACAAAGGGAACGGGTTGCAGGGGAAACATTTACTCTGGTTTCTCAGTCTGTTTCCTAGTGCCGGTTTGAAGTTCCTGCAGTTTTCACTGTAAAACCGAGTTGGAGCTAGTCCCTCCCCATATATATGTATGGAGTGGAGTTTGCAACTGAAAAGAAACTTTGTGTTCCCAACAAGCTAGGTGAAGGAGGGCTTTCACACACACTTATCTCTCAGAACTGAGCATGTGGAGAGACTTTCGTTCATCTAGCACAAAGGAAACGGGTTGCAAGGGAAACATTTACTCTGGTTTCTCAGTCTGTTTCCTAGTGCCGGTTTGAAGTTCCTGCAGTTTTCACTGTAAAACCGAGTTGGAGCTAGTACCTCCCCATATATATGTATGGAGTGGAGTTTGCAACTGAAAAGAAACTTTGTGTTCCCAACAAGCTAGGTGAAGGGCGGCTTTCACACACAATTATCTCTCAGAACTGAGCATGTGGAGAGACGTTCGTTCATCTAGCACAAAGGGAACGGGTTGCAGGAGAAACTTTTACTCTGGTTTCTCAGTCTGTTTCCTAGTGCCGGTTTGAAGTTCGTGCAGTTTTCACTGTAAACCCGAGTTGGAGCTAGTCCCTACCCATATATATATATGGAGTGGAGTTTGCAACTGAAAAGAAACTTTGTGTTCCCAACAAGCTAGGTGAAGGACGGCTTTCACACACACTTATCTCTCAGAACTGAGCATGTGGAGAGACGTTCGTTCATCTAGCACAAAGGAAACGGGTTGCAGGGGAAACATTTACTCTGGTTTCTCAGTCTGTTTCCTAGTGCCGGTTTGAAGTTCCTGCAGTTTTCACTGTAAAACCGGGTTGGAGCTAGTACCTCCCCATATATATGTATGGAGTGGAGTTTGCAACTGAAAAGAAACTTTGTGTTCCCAACAAGCTAGGTGAAGGAAGGCTTTCACACACACTTATCTCTCAGAACTGAGCATGTGGAGAGACGTTCGTTCATCTAGCACAAAGGGAACGGGTTGCAGGAGAAACATTTACTCTGGTTTCTCAGTCTGTTTCCTAGTGCCGGTTTGAAGTTCCTGCAGTTTTCACTGTAAAACCGAGTTGGAGCTAGTTGCTTCCCATATATATGTATGGAGTGGAGTTTGCAACTGAAAAGAAACTTTGTGTTCCCAACAAGCTAGGTGAAGGACGGCTTTCACATACACTTATCTCTCAGAACTGAGCATGTGGAGAGACGTACGTTCATCTAGCACAAAGGGAACGGGTTTCAGGAGAAACATTTACTCTGGTTTCTCAGTCTGTTTCCTAGTGCCGGTTTGAAGTTCCTGCAGTTTTAACTGTAAAACCGAGTTGGAGCTAGTACCTCCCCATATATATGTATGGAGTGGAGTTTGCAACTGAAAAGAAACTTTGTGTTCCCAACAAGCTAGTTTAAGGACGGCTTTCACACACACTTATCTCTCAGAACTGAGCATGTGGAGAGACGTTCATTCATCTAGCACAAAGGGAACGGGTTGCAGGGGAAACATTTACTCTGGATTCTCAGTCTGTTTCCTAGTGCCGGTTTGAAGTTCCTGCAGTTTTCACTGTAAAACCGTGTTGGAGCTAGTCCCTCCCCATACATATGTATGGAGTGGAGTTTGAAACTGAAAAGAAACTTTGTGTTCCCAACAAGCTAGGTGAAGGACGGCTTTCACACACACTTATCTCTCAGAACTGAGCATGTGGAGAGACGTTCGTTCATCTAGCACAAAGGGAACGGGTTGCAGGAGAAACTTTTACTCTGGTTTCTCAGTCTGTTTCCTAGTGCCGGTTTGAAGTTCCTGCAGTTTTCCCTGTAAAACCGAGTTGGAGCTAGTACCTCCCCATATAAATGTATGGAGTGGAGTTTGCAACTAAAAAGAAACTTTGTGTTCCCAACAAGATAGGTGAAGGACGGCTTTAAAAGACAATTATCTCTCACAACTGAGCATGTGGAGAGACGTTCGTTCATCTAGCACAAAGGGAACGGGTTGCAGGGGAAACATTTACTCTGGTTTCTCAGTATGTTTCCTAGTGCCGGTTTGAAGTTCCTGCAGTTTTCACTGTAAAACCGGGTTGGAGCTAGTCCCTCCCCATATATATGTATGGAGTGGAGTTTGCAACTGAAAAGAAACTTTGTGTTCCCAACAAGCTAGGTGAAGGACGGCTTTCACACACACTTATCTCTCAGAACTGAGCATGTGGAGAGACTTTCGTTCATCTAGCACAAAGGAAACGGGTTGAAAGGGAAACATTTACTCTGGTTTCTCAGTCTGTTTCCTAGTGCCGGTTTGAAGTTCCTGCAGTTTTCACTGTAAAACCGAGTTGGAGCTAGTACCTCCCCATATATATGTATGGAGTGGAGTTTGCAACTGAAAAGAAACTTTGTGTTCCCAACAAGCTAGGTGAAGGGCGGCTTTCACACACACTTATCTCTCAGAACTGAGCATGTGGAGAGACGTTCGTTCATCTAGCACAAAGGGAACGGGTTGCAGGAGAAACTTTTACTCTGGTTTCTCAGTCTGTTTCCTAGTGCCGGTTTGAAGTTCGTGCAGTTTTCACTGTAAACCCGAGTTGGAGCTAGTCCCTACCCATATATATATATGGAGTGGAGTTTGCAACTGAAAAGAAACTTTGTGTTCCCAACAAGCTAGGTGAAGGACGGCTTTCACACACACTTATCTCTCAGAACTGAGCATGTGGAGAGACGTTCGTTCATCTAGCACAAAGGAAACGGGTTGCAGGGGAAACATTTACTCTGGTTTCTCAGTCTGTTTCCTAGTGCCGGTTTGAAGTTCCTGCAGTTTTCACTGTAAAACCGGGTTGGAGCTAGTACCTCCCCATATATATGTATGTAGTGGAGTTTGCAACTGAAAAGAATCTTTGTGTTCCCAACAAGCTAGGTGAAGGAAGGCTTTCACACACACTTATCTCTCAGAACTGAGCATGTGGAGAGACGTTCGTTCATCTAGCACAAAGGGAACGGGTTGCAGGGGAAACATTTACTCTGGTTTCTCAGTCTGTTTCCTAGTGCCGGTTTGAAGTTCCTGCAGTTTTCACTGTAAAACCGAGTTGGAGCTAGTTCCTTCCCATATATATGTATGGAGTGGAGTTTGCAACTGAAAAGAAACTTTGTGTTCCCAACAAGCTAGGTGAAGGACGGCTTTCACATACACTTATCTCTCAGAATTGAGCATGTGGAGAGACGTACGTTCATCTAGCACAAAGGGAACGGGTTTCAGGAGAAACATTTACTCTGGTTTCTCAGTCTGTTTCCTAGTGCCGGTTTGAAGTTCCTGCAGTTTTCACTGTAAAACCGAGTTGGAGCTAGTACCTCCCCATATATATGTATGGAGTGGAGTTTGCAACTGAAAAGAAACTTTGTGTTCCCAACAAGCTAGTTTAAGGACGGCTTTCACACACACTTATCTCTCAGAACTGAGCATGTGGAGAGACGTTCGTTCATCTAGCACAAAGGGAACGGGTTGCAGGGGAAACATTTACTCTGGTTTCTCAGTCTGTTTCCTAGTGCCGGTTTGAAGTTCCTGCAGTTTTCCCTGTAAAACCGAGTTGGAGCTAGTACCTCCCCATATAAATGTATGGAGTTGAGTTTGCAACTAAAAAGAAACTTTGTGTTCCCAACAAGCTAGGTGAAGGACGGCTTTAAAAGACAATTATCTCTCACAACTGAGCATGTGGAGAGACGTTCGTTCATCTAGCACAAAGGGAACGGTTTGCAGGGGAAACATTTACTCTGGTTTCTCAGTCTGTTTCCTAGTGCCGGTTTGAAGTTCCTGCAGTTTTCACTGTAAAACCGAGTTGGAGCTAGTCCCTCCCCATATATATGTATGGAGTGGAGTTTGCAACTGAAAAGAAACTTTGTGTTTCCAACAAGCTAGGTGAAGGACGGCTTTCACACACATTTATCTCTCAGAACTGTGCATGTGGAGAGACGTTCGTTCATCTAGCACAAAGGGAACGGGTTGCAGGAAAAACTTTTACTCTGCTTTCTCAGTCTGTTTCCTAGTGCTGGTTTGAAGTTCGTGCAGTATTCACTGTAAAACCGAGTTGGAGCTAGTCCCTCCCCATATATATATATGGAGTGGAGTTTGCAACTGTAAAGAAACTTTGTGTTCCCAACAAGCTAGGTGAAGGACGGCTTTCACACACACTTATCTCTCAGAACTGAGCATGTGGAGAGACGTTCGTTCATTTAGCACAAAGTTAACGGGTTGCAGGGGAAACATTTACTCTGGTTTCTCAGTCTGTTTCCTAGTGCCGGTTTGAAGTTCCTGCAGTTTTCACTGTAAAACCGAGTTGGAACTAGTACCTCCCCATATATATGTATGGATTGAAGTTTGCAACTGAAAATAAACTTTGTGTTCCCAACAAGCTAGGTGAAGGACGGCTTTCACACAGACTTATCTCTCAGAACTGAGCATGCGGAGAGACGTACGTTCATCTAGCACAAAGGGAACGGGTTGCAGGAGAAACTTTTACTCTGGTTTCTCAGTCTGTTTCCTAGTGCCGGTTTGAAGTTCGTGCAGTTTTCACTGTAAAACCGGGTTGGAGCTAGTACCTCCCCATATATATGTATGGAGTGGAGTTTGAAACTGAAAAGAAACTTTGTGTTCCCAACAAGCTAGGTGAAGGAAGGCTTTCACACACAGTTATCTCTCAGAACTGAGCATGTGGAGAGACGTACGTTCATCTAGCACAAAGGGAACGGGTTGCAGGAGAAACTTTTACTCTGGTTTCTCAGTTTGTTTCCTAGTGCTGGTTTGAAGTTCCTGCAGTTTTCCCTGTAAAACCGAGTTGGAGCTTGTACCTCCCCATAAAAATGTATGGAGTGGAGTTTGCAACTAAAAAGAAACTTTGTGTTCCCAACAAGCTAGGTGAAGGACGGCTTTCAAACACAATTTTCTCTCACAACTGAGCATGTGGAGAGACGTTCGTTCATCTAGCACAAAGGGAACGGGTTGCAGGGGAAACATTTACTCTGGTATCTCAGTCTGTTTCCTAGTGCCGTTTTGAAGTTCCTGCAGTTTTCACTGTAAAACCGAGTTGGAGCTAGTACCTCCCCATATAAATGTATGGTGTGGAGTTTGCAACTGAAAAGAAACTTTGTGTTCCCAACAAGCTAGGTGAAGGACGGCTTTCACACACACTTATCTCTCAGAACTGAGCATGTGGAGAGACGTTCGTTCATCTAGCACAAAGGGAACGGGTTGCAGGGGAAACATTTACTCTGGTTTCTCAGTCTGTTTCCTAGTGCCGGTTTGAAGTTCCTGCAGTTTTCACTGTAAAACCGAGTTGGAGCTAGTCCCTCCCCATATATATGTATGGAGTGGAGTTTGCAACTGAAAAGAAACCATGTGTTCCCAACAAGCTAGGTGAAGGACGGCTTTCACACACACTAATCTCTCAGAACTGAGCATGTGGAGAGACGTACGTTCATCTAGCACAAAGGGAACGGGTTGAAGGAGAAACTTTTACTCTGGTTTCTCAGTCTGTTTCCTAGTGCCGGTTTGAAGTTCCTGCAGTTTTCCCTGTAAAACCGAGTTGGAGCTAGTACCTCCCCATATATATGTATGGAGTGTAGTTTGCAACTGAAAAGAAACTTTGTGTTCCCAACAAGCTAGGTGAAGGACGGCTTTCACACACACTTATCTCTCAGAACTGAGCATGTGGAGAGACGTACGTTCATCTAGCACAAAGGGAACGGGTTGCAGGAGAAACTTTTACTCTGGTTTCTCAGTCTGTTTCCTAGTGCCGGTTTGAAGTTCCTGCAGTTTTCACTGTAAAACCGAGTTGGAGCTAGTCCCTACCCATATATATATATGGAGTGGAATTTGCAACTGAAAAGAAACTTTGTGTTCCCAACAAGCTAGGTGAAGGACGGCTTTCACACACACTTATCTCTCAGAACTGAGCATGTGGAGAGACGTTCGTTCATCTAGCACAATGGAACGGGTTGCAGGGGAAACATTTACTCTGGTTTCTCAGTCTGTTTCCTAGTGCCGGTTTGTAGTTCCTGCAGTTTTCCCTGTAAAACCGAGTTGGAGCTAGTTCCTCCCCATAAAAATGTATGGAGTGGAGTTTGCAACTAAAAAGAAACTTTGTGTTCCCAACAAGCTAGGTGAAGGACGGCTTTCAAACACAATTTTCTCTCACAACTGAGCATGTGGAGAGACGTTCGTTCATCTAGCACAAAGGGAACGGGTTGCAGGGGAAACATTTACTCTGGTATCTCAGTCTGTTTCCTAGTGCCGGTTTGAAGTTCCTGCAGTTTTCACTGTAAAACCGAGTTGGAGCTAGTACCTCCATATATATATGTATGGAGTGGAGTTTGAAACTGAAAAGATACTTTGTGTTCCCAACAAGCTAGGTGAAGGACGGCTTTCACACACACTTATCTCTCAGAACTGAGCATGTGGAGAGACGTTCGTTCATCTAGCACAAAGGGAACGGGTTGCAGGAGAAACTTTTACTCTGGTTTCTCAGTCTGTTTCCTAGTGCCGGTTTGAAGTTCCTGCAGTTTTCACCGTAAAACCGAGTTGGAGCTAGTACCTCCCCATATAAATATATGGAGTGGAGTTTGCAACTGAAAAGAAACTTTGTGTTCCCAACAAGCTAGGTGAAGGACGGCTTTCACACGCACTTATCTCTCAGAACTGAGCATGTGGAGAGACATTCGTTCGTCTAGCACAAAGGAAACGGGTTGCAGGGGAAACATTTACTCTGGTTTCTCAGTCTGTTTCCTAGTGCCGGTTTGTAGTTCCTGCAGTTTTCACTGTAAAACCGGGTTGGATCTAGTACCTCCCCATATATATGTATGGAGTGGAGTTTGCAACTGAAAAGAAACTTTGTGTTCCCAACAAGCTAGGTGAAGGACGGCTTTCACACACACTTATCTCTCAGAACTGAGCATGTGGAGAGACGTACGTTCATCTAGCACAAAGGGAACGGGTTGCAGGGGAAACTTTTACTCTGGTTTCTCAGTCTGTTTCCTAGTGCCGGTTTGAAGTTCCTGCAGTTTTCACTGTAAAACCGAGTTGGAGCTAGTACCTCCCCATATATATGTATGGAGTGGAATTTGCAACTGAAAAGAAATTTTGTGTTCCCAACAAGCTAGGTGAAGGAGGGCTTTCACACACACTTATCTCTCAGAACTGAGCATTTGGAGAGACTTTCGTTCATCTAGCACAAAGGGAACGGGTTGCAGGAGAAACTTTTTCTCTGGATTCTCAGTCTGTTTCCTAGTGCCGGTATGAAGTTCCTGCAGTTTTCACTGTAAAACCGAGTTGGAGCTAGTCCTACCCATATATATATATGGATTGGAGTTTGCAACTGAAAAGAAACTTTGTGTTCCCAACAAGCTAGGTGAAGGACGGCTTTCAAACACAATTATCTCTCAGAACTGAGCATGTGGAAAGACGTTCGTTCATCTAGCTCAAAGGGAACGGGTTGCAGGGGAAACATTTACTCTGGTTTCTCAGTCTGTTTCCTAGTGCCGGTTTGAAGTTCCTGCAGTTTTCACTGTAAAACCGAGTTGGAGCTAGTACCTCCCCATATATATGTATGGAGTGCAGTTTGCAACTGAAAAGAAACTTTGTGTTCCCAACAAGCTAGGTGAAGTACGGCTTTCACACACACTTATCTCTCAGAACTGAGCATGTGGAGAGACGTTCATTCATCTTGCACAAAGGAAACGGGTTGCAGGAGAAACTTTACTCTGGTTTCTCAGTTTGTTTCCTAGTGCCGGTTTGAAGTTCCTTCAGTTTTCCCTGTAAAACCGAGTTGGAGCTAGTACCTCCCCATATATATATATGGAGTGGAGTTTGCAACTGAAAAGAAACTTTGTGTTCCCAACAAGCTAGGTGAAGGACGGCTTTCACACACACTTATCTCTCAGAACTGAGCATTTGGAAAGACGTTCGTTCATCTAGCACAAATGGAACGGGTTGCAGGGGAAACATTTACTCTGGTTTCTCAGTCGTTTTCCTAGTGCCGGTTTGAAGTTCCTGCAGTTTTCACTGTAAAACCGAGTTCTAGCTAGTCCCTACCCATATATATATATGGAGTGGAGTTTGCAACTGAAAAGAAACTTTGTGTTCCCAACAAGCTAGGTGAAGGACGGCTTTCACACACACTTATCTCTCAGAACTGAGCATGTGGAGAGACGTTCGTTCATCTAGCACAAAGGGAACGGGTTGCAGGGGAAACATTTACTCTGGTTTCTCAGTCTGTTTCCTAGTGCCGGTTTGAATTTCCTGCAGATTTCACTGTAAAACCGAGTTGGAGCTAGTCCCTTCCCATATATATGTATGGAGTGGAGTTTGCAACTGAAAAGAAACTTTGTGTTCCCAACAAGCTAGGTGAAGGACGGCTTTCACACACACTTATCACTCAGAACTTAGCATGTGGAGAGACGTTCGTTCATCTAGCACAAAATTAACGGGTTGCAGGGGAAACATTTACTCTGGTTTCTCAGTCTGTTTCCTAGTGCCGGTTTGAAGTTCCTGCAGTTTTCACTGTAAAACGGAGTTGGAGGTAGTACTTCCCCATATATATGTAAAGAGTGGAGTTTGCAACTGAAAAGAAACTTTGTGTTCCCAACAAGCTAGGTGAAGGACGGCTTTCACACACACTTATCTCTCAGAACTGAGCATGTGGAGAGACGTACGTTCATCTAGCACAAAGGGAACTGGTTTCAGGAGAAACATTTACTCTGGTTTCTCAGTCTGTTTCCTAGTGCCGGTTTGAAGTTCCTGCAGTTTTCACTGTAAAACCGAGTTGGAGCTAGTACCTCCCCATATATATGTATGGAGTGGAGTTTGCAACTGAAAAGAAACTTTGTGTTCCCAACAAGCTAGTTTAAGGACGGCTTTCACACACACTTATCTCTCAGAACTGAGCATGTGGAGAGACGTTCGTTCATCTAGCACAAAGGGAACGGGTTGCAGGGGAAACATTTACTCTGGTTTCTCAGTCTGTTTCCTAGTGCCGGTTTGAAGTTCCTGCAGTTTTCACTGTAAAACCGAGTTGGAGCTAGTCCCTCCCCATATATATGTATGGAGTGGAGTTTGCAACTGAAAAGAAACTTTGTGTTCCCAACAAGCTAGGTGAAGGAGGGCTTTCACACACACTTATCTCTCAGAACTGAGCATGTGGAGAGACTTTCGTTCATCTAGCACAAAGGAAACGGGTTGCAAGGGAAACATTTACTCTGGTTTCTCAGTCTGTTTCCTAGTGCCGGTTTGAAGTTCCTGCAGTTTTCACTGTAAAACCGAGTTGGAGCTAGTACCTCCCCATATATATGTATGGAGTGGAGTTTGCAACTGAAAAGAAACTTTGTGTTCCCAACAAGCTAGGTGAAGGGCGGCTTTCACACACAATTATCTCTCAGAACTGAGCATGTGGAGAGACGTTCGTTCATCTAGCACAAAGGGAACGGGTTGCAGGAGAAACTTTTACTCTGGTTTCTCAGTCTGTTTCCTAGTGCCAGTTTGAAGTTCGTGCAGTTTTCACTGTAAACCCGAGTTGGAGCTAGTCCCTACCCATATATATATATGGAGTGGAGTTTGCAACTGAAAAGAAACTTTGTGTTCCCAACAAGCTAGGTGAAGGACGGCTTTCACACACACTTATCTCTCAGAACTGAGCATGTGGAGAGACGTTCGTTCATCTAGCACAAAGGAAACGGGTTGCAGGGGAAACATTTACTCTGGTTTCTCAGTCTGTTTCCTAGTGCCGGTTTGAAGTTCCTGCAGTTTTCACTGTAAAACCGGGTTGGAGCTAGTACCTCCCCATATATATGTATGGAGTGGAGTTTGCAACTGAAAAGAAACTTTGTGTTCCCAACAAGCTAGGTGAAGGAAGGCTTTCACACACACTTATCTCTCAGAACTGAGCATGTGGAGAGACGTTCGTTCATCTAGCACAAAGGGAACGGGTTGCAGGAGAAACATTTACTCTGGTTTCTCAGTCTGTTTCCTAGTGCCGGTTTGAAGTTCCTGCAGTTTTCACTGTAAAACCGAGTTGGAGCTAGTTGCTTCCCATATATATGTATGGAGTGGAGTTTGCAACTGAAAAGAAACTTTGTGTTCCCAACAAGCTAGGTGAAGGACGGCTTTCACATACACTTATCTCTCAGAACTGAGCATGTGGAGAGACGTACGTTCATCTAGCACAAAGGGAACGGGTTTCAGGAGAAACATTTACTCTGGTTTCTCAGTCTGTTTCCTAGTGCCGGTTTGAAGTTCCTGCAGTTTTAACTGTAAAACCGAGTTGGAGCTAGTACCTCCCCATATATATGTATGGAGTGGAGTTTGCAACTGAAAAGAAACTTTGTGTTCCCAACAAGCTAGTTTAAGGACGGCTTTCACACACACTTATCTCTCAGAACTGAGCATGTGGAGAGACGTTCATTCATCTAGCACAAAGGGAACGGGTTGCAGGGGAAACATTTACTCTGGATTCTCAGTCTGTTTCCTAGTGCCGGTTTGAAGTTCCTGCAGTTTTCACTGTAAAACCGTGTTGGAGCTAGTCCCTCCCCATACATATGTATGGAGTGGAGTTTGAAACTGAAAAGAAACTTTGTGTTCCCAACAAGCTAGGTGAAGGACGGCTTTCACACACACTTATCTCTCAGAACTGAGCATGTGGAGAGACGTTCGTTCATCTAGCACAAAGGGAACGGGTTGCAGGAAAAACTTTTACTCTGGTTTCTCAGTCTGTTTCCTAGTGCCGGTTTGAAGTTCCTGCAGTTTTCCCTGTAAAACCGAGTTGGAGCTAGTACCTCCCCATATAAATGTATGGAGTGGAGTTTGCAACTAAAAAGAAACTTTGTGTTCCCAACAAGATAGGTGAAGGACGGCTTTAAAAGACAATTATCTCTCACAACTGAGCATGTGGAGAGACGTTCGTTCATCTAGCACAAAGGGAACGGGTTGCAGGGGAAACATTTACTCTGGTTTCTCAGTATGTTTCCTAGTGCCGGTTTGAAGTTCCTGCAGTTTTCACTGTAAAACCGGGTTGGAGCTAGTCCCTCCCCATATATATGTATGGAGTGGAGTTTGCAACTGAAAAGAAACTTTGTGTTCCCAACAAGCTAGGTGAAGGACGGCTTTCACACACACTTATCTCTCAGAACTGAGCATGTGGAGAGACTTTCGTTCATCTAGCACAAAGGAAACGGGTTGAAAGGGAAACATTTACTCTGGTTTCTCAGTCTGTTTCCTAGTGCCGGTTTGAAGTTCCTGCAGTTTTCACTGTAAAACCGAGTTGGAGCTAGTACCTCCCCATATATATGTATGGAGTGGAGTTTGCAACTGAAAAGAAACTTTGTGTTCCCAACAAGCTAGGTGAAGGGCGGCTTTCACACACACTTATCTCTCAGAAATGAGCATGTGGAGAGACGTTCGTTCATCTAGCACAAAGGGAACGGGTTGCAGGAGAAACTTTTACTCTGGTTTCTCAGTCTGTTTCCTAGTGCCGGTTTGAAGTTCGTGCAGTTTTCACTGTAAACCCGAGTTGGAGCTAGTCCCTACCCATATATATATATGGAGTGGAGTTTGCAACTGAAAAGAAACTTTGTGTTCCCAACAAGCTAGGTGAAGGACGGCTTTCACACACACTTATCTCTCAGAACTGAGCATGTGGAGAGACGTTCGTTCATCTAGCACAAAGGAAACGGGTTGCAGGGGAAACATTTACTCTGGTTTCTCAGTCTGTTTCCTAGTGCCGGTTTGAAGTTCCTGCAGTTTTCACTGTAAAACCGGGTTGGAGCTAGTACCTCCCCATATATATGTATGTAGTGGATTTTGCAACTGAAAAGAATCTTTGTGTTCCCAACAAGCTAGGTGAAGGAAGGCTTTCACACACACTTATCTCTCAGAACTGAGCATGTGGAGAGACGTTCGTTCATCTAGCACAAAGGGAACGGGTTGCAGGGGAAACATTTACTCTGGTTTCTCAGTCTGTTTCCTAGTGCCGGTTTGAAGTTCCTGCAGTTTTCACTGTAAAACCGAGTTGGAGCTAGTTCCTTCCCATATATATGTATGGAGTGGAGTTTGCAACTGAAAAGAAACTTTGTGTTCCCAACAAGCTAGGTGAAGGACGGCTTTCACATACACTTATCTCTCAGAATTGAGCATGTGGAGAGACGTACGTTCATCTAGCACAAAGGGAACGGGTTTCAGGAGAAACATTTACTCTGGTTTCTCAGTCTGTTTCCTAGTGCCGGTTTGAAGTTCCTGCAGTTTTCACTGTAAAACCGAGTTGGAGCTAGTACCTCCCCATATATATGTATGGAGTGGAGTTTGCAACTGAAAAGAAACTTTGTGTTCCCAACAAGCTAGTTTAAGGACGGCTTTCACACACACTTATCTCTCAGAACTGAGCATGTGGAGAGACGTTCGTTCATCTAGCACAAAGGGAACGGGTTGCAGGGGAAACATTTACTCTGGTTTCTCAGTCTGTTTCCTAGTGCCGGTTTGAAGTTCCTGCAGTTTTCCCTGTAAAACCGAGTTGGAGCTAGTACCTCCCCATATAAATGTATGGAGTGGAGTTTGCAACTAAAAAGAAACTTTGTGTTCCCAACAAGCTAGGTGAAGGACGGCTTTAAAAGACAATTATCTCTCACAACTGAGCATGTGGAGAGACGTTCGTTCATCTAGCACAAAGGGAACGGGTTGCAGGGGAAACATTTACTCTGGTTTCTCAGTCTGTTTCCTAGTGCCGGTTTGAAGTTCCTGCAGTTTTCACTGTAAAACCGAGTTGGAGCTAGTCCCTCCCCATATATATGTATGGAGTGGAGTTTGCAACTGAAAAGAAACTTTGTGTTTCCAACAAGCTAGGTGAAGGACGGCTTTCACACACATTTATCTCTCAGAACTGTGCATGTGGAGAGACGTTCGTTCATCTAGCACAAAAGGAACGGGTTGCAGGAAAAACTTTTACTCTGCTTTCTCAGTCTGTTTCCTAGTGCTGGTTTGAAGTTCGTGCAGTATTCACTGTAAAACCGAGTTGGAGCTAGTCCCTCCCCATATATATATATGGAGTGGAGTTTGCAACTGTAAAGAAACTTTGTGTTCCCAACAAGCTAGGTGAAGGACGGCTTTCACACACACTTATCTCTCAGAACTGAGCATGTGGAGAGACGTTCGTTCATTTAGCACAAAGTTAACGGGTTGCAGGGGAAACATTTACTCTGGTTTCTCAGTCTGTTTCCTAGTGCCGGTTTGAAGTTCCTGCAGTTTTCACTGTAAAACCGAGTTGGAACTAGTACCTCCCCATATATATGTATGGATTGAAGTTTGCAACTGAAAAGAAACTTTGTGTTCCCAACAAGCTAGGTGAAGGACGGCTTTCACACAGACTTATCTCTCAGAACTGAGCATGCGGAGAGACGTACGTTCATCTAGCACAAAGGGAACGGGTTGCAGGAGAAACTTTTACTCTGGTTTCTCAGTCTGTTTCCTAGTGCCGGTTTGAAGTTCCTGCAGTTTTCCCTGTAAACCCGATTTGGAGCTAGTACCTCCCCATATATATGTATGGAGTGGAGTTTGCAACTGAAAAGAAACTTTGTGTTCCCAACAAGCTAGGTGAAGGACGGCTTTCACACACAATTATCTCTCAGAACTGAGCATGTGGAGAGACGTACATTCATCTAGCACAAAGGGAACGGGTTGCAGGAGAAACTTTTACTCTGGTTTCTCAGTCTGTTTCCTAGTGCCGGTTTGAAGTTCCTGCAGTTTTCACTGTAAAACCGTGTTGGAGCTAGTACCTCCCCATATATATGTATGGAGTGGAGTTTGCAACTGAAAAGAAACTTTGTGTTCCCAACAAGCTAGGTGAAGGACGGCTTTCACACACATTTATCTCTCAGAACTGAGTATGTGGAGAGACGTACGTTCATCTAGCACAAAGGGAACGGGTTTCAGGAGAAACTTTTACTCTGGTTTCTCAGTCTGTTTCCTAGTGCCGGTTTGAATTTCCTGCATTTTTCACTGTAAAACCGAGTTGGAGCTAGTCCCTACCCATATATATATATGGAGTGGAGTTTGCAACTGAAAAGAAACTTTGTGTTCCCAACAAGCTAGGTGAAGGACGGCTTTCACACACACTTATCTCTCAGAACTGAGCATGTGGAGAGACGTTCGTTCATCTAGCACAAAGGAAACGGGTTGCAGGAGAAACATTTACTCTGGTTTCTCAGTCTGTTTCCTAGTGCCGGTTTGAAGTTCCTGCAGTTTTCACTGTAAAACCGAGTTGGAGCTAGTACCTCCCCATATATATGTATGGATTGGAGTTTGCAACTGAAAAGAAACTTTGTGTTCACAACAAGCTAGGAGAAGGACGGCTTTCACACACACTTATCTCTCAGAATTGAGCATGTGGAGAGACGTACGTTCATCTAGCACAAAGGGAACGGGTTGCAGGAGAAACTTTTACTCTGGTTTCTCAGTCTGTTTCCTAGTGCCGGTTTGAAGTTCGTGCAGTTTTCACTGTAAAACCGAGTTGGAGCTTGTCCCTACCCATATATATATATGGAGTGGAGTTTGCAACTGAAAAGAAACTTTGTGTTCCCAACAAGCTAGGTGAAGGAAGGCTTTCACACACACTTATCTCTCAGAACTGAGCATGTGGAGAGACGTTCGTTCATCTAGCACAAAGGGAACGGGTTGCAGGGGAAACATTTACTCTGGTTTCTCAGTCTGTTTCCTAGTGCCGGTTTGAATTTCCTGCATTTTTCACTGTAAAACCGAGTTGGAGCTAGTCCCTACCCATATATATATATGGAGTGGAGTTTGCAACTGAAAAGAAACTTTGTGTTCCCAACAAGCTAGGTGAAGGACGGCTTTCACACACACTTATCTCTCAGAACTGAGCATGTGGAGAGACGTTCGTTCATCTAGCACAAAGGAAACGGGTTGCAGGAGAAACATTTACTCTGGTTTCTCAGTCTGTTTCCTAGTGCCGGTTTGAAGTTCCTGCAGTTTTCACTGTAAAACCGAGTTGGAGCTAGTACCTCCCCATATATATATATGGAGTGGAGTTTGCAACTGAAAAGAAACTTTGTGTTCCCAACAAGCTAGGTGAAGGAAGGCTTTCACACACACTTATCTCTCAGAACTGAGCATGTGGAGAGACGTTCGTTCATCTATCACAAAGGGAACGGGTTGCAGGGGAAACATTTACTCTGGTTTCTCAGTCTCTTTCCTAGTGCCGGTTTGAAGTTCCTGCAGTTTTCACTGTAAAACCGGTTTGGAGCTGGTACCTCCCCATATATATGTATGGAGTGGAGTTTGCAACTGAAAAGAAACTTTGTGTTCCCAACAAGCTAGGTGAAGGAAGGCTTTCACACACAGTTATCTCTCAGAACTGAGCATGTGGAGAGACGTTCGTTCATCTAGCACAAAGGGAACGGGTTGCAGGGGAAACATTTACTCTGGTTTCTCAGTCTGTTTCCTACTGCCGGATTGAAGTTCCTGCAGTTTTCACTGTAAAACCGAGTTGGAGCTAGTCCCTCCCCATATATATGTATGGAGTGGAGTTTGCAACTGAAAAGAAACTTTGTGTTCCCAACAAGCTAGGTGAAGGACGGCTTTCACACACAATTATCTCTCAGAACTGAGCATGTGGAGAGACGTTCGTTCATCTAGCACAAAGGGAACGGGTTGCAGGAGAAACTTTTACTCTGGTATCTCAGTTTGTTTCCTAGTGCCGGTTTGAAGTTCCTGCAATTTTCCCTGTAAAACCGAGTTGGAGCTAGTACCTCCAAATATATATGTATGGAGTGGTGTTTGAAACTGAAAAGAAACTTTGTGTTCCCAACAAGCTAGGTGAAGGACGGCTTTCACACACACTTATCTCTCAGAACTGAGCATGTGGAGAGACGTTCGTTCATCTAGCACAAAGGGAACGGGTTGCAGGAGAAACTTTTACTCTGGTTTCTCAGTCTGTTTCCTAGTGCCGGTTTGAAGTTCCTGCAGTTTTCACTGTAAAACCGAGTTGGTGCTAGTCCCTACCCATATATATATATGGAGTGGAGTTTGCAACTGAAAAGAAACTTTGTGTTCCCAACAAGATAGATGAAGGACGGCTTTCACACACACTTATCTCTCAGAACTGAGCATGTGGAGAGACGTTCGTTCATCTAGCACAAAGGAAACGGGTTGCAGGGGAAACATTTACTCTGGTTTCTCAGTCTGTTTCCTAGTGCCGGTTTGAAGTTCCTGCAGTTTTCACTGTAAAACCGAGTTGGAGCTAGTACCTCCCCATATATATGTATGGAGTGGAGTTTGCAACTGAAAAGAAACTTTGTGTTCCCAACAAGCTAGGTGAAGGACGGCTTTCACACACACTTATCTCTCAGAACTGAGCATGTGGAGAGACGTACGTTCATCTAGCACAAAGGGAACGGGTTGCAGGAGAAACTTTTACTCTGGTTTCTCAGTCTGTTTCCTAGTGCCGGTTTGAAGTTCGTGCAGTTTTCACTGTAAAACCGAGTTGGAGCTAGTCCCTCCCCATATATATATATGGAGTGGAGTTTGCAACTGACAAGAAACTTTGTGTTCCCAACAAGCTAGGTGAAGGAAGGCTTTCACACACACTTATCTCTCAGAACTGAGCATGTGGAGAGACGTTCGTTCATCTAGCACAAAGGGAACGGGTTGCAGGGGAAACATTTACTCTGGTTTCTCAGTCTGTTTCCTAGTGCCGGTTTGAAGTTCCTGCAGTTTTAACTGTAAAACCGGGTTGGAGCTGGTACCTCCCCATATATATGTATGGAGTGGAGTTTGCAACTGAAAAGAAACTTTGTGTTCCCAACAAGCTAGGTGAAGGAAGGCTTTCACACACAGTTATCTCTCAGAACTGAGCATGTGGAGAGACGTTCGTTCATCTAGCACAAAGGGAACGGGTTGCAGGGGAAACATTTACTCTGGTTTCTCAGTCTGTTTCCTACTGCCGGATTGAAGTTCCTGCAGTTTTCACTGTAAAATCGAGTTGGAGCTAGTCCCTCCCCATATATATGTATGGAGTGGAGTTTGCAACTGAAAAGAAACTTTGTGTTCCCAACAAGCTAGGTGAAGGACGGCTTTCACACACAATTATCTCTCAGAACTGAGCATGTGGAGAGACGTTCGTTCATCTAGCACAAAGGGAACGGGTTGCAGGAGAAACTTTTACTCTGGTTTCTCAGTTTGTTTCCTAGTGCCGGTTTGAAGTTCCTGCAGTTTTCCCTGTAAAATCGAGTTGGAGCTAGTACCTCCCCATAAAAATATATGGAGTGGAGTTTGCAACTAAAAAGAAACTTTGTGTTCCCAACAAGCTAGGTGAAGGACGGCTTTCAAACACAATTTTCTCTCACAACTGAGCATGTGGAGAGACGTTCGTTCATCTAGCACAAAGGGAACGGGTTGCAGGGGAAACATTTACTCTGGTATCTCAGTCTGTTTCCTAGTGCCGGTTTGAAGTTCCTGCAGTTTTCACTGTAAAACCGAGTTGGAGCTAGTACCTCCAAATATATATGTATGCAGTGGAGTTTGAAACTGAAAAGAAACTTTGTGTTCCCAACAAGCTAGGTGAAGGACGGCTTTCACACACACTTATCTCTCAGAACTGAGCATGTGGAGAGACGTTCGTTCATCTAGCACAAAGGGAACGGGTTGCAGGAGAAACTTTTACTCTGGTTTCTCAGTCTGTTTCCTAGTGCCGGTTTGAAGTTCCTGCAGTTTTCACTGTAAAACCGAGTTGGAGCTAGTCCCTCCCCATATATATGTATGGAGTGGAGTCTGCAACTGAAAAGAAACCATGTGTTCCCAACAAGCTAGGTGAAGGACGGCTTTCACACACACTAATCTCTCAGAACTGAGCATGTGGAGAGACGTACGTTCATCTAGGACAAAGGGAACGGGTTGCAGGAGAAACTTTTACTCTGGTTTCTCAGTCTGTTTCCTAGTGCCGGTTTGAAGTTCCTGCAGTTTTCACTGTAAAACCGAGTTGGAGCTAGTACCTCCCCATAAAAATGTATGGAGTGGAGTTAGCAACTAAAAAGAAACTTTGTGTTCCCAACAAGCTAGGTGAAGGACGGCTTTCAAACACAATTTTCTCTCACAACTGAGCATGTGGAGAGACGTTCGTTCATCTAGCACAAAGGGAACGGGTTGCAGGGGAAACATTTACTCTGGTATCTCAGTCTGTTTCCTAGTGCCGGTTTGAAGTTCCTGCAGTTTTCACTGTAAAACCGAGTTGGAGCTAGTACCTCCAAATATATATGTATGGAGTGGAGTTTGAAACTGAAAAGAAACTTTGTGTTCCCAACAAGCTAGGTGAAGGACGGCTTTCACACACACTTATCTCTCAGAACTGAGCATGTGGAGAGACGTTCGTTCATCTAGCACAAAGGGAACGGGTTGCAGGAGAAACTTTTACTCTGGTTTCTCAGTCTGTTTCCTAGTGCCGGTTTGAAGTTCCTGCAGTTTTCACTGTAAAACCGAGTTGGAGCTAGTCCCTCCCCATATATATGTATGGAGTGGAGTTTGCAACTGAAAAGAAACCATGTGTTCCCAACAAGCTAGGTGAAGGACGGCTTTCACACACACTAATCTCTCAGAACTGAGCATGTGGAGAGACGTACGTTCATCTAGCACAAAGGGAACGGGTTGCAGGAGAAACTTTTACTCTGGTTTCTCAGTCTGGTTCCTAGTGCCGGTTTGAAGTTCCTGCAGTTTTCCCTGTAAACCCGAGTTGGAGCTAGTACCTCCCCATATATATGTATGGAGTGGAGTTTGCAACTGAAAAGAAACTTTGTGTTCCCAACAAGCTAGGTGAAGGACGGCTTTCACACACACTTATCTCTCAGAACTGAGCATGTGGAGAGACGTACGTTCATCTAGCACAAAGGGAACGGGTTGCAGGAGAAACTTTTACTCTGGTTTCTCAGTCTGTTTCCTAGTGCCGGTTTGAAGTTCCTGCAGTTTTCACTGTAAAACCGAGTTGGAGCTAGTCCCTACCCATATATATATAAGGAGTGGATTTTGCAACTGAAAAGAAACTTTGTGTTCCCAACAAGCTAGGTGAAGAACGGCTTTCACACACAATTATCCCTCAGAACTGAGCATGTGGAGAGACGTTCATTCATCTAGCACAATGGAAACGGGTTGCAGGGGAAACATTTACTCTGGTTTCTCAGTCTGTTTCCTAGTGCCGGTTTGTAGTTCCTGCAGTTTTCACTGTAAAACAGGGTTGGAGCTAGAACCACCCCATATATATGTATGGAGTGGAGTTTGCAACTGAAAAGAAACTTTGTGTTCCCAACAAGCTAGGTGAAGGACGGCTTTCACACACACTTATCTCTCAGAACTGAGCATGTGGAGAGACGTTCGTTCATCTAGCACAAAGGGAACGGTTTGCAGGAGAAACTTTTACTCTGGTTTCTCAGTCTGTTTACTAGTGCCGGTTTGAAGATCGTGCAGTTTTCACTGTAAAACCGAGTTGGAGCTAGTCCCTACCCATATATATATATGGAGTGGAGTTAGCAACTTAAAAGAGACTTTGTGTTCCCAACAAGCTAGGTGAAGGACGGCTTTCACACACACTTATCTCTCAGAACTGAGCATGTGGAGAGACGTTCGTTCGTCTAGCACAAAGGGAACGGGTTGCAGGGGAAACATTTACTCTGGTTTCTCAGTCTGTTTCCTACTGCCGGATTGAAGTTCCTGCAGTTTTCACTGTAAAACCGAGTTGGAGCTAGTCCCTCCCCATATATATGTATGGAGTGGAGTTTGCAACTGAAAAGAAACTTTGTGTTCCCAACAAGCTAGGTGAAGGACGGCTTTCACACACAATTATCTCTCAGAACTGAGCATGTGGAGAGACGTTCGTTCATCTAGCACAAAGGGAACGGGTTGCAGGAGAAACTTTTACTCTGGTATCTCAGTTTGTTTCCTAGTGCCGGTTTGAAGTTCCTGCAATTTTCCCTGTAAAACCGAGTTGGAGCTAGTACCTCCAAATATATATGTATGGAGTGGTGTTTGAAACTGAAAAGAAACTTTGTGTTCCCAACAAGCTAGGTGAAGGACGGCTTTCACACACACTTATCTCTCAGAACTGAGCATGTGGAGAGACGTTCGTTCATCTAGCACAAAGGGAACGGGTTGCAGGAGAAACTTTTACTCTGGTTTCTCAGTCTGTTTCCTAGTGCCGGTTTGAAGTTCCTGCAGTTTTCACTGTAAAACCGAGTTGGTGCTAGTCCCTACCCATATATATATATGGAGTGGAGTTTGCAACTGAAAAGAAACTTTGTGTTCCCAACAAGATAGATGAAGGACGGCTTTCACACACACTTATCTCTCAGAACTGAGCATGTGGAGAGACGTTCGTTCATCTAGCACAAAGGAAACGGGTTGCAGGGGAAACATTTACTCTGGTTTCTCAGTCTGTTTCCTAGTGCCGGTTTGAAGTTCCTGCAGTTTTCACTGTAAAACCGAGTTGGAGCTAGTACCTCCCCATATATATGTATGGAGTGGAGTTTGCAACTGAAAAGAAACTTTGTGTTCCCAACAAGCTAGGTGAAGGACGGCTTTCACACACACTTATCTCTCAGAACTGAGCATGTGGAGAGACGTACGTTCATCTAGCACAAAGGGAACGGGTTGCAGGAGAAACTTTTACTCTGGTTTCTCAGTCTGTTTCCTAGTGCCGGTTTGAAGTTCGTGCAGTTTTCACTGTAAAACCGAGTTGGAGCTAGTCCCTCCCCATATATATATATGGAGTGGAGTTTGCAACTGACAAGAAACTTTGTGTTCCCAACAAGCTAGGTGAACGAAGGCTTTCACACACACTTATCTCTCAGAACTGAGCATGTGGAGAGACGTTCGTTCATCTAGCACAAAGGGAACGGGTTGCAGGGGAAACATTTACTCTGGTTTCTCAGTCTGTTTCCTAGTGCCGGTTTGAAGTTCCTGCAGTTTTAACTGTAAAACCGGGTTGGAGCTGGTACCTCCCCATATATATGTATGGAGTGGAGTTTGCAACTGAAAAGAAACTTTGTGTTCCCAACAAGCTAGGTGAAGGAAGGCTTTCACACACAGTTATCTCTCAGAACTGAGCATGTGGAGAGACGTTCGTTCATCTAGCACAAAGGGAACGGGTTGCAGGGGAAACATTTACTCTGGTTTCTCAGTCTGTTTCCTACTGCCGGATTGAAGTTCCTGCAGTTTTCACTGTAAAATCGAGTTGGAGCTAGTCCCTCCCCATATATATGTATGGAGTGGAGTTTGCAACTGAAAAGAAACTTTGTGTTCCCAACAAGCTAGGTGAAGGACGGCTTTCACACACAATTATCTCTCAGAACTGAGCATGTGGAGAGACGTTCGTTCATCTAGCACAAAGGGAACGGGTTGCAGGAGAAACTTTTACTCTGGTTTCTCAGTTTGTTTCCTAGTGCCGGTTTGAAGTTCCTGCAGTTTTCCCTGTAAAATCGAGTTGGAGCTAGTACCTCCCCATAAAAATATATGGAGTGGAGTTTGCAACTAAAAAGAAACTTTGTGTTCCCAACAAGCTAGGTGAAGGACGGCTTTCAAACACAATTTTCTCTCACAACTGAGCATGTGGAGAGACGTTCGTTCATCTAGCACAAAGGGAACGGGTTGCAGGGGAAACATTTACTCTGGTATCTCAGTCTGTTTCCTAGTGCCGGTTTGAAGTTCCTGCAGTTTTCACTGTAAAACCGAGTTGGAGCTAGTACCTCCAAATATATATGTATGCAGTGGAGTTTGAAACTGAAAAGAAACTTTGTGTTCCCAACAAGCTAGGTGAAGGACGGCTTTCACACACACTTATCTCTCAGAACTGAGCATGTGGAGAGACGTTCGTTCATCTAGCACAAAGGGAACGGGTTGCAGGAGAAACTTTTACTCTGGTTTCTCAGTCTGTTTCCTAGTGCCGGTTTGAAGTTCCTGCAGTTTTCACTGTAAAACCGAGTTGGAGCTAGTCCCTCCCCATATATATGTATGGAGTGGAGTCTGCAACTGAAAAGAAACCATGTGTTCCCAACAAGCTAGGTGAAGGACGGCTTTCACACACACTAATCTCTCAGAACTGAGCATGTGGAGAGACGTACGTTCATCTAGGACAAAGGGAACGGGTTGCAGGAGAAACTTTTACTCTGGTTTCTCAGTCTGTTTCCTAGTGCCGGTTTGAAGTTCCTGCAGTTTTCACTGTAAAACCGAGTTGGAGCTAGTACCTCCCCATAAAAATGTATGGAGTGGAGTTAGCAACTAAAAAGAAACTTTGTGTTCCCAACAAGCTAGGTGAAGGACGGCTTTCAAACACAATTTTCTCTCACAACTGAGCATGTGGAGAGACGTTCGTTCATCTAGCACAAAGGGAACGGGTTGCAGGGGAAACATTTACTCTGGTATCTCAGTCTGTTTCCTAGTGCCGGTTTGAAGTTCCTGCAGTTTTCACTGTAAAACCGAGTTGGAGCTAGTACCTCCAAATATATATGTATGGAGTGGAGTTTGAAACTGAAAAGAAACTTTGTGTTCCCAACAAGCTAGGTGAAGGACGGCTTTCACACACACTTATCTCTCAGAACTGAGCATGTGGAGAGACGTTCGTTCATCTAGCACAAAGGGAACGGGTTGCAGGAGAAACTTTTACTCTGGTTTCTCAGTCTGTTTCCTAGTGCCGGTTTGAAGTTCCTGCAGTTTTCACTGTAAAACCGAGTTGGAGCTAGTCCCTCCCCATATATATGTATGGAGTGGAGTTTGCAACTGAAAAGAAACCATGTGTTCCCAACAAGCTAGGTGAAGGACGGCTTTCACACACACTAATCTCTCAGAACTGAGCATGTGGAGAGACGTACGTTCATCTAGCACAAAGGGAACGGGTTGCAGGAGAAACTTTTACTCTGGTTTCTCAGTCTGGTTCCTAGTGCCGGTTTGAAGTTCCTGCAGTTTTCCCTGTAAACCCGAGTTGGAGCTAGTACCTCCCCATATATATGTATGGAGTGGAGTTTGCAACTGAAAAGAAACTTTGTGTTCCCAACAAGCTAGGTGAAGGACGGCTTTCACACACACTTATCTCTCAGAACTGAGCATGTGGAGAGACGTACGTTCATCTAGCACAAAGGGAACGGGTTGCAGGAGAAACTTTTACTCTGGTTTCTCAGTCTGTTTCCTAGTGCCGGTTTGAAGTTCCTGCAGTTTTCACTGTAAAACCGAGTTGGAGCTAGTCCCTACCCATATATATATAAGGAGTGGATTTTGCAACTGAAAAGAAACTTTGTGTTCCCAACAAGCTAGGTGAAGAACGGCTTTCACACACAATTATCCCTCAGAACTGAGCATGTGGAGAGACGTTCATTCATCTAGCACAATGGAAACGGGTTGCAGGGGAAACATTTACTCTGGTTTCTCAGTCTGTTTCCTAGTGCCGGTTTGTAGTTCCTGCAGTTTTCACTGTAAAACAGGGTTGGAGCTAGAACCACCCCATATATATGTATGGAGTGGAGTTTGCAACTGAAAAGAAACTTTGTGTTCCCAACAAGCTAGGTGAAGGACGGCTTTCACACACACTTATCTCTCAGAACTGAGCATGTGGAGAGACGTTCGTTCATCTAGCACAAAGGGAACGGTTTGCAGGAGAAACTTTTACTCTGGTTTCTCAGTCTGTTTACTAGTGCCGGTTTGAAGATCGTGCAGTTTTCACTGTAAAACCGAGTTGGAGCTAGTCCCTACCCATATATATATATGGAGTGGAGTTAGCAACTTAAAAGAGACTTTGTGTTCCCAACAAGCTAGGTGAAGGACGGCTTTCACACACACTTATCTCTCAGAACTGAGCATGTGGAGAGACATTCGTTCGTCTAGCACAAAGGAAACGGGTTGCAGGGGAAACATTTACTCTGGTTTCTCAGTCTGTTTCCTAGTGCCGGTTTGTAGTTCCTGCAGTTTTCACTGTAAAACCGGGTTGGAGCTAGTACCTCCCCATATATATGTATGGAGTGGAGTTTGCAACTGAAAAGAAACTTTGTGTTCCCAACAAGCTATGTGAAGGAAGGCTTTCACACACACTTATCTCTCAGAACTGAGCATGTGGAGAGACGTTCGTTCATCTAGCACAAAGGGAACGGGTTGCAGGGGAAACATTTACCCTGGTTTCTCAGTCTGTTTCCTAGTGCCGGTTTGAAGTTCCTGCAGTTTTCCCTGTAAAACCGATTTGAAGCTAGTACCTCCCCATATATATGTATGGAGTGGAGTTTGCAACTGAAAAGAAACTTTGTGTTCCCAACAAGCTAGGTGAAGGACGGCTTTCACACACACTTATCTCTCAGAACTGAGCATGTGGAGAGACGTACGTTCATCAGGCACAAAGGGAACGGGTTGCAGGAGAAACTTTTACTCTGGTTTCTCAGTCTGTTTCCTAGTGCCGGTTTGAAGTTCCTGCAGTTTTCACTGTAAAACCGAGTTGGAGCTAGTACCTCCCCATATATATGTATGGAGTGGAATTTGCAACTGAAAAGAAACTTTGTGTTCCCAACAAGCTAGGTGAAGGAGGGCTTTCACACACACTTATCTCTCAGAACTGAGCATGTGGAGAGACGTTCGTTCATCTAGCACAAAGGGAACGGGTTGCAGGAGAAACTTTTACTCTGGATTCTCAGTCTGTTTCCTAGTGCCGGTATGAAGTTCCTGCAGTTTTCACTGTAAAACCGAGTTGGAGCTAGTCCTACCCATATATATATATGGAGTGGAGTTTGCAACTGATAAGAAACTTTGTGTTCCCAACAAGCTAGTTGAAGGACGGCTTTCACACACACATATCTCTCAGAACTGAGCATGTGGAGAGACGTTCGTTCATCTAGCACAAAGGAAACGGGTTGCAGGGGAAACATGTACTCTGGTTTCTCAGTCTGTTTCCTAGTGCCGGTTTGAAGTTCCTGCAGTTTTCACTGTAAATCCGGGTTGGAGCTAGTACTTCCCCATATATATGTATGGAGTGGAGTTTGCAACTGAAAAGAAACTTTGTGTTCCCAACAAGCTAGGTGAAGGACGGCTTTCACACACACTTATCTCTCAGAACTGAGCATGTGGAGAGACGTTCGTTCATCTAGCACAAAGGGAACGGGTTGCAGGAGAAACTTTTACTCTGGTTTCTCAGTCTGTTTCCTAGTGCCGGTTTGAAGTTCCTGCAGTTTTCACTGTAAAACCGAGTTGGAGCTAGTACCTCCCCATATAAATGTATGGAGTGGAGTTTGCAACTAAAAAGAAACTTTGTGTTCCCAACAAGCTAGGTGAAGGACGGCTTTCAAACACAATTATCTCTCAGAACTGAGCATGTGGAGAGACGTTCGTTCATCTAGCTCAAAGGGAACGGGTTGCAGGGGAAACATTTACTCTGGTTTCTCAGTCTGTTTCCTAGTGCCGGTTTGAAGTTCCTGCAGTTTTCACTGTAAAACCGATTTGGAGCTAGTACCTCCCCATATATATGTATGGAGTGGAGTTTGCAACTGAAAAGAAACTTTGTGTTCCCAACAAGCTAGGTGAAGTACGGCTTTCACACACACTTATCTCTCAGAACTGAGCATGTGGAGAGACGTTCATTCATCTTGCACAAAGGGAACGGGTTGCAGGAGAAACTTTTACTCTGGTTTCTCAGTTTGTTTCCTAGTGCCGGTTTGAAGTTCCTGCAGTTTTCCCTGTAAAACCGAGTTGGAGCTAGTACCTCCCCATATATATATATGGAGTGGAGGTTGCAACTGAAAAGAAACTTTGTGTTCCCAACAAGCTAGGTGAAGGACGGCTTTCACACACACTTATCTCTCAGAACTGAGCATTTGGAAAGACGTTCGTTCATCTAGCACAAAGGGAACGGGTTGCAGGGGAAACATTTACTCTGGTTTCTCAGTCTTTTTCCTAGTGCCGGTTTGAAGTTCCTGCAGTTTTCACTGTAAAACCGAGTTGGAGCTAGTACCTCCCCATATATATGTATGGAGTGGAGTTTGCAACTGAAAAGAAACTTTGTCTTCCCAACAAGCTAAGTGAAGGACGGCTTTCACACAGACTTATCTCTCAGATCTGAGCATGTGGAGAGACGTTCGTTCATCTAGCACAAAGGGAACGGGTTGCAGGGAAAACTTTTACTCTGGTTTCTCAGTCTGTTTCCTAGTGCCGGTTTGAAATTCCTGCAGTTTCAACTGTAAAACCGAGTTGGAGCTTGTCCCTACCCATATATATGTAAGGAGTGGAGTTTGCAACTGAAAAGACACTTTGTGTTCCCAACAAGCTAGGTGAAGGACGGCTTTCACACACACTTATCTCTCAGAACTGAGCATGTGGAGAGACGTTCGTTCATCTAGCACAAATGGAACGGGTTGCAGGAGAAACTTTTACTCTGGTTTCTCAGTCTGTTTCCTAGTGCCGGTTTGAAGTTCCTGCAGTTTACACTGTAAAACCGATTTGGAGCTAGTACCTCCCCATATATATGTATGGAGTGCAGTTTGTAACTGAAAAGAAACTTTGTGTTCCCAACAAGCTAGGTGAAGGACGGCTTTCACACACACTTATCTCTCAGAACTGAGCATGTGGAGAGAGTTTCGTTCATCTAGCACAAAGGGAACGGGTTGCAGGGGAAACATTTACTCTGGTTTCTCAGTCTGTTTCCTAGTGCCGGTTTGAAGTTCCTGCAGTTTTCACTTTAAAACTGTGTTGGAGCTAGTACCTCCCCATATATATGTATGGAGTGGAGTTTGCAACAAAAAAGAAACTTTGTGTTCCCAACAAGCTAGTTGCAGGACGGCTTTCACACACACTTATCTCTCAGAACTGAGCATGTGGAGAGACGTTTGTTCATCTAGCACAAAGGGAACGGGTTGCAGGGGAAACATTTACCCTGGTTTCTCAGTCTGTTTCCTAGTGCCGGTTTGAAGTTCCTGCAGTTTTCCCTGTAAAACCGATTTGAAGCTAGTACCTCCCCATATATATGTATGGAGTGGAGTTTGCAACTGAAAAGAAACTTTGTGTTCCCAACAAGCTAGGTGAAGGACGGCTTTCACACACACTTATCTCTCAGAACTGAGCATGTGGAGAGACGTACGTTCATCTAGCACAAAGGGAACGGGTTGCAGGAGAAACTTTTACTCTGGTTTCTCAGTCTGTTTCCTAGTGCCGGTTTGAAGTTCCTGCAGTTTTCACTGTAAAACCGAGTTGGAGCTAGTACCTCCCCATATATATGTATGGAGTGGAATTTGCAACTGAAAAGAAACTTTGTGTTCCCAACAAGCTAGGTGAAGGAGGGCTTTCACACTCACTTATCTCTCAGAACTGAGCATGTGGAGAGACGTTCGTTCATCTAGCACAAAGGGAACGGGTTGCAGGAGAAACTTTTACTCTGGATTCTCAGTCTGTTTCCTAGTGCCGGTATGAAGTTCCTGCAGTTTTCACTGTAAAACCGAGTTGGAGCTAGTCCTACCCATATATATATATGGAGTGGAGTTTGCAACTGATAAGAAACTTTGTGTTCCCAACAAGCTAGGTGAAGGACGGCTTTCACACACACTTATCTCTCAGAACTGAGCATGTGGAGAGACGTTCGTTCATCTAGCACAAAGGAAAAGGGTTGCAGGGGAAACATGTACTCTGGTTTCTCAGTCTGTTTCCTAGTGCCGGTTTGAAGTTCCTGCAGTTTTCACTGTAAATCCGGGTTGGAGCTAGTACTTCCCCATATATATGTATGGAGTGGAGTTTGCAACTGAAAAGAAACTTTGTGTTCCCAACAAGCTAGGTGAAGGACGGCTTTCACACACAATTATCTCTCAGAACTGAGCATGTGGAGAGACGTTCGTTCATCTAGCACAAAGGGAACGGGTTGCAGGAGAAACTTTTACTCTGGTTTCTCAGTCTGTTTCCTAGTGCCGGTTTGAAGTTCCTGCAGTTTTCACTGTAAAACCGAGTTGGAGCTAGTACCTCCCCATATAAATGTATGGAGTGGAGTTTGCAACTAAAAAGAAACTTTGTGTTCCCAACAAGCTAGGTGAAGGACGGCTTTCAAACACAATTATCTCTCAGAACTGAGCATGTGGAGAGACGTTCGTTCATCTAGCTCAAATGGAACGGGTTGCAGGGGAAACTTTTACTCTGGTTTCTCAGTCTGTTTCCTAGTGCCGGTTTGAAGTTCCTGCAGTTTTCACTGTAAAACCGATTTGGAGCTAGTACCTCCCCATATATATGTATGGAGTGCAGTTTGTAACTGAAAAGAAACTTTGTGTTCCCAACAAGCTAGGTGAAGGACGGCTTTCACACACACTTATCTCTCAGAACTGAGCATGTGGAGAGAGTTTCGTTCATCTAGCACAAAGGGAACGGGTTGCAGGGGAAACATTTACTCTGGTTTCTCAGTCTGTTTCCTAGTGCCGGTTTGAAGTTCCTGCAGTTTTCACTTTAAAACTGTGTTGGAGCTAGTACCTCCCCATATATATGTATGGAGTGGAGTTTGCAACAAAAAAGAAACTTTGTGTTCCCAACAAGCTAGTTGCAGGACGGCTTTCACACACACTTATCTCTCAGAACTGAGCATGTGGAGAGACGTTCGTTCATCTAGCACAAAGGGAACGGGTTGCAGGGGAAACATTTACCCTGGTTTCTCAGTCTGTTTCCTAGTGCCGGTTTGAAGTTCCTGCAGTTTTCCCTGTAAAACCGATTTGAAGCTAGTACCTCCCCATATATATGTATGGAGTGGAGTTTGCAACTGAAAAGAAACTTTGTGTTCCCAACAAGCTAGGTGAAGGACGGCTTTCACACACACTTATCTCTCAGAACTGAGCATGTGGAGAGACGTACGTTCATCTAGCACAAAGGGAACGGGTTGCAGGAGAAACTTTTACTCTGGTTTCTCAGTCTGTTTCCTAGTGCCGGTTTGAAGTTCCTGCAGTTTTCACTGTAAAACCGAGTTGGAGCTAGTACCTCCCCATATATATGTATGGAGTGGAATTTGCAACTGAAAAGAAACTTTGTGTTCCCAACAAGCTAGGTGAAGGAGGGCTTTCACACTCACTTATCTCTCAGAACTGAGCATGTGGAGAGACGTTCGTTCATCTAGCACAAAGGGAACGGGTTGCAGGAGAAACTTTTACTCTGGATTCTCAGTCTGTTTCCTAGTGCCGGTATGAAGTTCCTGCAGTTTTCACTGTAAAACCGAGTTGGAGCTAGTCCTACCCATATATATATATGGAGTGGAGTTTGCAACTGATAAGAAACTTTGTGTTCCCAACAAGCTAGGTGAAGGACGGCTTTCACACACACTTATCTCTCAGAACTGAGCATGTGGAGAGACGTTCGTTCATCTAGCACAAAGGAAAAGGGTTGCAGGGGAAACATGTACTCTGGTTTCTCAGTCTGTTTCCTAGTGCCGGTTTGAAGTTCCTGCAGTTTTCACTGTAAATCCGGGTTGGAGCTAGTACTTCCCCATATATATGTATGGAGTGGAGTTTGCAACTGAAAAGAAACTTTGTGTTCCCAACAAGCTAGGTGAAGGACGGCTTTCACACACAATTATCTCTCAGAACTGAGCATGTGGAGAGACGTTCGTTCATCTAGCACAAAGGGAACGGGTTGCAGGAGAAACTTTTACTCTGGTTTCTCAGTCTGTTTCCTAGTGCCGGTTTGAAGTTCCTGCAGTTTTCACTGTAAAACCGAGTTGGAGCTAGTACCTCCCCATATAAATGTATGGAGTGGAGTTTGCAACTAAAAAGAAACTTTGTGTTCCCAACAAGCTAGGTGAAGGACGGCTTTCAAACACAATTATCTCTCAGAACTGAGCATGTGGAGAGACGTTCGTTCATCTAGCTCAAAGGGAACGGGTTGCAGGGGAAACATTTACTCTGGTGTCTCAGTCTGTTTCCTAGTGCCGGTTTGAAGTTCCTGCAGTTTTCACTGTAAAACCGATTTGGAGCTAGTACCTCCCCATATATATGTATGGAGTGGAGTTTGCAACTGAAAAGAAACTTTGTGTTCCCAACAAGCTAGGTGAAGTACGGCTTTCACACACACTTATCTCTCAGAACTGAGCATGTGGAGAGACGTTCTTTCATCTTGCACAAAGGGAACGGGTTGCAGGAGAAACTTTTACTCTGGTTTCTCAGTTTGTTTCCTAGTGCCGGTTTGAAGTTCCTGCAGTTTTCCCTGTAAAACCGAGTTGGAGCTAGTACCTCCCCATATATATATATGGAGTGGAGGTTGCAACTGAAAAGAAACTTTGTGTTCCCAACAAGCTAGGTGAAGGACGGCTTTCACACACACTTATCTCTCAGAACTGAGCATTTGGAAAGACGTTCGTTCATCTAGCACAAAGGGAACGGGTTGCAGGGGAAACATTTACTCTGGTTTCTCAGTCTTTTTCCTAGTGCCGGTTTGAAGTTCCTGCAGTTTTCACTGTAAAACCGAGTTGGAGCTAGTACCTCCCCATATATATGTATGGAGTGGAGTTTGCAACTGAAAAGAAACTTTGTCTTCCCAACAAGCTAAGTGAAGGACGGCTTTCACACAGACTTATCTCTCAGATCTGAGCATGTGGAGAGACGTTCGTTCATCTAGCACAAAGGGAACGGGTTGCAGGGAAAACTTTTACTCTGGTTTCTCAGTCTGTTTCCTAGTGCCGGTTTGAAATTCCTGCAGTTTCAACTGTAAAACCGAGTTGGAGCTTGTCCCTACCCATATATATGTAAGGAGTGGAGTTTGCAACTGAAAAGACACTTTGTGTTCCCAACAAGCTAGGTGAAGGACGGCTTTCACACACACTTATCTCTCAGAACTGAGCATGTGGAGAGACGTTCGTTCATCTAGCACAAATGGAACGGTTTGCAGGAGAAACTTTTACTCTGGTTTCTCAGTCTGTTTCCTAGTGCCGGTTTGAAGTTCCTGCAGTTTACACTGTAAAACCGATTTGGAGCTAGTACCTCCCCATATATATGTATGGAGTGCAGTTTGTAACTGAAAAGAAACTTTGTGTTCCCAACAAGCTAGGTGAAGGACGGCTTTCACACACACTTATCTCTCAGAACAGAGCATGTGGAGAGAGTTTCGTTCATCTAGCACAAAGGGAACGGGTTGCAGGGGAAACATTTACTCTGGTTTCTCAGTCTGTTTCCTAGTGCCGGATTGAAGTTCCTGCAGTTTTCACTTTAAAACTGTGTTGGAGCTAGTACCTCCCCATATATATGTATGGAGTGGAGTTTGCAACAAAAAAGAAACTTTGTGTTCCCAACAAGCTAGTTGCAGGACGGCTTTCACACACACTTATCTCTCAGAACTGAACATGTGGAGAGACGTTCGTTCATCTAGCACAAAGGGAACGGGTTGCAGGAGAAACTTTTACTCTGGTTTCTCAGTCTGTTTCCTAGTGCCGGTTTGAAGTTCCTGCAGTTTTCACTGTAAAACCGAGTTGGAGCTAGTACCTCACCATATATATATATGGAGTGGAGTTTGCAACTGAAAAGAAACTTTGTGTTCCCAACAAGCTAGGTGAAGGACGGCTCTCACACACACATATCTCTCAGAACTGAGCATGTGGAGAGACGTTCGTTCATCTAGCACAAAGGGAACGGGTTGCAGGAGAAACTTTTACTCTGGTTTCTCAGTCTGTTTCCTAGTGCCGGTTTGAAGTTCCTGCAGTTTTCACTGTAAAACCGAGTTGGAGCTAGTACCTCCCCATATATATGTATGGAGTGGAGTTTGCAACTGAAAAGAAACTTTGTGTTCCCAACAAGCTAGGTGAAGGACGGCTTTCACACACACTTATCTCTCAGTACTGAGCATGTGGAGAGACGCTCGTTCATCTAGCACAAAGAGAACGGGTTGCAGGAGAAACTTTTACTCTGGTTTCTCAGTCTGTTTCCTAGTGCCGGTTTGAAGTTCCTGCAGTTTTCACTGTAAAACCGAGTTGGAGCTAGTACCTCCCCTATATATGTATGGAGTGGAGTTTGCAACTGAAAAGAAACTTAGTGTTCCCAACAAGCTAGGTGAAGGACGGCTTTCACACACACTTATCTCTCAGAACTGAGCATGTGGAGAGACGTTCGTTCATCTAGCACAAAGGGAACGGGTGGCAGGGGAAATTTTACTCTGGTTTCTCAGTCTGTTTCCTAGTGCCGGTTTGAAGTTCCTGCAGTTTTCACTGTAAAACCGAGTTGGAGCTAGTATCTCCCCATATATATGTAAGGACTGGAGTTTGCACTTGAAGAGACACTTTGTGTTCCCAACAAGCTAGGTGAAGGACGGCTTTCACACACACTTATCTCTCAGAACTGAGCATGTGTAGAGACGTTCGTTCATCTAGCACAAAAGGAACGGGTTGCAGGAGAAACTTTTACTCTGATTTCTGAGTCTGTTTCCAGTGCCGGTTTGAAGTTCCTGCAGTTTTCAATGTAAAACCGATTTGGAGCTAGTCCCTACCCATATATATATATGGAGTGGAGTTTGCAACTGAAAAGAAACTTTGTGTTCCCAACAAGCTCGGTGAAGGACGGCTTTCACACACACTTATCTCTCAGAACTGAGCATGTGGAGAGACGTTCGTTCATCTAGCACAAAGGGAACGGGTTGCAGGAGAAACATTTACTCTGGTTTCTCAGTCTGTTTCCTAGTGCCGGTTTGAAGTTCCTGCAGTTTTCACTGTAAAACCGAGTTGGAGATAGTACCTCCCCATATATATGTATGGAGTGGAGTTTGCAACTGAAAAGAAACTTTGTGTTCCCAAAAAGATAGGTGAAGGACGGCTTTCACACACACTTATCTCTCAGAACTGAGCATGTGGAGAGACTTTCGTTCATCTAGCACAAAGGGAACGGGTTGCAGGGGAAACTTTTACTCTGGTTTCTCAGTCTGTTTCCTAGTGCCGGTTTGAAGTTCCTGCAGTTTTCACTGTAAAACCGAGTTGGAGCTAGTACCTCCCCATATATATGTAAGGAGTGGAGTTTGCAACTGAAAAGACACTTTGTGTTCCCAACAAGCTAGGTGAAGGACGGCTTTCACACACAGTTATCTCTCAGAACTGAGCATGTGGAGAGACGTTCGTTCATCTAGCACAAAAGGAACGGGTTGCAGGAGAAACTTTTACTCTGGTTTCTCAGTCTGTTTCCTAGTGCCGGTTTGAAGTTCCTGCAGTTTTCACTGTAAAACCGAGTTGGAGCTTGTCTCTACCCATATATATATATGGAGTGGAGTTTGCAACTGAAAAGAAACTTTGTGTTCCCAACAAGCTAGGTGAAGGACGGCTTTCACACACACTTATCTCTCAGAACTGAGCATGTGGATAGACGTTCGTTCATCTAGCACAAAAGGAACGGGTTGCAGGGGAAACATTTACTCTGGTTTCTCAGTCTGTTTCCTAGTGCCGGTTTGAAGTTCCTGCAGTTTTCACTGTAAAACCGAGTTGGAGCTAGTACATCCCCACATATATGTATGGAGTTGTGTTTGCAACTGAAAAGAAACTTTGTGTTCCCAAAAAGCTAGGTGAAGGACGGCTTTCACACACACTTATCTCTCAGAACTGAGCATGTGGAGAGTCTTTCGTTCATCTAGCACAAAGGGAACGGGTTGCACGAGAAACTTTTACTCTGGTTTCTCAGTCTGTTTCCTAGTGCCGGTTTGAAGTTCCTGCAGTTTTCACTGTAAAACCGAGTTGGAGCTAGTACCTCCCCTATATATGTATGGAGTGGAGTTTGCAACTGAAAAGAAACTTAGTGTTCCCAACAAGCTAGGTGAAGGACGGCTTTCACACACACTTATCTCTCAGAACTGAGCATGTGGAGAGACGTTCGTTCATCTAGCACAAAGGGAACGGGTGGCAGGGGAAATTTTACTCTGGTTTCTCAGTCTGTTTCCTAGTGCCGGTTTGAAGTTCCTGCAGTTTTCACTGTAAAACCGAGTTGGAGCTAGTACCTCCCCATATATATGTAAGGACTGGAGTTTGCAACTGAAGAGACACTTTGTGTTCCCAACAAGCTAGGTGAAGGACGGCTTTCACACACACTTATCTCTCAGAACTGAGCATGTGTAGAGACGTTCGTTCATCTAGCACAAAAGGAACGGGTTGCAGGAGAAACTTTTACTCTGGTTTCTCAGTCTGTTTCCTAGTGCCGGTTTGAAATTCCTGCAGTTTTCACTGTAAAACCGATTTGGAGCTAGTCCCTACCCATATATATATATGGAGTGGAGTTTGCAACTGAAAAGAAACTTTGTGTTCCCAACAAGCTAGGTGAAGGACGGCTTTCACACACACTTATCTCTCAGAACTGAGCATGTGGAGAGACGTTCGTTCATCTAGCACAAAGGGAACGGGTTGCAGGAGAAACATTTACTCTGGTTTCTCAGTCTGTTTCCTAGTGCCGGTTTGAAGTTCCTGCAGTTTTCACTGTAAAACCGAGTTGGAGATAGTACCTCCCCATATATATGTATGGAGTGGAGTTTGCAACTGAAAAGAAACTTTGTGTTCCCAAAAAGATAGGTGAAGGACGGCTTTCACACACACTTATCTCTCAGAACTGAGCATGTGGAGAGACTTTCGTTCATCTAGCACAAAGGGAACGGGTTGCAGGGGAAACTTTTACTCTGGTTTCTCAGTCTGTTTCCTAGTGCCGGTTTGAAGTTCCTGCAGTTTTCACTGTAAAACCGAGTTGGAGCTAGTACCTCCCCATATATATGTAAGGAGTGGAGTTTGCAACTGAAAAGACACTTTGTGTTCCCAACAAGCTAGGTGAAGGACGGCTTTCACACACACTTATCTCTCAGAACTGAGCATGTGGAGAGACGTTCGTTCATCTAGCACAAAAGGAACGGGTTGCAGGAGAAACTTTTACTCTGGTTTCTCAGTCTGTTTCCTAGTGCCGGTTTGAAGTTCCTGCAGTTTTCACTGTAAAACCGAGTTGGAGCTTGTCTCTACCCATATATATATATGGAGTGGAGTTTGCAACTGAAAAGAAACTTTGTGTTCCCAACAAGCTAGCTGAAGGACGGCTTTCACACACACTTATCTCTCAGAACTGAGCATGTGGAGAGACGTTCGTTCATCTAGCACAAAAGGAACGGGTTGCAGGGGAAACATTTACTCTGGTTTCTCAGTCTGTTTCTTAGTGCCGGTTTGAAGTTCCTGCAGTTTTCACTGTAAAACCGAGTTGGAGCTAGTACCTCCCCATATATATGTATGGAGTGGAGTTTGCAACTGAAAAGAAACTTTGTGTTCCCAAAAAGCTAGGTGAAGGACGGCTTTCACACACACTTATCTCTCAGAACTGAGCATGTGGAGAGTCTTTCGTTCATCTAGCACAAAGGGAACGGGTTGCAGGAGAAACTTTTACTCTGGTTTCTCAGTCTGTTTCCTAGTGCCGGTTTGAAGTTCCTGCAGTTTTCACTGTAAAACCGATTTGGAGGTAGTACCTCCCCATATATATATATGGAGTGGAGTTTGCAACTGAAAAAAACTTTGTTTTCCCAACAAGCTAGGTGAAGGACGGCTTTCACACACACTTATCTCTCAGAACTGAGCATGTGGAGAGACGTTCGTTCATCTAGCACAAAGGGAACGGGTGGCAGGGGAAACATTTACTCTGGTTTCTCAGTCTGTTTCCTAGTGCCGGTTTGAAGTTCCTGCAGTTTTCACTGTAAAACCGAGTTGGAGCTAGTACCTCCCCATATATATGTATGGAGTGGAGTTTGCAAATGAAAAGAAACTTTGTGTTCCCAACAAGCTAGTTGAAGGACGGCTTTCACACACACTTATCCCTTAGAACTGAGCATGTGGAGAGACGTTCGTTCATCTAGCACAAAGGGAACGGTTTGCAGGAGAAATTTTACTCTGGTTTCTCAGTCTGTTTCCTAGTGCCGGTTAGAAATTCCTGGAGTTTTCACTGTAAAACCGAGTTGGAGCTAGTACCTCCCCATATATATGTATGGAGTGGAGTTTGCAACTGAAAAGAAACTTTGTGTTCCCAACAAGCTAGGTGAAGGACGGGTTTCACACACACTTATCTCTCAGAACTGAGCATGTGGAGAGACGTTCGTTCATCTAGCACTAAGGGAATGGGTTGCAGGAGAAACTATTACTCTGGTTTCTCAGTCTGTTTCCTAGTGCCAGTTTGAAGTTCCTGCAGTTTTCACTGTAAAACCGAGTTGGAGCTTGTAACTACCCATATATATGTATGGAGTGGAGTTTGCAACTGAAAAGAAACTAAGTGTTCCCAACCAGCTAGGTGAAGGACGGCTTTCACACACACTTATCTCTCAGAACTGAGCATTTGGAGAGACGTTCGTTCATCTAGCACAAAGGGAACGGGTTGAAGGAGAAACTTTTACTCTGGTTTCTCAGTCTGTTTCCTAGTGCCGGTTTGAATTTCCTGCAGTTTTCACTGTAAAACCGAGTTGGAGCTAGTCCCTACCCATATATATATATGGAGAGGTGTTTGCAACTTAAAAGAAACTTTGTGTTCCCAACAAGCTAGGTGAAGGACGGCTTTCACACACACTTATCTCTCAGAACTGAGCATGTGGAGAGACGTTCGTTCATCTAGCACAAAGGGAACGGGTTGCAGGGGAAACATTTACTCTGGTTTCTCAGTCTGTTTCCTAGAGCCGGTTTGAAGTTCCTGTAGTTTTCACTGTAAAACCGAGTTGGAACTAGTACCTCCCCATATATATGTATGGAGTGGAGTTTGCAACTGAAAAGAAACTTCGTGTTCCCAAAAAGATAGGTGAAGGACGGCTTTCACACACACTTATCTCTCAGAAATGAGCATGTGGAGAGACTTTCGTTCATCTAGCACAAAGGGAACGGGTTCCAGGAGAAACTTTTACTCTGGTTTCTCAGTCTGTTTCCTAGTGCCGGTTTGAAGTTCCTGCAGTTTTCACTGTAAAACCGAGTTGGAGCTAGTACCTCACCATATATATATATGGAGTGGAGTTTGCAACTGAAAAGAAACTTTGTGTTCCCAACAAGCTAGGTGAAGGACGGCCCTCACACACACATATCTCTCAGAACTGAGCATGTGGAGAGACGTTCGTTCATCTAGCACAAAGGGAACGGGTTGCAGGAGAAACTTTTACTCTGGTTTCTCAGTCTGTTTCCTAGTGCCGGTTTGAAGTTCCTGCAGTTTTCACTGTAAAACCGAGTTGGAGCTAGTACCTCCCCATATATATGTATGGAGTGGAGTTTGCAACTGAAAAGAAACTTTGTGTTCCCAACAAGCTAGGTGAAGGACGGCTTTTACACACACTTATCTCTCAGTACTGAGCATGTGGAGAGACGCTCGTTCATCTAGCACAAAGAGAACGGGTTGCAGGAGAAACTTTTACTCTGGTTTCTCAGTCTGTTTCCTAGTGCCGGTTTGAAGTTCCTGCAGTTTTCACTGTAAAACCGAGTTGGAGCTAGTACCTCCCCTATATATGTATGGAGTGGAGTTTGCAACTGAAAAGAAACTTAGTGTTCCCAACAAGCTAGGTGAAGGACGGCTTTCACACACACTTATCTCTCAGAACTGAGCATGTGGAGAGACGTTCGTTCATCTAGCACAAAGGGAACGGGTGGCAGGGGAAATTTTACTCTGGTTTCTCAGTCTGTTTCCTAGTGCCGGTTTGAAGTTCCTGCAGTTTTCACTGTAAAACCGAGTTGGAGCTAGTACCTCCCCATATATATGTAAGGACTGGAGTTTGCACTTGAAGAGACACTTTGTGTTCCCAACAAGCTAGGTGAAGGACGGCTTTCACACACACTTATCTCTCAGAACTGAGCATGTGGAGAGACGTTCGTTCATCTAGCACAAAAGAAACGGGTTGCAGGAGAAACTTTTACTCTGATTTCTGAGTCTGTTTCCTAGTGCCGGTTTGAAGTTCCTGCAGTTTTCACTATAAAACCGATTTGGAGCTAGTCCCTACCCATATATATATATGGAGTGGAGTTTGCAACTGAAAAGAAACTTCGTGTTCCCAACAAGCTAGTTGCAGGACGGCTTTCACACACACTTATCTCTCAGAACTGAGCATGTGGAGAGACGTTCGTTCATCTAGCACAAAGGGAACGGGTTGCAGGAGAAACATTTACTCTGGTTTCTCAGTCTGTTTCCTAGTGCCGGTTTGAAGTTCCTGCAGTTTTCACTGTAAAACCGAGTTGGAGATAGTACCTCCCCATATATATGTATGGAGTGGAGTTTGCAACTGAAAAGAAACTTTGTGTTCCCAAACAGATAGGTGAAGGACGGCTTTCACACACACTTATCTCTCAGAACTGAGCATGTGGAGAGACTTTCGTTCATCTAGCACAAAGGGAACGGGTTGTAGGGGAAAATTTTACTCTGGTTTCTCAGTCTGTTTCCTAGTGCCGGTTTGAAGTTCCTGCAGTTTTCACTGTAAAACCGAGTTGGAGCTAGTACCTCCCCATATATATGTAAGGAGTGGAGTTTGCAACTGAAAAGACACTTTGTGTTCCCAACAAGCTAGGTGAAGGACGGCTTTCACACACAGTTATCTCTCAGAACTGAGCATGTGGAGAGACGTTCGTTCATCTAGCACAAAAGGAACGGGTTGCAGGAGAAACTTTTACTCTGGTTTCTCAGTCTGTTTCCTAGTGCCGGTTTGAAGTTCCTGCAGTTTTCACTGTAAAATCGAGTTGGAGCTTGTCTCTACCCATATATATATATGGAGTGGAGTTTGCAACTGAAAAGAAACTTTGTGTTCCCAACAAGCTAGGTGAAGGACGGCTTTCACACACACTTATCTCTCAGAACTGAGCATGTGGAGAGACGTTCGTTCATCTAGCACAAAAGGAACGGGTTGCAGGAGAAACTTTTACTCTGGTTTCTCAGTCTGTTTCCTAGTGCCGGTTTGAAGTTCCTGCAGTTTTCACTGTAAAACCGAGTTGGAGCTTATCTCTACCCATATATATATATGGAGTGGAATTTGCAACTGAAAAGAAACTTTGTGTTCCCAACAAGCTAGGTGAAGGACGGCTTTCACACACACTTATCTCTCAGAACTGAGCATGTGGAGAGACCTTCGTTCATCTAGCACAAAAGGAACGGGTTGCAGGGGAAACATTTACTCTGGTTTCTCAGTCTGTTTCCTAGTGCCGGTTTGAAGTTCCTGCAGTTTTCACTGTAAAACCGAGTTGGAGCTAGTACCTCCCCATATATATGTATGGAGTGGAGTTTGCAACTGAAAAGAAACTTTGTGTTCCCAACAAGCTAGGTGAAGGACGGCTTTCACACACACTTATCTCTCAGAACTGAGCATGTGGAGAGTCTTTCGTTCATCTAGCACAAAGGGAACGGGTTGCAGGAGAAACTTTTACTCTGGTTTCTCAGTCTGTTTCCTAGTGCCGGTTTGAAGTTCCTGCAGTTTTCACTGTAAAACCGAGTTGGAGCTAGTACCTCCCCTATATATGTATGGAGTGGAGTTTGCAACTGAAAAGAAACTTAGTGTTCCCAACAAGCTAGGTGAAGGACGGCTTTCACACACACTTATCTCTCAGAACTGAGCATGTGGAGAGACGTTCGTTCATCTAGCACAAAGGGAACGGGTGGCAGGGGAAATTTTACTCTGGTTTCTCAGTCTGTTTCCTAGTGCCGGTTTGAAGTTCCTGCAGTTTTCACTGTAAAACCGAGTTGGAGCTAGTACCTCCCCATATATATATATGGAGAGGTGTTTGCAACTTAAAAGAAACTTTGTGTTCCCAACAAGCTAGGTGAAGGACGGGTTTCACACACACTTATCTCTCAGAACTGAGCATGTGGAGAGACGTTCGTTCAACTAGCACAAAGGGAACGGGTTTCAGGAGAAACTTTTACTCTGGTTTCTCAGTCTGTTTCCTAGTGCCGGTTTGAAGTTCCTGCAGTTTTCACTGTAAAACCGAGTTGGAGGTAGTAACTCCCCATATATATGTATGGAGTGGAGTTTGCAACTGAAAAGAAACTTTGTGTTCCCAACAAGCTAGGTGAAGGACGGCTTTCACACACACTTATCTCTCAGAACTGAGCATGTGGAGAGACTTTCGTTCATCTAGCACAAAGGGAACGGGTTGCAGGAGAAACTTTTACTCTGGGTTCTCAGTCTGTTTCCTAGTGCCGGTTTGAAGTTCCTGCAGATTTCACTGTATAACCGATTTGTAGGTAGTACCTCCCCATATATATATATTGAGTGGAGTTTGCAACTGAAAAGAAACTTTGTTTTCCCAACAAGCTAGGTGAAGGACGGGTTTAACACACACTTATTTCTCAGAAATGAGCATGTGGAGCGACGTTCGTTCATCTAGCACAAAGGGAACGGGTTGCAGGAGAAACTTTTACTCTGGTTTCTCAGTCTGTTTCCTAGTGCCGGTTTGAAGTTCCTGCAGTTTTCACTGTAACACCGAGTTGGAGCTAGTACCTCCCCATATATATGTATGGAGTGGAGTTTGCAACTGAAAAGAAACTTAGTGTTCCCAACAAGCTAGGTGAAGGACGGCTTTCACACACACTTATCTCTCAGAACTGAGCATGTGGAGAGATGTTCGTTCATCTAGCACAAAGGGAACGGGTTGCAGGAGAAACTTTTACTCTGGTTTCTCAGTCTGTTTCCTAGTGCCGGTTTGAAGTTCCTGCAGTTTTCACTGTAAAACCGAGTTGGAACTAGTACCTCCCCATATATATGTATGGAGTGGAGTTTGCAACTGAAAAGAAACTTTGTGTTCCCAACAAGCTAGGTGAAGGACGGCTTTCACACACACTTATCTCTCAGAACTGAGCATGTGGAGAGACGTTCGTTCATCTAGCACAAAGGGAAAGGGTTGCAGGAGAAACTTTTACACTGGTTTCTCAGTCTGTTTCCTAGTGCCGGTTTGAAGTTCCTGCAGTTTTCACTGTAAAACCGAGTTGGAGCTAGTACCTCCCCATATATATCTATGGAGTGGAGTTTGCAACTGAAAAGAGACTTTGTGTTCCCAACAAGCTAGGTGAAGGACGGCTTTCACACACACTTATCTCTCAGATCTGAGCATGTGGAGAGACGTTCGTTCATCTAGCACAAAGGGAACGGGTTGCAGGTGAAACATTTACTCTGGTTTCTCAGTCTGTTTCCTAGTGCCGGTTTGAAGTTCCTGCCGTTTTCACTGTAAAACCGTGTTGGAGCTAGTACCTCCCCATATATATGTATGGAGTGGAGTTTGCAACTAAAAAGAAACTTTGTGTTCCCAACAAGCTAGGTGAAGGACGGCTTTCACACACATTTATCTCTCAGAACTGAGCATGTGGAGAGACGTTCGTTCATCTAGCACAAAGGGAACGGGTTGCAGGAGAAACTTTTACTCTGGTTTCTCAGTCTGTTTCCTAGTGCCGGTTTGAAGTTCCTGCAGTTTTCACTGTAAAACCGAGTTGGAGCTAGTCCCTACCCATATATATATATGGAGAGGTGTTTGCAACTGAAAAGAAACTTTGTGTTCCCAACAAGCTAGGTGAAGGACGGCTTTCACACACACTTATCTCTCAGAACTGAGCATGTGGAGAGACGTTCGTTCATCTAGCACAAAAGGAACGGGTTGCAGGGGAAACATTTACTCTTGTTTCTCAGTCTGTTTCCTAGTGCCGGTTTGAAGTTCCTGCAGTTTTCACTGTAAAACCGAGTTGGAGCTAGTCCCTCCCCATATATATGTATGGAGTGGAGTTTGCAACTGAAAAGAAACTTTGTGTTCCCAAAAAGATAGGTGAAGGACGGCTTTCACACACACTTATCTCTCAGAACTGAGCATGTGGAGAGACTTTCGTTCATCTGGCACAAAGGGAACGGGTTGCAGGAGAAACTTTTACTCTGGATTCTCAGTCTGTTTCCTAGTGCCGGTTTGAAGTTCCTGCAGTTTTCACTGTATAACCGATTTGTAGGTAGTACCTCCTCATATATATATATGGAGTGGAGTTTGCAACTGAAAAGAAACTTTGTTTTCCCAACAAGCTAGATGAAGGACGGGTTTCACACACACTTATTTCTCAGAACTGAGCATGTGGAGAGACGTTCGTTCATCTAGCACAAAGGGAACGGGTTGCAGGAGAAACTTTTACTCTGGTTTCTCAGTCTGTATCCTAGTGCCGGTTTGAAGTTCCTGCAGTTTTCGCTGTAAAACCGAGTAGGAGCTAGTAACTCCCCATATATATGTATGGAGTGGAGTTTGCAACTGAAAAGAAACTTAGTGTTCCCAACAAGCTAGGTGAAGGACGGCTTTCACACACACTTATCTCTCAGAACTGAGCAAGTGGAGAGACGTTCGTTCATCTAGCACAAAAGGAACGGGTTGCAGGGGAAACATTTACTCTTGTTTCTCAGTCTGTTTCCTAGTGCCGGTTTGAAGTTCCTGCAGTTTTCACTGTAAAACCGAGTTGGAGCTAGTCCCTCCCCATATATATGTATGGAGTGGAGTTTGCAACTGAAAAGAAACTTTGTGTTCCCAAAAAGATAGGTGAAGGACGGCTTTCACACACACTTATCTCTCAGAACTGAGCATGTGGAGAGACTTTCGTTCATCTGGCACAATGGGAACGGGTTGCAGGAGAAACTTTTACTCTGGATTCTCAGTCTGTTTCCTAGTGCCGGTTTGAAGTTCCTGCAGTTTTCACTGTATAACCGATTTGTAGGTAGTACCTCCCCATATATATATATGGAGTGGAGTTTGCAACTGAAAAGAAACTTTGTTTTCCCAACAAGCTAGGTGAAGGACGGGTTTCTCACACACTTATTTCTCAGAACTGAGCATGTGGAGAGACGTTCGTTCATCTAGCACAAAGGGAACGGGTTGCAGGAGAAACTTTTACTCTGGTTTCTCAGTCTGTTTCCTAGTGCCGGTTTGAAGTTCCTGCAGTTTTCACTGTAAAACCGAGTTGGAGCTAGTACCTCCCCATATATATGTATGGAGTGGAGTTTGCAACTGAAAAGAAACTTTGTGTTCCCAACAAGCTAGGTGAAGGACGGCTTTCACACACACTTATCTCTCAGAACTGAGCATGTGGAGAGACGTTCGTTCATCTAGCACAAAGGGAAAGGGTTGCAGGAGAAACTTTTACACTGGTTTCTCAGTCTGTTTCCTAGTGCCGGTTTGAAGTTCCTGCAGTTTTCACTGTAAAGCCGAGTTGGAGCTAGTACCTCCCCATATATATGTATGGAGTGGAGTTTGCAACTGAAAAGAGACTTTGTGTTCCCAACAAGCTAGGTGAAGGACGGCTTTCACACACACTTATCTCTCAGATCTGAGCATGTGGAGAGACGTTCGTTCATCTAGCACAAAGGGAACGGGTTGCAGGGGAAACATTTACTCTGGTTTCTCAGTCTGTTTCCTAGTGCCGGTTTGAAGTTCCTGCCGTTTTCACTGTAAAACCGTGTTGGAGCTAGTACCTCCCCATATATATGTATGGAGTGGAGTTTGCAACTGAAAAGAAACTTTGTGTTCCCAACAAGCTAGGTGAAGGACGGCTTTCACACACATTTATCTCTCAGAACTGAGCATGTGGAGAGACGTTCGTTCATCTAGCACAAAGGGAACGGGTTGCAGGAGAAACTTTTACTCTGGTTTCTCAGTCTGTTTCCTAGTGCCGGTTTGAAGTTCCTGCAGTTTTCACTGTAAAACCGAGTTGGAGCTAGTACCTCCCCATATATATGTATGGAGTGGAGTTTGCAACTGAAAAGAAACTTTGTGTTCCCAAAAAGATAGGTGAATGACGGCTTTCACACACACTTATCTCTCAGAACTGAGCATGTGGAGAGACGTTCGTTCATCTAGCACAAATGGAACGGGTTGCAGGAGAAACTTTTACTGTGGTTTCTCAGTCTGTTTCCTAGTGCCGGTGTGAAGTTCCTGCAATTTTCACTGTAAAACCGATTTGGAGGTAGTACCTCCCCATATATATATATGGAGTGGAGTTTGCAACTGAAAAGAAACTTTGTGTTCCCAACAAGCTCGGTGAAGGACGGCTTTCACACACAATTATCTCTCAGAACTGAGCATGTGGAGAGACGTTCGTTCATCTAGCACAAAGGGAACGGGTGGCAGGGGAAACATTTACTCTGGTTTCTCAGTCTGTTTCCTAGTGCCGGTTTGAAGTTCCTGCAGTTTTCACTGTAAAACCGAGTTGGAGCTAGTACCTCCCCATATATATGTATGGAGTGGTGTTTGCAACTGAAAAGAAACTTTGTGTTCCCAACAAGCTAGGTGAAGGACGGCTTTCACACACACTTATCTCTCAGTACTGAGCATGTGGAGAGACGTTCGTTCATCTAGCACAAAGGGAACGGTTTGCAGGAGAAACTTTTACTCTGGTTTCTCAGTCTGTTTCCTAGTGCCGGTTAGAAATTCCTGCAGTTTTCACTGTAAAACCGAGTTGGAGCTAGTCCCTACCCATATATATATATGGAGTGGAGTTTGCAACTGTAAAGAAACTTTGTGTTCCCAATAAGCTAGGTGAAGGACGGGTTTCACACACAATTATCTCTCAGAACTGAGCATGTGGAGAGACGTTCGTTCATCTTACACAAAGGGAATGGGTTGCAGGAGAAACTTTTACTCTGGTTTCTCAGTCTGTTTCCTAGTGCCGGTTTGAAGTTCCTGCACTTTTCACTGTAAAACCGAGTTGGAGCTAGTAACTCCCCATATATATGTATGGAGTGGAGTTTGCAACTGAAAAGAAACTTAGTGTTCCCAACAAGCTAGGTGAAGGACGGCTTTCACACACACTTATCTCTCAGAACTGAGCATGTGGAGAGACGTTCGTTCATCTAGCACAAAGGGAACGGGTTGAAGGAGAAACTTTTACTCTGGTTTCTCAGTCTGTTTCCTAGTGCCGGTTTGAAGTTCCTGCAGTTTTCACTGTAAAATCGAGTTGGAGCTAGTACCTCCCCATATATATGTATGGAGTGGAGTTTGCAACTGAAAAGAAACTTTGTGTTCCCAACAAGCTAGGTGAAGGACGGCTTTCACACACAATTATCTCTCAGAACTGAGCATGTGGAGAGACGTTCGTTCATCTAGCACAAAGGGAACGGGTTGCAGGAGAAACTTTTACTCTGGTTTCTCAGTCTGTTTCCTAGTGCCGTTTTGAAGTTCCTGCAGTTTTCACTGTAAAACCGAGTTGGAGCTAGTACCTCCCCATATATATGTATGGAGTGGAGTTTGCAACTGAAAAGAAACTTTGTGTTCCCAACAAGCTAGGTGAAGGACGGCTTTCACACACACTTATCTCTCAGAACTGAGCATGTGGAGAGACTTTCGTTCATCTAGCACAAAGGGAACGGGTTGCAGGAGAAACTTTTTCTCTGGTTTCTCAGTCTGTTTCCTAGTGCCGGTTTGAAGTTCCTGCAGTTTTCACTGTAAAACCGAGTTGGAGCTAGTACCTCACCATATATATATATGGAGTGGAGTTTGCAACTGAAAAGAAACTTTGTGTTCCCAACAAGCTAGGTGAAGGACGGCTTTCACACACACTTATCTCTCAGAACTGAGCATGTGGAGAGACTTTCGTTCATCTAGCACAAAGGGAACGGGTTGCAGGAGAAACTTTTTCTCTGGTTTCTCAGTCTGTTTCCTAGTGCCGGTTTGAAGTTCCTGCAGTTTTCACTGTAAAACCGAGTTGGAGCTAGTACCTCACCATATATATATATGGAGTGGAGTTTGCAACTGAAAAGAAACTTTGTGTTCCCAACAAGCTAGGTGAAGGACGGCTTTCACACACACTTATCTCTCAGAACTGAGCATGTGGAGAGACGTTCGTTCATCTAGCACAAAAGGAACGGGTTGCAGGGGAAACATTTACTCTGGTTTCTCAGTCTGTTTCCTAGTGCCGGTTTAAAGTTCCTGCAATTTTCACTGTAAAACCGAGTTGGAGCTAGTACCTCCCCATATATATGTATGGAGTGGAGTTTGCAACTGAAAAGAAACTTTGTGTTCCCAACAAGCTAGGTGAAGCACGGCTTTCACACACAATTATCTCTCAGAACTGAGCATGTGGAGAGACTTTCGTTCATCTAGCACAAAAGGAACGGGTTGCAGGGGAAACATTTACTCTGGTTTCTCTGTCTGTTTCCTAGTGCCGGTTTGAAGTTCCTGCAGTTTTCACTGTAAAACCGAGTTGGAGCTAGTACCTCCCCATATATATGTATGGAGTGGAGTTTGCAACTGAAAAGAAACTTTGTGTTCCCAACAAGCTAGGTGAAGGACGGCTTTCACACACACTTATCTCTCAGAACTGAGCATGTGGAGAGACTTTCGTTCATCTAGCACAAAGGGAACGGGTTGCAGGAGAAACTTTTTCTCTGGTTTCTCAGTCTGTTTCCTAGTGCCGGTTTGAAGTTCCTGCAGTTTTCACTGTAAAACCGAGTTGGAGCTAGTACCTCACCATATATATATATGGAGTGGAGTTTGCAACTGAAAAGAAACTTTGTGTTCCCAACAAGCTAGGTGAAGGACGGCTTTCACACACACTTATCTCTCAGAACTGAGCATGTGGAGAGACGTTCGTTCATCTAGCACAAAAGGAACGGGTTGCAGGGGAAACATTTACTCTGGTTTCTCAGTCTGTTTCCTAGTGCCGGTTTGAAGTTCCTGCAGTTTTCACTGTAAAACCGAGTTGGAGCTAGTACCTCCCCATATATATGTATGGAGTGGAGTTTGCAACTGAAAAGAAACTTTGTGTTCCCAACAAGCTATGTGAAGGACGGCTTTCACACACACTTATCTCTCAGAACTGAGCATGTGGAGAGACTTTCGTTCATCTAGCCCAAAGGGAACGGGTTGCAGGAGAAACTTTTTCTCTGGTTTCTCAGTCTGTTTCCTAGTGCCGGTTTGAAGTTCCTGCAGTTTTCACTGTAAAACCGAGTTGGAGCTAGTACCTCACCATATATATATATGGAGTGGAGTTTGCAACTGAAAAGAAACTTTGTGTTCCCAACAAGCTAGGTGAAGGACGGCTTTCACACACACTTATCTCTCAGAACTGAGCATGTGGAGAGACGTTCGTTCATCTAGCACAAAAGGAACGGGTTGCAGGGGAAACATTTACTCTGGTTTCTCAGTCTGTTTCCTAGTGCCGGTTTGAAGTTCCTGCAGTTTTCACTGTAAAACCGAGTTGGAGCTAGTACCTCCCCATATATATGTATGGAGTGGAGTTTGCAACTGAAAAGAAACTTTGTGTTCCCAACAAGCTAGGTGAAGGACGGCTTTCACACACACTTATCTCTCAGAACTGAGCATGTGGAGAGACTTTCGTTCATCTAGCACAAAGGGAACGGGTTGCAGGAGAAACTTTTACTCTGGTTTCTCAGTCTGTTTCCTAGTGCCGGTTTGAAGTTCCTGCAGTTTTCACTGTAAAACAGATTTGGAGGTAGTACCTCCCCATATATATATATGGAGTGGAGTTTGCAACTGAAAAGAAACTTTGTGTTCCCAACAAGCTATGTGAAGGACGGCTTTCACACACACTTATCTCTCAGAACTGAGCATGTGCAGAGACGTTCGTTCATCTAGCACAAAGGGAACGGGTGGCAGTGGAAACATTTACTCTGGTTTCTCAGTCTGTTTCCTAGTGCCGGTTTGAAGTTCCTGCAGTTTTCACTGTAAAACAGATTTGGAGGTAGTACCTCCCCATATATATATATGGAGTGGAGTTTGCAACTGAAAAGAAACTTTGTGTTCCCAACAAGCTATGTGAAGGACGGCTTTCACACACACTTATCTCTCAGAACTGAGCATGTGCAGAGACGTTCGTTCATCTAGCACAAAGGGAACGGGTTGCAGGAGAAACTTTTACTCTGGTTTCTCAGTCTGTTTCCTAGTGCCGTTTTGAAGTTCCTGCAGTTTTCACTGTAAAACTTAGTTGGAGCTAGTACCTCCCCATATATATGTATGGAGTGGAGTTTGCAACTGAAAAGAAACTTTGTGTTCCCAACAAGCTAGGTGAAGGACGGCTTTCACACACAATTATCTCTCAGAACTGAGCATGTGGAGAGACGTTCGTTCATCTAGCACAAAGGGAACGGGTTGCAGGGGAAACATTTACTCTGGTTTCTCAGTCTGTTTCCTAGTGCCAGTTTGAAGTTCCTGCCTTTTTCACTGTAAAACAGTGTTGGAGCTAGTACCTCCCCATATATATGTATGGAGTGGAGTTAGCAACTAAAAAGAAACTTTGTGTTCCCCACAAGCTAGGTGAAGGACGGCTTTCACACACACTTATCTCTCAGAACTGAGCATGTGGAGAGACTTTCGTTCATCTAGCACAAAGGGAACGGGTTGCAGGAGAAACTTTTTCTCTGGTTTCTCAGTCTGTTTCCTAGTGTCGGTTTGAAGTTCCTGCAGTTTTCACTGTAAAACCGAGTTGGAGCTAGTACCTCACCATATATATATTTGGAGTGGAGTTTGCAACTGAAAAGAAACTTTGTGTTCCCAACAAGCTAGGTGAAGGACGGCTTTCACACACACTTATCTCTCAGAACTGAGCATTTGGAGAGACGTTCGTTCATCTAGCACAAAAGGAACGGGTTGCAGGGGAAACATTTACTCTGTTTTCTCAGTCTGTTTCCTAGTGCCGGTTTGAAGTTCCTGCAGTTTTCACTGTAAAACCGAGTTGGAGCTAGTACCTCCCCATATATATGTATGGAGTGGAGTTTGCAACTGAAAAGAAACTTTGTGTTCCCAACAAGCTAGGTGAAGGACGGCTTTCACACACACTTATCTCTCAGAACTGAGCATGTGGAGAGACTTTCGTTCATCTAGCACAAAGGGAACGGGTTGCAGGAGAAACTTTTACTCTGGTATCTCAGTCTGTTTCCTAGTGCCGGTTTGAAGTTCCTGCAGTTTTCACTGTAAAACAGATTTGGAGGTAGTACCTCCCCATATATATATATGGAGTGGAGTTTGCAACTGAAAAGAAACTTTGTGTTCCCAACAAGCTATGTGAAGGACGGCTTTCACACACACTTATCTCTCAGAACTGAGCATGTGCAGAGACGTTCGTTCATCTAGCACAAAGGGAACGGGTGGCAGTGGAAACATTTACTCTGGTTTCTCAGTCTGTTTCCTAGTGCCGGTTTGAAGTTCCTGCATTTTTCACTGTAAAACCGAGTTGGATCTAGTACCTCCCCATATATATATATGGAGTGGATTTTCCAAATGAAAAGAAACTTTGTGTTCCCAACAAGCTAGGTGAAGGACGGCTTTCACACACACTTATCTCTCAGAACTGAGCATGTGGAGAGACGTTCGTTCATCTAGCACAAAGGGAACGGTTTGCAGGAGAAATTTTACTCTGGTTTCTCAGTCTGTTTCCTAGTGCCGGTTAGAAATTCCTGCAGTTTTCACTGTAAAACCGAGTTTTAGCTAGTCCCTACCCATATATATATATGGAGTGGAGTTTGCAACTGAAAAGAATCTTTGTGTTCCCAACAAGCTAGGTGAAGGACGGGATTCACACACACTTATCTCTCAGAACTGAGCATGTGGAGAGACGTTCGTTCATCTAGCACAAAGGGAATGGGTTGCAGGAGAAACTTTTACTGTGGTTTCTCAGTCTGTTTCCTAGTGCCGGTTTGAAGTTCCTGCAGTTTTCACTGTAAAACCGATTTGGTGCTAGTTACTGCCCATATATATGTATGGAGTGGAGTTTGCAACTGAAAAGAAACTTTGTGTTCCCAACAAGCTAGGTGAAGGACGGCTTTCACACACACTTATCTCTCAGAACTGAGCATGTGGAGAGTCGTTCGTTCATCTAGCACAAAGGGAACGGGTTGAAGGAGAAACTTTTACTCTGGTTTCTCAGTCTGTTTCCTAGTGCCGGTTTGAAGTTCCTGCAGTTTTCACTGTAAAACCGAGTTGGAGCTAGTCCCTACCCATATATATATATGGAGAGATGTTTGCAACTGAAAAGAAACTTTGTGTTCCGAACAAGCTAGGTGAAGGACGGCTTTCACACACACTTATCTCTCAGAACTGAGCACGTGGATAGACGTTCGTTCATCTAGCACAAAAGGAACGGGTTGCAAGGGAAACATTTACTCTGGTTTCTCAGTCTGTTTCCTAGTGCCGGTTTGAAGTTCCTGCAGTTTTCACTGTAAAACCGATTTGGAGCTAGTACCTCCCCATATATATGTATGGAGTGGAGTTTGCAACTGAAAAGAAACTTTGTGTTCCCAAAAAGATAGGTGAAGGACGGCTTTCACACACACTTTTCTCTCAGAACTGAGCATGTGGAGAGACTTTCGTTCATCTAGCACAAAGGGAACGGGTAGCAGGAGAAACTTTTACTCTGGTTTCTCAGTCTGTATCCTAGTGCCGGTTTGAAGTTCCTGCAGTTTTCACTGTATAATCGATTTGGAGGTAGTACCTCCCCATATATATATATGGAGTGGAGTTTGCAACTGAAAAGAAACTTTGTGTTCCCATCAAGCTAGGTGAAGGACGGCTTTCACACACACTTATCTCTCAGAACTGAGCATGTGGAGAGACGTTCGTTCATCTAGCACAAAGGGAACGGGTGGCAGGGGAAACATTTACTCTGGTTTCTCAGTCTGTTTCCTAGTGCCGGTTTGAAGTTCCTGCAGTTTTCACTGTAAAACCGAGTTGGAGCTAGTACCTCCCCATATATATGTATGGAGTGGAGTTTGCAACTGAAAAGAAACTTTGTGTTCCCAACAAGCTAGGTGAAGGACGGCTTTCACACACACTTATCTCTCAGAACTGAGCATGAGGAGAGACGTTCGTTCATCTAGCACAAAGGAAACGGGTTGCAGGGGAAACTTTTACTCTGGTTTCTCAGTCTGTTTCCTAGTGCCGTTTTGAAGTTCCTGCAGTTTTCACTGTAAAACCGAGTTGGAGCTAGTACCTCAACATATATATGTATGGAGTGGAGTTTGCAACTGAAAAGAAACTTTGTGTTCCCAACAAGCTAGGAGAAGGACGGCTTTCACACACACATATCTCTCAGAACTGAGCATGTGGAGAGACGTTCGTTCATCTAGCACAAAGGGAACGGGTTGCAGGAGAAACATTTACTCTGGTTTCTCAGTCTGTTTCCTAGTGCCGGTTTGAAGTTCCTGCCGTTTTCACTGTAAAACAGTGTTGGAGCTAGTACCTCCCCATATATATGTATGGAGTGGAGTTAGCAACTAAAAAGAAACTTTGTGTTCCCAACAAGCTAGGTGAAGGACGGCTTTCACACACACTTATCTCTCAGAACTGAGCATGTGGAGAGACTTTCGTTCATCTAGCACAAAGGGAACGGGCTGCAGGAGAAACTTTTTCTCTGGTTTCTCAGTCTGTTTCCTAGTGCCGGTTTGAAGTTCCTGCAGTTTTCACTGTAAAACCGAGTTGGAGCTAGTACCTCACCATATATATGTATGGAGTGGAGTTTGCAACTGAAAAGAAACTTTGTGTTCCCAACAAGCTAGGTGAAGGACGGCTTTCACACACACTTATCTCTCAGAACTGAGCATGTGGAGAGAGGTTCGTTCATCTAGCACAAAAGGAACGGGTTGCAGGGGAAACATTTACTCTGGTTTCTCAGTCTGTTTCCTAGTGCCGGTTTGAAGTTCCTGCAGTTTTCACTGTAAAACCGAGTTGGAGCTAGTACCTCCCCATATATATGTACGGAGTGGAGTTTGCAACTGAAAAGAAACTTTGTGTTCCCAAAAAGATAGGTGAAGGACGGCTTTCACACACACTTATCTCTCAGAACTGAGCATGTGGAGAGACTTTCGTTCATCTAGCACAAAGGGAACGGGTTGCAGGAGAAACTTTTACTCTGGTTTCTCAGTCTGTTTCCTAGTGCCGGTTTGAAGTTCCTGCAGTTTTCACTGTAAAACCGAGTTGGAGCTAGTACCTCCCCATATGTATATATGGAGTGGAGATTTCAACTGAAAAGAAACTTTGTGTTCCCAACAAGCTAGGTGAAGGACGGCTTTCACACACACTTATCTCTCAGAACTGAGCATGTGGAGAGACGTTCGTTCATCTAGCACAAAGGGAACGGTTTGCAGGAGAAACTTTTACTCTGGTTTCTCAGTCTGTTTCCTAGTGCCGGTTTGAAGTTCCTGCAGTTTTCACTGTAAAACCAAGTTGGAGCTAGTCCCTACCCATATATATATATGGAGAGATGTTTGCAACTGAAAAGAAACTTTGTGTTCCGAACAAGCTAGGTGAAGGACGGCTTTCACACACACTTATCTCTCAGAACTGAGCACGTGGATAGACGTTCGTTCATCTAGCACAAAAGGAACGGGTTGCAGGGGAAACATTTACTCTGGTTTCTCAGTCTGTTTCCTAGTGCCGGTTTGAAGTTCCTGCAGTTTTCACTGTAAAACCGAGTTGGAGCTAGTACCTCCCCATATATATATATGGAGTGGAGTTTTCAACTGAAAAGAAACTTTGTGTTCCCAAAATGATAGGTGAAGGACGGCTTTCACACACTCTTTTCTCTCAGAACTGAGCATGTGGAGAGACTTTCGTTCATCTAGCACAAAGGGAACGTGTGGCAGGGGAAACATTTACTCTGGTTTCTCAGTCTGTTTCCTAGTGCCGGTTTGAAGTTCCTGCAGTTTTCACTGTAAAACCGAGTTGGAGCTAGTACCTCCCCATATATATGTATGGAGTGGAGTTTGCAACTGAAAAGAATCTTTGTGTTCCCAACAAGCTAGGTGAAGGACGGCTTTCACACACACTTATCTCTCAGAACTGAGCATGAGGAGAGACGTTCGTTCATCTAGCACAAAGGAAACGGGTTGCAGAGGAAACTTTTACTCTGGTTTCTCAGTCTGTTTCCTAGTGCCGTTTTGAAGTTCCTGCAGTTTTCACTGTAAAACCGAGTTGGAGCTAGTACCTCCCCATATATATGTATGGAGTGGAGTTTGCAACTGAAAAGAAACTTTGTGTTCCCAACAAGGTAGGAGAAGTACGGCTTTCACAAACACTTATCTCGCAGAACTGAGCATGTGGAGAGACGTTCGTTCATCTAGCACAAAGGGAACGGGTTGCAGGAGAAACTTTTACTCTGGTTTCTCAGTCTGTTTCCTAGTGCCGGTTTGAAGTTCCTGCAGTTTTCACTGTAAAACGGAGTTGGAGCTAGTATCTCCCCATATATATATATGGAGTGGAGTTTGAAACTGAAAAGAAACTTTGTGTTCCCAACAAGCTAGGTGAAGGACGGCTTTCACACACACTTATCTCTCAGAAATGAGCATGTGGAGAGACGTTCGTTCATCTAGCACAAAGGGAACGGGTTGCAGGGGAAACATTTACTCTGGTTTCTCAGTCTGTTTCCTAGTGCCGGTTTGAAGTTCCTGCCGTTTACACTGTAAAACCGTGTTGGAGCTAGTACATCCCCATATATATATGTATGGAGTGTAGTTTACAACTAAAAAGAAACTTTGTGTTCCCAACAATCTAGGTGAAAGACGGCTTTCACACACACTTATCTCTCAGAACTGAGCATGTGGAGAGACTTTCGTTCATCTAGCACAAAGGGAACGGGTTGCAGGAGAAACTTTTACTCTGGTTTCTCAGTCTGTTTCCTAGTGCCGGTTTGAAGTTACTGCAGTTTTCACTGTAAAACCGAGTTGGAGCTAGTACCTCCCCATATATATGTAAGGAGTGGAGTTTGCAACTGAAAAGAAACTTTGTGTTCACAACAAGCTAGGTGAAGGACGGCTTTCACACACACATATCTCTCAGAACTGAGCATGTGGAGAGACGTTCGTTCATCTAGCACAAAGGGAACGGGTTGCAGGAGAAACTTTTACTCTGGTTTCTCAGTCTGTTTCCTAGTGCCGGTTTGAAGTTCCTGCAATTTTCACTGTAAAACCGAGTTGGAGCTAGTACCTCCCCATATATATGTAAGGATTGGAGTTTGCAACTGAAAAGAAACTTTGTGTTCCCAACAAGCTAGGTGAAGGACGGCTTTCACACACACTTATCTCTCAGAACTGAGCATGTGGAGAGACGTTCGTTCATCTAGCACAAAGGGAACGGGTTGCAGGAGAAACTTTTACTCTGGTTTCTCAGTCTGTTTCCTAGTGCCGGTTTGAAGTTCCTGCAGTTTTCACTGTACAACCGAGTTGGAGCTAGTACCTCCCCATATATATGTAAGGAGTGGAGTTTGCATCTGAAAAGACACTTTGTGTTCCCAACAAGCTAGGTGAAGAACGGCATTCACACACATATATCTCTCAGAACTGAGCATGTGGAGAGACGTTCGTTCATCTAGCACAAAAGGAACAGGTTGCAGGAAAAACTTTTACTCTGGTTTCTCAGTCTGTTTCCTAGTGCCGGTTTGAATTTCCTGCAGTTTTCACTGTAAAACCGAGTTGGAGCTAGTCCCTACCCATATATATGTATGGAGTGGAGTTTGCAACTGAAAAGACACTTTGTGTTCCCAACAAGCTAGTTGAATGTCGGCTTTCACACGCACTTATCTCTCAGAAATGAGCATGTGGAGAGACGTTCGTTCATCTAGCACAAAGGGAACGGGTTGCAGGAGAAACTTTTACTCTGGTTTCTCAGTCTGTTTCCTAGTGCCGGTTTGAAGTTCCTGCAGTTTTCACTGTAAAACCGAGTTGGAGCTAGTACCTCCCCATATATATGTATGGAGTGGAGTTTGCAACTGAAAAGAAACTTTGTGTTCCCAACAAGCTAGGTGAAGGACGGCTTTCACACACACTTATCTCTCAGAACTGAGCATGTGGAGAGACGTTCGTTCATCTAGCACAAAGGGAACGGGTTGCAGGAGAAACTTTTACTCTGGTTTCTCAGTCTGTTTCCTAGTGCCGGTTTGAAGTTCCTGCAGTTTTCACTGTAAAACAGAGTTGGAGCTAGTACCTCCCCATATATATGTATGGAGTGGAGTTTGCAACTGAAAAGAAACTTTGTGTTCCCAACAAGCTAGGTGAAGGACGGCTTACACACACACTTATCTCTCAGAACTGAGCATGTGGAGAGACGTTCGTTCATCTAGCACAAAGGGAACGGGTTGCAGGAGAAACTTTTACTCTGGTTTCTCAGTCTGTTTCCTAGTGCCGGTTTGAAGTTCCTGCAGTTTTCACTGTAAAACCGAGTTGGAGCTAGTACCTCCCCATATATATGTAAGGAGTGGAGTTTGCAACTGAAAAGACACTTTGTGTTCCCAACAAGCTAGGTGAAGGACGGCTTTCACACACACATATCTCTCAGAACTGAGCATGTGTAGAGACGTTCGTTCATCTAGCACAAAAGGAAAAGGTTGCAGGAGAAACTTTTACTCTGGTTTCTCAGTCTGTTTCCTAGTGCCGGTTTGAATTTCCTGCAGTTTTCACTGTAAAACCGAGTTGGAGCTAGTCCCTACCCATATATATGTATGGAGTGGAGTTTACAACTGAAAAGACACTTTGTGTTCCCAACAAGCTAGTTGAATGACGGCTTTCACACACACATATCTCTCAGAACTGAGCATGTGGAGAGACGTTCGTTCATCTAGCACAAAAGGAACGGGTTGCAGGGGAAACATTTACTCTGGGTTCTCAGTCTGTTTCTTAGTGCCGGTTTGAAGTTCCTGCAGTATTCACTGTAAAACCGAGTTGGAGATAGTACCTCCCCATATATATGTATGGAGTGGAGTTTGCAACTGAAAAGAAACTTTGTGTTCCCAAAAAGATAGGTGAAGGACGGCTTTCACACGCACTTATCTCTCAGAACTGAGCATGTGGAGAGACGTTCGTTCATCTAGCACAAAGGGAACGGGTTGCAGGAGAAACTTTTACTCTGGTTTCTCAGTCTGTTTCCTAGTGCCGGTTTGAAGTTCCTGCAGTTTTCACTGTAAAACCGAGTTGGAGCTAGTACCTCCCCATATATAGGTATGGAGTGGAGTTTGCAACTGAAAAGAAACTTTGTGTTCCCAACAAGCTAGGTGAAGGACGGCTTTCACACAGACTTATCACTCAGAAGTGAGCATGTGGAGAGACGTTCGTTCATCTAGCACAAAGGGAACGGGTTGCTGGAGAAACTTTTACTCTGGTTTCTCAGTCTGTTTCCTTGTGCCGGTTTGAAGTTCCTGCAGTTTTCACTGTAAAACGGAGTTGGAGCTAGTACCTCCCCATGTATATGTATGGAGTGGAGTTTGCAACTGAAAAGAAACTTAGTGTTCCCAACAAGCTAGGTGAAGGACGGCTTTCACACAGACTTATCACTCAGAACTGAGCATGTGGAGAGACGTTCGTTCATCTACCACAAAGGGAACGGGTTGCTGGAGAAACTTTTACTCTGGTTTCTCAGTATGTTTCATTGTACCGGTTTGAAGTTCCTGCAGTTTTCACTGTAAAATCGAGTTGGAGCTAGTACCTCCCCATATATATGTATGGAGTGGAGTTTGCAACTGAAAAGAAACTTTGTGTTCCCAACAAGCTGGGTGAAGGACGGCTTTCACACACACTTATCTCTCAGAACTGAGCATGTGGAGAGACGTTCGTTCATTTAGCACAAAGGGAACGGGTGGCAGGGGAAACATTTACTCTGGTTTCTCAGTCTGTTTCCTAGTGCCGGTTTGAAGTTCCTGCAGTTTTCACTGTAAAACCGAGTTGGAGCTAGTACCTCCCCATATATATGTATGGAGTGGAGTTTGCAACTGAAAAGAAACTTTGTGTTCCCAACAAGCTAGGTGAAGGACGGCTTTCACACACACTTATCTCTCAGAACTGAGCATGTGGAGAGACGTTCGTTCATCTAGCACAAACGGAACGGGTGGCAGGGGAAACATTTACTCTGGTTTCTCAGTCTGTTTCCTAGTGCCGGTTTGAAGTTCCTGCAGTTTTCACTGTAAAACCGAGTTGGAGCTAGTACCTCCCCATATATATGTATGGAGTGGATTTTGCAACTGAAAAGAAACTTTGTGTTCCCAAAAAGATAGGTGAAGGGCGGCTTTCACACGCACTTATCTCTCAGAACTGAGCATGTGGAGAGACGTTCGTTCATCTAGCACAAAGGGAACGGGTTGCAGGAGAAATTTTACTCTAGATTCTCAGTCTGTTTCCTAGTGCCGAGTAGAAATTCCTGCAGTTTTCACTGTAAAACCGAGTTGGAGCTATTCCCTCCTCATATATATATATGGAGTGGAGTTTGCAACTGAAAAGAAACTTTGTGTTCCCAACAAGCTAAGTGAAGGACGGGTTTCACACACACTTATCTCTCAGATCTGAGCATGTGGAGAGACGTTCGTTCATCTAGCACAAAGGGAATGGGTTGCAGGAGAAACTTTTTCTCTGGTTTCTCAGTCTGTTTCCTAGTGCCGGATTGAAGTTCCTGCAGTTTTCACTGTAAAACCGAGTTGGAGCTAGTACCTCCCCATATATATATATGGAGTGGAGTTTGCAACTGAAAAGAAACTTTGTGTTCCCAACAAGCTAGGTGAAGGAAGGCTTTCACACACACTTATCTCTCAGAACTGAGCATGTGGAGAGACGTACGTTCATCTAGCACAAAGGGAACGGGTTGCAGGAGAAACTTTTACTCTGGTTTCTCAGTCTGTTTCCTAGTGCCGGTTTGAAGTTCCTGCAGTTTTCACTGTAAAACCGAGTTGGAGCTAGTACCTCCCCATATATATGTATGGAGTGGAATTTGCAACTGAAAAGAAACTTTGTGTTCCCAACAAGCTAGGTGAAGGACGGCTTTCACACACAATTATCTCTCAGAACTGAGCATGTGGAGAGACGTTCGTTCATCTAGCACAAAGGGTACGGGTGGCAGGGGAAACATTTACTCTGGTTTCTCAGTCTGTTTCCTAGTGCCGGTTTGAAGTTCCTGCAGTATTCACTGTAAAACCGAGTTGGAGCTAGTACCTCCCCATATATATGTATGGAGTGGAGTTTGCAACTGAAAAGAAACTATGTGTTCCCAACAAGCTAGGTGAAGGACGGCTTTCACACACACTTATCTCTAAGAACTGAGCATGTGGAGAGACGTTCGTTCATCTAGCACAAAGGGAACGGGTGGCAGGGGAAACTTTTACTCTGGTTTCTCAGTCTGTTTCCTAGTGCCGGTTTGAAGTTCCTCCAGTTTTCACTGTAAAACCGAGTTGGAGCTAGTACCTCCCCGTATATATGTATGGAGTGGAGTTTGCAACTGAAAAGAAACTTTGTGTTCCCAACAAGCTAGGTTAAGGACGGCTTTCACGCACACTTATCTCTCAGAACTGAGCATGTGGAGAGACGTTCGTTCATCTAGCACAAAGGGAACGGTTTGCAGGGGAAATTTTACTCTGGTTTCTCAGTCTGTTTCATAGTGCCGGTTAGAAATTCCTGCAGTTTTCACTGTAAAACCGAGTTGGAGCTAGTACCTACCCATATATATGTATGGAGTGGATTTTGCAACTGAAAAGAAACTTTGTGTTCCCAACAAGCTAGGTGAAGGACGGCTTTCACACACACTTATCTCTCAGAACTGAGCATGTGGAGAGACGTTCGTTCATCTAGCACAAAGGGAACGGGTGGCAGGGGAAACTTTTACTCTGGTTTCTCAGTCTGTTTCCTAGTGCCGGTTTGAAGTTCGTGCAGTTTTCACTGTAAAACCGAGTTGGAGCTAGTACCTCCCCATATATATGTATGGAGTGGAGTTTGCAACTGAAAAGAAACTTTGTGTTCCCAACAAGATAGGTGAAGGACGGCTTTCACACACACTTATCTCTCAGAACTGAGCATGTGGAGAGACGTTCGTTCATCTAGCAGAAAGGGTACGGGTTGCAGTACAAACTTTTACTCTGGTTTCTCAGTCTGTTTCCTAGTGCCGGTTTGAAGTTCCTGCAGTTTACACTGTAAAACCGAGTTGGAGCTTGATCCTAACCATATATATATATGGAGTGGAGTTTGCAACAGTAAAGAAACTTTGTGTTCCCAAAAAGATAGGTGAAGGACGGCTTTCACACACACTTATCTCTCAGAACTGAGCATGTGGAGAGACTTTCGTTCATCTAGCACAAAGGTAACGGGTTGCAGGAGAAACTTTTACTCTGGTTTCTCAGGCTGTTTCCTAGTGCCGGTTTGAAGTTCCTGCATTTTTCACTGTAAAACCGATTTGGAGGTAGTACCTCCCCATATATATATATGGAGTGGAGTTTGCAACTGAAAAGAAACTTTGTGTTCCCTACAAGCTAGGTGAAGGACGGCTTTCACACACACTTATCTCTCAGAACTGAGCATGTGGAGAGACGTACGTTCATCTAGCACAAAGGGAACGGGTTGCAGGAGAAACTTTTACTCTGGTTTCTCAGTCTGTTTCCTAGTGCCGGTTTGAAGTTCCTGCAGTTTTCACTGTAAAACCGAGTTGGAGCTCGTACCTCCCCATATATATGTATGGAGTGTAGTTTGCAACTGAAAAGAAACTTTGTGTTCCCAACAAGCAAGGTGAAGGACGGCTTTCACACACACTTATCTCTCAGAACTGAGCATGTGGAGAGACTTTCGTTCATATAGCACAAAGGTAACGGGTTGCAGGAGAAACTTTTACTCTGGTTTCTCAGTCTGTTTCCTAGTGCCGGTTTGAAGTTCCTGCAGTTTACACTGTAAAACCGAGTTGGAGCTAGATCCTAACCATATATATATATGGAGTGGAGTTTGCAACAGTAAAGAAACTTTGTGTTCCCAAAAAGATAGGTGAAGGACGGCTTTCACACACACTTATCTCTCAGAACTGAGCATGTGGAGAGACTTTCGTTCATCTAGCACAAAGATAACGGGTTGCAGGAGAAACTTTTACTCTGGTTTCTCAGGCTGTTTCCTAGTGCCGGTTTGAAGTTCCTGCATTTTTCACTGTAAAACCGATTTGGAGGTAGTACCTCCCCATATATATATATGGAGTGGAGTTTGCAACTGAAAAGAAACTTTGTGTTCCCAACAAGCTAGGTGAAGGACGGCTTTCACACACACTTATCTCTCAGAACTGAGCATGTGGAGAGACGTACGTTCATCTAGCACAAAGGGAACGGGTTGTAGGAGAAACTTTTACTCTGGTTTCTCAGTCTGTTTCCTAGTGCCGGTTTGAAGTTCCTGCAGTTTTCACTGTAAAACCGAGTTGGAGCTAGTCCCTCCCCATATATATGTATGGAGTGGAGTTTGCAACTGAAAAGAAACTTTGTGTTCCCAACAAGCAAGGTGAAGGACGGCTTTCACACACACTATCTCTCAGAACTGAGCATGTGGAGAGACGTTCGTTCATCTAGCAGAAAGGGTACGGGTTGCAGTACAAACTTTTACTCTGGTTTCTCAGTCTGTTTCCTAGTGCCGGTTTGAAGTTCCTGCAGTTTACACTGTAAAACCGAGTTGGAGCTAGATCCTAACCATATATATATATGGAGTGGAGTTTGCAACAGTAAAGAAACTTTGTGTTCCCAAAAAGATAGGTGAAGGACGGCTTTCACACACACTTATCTCTCAGAACTGAGCATGTGGAGAGACTTTCGTTCATCTAGCACAAAGGTAACGGGTTGCAGGAGAAACTTTTACTATGGTTTCTCAGGCTGTTTCCTAGTGCCGGTTTGAAGTTCCTGCATTTTTCACTGTAAAACCGATTTGGAGGTAGTACCTCCCCATATATATATATGGAGTGGAGTTTGCATCTGAAAAGACACTTTGTGTTCCCAACAAGCTAGGTGAAGAACGGCATTCACACACATATATCTCTCAGAACTGAGCATGTGGAGAGACGTTCGTTCATCTAGCACAAAAGGAACAGGTTGCAGGAAAAACTTTTACTCTGGTTTCTCAGTCTGTTTCCTAGTGCCGGTTTGAATTTCCTGCAGTTTTCACTGTAAAACCGAGTTGGAGCTAGTCCCTACCCATATATATGTATGGAGTGGAGTTTGCAACTGAAAAGACACTTTGTGTTCCCAACAAGCTAGTTGAATGTCGGCTTTCACACGCACTTATCTCTCAGAAATGAGCATGTGGAGAGACGTTCGTTCATCTAGCACAAAGGGAACGGGTTGCAGGAGAAACTTTTACTCTGGTTTCTCAGTCTGTTTCCTAGTGCCGGTTTGAAGTTCCTGCAGTTTTCACTGTAAAACCGAGTTGGAGCTAGTACCTCCCCATATATATGTATGGAGTGGAGTTTGCAACTGAAAAGAAACTTTGTGTTCCCAACAAGCTAGGTGAAGGACGGCTTTCACACACACTTATCTCTCAGAACTGAGCATGTGGAGAGACGTTCGTTCATCTAGCACAAAGGGAACGGGTTGCAGGAGAAACTTTTACTCTGGTTTCTCAGTCTGTTTCCTAGTGCCGGTTTGAAGTTCCTGCAGTTTTCACTGTAAAACAGAGTTGGAGCTAGTACCTCCCCATATATATGTATGGAGTGGAGTTTGCAACTGAAAAGAAACTTTGTGTTCCCAACAAGCTAGGTGAAGGACGGCTTACACACACACTTATCTCTCAGAACTGAGCATGTGGAGAGACGTTCGTTCATCTAGCACAAAGGGAACGGGTTGCAGGAGAAACTTTTACTCTGGTTTCTCAGTCTGTTTCCTAGTGCCGGTTTGAAGTTCCTGCAGTTTTCACTGTAAAACCGAGTTGGAGCTAGTACCTCCCCATATATATGTAAGGAGTGGAGTTTGCAACTGAAAAGACACTTTGTGTTCCCAACAAGCTAAGTGAAGGACGGCTTTCACACACACATATCTCTCAGAACTGAGCATGTGTAGAGACGTTCGTTCATCTAGCACAAAAGGAAAAGGTTGCAGGAGAAACTTTTACTCTGGTTTCTCAGTCTGTTTCCTAGTGCCGGTTTGAATTTCCTGCAGTTTTCACTGTAAAACCGAGTTGGAGCTAGTCCCTACCCATATATATGTATGGAGTGGAGTTTACAACTGAAAAGACACTTTGTGTTCCCAACAAGCTAGTTGAATGACGGCTTTCACACACACATATCTCTCAGAACTGAGCATGTGGAGAGACGTTCGTTCATCTAGCACAAAAGGAACGGGTTGCAGGGGAAACATTTACTCTGGGTTCTCAGTCTGTTTCCTAGTGCCGGTTTGAAGTTCCTGCAGTATTCACTGTAAAACCGAGTTGGAGCTAGTACCTCCCCATATATATGTATGGAGTGGAGTTTGCAACTGAAAAGAAACTTTGTGTTCCCAAAAAGATAGGTGAAGGACGGCTTTCACACGCACTTATCTCTCAGAACTGAGCATGTGGAGAGACGTTCGTTCATCTAGCACAAAGGGAACGGGTTGCAGGAGAAACTTTTACTCTGGTTTCTCAGTCTGTTTCCTAGTGCCGGTTTGAAGTTCCTGCAGTTTTCACTGTAAAACCGAGTTGGAGCTAGTACCTCCCCATATATAGGTATGGAGTGGAGTTTGCAACTGAAAAGAAACTTTGTGTTCCCAACAAGCTAGGTGAAGGACGGCTTTCACACAGACTTATCACTCAGAAGTGAGCATGTGGAGAGACGTTCGTTCATCTAGCACAAAGGGAACGGGTTGCTGGAGAAACTTTTACTCTGGTTTCTCAGTCTGTTTCCTTGTGCCGGTTTGAAGTTCCTGCAGTTTTCACTGTAAAACGGAGTTGGAGCTAGTACCTCCCCATGTATATGTATGGAGTGGAGTTTGCAACTGAAAAGAAACTTAGTGTTCCCAACAAGCTAGGTGAAGGACGGCTTTCACACAGACTTATCACTCAGAACTGAGCATGTGGAGAGACGTTCGTTCATCTACCACAAAGGGAACGGGTTGCTGGAGAAACTTTTACTCTGGTTTCTCAGTATGTTTCATTGTACCGGTTTGAAGTTCCTGCAGTTTTCACTGTAAAATCGAGTTGGAGCTAGTACCTCCCCATATATATGTATGGAGTGGAGTTTGCAACTGAAAAGAAACTTTGTGTTCCCAACAAGCTGGGTGAAGGACGGCTTTCACACACACTTATCTCTCAGAACTGAGCATGTGGAGAGACGTTCGTTCATTTAGCACAAAGGGAACGGGTGGCAGGGGAAACATTTACTCTGGTTTCTCAGTCTGTTTCCTAGTGCCGGTTTGAAGTTCCTGCAGTTTTCACTGTAAAACCGAGTTGGAGCTAGTACCTCCCCATATATATGTATGGAGTGGAGTTTGCAACTGAAAAGAAACTTTGTGTTCCCAACAAGCTAGGTGAAGGACGGCTTTCACACACACTTATCTCTCAGAACTGAGCATGTGGAGAGACGTTCGTTCATCTAGCACAAACGGAACGGGTGGCAGGGGAAACATTTACTCTGGTTTCTCAGTCTGTTTCCTAGTGCCGGTTTGAAGTTCCTGCAGTTTTCACTGTAAAACCGAGTTGGAGCTAGTACCTCCCCATATATATGTATGGATTGGATTTTGCAACTGAAAAGAAACTTTGTGTTCCCAAAAAGATAGGTGAAGGGCGGCTTTCACACGCACTTATCTCTCAGAACTGAGCATGTGGAGAGACGTTCGTTCATCTAGCACAAAGGGAACGGGTTGCAGGAGAAATTTTACTCTAGTTTCTCAGTCTGTTTCCTAGTGCCGAGTAGAAATTCCTGCAGTTTTCACTGTAAAACCGAGTTGGAGCTATTCCCTCCTCATATATATATATGGAGTGGAGTTTGCAACTGAAAAGAAACTTTGTGTTCCCAACAAGCTAAGTGAAGGACGGGTTTCACACACACTTATCTCTCAGATCTGAGCATGTGGAGAGACGTTCGTTCATCTAGCACAAAGGGAATGGGTTGCAGGAGAAACTTTTTCTCTGGTTTCTCAGTCTGTTTCCTAGTGCCGGATTGAAGTTCCTGCAGTTTTCACTGTTAAACCGAGTTGGAGCTAGTACCTCCCCATATATATATATGGAGTGGAGTTTGCAAATGAAAAGAAACTTTGTGTTCCCAACAAGCTAGGTGAAGGAAGGCTTTCACACACACTTATCTCTCAGAACTGAGCATGTGGAGAGACGTACGTTCATCTAGCACAAAGGGAACGGGTTGCAGGAGAAACTTTTACTCTGGTTTCTCAGTCTGTTTCCTAGTGCCGGTTTGAAGTTCCTGCAGTTTTCACTGTAAAACCGAGTTGGAGCTAGTACCTCCCCATATATATGTATGGAGTGGAATTTGCAACCTAAAAGAAACTTTGTGTTCCCAACAAGCTAGGTGAAGGACGGCTTTCACACACAATTATCTCTCAGAACTGAGCATGTGGAGAGACGTTCGTTCATCTAGCACAAAGGGTACGGGTGGCAGGGGAAACATTTACTCTGGTTTCTCAGTCTGTTTCCTAGTGCCGGTTTGAAGTTCCTGCAGTATTCACTGTAAAACCGAGTTGGAGCTAGTACCTCCCCATATATATGTATGGAGTGGAGTTTGCAACTGAAAAGAAACTATGTGTTCCCAACAAGCTAGGTGAAGGACGGCTTTCACACACACTTATCTCTAAGAACTGAGCATGTGGAGAGACGTTCGTTCATCTAGCACAAAGGGAACGGGTGGCAGGGGAAACTTTTACTCTGGTTTCTCAGTCTGTTTCCTAGTGCCGGTTTGAAGTTCCTCCAGTTTTCACTGTAAAACCGAGTTGGAGCTAGTACCTCCCCGTATATATGTATGGAGTGGAGTTTGCAACTGAAAAGAAACTTTGTGTTCCCAACAAGCTAGGTTAAGGACGGCTTTCACGCACACTTATCTCTCAGAACTGAGCATGTGGAGAGACGTTCGTTCATCTAGCACAAAGGGAACGGTTTGCAGGGGAAATTTTACTCTGGTTTCTCAGTCTGTTTCATAGTGCCGGTTAGAAATTCCTGCAGTTTTCACTGTAAAACCGAGTTGGAGCTAGTACCTACCCATATATATGTATGGAGTGGATTTTGCAACTGAAAAGAAACTTTGTGTTCCCAACAAGCTAGGTGAAGGACGGCTTTCACACACACTTATCTCTCAGAACTGAGCATGTGGAGAGACGTTCGTTCATCTAGCACAAAGGGAACGGGTGGCAGGGGAAACTTTTACTCTGGTTTCTCAGTCTGTTTCCTAGTGCCGGTTTGAAGTTCGTGCAGTTTTCACTGTAAAACCGAGTTGGAGCTAGTACCTCCCCATATATATGTATGGAGTGGAGTTTGCAACTGAAAAGAAACTTTGTGTTCCCAACAAGATAGGTGAAGGACGGCTTTCACACACACTTATCTCTCAGAACTGAGCATGTGGAGAGACGTTCGTTCATCTAGCAGAAAGGGTACGGGTTGCAGTACAAACTTTTACTCTGGTTTCTCAGTCTGTTTCCTAGTGCCGGTTTGAAGTTCCTGCAGTTTACACTGTAAAACCGAGTTGGAGCTTGATCCTAACCATATATATATATGGAGTGGAGTTTGCAACAGTAAAGAAACTTTGTGTTCCCAAAAAGATAGGTGAAGGACGGCTTTCACACACACTTATCTCTCAGAACTGAGCATGTGGAGAGACTTTCGTTCATCTAGCACAAAGGTAACGGGTTGCAGGAGAAACTTTTACTCTGGTTTCTCAGGCTGTTTCCTAGTGCCGGTTTGAAGTTCCTGCATTTTTCACTGTAAAACCGATTTGGAGGTAGTACCTCCCCATATATATATATGGAGTGGAGTTTGCAACTGAAAAGAAACTTTGTGTTCCCAACAAGCTAGGTGAAGGACGGCTTTCACACACACTTATCTCTCAGAACTGAGCATGTGGAGAGACGTACGTTCATCTAGCACAAAGGGAACGGGTTGTAGGAGAAACTTTTACTCTGGTTTCTCAGTCTGTTTCCTAGTGCCGGTTTGAAGTTCCTGCAGTTTTCACTGTAAAACCGAGTTGGAGCTAGTCCCTCCCCATATATATGTATGGAGTGGAGTTTGCAACTGAAAAGAAACTTTGTGTTCCCAACAAGCAAGGTGAAGGACGGCTTTCACACACACTATCTCTCAGAACTGAGCATGTGGAGAGACGTTCGTTCATCTAGCAGAAAGGGTACGGGTTGCAGTACAAACTTTTACTCTGGTTTCTCAGTCTGTTTCCTAGTGCCGGTTTGAAGTTCCTGCAGTTTACACTGTAAAACCGAGTTGGAGCTAGATCCTAACCATATATATATATGGAGTGGAGTTTGCAACAGTAAAGAAACTTTGTGTTCCCAAAAAGATAGGTGAAGGACGGCTTTCACACACACTTATCTCTCAGAACTGAGCATGTGGAGAGACTTTCGTTCATCTAGCACAAAGGTAACGGGTTGCAGGAGAAACTTTTACTATGGTTTCTCAGGCTGTTTCCTAGTGCCGGTTTGAAGTTCCTGCATTTTTCACTGTAAAACAGATTTGGAGGTAGTACCTCCCCATATATATATATGGAGTGGAGTTTGCAACTGAAAAGAAACTTTGTGTTCCCAACAAGTTAGGTGAAGGACGGCTTTCACACACACTTATCTCTCAGAACTGAGCATGTGGAGAGACGAACGTTCATCTAGCACAAAGGGAACGGGTTGCAGGAGAAACTTTTACTCGGGTTTCTCAGTCTGTTTCCTAGTGCCGGTTTGAAGTTCCTGCAGTTTTCACTGTAAAACCGAGTTGGAGCTCGTACCTCCCCATATATATGTATGGAGTGTAGTTTGCAACTGAAAAGAAACTTAGTGTTCCCAACAAGCTAGTTGAAGGACGGCTTTCACACACACTTATCTCTCAGAACTGAGCATGTGGAGAGACGTTCGTTCATCTAGCACAAAGGGAACGTGTTGCAGGGAAACTTTTACTCTGGTTTCTCAGTCTGTTTCCTAGTGCCTGTTTGAAGTTCCTGCAGTTTTCACTGTAAAACCGAATTGGAGCTTGTAACCCCCCATATATATGTAAGGAGTGGAGTTTGCAACTGAAAAGACACTTTGTGTTCCCAACAAGCTAGGTGAAGGACAGCTTTCACACACACATACCTCTCAGAACTGAGCATGTGGAGAGACGTTCGTTCATCTAGCACAAAGGGAACGGGTTGCAGGGGAAACTTTTTCTCTGGTTTCTCAGTCTGTTTCCTAGTGCCGGTTTGAAGTTCCTGCATTTTTCACTGTAAAACCGATTTGGAGGTAGTACCTCCCCATATATATATATGGAGTGGAGTTTGCAACTGAAAAGAAACTTTGTGTTCCCAACAAGTTAGGTGAAGGACGGCTTTCACACACACTTATCTCTCAGAACTGAGCATGTGGAGAGACGAACGTTCATCTAGCACAAAGGGAACGGGTTGCAGGAGAAACTTTTACTCGGGTTTCTCAGTCTGTTTCCTAGTGCCGGTTTGAAGTTCCTGCAGTTTTCACTGTAAAACCGAGTTGGAGCTCGTACCTCCCCATATATATGTATGGAGTGTAGTTTGCAACTGAAAAGAAACTTAGTGTTCCCAACAAGCTAGTTGAAGGACGGCTTTCACACACACTTATCTCTCAGAACTGAGCATGTGGAGAGACGTTCGTTCATCTAGCACAAAGGGAACGTGTTGCAGGGAAACTTTTACTCTGGTTTCTCAGTCTGTTTCCTAGTGCCTGTTTGAAGTTCCTGCAGTTTTCACTGTAAAACCGAATTGGAGCTTGTAACCCCCCATATATATGTAAGGAGTGGAGTTTGCAACTGAAAAGACACTTTGTGTTCCCAACAAGCTAGGTGAAGGACAGCTTTCACACACACTTACCTCTCAGAACTGAGCATGTGGAGAGACGTTCGTTCATCTAGCACAAAGGGAACGGGTTGCAGGGGAAACTTTTTCTCTGGTTTCTCAGTCTGTTTCCTAGTGCCGGTTTGAAGTTCCTGCAGTTTTCACTGTAAAACCGAGTTGGAGCTAGTACCTACCCATATATATGTAAGGAGTGGAGTTTGCAACTGAAAAGACACTTTGTGTTCCCAACAAGCTAGGTGAAGTACGGCATTCACACACACTTATCTCTCAGAACTGAGCATGTGGAGAGACGTTCGTTCATCTAGAACAAAAGGAACGGTTTGCAGGAAAAACTTTTACTCTGGTTTCTCAGTCTGTTTCCTAGTGCCGGTTTGAAGTTCCTGCAGTTTTCACTGTAAAACCGGGTTGGAGCTAGTCCCTACCCATATATATATATGGAGTGGAGTTTGCAACTGAAAAGAAACTTTGTGTTCCCAACAAGCTAAGTGAAGGACGGCTTTCACACACACTTATCTCTCAGAACTGAGTATGTGGAGAGACGTTCGTTCATCTAGCACAAAAGGAACGGGTTGCAGGGGAAACATTTACTCTGGTTTCTCAGTCTGTTTCCGAGTGCCGTTTGAAGTTCCTGCAGTTTTCACTGTAAAACCGAGTTGGAGCTAGTACCTCCCCATATATATGTATGGAGTGGGGTTTGCAACTGAAAAGAAACTTTGTGTTCCCAAAAAGATAGGTGAAGGACGGCTTTCACACACACTTATCTCTCAGAACTGAGCATGTGGAGAGATTTTCGTTCATCTAGCACAAAGGTAACGGGTTGCAGGAGAAACTTTTACTCTGGTTTCTCAGGCTGTTTCCTAGTGCCGGTTTGAAGTTCCTGCATTTTTCACTGTAAAACCGATTTGGAGGTAGTACCTCCCCATATATATATATGGAGTGGAGTTTGCAACTGAAAAGAAACTTTGTGTTCCCAACAAGCTATGTGAAGGAAGGCTTTCACACACACTTATCTCTCAGAACTGAGCATGTGGAGAGACGTACGTTCATCTAGCACAAAGGGAACGGGTTGCAGGAGAAACTTTTACTCTGGTTTCTCAGTCTGTTTCCTAGTGCCGGTTTGAAGTTCCTGCAGTTTTCACTGTAAAACCGAGTTGTAGCTAGTCCCTCCCCATATATATGTATGGAGTGGAGTTTGCAACTGAAAAGAAACTTTGTGTTCCCAACAAGCAAGGTGAAGGACGGCTTTCACACACACTTATCTCTCAGAACTGAGCATGTGGAGAGACGTTCGTTCATCTAGCAGAAAGGGTACGGGTTGCAGTACAAACTTTTACTCTGGTTTCTCAGTCTGTTTCCTAGTGCCGGTTTGAATTTCCTGCAGTTTACACTGTAAAACCGAGTTGGCGCTAGATCCTAACCATATATATATATGGAGTGGAGTTTGCAACAGTAAAGAAACTTTGTGTTCCCAAAAAGATAGGTGAAGGACGGCTTTCACACACACTTATCTCTCAGAACTGAGCATGTGGAGAGACTTTCGTTCATCTAGCACAAAGGTAACGGGTTGCAGGAGAAACTTTTACTCTGGTTTCTCAGGCTGTTTCCTAGTGCCGGTTTGAAGTTCCTGCATTTTTCACTGTAAAACCGATTTGGAGGTAGTACCTCCCCATATATATATATGGAGTGGAGTTTGCAACTGAAAAGAAACTTTGTGTTCCCAACAAGTTAGGTGAAGGACGGCTTTCACACACACTTATCTCTCAGAACTGAGCATGTGGAGAGACGTACGTTCATCTAGCACAAAGGGAACGGGTTGCAGGAGAAACTTTTACTCTGGTTTCTCAGTCTGTTTCCTAGTGCCGGTTTGAAGTTCCTGCAGTTTTCACTGTAAAACCGAGTTGGAGCTCGTACCTACCCATATATATGTATGGAGTGTAGTTTGCAACTGAAAAGAAACTTAGTGTTCCCAACAAGCTAGGTGAAGGACGGCTTTCACACACACTTATCTCTCAGAACTGAGCATGTGGAGAGACGTTCGTTCATCTAGCACAAAGGGAACGTGTTGCAGGGAAACTTTTACTCTGGTTTCTCAGTCTGTTTCCTAGTGCCGGTTTGAAGTTCCTGCAGTTTTCACTGTAAAACCGAATTGGAGCTAGTACCTCCCCATATATATGTAAGGAGTGGAGTTTGCAACTGAAAAGACACTTTGTGTTCCCAACAAGCTAGGTGAAGGACAGCTTTCACACACACTTATCTCTCAGAACTGAGCATGTGGAGAGACGTTCGTTCATCTAGCACAAAGGGAACGGGTTGCAGGGGAAACTTTTTCTCTGGTTTCTCAGTCTGTTTCCTAGTGCCGGTTTGAAGTTCCTGCAGTTTTCACTGTAAAACCGAGTTGGAGCTAGTACCTACCCATAAATATGTAAGGAGTGGAGTTTGCAACTGAAAAGAAACTTTGTGTTCCCAACAAGCTAGTTGAAGGACGGCTTTCACACACACTTATCTCTCAGAACTGAGCATGTGGAGAGACGTTCGTTCATCTAGCACAAAGGGAACGGGTGGCAGGGGAAACATTTACTCTGGTTTCTCAGTCTGTTTCCTAGTGCCGGTTTGAAGTTCCTGCAGTTTTCCCTGTAAAACCGAGTTGGAGCTAGTACCTCCCCGTATATATGTATGGAGTGGAGTTTGCAACTGAAAAGAAACTTTGTGTTCCCAACAAGCTAGGTTAAGGACGGCTATCACACACACTTATCTCTCAGAACTGAGCATGTGGAGAGACGTTCGTTCATCTAGCACAAAGGGAACGGGTGGCAGGGGAAACTTTTACTCTGGTTTCTCAGTCTGTTTCCTAGTGCCGGTTTGAAGTTCGTGCAGTTTTCACTGTAAAACCGAGTTGGAGCTAGTACCTCCCCATATATATGTATGGAGTGGAGTTTGCAACTGAAAAGAAACTTTGTGTTCCCAACAAGCTAGGTGAAGGACGGCTTTCTCACACACTTATCTCTCAGAACTGAGCATGTGGAGAGACGTTCGTTCATCTAGCAGAAAGGGTACGGGTTGCAGTACAAACTTTTACTCTGGTTTCTCAGTCTGTTTCCTAGTGCCGGTTTGAAGTTCCTGCAGTTTACACTGTAAAACCGAGTTGGAGCTAGATCCTAACCATATATATATATGGAGTGGAGTTTGCAACAGTAAAGAAACTTTGTGTTCCCAAAAAGATAGGTGAAGGACGGCTTTCACACACACTTATCTCTCAGAACTGAGCATGTGGAGAGACTTTTGTTCATCTAGCACAAAGGTAACGGGTTGCAGGAGAAACTTTTACTCTGGTTTCTCAGGCTGTTTCCTAGTGCCGGTTTGAAGTTCCTGCATTTTTCACTGTAAAACCGATTTGGAGGTAGTACCTCCCCATATATATATATGGAGTGGAGTTTGCAACTGAAAAGAAACTTTGTGTTCCCAACAAGCTAGGTGAAGGACGGCTTTCACACACACTTATCTCTCAGAACTGAGCATGTGGAGAGACATACGTTCATCTAGCTCAAAGGGAACGGGTTGCAGGAGAAACTTTTACTCTGGTTTCTCAGTCTGTTTCCTAGTGCCGGTTTGAAGTTCCTGCAGTTTTCACTGTAAAACCGAGTTGGAGCTCGTACCTCCCCATATATATGTATGGAGTGTAGTTTGCAACTGAAAAGAAACTTTGTGTTCCCAACAAGCAAGGTGAAGGACGGCTTTCACACACACTTATCTCTCAGAACTGAGCATGTGGAGAGACTTTCGTTCATCTAGCACAAAGGTAACGGGTTGCAGGAGAAACTTTTATTCTGGTTTCTCTGTCTGTTTCCTAGTGCCGGTTTGAAGTTCCTGCAGTTTACACTGTAAAACCGAGTTGGAGCTAGATCCTAACCATATATATATATGGATTGGAGTTTGCAACAGTAAAGAAACTTTGTGTTCCCAAAAAGTTAGGTGAAGGACGGCTTTCACACACACTTATCTCTCAGAACTGAGCATGTGGAGAGACTTTCGTTCATCTAGCACAAAGGTAACGGGTTGCAGGAGAAACTTTTACTCTGGTTTCTCAGGCTGTTTCCTAGTGCCGGTTTGAAGTTCCTGCATTTTTCACTGTAAAACCGATTTGGAGGTAGTACCTCCCCATATATATATATGGAGTGGAGTTTGCAACTGAAAAGAAACTTTGTGTTCCCAACAAGCTAGGTGAAGGACGGCTTTCACACACACTTATCTCTCAGAACTGAGCATGTGGAGAGACGTACGTTCATCTAGCACAAAGGGAACGGGTTGCAGGAGAAACTTTTACTCTGGTTTCTCAGTCTGTTTCCTAGTGCCGGTTTGAAGTTCCTGCAGTTTTCACTGTAAAACCGAGTTGGAGCTAGTCCCTCCCCATATATATGTATGGAGTGGAGTTTGCAACTGAAAAGAAACTTTGTGTTCCCAACAAGCAAGGTGAAGGACGGCTTTCACACACACTTATCTCTCAGAACTGAGCATGTGGAGAGACGTTCGTTCATCTAGCAGAAAGGGTACGGGTTGCAGTACAAACTTTTACTCTGGTTTCTCAGTCTGTTTCCTAGTGCCGGATTGAAGTTCCTGCAGTTTACACTGTAAAACCGAGTTGGAGCTAGATCCTAACCATATATATATATGGAGTGGAGTTTGCAACAGTAAAGAAACTTTGTGTTCCCAAAAAGATAGGTGAAGGACGGCTTTCACACACACTTATCTCTCAGAAATGAGCATGTGGAGAGACTTTCGTTCATCTAGCACAAAGTTAACGGGTTGCAGGAGAAACTTTTACTCTGGTTTCTCAGGCTGTTTCCTAGTGCCGGTTTGAAGTTCCTGCATTTTTCACTGTAAAACCGATTTGGAGGTAGTACCTCCCCATATATATATATGGAGTGGAGTTTGCAAATGAAAAGAAACTTTGTGTTCCCAACAAGCTAGGTGAAGGACGGCTTTCACACACACTTATCTCTCAGAACTGAGCATGTGGAGAGACGTACGTTCAACTAGCACAAAGGGAACGGGTTGCAGGAGAAACTTTTACTCTGGTTTCTCAGTCTGTTTCCTAGTGCCGGTTTGAAGTTCCTGCAGTTTTCACTGTAAAACCGAGTTGGAGCTCGTACCTCCCCATATATATGTATGGAGTGTAGTTTGCAACTGAAAAGAAACTTAGTGTTCCCAACAAGCTAGGTGAAGGACGGCTTTCACACACACTTATCTCTCAGAACTGAGCATGTGGAGAGACGTTCGTTCATCTAGCACAAAGGGAACGGTTTGCAGGGGAAACTTTTTCTCTGGTTTCTCAGTCTGTTTCCTAGTGCCGGTTTGAAGTTCCTGCAGTTTTCACTGTAAAACCGAGTTGGAGCTAGTACCTACCCATATATATGTAAGGAGAGGAGTTTGCAACTGAAAAGACACTTTGTGTTCCCAACAAGCTAGGTGAAGTACGGCTTTCACACACACTTATTTCTCAGAACTGAGCATGTGGAGAGACGTTCGTTCATCTAGAACAAAAGGAACGGGTTGCAGGACAAACTATTACTCTGGTTTCTCAGTCTGTTTCCTAGTGCCGGTTTGAAGTTCCTGCAGTTTTTACTGTAAAACCGAGTTGGAGCTAGTCCCTACCCATATATATATATGGAGTGGAGTTTGCAACTGAAAAGAAACTTTGTGTTCCCAACAAGCTAGGTGAAGGACGGCTTTCACACACACTTATCTCTCAGAACTGAGTATGTGGAGAGACGTTCGTTCATCTAGCACAAAAGAACGGGTTGCAGGGGAAACATTTACTCTGGTTTCTCAGTCTGTTTCCGAGTGCCGGTTTGAAGTTCCTGCAGTTTTCACTGTAAAACCGAGTTGGAGCTAGTACCTCCCCATATATATGTATGGAGTGGGGTTTGCAACTGAAAAGAAACTTTGTGTTCCCAAAAAGATAGGTGAAGGACGGCTTTCACATACACTTATCTCTCAGAACTGAGCATGTGGAGAGACTTTCGTTCATCTAGCACAATGGAAACGGGATGCAGGAGAAAATTTTACTCTGGATTCTCAGTCTGTTTCCTAGTGCCGGTTTGAAGTTCCTGCAGTTTTCACTGTAAAACCGAGTTGGAGCTAGTACCTACCCATAAATATGTAAGGAGTGGAGTTTGCAACTGAAAAGACACTTTGTGTTCCCAACAAGCTAGGTGAAGCACGGCTTTCACACACACTTATCTCTCAGAACTGAGCATGTGGAGAGACGTTCGTTCATCTAGAACAAAAGGAACGGGTTGCAGGAGCAACTTTTACTCTGGTTTCTCAGTCTGTTTCCTAGTGCCGGTTTGAAGTTCCTGCAGTTTTCACTGTAAAACCGAGATGGAGCTAGTCCCTACCCATATATATGTATGGAGTGGGGTTTGCAACTGAAAAGAAACTTTGTGTTCCCAAAAAGATAGGTGAAGGACGGCTTTCACACACACTTATCTCTCAGAACTGAGCATGTGGAGAGACTTTCGTTCATCTAGCACAATGGAAACGGGTTGCAGGAGAAAATTTTACTCTGGTTTCTCAGTCTGTTTCCTAGTGCCGGTTTGAAGTTCCTGCAGTTTTCACTGTAAAACCGAGTTGGAGCTAGTCCCTACCCATATATATATATGGAGTGGAGTTTGCAACTGAAAAGAAACTTTGTGTTACCAACAAGATAGTTGAAGGACGGCTTTCACACACACTTATCTCTCAGAACTGAGCATGTGGAGAGACGTTCGTTCATCTAGCACAAAGGGAACGGGTGGCAGAGGAAACATTTACTCTGGTTTCTCAGTCTGTTTCCTAGTGCCGGTTTGAAGTTCCTGCAGTTTTCACTGTAAAACCGAGTTGGAGCTAGTCCCTCCCCATATATATGTATGGAGTGGAGTTTGCATCTGAAAAGAAACTTTGTGTTCCCAACAAGCTAGGTGAAGGACGGCTTTCACACACACTTATCTCTCAGAACTGAGCATGTGGAGAGACGTTCGTTCATCTAGCACAAAGGGAACGGTTTGCAGGAGAAATTTTACTCTGGTTTCTCAGTCTGTTTCCTAGTGCCGGTTAGAAATTCCTGCAGTTTTCACTGTAAAACCGAGTTGGAGCTAGTCCCTACCCATATATATGTATGGAGTGGAGTTTGCAACTGTAAAGAAACTTAGTGTTCCCAACAAGCTAGGTGAAGTTCGGGTTTCACACACACTTATCTCTCAGAACTGAGCATGTGGAGAGACGTTCGTTCATCTAGCACAAAGGAAACGGGTTGCAGGAGAAACTTTTACTCTGGTTTCTCAGTTTGTTTCCTAGTGCCTGTTTGAAGTTCCTGCAGTTTACACTGTAAAACCGAGTTGGAGATAGAACCTAACCATATATATATATGGAGTGGAGTTTGCAACAGTAAAGAAACTTTGTGTTCCCAAAAAAATAGGTGAAGGACGGCTTTCACACACACTTATCTCTCAGAACTGAGCATGTGGAGAGACTTTCGTTCATCTAGCAAAAAGGTAACGGGTTGCAGGAGAAACTTTTACTCTGGTTTCTCAGGCTGTTTCCTAGTGCCGGTTTGAAGTTCCTGCAGTTTTCACTGTAAAACCGATTTGGAGGTAGTACCTCCCCATATATATATATGGAGTGGAGTTTGCAACTGAAAAGAAACTTTGTGTTCCCAACAAGCTAGGTGAAGGACGGCTTTCACACACACTTATCTCTCAGAACTGAGCATGTGGAGAGACGTACGTTCATCTAGCACAAAGGGAACGGGTTGCAGGAGAAACTTTTACTCTGGTTTCTCAGTCTGTTTCCTAGTGCCGGTTTGAATTTCTTGCAGTTTTCACTGCAAAACCGAGTTGGAGCTCGTACCTCCCCATATATATGTATGGAGTGTAGTTTGCAACTGAAAAGAAACTTAGTGTTCCCAACAAGCTAGGTGAAGGACGGCTTTCACACACATATCTCTCAGAACTGAGCATGTGGAGAGACGTTCGCTCATCTAGCACAAAGGGAACGGGTTGCAGGGAAACTTTTACTCTGCTTTCTCAGTCTGTTTCCTAGTGCCGGTTTGAAGTTCCTGCAGATTTCACTGTAAAACCGAATTGGAGCTAGTACCTCCCCATATATATGTAAGGAGTGGAGTTTGCAACTGAAAAGACACTTTGTGTTCCCAACAAGCTAGGTGAAGGACGGCTTTCACACACACTTATCTCTCAGAACTGAGCATGTGGAGAGACGTTCGTTCATCTAGCACAAAAGGAACGGGTTGCAGGAGAAACTTTTACTCTGGTTTCTCAGTCTGTTTCCTAGTGCCGGATTGAAGTTCCTGCAGTTTTCACTGTAAAACCGAGTTGGAGCTAGTCCCTACCCATATATATATATGGAGTGGAGTTTGCAACTGAAAAGAAACTTTGTGTTCCCAACAAGCTAGGTGAAGGACGGCTTTCACACACACTTATCTCTCAGAACTGAGCATGTGGAGAGACGTTCGTTCATCTAACACAAAGGGAACGGGTTGCAGGGGAAACTTTTTCTCTGGTTTCTCAGTCTGTTTCCTAGTGCCGGTTTGAAGTTCCTGCAGTTTTCACTGTAAAACCGAGTTGGAGCTAGTACCTACCCATATATATGTAAGGAGTGGAGTTTGCAACTGAAAAGACACTTTGTGTTCCCAACAAGCTAGGTGAAGGACGGCTTTCACACACACTTATCTCTCAGAACTGAGCATGTGGAGAGACGTTCGTTCATCTAGAACAAAAGGAACGGGTTGCAGGAGAAACTTTTACTCTGGTTTCTCAGTCTGTTTCCTAGTGCCGGTTTGAAGTTCCTGCAGTTTTCACTGTAAAACCGAGTTGGAGATAGTCCCTACCCATATATATATATGGAGTGGAGTTTGCAACTGAAAAGAAACTTTGTGTTCCCAACAAGCTAGGTGAAGGACGGCTTTCACACACACTTATCTCTCAGAACTGAGTATGTGGAGAGACGTTCGTTCATCTAGCACAAAAGGAACGGGTTGCAGGGGAAACATTTACTCTGGTTTCTCAGTCTGTTTCCTAGTGCCGGTTTGAAGTTCCTGCAGTTTTCACTGTAAAACCGAGTTGGAGCTAGTACCTCCCCATATATATGTATGGAGTGGGGTTTGCAACTGAAAAGAAACTTTGTGTTCCCAAAAAGATAGGTGAAGGACGGCTTTCACACACACTTATCTCTCAGAACTGAGCATGTGGAGAGACTTTCGTTCATCTAGCACAATGGAAACGGGTTGCAGGAGAAAATTTTACTCTGGTTTCTCAGTCTGTTTCCTAGTGCCGGTTTGAAGTTCCTGCAGTTTTCACTGTAAAACCGAGTTGGAGCTAGTCCCTACCCATATATATATATGGAGTGGAGTTTGCAACTGAAAAGAAACTTTGTGTTCCCAACAAGCTAGGTGAAGGACGGCTTTCACACACACTTATCTCTCAGAACTGAGTATGTGGAGAGACGTTCGTTCATCTAGCACAAAAGGAACGGGTTGCAGGGGAAACATTTACTCTGGTTTCTCAGTCTGTTTCCTAGTGCCGGTTTGAAGTTCCTGCAGTTTTCACTGTAAAACCGAGTTGGAGCTAGTACCTCCCCATATATATGTATGGAGTGGGGTTTGCAACTGAAAAGAAACTTTGTGTTCCCAAAAAGATAGGTGAAGGACGGCTTTCACACACACTTATCTCTCAGAACTGAGCATGTGGAGAGACTTTCGTTCATCTAGCACAATGGAAACGGGTTGCAGGAGAAAATTTTACTCTGGTTTCTCAGTCTGTTTCCTAGTGCCGGTTTGAAGTTCCTGCAGTTTTCACTGTAAAACCGATTTGGAGGTAGTACCTCCCCATATATATATATGGAGTGGAGTTTGCAACTGAAAAGAAACTTTGTGTTGCCAACAAGCTAGTTGAAGGACGGCTTTCACACACACTTATCTCTCAGAACTGAGCATGTGGAGAGACGTTCGTTCATCTAGCACAAAGGGAACGGGTGGCAGGGGAAACATTTACTCTGGTTTCTCAGTCTGTTTCCTAGTGCCGGTTTGAAGTTCCTGCAGTTTTCACTGTAAAACCGTGTTGGAGCTAGTACCTCCCCATATATATGTATGGAGTGGAGTTTGCATCTGAAAAGAAACTTTGTGTTCCCAACAAGCTAGGTGAAGGACGGCTTTCACACACACTTATCTCTCAGAACTGAGCATGTGGAGAGACGTTCGTTCATCTAGCACAAAGGGAACGGTTTGCAGGAGAAATTTTACTCTGGTTTCTCAGTCTGTTTCCTAGTGCCGGTTAGAAAATCCTGCAGTTTTCACTGTAAAACCGAGTTGGAGCTAGTCCCTACCCATATATATATATGGAGTGGAGTTTGCAACTGAAAAGAAACTTTGTGTTCCCAACAAGCTAGGTGAAGGACGCCTTTCACACACACTTATCTCTCAGAACTGAGCATGTGGAGAGACGTTCGTTCATCTAGCACAAAGGGAATGGGTTGCAGGAGAAACTTTTACTCTGGTTTCTCAGTCTGTTTCCTAGTGCCAGTTTGAAGTTCCTGCAGTTTTCACTGTAAAACCGAGTTTGAGCTTGTAACTCCCCATATATATGTATGGAGTGGAGTTTGCAACTGTAAAGAAACTTAGTGTTCCCAACAAGCTAGGTGAAGGACGGGTTTCACACACACTTATCTCTCAGAACTGAGCATGTGGAGAGACGTTCGTTCATCTAGCACAAAGGAAACGGGTTGCAGGAGAAACTTTTACTCTGGTTTCTCAGTCTGTTTCCTAGTGCCGGTTTGAAGTTCCTGCAGTTTTCACTGTAAAACCGAGTTGGAGCTAGTCCCTACCCATATATATATATAGAGAGGTGTTTGCAACTGAAAAGAAACTTTGTGTTCCCAACAAGCTAGTTGAAGGACGGCTTTCACACACACTTATTTCTCAGAACTGAGCATGAGGAGAGACGTTCGTTCATCTAGAACAAAAGGAACGGTTTGCAGGAGAAACATTTACTCCGGTTTCTCAGTCTGTTTCCTAGTGCCGGTTTGAAGTTCCTGCAGTTTTCACTGTAAAACCGAGTTGGAGCTAGTACCTCCCCATATATATGTATGGAGTGGAGTTTGCAACTGAAAAGAAACTTTGTGTTCCCAAAAAGATAGGTGAAGGACGGCTTTCACACACACTTATCTCTCAGAACTGAGCTTGTGGAGAGACTTTCGTTCATCTAGCACAAAGGGAACGGTTTGCAGGAGAAACTTTTACTCTGGTTTCTCAGTCTGTTTCCTAGTGCCGGTTTGAAGTTCCTGCAGTTTTCACTGTATAACCGATTTGTAGGTAGTACCTCCCCATATATATATATGGAGTGGAGTTTGCAACTGAAAAGAAACTTTGTGTTCCCAACAAGCTAGGTGAAGGACGGCTTTCACAGACATTTGTCTCTCAGAACTGAACATGTGGAGAGACGTTCGTTCATCTAGCACAAAGGGAACGGTTTGCAGGAGAAACTTTTACTCTGGTTTCTCAGTCTGTTTCCTAGTGCCGGTTTGAATTTCCTGCAGTTTTCACTGTAAAACCGAGTTGGAGCTAGTACCTCCCCATATATATGTATGTAGTGGAGATTGCAACTGAAAAGAAACTTTGTGTTCCCAACAAGCTAGGTGAAGGACGGCTTTCACACACACTTATCTCTCAGAACTGAGCATGTGGAGAGACTTTCGTTCATCTAGCACAAAGGGAACGGTTTGCAGGAGAAATTTTACTCTGGTTTCTCAGTCTGTTTCCTAGTGCCGGTTAGAATTTCCTGCAGTTTTCACTGTAAAACCGAGTTGGAGCTAGTCCCTACCCATATATATATATGGAGTGGAGTTTGCAACTGTAAAGAAACTTTGTGTTCCCAACAAGCTAGGAGAAGGACGGGTTTCACACACACTTATCTCTCAGAAATGAGCATGTGGAGAGACGTTCGTTCATTTAGCACAAAGGGAATGGGTTGCAGGAGAAACTTTTAATCTGGTTTCTCAGTCTGTTTCCTAGTGCCGGTTTGAAGTTCCTGCAGTTTTCACTGTAAAACCGAGTTGGAGCTAGTAACTCCCCATATATATGTATGGAGTGGAGTTTGCAACTGAAAAGAAACTTAGTGTTCCCAGCAAGCTAGGTGAAGGACGGCTTTCACACACACTTATCTCTCAGAACTGAGCATGTGGAGAGACTTTCGTCCATCTAGCACAAAGGGAACGGTTTGCAGGAGAAATTTTACTCTGGTTTCTCAGTCTGTTTCCTAGTGCCGGTTAGAAATTCCTGCAGTTTTCACTGTAAAACCGAGTTGGAGCTAGTCCCTACCCATATATATATATATGGAGTGGAGTTTGCAACTGTAAAGAAACTTTGTGTTCCCAACAAGCTAGGTGAAGGACGGGTTTCACACACACTTATCTCTCAGAACTGAGCATGTGGAGAGACGTTCGTTCATCTAGCACAAAGGGAATGGGTTGAAGGAGAAACTTTTACTCTGGTTTCTCAGTCTGTTTCCTAGTGCCGGTTTGAATTTCCTGCAGTTTTCACTGTAAAACCGAGTTGGAGCTCGTAACTCCCCATATATATGTATGGAGTGGAGTTTGCAACTGAAAAGAAACTTAGTGTTCCCAACAAGCTAGGTGAAGGACGGCTTTCACACACACTTATCTCTCAGAACTGAGCATGTGGAGAGACGTTCGTTCATCTAGAACAAAAGGAACGGGTTGAAGGGGAAACTTTTACTCTGGTTTCTCAGTCTGTTTCCTAGTGCCGGTTTGAAGTTCCTGCAGTTTTCACTGTAAAACCGAGTTGGAGCTAGTCCCTCCCCATATATATGTATGGAGTGGGGTTTGCAACTGAAAAGAAACTTTGTGTTCCCAACAAGCTATGTGACGGACGGCTTTCACACACACTTATCTCTCAGAACTGAGCATGTGGAGAGACGTTCGTTCATCTAGCACAAAGGGAAAGGGTTGAAGGAGAAACTTTTACTCTGGTTTCACTGTCTGTTTCCTAGTGCCGGTTTGAAGTTCCTGCAGTTTTCACTGTAAAACCGAGTTGGAGCTAGTACCTCCCCATATATATGTATGGAGTGGAATTTGCAACTGAAAAGAAACTTTGTGTTCCCAACAAGCTAGGTGAAGGACGGCTTTCACACACACTTATCTCTCAGAAGTGAGCATGTGGAGAGACGTTAGTTCATCTAGCACAAAGGGAACGGGTTGCAGGAGAAACTATTACTCTGGTTTCTCAGTCTGTTTCCTAGTGCCGGTTTGAAGTTCCTGCAGTTTTCACTGTAAAACCGAGTTGGAGCTAGTACCTCCCCATATATATATATGGAGTGGAGTTTGCAACTGAAAAGAAACTTTGTGTTCCCAACAAGCTAGGTGAAGGACGGCTTTCACACACACTTATCTCTCAGAACTGAGCATGTGGAGAGACTTTCGTTCAACTAGCACAAATGGAACGGGTTGCAGGAGAAACTTTTACTCTGGTTTCTCAGTCTGTTTCCTAGTGCCGGTTTGAAGTTCCTGCAGTTTTCACTGTATAACCGAATTGAAGGTAGTACCTCCCCGTATATATATATGGAGTGGAGTTTGCAACTGAAAAGAAACTTTGTGTTCCCAACAAGCTAGGTGAAGGACGGCTTTCACACACACTTATCTCTCAGAACTGAGCATGTGGAGAGACGTTCGTTCATCTAGCACAAAGGGAACGGGTGGCAGGGGAAACATTTACTCTGGTTTCTCAGTCTGTTTCCTAGTGCCGGTTTGAAGTTCCTGCAGTTTTCACTGTAAAACCGAGTTGGAGCTAGTACCTCCCCATATATATGTATGGAGTAGAGTTTGCAACTGAAAAGAAACTTTGTGTTCCCAACAAGCTAGGTGAAGGACGGCTTTCACACACACTTATCTCTCAGAACAGAGCATGTGGAGAGACGTTCGTTCATCTAGTACAAAGGGAACGGGTTGCAGGAGAAATTTTACTCTGGTTTCTCAGTCTGTTTCCTAGTGCCGGTTAGAAATTCCTGCAGTTTTCACTGTAAAACCGAGTTGGAGCTAGTCCCTACCCATATATGTATATGGAGTGGAGTTTGCAACTGAAAAGAAACTTTGTGTTCCCAACAAGCTAGGTGAAGGACGGGTTTCACACACACTTATCTCTCAGAACTGAGCATGTGGAGAGACTTTCGTCCATCTAGCACAAAGGGAACGGGTTGAAGGAGAAACTTTTACTCTGGTTTCTCAGTCTGTTTCCTAGTGCCGGTTTGAAGTTCCTGCAGTTTTCACTGTAAAACCGAGTTGGAGCTTGTCCCTACCCATATATATATATGGAGATGTGTTTGCAACTGAAAAGAAACTTTGTGTTCCAACAAGCTAGGTGAAGGACGGCTTTCACACACACTTATCTCTCAGAACTGAGCATGTGGAGAGACGTTCGTTCATCTAGCACAAAAGGAACGGGTTGCAGGGGAAACATTTACTCTGGTTTCTCAGTCTGTTTCCTAGTGCCGGTTTGAAGTTCCTGCAGTTTTCACTGGAAAACCGAGTTGGAGCTAGTACCTCCCCATATATATGTATGGAGTGGAGTTTGCAACTGAAAAGAAACTTTGTGTTCCCAACAAGCTAGGTGAAGGACGGCTTTCACACACACTTATCTCTCAGAACTGAGCATGTGGAGAGACGTTCGTTCATCTAGCACAAAGGGAAAGGTTGGCAGGGGAAACATTTACTCTGGTTTCTCAGTCTGTTTCCTAGTGCCGGTTTGAAGTTCCTGCAGTTTTCACTGTAAAACCGATTTGGAGCTAGTACCTCCCCATATATATGTATGGAGTAGAGTTTGCAACTGAAAAGAAACTTTGTGTTCCCAACAAGCTAGGTGAAGGACGGCTTTCACACACACTTATCTCTCAGAAATGAGCATGTGGAGAGACGTTCGTTCATCTAGCACAAAAGGAACGGGTTGCAGGAGAAACATTTACTCTGGTTTCTCAGTCTGTTTCCTAGTGCCGGTTTGAAGTTCCTGCAGTTTTCACTGTAAAACCGAGATGGAGCTAGTCCCTACCCATATATATGTATGGAGTGGGGTTTGCAACTGAAAAGAAACTTTGTGTTCCCAAAAAGATAGGTGAAGGACGGCTTTCACACACACTTATCTCTCAGAACTGAGCATGTGGAGAGACTTTCGTTCATCTAGCACAATGGAAACGGGTTGCAGGAGAAAATTTTACTCTGGTTTCTCAGTCTGTTTCCTAGTGCCGGTTTGAAGTTCCTGCAGTTTTCACTGTAAAACCGAGTTGGAGCTAGTCCCTACCCATATATATATATGGAGTGGAGTTTGCAACTGAAAAGAAACTTTGTGTTACCAACAAGATAGTTGAAGGACGGCTTTCACACACACTTATCTCTCAGAACTGAGCATGTGGAGAGACGTTCGTTCATCTAGCACAAAGGGAACGGGTGGCAGAGGAAACATTTACTCTGGTTTCTCAGTCTGTTTCCTAGTGCCGGTTTGAAGTTCCTGCAGTTTTCACTGTAAAACCGAGTTGGAGCTAGTCCCTCCCCATATATATGTATGGAGTGGAGTTTGCATCTGAAAAGAAACTTTGTGTTCCCAACAAGCTAGGTGAAGGACGGCTTTCACACACACTTATCTCTCAGAACTGAGCATGTGGAGAGACGTTCGTTCATCTAGCACAAAGGGAACGGTTTGCAGGAGAAATTTTACTCTGGTTTCTCAGTCTGTTTCCTAGTGCCGGTTAGAAATTCCTGCAGTTTTCACTGTAAAACCGAGTTGGAGCTAGTCCCTACCCATATATATGTATGGAGTGGAGTTTGCAACTGTAAAGAAACTTAGTGTTCCCAACAAGCTAGGTGAAGTTCGGGTTTCACACACACTTATCTCTCAGAACTGAGCATGTGGAGAGACGTTCGTTCATCTAGCACAAAGGAAACGGGTTGCAGGAGAAACTTTTACTCTGGTTTCTCAGTTTGTTTCCTAGTGCCTGTTTGAAGTTCCTGCAGTTTACACTGTAAAACCGAGTTGGAGCTAGAACCTAACCATATATATATATGGAGTGGAGTTTGCAACAGTAAAGAAACTTTGTGTTCCCAAAAAAATATGTGAAGGACGGCTTTCACACACACTTATCTCTCAGAACTGAGCATGTGGAGAGACTTTCGTTCATCTAGCAAAAAGGTAACGGGTTGCAGGAGAAACTTTTACTCTGGTTTCTCAGGCTGTTTCCTAGTGCCGGTTTGAAGTTCCTGCAGTTTTCACTGTAAAACCGATTTGGAGGTAGTACCTCCCCATATATATATATGGAGTGGAGTTTGCAACTGAAAAGAAACTTTGTGTTCCCAACAAGCTAGGTGAAGGACGGCTTTCACACACACTTATCTCTCAGAACTGAGCATGTGGAGAGACGTACGTTCATCTAGCACAAAGGGAACGGGTTGCAGGAGAAACTTTTACTCTGGTTTCTCAGTCTGTTTCCTAGTGCCGGTTTGAATTTCTTGCAGTTTTCACTGCAAAACCGAGTTGGAGCTCGTACCTCCCCATATATATGTATGGAGTGTAGTTTGCAACTGAAAAGAAACTTAGTGTTCCCAACAAGCTAGGTGAAGGACGGCTTTCACACACATATCTCTCAGAACTGAGCATGTGGAGAGACGTTCGCTCATCTAGCACAAAGGGAACGGGTTGCAGGGAAACTTTTACTCTGCTTTCTCAGTCTGTTTCCTAGTGCCGGTTTGAAGTTCCTGCAGATTTCACTGTAAAACCGAATTGGAGCTAGTACCTCCCCATATATATGTAAGGAGTGGAGTTTGCAACTGAAAAGACACTTTGTGTTCCCAACAAGCTAGGTGAAGGACGGCTTTCACACACACTTATCTCTCAGAACTGAGCATGTGGAGAGACGTTCGTTCATCTAGCACAAAAGGAACGGGTTGCAGGAGAAACTTTTACTCTGGTTTCTCAGTCTGTTTCCTAGTGCCGGATTGAAGTTCCTGCAGTTTTCACTGTAAAACCGAGTTGGAGCTAGTCCCTACCCATATATATATATGGAGTGGAGTTTGCAACTGAAAAGAAACTTTGTGTTCCCAACAAGCTAGGTGAAGGACGGCTTTCACACACACTTATCTCTCAGAACTGAGCATGTGGAGAGACGTTCGTTCATCTAACACAAAGGGAACGGGTTGCAGGGGAAACTTTTTCTCTGGTTTCTCAGTCTGTTTCCTAGTGCCGGTTTGAAGTTCCTGCAGTTTTCACTGTAAAACCGAGTTGGAGCTAGTACCTACCCATATATATGTAAGGAGTGGAGTTTGCAACTGAAAAGACACTTTGTGTTCCCAACAAGCTAGGTGAAGGACGGCTTTCACACACACTTATCTCTCAGAACTGAGCATGTGGAGAGACGTTCGTTCATCTAGAACAAAAGGAACGGGTTGCAGGAGAAACTTTTACTCTGGTTTCTCAGTCTGTTTCCTAGTGCCGGTTTGAAGTTCCTGCAGTTTTCACTGTAAAACCGAGTTGGAGATAGTCCCTACCCATATATATATATGGAGTGGAGTTTGCAACTGAAAAGAAACTTTGTGTTCCCAACAAGCTAGGTGAAGGACGGCTTTCACACACACTTATCTCTCAGAACTGAGTATGTGGAGAGACGTTCGTTCATCTAGCACAAAAGGAACGGGTTGCAGGGGAAACATTTACTCTGGTTTCTCAGTCTGTTTCCTAGTGCCGGTTTGAAGTTCCTGCAGTTTTCACTGTAAAACCGAGTTGGAGCTAGTACCTCCCCATATATATGTATGGAGTGGGGTTTGCAACTGAAAAGAAACTTTGTGTTCCCAAAAAGATAGGTGAAGGACGGCTTTCACACACACTTATCTCTCAGAACTGAGCATGTGGAGAGACTTTCGTTCATCTAGCACAATGGAAACGGGTTGCAGGAGAAAATTTTACTCTGGTTTCTCAGTCTGTTTCCTAGTGCCGGTTTGAAGTTCCTGCAGTTTTCACTGTAAAACCGAGTTGGAGCTAGTCCCTACCCATATATATATATGGAGTGGAGTTTGCAACTGAAAAGAAACTTTGTGTTCCCAACAAGCTAGGTGAAGGACGGCTTTCACACACACTTATCTCTCAGAACTGAGTATGTGGAGAGACGTTCGTTCATCTAGCACAAAAGGAACGGGTTGCAGGGGAAACATTTACTCTGGTTTCTCAGTCTGTTTCCTAGTGCCGGTTTGAAGTTCCTGCAGTTTTCACTGTAAAACCGAGTTGGAGCTAGTACCTCCCCATATATATGTATGGAGTGGGGTTTGCAACTGAAAAGAAACTTTGTGTTCCCAAAAAGATAGGTGAAGGACGGCTTTCACACACACTTATCTCTCAGAACTGAGCATGTGGAGAGACTTTCGTTCATCTAGCACAATGGAAACGGGTTGCAGGAGAAAATTTTACTCTGGTTTCTCAGTCTGTTTCCTAGTGCCGGTTTGAAGTTCCTGCAGTTTTCACTGTAAAACCGATTTGGAGGTAGTACCTCCCCATATATATATATGGAGTGGAGTTTGCAACTGAAAAGAAACTTTGTGTTGCCAACAAGCTAGTTGAAGGACGGCTTTCACACACACTTATCTCTCAGAACTGAGCATGTGGAGAGACGTTCGTTCATCTAGCACAAAGAGAACGGGTGGCAGGGGAAACATTTACTCTGGTTTCTCAGTCTGTTTCCTAGTGCCGGTTTGAAGTTCCTGCAGTTTTCACTGTAAAACCGTGTTGGAGCTAGTACCTCCCCATATATATGTATGGAGTGGAGTTTGCATCTGAAAAGAAACTTTGTGTTCCCAACAAGCTAGGTGAAGGACGGCTTTCACACACACTTATCTCTCAGAACTGAGCATGTGGAGAGACGTTCGTTCATCTAGCACAAAGGGAACGGTTTGCAGGAGAAATTTTACTCTGGTTTCTCAGTCTGTTTCCTAGTGCCGGTTAGAAAATCCTGCAGTTTTCACTGTAAAACCGAGTTGGAGCTAGTCCCTACCCATATATATATATGGAGTGGAGTTTGCAACTGAAAAGAAACTTTGTGTTCCCAACAAGCTAGGTGAAGGACGCCTTTCACACACACTTATCTCTCAGAACTGAGCATGTGGAGAGACGTTCGTTCATCTAGCACAAAGGGAATGGGTTGCAGGAGAAACTTTTACTCTGGTTTCTCAGTCTGTTTCCTAGTGCCAGTTTGAAGTTCCTGCAGTTTTCACTGTAAAACCGAGTTTGAGCTTGTAACTCCCCATATATATGTATGGAGTGGAGTTTGCAACTGTAAAGAAACTTAGTGTTCCCAACAAGCTAGGTGAAGGACGGGTTTCACACACACTTATCTCTCAGAACTGAGCATGTGGAGAGACGTTCGTTCATCTAGCACAAAGGAAACGGGTTGCAGGAGAAACTTTTACTCTGGTTTCTCAGTCTGTTTCCTAGTGCCGGTTTGAAGTTCCTGCAGTTTTCACTGTAAAACCGAGTTGGAGCTAGTCCCTACCCATATATATATATAGAGAGGTGTTTGCAACTGAAAAGAAACTTTGTGTTCCCAACAAGCTAGTTGAAGGACGGCTTTCACACACACTTATTTCTCAGAACTGAGCATGAGGAGAGACGTTCGTTCATCTAGAACAAAAGGAACGGTTTGCAGGAGAAACATTTACTCCGGTTTCTCAGTCTGTTTCCTAGTGCCGGTTTGAAGTTCCTGCAGTTTTCACTGTAAAACCGAGTTGGAGCTAGTACCTCCCCATATATATGTATGGAGTGGAGTTTGCAACTGAAAAGAAACTTTGTGTTCCCAAAAAGATAGGTGAAGGACGGCTTTCACACACACTTATCTCTCAGAACTGAGCTTGTGGAGAGACTTTCGTTCATCTAGCACAAAGGGAACGGTTTGCAGGAGAAACTTTTACTCTGGTTTCTCAGTCTGTTTCCTAGTGCCGGTTTGAAGTTCCTGCAGTTTTCACTGTATAACCGATTTGTAGGTAGTACCTCCCCATATATATATATGGAGTGGAGTTTGCAACTGAAAAGAAACTTTGTGTTCCCAACAAGCTAGGTGAAGGACGGCTTTCACAGACATTTGTCTCTCAGAACTGAACATGTGGAGAGACGTTCGTTCATCTAGCACAAAGGGAACGGTTTGCAGGAGAAACTTTTACTCTGGTTTCTCAGTCTGTTTCCTAGTGCCGGTTTGAATTTCCTGCAGTTTTCACTGTAAAACCGAGTTGGAGCTAGTACCTCCCCATATATATGTATGTAGTGGAGATTGCAACTGAAAAGAAACTTTGTGTTCCCAACAAGCTAGGTGAAGGACGGCTTTCACACACACTTATCTCTCAGAACTGAGCATGTGGAGAGACTTTCGTTCATCTAGCACAAAGGGAACGGTTTGCAGGAGAAATTTTACTCTGGTTTCTCAGTCTGTTTCCTAGTGCCGGTTAGAATTTCCTGCAGTTTTCACTGTAAAACCGAGTTGGAGCTAGTCCCTACCCATATATATATATGGAGTGGAGTTTGCAACTGTAAAGAAACTTTGTGTTCCCAACAAGCTAGGAGAAGGACGGGTTTCACACACACTTATCTCTCAGAAATGAGCATGTGGAGAGACGTTCGTTCATTTAGCACAAAGGGAATGGGTTGCAGGAGAAACTTTTAATCTGGTTTCTCAGTCTGTTTCCTAGTGCCGGTTTGAAGTTCCTGCAGTTTTCACTGTAAAACCGAGTTGGAGCTAGTAACTCCCCATATATATGTATGGAGTGGAGTTTGCAACTGAAAAGAAACTTAGTGTTCCCAGCAAGCTAGGTGAAGGACGGCTTTCACACACACTTATCTCTCAGAACTGAGCATGTGGAGAGACTTTCGTCCATCTAGCACAAAGGGAACGGTTTGCAGGAGAAATTTTACTCTGGTTTCTCAGTCTGTTTCCTAGTGCCGGTTAGAAATTCCTGCAGTTTTCACTGTAAAACCGAGTTGGAGCTAGTCCCTACCCATATATATATATATGGAGTGGAGTTTGCAACTGTAAAGAAACTTTGTGTTCCCAACAAGCTAGGTGAAGGACGGGTTTCACACACACTTATCTCTCAGAACTGAGCATGTGGAGAGACGTTCGTTCATCTAGCACAAAGGGAATGGGTTGAAGGAGAAACTTTTACTCTGGTTTCTCAGTCTGTTTCCTAGTGCCGGTTTGAATTTCCTGCAGTTTTCACTGTAAAACCGAGTTGGAGCTCGTAACTCCCCATATATATGTATGGAGTGGAGTTTGCAACTGAAAAGAAACTTAGTGTTCCCAACAAGCTAGGTGAAGGACGGCTTTCACACACACTTATCTCTCAGAACTGAGCATGTGGAGAGACGTTCGTTCATCTAGCACAAAGGGAACGGGTTGAAGGGGAAACTTTTACTCTGGTTTCTCAGTCTGTTTCCTAGTGCCGGTTTGAAGTTCCTGCAGTTTTCACTGTAAAACCGAGTTGGAGCTAGTCCCTCCCCATATATATGTATGGAGTGGGGTTTGCAACTGAAAAGAAACTTTGTGTTCCCAACAAGCTATGTGACGGACGGCTTTCACACACACTTATCTCTCAGAACTGAGCATGTGGAGAGACGTTCGTTCATCTAGCACAAAGGGAAAGGGTTGAAGGAGAAACTTTTACTCTTGTTTCACTGTCTGTTTCCTAGTGCCGGTTTGAAGTTCCTGCAGTTTTCACTGTAAAACCGAGTTGGAGCTAGTACCTCCCCATATATATGTATGGAGTGGAGTTTGCAACTGAAAAGAAACTTTGTGTTCCCAACAAGCTAGGTGAAGGACGGCTTTCACACACACTTATCTCTCAGAAGTGAGCATGTGGAGAGACGTTAGTTCATCTAGCACAAAGGGAACGGGTTGCAGGAGAAACTATTACTCTGGTTTCTCAGTCTGTTTCCTAGTGCCGGTTTGAAGTTCCTGCAGTTTTCACTGTAAAACCGAGTTGGAGCTAGTACCTCCCCATATATATATATGGAGTGGAGTTTGCAACTGAAAAGAAACTTTGTGTTCCCAACAAGCTAGGTGAAGGACGGCTTTCACACACACTTATTTCTCAGAACTGAGCATGTGGAGAGACTTTCGTTCAACTAGCACAAATGGAACGGGTTGCAGGAGAAACTTTTACTCTGGTTTCTCAGTCTGTTTCCTAGTGCCGGTTTGAAGTTCCTGCAGTTTTCACTGTATAACCGAATTGAAGGTAGTACCTCCCCGTATATATATATGGAGTGGAGTTTGCAACTGAAAAGAAACTTTGTGTTCCCAACAAGCTAGGTGAAGGACGGCTTTCACACACACTTATCTCTCAGAACTGAGCATGTGGAGAGACGTTCGTTCATCTAGCACAAAGGGAACGGGTGGCAGGGGAAACATTTACTCTGGTTTCTCAGTCTGTTTCCTAGTGCCGGTTTGAAGTTCCTGCAGTTTTCACTGTAAAACCGAGTTGGAGCTAGTACCTCCCCATATATATGTATGGAGTAGAGTTTGCAACTGAAAAGAAACTTTGTGTTCCCAACAAGCTAGGTGAAGGACGGCTTTCACACACACTTATCTCTCAGAACAGAGCATGTGGAGAGACGTTCGTTCATCTAGTACAAAGGGAACGGGTTGCAGGAGAAATTTTACTCTGGTTTCTCAGTCTGTTTCCTAGTGCCGGTTAGAAATTCCTGCAGTTTTCACTGTAAAACCGAGTTGGAGCTAGTCCCTACCCATATATGTATATGGAGTGGAGTTTGCAACTGAAAAGAAACTTTGTGTTCCCAACAAGCTAGGTGAAGGACGGGTTTCACACACACTTATCTCTCAGAACTGAGCATGTGGAGAGACTTTCGTCCATCTAGCACAAAGGGAACGGGTTGAAGGAGAAACTTTTACTCTGGTTTCTCAGTCTGTTTCCTAGTGCCGGTTTGAAGTTCCTGCAGTTTTCACTGTAAAACCGAGTTGGAGCTTGTCCCTACCCATATATATATATGGAGATGTGTTTGCAACTGAAAAGAAACTTTGTGTTCCAACAAGCTAGGTGAAGGACGGCTTTCACACACACTTATCTCTCAGAACTGAGCATGTGGAGAGACGTTCGTTCATCTAGCACAAAAGGAACGGGTTGCAGGGGAAACATTTACTCTGGTTTCTCAGTCTGTTTCCTAGTGCCGGTTTGAAGTTCCTGCAGTTTTCACTGGAAAACCGAGTTGGAGCTAGTACCTCCCCATATATATGTATGGAGTGGAGTTTGCAACTGAAAAGAAACTTTGTGTTCCCAACAAGCTAGGTGAAGGACGGCTTTCACACACACTTATCTCTCAGAACTGAGCATGTGGAGAGACGTTCGTTCATCTAGCACAAAGGGAAAGGTTGGCAGGGGAAACATTTACTCTGGTTTCTCAGTCTGTTTCCTAGTGCCGGTTTGAAGTTCCTGCAGTTTTCACTGTAAAACCGATTTGGAGCTAGTACCTCCCCATATATATGTATGGAGTAGAGTTTGCAACTGAAAAGAAACTTTGTGTTCCCAACAAGCTAGGTGAAGGACGGCTTTCACACACACTTATCTCTCAGAAATGAGCATGTGGAGAGACGTTCGTTCATCTAGCACAAAAGGAACGGGTTGCAGGGGAAACATTTACTCTGGTTTCTCAGTCTGTTTCCTAGTGCCGGTTTGAAGTTCCTGCAGTTTTCACTGGAAAACCGAGTTGGAGCTAGTACCTCCCCATATATATGTATGGAGTGGAGTTTGCAACTGAAAAGAAACTTTGTGTTCCCAGCAAGCTAGGTGAAGGACGGCTTTCACACACACTTATCTCTCAGAACTGAGCATGTGGATAGACGTTCGTTCATCTAGCACAAAAGGAACGGGTTGCAGGGGAAACATTTACTCTGGTTTCTCAGTCTGTTTCCTAGTGCCGGTTTGAACTTCCTGCAGTTTTCACTGGAAAACCGAGTTGGAGCTAGTACCTCCCCATATATATGTATGGAGTGGAGTTTGCAACTGAAAAGAAACTTTGTGTTCCCAACAAGCTAGGTGAAGGACGGCTTTCACACACACTTATCTCTCAGAACTGAGCATGTGGAGAGACGTTCGTTCATCTAGCACAAAAGGAACGGGTTGCAGGGGAAACATTTACTCTGGTTTCTCAGTCTGTTTCCTAGTGCCGGTTTGAAGTTCCTGCAGTTTTCACTGGAAAACGGAGTTGGAGCTAGTACCTCCCCATATATATGTATGGAGTGGAGTTTGCAACTGAAAAGAAACTTTGTGTTCCCAACAAGCTAGGTGAAGGACGGCTTTCACACACACTTATCTCTCAGAACTGAGCATGTGGAGAGACGTTCGTTCATCTAGCACAAAGGGAAAGGTTGGCAGGGGAAACATTTACTCTGGTTTCTCAGTCTGTTTCCTAGTGCCGTTTTGAAGTTCCTGCAGTTTTCACTGTAAAACCGAGTTGGAGCTAGTACCTCCCCATATATATGTATGGAGTGGAGTTTGCAACTGAAAAGAAACTTTGTGTTCCCAACAAGCTAGGTGAAGGACGGCTTTCACACACACTTATCTCTCAGAACTGAGCATGTGGAGAGACGTTCATTCATCTAGCACAAAAGGAACGGGTTGCAGGGGAAACATTTACTCTGGTTTCTCAGTCTGTTTCCTAGTGCCGGTTTGAAGTTCCTGCAGTTTTCACTGGAAAACCGAGTTGGAGCTAGTACCTCCCCATATATATGTATGGAGTGGAGTTTGCAACTGAAAAGAAACTTTGTGTTCCCAACAAGCTAGGTGAAGGACGGCTTTCACACACACTTATCTCTCAGAACTGAGCATGTGGAGAGACGTTCGTTCATCTAGCACAAAGGGAACGGGTTGCAGGGGAAACATATACTCTGGTTTCTCAGTCTGTTTCCTAGTGCCGGTTTGAAGTTCCTGCAGTTTTCACTGTAAAACCGATTTGGAGCTAGTACCTCCCCATATATATGTATGGAGTAGAGTTTGCTACTGAAAAGAAACTTTGTGTTCCCAACAAGCTAGGTGAAGGACGGCTTTCACACACACTTATATCTCAGAACTGAGCATGTGGAGAGACGTTCGTTCATCTAGCACAAAGGGAACGGTTTGCAGGAGAAATTTTACTCTGGTTTCTCAGACTGTTTCCTACTGCCGGTTAGAAATTCCTGCAGTTTTCACTGTAAAACCGAGTTGGAGCTAGTCCCTACCCATATATATATATGGAGTGGAGTTTGCAACTGAAAAGAAACTTTGTGTTCCCAACAAGCTAGGTGAAGGACGGGTTTCACACACACTTATCTCTCAGAACTGAGCATGTGGAGAGACGTTCGTTCATCTAGCACAAAGGGAATGGGTTGCAGGAGAAACTTTTACTCTGGTTTCTCAGTCTGTTTCCTAGTGCCGGTTTGAAGTTCCTGCAGTTTTCACTGTAAAACCGAGTTGGAGCTCGTAACTCCCCATATATATGTATGGAGTGGAGTTTGCAACTGAAAAGAAACTTAGTGTTCCCAACAAGCTAGGTGAAGGACGGCTTTCACACACACTTATCTCTCAGAACTGAGCATGTGGAGAGACGTTCGTTCATCTAGCACAAAGGGAACGGGTTGAAGGGGTAACTTTTACTCTGGTTTCTCAGTCTGTTTCCTAGTGCCAGTTTGAAGTTCCTGCAGTTTTCACTGTAAAACCGAGTTGGAGCTAGTCCCTCCCCATATATATGTATGGAGTGGGGTTTGCAACTGAAAAGAAACTTTGTGTTCCCAACAAGCTATGTGACGGACGGCTTTCACACACACTTATCTCTCAGAACTGAGCATGTGGAGAGACGTTCGTTCATCTAGCACAAAGGGAACGGGTTGAAGGAGAAACTTTTACTCTGGTTTCTCAGTCTGTTTCCTAGTGCCGGTTTGAAGTTCCTGCAGTTTTCACTGTAAAACCAAGTTGGAGCTAGTACCTCCCCATATATATGTATGGAGTGGAGTTTGCAACTGAAAAGAAACTTTGTGTTCCCAACAAGCTAGGTGAAGGACGGCTTTCACACACACTTGTCTCTCAGAACTGAGCATGTGGAGAGACGTTCGTTCATCTAGCACAAAAGGAACGGGTTGCAGGAGAAACTATTACTCTGGTTTCTCAGTCTGTTTCCTAGTGCCGGTTTGAAGTTCCTGCAGTTTTCACTGTAAAACAGATTTGGAGGTAGTACCTCCCCATATATATATATGGAGTGGAGTTTGCAACTGAAAAGAAACTTTGTGTTCCCAACAAGCTAGGTGAAGGACGGCTTTCACACACACTTATCTCTCAGAACTGAGCATGTGGAGAGACGTTCGTTCATCTAGCACAAAGGGAACGGGTGTCAGGGGAAACATTTACTCTGATTTCTCAGTCTGTTTCCTAGTGCCGGTTTGAAGTTCCTGCAGTTTTCACTGTAAAACCGAGTTGGAGCTAGTCCCTACCCATATATATATATGGAGAGGAGTTTGCAACTGAAAAGAAACTTTGTGTTCCCAACAAGCTAGGTGAAGGACGGGTTTCACACACACTTATCTCTCAGAACTGAGCATGTGGAGAGACGTTCGTTCATCTAGCACAAAGGGAATGGGTTTCAGGAGAAACATTTACTCTGGTTTCTCAGTCTGTTTCCTAGTGCCGGTTTGAAGTTCCTGCACTTTTCACTGTAAAACCGAGTTGGAGCTAGTAACTTCCCATATATATGTATGGAGTGGAGTTTGCAACTGAAAAGAAACTTAGTGTTCCCAACTAGCTAGGTGAAGGACGGCTTTCACTCACACTTATCTCTCAGAACTGAGCATGTGGAAAGACGTTCGTTCATCTAGCACAAAGGGAATGGGTTTCAGGAGAAACTTTTACTCTGGTTTCTCAGTCTGTTTCCTAGTGCCGGTTTGAATTTCCTCCAGTTTTCACTGTAAAACCGAGTTGGAGCTAGTAACTTCCCATATATATGAATGGAGTGGAGTTTGCAACTGAAAAGAAACTTAGTGTTCCCAACAAGCTAGGTGAAGGACGGCTTTCACACACACTTATCTCTCAGAACTGAGCATGTGGAGAGACGTTCGTTCATCTAGCACAAAGTGAACGGGTTGAAGGAGAAACTTTTACTCTGGTTTCTCAGTCTGTTTCCTAGTGCCGGGTTGAAGTTCCTGCAGTTTTCACTGTAAAACCGAGTTGGAGCTAGTCCCTCCCCATATATATGTATGGAGTGGGGTTTGCAACTGAAAAGAAACTTTGTGTTCCCAACAAGCTAGGTGACGGACGGCTTTCACACACACTTATCTCTCAGAACTGAGCATGTGGAGAGACGTTCGTTCATCTAGCACAAAGGGAACGGGTTGCAGGAGAAACTATTACTCTGGTTTCTCAGTCTGTTTCCTAGTGCCGGTTTGAAGTTCCTGCAGTTTTTACTGTAAAACCGAGTTGGTGCTAGTAACTTCCCATATATATGTATGGAGTGGATTTTGCAACTGAAAAGAAACTTTGTGTTCCCAGCAAGCTAGGTGAAGTACGGCTTTCACACACACATATCTCTCAGAAATGAGCATGTGGAGAGACGTTCGTTCATCTAGCACAAAAGGAACGGGTTGCAGGGGAAACATTTACTCTGGTTTCTCAGTCTGTTTCCTAGTGCCGGTTTGAACTTCCTGCAGTTTTCACTGGAAAACCGAGTTGGAGCTAGTACCTCCCCATATATATGTATGGAGTGGAGTTTGCTACTGAAAAGAAACTTTGTGTTCCCAACAAGCTAGGTGAAGGACGGCTTTCACACACACTTATCTCTCAGAACTGAGCATGTGGAGAGACGTTCGTTCATCTAGCACAAAAGGAACGGGTTGCAGGGGAAACATTTACTCTGGTTTCTCAGTCTGTTTCCTAGTGCCGGTTTGAAGTTCCTGCAGTTTTCACTGGAAAACCGAGTTGGAGCTAGTACCTCCCCATATATATGTATGGAGTGGAGTTTGCAACTGAAAAGAAACTTTGTGTTCCCAACAAGCTAGGTGAAGGACGGCTTTCACACACACTTATCTCTCAGAACTGAGCATGTGGAGAGACGTTCGTTCATCTAGCACAAAGGGAAAGGTTGGCAGGGGAAACATTTACTCTGGTTTCTCAGTCTGTTTCCTAGTGCCGGTTTGAAGTTCCTGCAGTTTTCACTGTAAAACCGAGTTGGAGCTAGTACCTCCCCATATATATGTATGGAGTGGAGTTTGCAACTGAAAAGAAACTTTGTGTTCCCAACAAGCTAGGTGAAGGACGGCTTTCACACACACTTATCTCTCAGAACTGAGCATGTGGAGAGACGTTCGTTCATCTAGCACAAAAGGAACGGGTTGCAGGGGAAACATTTACTCTGGTTTCTCAGTCTGTTTCCTAGTGCCGGTTTGAAGTTCCTGCAGTTTTCACTGGAAAACCGAGTTGGAGCTAGTACCTCCCCATATATATGTATGGAGTGGAGTTTGCAACTGAAAAGAAACTTTGTGTTCCCAACAAGCTAGGTGAAGGACGGCTTTCACACACACTTATCTCTCAGAACTGAGCATGTGGAGAGACGTTCGTTCATCTAGCACAAAAGGAACGGGTTGCAGGGGAAACATTTACTCTGGTTTCTCAGTCTGTTTCCTAGTGCCGGTTTGAAGTTCCTGCAGTTTTCACTGTAAAACCGATTTGGAGCTAGTACCTCCCCATATATATGTATGGAGTAGAGTTTGCAACTGAAAAGAAACTTTGTGTTCCCAACAAGCTAGGTGAAGGACGGCTTTCACACACACTTATCTCTCAGAACTGAGCATGTGGAGAGACGTTCGTTCATCTAGCACAAAGGGAACGGTTTGCAGGAGAAATTTTACTCTGGTTTCTCAGACTGTTTCCTACTGCCGGTTAGAAATTCCTGCAGTTTTCACTGTAAAACCGAGTTGGAGCTAGTCCCTACCCATATATATATATGGAGTGGAGTTTGCAACTGAAAAGAAACTTTGTGTTCCCAACAAGCTAGGTGAAGGACGGGTTTCACACACACTTATCTCTCAGAACTGAGCATGTGGATAGACGTTCGTTCATCTAGCACAAAGGGAATGGGTTTCAGGAGAAACTTTTACTCTGGTTTCTCAGTCTGTTTCCTAGTGCCGGTTTGAAGTTCCTGCAGTTTTCACTGTAAAACCGATTTGGAGCTAGTAACTTCCCATATATATGTATGGAATGGAGTTTTCAACTGAAAAGAAACTTAGTGTTCCCAACAAGCTAGGTGAAGGACGGCTTTCACACACACTTATCTCTCAGAACTGAGCATGTGGAGAGACGTTCGTTCATCTAGCACAAAGGGAACGGGTTGAAGGAGAAACTTTTACTCTGGTTTCTCAGTCTGTTTCCTAGTGCCGTGTTGAAGTTCCTGCAGTTTTCACTGTAAAACCGAGTTGGAGCTAGTCCCTCCCCATATATATGTATGGAGTGGGGTTTGCAACTGAAAAGAAACTTTGTGTTCCCAAAAAGCTAGGTGACGGACGGCTTTCACACACACTTATCTCTCAGAACTGAGCATGTGGAGAGACATTCGTTCATCTAGCACAAAGGGAACGGGTTGAAGGAGAAACTTTTACTCTGGTTTCTCAGTCTGTTTCCTAGTGCCGGTTTGAAGTTCCTGCAGTTTTCACTGTAAAACCGAGTTGGAGCTAGTACCTCCCCATATATATGTATGGAGTGGAGTTTGCAACTGAAAAGAAACTTTGTGTTCCCAACAAGCTAGGTGAAGGACGGCTTTCACACACACTTATCTCTCAGAACTGGGCATGTGGAGAGACGTTCGTTCATCTAGCACAAATGGAACGGGTTGCAGGAGAAACTATTACTCTGGTTTCTCAGTCTGTTTCCTAGTGCCGGTTTGAAGTTCCTGCAGTTTTCACTGTAAAACCGAGTTGGAGCTAGTACCTCCCCATATATATATATGGAGTGGAGTTTGCAACTGAAAAGAAACTTTGTGTTCCCAACAAGCTAGGTGAAGGACGGCTTTCACACACACTTATCTCACAGAACTGAGCATGTGGAGAGACGTTCGTTCATCTAGCACAAAAGGAACGGGTTGCAGGGGAAACATTTACTCTGGTTTCTCAGTCTGTTTCCTAGTGCCGGTTTGAAGTTCCTGCAGTTTTCACTGTAAAACCGAGTTGGAGCTAGTACCTCCCCATATATATGTATGGAGTGGAGTTTGCAACTGAAAAGAAACTTTGTGTTCCAAACAAGCTAGTTGAAGGACTGCTTTCACACACACTTATCCCTCAGAACTGAGCATGTGGAGAGACGTTCGTTCATCTAGCACAAAGGGAATGGGTTTCAGGAGAAACTTTTACTCTGGTTTCTCAGTCTGTTTCCTAGTGCCGGTTTGAAGTTCCTGCAGTTTTTACTGTAAAACCGAGTTGGAGCTAGTAACTTCCCATATATATGTATGGAGTGGAGTTTGCAACTGAAAAGAAACTTAGTTTTCCCAACAACCTAGGTGAAGGACGGCTTTCACACACACTTATCTCTCAGAACTGAGCATGTGGAGAGACGTTCGTTCATCTAGCACAAAGGGAACGGGTTGAAGGAGAAACTTTTACTCTGGTTTCTCAGTCTGTTTCCTAGTGCCGGGTTGAAGTTCCTGCAGTTTTCACTGTAAAACCGAGTTGGAGCTAGTACCTCCCCATATATATGTATGGAGTGGGGTTTGCAACTGAAAAGAAACTTTGTGTTCCCAACAAGCTAGGTGACGGACGGCTTTCACACACACTTATCTCTCAGAACTGAGCATGTGGAGAGACGTTCGTTCATCTAGCACAAAGGGAACGGGTTGCAGGAGAAACTATTACTCTGGTTTCTCAGTCTGTTTCCTAGTGCCGGTTTGAAGTTCCTGCAGTTTTCACTGTAAAACCGAGTTGGAGCTAGTACCTCCCCATATATATGTATGGAGTGGAGTTTGCAACTGAAAAGAAACTTTGTGTTCCAAACAAGCTAGGTGAAGGACTGCTTTCACACACACTTATCTCTCAGAACTGAGCATGTGGAGAGACGTTCGTTCATCTAGCACAAAGGGAACGGGTTGCAGGAGAAACTTTTACTCTGGTTTCTCAGTCTGTTTCCTAGTGCCGGTTTGAAGTTCCTGCAGTTTTCACTGTAAAACCGATTTGGAGGTAGTACCTCCCCATATATATATATGGAGTGGAGTTTGCAACTGAAAAGAAACTTTGTGTTCCAAACAAGCTAGGTGAAGGACGGCTTTCACACACACTTATCTCTCAGAACTGAGCATGTGGAGAGACGTTCGTTCATCTAGCACAAAGGGAACGGGTGGCAGGGGAAACATTTACTCTGATTTCTCAGTCTGTTTCCTAGTGCCGGTTTGAAGTTCCTGCAGTTTTCACTGTAAAACCGAGTTGGAGCTAGTAACTTCCCATATATATATATGGAGTGGAGTTTGCAACTGAAAAGAAACTTAGTTTTCCCAACAAGCTAGGTGAAGGACGGGTTTCACACACACTTATCTCTCAGAACTGAACATGTGGAGAGACGTTCGTTCATCTAGCACAAAGGGAATGGGTTTCAGGAGAAACTTTTACTCTGGTTTCTCAGTCTGTTTCCTAGTGCCGGTTTGAAGTTCCTGCAGTTTTTACTGTAAAACCGAGTTGGAGCTAGTAACTTCCCATATATATGTATGGAGTGGAGTTTGCAACTGAAAAGAAACTTAGTGTTCCCAACAAGCTAGGTGAAGGACGGCTTTCACACACACTTATCTCTCAGAACTGAGCATGTGGAAAGACGTTCGTTCATCTAGCACAAAGGGAATGGGTTTCAGGAGAAACTTTTACTCTGGTTTCTCAGTCTGTTTCCTAGTGCCGGTTTGAAGTTCCTGCACTTTTCACTGTAAAACCGAGTTGGATCTAGTAACTTCCCATATATATGTATGGAGTGGAGTTTGCAACTGAAAAGAAACTTAGTGTTCCCAACAAGCTAGGTGAAGGACGGCTTTCACACACACTTATCTCTCAGAAATGAGCATGTGGAGAGACGTTCGTTCATCTAGCACAAAGGGAACGGGTTGCAGGGGAAACATTTACTCTGGTTTCTCAGTCTGTTTCCTAGTGCCGGTTTGAAGTTCCTGCCGTTTTCACTATAAAACCGTGTTGGAGCTAGTACTTCCCCATATATATGTATGGGGTGGGGTTTGCAACTAAAAAGAAACTTTGTGTTCCCAACAAGCCAGGTGAATGACGGCTTTCACACACACATATATCTCAGAACTGAGCATGTGGAGAGTCTTTCGTTCATCTAGCACAAAGGGAACGGGTTGCAGGAGAAAGTTTTACTCTGGTTTCTCATCTGTTTCCTAGTGCCGGTTTGAAGTTCCTGCAGTTTTCACTGTAAAACCGATTTGGAGGTAGTACCTCCCCATATATATATATGGAGTGGAGTTTGCAACTGAAAAGAAACTTTGTGTTCCCAACAAGCTAGGTAAAGGACGGCTTTCACACACACTTATCTCTCAGAACTGAGCATGTGGAGAGACGTTCGTTCATCTAGCACAAAGGGAACGGGTGGCAGGACAAACATTTACTCTGGTTTCTCAGTCTGTTTCCTAGTGCCGGTTTGAAGTTCCTGCAGTTTTCACTGTAAAACCGAGTTGGAGCTAGTACCTCCCCATATATATGTATGGAGTGGAGTTTGCAACAGAAAAGAAACTTTGTGTTCCCAACAAGCTAGGTGAAGGACGGCTTTCACACACACTTATCTCTCAGAACTGAGCATGTGGAGAGACTTTCGTTCAACTAGCACAAAGGGAACGGGTTGCAGGAGAAACTTTTACTCTGGTTTCTCATTCTGTTTCCTAGTGCCGGTTTGAAGATCCTGCAGTTTTCACTGTAAACCGTGTTGGAACTAGTACCTCCCCATATATATGTATGGAGTGGAGTTTGCAACTAAATAGAAACTTTGTGTTCCCAACAAGCTAGGTGAAGGACGGCTTTCACACACACATATCTCTCAGAACTGAGCATGTGGAGAGTCTTTCGTTCATCTAGCACAAAGGGAACGGGTTGCAGGAGAAACTTTTACTCTGGTTTCTCAGTCTGTTTCCTAGTGCCGGTTTGAAGTTCCTGCAGTTTTCACTGTAAAACCGATTTGGAGGTAGTTCCTCCCCATATATATATATGGAGTGGAGTATGCAACTGAAAAGAAACTTTGTGTTCCCAACAAGCTAGGTGAAGGACGGCTTCCACACACACTTATCTCTCACAACTGAGCATGTGGAGAGACGTTCGTTCATCTAGCTCAAAGGGAACGGGTTGCAGGGGAAACATTTACTCTGGTTTCTCAGTCTGTTTCCTAGTGCCGGTTTGAAGTTCCTGCACTTTTCACTGTAAAACCGAGTTGGAGCTAGTACCTCCACATATATATGTATGGAGTGGAGTTTGCAACTGAAAAGAAACTTTGTGTTCCCAACAAGCTATGTGAAGGAAGGCTTTCACACACACTTATCTCTCAGAACTGAGCATGTGGAGAGACGTTCGTTCATCTAGCACAAAGGGAACAGGTTGCAGGGGAAACATTTACTCTGGTTTCTCAGTCTGTTTCCTAGTGCCGGTTTGAAGTTCCTGCCGTTTTCACTGTAAAACCGTGTTGGAGCTAGTACCTCCCCATATATACGTATGGAGTGGAGTTTGCAACTAAAAAGAAACTTTGTGTTCCCAACAAGCTAGGTGAAGGACGGCTTTCACACACACTTATCTCTCAGAACTGAGCATGTGGAGAGACGTTCGTTCATCTAGCACAAAGGGAACGGGTTGAAGGAGAAACTTTTACTCTGGTTTCTCAGTCTGTTTCCTAGTGCCGGGTTGAAGTTCCTGCAGTTTTCACTGTAAAACCGTGTTGGAGCTAGTACCTCCCCATATATATGTATGGAGTGGGGTTTGCAACTGAAAAGAAACTTTGTGTTCCCAACAAGCTAGGTGACGGACGGCTTTCACACACACTTATCTCTTAGAACTGAGCATGTGGAGAGACATTCGTTCATCTAGCACAAAGGGAACGGGTTGCAGGAGAAACTTTTACTCTGGTTTCTCAGTCTGTTTCCTAGTGCCGGTTTGAAGTTCCTGCAGTTTTCACTGTAAAACCGAGTTGGAGCTAGTACCTCCCCATATATATATATGGAGTGGAGATTGCAACTGAAAAGAAACTTTGTGTTCCCAACAAGCTAGGTGAAGGACGGCTTTCACACACACTTATCTCACAGAACTGAGCATGTGGAGAGACGTTCGTTCATCTAGCACAAAAGGAACGGGTTGCAGGGGAAACATTTACTCTGGTTTCTCAGTCTGTTTCCTAGTGCCGGTTTGAAGTTCCTGCAGTTTTCACTGTAAAACCGAGTTGGAGCTAGTACCTCCCCATATATATGTATGGAGTGGAGTTTGCAACTGAAAAGAAACTTTGTGTTCCAAACAAGCTAGGTGAAGGACTGCTTTCACACACACTTATCTCTCAGAACTGAGCATGTGGAGAGACGTTCGTTCATCTAGCACAAAGGGAACGGGTTGCAGGAGAAACTTTTACTCTGGTTTCTCAGTCTGTTTCCTAGTGCCGGTTTGAAGTTCCTGCAGTTTTCACTGTAAAACCGATTTGGAGGTAGTACCTCCCCATATATATATATGGAGTGGAGTTTGCAACTGAAAAGAAACTTTGTGTTCCCAACAAGCTAGGTGAAGGACGGCTTTCACACACACTTATCTCTCAGAACTGAGCATGTGGAGAGACGTTCGTTCATCTAGCACAAAGGGAACGGGTGGCAGGGGAAACATTTACTCTGATTTCTCAGTCTTTTTCCTAGTGCCGGTTTGAAGTTCCTGCAGTTTTCACTGTAAAACCGAGTTGGAGCTATTAACTTCCCATATATATATATGGAGTGGAGTTTGCAACTGAAAAGAAACTTAGTTTTCCCAACAAGTTAGGTGAAGGACGGGTTTCACACACACTTATCTCTCAGAACTGAACATTTGGAGAGACGTTCGTTCATCTAGCACAAAGGGAATGGGTTTCAGGAGAAACTTTTACTCTGGTTTCTCAGTCTGTTTCCTAGTGCCGGTTTGAAGTTCCTGCAGTTTTTACTGTAAAACCGAGTTGGAGCTAGTAACTTCCCATATATATGTATGGAGTGGAGTTTGCAACTGAAAAGAAACTTAGTGTTCCCAACAAGCTAGGTGAAGGACGGCTTTCACACACACTTATCTCTCAGAACTGAGCATGTGGAAAGACGTTCGTTCATCTAGCACAAAGGGAATGGGTTTCAGGAGAAACTTTTACTCTGGTTTCTCAGTCTGTTTCCTAGTGCCGGTTTGAAGTTCCTGCACTTTTCACTGTAAAACCGAGTTGGAGCTAGTAACTTCCCATATATATGTATGGAGTGGAGTTTGCAACTGAAAAGAAACTTAGTGTTCCCAACAAGCTAGGTGAAGGACGGCTTTCACACACAATTATCTCTCAGAAATGAGCATGTGGAGAGACGTTCGTTCATCTAGCACAAAGGGAACGGGTTGCAGGGGAAACATTTACTCTGGTTTCTCAGTCTGTTTCCTAGTGCCGGTTTGAAGTTCCTGCCGTTTTCACTATAAAACCGTGTTGGAGCTAGTACCTCCCCATATATATGTATGGGGTGGAGTTTGCAACTAAAAAGAAACTTTGTGTTCCCAACAAGCCAGGTGAATGACGGCTTTCACACACACTTATATCTCAGAACTGAGCATGTGGAGAGTCTTTCGTTCATCTAGCACAAAGGGAACGGGTTGCAGGAGAAACTTTTACTCTGGTTTCTCAGTCTGTTTCCTAGTGCCGGTTTGAAGTTCCTGCAGTTTTCACTGTAAAACCGATTTGGAGGTAGTACCTCCCCATATATATATATGGAGTGGAGTTTGCAACTGAAAAGAAACTTTGTGTTCCCAACAAGCTAGGTAAAGGACGGCTTTCACACACACTTATCTCTCAGAACTGAGCATGTGGAGAGACGTTCGTTCATCTAGCACAAAGGGAACGGCTGGCAGGGCAAACATTTACTCTGGTTTCTCAGTCTGTTTCCTAGTGCCGGTTTGAAGTTCCTGCAGTTTTCACTGTAAAACCGAGTTGGAGCTAGTACCTCCCCATATATATGTATGGAGTGGAGTTTGCAACAGAAAAGAAACTTTGTGTTCCCAACAAGCTAGGTGAAGGACGGCTTTCACACACACTTATCTCTCAGAACTGAGCATGTGGAGAGTCTTTCGTTCAACTAGCACAAAGGGAACGGGTTGCAGGAGAAACTTTTACTCTGGTTTCTCATTCTGTTTCCTAGTGCCGGTTTGAAGATCCTGCAGTTTTCACTGTAAACCGTGTTGGAACTAGTACCTCCCCATATATATGTATGGAGTGGAGTTTGCAACTAAATAGAAACTTTGTGTTCCCAACAAGCTAGGTGAAGGACGGCTTTCACACACACATATCTCTCAGAACTGAGCATGTGGAGAGTCTTTCGTTCATCTAGCACAAAGGGAACGGGTTGCAGGAGAAACTTTTACTCTGGTTTCTCAGTCTGTTTCCTAGTGCCGGTTTGAAGTTCCTGCAGTTTTCACTGTAAAACCGATTTGGAGGTAGTACCTCCCCATATATATATATGGAGTGGAGTTTGCAACTGAAAAGAAACTTTGTGTTCCCAACAAGCTAGGTGAAGGACGGCTTTCACACACACTTATCTCTCAGAACTGAGCATGTGGAGAGACGTTCGTTCATCTAGCACAAAGGGAATGGGTGGCAGGGGAAACATTTACTGTGGTTTCTCAGTCTGTTTACTAGTGCCGGTTTGAAGTTCCTGCAGTTTTCACTGTAAAACCGAGTTGGAGCTAGTACCTCCCCATATATATGTATGGAGTGGAGTTTGCAACTGAAAAGAAACTTTGTGTTCCCAACAAGCTAGGTGAAGGACGGCTTTCACACACACTTATCTCTCAGAACTGAGCATGTGGAGAGACGTTCGTTCATCTAGCACAAAGGGAACGGGTTGCAGGAGAAACATTTACTCTGGTTTCTCAGTCTGTTTCCTAGTGCCGGTTTGAAGTTCCTGCAGTTTTCACTGTAAAACCGAGTTGTAGCTAGTCCCTACCCATATATATATATGGAGAGGTGTTTGCAACTGAAAAGAAACTTTGTGTTCCAACAAGCTAGGTGAAGGACGGATTTCACACACACTTATCTCTCAGAACTGAGCATGTGGAGAGACGTTCGTTCATCTAGCACAAAAGGAACGGGTTGCAGGGGAAACATTTACTCTGGTTTCTCAGTCTGTTTCCTAGTGCTGGTTTGAAGTTCCTGCAGTTTTCACTGTAAAACCGAGTTGGAGCTAGTACCTCCCCATATATATGTATGGATTGGAGTTTGCAACTGAAAAGAAACTTTGTGTTCCCAACAAGCTTGGTGAAGGACGGCTTTCACACACACTTATCTCTCAGAACTGAGCATGTGGAGAGACGTTCGTTCATCTAGCACAAAGGGAAAGGTTGGCAGGGAAAACATTTACTCTGGTTTCTCAGTCTGTTTCCTAGTGCCGGTTTGAAGTTCCTTCAGTTTTCACTGTAAAACCGATTTGGAGCTAGTACCTCCCCATATATATGTATGGAGTAGAGTTTGCAACTGAAAAGAAACTTTGTGTTCCCAACAAGCGAGGTGAAGGACGGCTTTCACACACACTTATCTCTCAGAAATGAGCATGTGGAGAGACGTTCGTTCATCTAGCACAAAAGGAACGGGTTGCAGGGGAAACATTTACTCTGGTTTCTCAGTCTGTTTCCTAGTGCCGTTTTGAAGTTCCTGCAGTTTTCACTGGAAAACCGAGTTGGAGCTAGTACCTCCCCATATATATGTATGGAGTGGAGTTTGCATCTGAAAAGAAACTTTGTGTTCCCAACAAGCTAGGTGAAGGACGGCTTTCACACACACTTATCTCTCAGAACTGAGCATGTGGAGAGACGTTCGTTCATCTAGCACAAAAGGAACGGGTTGCAGGGGAAACATTTACTCTGGTTTCTCAGTCTGTTTCCTAGTGCCGGTTTGAAGTTCCTGCAGTTTTCACTGTAAAACCGAGTTGGAGCTAGTACCTCCCCATATATATGTATGGAGTGGAGTTTGCAACTGAAAAGAAACTTTGTGTTCCCAACAAGCTAGGTGAAGGACAGCTTTCACACACACTTATCTCTCAGAACTGAGCATGTGGAGAGACGTTCGTTCATCTAGCACAAAGGGAACGGTTGGCAGGGGAAACATTTACTCTGGTTTCTCAGTCTGTTTCCTAGTGCCGGTTTGAAGTTCCTGCAGTTTTCACTGTAAAACCGATTTGGAGCTAGTACCTCCCCATATATATGTATGGAGTAGAGTTTGCAACTGAAAAGAAACTTTGTGTTCCCAACAAGCTAGGTGAAGGACGGCTTTCACACACACTTATCTCTCAGAACTGAGCATGTGGAGAGAAGTTCGTTCATCTAGCACAAAGGGAACGGTTTGCAGGAGAAACTTTTACTCTGGTTTCTCAGTCTGTTTCCTAGTGCCGGTTTGAAATTCCTGCAGTTTTCACTGTAAAAACGAGTTGGAGCTATTCCCTACCCATATATATATATGGAGTGGAGTTTGCAACTGAAAAGAATCTTTGTGTTCCCAACAAGCTAAGTGAAGGACGGGTTTCACACACACTTATCTCTCAGAACTGAGCATGTGGAGAGACGTTCGTTCATCTAGCACAAAGGGAACGGGTTGCAGGAGAAAATTTTACTCTGGTTTCTCAGTCTGTTTCCTAGTTCCGGTTTGAAGTTCCTGCAGTTTTCACTGTAAAACCGATTTGGAGCTAGTACCTCCCCATATATATGTATGGAGTGGAGTTTGCAACTGAAAAGAAACTTTGTGTTCCCAACAAGCTAGGTGAAGGACGGCTTTCACACACACTTATCTCTCAGAACTGAGCATGTGGAGAGACTTTCGGTCATCTAGCACAAAGGGAACGGGTTGCAGGAGAAACTTTTATTCTGGTTTCTCAGTCTGTTTCCTAGTGCCGGTTTGAAGTTCCTGCAGTTTTCACTGTAAAACCGAGTTGGAGCTAGTACCTCCCCATATATATATATGGAGTGGAGTTTGCAACTGAAAAGGAACTTTGTGTTCCCACAAGCTAGGTGAAGGACGGCTTTCACACACAATTATCTCTCAGAACTGAGCATTTGGAGAGACTTTCATTCATCTAGCACAAAGGGAACGGGTTGCAGGGGAAACATTTACTCTGGTTTCTCAGTCTGTTTCCTAGTGCCGGTTTGAAGTTCCTGCAGTTTTCACTGTAAAACCGAGTTGGAGCTAGTACCTCCCCATATATATGTATGGAGTGGAGTTTGCAACTGAAAAGAAACTTTGTGTTCCCAACAAGCTAGGTGAAGGACGGCTTTCACACACACTTATCTCTCAGAAATGAGCATGTGGAGAGACGTTCGTTCATCTAGCACAAAGGGAACGGGTTGCCGGAGAAACTTTTACTCTGGTTTCTCAGTCTGTTTCCTAGTGCCGGTTTGAAGTTCCTGCAGTTTTCACTGTAAAACCGAGTTGGAGCTAGTACCTCCCCATATATATGTATGGAGTGGAGTTTGCAACTGAAAAGAAACTTTGTGTTCCCAACAAGCTAGGTGAAGGACGGCTTTCACACACACTTATCTCTCAGAACTGAGCATGTGGAGAGACGTTCGTTCATCTAGCTCAAAGGGAACGGTTTGCAAGAGAAACTTTTACTCTGGTTTCTCAGTCTGTTTCCTAGTGCCGGTTTGAAGTTCCTGCAGTTTTCACTGTAAAACCGAGTTGGAGCTAGTACCTACCCATATATATGTATGGAGTGGAGTTTGCAACTGAAAAGAAACTTTGTGTTCCCAACAAGATAGGTGAAGGACGGCTTTCACACACACTTATCTCTCAGAACTGCGCATGTGGAGAGACGTTCCTTCATCTAGCAAAAATTGAACGGGTTGCCGGAGAAACTTTTACTCTGGTATCTCAGTCTGTTTCCTAGTGCCGGTTTGAAGTTCCTGCAATTTTCACTGTAAAATCGAGTTGGAGCTAGTACCTCCGCATATATATGTATGGAGTGGAGTTTGCAACTGAAAAGAAACTTTGTGTTCCCAACAAGCTATGTGAAGGACGGCTTTCACACACACTTATCTTTCAGAACTGAGCATGTGGTGAGACGTTCGTTCATCTAGCACAAAAGGAACGGGTTGCGGGGGAAACATTTACTCTGGTTTCTCAGTCTGTTTCCTAGTGCCGGTTTGAATTTCCTGCAGTTTTCACTGTAAAACCGAGTTGGAGCTAGTACCTCCCCATATATATGTATGGAGTGGAGATTGCAACTGAAAAGTAACGTTGTGTTCCCAACAAGATAGGTGAGTGACGGCTTTCACAAACACATATCTCTCAGAACTGAGCATGTGGAGAGACGTTCGTTCATCTAGCACAAAGGGAACGGGTTGCAGGGGAAACTTTTACTCTGGTTTCTCAGTCTGTTTCCTAGTGCCAGTTTGAAGTTCCTGCAGTTTTCACTGTAAAACCGAGTTGGAGCTAGTAACTCCCCATATATATGTATGGAGTGGAGTTTGCAACTGAAAAGAAACTTTGTGTTCCCAACAAGCTATGTGAAGGACGGCTTTCACACACACTTATCTCTCAGAACTGAGCATGTGGAGAGACGTTCGGTCATCTAGCACAAAGGGAACGGGTTGCAGGAGAAACTTTTATTCTGGTTTCTCAGTCTGTTTCCTAGTGCCGGTTTGAAGTTCCTGCAGTTTTCACTGTAAAACCGAGTTGGAGATAGTACATCCCCATATATATATATGGAGTAGAGTTTGCAACTGAAAAGAAACTTTGTGTTCCCAATAAGCTAGGTGAAGGACGGCTTTCACACACACTTATCTCTCAGAACTGAGCATTTGGAGAGACGTTCGTTCATCTAGCACAAAGGGAACGGGTTGCAGGGGAAACATTTACTCTGGTTTCTCAGCCTGTTTCCTAGTGCCGGTTTGAAGTTCCTGCAGTTTTCACTGTAAAACCGAGTTGGAGCTAGTACCTCCCCATATATATGTATGGAGTGGAGTTTGCAATTGAAAAGAAACTTTGTGTTCCCAACAAGCTAGGTGAAGGACGGCTTTCACACACACTTATCTCTCAGAACTGAGCATGTGGAGAGACGTTCGGTCATCTAGCACAAACGGAACGGGTTGAAGGAGAAACTTTCACTCTGATTTCTCAGTCTGTATCCTAGTGCCGGTTTGAAGTTCCTGCAGTTTTCACTGTAAAACCGAGTTGGAGCTAGTACCTCCCCATATATATATATGGAGTGGAGTATGCAACTGAAAAGAAACTTTGTGTTCCCAACAAGCTAGGTGAAGGACGGCTTTCACACACACTTATCTCTCAGAACTGAGCATGGGGAGAGATGTCCGTTCATCTAGCACAAAAGGAACGGGTTGCAGGAGAAACTTTTACTCTGGTTTCTCAGTCTGTTTCCTAGTGCCGGTTTGAAGTTCCTGCAGTTTCCACTGTAAAACCGAGTTGGAGCTAGTACCTCCCCATATATATGTATGGAGTGAAGTATGCAAATGAAAAGAATCTTTGTGTTCCCAACAAGGTAGTTGAAGGACGGCTTTCACACACACTTATCTCTCAGAACTGAGCATGTAGAGATTCGTTCGTTCATCTAGCACAAAGGGAACGGGTTGCAGGAGAAACTTTTACTATGGTTTCTCAGTCTGTTTCCTAGTGCCGGTTTGAAGTTCCTGCAGTTTTCACTGTAAAACCGAGTTGGAGCTAGTACCACCCATATATATGTATGGAGTGGAGTTTGCAACTGAAAAGAAACTTTGTGTTCCCAAAAAGCTAGGTGAAGGACGGCTTTCACACACACTTATCTCTCAGAACTGAGCTTGTGGAGAGACTTTCGCTCATCTAGCACAAAGGGAACGGGTTTCAGGTGAAACTTTTACTCTGGTTTCTCAGTCTGTTTCCTAGTGCCGGTTTGAAGTTCCTGCAGTTTTCACTGTAAAACCGAGTTGGAGCTAGTTCCTCCCCATATATATGTATGGAGTGGAGATGCAACTGAAAAGAAACTTTGTGTTCCCTACAAGCTAAGTGAAGGACGGCTTTCACACACAAATATCACTCAGAACTGAGCATGTGGAGAGACGTTCGTTCATCTAGCACAAAGGGAACGGGTTGCAGGAGAAACTTTTACTGTGGTTTCTCAGTCTGTTTCCTAGTGCCGGTTTGAATTTCCTGCAGTTTTCACTGTAAAACTGAGTTGGAGCTAGTACCTCCCCATATATATGTATGGAGTGGAGTTTGCAACTGAAAAGAAACTTTGTGTTCCCAACAAGCTAGGTGAAGGACGGCTTTCACACACACTTATCTCTCAGAACTGAACATGTGGAGAGACGTTCGTTCCTCTAGCACAAAGGGAACGGGTTGCAGGGAAACATTTTCTCTGGTTTCTCAGTCTGTTTCCTAGTGCCGGTTTGAAGTTCCTGCAGTTTTCACTGTAAAACCGAGTTGGAGCTAGTACCTCCCCATATATATGTATGGAGTGGAGTTTGCAACTGAAAAGAAACTTTGTGTTCCCAACAAGCTTTTTGAATGACGGCTTTCACACACACTTAACTCTCAGAACTGAGCATGTGGAGAGACGTTCGTTCATCTAGCACAAAGGGAACGGGTTGCAGGAGAAACTTTTACTCTGGTTTCTCAGTCTGTTTCCTAGTGCCGGTTTGAAGTTCCTGCAGTTTTCACTGTAAAACCGATTTGGAGCTAGTACCTCCCCATATATATGTATTGAGTGGTGTTTACAACTGAAAAGAAACTTTGTGTTCCCAACAAGCTAGGTGAAGGACGGCTTTCACACACAATTATCTCTCAGAACTGAGCATGTGGAGGGTCGTTCGTTCATCTAGCACAAAGTGAACGGGTTGCAGGAGAAACTTTTACTCTGGTTTCTCAGTCTGTTTCCTAGTGCCGGTTTGAAGTTCCTGCAGTTTTCACAGTAAAACAGTGTTGGAGCTTGTACCACCCATATATATGTATGGAGTGGAGTTTGCAACTGAAAAGAAACTTTGTGTTCCCAACAAGCTAGGTGAAGGACGGCTTTCACACACACTTATCTCTCAGAAAAGAGCTTGTGGAGAGACGTTCGTTCATCTAGGACAAAGGGAACGGGTTGCAGGAGAAACTTTTACTCTGGTTTCTCAGTCTGTTTCCTAGTGCCGGTTTGAAGTTCCTGAAGTTTTCACTGTAAAACCGAGTTGGAGCTAGTACCTCCCCATATATATGTATGGAGTGGAGATACAACTGAAAAGAAACTTTGTGTTCCCTACAAGCTAAGTGAAGGACGGCTTTCACACACACTTATCACTCAGATCTGAGCATGTGGAGAGACGTTCGTTCATCTAGCACAAAGGGAACGGGTTGCAGGAGAAACTTTTACTCTGGTTTCTCAGTCTGTTTCATAGTGCCGGTTTGAAGTTCCTGCAGTTTTCACTGTAAAACCGAGTTGGAGCTAGTACCTCCCCATATATATGTATGGAGTGGAGTTTGCAACTGAAAAGAAACTTAGTGTTCCCAACAAGCTAGGTGAAGGACGGCTTTCACACACACTTATCTCTCAGAACTGAGCATGTGGAGAGACGTTCGTTCCTCTAGCACAAAGGGAACGGGTTGCAGGAGAAACTTTTACTCTGGATTCTCAGTCTGTTTCCTAGTGCCGGTTTGAAGTTCCTGCAGTTTTCACTGTAAAACCGAGTTGGAGCTAGTCCCTACCCATATATATATATGGAGTGGAGTTTGCAACTGAAAAGAAACTTTGTGTTCCCAACAAGCTAGGTGAAGGACGGCTTTCACACACACTTATTTCTCAGAACTGAGCATGTGGAGAGACGGTCGTTCATCTAACACAAAGGGAACGGGTTGCACGGGAAACATTTACTCTGGTTTCTCAGTCTGTTTCCTAGTGGCGGTTTGAAGTTCTTGCAGTTTTCACTGTAAAACCGAGTTGGAGCTAGTACCTCCCCATATATATGTATGGAGTGGAGTTTGCAACTGAAAAGAAACTTTGTGTTCCCAGAAGCTAGGTGAAGGACGGCTTTCACACACACTTATCTCTCAGAACTGAGCATGTGGAGAGACGTACGTTCATCTAGCACAAAGGGAACGGGTTTCAGGAGAAACATTTCCTCTGGTTTCTCAGTCTGTTTCCTAGTGCCGGTTTGAAGTTCCTGCAGTTTTCCCTGTAAAACCGAGTTGGAGCTAGTACCTCCCCATATAAATGTATGGAGTGTAGTTTGCAACTGAAAAGAAACTTTGTGTTCCCAACAAGCTAGGTGAAGGACGGCTTTCACACACACTTATCTCTCAGAACTGAGCATGTGGAGAGACGGTCGTTCATCTAACACAAAGGGAACGGGTTGCAGGGGAAACATTTACTCTGGTTCTCAGGCTGTTTCCTAGTGCCGGTTTGAATTTCCTGCAGTTTTCACTGTAAAACCGAGTTGGAGCTAGTACCTCCCCATATATATGTATGGAGTGGAGTTTGCAAATGAAAAGAAACTTTGTTTTCCCAACAAGCTAGTTGAAGGACGGCTTTCACACACACTTATCTCTCAGAACTGAGCATGTGGAGAGACGTTCGTTCATCTAGCACAAAGGGAACGGGTTGCAGGAGAAACTTTTACTCTGGTTTCTCAGTCTGTTTCCTAGTGCCGGTTTGAAGTTCCTGCAGTTTTCACTGTAAAACCGAGTTGGAGCTAGTACCTCCACATATAAATGTATGGAGTGGAGTTTGCAACTGAAAAGAAACTATGTGTTCCCAACAAGCTAAGTGAAGGACGGCTTTCACACACACTTATCTCTCAGAACTGAGCACGTGGAGAGACGGTCGTTCATCTAACACAAAGGGAACGGGTTGCACGGGAAACATTTACTCTGGTTTCTCAGTCTGTTTCCTAGTGCCGGTTTGAAGTTCCTGCAATTTTCACTTTAAAACCGAGTTGGAGCTAGTACCTCCCCATATATATGTATGGAGTGGAGTTTGCAACTGAAAAGAAACTTTGTGTTCCCAGAAGCTAGGTGAAGGACGGCATTCACACACACTTATCTCTCAGAACTGAGCAAGTGGAGAGACGTTCGTTCATCTAGCACAAAGGTAACGGGTTGCAGGAGAAACTTTTACTCTGGTTTCTCAGTCTGTTTAATAGTGCCGGTTTGAAGTTCCTGCAGTTTTCACTGTAAAACCGAGTTGGAGCTAGTACCTCCCCATATATATGTATGGAGTGGAGTTTGCAACTGAAAAGAAACTTTGTGTTCCCAACAAGCTAGGTGAAGGACGGCTTTCACACACACTTATCTCTCAGAACTGAGCATGTGGAGAGACGTTCGTTCATCTAGCACAAAGGGAACGGGTTGCAGGAGAAACTTTTACTCTGGTTTCTCAGTCTGTTTCCTAGTGCCAGTTTGAAGTTCCTGCAGTTTTCACTGTAAAACAGAGTTGGAGCTAGTACCTCCACATATAAATGTATGGAGTGGAGTTTGCAACTGAAAAGAAACTATGTGTTCCCAACAAGCTAAGTGAAGGACGGCTTTCACACACACTTATCTCTCAGAACTGAGCATGTGGAGAGACGGTCGTTCATCTAACACAAAGGGAACGGGTTGCACGGGAAACATTTACTCTGGTTTCTCAGTCTGTTTCCTAGTGGCGGTTTGAAGTTCTTGCAGTTTTCACTTTAAAACCGAGTTGGAGCTAGTACCTCCCCATATATATGTATGGAGTGGAGTTTGCAAATGAAAAGAAACTTTGTGTTCCCAGAATCTAGGTGAAGGACGGCTTTCACACACACTTATCTCTCAGAACTGAACATGTGGAGAGACGTACGTTCATCTGGCACAAAGGGAACGGGTTGCAGGAGAAACATTTACTCTGGTTTCTCAGTCTGTTTCCTAGTGCCGGTTTGAAGTTCCTGCAGTTTTCACTGTATAACCGAGTTGGAGCTAGTACCTCCCCATATATATGTATGTAGTGGAGTTTGCAACTGAAAGGGAACTTTGTGTTCCCAACAAGCTAGGTGAAGGACGGCTTTCACACACACTTATCTCTCAGAACTGAGCATGTGGAGAGACGTTCGTTCATCTAGCACAAAGGGAACGGGTTGCAGGGGAAACTTTTACTCTGGTTTCTCAGTCTGTTTCCTGGTGCCGGTTTGAAGTTCCTGCAGTTTTCACTGTAAAACCGAGTTGGAGCTTGTCCCTACCCATATATATGTAAGGAGTGGAGTTTGCAACTGAAAAGAAAATTTGTGTTCCCAACAAGCTAGGTGAAGGACGGCTTTCACACACACTTATCTCACAGAAGTGAGCATGTGGAGAGAAGTTCGTTCATCTACCACAAAAGGAACGGGATGCAGGAGAAACTTTTACTCTGGATTCCCAGTCTGTTTCCTAGTGCCGGTTTGAAGTTCCTGCAGTTTTCACTGTAAAACAGTGTTGGAGTTGTACCTCACCATATATATGTATGGAGTGGAGTTTGCAACTGAAAAGAAACTTTGTGTTCCCAACAAGCTAGGTGAAGGACGGCTTTCACACACAAGAATCTCTCAGAACTGAGCATGTGGAGAGACTTTCGGTCATCTAGCACAAAGGGAACGGGTTGCAGTAGAAACTTTTACTCTGTTTTCTCAGTTTGTTTCCTAGTGCCGGTTTGAAGTTCCTGCAGTTTTCACTGTAAAACCGTGTTGGAGCTAGTCCCTACCCATATATATGTATGGAGTGGGGTTTGCAACTAAAAAGAAACTTTGTGTTCCCAACAAGCTAGGTGAAGGACGGCTTTCACACACACTTATCTCTCAGAACTGAGCATGTGGAAAGACGTTCGTTCATCTTTCACAAAGGGAACGGGTTGCAGGAGAAACTTTTACTCTGGTTTCTCAGCCTGTTTCCTAGTGCCGGTTTGAAGTTCCTGCAGTTTTCACTGTAAAACCGAGTTGGAGCTAGTACCACCCCTTATATATGTATGGAGTGGAGTTTGCAACTGAAAAGAAACTTTGTGTTCCCAACAAGCTAGGTGAAGGACGGCTTCAACACACACTTATCTCTCAGAACTGAGCATGTGGAGAGACGTTCGTTCATTTAGCACAAAGGGAACGGGTTTCAGGGGAAACTTTTACTCTGGTATCTCAGTCTGTTTCCTAGTGCCGGTGTGAAGTTCCTGCAGTTTTCACTGTAAAACCGAGTTGGAGCTAGTACCTCCCCATATATATGTATGGAGTGGAGTTTGCAACTGAAAAGAAACTTTGTGTTCCCAACAAGCTAGGTGAAGGACGGATTTCACACACACTTATCTCTCAGAACTGAGCATGTGGAGAGACGTTCGTTCATCTAGCACAAAGGGAACGGTTTGCAGGGGAAACTTTTACTCTGGTTTCTCAGTCTGTTTCCTAGTGCCGGTTTGAAGTTCCTGCACTTTTCACTGAAAAACCGAGTTGGAGCTAGTACCACCCCATATATATTTATGGAGTGGAGTTTGCAACTGAAAAGAAACTTTGTGTTCCCAACAAGCTAGATGAATGACGGCTTTCACACACACATATCTCTCAGAACTGAGCATGTGGAGAAACGTTCGTTCATCTAGCACAAAGGGAACGGGTTGCAGGGGAAACAATTACTCTGGTTTCTCAGTCTGTTTCCTAGTGCCGGTTTGAAGTTCCTGCAGTTTTCACTGTAAAACCGAGTTGGAGCTAGTACCTCCCCATATATATTTATGGAGTGGAGTTTGCAAATGAAAAGAAACTTTGTTTTCCCAACAAGCTAGGTGAAGGACGGCTTTCACACACACTTATCTCTCAGAACTGAGCATGTGGAGAGACGTTCATTCATCTAGCACAAAGGGAACGGGTTGCAGGAGAAACTTTTACTCTGGTTTCTCAGTCTGTTTCCTAGTGCCGGTTTGAAGTTCCTGCAGTTTTCACTGTAAAACCGAGTTGGAGCTAGTACCTCCCCATATATATTTATGGAGTGGAATTTGCTACTGAAAAGAAACTTTGTGTTCCCAACAAGCTAGGTGAAGGACGGCTTTCACACACACTTATCTCTCAGAAATGAGCATGTGGAGAGACGTTCGTTCATCTAGCACAAAGGGAACGGTTTGCAGGAGAAACTTTTACTCTGGTTTCTCAGTCTGTTTCCTAGTGCCGGTTTGAAGTTCCTGCAGTTTTCACTGTAAAACCGAGTTGGAGCTAGTACCTCCCCATATATATGTATGGAGTGGAGTTTGCAACTGAAAAGAAACTTTGTGTTCCCAACAAGCTTGTTGAATGACGGCTTTCACACACACATATCTCTCAGAACTGAGCATGTGGAGAAACGTTCGTTCATCGAGAACAAAGGGAACGGGTTGCAGGGGAAACATTTACTCTGGTTTCTTAGTCTGTTTCCTAGTGCCGGTATGAAGTTCCTTCAGTTTTCACTGTAAAACCGAGTTTGAGCTAGTACCTCCGCATATATATGTATGGAGTGGAGTTTGCAACTGAAAAGAAACTTTGTGTTCCCAACAAGATAGGTGAAGTACGGCTTTCACACACACTTATCTCTCAGAACTGAGCATGTGGAGAGACGTTCGTTCATCTAGCACAAAGGGAACGGGTTGCAGGAGAAACTTTTACTCTGGTTTCTCAGTCTGTTTCCTAGTGCCGGTTTGAAGTTCCTGCAGTTTTCACTGTAAAACCGAGTTGGAGCTAGTACCTCCCCATATATATGTATGGAGTGGAGTTTGAAACTGAAAAGAAACTTTGTGTTCCCAACAGGCTAGTTGAATGACGGCTTTCACACACACATATCTCTCAGAACAGAGCATGTGGAGAAACGTTCGTTCATCTAGCACAAAGGGAACGGTTTGCAGGGGAAACATTTACTCTGGTTTCTCAGTCTGTTTCCTAGTGCCGGTTTGAAGTTCCTGCAGTTTTCACTGTAAAACCGAGTTGGAGCTAGTACCTCCCCATATATATGTATGGAGTGGAGTTTGCAACTGAAAAGAAACTTTGTGTTCCCAACAAGCTAGTTGAATGACGGCTTTCACACACACTTATCTCTCAGAACTGAGCATGTGGAGAGACGTTCGTTCATCTAGCACAAAGGGAACGGGTTGCAGGAGAAACTTTTACTCTGGTTTCTCAGTCTGTTTCCTAGTGCCGGTTTGAAGTTCCTGCAGTTTTCACTGTAAAACCGAGTTGGAGCTAGTACCTCCCCATATATATGTATGGATTGGAGTTTGCAACTGAAAAGAAACTTTGTGTTCCCAACAAGCTAGTTGAATGACGGCTTTCACACACACATATCTCTCAGAACTGAGCATGTGGAGAAACGTTCGTTCATCTAGCACAAAGGGAACGGGTTGCAGGGGAAACAATTACTCTGGTTTCTCAGTCTGTTTCCTAGTGCCGGTTTGAAGTTCCTGCAGTTTTCACTGTAAAACCGAGTTGGAGCTAGTACCTCCCCATATATATGTATGGAGTGGAGTTTGCAACTGGAAAGAAACTTTGTGTTCCCAACAAGCTAGGTGAAGGACGGGTTTCACACAAATTATCTCTCAGAACTGAGCATGTGGAGAGACGTTCGTTCATCTAGCACAAAGGGAACGGGTTGCAGGAGAAACTTTTACTCTGGTTTCTCAGTCTGTTTCCTAGTGCCTGTTTGAAGTTCCTGCAGTTTTCACTGTAAAACCGAGTTGGAGCTAGTACCTCCCCATATATATTTATGGAGTGGAGTTTGCAACTGAAAAGAATCTTTGTGTTCCCAACAAGCTAGGTGAAGGACGGCTTTCACACACATTTGTCTCTCAGAAATGAGCATGTGGAGAGACGTTCGTTCATCTAGCACTAAGGGAACGGGTTGCAGGAGAAACTTTTACTCTGGTTTCTCAGTCTGGTTCCTAGTGCCGGTTTGAAGTTCCTGCAGTTTTCACTGTAAAACCGAGTTGGAGCTAGTACCTCCCCATATATATGTATGGAGTGGAGTTTGCAACTGAAAAGAAACTTTGTGTTCCCAACAAGCTTGTTGAATGACGGCTTTCACACACACATATCTCTCAGAACTGAGCATGTGGAGAAACGTTCGTTCATCTAGCACAAAGGGAACGTGTTGCAGGAGAAACATTTACTCTGGTTTATCAGTCTGTTTCCTAGTGCCGGTTGGAAGTTCCTGCAGTTTTCACTGTAAAACAGAGTTGGAGCTAGTACCACCCCATATATATTTATGGAGTGGAGTTTGCAACTGAAAAGAAACTTTGTGTTCCCAACAAGCTAGGTGAAGGACGGCTTTCACACACACTTATCTCTCAGAACTGAGCATGTGGAGAGACGTTCGTTCATCTAGCACAAAGGGAACGGGTTGCAGGAGAAACTTTTACTCTGGTTTCTCAGTCTGTTTCCTAGTGCCGGTGTGAAGTTCCTGCAGTTTTCACTGTAAAACCGAGTTGGAGCTAGTACCTCCCCGTTTATATGTATGGAGTGGAGTTTGCAACTGAAAAGAAACTTTGTGTTCCCAACAAGCTAGTTGAATGATGGCTTTCACACACACATATCTCTCAGAACTGAGCATGTGGAGAAACGTTCGTTCATCTAGCACAAAGGGAACGGGTTGCAGGGGAAACATTTACTCTGGTTTCTCAGTCTGTTTCCTAGTGCCGGTTTGAAGTTCCTGCAGTTTTCACTGTAAAACCGAGTTGGAGCTAGTACCTCCCCATATATATGTATGGAGTGGAGTTTGCAACGGAAAAGAAACTTTGTGTTCCCAACAAGCTAGTTGAATGACGGCTTTCACACACAGATATCTCTCAGAACTGAGCATTTGGAGAAACGTTCGTTCATCTAGCACAAAGGGAACGGGTTGCAGAGGAAACATTTACTATGGTTTCTCAGTCTGTTTCCTAGTGGCGGTTTGAAGTTCTTGCATTTTTCACTTTAAAACCGAGTTGGAGCTAGTACCTCCCCATATATATGTATGGAGTGGAGTTTGCAACTGAAAAGAAACTTTGTGTTCCCAGAAGCTAGGTGAAGGACGGCTTTCTCACACACTTATCTCTCAGAACTGAACATGTTGAGAGACGTACGTTCATCTAGCACAAAGGGAACGGGTTGCAGGAGAAACATTTACTCTGGTTTCTCAGTCTGTTTCCTAGTGCCGGTTTGAAGTTCCTGCAGTTTTCACTGTAAAACCGAGTTGGAGCTAGTACCTCCCCATATATATGTATGGAGTGGAGTTTGCAAATGAAAAGAAACTTTGTTTTCCCAACAAGCTAGGTGAAGGACGGCTTTCACACACACTTATCTCTCAGAACTGAGCATGTGGAGAGACGTTCGTTCATCTAGCACAAAGGGAACGGGTTGCAGGAGAAACTTTTACTCTGGTTTCTCAGTCTGTTTCCTAGTGCCGGTTTGAAGTTCCTGCAATTTTCACTGTAAAACCGAGTTGGAGCTAGTACCTCCCCATATATATTTATGGAGTGGAGTTTGCAACTGAAAAGAAACTTTGTGTTCCCAACAAGCTAGATGAAGGACGGCTTTCACACACACCTTTCTCTAAGAACTGAGCTTGTGGAGAGACGTTCGTACATCTAGCACAAAGGGAACTGGTTGCAGGAGAAACTTTTACTCTGGTTTCTCAGTCTGTTTCCTAGTGCCGGTTTGAAGTTCCTGCAGTTTTCACTGTAAAACCTAGTTGGAGCTAGTCCCTACCCATATATATATATGGAGTGGAGTTTGCAACTGAAAAGAATCTTTGTGTTCCCAACAAGCTAGGTGAAGGACGGCTTTCACACACACTTATCTCTCAGAACTGAGCATGTGGAGAGACGTTCTTTCATCTAGCACAAAGGGAACGGGTTGCAGGAGAAACTTTTACTCTGGTTTCTCAGTCTGTTTCCTAGTGCCGGTTTGAAGTTCCTGCAGTTTTCACTGTAAAACCGAGTTGGAGCTAGTACCTCCACATATAAATGTATGGAGTGGAGTTTGCAACTGAAAAGAAACTATGTGTTCCCAACAAGCTAAGTGAAGGACGGCTTTCACACACATTTATCTCTCAGAACTGAGCACGTGGAGAGACGGTCGTTCATCTAACACAAAGGGAACGGGTTGCACGGGAAACATTTACTCTGGTTTCTCAGTCTGTTTCCTAGTGCCGGTTTGAAGTTCCTGCAATTTTCACTTTAAAACCGAGTTGGAGCTAGTACCTCCCCATATATATGTATGGAGTGGAGTTTGCAACTGAAAAGAAACTTTGTGTTCCCAGAAGCTAGGTGAAGGACGGCTTTCACACACACTTATCTCTCAGAACTGAGCAAGTGGAGAGACGTTCGTTCATCTAGCACAAAGGTAACGGGTTGCAGGAGAAACTTTTACTCTGGTTTCTCAGTCTGTTTAATAGTGCCGGTTTGAAGTTCCTGCAGTTTTCACTGTAAAACCGAGTTGGAGCTAGTACCTCCCCATATATATGTATGGAGTGGAGTTTGCAACTGAAAAGAAACTTTGTGTTCCCAACAAGCTAGGTGAAGGACGGCTTTCACACACACTTATCTCTCAGAACTGAGCATGTGGAGAGACGTTCGTTCATCTAGTACAAAGGGAACGGGTTGCAGGAGAAACTTTTTCTCTGGTTTCTCAGTCTGTTTCCTAGTGCCGGTTTGAAGTTCCTGCAGTTTTCACTGTAAAACCGAGTTGGAGCTAGTACCTCCACATATAAATGTATGGAGTGGAGTTTGCAACTGAAAAGAAACTATGTGTTCCCAACAAGCTAAGTGAAGGACGGCTTTCACACACACTTATCTCTCAGAACTGAGCATGTGGAGAGACGGTCGTTCATCTAACACAAAGGGAACGGGTTGCACGGGAAACATTTACTCTGGTTTCTCAGTCTGTTTCCTAGTGGCGGTTTGAAGTTCTTGCAGTTTTCACTTTAAAACCGAGTTGGAGCTAGTACCTCCCCATATATATGTATGGAGTGGTGTTTGCAACTGAAAAGAAACTTTGTGTTCCCAGAATCTAGGTGAAGGACGGCTTTCACACACACTTATCTCTCAGAACTGAACATGTGGAGAGACGTACGTTCATCTAGCACAAAGGGAACGGGTTGCAGGAGAAACATTTACTCTGGTTTCACAGTCTGTTTCCTAGTGCCGGTTGGAAGTTCCTGCAGTTTTCACTGTAAAACAGAGTTGGAGCTAGTACCACCCCTTATATATATATGGAGTGGAGTTTGCAACTGAAAAGAAACATTGTGTTCCCAACAAGCTAGGTGAAGGACGGCTTTCACACAAATTATCTCTCAGAACTGAGCATGTGGAGAGACGTTCTTTCATCTAGCACAAAGGGAACGATTTGCAGGAGAAACTTTTACTCTGGTTTCTCAGTCTGTTTCCTAGTGCCGGTTTGAAGTTCCTGCAGTTTTCACTGTAAAACCGAGTTGGAGCTAGTACCTCCCCATATATATTTATGGAGTGGAGTTTGCAACTGAAAAGAAACTTTGTGTTCCCAACAAGCTAGGTGAAGGACGGCTTTCACACACACTTATCTCTCAGAACTGAGCATGTGGAGAGACGTTCGTTCATCTAGCACAAAGGGAACGGGTTGCAGGAGAAACTTTTACTCTGGTTTCTCAGTCTGTTTCCTAGTGCCGGTTTGAAGTTCCTGCAGTTTTCACTGTAAAACCGAGTTGGAGCTAGTACCTCCCCGTTTATATGTATGGAGTGGAGTTTGCAACTGAAAAGAAACTTTGTGTTCCCAACAAGCTAGTTGAATGACGGCTTTCACACACACATATCTCTCAGAACTGAGCATGTGGAGAAACGTTCGTTCATCTAGCACAAAGGGAACAGGTTGCAGGGGAAATATTTACTCTGGTTTCTCAGTCTGTTTCCTAGTGCCGGTTTGAAGTTCCTGCAGTTTTCACTGTAAAACCGAGTTGGAGCTAGTACCTCCCCATATATATGTATGGAGTGGAGTTTGCAACGGAAAAGAAACTTTGTGTTCCCAACAAGCTAGTTGAATGACGGCTTTCACACACACATATCTCTCAGAACTGAGCATGTGGAGAAACGTTCATTCAACTAGCAAAAAGGGAACGGGTTGCAGGGGAAACATTTACTCTGGTTTCTCAGTCTGTTTCCTAGTGCCGGTTTGAAGTTCCTGCAGTTTTCACTGTAAAACCGTGTTGGAGCTAGTCCCTACCCATATATATGTATGGAGTGGGATTTGCAACTAAAAAGAAACTTTGTGTTCCCAACAAGCTAGGTGAAGTACGGCTTTCACACGCACTTATCTCTCAGAACTGAGCATGTGGAGAGACGTTCGTTCATCTATCACAAAGGGAACGGGTTGCAGGAGAAACTTTTACTCTGGTTTCTCAGCCTGTTTCCTAGTGCCGGTTTGAAGTTCCTGCAGTTTTCACTGTAAAACCGAGTTGGAGCTAGTACCACCCCTTATATATGTATGGAGTGGAGTTTGCAACTGAAAAGAAACTTTGTGTTCCCAACAAGCTAGGTGAAGGACGGCTTCAACACACACTTATCTCTCAGAACTGAGCATGTGGAGAGACGTTCGTTCATCTAGCACAAAGGGAACGGGTTTCAGGAGAAACTTTTACTCTGGTATCTCAGTCTGTTTCCTAGTGCCGGTTTGAAGTTCCTGCAGTTTTCACTGTAAAACCGAGTTGGAGCTAGTACCTCCCCATATATATGTATGGAGTGGAGTTTGCAACTGAAAAGAAACTTTGTGTTCCCAACAAGCTAGGTGAAGGACGGATTTCACACACACTTATCTCTCAGAACTGAGCATGTGGAGAGACGTTCGTTCATCTAGCACAAAGGGAACGGGTTGCAGGAGAAACTTTTACTCTGGTTTCTCAGTCTGTTTCCTAGTGCCGGTTTGAAGTTCCTGTACTTTTCACTGTAAAACCGAGTTGGAGCTAGTACCTCCCCATATATATTTATGGAGTGGAGTTTGCATCTGAAAAGAAACTTTGTGTTCCCAACAAGCTAGTTGAATGACGGCTTTCACACACACATATCTCTCAGAACTGAGCATGTGGAGAAACGTTCGTTCATCTAGCACAAAGGGAACGGGTTGCAGGGGAAACAATTACTCTGGTTTCTCAGTCTGTTTCCTAGTGCCGGTTTGAAGTTCCTGCAGTTTTCACTGTAAAACCGAGTTGGAGCTAGTACCTCCCCATATATATGTATGGAGTGGAGTTTGCAACTGAAAAGAAACTTTGTGTTCCCAACAAGCTAGGTGAAGGACGGGTTTCACACAAATTATCTCTCAGAACTGAGCATGTGGAGAGACGTTCATTCATCTAGCACAAAGGGAACGGGTTGCAGGAGAAACTTTTACTCTGGTTTCTCAGTCTGTTTCCTAGTGCCGGTTTGAAGTTCCTGCAGTTTTCACTGTAAAACCGAGTTGGAGCTAGTACCTCCCCATATATATTTATGGAGTGGAATTTGCAACTGAAAAGAAACTTTGTGTTCCCAACAAGCTAGGTGAAGGACGGCTTTCACACACACTTATCTCTCAGAAATGAGCATGTGGAGAGACGTTCGTTCATCTAGCACAAAGGGAACGGGTTGCAGGAGAAACTTTTACTCTGGTTTCTCAGTCTGTTTCCTAGTGCCGGTTTGAAGTTCCTGCAGTTTTCACTGTAAAACCGAGTTGGAGCTAGTACCTCCCCATATATATGTATGGAGTGGAGTTTGCAACTGAAAAGAAACTTTGTGTTCCCAACAAGCTTGTTGAATGACGGCTTTCACACACACATATCTCTCAGAACTGAGCATGTGGAGAAACGTTCGTTCATCTAGCACAAAGGGAACGGGTTGCAGGAGAAACATTTACTCTGGTTTCTCAGTCTGTTTCCTAGTGCCGGTATGAAGTTCCTTCAGTTTTCACTGTAAAACCGAGTTTGAGCTAGTACCTCCCCATATATATGTATGGAGTGGAGTTTGCAACTGAAAAGAAACTTTGTGTTCCCAACAAGATAGGTGAAGTACGGCTTTCACACACACTTATCTCTCAGAACTGAGCATGTGGAGAGACGTTCGTTCATCTAGCACAAAGGGAACGGGTTGCAGGAGAAACTTTTACTCTGGTTTCTCAGTCTGTTTCCTAGTGCCGGTTTGAAGATCCTGCAGTTTTCACTGTAAAACCGAGTTGGAGCTAGTACCTCCCCATATATATGTATGGAGTGGAGTTTGCAACTGAAAAGAAACTTTGTGTTCCCAACAAGCTAGTTGAATGACGGCTTTCACACACACATATCTCTCAGAACTGAGCATGTGGAGAAACGTTCGTTCATCTAGCACAAAGGGAACGGGTTGCAGGGGAAACAATTACTCTGGTTTCTCAGTCTGTTTCCTAGTGCCGGTTTGAAGTTCCTGCAGTTTTCACTGTAAAACCGAGTTGGAGCTAGTACCTCCCCATATATATGTATGGAGTGGAGTTTGCAACTGAAAAGAATCTTTGTGTTCCCAACAAGCTAGGTGAAGGACGGGTTTCACACAAATTATCTCTCAGAACTGAGCATGTGGAGAGACGTTCGTTCATCTAGCACAAAGGGAACGGGTTGAAGGAGAAACTTTTACTCTGGTTTCTCAGTCTGTTTCCTAGTGCCTGTTTGAAATTCCTGCAGTTTTCACTGTAAAACCGAGATGGAGCTAGTACCTCCCCATATATATTTATGGAGTGGAGTTTGCAACTGAAAAGAATCTTTGTGTTCCCAACAAGCTAGGTGAAGGACGGCTTTCACACACACTTGTCTCTCAGAAATGAGCATGTGGAGAGACGTTCGTTCATCTAGCACTAAGGGAACGGGTTGCAGGAGAAACTTTTACTCTGGTTTCTCAGTCTGTTTCCTAGTGCCGGTTTGAAGTTCCTGCAGTTTTCACTGTAAAACCGAGTTGGAGCTAGTACCTCCCCATATATATGTATGGAGTGGAGTTTGCAACTGAAAAGAAACTTTGTGTTCCCAACAAGCTTGTTGAATGACGGCTTTCACACACACATATCTCTCAGAACTGAGCATGTGGAGAAACGTTCGTTCATCTAGCACAAAGGGAACGGGTTGCAGGAGAAACTTTTACTCTGGTTTATCAGCCTGTTTCCTAGTGCCGGTTGGAAGTTCCTGCAGTTTTCACTGTAAAACAGAGTTGGAGCTAGTACCACCCCATATATATTTATGGAGTGGAGTTTGCAACTGAAAAGAAACTTTGTGTTCCCAACAAGCTAGGTGAAGGACGGGTTTCACACAAATTATCTCTCAGAACTGAGCATGTGGAGAGACGTTCGTTCATCTAGCACAAAGGGAACGAGTTGCAGGAGAAACTTTTACTCTGGTTTCTCAGTCTGTTTCCTAGTGCCGGTTTGAAGTTCCTGCAGTTTTCACTGTAAAACCGAGTTGGAGCTAGTACCTCCCCATATATATTTATGGAGTGGAGTTTGCAACTGAAAAGAAACTTTGTGTTCCCAACAAGCTAGGTGAAGGACGGCTTTCACACACACTTATCTCTCAGAACTGAGCATGTGGAGAGACGTTCGTTCATCTAGCACAAAGGGAACGGGTTGCAGGAGAAACTTTTACTCTGGTTTCTCAGTCTGTTTCCTAGTGCCGGTTTGAAGTTCCTGCAGTTTTCACTGTAAAACCGAGTTGGAGCTAGTACCTCCCCGTTTATATGTATGGAGTGGAGTTTGCAACTGAAAAGAAACTTTGTGTTCCCAACAAGCTAGTTGAATGACGGCTTTCACACACACATATCTCTCAGAACTGAGCATGTGGAGAAATGTTCGTTCATCTAGCACAAAGGGAACGGGTTGCAGGGGAAACATTTACTCTGGTTTCTCAGTCTGTTTCCTAGTGCCGGTTTGAAGTTCCTGCAGTTTTCACTGTAAAACCGAGTTGGAGCTAGTACCTCCCCATATATATGTATGGAGTGGAGTTTGCAACGGAAAAGAAACTTTGTGTTCCCAACAAGCTAGTTGAATGACGGCTTTCACACACACATATCTCTCAGAACTGAGCATGTTGAGAAACGTTCATTCAACTAGCACAAACGGAACGGGTTGCAGGGGAAACATTTACTCTGGTTTCTCAGTCTGTTTCCTAGTGCCGGTTTGAAGTTCCTGCAGTTTTCACTGTAAAACCGAGTTGGAGCTAGTCCCTACCCATATATATGTATGGAGTGGGGTTTGCAACTAAAAAGAAACTTTGTGTTCCCAACAAGCTAGGTGAAGTACGGCTTTCACACGCACTTATCTCTCAGAACTGAGCATGTGGAGAGACGTTCGTTCATCTATCACAAAGGGAACGGGTTGCAGGAGAAACTTTTACTCTGGTTTCTCAGCCTGTTTCCTAGTGCCGGTTTGAAGTTCCTGCAGTTTTCACTGTAAAACCGAGTTGGAGCTAGTACCACCCCTTATATATGTATGGAGTGGAGTTTGCAACTGAAAAGAAACTTTGTGTTCCCAACAAGCTAGGTGAAGGACGGTTTCAACACACACTTATCTCTCAGAACTGAGCATGTGGAGAGACGTTCGTTCATCTAGCACAAAGGGAACGGGTTTCAGGAGAAACTTTTACTCTGGTATCTCAGTCTGTTTCCTAGTGCCGGTTTGAAGTTCCTGCAGTTTTCACTGTAAAACCGAGTTGGAGCTAGTACCTCCCCATATATATGTATGGAGTGGAGTTAGCAACTGAAAAGAAACTTTGTGTTCCCAACAAGCTAGGTGAAGGACGGATTTCACACACACTTATCTCTCAGAACTGAGCATGTGGAGAGACGTTCGTTCATCTAGCACAAAGGGAACGGGTTGCAGGAGAAACTTTTACTCTGGTTTCTCAGTCTGTTTCCTAGTGCCGGTTTGAAGTTCCTGCAGTTTTCACTGTAAAACCGAGTTGGAACTAGTACCTCCCCATATATATTTATGGAGTGGAGTTTGCAACTGAAAAGAAACTTTGTGTTCCCAACAAGCTAGTTGAATGACGGCTTTCACACACACATATCCTTCAGAACTGAGCATGTGGAGAAACGTTCGTTCATCTAGCACAAATGGAACGGGTTGCTGGGGAAACAATTACTCTGGTTTCTCAGTCTGTTTCCTAGTGCCGGTTTGAAGTTCCTGCAGTTTTCACTGTAAAACCGAGTTGGAGCTAGTACCTCCCCATATATATGTAAGGAGTGGGGTTTGCAACTGAAAAGATACATTGTGTTCCCAACAAGCTAGGTGAAGGACGGGTTTCACACAAATTATCTCTCAGAACTGAGCATGTGGAGAGACGTTCGTTCATCTAGCACAAAGGGAACGGGTTGCAGGAGAAACTTTTACTCTGGTTTCTCAGTCTGTTTCCTAGTGCCGGTTTGAAGTTCCTGCAGTTTTCACTGTAAAACCGAGTTGGAGCTAGTACCTCCCCATATATATTAATGGAGTGGAATTTGCAACTGAAAAGAAACTTTGTGTTCCCAACAAGCTAGGTGAAGGACGGCTTTCACACACACTTATCTCTCAGAAATGAGCATGTGGAGAAACGTTCGTTCATCTAGCACAAAGGGAACGGGTTGCAGGAGAAACATTTACTCTGGTTTATCAGTCTGTTTCCTAGTGCCGGTTGGAAGTTCCTGCAGTTTTCACTGTAAAACCGTGTTGGAGCTAGTACCACCCCATATATATTTATGGAGTGGAGTTTGCAACTGAAAAGAAACTTTGTGTTCCCAACAAGCTAGGTGAAGGAAGGGTTTCACACAAATTATCTCTCAGAACTGAGCATGTGGAGAGACGTTCGTTCATCTAGCACAAAGGGAACGGGTTGCAGGAGAAACTTTTACTCTGGTTTCTCAGTCTGTTTCCTAGTGCCGGTTTGAAGTTCCTGCAGTTTTCACTGTAAAACCGAGTTGGAGCTAGTCCCTCCCCATATATATTTATGGAGTGGAGTTTGCAACTGAAAAGAAACTTTGTGTTCCCAACAAGCTAGGTGAAGGACGGCTTTCACACACACTTATCTCTCAGAACTGAGCATGTGGAGAGACGTTCGTTCATCTAGCACAAAGGGAACGGGTTGCAGGAGAAACTTTTACTCTGGTTTCTCAGTCTGTTTCCTAGTGCCGGTTTGAAGTTCCTGCAGTTTTCACTGTAAAACCGAGTTGGAGCTAGTACCTCCCCGTTTATATGTATGGAGTGGAGTTTGCAACTGAAAAGAAACTTTGTGTTCCCAACAAGCTAGTTGAATGACGGCTTTCACACACACATATCTCTCAGAAGTGAGCATGTGGAGAAACGTTCGTTCATCTAGCACAAAGGGAACGGGTTGCAGGGGAAACATTTACTCTGGTTTCTCAGTCTGTTTCCTAGTGCCGGTTTGAAGTTCCTGCAGTTTTCACTGTAAAACCGAGTTGGAGCTAGTACCTCCCCATATATATGTATGGAGTGGAGTTTGCAACGGAAAAGAAACTTTGTGTTCCCAACAAGCTAGTTGAATGACGGCTTTCACACACACATATCTCTCAGAACTGAGCATGTGGAGAAACGTTCATTCAACTAGCACAAAGGGAACGGGTTGCAGGGGAAACATTTACTCTGGTTTCTCAGTCTGTTTCCTAGTGCCGGTTTGAAGTTCCTGCAGTTTTCACTGTAAAACCGAGTTGGAGCTAGTACCTACCCATATATATGTATGGAGTGGGGTTTGCAACTAAAAAGAAACTTTGTGTTCCCAACAAGCTAGGTGAAGTACGGCTTTCACACGCACTTATCTCTCAGAACTGAGCATGTGGAGAGACGTTCGTTCATCTATCACAAAGGGAACGGGTTGCAGGAGAAACTTTTACTCTGGTTTCTCAGCCTGTTTCCTAGTGCCGGTTTGAAGTTCCTGCAGTTTTCACTGTAAAACCGAGTTGGAGCTAGTACCACCACTTATATATGTATGGAGTGGAGTTTGCAACTGAAAAGAAACTTTGTGTTCCCAGAATCTAGGTGAAGGACGGCTTTCACACACACTTATCTCTCAGAACTGAACATGTGGAGAGACGTACGTTCATCTAGCACAAAGGGAACGGGTTGCAGGAGAAACATTTACTCTGGTTTCTCAGTCTGTTTCCTAGTGCCGGTTGGAAGTTCCTGCAGTTTTCACTGTAAAACAGAGTTGGAGCTAGTACCACCCCATATATATTTATGGAGTGGAGTTTGCAACTGAAAAGAAACTTTGTGTTCCCAACAAGCTAGGTGAAGGACGGGTTTCACACAAATTATCTCTCAGAACTGAGCATGTGGAGAGACGTTCGTTCATCTAGCACAAAGGGAACGATTTGCAGGAGAAACTTTTACTCTGGTTTCTCAGTCTGTTTCCTAGTGCCGGTTTGAAGTTCCTGCAGTTTTCACTGTAAAACCGAGTTGGAGCTAGTACCTCCCCATATATATTTATGGAGTGGAGTTTGCAACTGAAAAGAAACTTTGTGTTCCCAACAAGCTAGGTGAAGGACGGCTTTCACACACACTTATCTCTCAGAACTGAGCATGTGGAGAGACTTTCGTTCATCTAGCACAAAGGGAACGGGGTGCAGGAGAAACTTTTACTCTGGTTTCTCAGTCTGTTTCCTAGTGCCGGTTTGAAGTTCCTGCAGTTTTCACTGTAAAACCGAGTTGGAGCTAGTACCTCCCCGTTTATATGTATGGAGTGGAGTTTGCAACTGAAAAGAAACTTTGTGTTCCCAACAAGCTAGTTGAATGACGGCTTTCACACACACATATCTCTCAGAACTGAGCATGTGGAGAAACGTTCGTTCATCTAGCACAAAGGGAACGGGTTGCAGGGGAAACATTTACTCTGGTTTCTCAGTCTGTTTCCTAGTGCCGGTTTGAAGTTCCTGCAGTTTTCACTGTAAAACCGAGTTGGAGCTAGTACCTCCCCATATATATGTATGGAGTGGAGTTTGCAACGGAAAAGAAACTTTGTGTTCCCAACAAGCTAGTTGAATGACGGCTTTCAAACACACATATCTCTCACAACTGAGCATGTGGAGAAACGTTCATTCAACTAGCACAAAGGGAACGGGTTGCAGGGGAAACATTTACTCTGGTTTCTCAGTCTGTTTCTTAGTGCCGGTTTGAAGTTCCTGCAGTTTTCACTGTAAAACCGTGTTGGAGCTAGTCCCTACCCATATATATGTATGGAGTGGGGTTTGCAACTAAAAAGAAACTTTGTGTTCCCAACAAGCTAGGTGAAGTACGGCTTTCACACGCACTTATCTCTCAGAACTGAGCATGTGGAGAGACGTTCGTTCATCTATCACAAAGGGAACGGGTTGCAGGAGAAACTTTTACTCTGGTTTCTCAGCCTGTTTCCTAGTGCCGGTTTGAAGTTCCTGCAGTTTTCACTGTAAAACCGAGTTGGAGCTAGTACCACCCCTTATATATGTATGGAGTGGAGTTTGCAACTGAAAAGAAACTTTGTGTTCCCAACAAGCTAGGTGAAGGACGGCTTCAACACACACTTATCTCTCAGAACTGAGCATGTGGAGAGACGTTCGTTCATCTAGCACAAAGGGAACGGGTTTCAGGAGAAACTTTTACTCTGGTATCTCAGTCTGTTTCCTAGTGCCGGTTTGAAGTTCCTGCAGTTTTCACTGTAAAACCGAGTTGGAGCTAGTACCTCCCCATATATTTGTATGGAGTGGAGTTTGCAACTGAAAAGAAACTTTGTGTTCCCAACAAGCTAGGTGAAGGACGGATTTCACACACACTTATCTCTCAGAACTGAGCATGTGGAGAGACGTTCGTTCATCTAGCACAAAGGGAACGGGTTGCAGGAGAAACTTTTACTCTGGTTTCTCAGTCTGTTTCCTAGTGCCGGTTTGAAGTTCCTGTACTTTTCACTGTAAAACCGAGTTGGAGCTAGTACCTCCCCATATATATTTATGGAGTGGAGTTTGCAACTGAAAAGAAACTTTGTGTTCCCAACAAGCTAGTTGAATGACGGCTTTCACACACACATATCTCTCAGAACTGAGCATGTGGAGAAACGTTCGTTCATCTAGCACAAAGGGAACGGGTTGCAGGGGAAACTATTACTCTGGTTTCTCAGTCTGTTTCCTAGTGCCGGTTTGAAGTTCCTGCAGTTTTCACTGTAAAACCGAGTTGGAGCTAGTACCTCCCCATATATATGTATGGAGTGGAGTTTGCAACTGAAAAGAAACTTTGTGTTCCCAACAAGCTAGGTGAAGGACGGGTTTCACACAAATTATCTCTCAGAACTGAGCATGTGGAGAGACGTTCATTCATCTAGCACAAAGGGAACGGGTTGCAGGAGAAACTTTTACTCTGGTTTCTCAGTCTGTTTCCTAGTGCCGGTTTGAAGTTCCTGCAGTTTTCACTGTAAAACCGAGTTGGAGCTAGTACCTCCCCATATATATTTATGGAGTGGAATTTGCAACTGAAAAGAAACTTTGTGTTCCCAACAAGCTAGGTGAAGGACGGCTTTCACACACACTTATCTCTCAGAAATGAGCATGTGGAGAGACGTTCGTTCATCTAGCACAAAGGGAACGGGTTGCAGGAGAAACTTTTACTCTGGTTTCTCAGTCTGTTTCCTAGTGCCGGTTTGAAGTTCCTGCAGTTTTCACTGTAAAACCGAGTTGGAGCTAGTACCTCCCCATATATATGTATGGAGTGGAGTTTGCAACTGAAAAGAAACTTTGTGTTCCCAACAAGCTTGTTGAATGACGGCTTTCACACACACATATCTCTCAGAACTGAGCATGTGGAGAAACGTTCGTTCATCTAGCACAAAGGGAACGGGTTGCAGGGGAAACATTTTCTCTGATTTCTTAGTCTGTTTCCTAGTGCCGGTATGAAGTTCCTTCAGTTTTCACTGTAAAACCGAGTTTGAGCTAGTACCTCCCCATATATATGTATGGAGTGGAGTTTGCAACTGAAAAGAAACTTTGTGTTCCCAACAAGATAGGTGAAGTACGGCTTTCACACACACTTATCTCTCAGAACTGAGCATGTGGAGAGACGTTCGTTCATCTAGCACAAAGGGAACGGGTTGCAGGAGAAACTTTTACTCTGGTTTCTCAGTCTGTTTCCTAGTGCCGGTTTGAAGTTCCTGCAGTTTACAGTGTAAAACCGAGTTGGAGCTAGTACCTCCCCATATATATGTATGGAGTGGAGTTTGCAACTGAAAAGAAACTTTGTGTTCCCAACAGGCTAGTTGAATGACGGCTTTCACACACACATATCTCTCAGAACAGAGCATGTGGAGAAACGTTCGTTCATCTAGCACAATGGAACGGGTTGCAGGGGAAACATTTACTCTGGTTTCTCAGTCTGTTTCCTAGTGCCGGTTTGAAGTTCCTGCAGTTTTCACTGTAAAACCGAGTTGGAGCTAGTACCTCCCCATATATATGTATGGAGTGGAGTTTGCAACTGAAAAGAAACTTTGTGTTCCCAACAAGCTAGTTGAATGACGGCTTTCACACACACTTATCTCTCAGAACTGAGCATGTGGAGAGACGTTCGTTCATCTAGCACAAAGGGAACGGGTTGCAGGAGAAACTTTTACTCTGGTTTCTCAGTCTGTTTCCTAGTGCCGGTTTGAAGTTCCTGCAGTTTTCACTGTAAAACCGAGTTGGAGCTAGTACCTCCCCATATATATGTATGGAGTGGAGTTTGCAACTGAAAAGAAACTTTGTGTTCCCAACAAGCTAGTTGAATGACGGCTTTCACACACACCTATCTCTCAGAACTGAGCATGTGGAGAAACGTTCGTTCATCTAGCATAAAGGGAACGGGTTGCAGGGGAAACAATTACTCTGGTTTCTCAGTCTGTTTCCTAGTGCCGGTTTGAAGTTCCTGCAGTTTTCACTGTAAAACCGAGTTGGAGCTAGTACCTCCCCATATATATGTATGGAGTGGAGTTTGCAACTGAAAAGAATCTTTGTGTTCCCAACAAGCTAGGTGAAGGACGGGTTTCACACAAATTATCTCTCAGAACTGAGCATGTGGAGAGACGTTCGTTCATCTAGCACAAAGGGAACGGGTTGCAGGAGAAACTTTTACTCTGGTTTCTCAGTCTGTTTCCTAGTGCCGGTTTGAAGTTCCTGCAGTTTTCACTGTAAAACCGAGTTGGAGCTAGTACCTCCCCATATATATGTATGGAGTGGAGTTTGCAACTGAAAAGAAACTTTGTGTTCCCAACAAGCTAGTTGAATGACGGCTTTCACACACACCTATCTCTCAGAACTGAGCATGTGGAGAAACGTTCGTTCATCTAGCATAAAGGGAACGGGTTGCAGGGGAAACAATTACTCTGGTTTCTCAGTCTGTTTCCTAGTGCCGGTTTGAAGTTCCTGCAGTTTTCACTGTAAAACCGAGTTGGAGCTAGTACCTCCCCATATATATGTATGGAGTGGAGTTTGCAACTGAAAAGAATCTTTGTGTTCCCAACAAGCTAGGTGAAGGACGGGTTTCACACAAATTATCTCTCAGAACTGAGCATGTGGAGAGACGTTCGTTCATCTAGCACAAAGGGAACGGGTTGCAGGAGAAACTTTTACTCTGGTTTCTCAGTCTGTTTCCTAGTGCCTGTTTGAAGTTCCTGCAGTTTTCACTGTAAAACCGAGTTGGAGCTAGTACCTCCCCATATATATTTATGGAGTGGAGTTTGCAACTGAAAAGAATCTTTGTGTTCCCAACAAGCTAGGTGAAGGACGGCTTTCACACACACTTGTCTCTCAGAAATGAGCATGTGGAGAGACGTTCGTTCATCTAGCACTAAGGGAACGGGTTGCAGGAGAAACTTTTACTCTGGTTTCTCAGTCTGTTTCCTAGTGCCGGTTTGAAGTTCCTGCAGTTTTCACTGTAAAACCGAGTTGGAGCTAGTACCTCCCCATATATATGTATGGAGTGGAGTTTGCAACTGAAAAGAAACTTTGTGTTCCCAACAAGCTTGTTGAATGACGGCTTTCACACACACATATCTCTCAGAACTGAGCATGTGGAGAAACGTTCGTTCATCTAGCACAAAGGGAACGGGTTGCAGGAGAAACATTTACTCTGGTTTATCAGTCTGTTTCCTAGTGCCGGTTGGAAGTTCCTGCAGTTTTCACTGTAAAACAGAGTTGGAGCTAGTACCACCCCATATATATTTATGGAGTGGAGTTTGCAACTGAAAAGAAACTTTGTGTTCCCAACAAGCTAGGTGAAGGACGGGTTTCACACAAATTATCTCTCAGAACTGAGCATGTGGAGAGACGTTCGTTCATCTAGCACAAAGGGAACGAGTTGCAGGAGAAACTTTTACTCTGGTTTCTCAGTCTGTTTCCTAGTGCCGGTTTGAAGTTCCTGCAGTTTTCACTGTAAAACCCAGTTGGAGCTAGTACCTCCCCATATATATTTATGGAGTGGAGTTTGCAACTGAAAAGAAACTTTGTGTTCCCAACAAGCTAGGTGAAGGACGGCTTTCACACACACTTATCTCTCAGAACTGAGCATGTGGAGAGACGTTCGTTCATCTAGCACAAAGGGAACGGGTTGCAGGAGAAACTTTTACTCTGGTTTCTCAGTCTGTTTCCTAGTGCCGGTTTGAAGTTCCTGCAGTTTTCACTGTAAAACCGAGTTGGAGCTAGTACCTCCCCGTTTATATGTATGGAGTGGAGTTTGCAACTGAAAAGAATCTTTGTGTTCCCAACAAGCTAGTTGAATGACGGCTTTCACACACACATATCTCTCAGAACTGAGCATGTGGAGAAACGTTCGTTCATCTAGCACAAAGGGAACGGGTTGCAGGGGAAACATTTACTCTGGTTTCTCAGTCTGTTTCCTAGTGCCGGTTTGAAGTTCCTGCAGTTTTCACTGTAAAACCGAGTTGGAGCTAGTACCTCCCCATATATATGTATGGAGAGGAGTTTGCAACGGAAAAGAAACTTTGTGTTCCCAACAAGCTAGTTGAATGACGGCTTTCACACACACATATCTCTCAGAACTGAGCATGTGGAGAAACGTTCATTCAACTAGCACAAAGGTAACGGGTTGCAGGGGAAACATTTACTCTGGTTTCTCAGTCTGTTTCCTAGTGCCGGTTTGAAGTTCCTGCAGTTTTCACTGTAAAACCGAGTTGGAGCTAGTCCCTACCCATATATATGTATGGAGTGGGGTTTGCAACTAAAAAGAAACTTTGTGTTCCCAACAAGCTAGGTGAAGTACGGCTTTCACACGCACTTATCTCTCAGAACTGAGCATGTGGAGAGACGTTCGTTCATCTATCACAAAGGGAACGGGTTGCAGGAGAAACTTTTACTCTGGTTTCTCAGCCTGTTTCCTAGTGCCGGTTTGAAGTTCCTGCAGTTTTCACTGTAAAACCGTGTTGGAGCTAGTACCACCCCTTATATATGTATGGAGTGGAGTTTGCAACTGAAAAGAAACTTTGTGTTCCCAACAAGCTAGGTGAAGGACGGCTTCAACACACACTTATCTCTCAGAACTGAGCATGTGGAGAGACGTTCGTTCATCTAGCACAAAGGGAACGGGTTTCAGGAGAAACTTTTACTCTGGTATCTCAGTCTGTTTCCTAGTGCCGGTTTGAAGTTCCTGCAGTTTTCACTGTAAAACCGAGTTGGAGCTAGTACCTCCCCATATATATGTATGGAGTGGAGTTTGCAACTGAAAAGAAACTTTGTGTTCCCAACAAGCTAGGTGAAGGACGGATTTCACACACACACTTATCTCTCAGAACTGAGCATGTGGAGAGACGTTCGTTCATCTAGCACAAAGGGAACGGGTTGCAGGAGAAACTTTTACTCTGGTTTCTCAGTCTGTTTCCTAGTGCCGGTTTGAAGTTCCTGCAGTTTTCACTGTAAAACCGAGTTGGAGCTAGTACCTCCCCATATATATTTATGGAGTGGAGTTTGCAACTGAAAAGAAACTTTGTTTTCCCAACAAGCTAGTTGAATGACGGCTTTCACACACACATATCCTTCAGAACTGAGCATGTGGAGAAACGTTCGTTCATCTAGCACAAATGGAACGGGTTGCAGGGGAAACAATTACTCTGGTTTCTCAGTCTGTTTCCTAGTGCCGGTTTGAAGTTCCTGCAGTTTTCACTGTAAAACCGAGTTGGAGCTAGTACCTCCCCATATATATGTAAGGAGTGGGGTTTGCAACTGAAAAGAAACATTGTGTTCCCAACAAGCTAGGTGAAGGACGGGTTTCACACAAATTATCTCTCAGAACTGAGCATGTGGAGAGACGTTCGTTCATCTAGCACAAAGGGAACGGGTTGCAGGAGAAACTTTTACTCTGGTTTCACAGTCTGTTTCCTAGTGCCGGTTTGAAGTTCCTGCAGTTTTCACTGTAAAACCGAGTTGGAGCTAGTACCTCCCCATATATATTAATGGAGTGGAATTTGCAACTGAAAAGAAACTTTGTGTTCCCAACAAGCTAGGTGAAGGACGGCTTTCACACACACTTATCTCTCAGAAATGAGCATGTGGAGAAACGTTCGTTCATCTAGCACAAAGGGAACGGGTTGCAGGAGAAACATTTACTCTGGTTTATCAGTCTGTTTCCTAGTGCCGGTTGGAAGTTCCTGCAGTTTTCACTGTAAAACAGAGTTGGAGCTAGTACCACCCCATATATATTTATGGAGTGGAGTTTGCAACTGAAAAGAAACTTTGTGTTCCCAACAAGCTAGGTGAAGGACGGGTTTCACACAAATTATCTCTCAGAACTGAGCATGTGGAGAGACGTTCGTTCATCTAGCACAAAGGGAACGAGTTGCAGGAAAAACTTTTACTCTGGTTTCTCAGTCTGTTTCCTAGTGCCGGTTTGAAGTTCCTGCAGTTTTCACTGTAAAACCGAGTTGGAGCTAGTCCCTCCCCATATATATTTATGGAGTGGAGTTTGCAACTGAAAAGAAACTTTGTGTTCCCAACAAGCTAGGTGAAGGACGGCTTTCACACACACTTATCTCTCAGAACTGAGCATGTGGAGAAACGTTCGTTCATCTAGCACAAAGGGAACGGGTTGCAGGGGAAACATTTACTCTGGTTTCTCAGTCTGTTTCCTAGTGCCGGTTTGAAGTTCCTGCAGTTTTCACTGTAAAACCGAGTTGGAGCTAGTACCTCCCCATATATATGTATGGAGTGGAGTTTGCAACGGAAACGAAACTTTGTGTTCCCAACAAGCTAGTTGAATGACGGCTTTCACACACACATATCTCTCAGAACTGAGCATGTGGAGAAACGTTCATTCAACTAGCACAAAAGGAACGGGTTGCAGGGGAAACATTTACTCTGGTTTCTCAGTCTGTTTCCTAGTGCCGGTTTGAAGTTCCTGCAGTTTTCACTGTAAAACCGAGTTGGAGCTAGTCCCTACCCATATATATGTATGGAGTGGGGTTTGCAACTAAAAAGAAACTTTGTGTTCCCAACAAGCTAGGTGAAGTACGGCTTTCACACGCACTTATCTCTCAGAACTGAGCATGTGGAGAGACGTTCGTTCATCTATCACAAAGGGAACGGGTTGCAGGAGAAACTTTTACTCTGGTTTCTCAGCCTGTTTCCTAGTGCCGGTTTGAAGTTCCTGCAGTTTTCACTGTAAAACCGAGTTGGAGCTAGTACCACCACTTATATATGTATGGAGTGGAGTTTGCAACTGAAAAGAAACTTTGTGTTCCCAACAAGCTAGGTGAAGGACGGCTTCAACACACACTTATCTCTCAGAACTGAGCATGTGGAGAGACGTTCGTTCATCTAGCACAAAGGGAACGGGTTTCAGGAGAAACTTTTACTCTGGTTTCTCAGTCTGTTTCCTAGTGCCGGTTTGAAGTTCCTGCAGTTTTCACTGTAAAACCGAGTTGGAGCTAGTACCTCCCCATATATATGTATGGAGTGGAGTTTGCAACTGAAAAGAAACTTTGTGTTCCCAACAAGCTAGGTGAAGGACGGATTTCACACACACTTATCTCTCAGAACTGAGCATGTGGAGAGACGTTCGTTCATCTAGCACAAAGGGAACGGGTTGCAGGAGAAACTTTTACTCTGGTTTCTCAGTCTGTTTCCTAGTGCCGGTTTGAAGTTCCTGCAGTTTTCACTGTAAAACCGAGTTGGAGCTAGTACTTCCCCATATATTTTTATGGAGTGGAGTTTGCAACTGAAAAGAAACTTTGTGTTCCCAACAAGCTAGTTGAATGACGGCTTTCACACACACATATCTCTCAGAACAGAGCATGTGGAGAAACGTTCGTTCATCTAGCACAAATGGAACGGGTTGCAGGGGAAACAATTACTCTGGTTTCTCAGTCTGTTTCCTAGTGCCGGTTTGAAGTTCCTGCAGTTTTCACTGTAAAACCGAGTTGGAGCTAGTACCTCCCCATATATATGTAAGGAGTGGAGTTTGCAACTGAAAAGAAACATTGTGTTCCCAACAAGCTAGGTGAAGGACGGGTTTCACACAAATTATCTCTCAGAACTGAGCATGTGGAGAGACGTTCGTTCATCTAGCACAAAGGGAACGGGTTGCAGGAGAAACTTTTACTCTGGTTTCTCAGTCTGTTTCCTAGTGCCGGTATGAAGTTCCTGCAGTTTTCACTGTAAAACCGAGTTGGAGCTAGTACCTCCCCATATATATTAAAGGAGTGGAATTTGCAACTGAAAAGAAACTTTGTGTTCCCAACAAGCTAGGTGAAGGACGGCTTTCACACACACTTATCTCTCAGAAATGAGCATGTGGAGAGACGTTCGTTCATCTAGCACAAAGGGAACGGGTTGCAGGAGAAACTTTTACTCTGGTTTCTCAGTCTGTTTCCTAGTGCCGGTTTGAAGTTCCTGCAGTTTTCACTGTAAAACCGAGTTGGAGCTAGTACCTCCCCATATATATGTATGGAGTGGAGTTTGCAACTGAAAAGAAACTTTGTGTTCCCAACAAGCTTGTTGAATGACGGCTTTCACACACACATATCTCTCAGAACTGAGCATGTGGAGAAACGTTCGTTCATCTAGCACAAAGGGAACGGGTTGCAGGGGAAACATTTACTCTGGTTTCTTAGTCTGTTTCCTAGTGCCGGTATGAAGTTCCTTCAGTTTTCGCTGTAAAACAGAGTTTGAGCTAGTACCTCCCCATATATATGTATGGAGTGGAGATTGCAACTGAAAAGAAACTTTGTGTTCCCAACAAGATAGGTGAAGTACGGCTTTCACACACACTTATCTCTCAGAACTGAGCATGTGGAGAGACGTTCGTTCATCTAGCGCAAAGGGAACGGGTTGCAGGAGAAACTTTTACTCTGGTTTCTCAGTCTGTTTCCTAGTGCCGGTTTGAAGTTCCTGCAGTTTTCACTGTAAAACCGAGTTGGAGCTAGTACCTCCCCATATATATGTATGGAGTGGAGTTTGCAACTGAAAAGAAACTTTGTGTTCCCAACAGGCTAGTTGAATGACGGCTTTCACACACACATATCTCTCAGAACAGAGCATGTGGAGAAACGTTCGTTCATCTAGCACAAAGGGAACGGGTTGCAGGGGAAACATTTACTCTGGTTTCTCAGTCTGTTTCCTAGTGCCGGTTTGAAGTTCCTGCAGTTTTCACTGTAAAACCGAGTTGGAGCTAGTACCTCCCCATATATATGTATGGAGTGGAGTTTGCAACTGAAAAGAAACTTTGTGTTCCCAACAAGCTAGTTGAATGACGGCTTTCACACACACTTATCTCTCAGAACTGAGCATGTGGAGAGACGTTCGTTCATCTAGCAAAAAGGGAACGGGTTGCAGGAGAAACTTTTACTCTGGTTTCTCAGTCTGTTTCCTAGTGCCGGTTTGAAGTTCCTGCAGTTTTCACTGTAAAACCGAGTTGGAGCTAGTACCTCCCCATATATATGTATGGAGTGGAGTTTGCAACTGAAAAGAAACTTTGTGTTCCCAACAAGCTAGTTGAATGACGGCTTTCACACACACATATCTCTCAGAACTGAGCATGTGGATAAACGTTCGTTCATCTAGCACAAAGGGAACGGGTTGCAGGGGAAACAATTACTCTGGTTTCTCAGTCTGTTTCCTAGTGCCGGTTTGAAGTTCCTGCAGTTTTCACTGTAAAACCGAGTTGGAGCTAGTACCTCCCCATATATATGTATGGAGTGGAGTTTGCAACTGAAAAGAAACTTTGTGTTCCCAACAAGCTAGGTGAAGGACGGGTTTCACACAAATTATCTCTCAGAACTGAGCATGTGGAGAGACGTTCGTTCATCTAGCACAAAGGGAACGGGTTGCAGGAGAAACTTTTACTCTGGTTTCTCAGTCTGTTTCCTAGTGCCTGTTTGAAGTTCCTGCAGTTTTCACTGTAAAACCGAGTTGGAGCTAGTACCTCCCCATATATATGTATGGAGTGGAGTTTGCAACTGAAAAGAAACTTAGTGTTCCCAACAAGCTAGGTGAAGGACGGCTTTCACACACACTTGTCTCTCAGAAATGAGCATGTGGAGAGACGTTCGTTCATCTAGCACTAAGGGAACGGGTTGCAGGAGAAACTTTTACTCTGGTTTCTCAGTCTGTTTCCTAGTGCCGGTTTGAAGTTCCTGCAGTTTTCACTGTAAAACCGAGTTGGAGCTAGTACCTCCCCATATATAAGTATGGAGTGGAGTTTGCAACTGAAAAGAAACTTTGTGTTCCCAACAAGCTTGTTGAATGACGGCTTTCACACACACATATCTCTCAGAACTGAGCATGTGGAGAAACGTTCGTTCATCTAGCACAAATGGAACGGGTTGCAGGGGAAACATTTACTCTGGTTTCTCAGTCTGTTTCCTAGTGCCGGTTTGAAGTTCCTGCAGTTTTCACTGTAAAACCGAGTTGGAGCTAGTACCTCCCCATATATATGTATGGAGTGGAGTTTGCAACTGAAAAGAAACTTTGTGTTCCCAACAAGATAGGTGAAGTACGGCTTTCACACACACTTATCTCTCAGAACTGAGCATGTGGAGAGACGTTCGTTCATCTAGCACAAAGGGAACGGTTTGCAGGAGAAACTTTTACTCTGGTTTCTCAGTCTGTTTCCTAGTGCCGGTTTGAAGTTCCTGCAGTTTTCACTGTAAAACCGAGTTGGAGCTTGTACCCACCCATATATATGTATGGAGTCTAGTTTGCAACTGAAAAGAAACTTTGTGTTCCCAACAAGCTAGTTGAATGACGGCTTTCACACACACATAACTCTCAGAACTGAGCATGTGGAGAAACGTTCGATCATCTAGCACAAAGGGAACGGGTTGCAGGGGAAACAATTACTCTGGTTTCTCAGTCTGTTTCCTAGTGCCGGTTTGAAGTTCCTGCAGTTTTCACTGTAAAACCGAGTTGGAGCTAGTACCTCCCCATATATATGTATGGAGTGGAGTTTGCAACTGAAAAGACACTTTGTGTTCCCAACAAGCTAGGTGAAGTACGGCTTTCGAACACACACTTATCTCTCAGAACTGAGCATGTGGAGAGAAGTTCGTTCATCTAGCACAAAGGGAACGGTTTGCAGGAGAAACTTTTACTCTGGTTTCTCAGTCTGTTTCCTAGTGCCGGTTTGAAATTCCTGCAGTTTTCACTGTAAAACCGAGTTGGAGCTATTCCCTACACATATATATATATATGGAGTGGAGTTTGTAACTGAAAAGAATCTTTGTGTTCCCAACAAGCTAGGTGAAGGACGGCTTTAACACACACTTATCTCTCAGAACTGAGCATGTGGAGAGACGTTCGTTCATCTAGCACAAAGGGAACGGGTTGCAGGGGAAACATTTACTCTGGTTTCTCAGTCTGTTTCCTAGTGCCGGTTTGAAGTTCCTGCAGTTTTCACTGTAAAACCGAGTTGGAGCTAGTACCTCCCCATATATATGTATGGATTGGAGTTTGCAACTGAAAAGAAACTTTGTGTTCCCAACAATCTAGGTGAAGGACGGCTTTCACACACACATATCTCTCAGAACTGAGCATGTGGAGAAACGTTCGTTCATCTAGCACAAAGGGAACGGGTTGCAGGGGAAACATTTACTCTGGTTTCTCAGTCTGTTTCCTAGTGCCGGTTTGAAGTTCCTGCAGTTTTCACTGTAAAACCGAGTTGGAGCTAGTACCTCCCCATATATATGTATGGAGTGGAGTTTGCAACTGAAAAGAAACTTTGTGTTCCCAACAAGCTAGTTGAATGACGGCTTTCACACACACATATCTCTCAGAAATGAGCATGTGGAGAAACGTTCGTTCATCTAGCACAAAGGGAACGGGTTGAAGGGGAAACAATTACTCTGGTTTCTCAGTCTGTTTCCTAGTGCCGGTTTGAAGTTCCTGCAGTTTTCACTGTAAAACCGAGTTGGAGCTAGTACCTCCCCATATATATGTATGGAGTGGAGTTTGCAACTGAAAAGAAACTTTGTGTTCCCAACAAGCTAGGTGAAGGACGGGTTTCACACAAATTATCTCTCAGAACTGAGCATGTGGAGAGACGTTCGTTCATCTAGCACAAAGGGAACGGGTTGCAGGAGAAACTTTTACTCTGGTTTCTCAGTCTGTTTCCTAGTGTCGGTTTGAAGTTCCTGCAGTTTTCACTGTAAAACCGAGTTGGAGCTAGTACCTCCCCATATATATGTATGGAGTGGAGTTTGCAACTGAAAAGAAACTTTGTGTTCCCAACAAGCTAGGTGAAGGACGGCTTTCACACACACTTATCTCTCAGAAATGAGCATGTGGAGAGACGTTCGTTCATCTAGCACTAAGGGAACGGGTTGCAGGAGAAACTTTTACTCTGGTTTCTCAGTCTGTTTCCTAGTGCCGGTTTGAAGTTCCTGCAGTTTTCACTGTAAAACCGAGTTGGAGCTAGCACCTCCCCATATATATGTATGGAGTGGAGTTTGCAAATGAAAAGAAACTTTGTGTTCCCAACAAGCTTGTTGAATGACGGCTTTCACACACACATATCTCTCAGAACTGAGCATGTGGAGAAACGTTCGTTCATCTAGCACAAAGGGAACGGGTTGCAGGGGAAACATTTACTCTGGTTTCTCAGTCTGTTTCCTAGTGCCGGATTGAAGTTCCTGCAGTTTTCACTGTAAAACCGAGTTGGAGCTAGTACCTCCGCATATATATGTATGGAGTGGAGTTTGCAACTGAAAAGAAACTTTGTGTTCCCTACAAGCTAGGTGAAGGACGGCTTTCACACACACTTATCTCTCAGAACTGAGCATGTGGAGAGACGTTCGTTCATCTAGCACAAAGGGAACGGGTTGCAGGTGAAACTTTTACTCTGGTTTCTCAGTCTGTTTCCTAGTGCCGGTTTGAAGTTCCTGCAGTTTTCACTGTAAAACCGACTTGGAGCTAGTACCTCCCCATATATATGTAAGGAGTGGAGTTTGCAACTGAAAAGACACTTTCTGTTCCCAACAAGCTAGGTGAATGACGGCTTTCACACACAATTATCTCTCTGAACTGAGCATGTGGAGAGACGTTCGTTCATCTAGCACAAAAGGAACGGGTTGCAGGAGAAAATTTTACTCTGGTTTCTCAGTCTGTTTCCTAGTGCCGGTTTGAAGTTCCTGCAGTTTTCACTGTAAAACAGGGTTGGAGCTAGTACCTCCCCATATATATGTATGGAGTGGAGTTTGCAACTGAAAAGACACTTTGTGTTCCCAACAAGCTAGGTGAAGTACGGCTTTCGAACACACACTTATCTCTCAGAACTGAGCATGTGGAGAGAAGTTCGTTCATCTAGCACAAAGGGAACGGTTTGCAGGAGAAACTTTTACTCTGGTTTCTCAGTCTGTTTCCTAGTGCCGGTTTGAAATTCCTGCAGTTTTCACTGTAAAACCGAGTTGGAGCTATTCCCTACCCATATATATATATATGGAGTGGAGTTTGTAACTGAAAAGAATCTTTGTGTTCCCAACAAGCTAGGTGAAGTACGGCTTTAACAAACACTTATCTCTCAGAACTGAGCATGTGGAGAGACGTTCGTTCATCTAGCACAAAGGGAACGGGTTGCAGGGGAAACATTTACTCTGGTTTCTCAGTCTGTTTCCTAGTGCCGGTTTGAAGTTCCTGCAGTTTTCACTGTAAAACCGAGTTGGAGCTAGTACCTCCCCATATATATGTATGGATTGGAGTTTGCAACTGAAAAGAAACTTTGTGTTCCCAACAATCTAGGTGAAGGACGGCTTTCACACACACATATCTCTCAGAACTGAGCATGTGGAGAAACGTTCGTTCATCTAGCACAAAGGGAACGGGTTGAAGGGGAAACATTTACTCTGGTTTCTCAGTCTGTTTCCTAGTGCCGGTTTGAAGTTCCTGCAGTTTTCACTGTAAAACCGAGTTTGAGCTAGTACCTCCCCATATATATGTATGGAGTGGAGATTGCAACTGAAAAGAATCTTTGTGTTCCCAACAAGATAGGTGAAGTACGGCTTTCACACACACTTATCTCTCAGAACTGAGCATGTGGAGAGACGTTCGTTCATCTAGCACAAAGGGAACGGGTTGCAGGAGAAACTTTTACTCTGGTTTCTCAGTCTGTTTCCTAGTGCCGGTTTGAAGTTCCTGCAGTTTTCACTGTAAAACCGATTTGGAGCTAGTACCTCCCCATATATATGTATGGAGTGGAGTTTGCAACTGAAAAGAAACTTTGTGTTCCCAACAGGCTAGTTGAATGACGGCTTTCACACACACATATCTCTCAGAACAGAGCATGTGGAGAAACGTTCGTTCATCTAGCACAAAAGGAACGGGTTGCAGGGGAAACATTTACTCTGGTTTCTCAGTCTGTTTCCTAGTGCCGGTTTGAAGTTCCTGCAGTTTTCACTGTAAAACCGAGTTGGAGCTAATACCTCCCCATATATATGTAAGGAGTGGAGTTTGCAACTGAAAAGAAACTTTGTGTTCCCAACAAGCTAGGTGAAGGACGGCTTTCACACACACTTATCTCTCAGAACTGAGCATGTGGAGAGACGTTCGTTCATCTAGCACAAAGGGAACGGGTTGCAGGGGAAACATTTACTCTGGTTTCTCAGTCTGTTTCCTAGTGCCGGTTTGAAGTTCCTGCAGTTTTCACTGTAAAACAGAGTTGGAGCTAGTACCTCCCCATATATATGTATGGAGTGGAGTTTGCAATTGAAAAGAAACTTTGTGTTCCCTACAAGCTAGGTGAATGACGGCTTTCACACACACTTATCTCTCAGAACTGAGCATGTGGAGAGACGTTCGTTTATCTAGCACAAAGGGAACGGGTTGCAGGAGAAACTTTTTCTCTGGTTCCTCAGTCTGTTTCCTAGTGCCGGTTTGAAGTTCCTGCAGTTTTCACTGTAAAACCGAGTTGGAGCTAGTACCTCCCCATATATATGTATGGATTGGAGTTTGCAACTGAAAAGAAACTTTGTGTTCCCAACAATCTAGGTGAAGGACGGCTTTCACACACACATATCTCTCAGAACTGAGCATGTGGAGAAACGTTCGTTCATCTAGCACAAAGGGAACGGGTTGCAGGTGAAACATTTACTCTGGTTTCTCAGTCGGTTTCCTAGTGCCGGTTTGAAGTTCCTGCAGTTTTCACTGTAAAACCGAGTTTGAGCTAGTACCTCCCCATATATATGTATGGAGTGGAGATTGCAACTGAAAAGAAACTTTGTGTTCCCAACAAGATAATTGAAGTACGGCTTTCACACACACTTATCTCTCAGAACTGAGCATGTGGAGAGACGTTCGTTCATCTAGCACAAAGGGAACGGGTTGCAGGAGAAACTTTTACTCTGGTTTCTCAGTCTGTTTCCTAGTGCCGGTTTGAAGTTCCTGCAGTTTTCACTGTAAAACCGAGTTGGAGCTAGTACCTCCCCATATATATGTATGGAGTGGAGTTTGCAACTGAAAAGAAACTTTGTGTTCCCAACAGGCTAGTTGAATGACAGCTTTCACACACACATATCTCTCAGAACAGAGCATGTGGAGAAACGTTCGTTCATCTAGCACAAAAGGAACGGGTTGCAGGGGAAATATTTACTCTGGTTTCTCAGTCTGTTTCCTAGTGCCGTTTTGAAGTTCCTGCAGTTTTCACTGTAAAACCGAGTTGGAGCTAGTACCTCCCCATATATATGTATGGAGTGGAGTTTGCAACTGAAAAGAAACTTTGTGTTCCCAACAAGATAGGTGAAGTACGGCTTTCACACACACTTATCTCTCAGAACTGAGCATGAGGAGATACGTTCGTTCATCTAGCACAAAGGGAACGGGTTGCAGGAGAAACTTTTACTCTGGTTTCTCAGTCTGTTTCCTAGTGCCGGTTTGAAGTTCCTGCAGTTTTCACTGTAAAACCGAGTTGGAGCTAGTACCTACCCATATATATGTATGGAGTGGAGTTTGCAACTGAAAAGAAACTTTGTGTTCCCAACAAGCTAGGTGAATGACGGCTTTCACACACACTTATCACTCAGAACTGAGCATGTGGAGAGACGTTCGTTCATCTAGCACAAAGGGAACGGGTTGCAGGAGAAACTTTTACTCTGGTTTCTCAGTCTGTTTCCTAGTGCCGGTTTGAAGTTCCTGCAGTTTTCACTGTAAAACCGAGTTGGAGCTAGTACCTCCCCATATATATGTATGGAGTGGAGTTGGCAACTGAAAAGAAACTTTGTGATCCCAACAAGCTAGGTGAAGGACGGCTTTCACACACACATATCTCTCTGAACTTAGCATGTGGAGAGACGTTCGTTCTTCTAGCACAAAGGGAACGGGTTTCAGGGGAAACATTTACTCTGGTTTCTCAGTCTGTTTCCTAGTTCCGGTTTGAAGTTCCTGCAGTTTTCACTGTAAAACCGAGTTGGAGCTAGTACCTCACCATATATATGTAAGGAGTGGAGTTTGCAACTGAAAAGAAACTTTGTGTTCCCAACAAGCTAGGTGAAGTACGGCTTTCACACACACTTATCTCTCAGAACTGAGCATGTGGAGAGACGTTCTTTCATCTAGCACAAAGGGAACGGGTTGCAGGAGAAACTTTTACTCTGGTTTCTCAGTCTGTTTCCTAGTGCCGGTTAGAAGTTCCTGCAGTTTTCACTGTAAAACCGAGTTGGAGCTAGTACCTCCCCATATATATATATGGAGTGGAGTTTGCAACTGAAAAGAAACTTTTTGTTCCCAACAGGCTAGGTGAAGGACGGCATTCACACACACTTATCACTCAGAACTGAGATGTGGAGAGACGTTCGTTCATCTAGCACAAAGGGAACGGGTTGCAGGAGAAACTTTTACTCTGGTTTCTCAGTCTGTTTCCTAGTGCCGGTTTGAAGTTCCTGCAGTTTTCACTGTAAAACCGCGTTGGAGCTAGTACCTCCCCATATATATGTATGGAGTGGAGTTTGCAACTGAAAAGACACTTTGTGTTCCCAACAAGCTAGGTGAAGTACGGCTTTCACACACACTTATCTCTCAGAACTGAGCATGTGGAGAGACGTTCGTTCATCTAGCACAAAGGGAACGGGTTGCAGGAGAAACTTTTACTCTGGTTTCTCAGTCTGTTTCCTAGTGCCGGTTTGAAGTTCCTGCAGTTTTCACTGTAAAACCGAGTTGGAGCTAGTACCTCCCCATATATATGTATGGAGTGGAGTTTGCAACTGAAAAGAAACTTTGTGTTCCCAACAAGCTAGGTGAAGGACGTCTTTCACACACACTTATCTCTCAGAACTGAGCATGTGGAGAGACGTTCGTTCATCTAGCACAAAGGGAAAGGGTTGCAGGGGAAACATTTACTCTTTTTTCTCAGTCTGTTTCCTAGTGCCGGTTTGAAGTTCCTGCAGTTTTCACTGTAAAACAGAGTTGGAGCTAGTACCTCCCCATATATATGTATGGAGTGGAGTTTGCAACTGAAAAGAAACTTTTTGTTCCCTACAAGCTAGGTGAAGGACGGCTTTCACACACACTTATCTCTCAGAACTGAGCATGTGGTGAGACGTTCGTTCATCTAGCACAAAGGGAACGGGTTGCAGGAGAAACTTTTTCTCTGGTTCCTCAGTCTGTTTCCTAGTGCCGGTTTGAAGTTCCTGCAGTTTTCACTGTAAAACCGAGTTGGAGCTAGTACCTCCGCATATATATGTATGGATTGGAGTTTGCAACTGAAAAGAAACTTTGTGTTCCCAACAAGCTAAGTGAAGGACGGCTTTCACACACAATTATCTCTCAGAACTGAGCATGTGGAGAGACGTTCGTTCATCTAGCACAAATGGAATGGGTTGCAGGGGAAACATTTACTCTGGTTTCTCAGTCTGTTTCCTAGTTCCGGTTTGAATTTCCTGCAGTTTTCCCTGTAAAACCGAGTTGGAGCTAGTACCTCCCCATATAAATGTACGGAGTGGAGTTTGCAACTGAAAAGAAACTTTGTGTTCCCAACAAGCTATGTGAAGGACGGCTTTCACACACACTTATCTCTCAGAACTGAGCATGTGGAGAGACGTACGTTCATCTAGCACAAAGGGAACGGGTTGCAGGAGAAACTTTTACTCTGGTTTCTCAGTCTGTTTCCTAGTGCCGGTTTGAAGTTCCTGCAGTTTTCACTGTAAAACAGATTTGGAGCTACTACCTCCCCATATATATGTATGGAGTGGAGTTTGCAACTGAAAAGACACTTTGTGTTCCCAACAAGCTAGGTGAAGTACGGCTTTCGAACACACACTTATCTCTCAGAACTGAGCATGTGGAGAGATGTTCGTTCATCTAGCACAAAGGGAACGGTTTGCAGGAGAAACTTTTACTCTGGTTTCTCAGTCTGTTTCCTAGTGCCAGTTTGAAATTCCTGCAGTTTTCACTGTAAAACCGAGTTGGAGCTATTCCCTACCCATATATATATATGGAGTGGAGTTTGCAACTGAAAAGAATCTTTGTGTTCCCAACAAGCTAAGTGAAGGACGGGTTTCACACACACTTATCTCTCAGAACTGAGCATGTGGAGAGACGTTCGTTCATCTAGCACAAAGGGAACGGGTTGCAGGGGAAACTTTTACTCTGGTTTCTCAGTCTGTTTCCTAGTGCCGGTTTGAAGTTCCTGCAGTTTTCACTGTAAAACCGAGTTGGAGCTTGTACCTCCCCATATATATGTATGGAGTGGAGTTTGCAACTGAAAAGAAACTTTGTGTTCCCAACAAGCTAGGTGAAGGACGGCTTTCACACTCACTTATCTCTCAGAACTGAGCATGTGGAGAGACGTTCGGTCATCTAGCACAAATGGAACGGGTTGCAGGAGAAACTTTTATTCTGGTTTCTCAGTCTGTTTCCTAGTGCCGGTTTGAAGTTCCTGCAGTTTTCACTGTAAAACCGAGTTGGAGCTTGTACCTCCCCATATATATATATGGAGTGGAGTTTGCGACTGAAAAGAAACTTTGTGTTCCCAACAAGCTAGGTGAAGGACGGCTTTCACACACACTTATCTCTCAGAACTGAGCATTTGGAGAGACTTTCGTTCATCTAGCACAAAGGGAACGGGTTGCAGGGGAAACATTTACTCTGGTTTCTCAGTCTGTTTCCTAGTGCCGGTTTGAAGTTCCTGCAGTTTTCACTGTAAAACCGAGTTGGAGCTAGTACCTCCCCATATATATGTATGGAGTGGAGTTTGCAACTGAAAAGAAACTTTGTGTTCCCAACAAGCTAGGTGAAGGACGGCTTTCACACACACTTATCTCTCAAACTGAGCATGTGGAGAGACGTTCAGTCATCTAGCACAAACTGAACGGGTTGCAGGAGAAACATTTACTCTGGTTTCTCAGTCTGTTTCCTAGTGCCGGTTTGAAGTTCCTGCAGTTTTCACTGTAAAACCGAGTTGGAGCTAGTACCTCCCCATATATATGTATGGAGTGGAGTTTGCAACTGAAAAGAAACTTTGTGTTCCCAACAAGCTAGGTGAAGGACGGCTTTCACACACACGTATCTCTCAGAACTGAGGATGTGGAGAGACGTTCGTTCATCTAGCACTAAGGGAACGGGTTGCAGGAGAAACTTTTACTCTGGTTTCTCAGTCTGTTTCCTAGTGCCGGTTTGAAGATCCTGCAGTTTTCACTGTAAAACCGAGTTGTAGCTAGTTCCTACCCATATATATATATGGAGTGGAGTTTGCAACTGAAAAGAAACTTTGTATTTCCAACAAGCTAGGTGAAGGACGGCTTTCACACACACTTATCTCTCAGAAATGAGCATGTGGAGAGACGTTCGTTCATCTAGCACAAAGGGAACGGGTTGCAGGAGAAACTTTTACTCTGGTTTCTCAGTCTGTTTCCTAGGGCCGGTTTGAAGTTCCTGCAGTTTTCACTGTAAAACCGAGTTGGAGCTAGTACCTCCCCATATATATGTATGGAGTGGAGTTTGCAACTGAAAAGAAACTTTGTGTTCCCAACAAGCTAGGTGAAGGACGGCTTTCACACACACTTATCTCTCAGAACTGAGCATGTGGAGAGACGTTCGTTCATCTAGCACAAAGGGAACGGGTTGCCGGAGAAACTTTTACTCTGGTTACTCAGTCTGTTTCCTAGTGCCGGTTTGAAGTTCCTGCAGTTTTCACTGTAAAACCGAGTTGGAGCTAGTACCTCCCCATAAATATGTATGGAGTGGAGTTTGCAACTGAAAAGAAACTTTGTGTTCCCAACAAGCTAGGTGAAGGACGGCTTTCACACACACTTATCTCTCAGAACTGAGCATGTGGAGAGACGTTCGTTCATTTGGCACAAAGGGAACCTTTTACAGGAGAAACTTTTACTCTGGTTTCTCAGTCTGTTTCCTAGTGCCGGTTTGAATTTCCTGCAGTTTTCACTGTAAAACCGAGTTGGAGCTAGTACCTCCCCATATATATGTATGGAGTGGAGTTTGCAACTGAAAAGAAACTTTGTCTTCCCAACAAGCTAGGTGAAGGACGGCTTTCACACACACTTATCTCTCAGAACTGCGCATGTGGAGAGACGTTCCTTCATCTAGCACAAAGGGAACGGGTTGCAGGAGAATCTTTTACTCTGGTTTCTCAGTCTGTTTCCTAGTGCCGGTTTGAAGTTCCTGCAGTTTTCACTGTAAAACCGAGTTGGAGCTAGTACCTCCCCATATATATGTATGGAGTGGAGTTTGCAACTGAAAAGAAACTTTGTGTTCCCAACAAGCTAAGTGAAGGACGGCTTTCACACACACTTATCTCTCAGAACTGAGCATGTGGAGAGACGTTCGGTCATCTAGCACAAAGGGAACGGGTTGCAGGAGAAACTTTTACTCTGGTTTCTCAGTCTGTTTCCTAGTGCCGGTTTGAAGTTCCTGCAGTTTTCACTGTAAAACCGAGTTGGAGCTAGTACCTCCCCATATATATGTATGGAGTGGAGTTGGCAACTGAAAAGAAACTTTGTGTTCCCAACAAGCTAGGTGAAGGACGGCTTTCACACACACTTATCTCTCAGAACTGAGCATGTGGAGAGACGTTCGGTCATCTAGCACAAAAGGGAACGGGTTGCAGGAGAAACTTTTACTCTGGTTTCTCAGTCTGTTTCCTAGTGCCGGTTTGAAGTTCCTGCAGTTTTCACTGTAAAACCGAGTTGGAGCTAGTACCTCCCCATATAAATGTATGGAATGGAGTTTGCAACTGAAAAGAAACTTTGTGTTCCCAACAAGCTAGGTGAAGGACGGCTTTCACACACACTTATCTCTCAGAACTGAGCATGTGGAGAGACGTTCGTTCATCTAGCACAAAGGGAACGGGTTGCAGGAGAAACTTTTACTCTGGTTTCTCAGTCTGTTTCCTAGTGCCGGTTTGAAGTTCCTGCAGTTTTCAGTGTAAAACCGAGTTGGAGCTAGTACCTCCCCATATATATGTATGGAGTGGAGTTTGCAACTGAAAAGAAACTTTGTGTTCCCAACAAGCTAGGTGAAGGATGGCTTTCACACACACTTATCTCTCAGAACTGAGCATGTGGAGAGACGTTCTTTCATCAAGCACAAAGGGAACTGGTTGCAGGAGAAACTTTTACTCTGGTTTCTCAGTCTGTTTCCTAGTGCCGGTTTGAAGTTCCTGCAGTTTTCACTGTAAAACCAAGTTGGAGCTAGTACCTACCCATATATATATATGGAGTGGAGTTTGCAACTGAAAAGAAACTTTGTATTCCCAACAAGCTAGGTGAAGGACGGCTTTCACACACACTTATCTCTCAGAAATGAGCATGTGGAGAGACGTTCGTTCATCTAGCACAAAGGGAACGGGTTGCAGGAGAAACTTTAACTCTGGTTTCTCAGTCTTTTTCCTAGTGCCGGTTTGAAGTTCCTGCAGTTTTCACTGTAAAACCGAGTTGGAGCTAGTACCTCCCCATATATATGTATGGAGTGGAGTTTGCAACTGAAAAGAAACTTTGTGTTCCCAACAAGCTAGGTGAAGGACGGCTTTCACACACACTTATCTCTCAGAACTGAGCATGTGGAGAGACGTTCGTTCATCTAGCACAAAATGAAAGGGTTGCAGGAGAAACTTTTACTCTGGTTTCTCAGTCTGTTTCCTAGTGCCGGTTTGAAGTTCCTGCAGTTTTCACTGTAAAACCGAGTTGGAGCTAGTACCTCCCCATATATATGTATGGAGTGGAGTTTGCAACTGAAAAGAAACTTTGTGTTCCCAACAAGCTAGTTGAATGACGGCTTTCACACACACATATCTCTCAGAACTGAGCATGTGGAGAGACGTTCGTTCATCTAGCACAAAGGGAACGGTTTGCAGGAGAAACTTTTACTCTGGTTTCTCAGTCTGTTTCCTAGTGCCGGTTTGAAGTTCCTGCAGTTTTCACTGTAAAACCGAGTTGGAGCTAGTACCTCCCCATATATATGTATGGAGTGGAGTTTGCAACTGAAAAGAAACTTTGTGTTCCCAACAAGATAGATGAAGGACGGCTTTCAAACACACTTAACTCTCAGAACTGAGCATGTGGAGAGACGTTCGTTCATCTAGCACAAATGGAACGGGTTGCAGGAGAAACTTTTACTCTGGTTTCTCAGTCTGTTTCCTAGTGCCAGTTTGAAGTTCCTGCAGTTTCACTGTAAAACCGAGTTGGAGCTAGTACCTCCCCATATATATGTATGGAGTGGAGTTTGCAACTGAAAAGAAACTTTGTGTTCCCAACAAGCTAGGTGAAGGACGGCTTTCACACACACTTATCTCTCAGAACTGAGCATGTGGAGAGACGTTCGTTCATTTAGCACAAAGGGAACGGTTTGAAGGAGAAACTTTTACTCTGGTTTCTCAGTCTGTTTCCTAGTGCCTGTTTGAAGTTCCTGCAGTTTTCACTGTAAAACCGAGTTGGAGCTAGTACCTCCCCATATATATGTATGGAGTGGAGTTTGCAACTGAAAAGAAACTTTGTGTTCCCAACAAGCTACGTGAAGGACGGCTTTCACACACACTTATCTCTCAGAACTGAGCATGTGGAGAGACGTTCGTTCATCTAGCACAAAGAGAACGGGTTGCAGGAGAAACTTTTACTCTGGTTTCTCAGTCTGTTTCCTAGTGCCGGTTTGAAGTTCCTGCAGTTTTCACTGTAAAACCGAGTTGGAGCTAGTACCACCCCATATATATGTATGGAGTGGAGTTTGCAACTGAAAAGAAACTTTGTGTTCCCAACAAGCTAGGTGAAGGACGGGTTTCACACACAATTATCTCTCAGAACTGAGCATGTGGAGAGACGTTCGTTCATCTAGCACAAAGGGAACGGTTTGCAGTAGAAACTTTTACTCTGGTTTCTCAGTCTGTTTCCTAGTGCCGGTTTGAAGTTCCTGCAGTTTTCACTGTAAAACCGAGTTGGAGCTAGTACCTCCCCATATAAATGTATGGAATGGAGTTTGCAACTGAAAAGAAACTTTGTGTTCCCAACAAGCTAGGTGAAGGACGGCTTTCACACACACTTATCTCTCAGAACTGAGCATGTGGAGAGACGTTCGTTCATCTAGCACAAAGGGAACGGGTTGCAGGAGAAACTTTTACTCTGGTTTCTCAGTCTGTTTCCTAGTGCCGGTTTGAAGTTCCTGCAGTTTTCAGTGTAAAACCGAGTTGGAGCTAGTACCTCCCCATATATATGTATGGAGTGGAGTTTGCAACTGAAAAGAAACTTTGTGTTCCCAACAAGCTAGGTGAAGGACGGCTTTCACACACACTTATCACTCAGAACTGAGCATATGGAGAGACGTTCGTTCATCTAGCACAAAGGGAACGGGTTGCAGGAGAAACTTTTACTCTGGTTTCTCAGTCTGTTTCCTAGTGCCGGTTTGAAGTTCCTGCAGTTTTCACTGTAAAACCGAGTTGGAGCTAGTACCTCCCCATATATATGTATGGATTGGAGTTTGCAACTGAAAAGAAACTTTGTGTTCTCAACAAGCTAGGTGAAGGACGGCTTTCACACACAATTATCTCTCAGAACTGAGCATGTGGAGAGACGTTCGTTCATCTAGCACAAAGGGAACGGGTTGCAGGGGAAACATTTACTCTGGTTTCTCAGTCTGTTTCGTAGTGCCGGTTTGAAGTTCCTGCAGTTTTCACTGTAAAACCGAGTTGGAGCTAGTATCTCCCCATATAAATTTATGGAGTGGAGTTTGAAACTGAAAAGAAACTTTGTGTTCCCAACAAGCTATGTGAAGGACGGCTTTCACACACACTTATCTCTCAGAACTGAGCATGTGGAGAGACGTTCGGTCATCTAGCACAAATGGAACGGGTTGCAGGAGAAACTTTTATTCTGGTTTCTCAGTCTGTTTCCTAGTGCCGGTTTGAAGTTCCTGCAGTTTTCACTGTAAAACCGAGTTGGAGCTTGTACCTCCCCATATATATATATGGAGTGGTGTTTGCGACTGAAAAGAAACTTTGTGTTCCCAACAAGCTAGGTGAAGGACGGCTTTCACACACACTTATCTCTCAGAACTGAGCATTTGGAGAGACTTTCGTTCATCTAGCACAAAGGGAACGGGTTGCAGGGGAAACATTTACTCTGGTTTCTCAGTCTGTTTCCTAGTGCCGGTTTGAAGTTCCTGCAGTTTTCACTGTAAAACCGAGTTGGAGCTAGTACCTCCCCATATATATGTATGGAGTGGAGATTGCAACTGAAAAGAAACTTTGTGTTCCCAACAAGCTAGGTGAAGGACGGCTTTCACACACACTTATCTCTCAAACTGAGCATGTGGAGAGACGTTCAGTCATCTAGCACAAACTGAACGGGTTGCAGGAGAAACATTTACTCTGGTTTCTCAGTCTGTTTCCTAGTGCCGGTTTGAAGTTCCTGCAGTTTTCACTGTAAAACCGAGTTGGAGCTAGTACCTCCCCATATATATGTATGGAGTGGAGTTTGCAACTGAAAAGAAACTTTGTGTTCCCAACAAGCTAGGTGAAGGACGGCTTTCACACACACGTATCTCTCAGAACTGAGGATGTGGAGAGACGTTCGTTCATCTAGCACTAAGGGAACGGGTTGCAGGAGAAACTTTTACTCTGGTTTCTCAGTCTGTTTCCTAGTGCCGGTTTGAAGTTCCTGCAGTTTTCACTGTAAAACCGAGTTGTAGCTAGTTCCTACCCATATATATATATGGAGTGGAGTTTGCAACTGAAAAGAAACTTTGTATTTCCAACAAGCTAGGTGAAGGACGGCTTTCACACACACTTATCTCTCAGAAATGAGCATGTGGAGAGACGTTCGTTCATCTAGCACAAAGGGAACGGGTTGCAGGAGAAACTTTTACTCTGGTTTCTCAGTCTGTTTCCTAGGGCCGGTTTGAAGTTCCTGCAGTTTTCACTGTAAAACCGAGTTGGAGCTAGTACCTCCCCATATATATGTATGGAGTGGAGTTTGCAACTGAAAAGAAACTTTGTGTTCCCAACAAGCTAGGTGAAGGACGGCTTTCACACACACTTATCTCTCAGAACTGAGCATGTGGAGAGACGTTCGTTCATCTAGCACAAAGGGAACGGGTTGCCGGAGAAACTTTTACTCTGGTTACTCAGTCTGTTTCCTAGTGCCGGTTTGAAGTTCCTGCAGTTTTCACTGTAAAACCGAGTTGGAGCTAGTACCTCCCCATAAATATGTATGGAGTGGAGTTTGCAACTGAAAAGAAACTTTGTGTTCCCAACAAGCTAGGTGAAGGACGGCTTTCACACACACTTATCTCTCAGAACTGAGCATGTGGAGAGACGTTCGTTCATTTGGCACAAAGGGAACCTTTTACAGGAGAAACTTTTACTCTGGTTTCTCAGTCTGTTTCCTAGTGCCGGTTTGAATTTCCTGCAGTTTTCACTGTAAAACCGAGTTGGAGCTAGTACCTCCCCATATATATGTATGGAGTGGAGTTTGCAACTGAAAAGAAACTTTGTCTTCCCAACAAGCTAGGTGAAGGACGGCTTTCACACACACTTATCTCTCAGAACTGCGCATGTGGAGAGACGTTCCTTCATCTAGCACAAAGGGAACGGGTTGCAGGAGAATCTTTTACTCTGGTTTCTCAGTCTGTTTCCTAGTGCCGGTTTGAAGTTCCTGCAGTTTTCACTGTAAAACCGAGTTGGAGCTAGTACCTCCCCATATATATGTATGGAGTGGAGTTTGCAACTGAAAAGAAACTTTGTGTTCCCAACAAGCTAAGTGAAGGACGGCTTTCACACACACTTATCTCTCAGAACTGAGCATGTGGAGAGACGTTCGGTCATCTAGCACAAAGGGAACGGGTTGCAGGAGAAACTTTTACTCTGGTTTCTCAGTCTGTTTCCTAGTGCCGGTTTGAAGTTCCTGCAGTTTTCACTGTAAAACCGAGTTGGAGCTAGTACCTCCCCATATATATGTATGGAGTGGAGTTGGCAACTGAAAAGAAACTTTGTGTTCCCAACAAGCTAGGTGAAGGACGGCTTTCACACACACTTATCTCTCAGAACTGAGCATGTGGAGAGACGTTCGGTCATCTAGCACAAAGGGAACGGGTTGCAGGAGAAACTTTTACTCTGGTTTCTCAGTCTGTTTCCTAGTGCCGGTTTGAAGTTCCTGCAGTTTTCACTGTAAAACCGAGTTGGACTAGTACATCCCCATATATATATATGGAGTAGAGTTTGCAACTGAAAAGAAACTTTGTGTTCCCAACAAGCTAGGTGAAGGACGGCTTTCACACACACTTATCTCTCAGAACTGAGCATTTGGAGAGACTTTCGTTCATCTAGCACAAAGGGAACGGGTTGCAGGAGAAACATTTACTCTGGTTTCTCAGTCTGTTTCCTAGTGCCGGTTTGAATTTCCTGCAGTTTTCACTGTAAAACCGAGTTGGAGCTAGTACCTCCCCATATATATGTATGGAGTGGAGTTTGCAACTGAAAAGAAACTTTGTGTTCCCAACAAGCTAGGTGAAGGATGGCTTTCACACACACTTATCTCTCAGAACTGAGCATGTGGAGAGACGTTCTTTCATCAAGCACAAAGGGAACTGGTTGCAGGAGAAACTTTTACTCTGGTTTCTCAGTCTGTTTCCTAGTGCCGGTTTGAAGTTCCTGCAGTTTTCACTGTAAAACCAAGTTGGAGCTAGTACCTACCCATATATATATATGGAGTGGAGTTTGCAACTGAAAAGAAACTTTGTATTCCCAACAAGCTAGGTGAAGGACGGCTTTCACACACACTTATCTCTCAGAAATGAGCATGTGGAGAGACGTTCGTTCATCTAGCACAAAGGGAACGGGTTGCAGGAGAAACTTTAACTCTGGTTTCTCAGTCTTTTTCCTAGTGCCGGTTTGAAGTTCCTGCAGTTTTCACTGTAAAACCGAGTTGGAGCTAGTACCTCCCCATATATATGTATGGAGTGGAGTTTGCAACTGAAAAGAAACTTTGTGTTCCCAACAAGCTAGGTGAAGGACGGCTTTCACACACACTTATCTCTCAGAACTGAGCATGTGGAGAGACGTTCGTTCATCTAGCACAAAATGAATGGGTTGCAGGAGAAACTTTTACTCTGGTTTCTCAGTCTGTTTCCTAGTGCCGGTTTGAAGTTCCTGCAGTTTTCACTGTAAAACCGAGTTGGAGCTAGTACCTCCCCATATATATGTATGGAGTGGAGTTTGCAACTGAAAAGAAACTTTGTGTTCCCAACAAGCTAGTTGAATGACGGCTTTCACACACACATATCTCTCAGAACTGAGCATGTGGAGAGACGTTCGTTCATCTAGCACAAAGGGAACGGTTTGCAGGAGAAACTTTTACTCTGGTTTCTCAGTCTGTTTCCTAGTGCCGGTTTGAAGTTCCTGCAGTTTTCACTGTAAAACCGAGTTGGAGCTAGTACCTCCCCATATATATGTATGGAGTGGAGTTTGCAACTGAAAAGAAACTTTGTGTTCCCAACAAGATAGATGAAGGACGGCTTTCAAACACACTTAACTCTCAGAACTGAGCATGTGGAGAGACGTTCGTTCATCTAGCACAAATGGAACGGGTTGCAGGAGAAACTTTTACTCTGGTTTCTCAGTCTGTTTCCTAGTGCCAGTTTGAAGTTCCTGCAGTTTCACTGTAAAACCGAGTTGGAGCTAGTACCTCCCCATATATATGTATGGAGTGGAGTTTGCAACTGAAAAGAAACTTTGTGTTCCCAACAAGCTAGGTGAAGGACGGCTTTCACACACACTTATCTCTCAGAACTGAGCATGTGGAGAGACGTTCGTTCATTTAGCACAAAGGGAACGGTTTGAAGGAGAAACTTTTACTCTGGTTTCTCAGTCTGTTTCCTAGTGCCGGTTTGAAGTTCCTGCAGTTTTCACTGTAAAACCGAGTTGGAGCTAGTACCTCCCCATATATATGTATGGAGTGGAGTTTGCAACTGAAAAGAAACTTTGTGTTCCCAACAAGCTACGTGAAGGACGGCTTTCACACACACTTATCTCTCAGAACTGAGCATGTGGAGAGACGTTCGTTCATCTAGCACAAAGAGAACGGGTTGCAGGAGAAACTTTTACTCTGGTTTCTCAGTCTGTTTCCTAGTGCCGGTTTGAAGTTCCTGCAGTTTTCACTGTAAAACCGAGTTGGAGCTAGTACCACCCCATATATATGTATGGAGTGGAGTTTGCAACTGAAAAGAAACTTTGTGTTCCCAACAAGCTAGGTGAAGGACGGGTTTCACACACAATTATCTCTCAGAACTGAGCATGTGGAGAGACGTTCGTTCATCTAGCACAAAGGGAACGGTTTGCAGTAGAAACTTTTACTCTGGTTTCTCAGTCTGTTTCCTAGTGCCGGTTTGAAGTTCCTGCAGTTTTCACTGTAAAACCGAGTTGGAGCTAGTACCTCCCCATATAAATGTATGGAATGGAGTTTGCAACTGAAAAGAAACTTTGTGTTCCCAACAAGCTAGGTGAAGGACGGCTTTCACACACACTTATCTCTCAGAACTGAGCATGTGGAGAGACGTTCGTTCATCTAGCACAAAGGGAACGGGTTGCAGGAGAAACTTTTACTCTGGTTTCTCAGTCTGTTTCCTAGTGCCGGTTTGAAGTTCCTGCAGTTTTCAGTGTAAAACCGAGTTGGAGCTAGTACCTCCCCATATATATGTATGGAGTGGAGTTTGCAACTGAAAAGAAACTTTGTGTTCCCAACAAGCTAGGTGAAGGACGGCTTTCACACACACTTATCACTCAGAACTGAGCATATGGAGAGACGTTCGTTCATCTAGCACAAAGGGAACGGGTTGCAGGAGAAACTTTTACTCTGGTTTCTCAGTCTGTTTCCTAGTGCCGGTTTGAAGTTCCTGCAGTTTTCACTGTAAAACCGAGTTGGAGCTAGTACCTCCCCATATATATGTATGGATTGGAGTTTGCAACTGAAAAGAAACTTTGTGTTCTCAACAAGCTAGGTGAAGGACGGCTTTCACACACAATTATCTCTCAGAACTGAGCATGTGGAGAGACGTTCGTTCATCTAGCACAAAGGGAACGGGTTGCAGGGGAAACATTTACTCTGGTTTCTCAGTCTGTTTCGTAGTGCCGGTTTGAAGTTCCTGCAGTTTTCACTGTAAAACCGAGTTGGAGCTAGTATCTCCCCATATAAATTTATGGAGTGGAGTTTGAAACTGAAAAGAAACTTTGTGTTCCCAACAAGCTATGTGAAGGACGGCTTTCACACACACTTATCTCTCAGAACTGAGCATGTGGAGAGACGTTCGTTCATCTAGCACAAAGGGAACGGGTTGCAGGAGAAACTTTTACTCTGGTTTCTCAGTCTGTTTCCTAGTGCCGGTTTGAAGTTCCTGCAGTTTTCACTGTAAAACCGAGTTGGAGCTAGTACCTCCCCATATATATGTAAGGAGTGGAGTTTGCAACTGAAAAGACACGTTGTGTTCCCAACAAGATAGGTGAAGGACGGCTTTCACACACACTTATCTCTCAGAACTGAGCATGCGGAGAGACGTTCGTTCATCTAGCACTAAGGGAACGGGTTGCAGGAGAAACTTTTACTCTGGTTTCTCAGTCTGTTTCCTAGTGCCGGTTTGAAGTTCCTGCAGTTTTCACTGTAAAACCGAGTTGGAGCTAGTCCCTACCCATATATATATATGGAGTGGAGTTTGCAACTGAAAAGAAACTTTGTGTTCCCAACAAGCTAGGTGAAGGACGGGTTTCACACACAATTATCTCTCAGAACTGAACATGTGGAGAGACGTTCATTCATCTAGCACAAAGGGAACGGGTTGCAGGAGAAACTTTTACTCTGGTTTCTCAGTCTGTTTCCTAGTGCCGGTTTGAAGTTCCTGCAGTTTTCACTGTAAAACCGAGTTGGAGCTAGTACCTCCCCATATAAATTTATGGAGTGGAGTTTGCAACTGAAAAGAAACTTTGTGTTCCCAACAAGCTAGGTGAAGGACGGCTTTCACACACACTTATCTCTCAGAACTTAGCATGTGGAGAGACGTTCGTTCATCTAGCACAAAGGGAACGGGTTGCAGGAGAAACTTTTACTCTGGTTTCTCAGTCTGTTTCCTAGTGCCGGTTTGAAGTTCCTGCAGTTTTCACTGTAAAACCGAGTTGGAGCTAGTACCTCCCCATATAAATGTATGGAGTGGAGTTTGCAACTGTAAAGAAACTTTGTGTTCCCAACAAGCTAGGTGAAGGACGGCTTTCACACACACTTATCACTCAGAACTGAGCATGTGGAGAGACGTTCGTTCATCTAGCACAAATGGAACGGGTTGCAGGAGAAACTTTTACTCTGGTTTCTCAGTCTGTTTCCTAGTGCCGGTTTGACGTTCCTGCAGTTTTCACTGTAAAACCGAGTTGGAGCTAGTACCTCCCCATATATATGTATGGAGTGGAGTTTGCAACTGAAAAGAAACTTTGTGTTCTCAACAAGCTAGGTGAAGGACGGCTTTCACACACACTTATCTCTCAGAACTGAGCATGTGGAGAGACGTTCGTTCATCTAGCACAAATGGAACGGTTTGCAGGGGAAACATTTACTCTGGTTTCTCAGTCTGTTTCCTAGTGCCGGTTTGAAGTTCCTGCAGTTTTCACTGTAAAACCGAGTTGGAGCTAGTACCTCCCCATATATATGTAAGGAGTGGAGTTTGCACTGAAAAGACACTTTGTGTTCCCAACAAGATAGGTGAAGTACGGCTTTCACACACACTTATCTCTCAGAACTGAGCATGTGGAGAGACGTACGTTCATCTAGCACAAAAGGAACGTGTTGCTGGAGAAACTTTTTCTCTGGTTTCTCAGTCTGTTTCCTAGTGCCGGTTTGAAGTTCCTGCAGTTTTCACTGTAAAACCGAGTTGGAGGTAGTACCTCCCCATATATATGTAAGGAGTGGAGTTTGCAACTGAAAAGAAACTTTGTGTTCCCAACAAGCTAGGTGAAGGACAGCTTTCACACACACTTATCTCTCAGAACTGAGCATGTGGAGAGACGTTCGTTCATCTAGCACAAAGGGAAGGGGTTGCAGGGGAAACATTTACTCTGGTTTCTCAGTCTGTTTCCTAGTGCCGGTTTGAAGTTCCTGCAGTTTTCACTGTAAAACCGAGTTGGAGCTAGTACCTCCCCATATATATGTAAGGAGTGGAGTTTGCAACTGAAAAGACACGTTGTGTTCCCAACAAGATAGGTGAAGGACGGCTTTCACACACACTTATCTCTCAGAACTGAGCATGCGGAGAGACGTTCGTTCATCTAGCACTAAAGGAACGGGTTGCAGGAGAAACTTTTACTCTGGTTTCTCAGTCTGTTTCCTAGTGCCGGTTTGAAGTTCCTGCAGTTTTCACTGTAAAACCGAGTTGGAGCTAGTCCCTACCCATATATATATATGGAGTGGAGTTTGCAACTGAAAAGAAACTTTGTGTTCCCAACAAGCTAGGTGAAGGACGGGTTTCACACACAATTATCTCTCAGAACTGAGCATGTGGAGAGACGTTCATTCATCTAGCACAAAGGTAACGGGTTGCAGGAGAAACTTTTACTCTGGTTTCTCAGTCTGTTTCCTAGTGCCGGTTTGAAGTTCCTGCAGTTTTCACTGTAAAACCGAGTTGGAGCTAGTACCTCCCCATATAAATATATGGAGTGGAGTTTGCAACTGAAAAGAAACTTTGTGTTCCCAACAAGCTAGGTGAAGGACGGCTTTCACACACACTTATCTCTCCGAACTGAGCATGTGGAGAGACGTTCGTTCATCTGGCACAAAGGGAACGGGTTGCAGGAGAAACTTTTACTCTGGTTTCTCAGTCTGTTTCCTAGTGCCGGTTTGAAGTTCCTGCAGTTTTCACTGTAAAACCGAGTTGGAGCTAGTACCTCCCCATATATATGTATGGAGTGGAGTTTGCAACTGAAAAGAAACTTTGTGTTCCCAACAAGCTAGGTGAAGGACGGCTTTCACACACACTTATCACTCAGAACTGAGCATATGGAGAGACGTTCGTTCATCTAGCACAAAGGGAACGGGTTGCAGGAGAAACTTTTACTCTGGTTTCTCAGTCTGTTTCCTAGTGCCGGTTTGAAGTTCCTGCAGTTTTCACTGTAAAACCGAGTTGGAGCTAGTCCCTACCCATATATATATATGGAGTGGAGTTTGCAACTGAAAAGAAACTTTGTGTTCCCAACAAGCTAGGTGAAGGACGGGTTTCACACACACTTATCTCTCAGAACTGAGCATGTGGAGAGACGTTCATTCATCTAGCACAAAGGGAACGGGTTGCAGGAGAAACTTTTACTCTGGTTTCTCAGTCTGTTTCCTAGTGCCGGTTTGAAGTTCCTGCAGTTTTCACTGTAAAACCGAGTTGGTGCTAGTACCTCCCCATATATATGTATGGAGTGGAGTTTGCAACTGAAAAGAAACTTTGTGTTCCCAACAAGCTAGGTGAAGGACGGCTTTCACACACACTTATCACTCAGAACTGAGCATATGGAGAGACGTTCGTTCATCTAGCACAAATGGAACGGGTTGCAGGAGAAACTTTTACTCTGGTTTCTCAGTCTGTTTCCTAGTGCCGGTTTGAAGTTCCTGCAGTTTTCACTGTAAAACCGAGTTGGAGCTAGTACCTCCCCATATGTATGTATGGAGTGGAGTTTGCAACTGAAAAGAAACTTTGTGTTCTCAACAAGCTAGGTGAAGGACGGCTTTCACACACACTTATCTCTCAGAACTGAGCATGTGGAGAGACGTTCGTTCATCTAGCACAAAGGGAACGGGTTGCAGGAGAAACTTTTACTCTGGTTTCTCAGTCTGTTTCCTAGTGCCGGTTTGAAGTTCCTGCAGTTTTCACTGTAAAACCGAGTTGGAGCTAGTCCCTACCCATATATATATATGGAGTGGAGTTTGCAACTGAAAAGAAACTTTGTGTTCCCAACAAGCTAGGTGAAGGACGGGTTTCACACACACTTATCTCTCAGAACTGAGCATGTGGAGAGACGTTCATTCATCTAGCACAAAGGGAACGGGTTGCAGGAGAAACTTTTACTCTGGTTTCTCAGTCTGTTTCCTAGTGCCGGTTTGAAGTTCCTGCAGTTTTCACTGTAAAACCGAGTTGGTGCTAGTACCTCCCCATATATATGTATGGGGTGGAGTTTGCAACTGAAAAGAAACTTTGTGTTCCCAACAAGCTAGGTGAAGGACGGCTTTCACACACACTTATCTCTCAGAACTGAGCATTTGGAGAGACTTTCGTTCATCTAGCACAAAGGGAACGGGTTGCAGGAGAAACTTTTACTCTGGTTTCTCAGTCTGTTTCCTAGTGCCGGTTTGAAGTTCCTGCAGTTTTCACTGTAAAACCGAGTTGGAGCTAGTACCTCCCCATATATATGTAAGGAGTGGAGTTTGCAACTGAAAAGACACGTTGTGTTCCCAACAAGATAGGTGAAGGACGGCTTTCACACACACTTATCTCTCAGAACTGAGCATGCGGAGAGACGTTCGTTCATCTAGCACTAAGGGAACGGGTTGCAGGAGAAACTTTTACTCTGGTTTCTCAGTCTGTTTCCTAGTGCCGGTTTGAAGTTCCTGCAGTTTTCACTGTAAAACCGAGTTGGAGCTAGTCCCTACCCATATATATATATGGAGTGGAGTTTGCAACTGAAAAGAAACTTTGTGTTCCCAACAAGCTAGGTGAAGGACGGGTTTCACACACAATTATCTCTCAGAAATGAGCATGTGGAGAGACGTTCATTCATCTAGCACAAAGGGAACGGGTTGCAGGAGAAACTTTTACTCTGGTTTCTCAGTCTGTTTCCTAGTGCCGGTTTGAAGTTCCTGCAGTTTTCACTGTAAAACCGAGTTGGAGCTAGTACCTCCCCATATAAATTTATGGGGTGGAGTTTGCAACTGAAAAGAAACTTTGTGTTCCCAACAAGCTAGGTGAAGTACGGCTTTCACACACACTTATCTCTCAGAACTGAGCATGTGGAGAGACGTTCGTTCATCTAGCAGAAAGGGAACGGGTTGCAGGAGAAACTTTTACTCTGGTTTCTCAGTCTGTTTCCTAGTGCCGGTTTGAAGTTCCTGCAGTTTTCACTGTAAAACCGAGTTGGAGCTAGTACCTCCCCATATATATGTATGGAGTGGAGTTTGCAACTGTAAAGAAACTTTGTGTTCCCAACAAGCTAGGTGAAGGACGGCTTTCAAACACACTTATCACTCAGAACTGAGCATATGGAGAGACGTTCGTTCATCTAGCACAAATGGAACGGGTTGCAGGAGAAACTTTTACTCTGGTTTCTCAGTCTGTTTCCTACTGCCGGTTTGAAGTTCCTGCAGTTTTCACTGTAAAACCGAGTTGGAGCTAGTACCTCCCCATATATATGTATGGAGTGGAGTTTGCAACTGAAAAGAAACTTTGTGTTCTCAACAAGCTAGGTGAAGGACGGCTTTCACACACACTTATCTCTCAGAACTGAGCATGTGGAGAGACGTTCGTTCATCTAGCACAAAGGGAACGGGTTGCAGGGGAAACATTTACTCTGGTTTCTCAGTCTGTTTCGTAGTGCCGGTTTGAAGTTCCTGCAGTTTTCACTGTAAAACCGAGTTGGAGCTAGTATCTCCCCATATAAATGTATGGATTGGAGTTTGCAACTGAAAAGAAACTTTGTGTTCCCAACAAGCTAGGTGAAGGACGGCTTTCACACACACTTATCTCTCAGAACTGAGCATGTGGAGAGACGTTCGTTCATCTATCACAAAGGGAACGGGTTGCAGGAGAAACTTTTACTCTGGTTTCTCAGTCTGTTTCCTAGTGCCGGTTTGAAGTTCCTGCAGTTTTCACTGTAAAACCGATTTGAAGCTAGTACCTCCCCATATATATGTAAGGAGTGGAGTTTGCACTGAAAAGACACTTTGTGTTCCCAACAAGATAGGTGAAGTACGGCTTTCACACACACTTATCTCTCAGAACTGAGCATGTGGAGAGACGTACGTTCATCTAGCACAAAAGGAACGTGTTGCTGGAGAAACTATTTCTCTGGTTTCTCAGTCTGTTTCCTAGTGCCGGTTTGAAGTTCCTGCAGTTTTCACTGTAAAACCGAGTTGGAGGTAGTACCTCCCCATATATATGTATGGAGTGGGGTTTGCAACTGAAAAGAAACTTTGTGTTCCCAACAAGCTAGGTGAAGGACAGCTTTCACACACACTTATCTCTCAGAACTGAGCATGTGGAGAGACGTTCGTTCATCTAGCACAAAGGGAACGGGTTGCAGGGGAAACATTTACTCTGGTTTCTCAGTCTGTTTCCTAGTGCCGGTTTGAAGTTCCTGCAGTTTTCACTGTAAAACCGAGTTGGAGCTAGTACCTCCCCATATATATGTAAGGAGTGGAGTTTGCAACTGAAAAGACACGTTGTGTTCCCAACAAGATAGGTGAAGGACGGCTTTCACACACACTTATCTCTCAGAACTGAGCATGCGGAGAGACGTTCGTTCATCTAGCACTAAGGGAACGGGTTGCAGGAGAAACTTTTACTCTGGTTTCTCAGTCTGTTTCCTAGTGCCGGTTTGAATTTCCTGCAGTTTTCACTGTAAAACCGAGTTGGAGCTGGTCCCTACCCATATATATATATGGAGTGGAGTTTGCAACTGAAAAGAAACTTTGTGTTCCCAACAAGCTAGGTTAAGGACGGCTTTCACACACAATTATCTCTCAGAACTGAGCATGTGGAGAGACGTTCATTCATCTAACACAAAGGGAACGGGTTGCAGGAGAAACTTTTACTCTGGTTTCTCAGTCTGTTTCCTAGTGCCGGTTTGAAGTTCCTGCAGTTTTCACTGTAAAACCGAGTTGGAGCTAGTACCTCCCCATATAAATGTATGGAGTGGAGTTTGCAACTGAAAAGAAACTTTGTGTTCCCAACAAGCTAGGTGAAGGACGGCTTTCACACACACTTATCTCTCCGAACTGAGCATGTGGAGAGACGTTCGTTCATCTGGCACAAAGGGAACGGGTTGCAGGAGAAACTTTTACTCTGGTTTCTCAGTCTGTTTCCTAGTGCCGGTTTGAAGTTCCTGCAGTTTTCACTGTAAAACCGAGTTGGAGCTAGTACCTCCCCATATATATGTATGGAGTGGAGTTTGCAACTGAAAAGAAACTTTGTGTTCCCAACAAGCTAGGTGAAGGACGGCTTTCACACACACTTATCACTCAGAACTGAGCATATGGAGAGACGTTCGTTCATCTAGCACAAATGGAACGGGTTGCAGGAGAAACTTTTACTCTGGTTTCTCAGTCTGTTTCCTAGTGCCGGTTTGAAGTTCCTGCAGTTTTCACTGTAAAACCGAGTTGGAGCTAGTACCTCCCCATATATATGTATGGAGTGGAGTTTGCAACTGAAAAGAAACTTTGTGTTCTCAACAAGCTAGGTGAAGGACGGCTTTCACACACACTTATCTCTCAGAACTGAGCATGTGGAGAGACGTTCGTTCATCTAGCACAAAGGGAACGGGTTGCAGGAGAAACTTTTACTCTTGTTTCTCAGTCTGTTTCCTAGTGCCGGTTTGAAGTTCCTGCAGTTTTCACTGTAAAACCGAGTTGGAGCTAGTCCCTACCCATATATATATATGGAGTGGAGTTTGCAACTGAAAAGAAACTTTGTGTTCCCAACAAGCTAGGTGAAGGACGGGTTTCACACACACTTATCTCTCAGAACTGAGCATGTGGAGAGACGTTCATTCATCTAGCACAAAGGGAACGGGTTGCAGGAGAAACTTTTACTCTGGTTTCTCAGTCTGTTTCCTAGTGCCGGTTTGAAGTTCCTGCAGTTTTCACTGTAAAACCGAGTTGGTGCTAGTACCTCCCCATATTTATGTATGGAGTGGAGTTTGCAACTGAAAAGAAACTTTGTGTTCCCAACAAGCTAGGTGAAGGACGGCTTTCACACACACTTATCTTTCAGAACTGAGCATTTGGAGAGACTTTCGTTCATCTAGCACAAAGGGAACGGGTTGCAGGGGAAACATTTACTCTGGTTTCTCAGTCTGTTTCCTAGTGCCGGTTTGAAGTTCCTGCAGTTTTCACTGTAAAACCGAGTTGGAGCTAGTACCTCCCCATATATATGTATGGAGTGGAGTTTGCAACTGAAAAGAAACTTTGTGTTCCCAACTAGCTAGGTGAAGGACGGCTTTCACACACACTTATCTCTCAGAACTGAGCATGTGGAGAGACGTTCTTTCATCAAGCACAAAGGGAACGGGTTGCAGGAGAAACTTTTACTCTGGTTTCTCAGTCTGTTTCCTAGTGCCGGTTTGAAGTTCCTGCAGTTTTCACTGTAAAACCGAGTTGGAGCTAGTCCCTACCCATATGTATATATGGAGTGGAGTTTGAACTGAAAAGAAACTTTGTATTCCCAACAAGCTAGGTGAAGGACGGCTTTCACACACACTTATCTCTCAGAAATGAGCATGTGGAGAGACGTTCGTTCATCTAGCACAAAGGGAACGGGTTGCAGGAGAAACTTTTACTCTGGTTTCTCAGTCTGTTTCCTAGTGCCGGTTTGAAGTTCCTGCAGTTTTCACTGTAAAACCGAGTTGGAGCTAGTACCTCCCCATATATATGTATGGAGTGGAGTCTGCAACTGAAAAGAAACTTTGTGTTCCCAACAAGCTAGGTGAAGGACGGCTTTCACACACACTTATCTCTCAGAACTGAGCATGTGGAGAGACGTTCGTTCATCTAGCACAAAGGGAACGGGTTGCAGGAGAAACTTTTACTCTGGTTTCTCAGTCTGTTTCCTAGTGCCGGTTTGAAGTTCCTGCAGTTTTCACTGTAAAACCGAGTTGGAGCTAGTACCTCCCCATATATATGTATGGAGTGGAGTTTGCAACTGAAAAGAAACTTTGTTTTCCCAACAAGCTAGGTGAAGGACGGCTTTCACACACACTTATCTCTCAGAAATGAGCATGTGGAGAGACGTTCTTTCATCAAGCACAAAGGGAACGGGTTGCAGGAGAAACTTTTACTCTGGTTTCTGAGTCTGTTTCCTAGTGCCGGTTTGAAGTTCCTGCAGTTTTCACTGTAAAACCGAGTTGGAGCTAGTCCCTACCCATATGTATATATGGAGTGGAGTTTGCAACTGAAAAGAAACTTTGTATTCCCAACAAGCTAGGTGAAGGACGGCTTTCACACACACTTATCTCTCAGAAATGAGCATGTGGAGAGACGTTCGTTCATCTAGCACAAAGGGAACGGGTTGCAGGAGAAACTTTTACTCTGGTTTCTCAGTCTGTTTCCTAGTGCCGGTTTGAAGTTCCTGCAGTTTTCACTGTAAAACCGAGTTGGAGCTAGTACCTCCCCATATATATGTATGGAGTGGAGTCTGCAACTGAAAAGAAACTTTGTGTTCCCAACAAGCTAGGTGAAGGACGGCTTTCACACACACTTATCTCTCAGAACTGAGCATGTGGAGAGACGTTCGTTCATCTAGCACAAAGGGAACGGGTTGCAGGAGAAACTTTTACTCTGGTTTCTCAGTCTGTTTCCTAGTGCCGGTTTGAAGTTCCTGCAGTTTTCACTGTAAAACCGAGTTGGAGCTAGTACCTCCCCATATATATGTATGGAGTGGAGTTTGCAACTGAAAAGAAACTTTGTGTTCCCAACAAGCTAGGTGAAGGACGGCTTTCACACACACTTATCTCTCAGAACTGAGCATGTGGAGAGACGTTCGTTCATCTAGCACAAAGGGAACGGGTTGCAGGAGAAACTTTTACTCTGGTTTCTCAGTCTGTTTCCTAGTGCCGGTTTGAAGTTCCTGCAGTTTTCACTGTAAAACCGAGTTGGAGCTAGTACCTCCCCATATATACGTATGGAGTGGAGTTTGCAACTGAAAAGAAACTTTGTGTTCCCAACAGGCTAGTTGAATGACGGCTTTCACACACACATATCTCTCAGAACTGAGCATGTGGAGAGACGTTCGTTCATCTAGCACAAAGGGTACGGTTTGCAGGAGAAACTTTTACTCTGGTTTCTCAGTCTGTTTCCTAGTGCCGGTTTGAAGTTCCTGCAGTTTTCACTGTAAAACCGAGTTGGAGCTAGTACCTCCCCATATATATGTATGGAGTGGAGTTTGCAACTGAAAAGAAACTTTGTGTTCCCAACAAGATAGGTGAAGTACGGCTTTCACACACACTTACCTCTCAGAACTGAGCATGTGGAGAGACGTTCGTTCATCTAGCACAAAGGGAACGGGTTGCCGGAGAAACTTTTACTCTGGTTTCTCAGTCTGTTTCCTAGTGCCGGTTTGAAGTTCCTGCAGTTTTCACTGTAAACCGAGTTGGAGCTAGTACCTCTGCATATATATTTATGGAGTGGAGTTTGCAACTGAAAAGAAACTTTGTGTTCCCAACAAGCTAGGTGAAGGGCGGCTTTCACACACATTTATCTGTCAGAACTGAGCATGTGGAGAGACGTTCGTTCATCTAGCACAAAGGGAACGGGTTGCAGGGGAAACATTTGCTCTGGTTTCTCAGTCTGTTTCCTAGTGCCGGTTTGAAGTTCCTGCAGTTTTCACTGTAAAACCGAGTTGGAGCTAGTACCTCCCCATATATATGTATGGAGTGGAGTTTGCAACTGAAAAGAAACTTTGTGTTCCCAACAAGATAGATGAAAGACGGCTTTCACACACACTTATCTCTCAGAACTGAGCATGTGGAGAGACGTTCGTTCATCTAGCACAAAGGGAACGGGTTGCAGGAGAAACTTTTACTCTGGTTTCTCAGTCTGTTTCCTAGTGCCGGTTTGATGTTCCTGCAGTTTTCACTGTAAAACCGAGTTGGAGCTTGTACCTCCCCATATATATGTATGGAGTGGTGATGGCAACTGAAAAGAAACTTTGTGTTCCCAACAAGCTAGGTGAAGGACGGCTTTCACACACACTTATCTCTCAGAACTGAGCATGTGGAGAGACGTTCGTTCATTTAGCACACAGGGAACGGTTTGAAGGAGAAACTTTTACTCTGGTTTCTCAGTCTGTTTCCTAGTGCCGGTTTGAAGTTCCTGCAGTTTTCACTGTAAAACCGAGTTGGAGCTAGTACCTCCCCATATATATGTATGGAGTGGAGTTTGCAACTGAAAAGAAACTTTGTGTTCCCAACAAGCTAGGTGAAGGACGGCTTTCACACACACTTATCTCTCAGAACTGAGCATGTGGAGAGACGTTCGTTCATCTAGCACAAAGGGAACGGGTTGCCGGAGAAAATTTTACTCTGGTTTCTCAGTCTGTTTCCTAGTGCCGGTTTGAAGTTCCTGCAGTTTTCACTGTAAAACCGAGTTGGAGCTAGTACCTCCCCATATATATGTATGGAGTGGAGTTTGCAACTGAAAAGAAACTTTGTGTTCCCAACAAGCTAGGTGAAGGACGGCTTTCACACACACTTATCTCTCAGAACTGAGCATGTGGAGAGACGTTCGTTCATCTAGCACAAAGGGAACGGGTTGCCGGAGAAAATTTTACTCTGGTTTCTCAGTCTGTTTCCTAGTGCCGGTTTGAAGTTCCTGCAGTTTTCACTGTAAAACAAAGTTGGAGCTAGAGCCTCCCCATATATATTTATGGAGTGGAGTTTGCAACTGAAAAGAAACTTTGTGTTCCCAACAAGCTAGGTGAAGCACGGCTTTCACACACACTTATCTCTCAGAACTGAGCATGTTGAGAGACGTTCGTTCATCTAGCACAAAAGGAACGGGTTGCAGGAGAAACTTTTACTCTGGTTTCTCAGACTGTTTCCAAGTGCCGGTTTGAAGTTCCTGCAGTTTTCACTGTAAAACCGAGTTCGAACTAGTACCTCCCCATATATATGTATGGAGTGGGGTTTGCAACTGAAAAGAAACTTTGTGTTCCCAAAAAGCTAGTTGAATGACGGCTTTCACACACACTTATCTCTCAGAACTGAGAATGTGGAGAAACGTTCGTTCATCTATCACAAAGGGAACGGGTTGCAGGGGAATCATTTACTCTGGTTTCTCAGTCTGTTTCCTAGTGCCGGTTTGAAGTTCCTGCAGTTTTCACTGTAAAACCGAGTGGGAGCTAGTACCTCCCCATATATATGTATGGAGTGGAGTTTGCAACTGAAAAGAAACTTTGTGTTCCCAACAAGCTAGGTGAAGTACTGCTTTCACACACACTTATCTCTCAGAACTGAGCATGTGGAGACACGTTCGTTCATCTAGCACAAAGGGAACGGTTTGCAGGAGAAACTTTTACTCTGGTTTCTCAGTCTGTTTCCTAGTGCCGTTTTGAAGTTCCTGCAGTTTTCACTGTAAAACCGAGTTGGAGCTAGTACCTCCCCATATATATATATGGAGTGGAGTTTGCAACTGAAAAGAAACTTTATGTTCCCAACAAGCTATGTGAATGACGGCTTTCACACACACTTATCACTCAGAACTGAGCATGTGGAGAGACGTTCGTTCATCTAGCACAAAGGGAACGGGTTACAGGAGAAACTTTTACTCTGGTTTCTCATTCTGTTTCCTAGTGCCGGTTTGAAGTTCCTGCAGTTTTCACTGTAAAACCGAGTTGGAGCTAGTACCTCCCCATATATATGTATGGAGTGGAGTTTGCAACTGAAAAGAAACTTTGTGTTCCCAACAAGCTAGGTGAAGGACGGCTTTCACACACACTTATCTCTCAGAAATGAGCATGTGGATAGACGTTCGTTCATCTAGCACAAAGGGAACGGGTTGCAGGAGGAATTTTTACTCTGGTTTCTCAGTCTGTTTCCAAGTGCCGGTTTGAAGTTCCTGCAGTTTTCACTGTAAAACCGAGTTGGAGCTAGTACCTCCCCATATATATGTATGGAGTGGAGTTTGCAACTGAAAAGAAACTTTGTGTTCCCAACAAGCTAGTTGAATGACGGCTTTCAAACACACTTATCTCTCAGAACTGAGCATGTGAAGAAACGTTCGTTCATCTATCACAAAAGGAACGGGTTGCAGGGGAAACATTTACTCTGGTTTCTCAGTCTGTTTCCTAGTGCCGGTTTGAAGTTCCTGCAGTTTTCACTGTAAAACCGAGTTGGAGCTAGTACCTCCCCATATATATGTATGGAGTGGAGTTTGCAACTGAAAAGAATTTTGTGTTCCCAACAAGATAGGTGAAGTACTGCTTTCACACACACTTATCTCTCAGAACTGAGCATGTGGAGAGACGTTCGTTCATCTAGCACAAAGGGAACGGTTTGCAGGAGAAACTTTTACTCTGGTTTCTCAGTCTGTTTCCTAGTGCCGGTTTGAAGTTCCTGCAGTTTTCACTGTAAAACCGAGTTGGAGCTAGTACCTCCCCATATATATGTATGGAGTGGAGTTTGCAACTGAAAAGAAACTTTGTGTTCCCAACAAGCTAGTTGAAAGACGGCTTTCACACACACTTATCACTCAGAACTGAGCATGTGGAGAGACGTTCGTTCATCTAGCACAAAGGGAACGGGTTTCAGGAGAAACTTTTACTCTGGTTTCTCAGTCTGTTTCCTACTGCCGGTTTGAAGTTCCTGCAGTTTTCACTGTAAAACCGAGTTGGAGCTAGTACCTCCGCATATATATGTATGGAGTGGAGTTTGCAACTGAAAAGAAACTTTGTGTTCCCAACAAGCTAGGTGAAGGACGGCTTTCACACACACTTATCTCTCAGAACTTAGCATGTGGAGAGACGTTCGTTCATCTATCACAAAGGGAACGGGTTTCAGGAGAAACTTTTACTCTGGTTTCTCAGTCTGTTTCCTAGTGCCGGTTTGAAGTTCCTGCAGTTTTCACTGTAAAACCGAGTTGGAGCTAGTACCTCCGCATATATATGTATGGAGTGGAGTTTGCAACTGAAAAGAAACTTTGTGTTCCCAACAAGCTAGGTGAAGGACGGCTTTCACACACACTTATCTCTCAGAACTGAGCATGTGGAGAGACGTTCGTTCATCTAGCACAAAGGGAACGGGTTGCAGGGGAAACATTTACTCTGGTTTCTCAGTCTGTTTCGTAGTGCCGGTTTGAAGTTCCTGCAGTTTTCACTGTAAAACCGAGTTGGAGCTAGTATCTCCCCATATATATGTATGGAGTGGAGTTTGCAACTGAAAAGAAACTTTGTGTTCCCAACAAGCTAGGTGAAGGACGGCTTTCAAACACACTTATCTCTCAGAACTGAGCATGTGGAGAGACGTTCGTTCATCTAGCACAAAGGGAACGGGTTGCAGGGGAAACATTTACTCTGGTTTCTCAGTCTGTTTCCTAGTGCCGGTTTGAAGTTCCTGCAGTGTTCACTGTAAAACCGAGTTGGAGCTAGTACCTCCCCATATATATGTATGGAGTGGAGTTTGCAACTGAAAAGAAACTTTGTGTTCCCAACAAGCTAGGTGAAGGACGGCTTTCACACACACTTATCTCTCAGAACTGAGCATGTGGAGAGACGTTCGTTCATCTAGCACAAAGGGAACGGGTTGCAGGAGAAACTTTTACTCTGGTTTCTCAGTCTGTTTCCTAGTGCCGGTTTGAAGTTCCTGCAGTTTTCACTGTAAAACCGAGTTGGAGCTAGTACCTCCCCATATATATGTATGGAGTGGTGATGGCAACTGAAAAGAGACTTTGTGTTCCCAACAAGCTAGGTGAAGGACGGGTTTCACACACACTTATCTCTCAGAACTGAGCATGTGGAGAGACGTTCGTTCATTTAGCACACAGGGAACGGGTTGAAGGGGAAACTTTTACTCTGGTTTCTCAGTCTGTTTCCTAGTGCCGGTTTGAAGTTCCTGCAGTTTTCACTGTAAAACCGAGTTGGAGCTAGTACCTCCCCATATATATGTATGGAGTGGAGTTTGCAACTGAAAAGAAACTTTGTGTTCCCAACAAGCTAGGTGAAGGACGGCTTTCACACACACTTATCTCTCAGAACAGAGCATGTGGAGAGACGTTCGTTCATCTAGCACAAAGGGAACGGGTTGCAGGAGAAACTTTTACTCTGGTTTCTCAGTCTGTTTCCTAGTGCCAGTTTGAAGTTCCTGCAGTTTTCACTGTAAAACCGAGTTGGAGCTAGTACCTCCCCATATATATGTATGGAGTGGAGTTTGCAACTGAATAGAAACTTTGTGTTCCAACAAGATAGGTGAAGGACGGCTTTCACACACACTTATCTCTCAGAACTGAGCATGTGGAGAGACGTTCGTTCATCTAGCACAAAGGGAACGGGTTGCAGGAGAAACTTTTACTCTGGTTTCTCAGTCTGTTTCCTAGTGCCGGTTTGAAGTTCCTGCAGTTTTCACTGTAAAACCGAGTTGGAGCTAGTACCTCCCCATGTATATATATGGAGTGGAGTTTGCAACTGAAAAGAAACTTTGTGCTCCCAACAAGCTAGGTGAAGGACGGCTTTCACACACACTTATCTCTCAGAACTGAGCATGTGGAGAGACGTTCGTTCATCTAGCACAAAGGGAACGGGTTGCCGGAGAAACTTTTACTCTGGTTTCTCAGTCTGTTTCCTAGTGCCGGTTTGAAGTTCCTGCAGTTTTCACTGTAAAACCGAGTTGGAGCTAGTACCTCCTCATATATATGTATGGAGTGGAGTTTGCAACTGAAAAGAAACTTTGTGTTCCCAACAAGCTAAGTGAAGGACGGCTTTCACACACACTTATCTCTCAAAACTGATCATGTGGAGAGACGTTCGTTCATCTAGCACAAATGGAACGGGTTGAAGGAGAAATTATTAATCTGGTTTCTCAGTCTGTTTCCTAGTGCCGGTTTGAAGTTCCTGCAGTTTTCACTGTAAAACCAAGTTGGAGCTAGAACCACCCCATATATATTTATGGAGAGGAGTTTGCAACTGAAAAGAAACTTTGTGTTCCCAACAAGCTAGGTGAAGCACGGCTTTCACACACACTTATCTCTCAGAACTGAGCATGTTGAGAGACGTTCGTTCATCTAGCACAAAGGGAACGGGTTGCAGGAGAAACTTTTACTCTGGTTTCTCAGTCTGTTTCCAAGTGCCGGTTTGAAGTTCCTGCAGTTTTCACTGTAAAACCGAGTTGGAAATAGTACCTCCCCATATATATGTATGGAGTGGAGTTTGCAACTGAAAAGAAACTTTGTGTTCCCAACAAGCTAGTTGAATGACGGCTTTCACACACACTTATCTCTCAGAACTGAGCATGTGGAGAAACGTTCGTTCATCTAGCACAAAGGGAACGGTTTGCAGGAGAAACTTTTACTCTGGTTTCTCAGTCTGTTTCCTAGTGCCGGTTTGAAGTTCCTGCAGTTTTCACTGTAAAACCGAGTTGGAGCTAGTACCTCCCCATATATATGTATGGAGTGGAGTTTGCAACTGAAAAGAAACTTTGTTTTCCCAACAAGCTAGGTGAATGACGGCTTTCACACACACTTATCACTCAGAACTGAGCATGTGGAGAGACGTTCGTTCATCTAGCACAAAGGGAACGGGTTTCAGGAGAAACTTTTACTCTGGTTTCTCAGTCTGTTTCCTAGTGCCGGTTTTAAGTTCCTGCAGTTTTCACTGTAAAACCGAGTTGGAGCTAGTACCTCCCCATATATATGTATGGAGTGGAGTTTGCAACTGAAAAGAAACTTTGTGTTCCCAACAAGCTAGGTGAAGGACGGCTTTCACACACACTTATCTCTCAGAAATGAGCATGTGGAGAGACGTTCGTTCATCTAGCACAAAGGGAACGGGTTGCAGGAGGAACTTTTACTCTGGTTTCTCAGTCTGTTTCCAAGTGCCGGTTTGAAGTTCCTGCAGTTTTCACTGTAAAACCGAGTTGGAGCTAGTACCTCCCCATATATATGTATGGAGTGGAGTTTGCAACTGAAAAGAAACTTTGTGTTCCCAACAAGCTAGTTGAATGACGGCTTTCACACACACTTATCTCTCAGAACTGAGCATGTGGAGAAACGTTCGTTCATCTATCACAAAGGGAACGGGTTGCAGGGGAAACATTTTCTCTGGTTTCTCAGTCTGTTTCCTAGTGCCGGTTTGAATTTCCTGCAGTTTTCACTGTAAAACCGAGTTGGAGCTAGTACCTCCCCATATATATGTATGGAGTGGAGTTTGCAACTGAAAAGAACTTTGTGTTCCCAACAAGATAGGTGAAGTACTGCTTTCACACACACTTATCTCTCAGAACTGAGCATGTGGAGAGACGTTCGTTCATCTAGCACAAAGGGAACGGTTTGCAGGAGAAACTTTTACTCTGATTTCTCAGGCTTTTTCCTAGTGCCGGTTTGAAGTTCCTGCAGTTTTCACTGTAAAACCGAGTTGGAGCTAGTACCTCCCCATATATATGTATGGAGTGGAGTTTGCAACTGAAAAGAAACTTTGTGTTCCCAACAAGCTAGGTGAAGGACGGCTTTCACACACACTTATCACTCAGAACTGAGCATGTGGAGAGACGTTCGTTCATCTAGCACAAAGGGAACGGGTTTCAGGAGAAACTTTTACTCTGGTTTCTCAGTCTGTTTCCTAGTGCCGGTTTTAAGTTCCTGCAGTTTTCACTGTAAAACCGAGTTGGAGCTAGTACCTCCCCATATATATGTATGGAGTGGAGTTTGCAACTGAAAAGAAACTTTGTGTTCCCAACAAGCTAGGTGAAGGACGGATTTCACACACAATTATCTCTCAGAAATGAGCATGTGGAGAGACGTTCGTTCATCTAGCACAAAGGGAACGGTTTGCAGGAGGAACTTTTACACTGGATTCTCAGTCTGTTTCCAAGTGCCGGTTTGAAGTTCCTGCAGTTTTCACTGTAAAACCGAGTTGGAGCTAGTACCACCCCATATATATGTATGGAGTGGAGTTTGCAACTGAAAAGAAACTTTGTGTTCCCAACAAGCTAATTGAATGACGGCTTTCACACACACTTATCTCTCAGAACTGAGCATGTGGAGAAACGTTCGTTCATCTATGACAAAGGGAACGGGTTGCAGGGGAAACATTTACTCTGGTTTCTCAGTCTGTTTCCTAGTGCCGGTTTGAATTTCCTGCAGTTTTCACTGTAAAACCGAGTTGGAGCTAGTACCTCCCCATATATATGTATGGAGTGGAATTTGCAACTGAAAAGTACTTTGTGTTCCCAACAAGATAGGTGAAGTACTGCTTTCACACACACTTATCTCTCAGAACTGAGCATGTGGAGATACTTTCGTTCATCTAGCACAAAGGGAACGGTTTGCAGGAGAAACTTTTACTCTGATTTCTCAGTCTGTTTCCTAGTGCCGGTTTGAAGTTCCTGCAGTTTTCACTGTAAAACCGAGTTGGAGCTAGTACCTCCGCATATATATGTATGCAGTGGAGTTTGCAACTGAAAAGAAACTTTGTGTTCCCAACAAGCTAGGTGAAGGACGGCTTTCACACACACTTATCTCTCAGAACTGAGCATGTGGAGAGACGTTCGTTCATCTAGCACAAAGGGAACGGGTTGCAGGGGAAACATTTACTCTGGTTTCTCAGTCTGTTTCGTAGTGCCGGTTTGAAGTTCCTGCAGTTTTCACTGTAAAACCGAGTTGGAGCTAGTATCTCCCCATATATATGTATGGAGTGGAGTTTGCAACTGAAAAGAAACTTTGTGTTCCCAACAAGCTAGGTGAAGGACGGCTTTCACACACACTTATCTCTCAGAACTGAGCATGTGGAGAGACGTTCGTTCATCTATCACAAATTGAACGGGTTGCAGGAGAAACTTTTACTCTGGTTTCTCAGTCTGTTTCCTAGTGCCGGTTTGAAGTTCCTGCAGTTTTCACTGTAAAACCGAGTTGGAGCTAATCCCTCCCCATGTATATGTATGGAGTTGAGTTTGCAACTGAAAAGAACTTTGTGTTCCCAACAAGATAGGTGAAGTACTGCTTTCACACACACTTATCTCTCAGAACTGAGCATGTGGAGAGACTTTCGTTCATCTAGCACAAAGGGAACGGTTTGCAGGAGAAACTTTTACTCTGATTTCTCAGTCTGTTTCCTAGTGCCGGTTTGAAGTTCCTGCAGTTTTCACTGTAAAACCGAGTTGGAGCTAGTACCTCCGCATATATATGTATGCAGTGGAGTTTGCAACTGAAAAGAAACTTTGTGTTCCCAACAAGCTAGGTGAAGGACGGCTTTCACACACACTTATCTCTCAGAACTGACCATGTGGAGAGACGTTCGTTCATCTAGCACAAAGGGAACGGGTTGCAGGGGAAACATTTACTCTGGTTTCTCAGTCTGTTTCGTAGTGCCGGTTTGAAGTTCCTGCAGTTTTCACTGTAAAACCGATTTGGAGCTAGTACCTCCCCATATAAATGTATGGAGTGGAGTTTGCAACTGAAAAGACACTTTGTGTTCCCAACAAGCTAGGTGAAGGACGGCTTTCACACACAATTATCTCTCAGAATTGAGCATGCGGAGAGACGTTCTTTCATCTAGCAAAAAAGGGAACGGGTTGCAGGAGAAACTTTTACTCTGGTTTCTCAGTCTGTTTCCTAGTGCCGGTTTGAAGTTCCTGCAGTTTTCACTGTAAAACCGAGTTGGAGCTAGTACCTCCCCATATATATGTAAGGAGTGGAGTTTGCAACTGAAAAGACACGTTGTGTTCCCAACAAGACAGGTGAAGGACGGCTTTCACACACACTTATCTCTCAGAACTGAGCATGTGGAGAGACGTTCGTTCATCTAGCACAAAAGGAACGGGTTGCAGGAGAAACTTTTACTCTGGTTTCTCAGTCTCTTTCCTAGTGCCGGTTTGAAGTTCCTGCAGTTTTCACTGTAAAACCGAGTTGGAGCTAGTACCTCCCCATATATATGTATGGAGTGGAGTTTGCAACTGAAAAGACACTTTGTGTTCTCAACAAGCTAGGTGAAGGACGGCTTTCACACACACTTATCTCTCAGAACTGAGCATGCGGAGAGACGTTCGTTCATCTAGCACAAAGGGAACGGGTTGCAGGAGAAACTTTTACTCTGGTTTCTCAGTCTGTTTCCTAGTGCCGGTTTGAAGTTCCTGCAGTTTTCACTGTAAAACCGAGTTGGAGCTTGCCCCTACCCATATATATATATGGAGTGGAGTTTGCAACTGAAAAGAAACGGTGTTCCCAACAAGCTAGGTGAAGGACGGGTTTCACACACACTTATCTCTCAGAACTGAGCATGTGGAGAGACGTTCATTCATCTAGCACAAAGGAAACGGGTTGCAGGGGAAACATTTACTCTGGTTTCTCAGTCTGTTTCGTAGTGCCGGTTTGAAGTTCCTGCAGTTTTCACTGTAAAACAGAGTTGGAGCTAGTATCTCACCATATATATGTATGGAGTGGAGTTTGCAACTGAAAAGAAACTTTGTGTTCCCAACAAGCTAGGTGAAGACGGCTTTCACACACACTTATCTCTCAGAACTGAGCATGTGGAGAGACGTTCGTTCATCTAGCACAAAGGGAACGGGTTGCAGGAGAAACTTTTACTCTGGTTCCTCAGTCTGTTTCCTAGTGCCGGTTTGAAGTTCCTGCAGTTTTCACTGTAAAACCGTGTTGAAGCTAGTACCTCCCCATATATATGTAAGGAGTGGAGTTTGCAGTGAAAAGACACTTTGTGTTCCCAACAAGATAGGTGAAGGACGGCTTTCACACACACTTATCTCTCAGAACTGAGCATGTGGAGAGACGTTCGTTCATCTAGCACAAAGGGAACGGGTTGCAGGAGAAACTTTTACTCTGGTTTCTCAGTCTGTTTCCTAGTGCCGGTTTGAAGTTCCTGCAGTTTTCACTGTAAAACCGAGTTGGAGCTAGTACCTCCCCATATATATGTATGGAGTGGAGTTTGCAACTGAAAAGAAACTTTGTGTTCTCAACAAGCTAGGTGAAGGACGGCTTTCACACACACTTATCTCTCAGAACTGAGCATGTGGAGAGACGTTCGTTCATCTAGCACAAAGGGAACGGGTTGCAGGGGAAACATTTACTCTGGTTTCTCAGTCTGTTCCCTAGTGCCGGTTTGAAGTTCCTGCAGTTTTCACTGTAAAACTGAGTTGGAGCTAGTATCTCCCCATATATATGTATGGAGTGGAGTTTGCAACTGAAAAGAAACTTTGTGTTCCCAACAAGCTAGGTGAAGACGGCTTTCACACACACTTACCTCTCAGAACTGAGCATGTGGAGAGACGTTAGTTCATCTAGCACAAAGGGAACGGGTTGCAGGAGAAACTTGTACTCTGGTTCCTCAGTCTGTTTCCTAGTGCAGGTTTGAAGTTCCTGCAGTTTTCACTGTAAAACCGTGTTGAAGCTAGTACCTCCCCATATATATGTAAGGAGTGGAGTTTGCACTGAAAAGACACTTTGTGTTCCCAACAAGATAGGTGAAGGACGGCTTTCACACACACTTATCTCTCAGAACTGAGCATGTGGAGAGACGTTCGTTCATCTAGCACAAAAGGAACGTGTTGCAGGAGAAACTTTTACTCTGGTTTCTCAGTCTGTTTCCTAGTGCCGGTTTGAAGTTCCTGCAGTTTTCACTGTAAAACCGAGTTGGAGCTAGTCCCTCCCCATATATATGTATGGAGTGGAGTTTGCAACTGAAAAGAGACTTTGTGTTCCCAACAAGCTAGGTGAAGGACGGCTTTCACACACACTTATCTCTCAGAACTGAGCATGTGGAGAGACGTTCGTTCATCTAGCACAAAGGGAACGGGTTGCAGGAGAAACTTTTACTCTGGTTTCTCAGTCTGTTTCCTAGTGCCGGTTTGAAGTTCCTGCAGTTTTCACTGTAAAACCGAGTTGGAGCTAGTCCCTACCCATATATATATATGGAGTGGAGTTTGCAACTGAAAAGCAACTTTGTGTTCCCAACAAGCAAGGTGAAGGACGGTTTTCACACACACTTATCTCTCAGAACTGAGCATGTGGAGAGACGTTCATTCATCTAGCACCTAGGGAACGGGTTGCAGGAGAAACTTTTACTCTGGTTTCTCAGTCTGTTTCCTAGTGCCGGTTTGAAGTTCCTGCAGTTTTCACTGTAAAACCGAGTTGGAGCTAGTACCTCCCCATATATATGTATGGAGTGGAGTTTGCAACTGAAAAGAAACTTTGTGTTCCCAACAAGCTAGGTGAAGGACGGCTTTCACACACACTTATCTCTCAGAACTGAGCATGTGGAGAGACGTTCGTTCATCTAGCACAAAGGGAACGGGTTGCAGGAGAAACTTTTACTCTGGTTTCTCAGTCTGTTTCCTAGTGCCGGTTTGAAGTTCCTGCAGTTTTCACTGTAAAACCGAGTTGGAGCTAGTACCTCCCCATATATATGTATGGAGTGGAGTTTGCAACTGAAAAGACACTTTGTGTTCCCAACAAGCTAGATGAAGGACGGGTTTCACACACACTTATCCTTCAGAACTGAGCATGTGGAGAGACGTTCGTTCATTTAGCACAAAGGGAACGGGTTGCAGGAGAAACTTTTACTCTGGTTTCTCAGTCTGTTTCCTAGTGCCGGTTTGAAGTTCCTGCAGTTTTCACTGTAAAACCGAGTTGGAGCTAGTACCTCCCCATATATATGTATGGAGTGGAGTTTGCAACTGAAAAGAAACTTTGTGTTCCCAACAAGCTAGGTGAAGGACGGCTTTCACACATGACTTATCTCTCAGAAATGAGCATGTGGAGAGACGTTCGTTCATCTAGCACAAAGGGAACGGGTTGCAGGAGAAACTTTTACTCTGGTTTCTCAGTCTGTTACCTACTGCCGGTTTGAAGTTCCTGCAGTTTTCCCTGTAAAACCGAGTTGGAGCTAGTACCTCCCCATATATATGTATGGAGTGGAGTTTGCAACTGAAAAGACACTTTGTGTTCCCAACAAGCTAGGTGAAGGACGGCTTTCACACACTCTTATCTCTCAGACCTGAGCATGTGGAGAGACGTTCGTTCATCTAGCACAAAGGGAACGGGTTGCAGGAGAAACTTTTACTCTGGTTTCTCAGTCTGTTTCCTAGTGCCGGTTTGAAGTTCCTGCAGTTTTCACTGTAAAACCGAGTTGGAGCTAGTACCTCCCCATATATATGTATGGAGTGGAGTTAGCAACTGAAAAGAAACTTAGTGTTCCCAACAAGCTAGGTGAAGGACGTCTTTCACACACACTTATCTCTCCGAACTGAGCATGTGGAGAGACGTTCGTTCATCTAGCACAAAGGGAACGGGTTGCAGGAGAAACTTTTACTCTGGTTTCTCAGTCTGTTTCCTAGTGCCGGTTTGAAGTTCCTGCAGTTTTCACTGTAAAACCGATTTGGAGCTAGTACCTCCCCATATATATGTATGGAGTGGAGTTTGCAACTGAAAAGAAACTTTGTGTTCCCAACAAGCTAGGTGAAGGACGGCTTTCACACACACTTACCTCTCAGAACTGAGCATGTGGAGAGACGTTCGTTCATCTAGCACAAAGGGAACGTGTTGCAGGAGAAACTTTTACTCTGGTTTCTCAGTCTGTTTCCTAGTGCCGGTTTGAAGTTCCTGCAGTTTTCCCTGTAAAACCGATTTGGAGCTAGTTCCTCCCCATATATATGTATGGAGTGGAGTTTGCAACTGAAAAGACACTTTGTGTTCCCAACAAGCTAGGTGAAGGACGGCTTTCACACACACTTATCTCTCAGAACTGAGCATGTGGAGAGACGTTCGTTCATCTAGCACAAAGGGAACGGGTTGCAGGAGAAACTTTTACTCTGGTTTCTCAGTCTGTTTCCTAGTGCCGGTTTGAAGTTCCTGCAGTTTTCACTGTAAAACCGAGTTGGAGCTAGTACCTCCCCATATATATATATGGAGTGGAGTTTGCAACTGAAAAGAAACTATGTGTTCCCAACAAGCTAGATGAAGAACGGCTTTCACACACACATATCTCTCAGAACTGAGCATGTGGAGAGACGTTCATTCATCTAGCACAAAGGGAACGGGTTGCAGGAGAATCTTTTACTCTGGTTTCTCAGTCTGTTTCCTAGTGCCGGTTTGAAGTTCCTGCAGTTTTCACTGTAAAACCGAGTTGGAGCTAATACCTCCCCATATATATGTATGGAGTGGAGTTTGCAACTGAAAAGAAACTTTGTGTTCCCAACAAGCTAGTTGAATGACGTCTTTCACACACACATATCTCTCAGAACTGAGCATGTGGAGAAACGTTCGTTCATCTATCACAAAGGGAACGGGTTGCAGGGGAAACATTTACTCTGGTTTCTCAGTCTGTTTCCTAGTGCCGGTTTGAAGTTCCTGCAGTTTTCACTGTAAAACCGAGTTGGAGCTAGTACCTCCCCATATATATGTATGGAGTGGAGTTTGCAACTGAAAAGAAACTTTGTGTTCCCAACAAGATAGGTGAAGTAATGCTTTCACATGCACTTATCTCTCAGAACTGAGCATGTGGAGAGACGTTCGTTCATCTAGCACAAATGGAACGGTTTGCAGGAGAAACTTTTACTCTGGTTTCTCAGTTTGTTTCCTAGTGCCGGTTTGAAATTCCTGCAGTTTTCACTGTAAAACCGAGTTGGAGCTAGTACCTCCCCATATATATGTATGGAGTGGAGTTTGCAACTGAAAAGAAACTTTGTGTTCCCAACAAGCTAGGTGAAGGACGGCTTTCACACACACTTATCTCTCAGAACTGAGCATGTGGAGAGACGTTCGTTCATCTAGCATAAAGGGAACAGTTTGCAGGAGAAACTTTTACTCTGGTTTCTCAGTCTGTTTCCTAGTGCCGGTTTGAAGTTCCTGCAGTTTTCACAGTAAAACCGAGTTGGAGCTAGTACCTCCCCATATATATGTATGGAGTGGAGTTTGCAACTGAAAAGACACTTTGTGTTCCCAACAAGCTAGATGAAGAACGGGTTTCACACACACTTATCCTTCAGAACTGAGCATGTGGAGAGACGTTCGTTCATTTAGCACAAAGGGAACGGGTTGCAGGAGAAACTTTTACTCTGGTTTCTCAGTCTGTTTCCTAGTGCCGGTTTGAAGTTCCTGCAGTTTTCACTGTAAAACCGAGTTGGAGCTAGTACCTCCCCATATATATGTATGGAGTGGAGTTTGCAACTGAAAAGAAACTTTGTGTTCCCAACAAGCTAGGTGAAGGACGGCTTTCACACATGACTTATCTCTCAGAAATGAGCATGTGGAGAGACGTTCGTTCATCTAGCACAAAGGGAACGGGTTGCAGGAGAAACTTTTACTCTGGTTTCTCAGTCTGTTACCTACTGCCGGTTTGAAGTTCCTGCAGTTTTCCCTGTAAAACCGAGTTGGAGCTAGTACCTCCCCATATATATGTATGGAGTGGAGTTTGCAACTGAAAAGACACTTTGTGTTCCCAACAAGCTAGGTGAAGGACGGCTTTCACACACACTTATCTCTCAGACCTGAGCATGTGGAGAGACGTTCGTTCATCTAGCACAAAGGGAACGGGTTGCAGGAGAAACTTTTACTCTGGTTTCTCAGTCTGTTTCCTAGTGCCGGTTTGAAGTTCCTGCAGTTTTCACTGTAAAACCGAGTTGGAGCTAGTACCTCCCCATATATATGTATGGAGTGGAGTTAGCAACTGAAAAGAAACTTAGTGTTCCCAACAAGCTAGGTGAAGGACGTCTTTCACACACACTTATCTCTCCGAACTGAGCATGTGGAGAGACGTTCGTTCATGTAGCACAAAGGGAACGGGTTGCAGGAGAAACTTTTACTCTGGTTTCTCAGTCTGTTTCCTAGTGCCGGTTTGAAGTTCCTGCAGTTTTCACTGTAAAACCGATTTGGAGCTAGTACCTCCCCATATATATGTATGGAGTGGAGTTTGCAACTGAAAAGAAACTTTGTGTTCCCAACAAGCTAGGTGAAGAACGGCTTTCACACACACATATCTCTCAGAACTGAGCATGTGGAGAGACGTTCATTCATCTAGCACAAAGGGAACGAGTTGCAGGAGAATCTTTTACTCTGGTTTCTCAGTCTGTTTCCTAGTGCCGGTTTGAAGTTCCTGCAGTTTTCACTGTAAAACCGAGTTGGAGCTAATACCTCCCCATATATATGTATGGAGTGGAGTTTGCAACTGAAAAGAAACTTTGTGTTCCCAACAAGCTAGTTGAATGACGTCTTTCACACACACATATCTCTCAGAACTGAGCATGTGGAGAAACGTTCGTTCATCTATCACAAAGGGAACGGGTTGCAGGGGAAACATTTACTCTGGTTTCTCAGTCTGTTTCCTAGTGCCGGTTTGAAGTTCCTGCAGTTTTCACTGTAAAACCGAGTTGGAGCTAGTACCTCCCCATATATATGTATGGAGTGGAGTTTGCAACTGAAAAGAAACTTTGTGTTCCCAACAAGATAGGTGAAGTAATGCTTTCACATGCACTTATCTCTCAGAACTGAGCATGTGGAGAGACGTTCGTTCATCTAGCACAAATGGAACGGTTTGCAGGAGAAACTTTTACTCTGGTTTCTCAGTTTGTTTCCTAGTGCCGGTTTGAAATTCCTGCAGTTTTCACTGTAAAACCGAGTTGGAGCTAGTACCTCCCCATATATATGTATGGAGTGGAGTTTGCAACTGAAAAGAAACTTTGTGTTCCCAACAAGCTAGGTGAAGGACGGCTTTCACACACACTTATCTCTCAGAACTGAGCATGTGGAGAGACGTTCGTTCATCTAGCATAAAGGGAACGGTTTGCAGGAGAAACTTTTACTCTGGTTTCTCAGTCTGTTTCCTAGTGCCAGTTTGAAGTTCCTGCAGTTTTCACAGTAAAACCGAGTTGGAGCTAGTACCTCCCCATATATATGTATGGAGTGGAGTTTGCAACTGAAAAGACACTTTGTGTTCCCAACAAGCTAGATGAAGAACGGGTTTCACACACACTTATCCTTCAGAACTGAGCATGTGGAGAGACGTTCGTTCATTTAGCACAAAGGGAACGGGTTGCAGGAGAAACTTTTACTCTGGTTTCTCAGTCTGTTTCCTAGTGCCGGTTTGAAGTTCCTGCAGTTTTCACTGTAAAACCGAGTTGGAGCTAGTACCTCCCCATATATATGTATGGAGTGGAGTTTGCAACTGAAAAGAAACTTTGTGTTCCCAACAAGCTAGGTGAAGGACGGCTTTCACACATGACTTATCTCTCAGAAATGAGCATGTGGAGAGACGTTCGTTCATCTAGCACAAAGGGAACGGGTTGCAGGAGAAACTTTTACTCTGGTTTCTCAGTCTGTTACCTACTGCCGGTTTGAAGTTCCTGCAGTTTTCCCTGTAAAACCGAGTTGGAGCTAGTACCTCCCCATATATATGTATGGAGTGGAGTTTGCAACTGAAAAGACACTTTGTGTTCCCAACAAGCTAGGTGAAGGACGGCTTTCACACACACTTATCTCTCAGACCTGAGCATGTGGAGAGACGTTCGTTCATCTAGCACAAAGGGAACGGGTTGCAGGAGAAACTTTTACTCTGGTTTCTCAGTCTGTTTCCTAGTGCCGGTTTGAAGTTCCTGCAGTTTTCACTGTAAAACCGAGTTGGAGCTAGTACCTCCCCATATATATGTATGGAGTGGAGTTAGCAACTGAAAAGAAACTTAGTGTTCCCAACAAGCTAGGTGAAGGACGTCTTTCACACACACTTATCTCTCCGAACTGAGCATGTGGAGAGACGTTCGTTCATCTAGCACAAAGGGAACGGGTTGCAGGATAAACTTTTACTCTGGTTTCTCAGTCTGTTTCCTAGTGCCGGTTTGAAGTTCCTGCAGTTTTCACTGTAAAACCGATTTGGAGCTAGTACCTCCCCATATATATGTATGGAGTGGAGTTTGCAACTGAAAAGAAACTTTGTGTTCCCAACAAGCTAGGTGAAGGACGGCTTTCACACACACTTATCTCTCAGAACTGAGCATGTGGAGAGACGTTCGTTCATCTAGCACAAAGGGAACGTGTTGCAGGAGAAACTTTTACTCTGGTTTCTCAGTATGTTTCCTAGTGCCGGTTTGAAGTTCCTGCAGTTTTCCCTGTAAAACCGATTTGGAGCTAGTACCTCCCCATATATATGTATGGAGTGGAGTTTGCAACTGAAAAGACACTTTGTGTTCCCAACAAGCTAGGTGAAGGACGGCTTTCACACACACTTATCTCTCAGAACTGAGCATGTGGAGAGACGTTCGTTCATCTAGCACAAAGGGAACGGGTTGCAGGAGAAACTTTTACTCTGGTTTCTCAGTCTGTTTCCTAGTGCCGGTTTGAAGTTCCTGCAGTTTTCACTGTAAAACCGAGTTGGAGCTAGTACCTCCCCATATATATGTATGGAGTGGAGTTTGCAACTGAAAAGAAACCTTGTGTTCCCAACAAGCTAGGTGAAGGACGGCTTTCACACACACTTATCTCTCAGAACTGACCATGTGGAGAGACGTTCGTTCATCTAGCACAAAGGGAACGTGTTGCAGGAGAAACTTTTACTCTGGTTTCTCAGTCTGTTTCCTAGTGCCGGTTTGAAGTTCCTGCAGTTTTCCCTGTGAAACCGATTTGGGGCTAGTACCTCCCCATATATATGTATGGAGTGGAGTTTGCAACTGAAAAGACACTTTGTGTTCCCAACAAGCTAGGTGAAGGACGGCTTTCACACACACTTATCTCTCAGAACTGAGCATGTGGAGAGACGTTCGTTCATCTAGCACAAAGGGAACGGGTTGCAGGAGAAACTTTTACTCTGGTTTCTCAGTCTGTTTCCTAGTGCCGGTTTGAAGTTCCTGCAGTTTTCACTGTAAAACGGAGTTGAAGCTTGTACCTCCCCATATATATGTATGGATTGGAGTTTGCAACTGAAAAGAAACTATGTGTTCCCAACAAGCTAGATGAAGAACGGCTTTCACACACACATATCTCTCAGAACTGAGCATGTGGAGAGACGTTCATTCATCTAGCAAAAAGGGAACGGGTTGCAGGAGAATCTTTTACTCTGGTTTCTCAGTCTGTTTCCTAGTGCCGGTTTGAAGTTCGTGCAGTTTTCACTGTAAAACCGAGTTGGAGCTAGTACCTCCCAATATATATGTATGGAGTGGAGTTTGCAACTGAAAAGAAACTTTGTGTTCCCAACAAGCTAGGTGAAGGACGGCTTTCACACACACATATCTCTCAGAAATGAGCATGTGGAGAGACGTTCTTTCATCTAGCAAAAAGGGAACGGGTTGCAGGGGAAACATTTACTCTGGTTTCTCAGTCTGTTTCCTAGTGCCGGTTTGAAGTTCCTGCAGTTTTCACTGTAAAACCGATTTGGAGCTAGTACCTCCCCATATATATGTATGGAGTGGAGTTTGCAACTGAAAAGAAACTTTGTGTTCCCAACAAGCTAGGTGAAGGACGGCTTTCACACACACTTATCACTCAGAATTGAGCATGTGGAGAGACGTTCGTTCATCTAGCACATAGGGAACGGGTTGCAGGAGAAACTTTTACACTGGTTTCTCAGTCTGTTTCCTAGTGCCGGTTTGAAGTTCCTGCAGTTTTCACTGTAAAACCGATTTGGAGCTAGTACCTCCCCATATATATGTATGGAGTGGAGTTTGCAACTGAAAAGAAACTTTGTGTTCCCAACAAGCTAGGTGAAGGTCGGCTTTCACACACACTTATCTCTCAGAACTGAGCATGTGGAGAGACGTTCGTTCATCTAGCACAAATGGAACGGGTTGCGGGGAAACATTTACTCTGGCTTCTCAGTCTGTTTCCTAGTGCCGGTTTAAAGTTCCTGCAGTTTTCTCTGTAAAACCGAGTTGGAGCTAGTACCTCCCCATATATATGTATGGAGTGGAGTTTGCAACTGAAAAGAAACTTAGTGTTCCCAACAAGCTAGTTGAAGGACAGCTTTCACACACACTTATCTCTCAGAACTGAGCATGTGGACAGACGTTCGTTCATCTAGCACAAATGGAACGGTTTGCAGGAGAAACTTTTACTCTGGTTTCTCAGTTTGTTTCCTAGTGCCGGTTTGAAATTCCTGCAGTTTTCACTGTAAAACCGAGTTGGAGCTAGTACCTCCCCATATATATGTATGGAGTGGAGTTTGCAACTGAAAAGAAACTTTGTGTTCCCAACAAGATAGGTGAAGGACGGCTTTCACACACACTTATCTCTCAGAACTGAGCATGTGGAGAGACGTTCGTTCATCTAGCACAAAGGGAACGGGTTGCCGGTGAAACTTTTACTCTGTTTTCTCAGTCTGTTTCCTAGTGCCTGTTTGAAGTTCCTGCAGTTTTCACTGTAAAACCGATTTGGAGCTAGTACCTCCCCATATATATATATGGAGTGGAGTTTGCAACTGAAAAGGAACTTTGTGTTCCCAACAAGCTAGGTGAAGTACGGCTTTCACACACACTTATCTCTCAGAACTGAGCATGTGGAGAGACGTTCGTTCATCTAGCACAAAGGGAACGGGTTGCAGGAGAAACTTTTACTCTGGTTTCTCTGTCTGTTTCCTAGTGCCGGTTTGAAGTTCCTGCAGTTTTCACTGTAAAACCGAGTTGGAGCTAGTACCTCCCCATATATATGTATGGAGTGGAGTTTGCAACTGAAAAGAAACTTTGTGTTCCCAACAAGCTAGGTGAAGGACGGCTTACACACACTTATCACTCAGAATTGAGCATGTGGAGAGACGTTCGTTCATCTAGCACAAAGGGAACGGGTTGCAGGAGAAACTTTTACTCTGGTTTCTCAGTCTGTTTCCTAGTGCCGGTTTGAAGTTCCTGCAGTTTTCACTGTAAAACCGATTTGGAGCTAGTACCTCCCCATATATATGTATGGAGTGGAGTTTGCAACTGAAAAGAAACTTTGTGTTCCCAACAAGCTAGGTGAAGGACGGCTTTCACACACACTTATCTCTCAGAACTGAGCATGTGGAGAGACGTTCGTTCATCTAGCACAAATGGAACGGGTTGCGGGGAAACATTTACTCTGGTTTCTCAGTCTGTTTCCTAGTTCCGGTTTCAAGTTCCTGCAGTTTTCTCTGTAAAACCGAGTTGGAGCTAGTACCTCCCCATATATATGTATGGAGTGGAGTTTGCAACTGAAAAGAAACTTAGTGTTCCCAACAAGCTAGGTGAAGGACAGCTTTCACACACACTTATCTCTCAGAACTGAGCATGTGGAGAGACGTTCGTTCATCTAGCACAAAGGGAACGGGTTGCAGGAGAAACTTTTACTCTGGTTTCTCAGTCTGTTTCCTAGTGCCGGTTGGAAGTTCCTGCAGTTTTCACTGTAAAACCGAGTTGGAGCTAGTACCTCCCCATATATATGTATGGAGTGGAGTTTGCAACTGAAAAGACACTTTGGGTTCCCAACAAGCCAGGTGAAGGACGGCTTTCACACACACTTTTCTCTCAGAACTGAGCAAGTGGAGAGACGTTCGTTCATCTAGCACAAAGGGAACGGGTTGCAGGAGAAACTTTTACTCTGGTTTCTCAGTCTGTTTCCTAGTGCCGGTTTGAAGTTCCTGCAGTTTTCACTGTAAAACCGAGTTGGAGCTAGTACCTCCCCATATATATGTATGGAGTGGAGTTAGCAACTGAAAAGAAACTTAGTGTTCCCAACAAGCTAGGTGAAGGACGTCTTTCACACACACTTATCTCTCCGAACTGAGCATGTGGAGAGACGTTCGTTCATCTAGCACAAAAGGAACGGGTTGCAGGAGAAACTTTTACTCTGGTTTCTCAGTCTGTTTCCTAGTGCCGGTTTGAAGTTCCTGCAGTTTTCACTGTAAAACCGATTTGGAGCTAGTACCTCCCCATATATATGTATGGAGTGGAGTTTGCAACTGAAAAGAAACTTTGTGTTCCCAACAAGCTAGGTGAAGGACGGCTTTCACACACACTTATCTCTCAGAACTTAGCATGTGGAGAGACGTTCGTTCATCTAGCACAAAGGGAACGGGTTGCAGGAGAAACTTTTACTCTGGTTTCTCAGTCTGTTTCCTAGTGCCGGTTTGAAGTTCCTGCAGTTTTCACTGTAAAACCGAGTTGGAGCTAGTACCTCCCCATATATATGTATGGAGTGGAGTTTGCAACTGAAAAGAAACTTAGTGTTCCCAACAAGCTAGGTGAAGGACGGCTTTCACACACACTTATCTCTCAGATCTGAGCATGTGGAGAGACGTTCGTTCATCTAGCACAAAGGATCGTGTTGCAGGAGTAACTTTTACTCTGGTTTCTCAGTCTGTTTCCTAGTGCCGGTTTGAAGTTCCTGCAGTTTTCACTGTAAAACCGAGTTGGAGCTAGTACCTCCCCATATATATGTATGGAGTGGAGTTTGCAACTGAAAAGAAACTTTGTGTTCCCAACAAGCTAGGTGAAGTACGGCTATCACACACACTAATCTCTCAGAACTGAGCATGTGGAGAGACGTTCGTTCATCTAGCACAAAAGGAACGGGTTGCAGGAGAAACTTTTACTCTGGTTTCTCAGTCTGTTTCCTAGTGCCGGTTTGAAGTTCCTGCAGTTTTCACTGTAAAACCGAGTTGGAGCTAGTACCTCCCCATATATATGTATGGAGTGGAGTTTGCAACTGAAAAGAAACTTTCTGTTCCCAACAAGCTAGGTGAAGGACGGCTTTCACACACACTTATCTCTCAGAACTGAGCATGTGGAGAGACGTTCGTTCATCTAGCACAAAGGGAACGGGTTGCAGGCGAAACTTTTACTCTGGTTTCTCAGTCTGTTTCCTAGTGCCGGTTTGAAGTTCCTGCAGTTTTCACTGTAAAACCGATTTGGAGCTAGTACCTCCCCATATATATGTATGGAGTGGAGTTTGCAACTGAAAAGAAACTTTGTGTTCCCAACAAGCTAGGTGAAGGACGGCTTTCACACACACTTATCTCTCAGAACTGAGCATGTGGAGAGACGTTCGTTCATCTAGCACAAAGGGAACGTGTTGCAGGAGAAACTTTTACTCTGGTTTCTCAGTCTGTTTCCTAGTGCCGGTTTGAAATTCCTGCAGTTTTCCCTGTAAAACCGATTTGGAGCTAGTACCTCCCCATATATATGTATGGAGTGGAGTTTGAAACTGAAAAGACACTTTGTGTTCCCAACAAGCTAGGTGAAGGACGGCTTTCACACACACTTATCTCTCAGAACTGAGCATGTGGAGAGACATTCATTCATCTAGCACAAAGGGAAGGGGTTGCAGGAGAAACTTTTACTCTGGTTTCTCAGTCTGTTTCCTAGTGCCGGTTTTTAAGTTCCTGCAGTTATCACTGTAAAACCGATTTGGAGCTAGTACCTCCCCATATATATGTATGGAATGGAGTTTGCAACTGAAAAGAAACTTTGTGTTCCCAACAAGCTAGGTGAAGGACGGCTTTCACACACAATTATCTCTCAGAACTGAGCATGTGGAGAGACGTTCGTTCATCTAGCACAAAGGGAACGGGTTGCAGGAGAAATTTTACTCTGGTTTCTCAGTCTGTTTCCTAGTGCCGGTTTGAAGTTCCTGCAGTTTTCACTGTAAAACAGAGTTGGAGCTAGTACCTCCCCATATATATGTATGGATTGGAATTTGCAACTGAAAAGAAACTTAGTGTTCCCAACAAGCTAGGTGAAGGACGGCTTTCACACACACTTATCTCTCAGAACTGAGCATGTGGAGAGACGTTCGTTCATCTAGCACAAAGGGAACGGGATGCAGGAGAAACTTTTACTCTGGTTTCTCAATCTGTTTCCTAGTGCCGGTTTGAAGTTCCTGCAGTTTTCACTGTAAAACCGAGTTGGAGCTAGTACCTCCCCATATATATGTATGGAGTGGAGTTTGCAACTGAAAAGACACTTTGTGTTCCCAACAAGATAGGTGAAGGACGGCTATCACACACACTAATCACTCAGAACTGAGCATGTGGAGAGACGTTCGTTCATCTAGCACAAAAGGAACGGGATGCAGGAGAAACTTTTACTCTGGTTTCTCAGTCTGTTTCCTAGTGCCGGTTTGAAGTTCCTGCAGTTTTCACTGTAAAACCGATTTGGAGCTAGTTCCTCCCCATATATATGTATGGAGTGGAGTTTGCAACTGAAAAGAAACTTTGTGTTCCCAACAAGCTAGGTGAAGGACGGCTTTCACACACACTTATCTCTCAGAACTGAGCATGTGGAGAGACGTTCGTTCATCTAGCACAAAGGGAACGGGTTGCAGGAGAAACTTTTACTCTGGTTTCTCAGTCTGTTTCCTAGTGCCGGTTTGAAGTTCCTGCAGTTTTCCCTGTAAAACCGAGTTGGATCTAGTACCTCCCCATATATATGTATGGAGTGGAGTTTGCAACTGAAAAGACACTTTGTGTTCCCAACAAGCTAGGTGAAGGACGGCTTTCACACACACTTATCTCTCAGAACTGAGCATGTGTTGAGACGTTCATTCATCTAGCACAAAGGGAAGGGGTTGCAGGAGAAACTTTTACTCTGGTTTCTCAGTCTGTTTCCTAGTGCCGGTTTGAAGTTCCTGCAGTTTTCACTGTAAAACCGAGTTGGAGCTAGTACCTCCACATATATATGTATGGATTGGAGTTTGCAACTGAAAAGAAACTTTGTGTTCCCAACAAGCTAGTTGAATGACGGCTTTCACACACACATATCTCTCAGAACTGAGCATGTGGAGAGACGTTCGTTCATCTAGCACAAAGGGAACGGGTTGCAGGGGAAACATTTACTCTGGTTTCTCAGTCTGTTTCCTAGTGCCGGTTTGAAGTTCCTGCAGTTTTCACTGTAAAACCGAGTTGGAGCTAGTACCTCCCCATATATATGTATGGAGTGGAGTTTGCAACTGAAAAGAAACTTTGTGTTCCCAACAAGCTAGGTGAAGGACGGCTTTCACACACACTTATCACTCAGAACTGAGCATGTGGAGAGACGTTCGTTCATTTAGCACAAAGGGAACGGGTTGCAGGAGAAACTTTTACTCTGGTTTCTCAGTCTGTTTCCTAGTGCCGGTTTGAAGTTCCTGCAGTTTTCACTGTAAAACCGAGTTGGAGCTAGTACCTCCCCATATATATGTATGGAGTGGAGTTTGCAACTGAAAAGAAACTTTGTGTTCCCAACAAGCTAGGTGAAGGACGGCTTTCACACACACTTATCACTCAGAACTGAGCATGTGGAGAGACGTTCGTTCATCTAGCACAAAGGAACGGGTTGCAGGAGAAACTTTTACTCTGGTTTCTCAGTCTGTTTCCTAGTGCCGGTTTGAAGTTCCTGCAGTTTTCACTGTAAAACCGAGTTGGAGCTAGTACCTCCCCATATATATGTATGGAGTGGAGTTTGCAACTGAAAAGACACTTTGTGTTCCCAACAAGCTAGGTGAAGTACGGCTATCACACACACTAATCTCTCAGAACTGAGCATGTGGAGAGACGTTCGTTCATCTAGCACAAAAGGAACGGGATGCAGGAGAAACTTTTACTCTGGTTTCTCAGTCTGTTTCCTAGTGCCGGTTTGAAGTTCCTGCAGTTTTCACAGTAAAACCGAGTTGGAGCTAGTACCTCCCCATATATATGTATGGAGTGGAGTTTGCAACTGAAAAGAAACTTTGTGTTCCCAACAAGCTAGGTGAAGGACGGCTTTCACACACACTTATCTCTCAGAACTGAGCATGTGGAGAGACGTTCGTTCATCTAGCACAAAGGGAACGGGTTGCAGGCGAAACTTTTACTCTGGTTTCTCAGTCTGTTTCCTAGTGCCGGTTTGAAGTTCCTGCAGTTTTCACTGTAAAACCGATTTGGAGCTAGTACCTCCCCATATATATGTATGGAGTGGAGTTTGCAACTGAAAAGAAACTTTGTGTTCCCAACAAGCTAGGTGAAGGACGGCTTTCACACACACTTATCTCTCAGAACTGAGCATGTGGAGAGACGTTCGTTCATCTAGCACAAAGGGAACGGGTTGCAGGAGAAACTTTTACTCTGGTTTCTCAGTCTGTTTCCTAGTGCCGGTTTGAAGTTCCTGCAGTTTTCACTGTAAAACCGAGTTGGAGCTAGTACCTCCCCATATATATGTATGGATTGGAATTTGCAACTGAAAAGAAACTTAGTGTTCCCAACAAGCTAGGTGAAGGACGGCTTTCACACACACTTATCACTCAGAACTGAGCATGTGGAGAGACGTTCGTTCATCTAGCACAAAGGGAACGGGTTGCAGGAGAAACTTTTACTCTGGTTTCTCAATCTGTTTCCTAGTGCCGGTTTGAAGTTCCTGCAGTTTTCACTGTAAAACCGAGTTGGAGCTAGTACCTCCCCATATATATGTATGGAGTGGAGTTTGCAACTGAAAAGAAACTTAGTGTTCCCAACAAGCTAGGTGAAGGACGGCTTTCACACACACTTATCTCTCAGAACTGAGCATGTGGAGAGACGTTCGTTCATCTAGCACAAAGGAACGGGTTGCAGGAGAAACTTTTACTCTGGTTTCTCAGTCTGTTTCCTAGTGCCGGTTTGAAGTTCCTGCAGTTTTCACTGTAAAACCGAGTTGGAGCTAGTACCTCCCCATATATATGTATGGAGTGCAGTTTGCAACTGAAAAGAAACTTTGTGTTCCCAACAAGCTAGGTGAAGTACGGCTATCACACACACTAATCTCTCAGAACTGAGCATGTGGAGAGACGTTCGTTCATCTAGCACAAAAGGAACGGGTTGCAGGAGAAACTTTTACTCTGGTTTCTCAGTCTGTTTCCTAGTGCCGGTTTGAAGTTCCTGCAGTTTTCACTGTAAAACCGAGTTGGAGCTAGTACCTCCCCATATATATGTATGGAGTGGAGTTTGCAACTGAAAAGAAACTTTGTGTTCCCAACAAGCTAGGTGAAGGACGGCTTTCACACACACTTATCTCTCAGAACTGAGCATGTGGAGAGACGTTCGTTCATCTAGCACAATGGGAACGGGTTGCAGGCGAAACTTTTACTCTGGTTTCTCAGTCTGTTTCCTAGTGCCGGTTTGAAGTTCCTGCAGTTTTCACTGTAAAACCGATTTGGAGCTAGTACCTCCCCATATATATGTATGGAGTGGAGTTTGCAACTGAAAAGAAACTTTGTGTTCCTAACAAGCTAGGTGAAGGACGGCTTTCACACACACTTATCTCTCAGAACTGAGCATGTGGAGAGACGTTCGTTCATCTAGCACAAAGGGAACGTGTTGCAGGAGAAACTTTTACTCTGGTTTCTCAGTCTGTTTCCTAGTGCCGGTTTGAAATTCCTGCAGTTTTCCCTGTAAAACCGATTTGGAGCTAGTACCTCCCCATATATATGTATGGAGTGGAGTTTGAAACTGAAAAGACACTTTGTGTTCCCAACAAGCTAGGTGAAGAACGGCTTTCACACACACTTATCTCTCAGAACTGAGCATGTGGAGAGACATTCATTCATCTAGCACAAAGGGAAGGGGTTGCAGGAGAAACTTTTACTCTGGTTTCTCAGTCTGTTTCCTAGTGCCGGTTTTTAAGTTCCTGCAGTTATCACTGAAAAACCGATTTGGAGCTAGTACCTCCCCATATATATGTATGGAATGGAGTTTGCAACTGAAAAGAAACTTTGTGTTCCCAACAAGCTAGGTGAAGGACGGCTTTCACACACACTTATCTCTCAGAACTGAGCATGTGGAGAGACGTTCGTTCATCTAGCACAAAGGGAACGGGTTGCAGGAGAAACTTTACTCTGGTTTCTCAGTCTGTTTCCTAGTGCCGGTTTGAAGTTCCTGCAGTTTTCACTGTAAAACCGAGTTGGAGCTAGTACCTCCCCATATATATGTATGGATTGGAATTTGCAACTGAAAAGAAACTTAGTGTTCCCAACAAGCTAGGTGAAGGACGGCTTTCACACACACTTATCTCTCAGAACTGAGCATGTGGAGAGACGTTCGTTCATCTAGCACAAAGGGAACGGGTTGCAGGAGAAACTTTTACTCTGGTTTCTCAATCTGTTTCCTAGTGCCGGTTTGAAGTTCCTGCAGTTTTCACTGTAAAACAGAGTTGGAGCTAGTACCTCCCCATATATATGTATGGAGTGGAGTTTGCAACTGAAAAGACACTTTGTGTTCCCAACAAGATAGGTGAAGGACGGCTGTCACACACACTAATCTCTCAGAACTGAGCATGTGGAGAGACGTTCGTTCATCTAGCACAAAAGGAACGGGTTGCAGGAGAAACTTTTACTCTGGTTTCTCAGTCTGTTTCCTAGTGCCGGTTTGAAGTTCCTGCAGTTTTCACTGTAAAACAGATTTGGAGCTAGTTCCTCCCCATATATATGTATGGAGTGGAGTTTGCAACTGAAAAGAAACTTTGTGTTCCCAACAAGCTAGGTGAAGGACGGCTTTCACACACACTTATCTCTCAGAACTTAGCATGTGGAGAGACGTTCGTTCATCTAGCACAAAGGGAACGGGTTGCAGGCGAAACTTTTACTCTGGTTTCTCAGTCTGTTTCCTAGTGCCGGTTTGAAGTTCCTGCAGTTTTCCCTGTAAAACCGAGTTGGATCTAGTACCTCCCCATATATATGTATGGAGTGGAGTTTGCAACTGAAAAGACACTTTGTGTTCCCAACAAGCTAGGTGAAGGACGGCTTTCACACACACTTATCTCTCAGAACTGAGCATGTGGAGAGACGTTCATTCATCTAGCACAAAGGGAAGGGGTTGCAGGAGAAACTTTTACTCTGGTTTCTCAGTCTGTTTCCTAGTGCCGGTTTGAAGTTCCTGCAGTTTTCACTGTAAAACCGATTTGGAGCTAGTACCTCCACATATATATGTATGGATTGGAGTTTGCAACTGAAAAGAAACTTTGTGTTCCCAACAAGCTAGTTGAATGACGGCTTTCACACACACATATCTCTCAGAACTGAGCATGTGGAGAGACGTTCGTTCATCTAGCACAAAGGGAACGGGTTGCAGGGGAAACATTTACTCTGGTTTCTCAGTCTGTTTCCTAGTGCCGGTTTGAAGTTCCTGCTGTTTTCACTGTAAAACCGAGTTGGAGCTAGTACCTCCCCATATATATGTATGGACTGGAGTTTGCAACTGAAAAGAAACTTTGTGTTCCCAACAAGCTAGGTGAAGGACGGCTTTCACACACACTTATCACTCAGAACTGAGCATGTGGAGAGACGTTCGTTCATCTAGCACAAAGGGAACGGGTTGCAGGAGAAACTTTTACTCTGGTTTCTCAGTCTGTTTCCTAGTGCCGGTTTGAAGTTCCTGCAGTTTTCACTGTAAAACCGAGTTGGAGCTAGTACCTCCCCATATATATGTATGGAGTGGAGTTTGCAACTGAAAAGAAACTTTGTGTTCCCAACAAGCTAGGTGAAGGACGGCTTTCACACACACTTATCACTCAGAACTGAGCATGTGGAGAGACGTTCGTTCATCTAGCACAAAGGAACGGGTTGCAGGAGAAACTTTTACTCTGGTTTCTCAGTCTGTTTCCTAGTGCCGGTTTGAAGTTCCTGCAGTTTTCACTGTAAAACCGAGTTGGAGCTAGTACCTCCCCATATATATGTATGGAGTGGAGCTTGCAACTGAAAAGAAACTTTGTGTTCCCAACAAGCTAGGTGAAGGACGGCTTTCACACACACTTATCTCTCAGAACTGAGCATGTGGAGAGACGTTCGTTCATCTAGCACAAAGGGAACGGGTTGCAGGCGAAACTTTTACTCTGGTTTCTCAGTCTGTTTCCTAGTGCCGGTTTGAAGTTCCTGCAGTTTTCACTGTAAAACCGATTTGGAGCTAGTACCTCCCCATATATATGTATGGAGTGGAGTTTGCAACTGAAAAGAAACTTTGTGTTCCCAACAAGCTAGGTGAAGGACGGCTTTCACACACACTTATCTCTCAGAACTGAGCATGTGGAGAGACGTTCGTTCATCTAGCACAAAGGGAACGTGTTGCAGGAGAAACTTTTACTCTGGTTCCTCAGTCTGTTTCCTAGTGCAGGTTTGAAGTTCCTGCAGTTTTCACTGTAAAACCGTGTTGAAGCTAGTACCTCCCCATATATATGTAAGGAGTGGAGTTTGCACTGAAAAGACACTTTGTGTTCCCAACAAGATAGGTGAAGGACGGCTTTCACACACACTTATCTCTCAGAACTGAGCATGTGGAGAGACGTTCGTTCATCTAGCACAAAAGGAACGTGTTGCAGGAGAAACTTTTACTCTGGTTTCTCAGTCTGTTTCCTAGTGCCGGTTTGAAGTTCCTGCAGTTTTCACTGTAAAACCGAGTTGGAGCTAGTCCCTCCCCATATATATGTATGGAGTGGAGTTTGCAACTGAAAAGAGACTTTGTGTTCATTACAAGCTAGGTGAAGGACGGCTTTCACACACACTTATCTCTCAGAACTGAGCATGTGGAGAGACGTTCGTTCATCTAGCACAAAGGGAACGGGTTGCAGGAGAAACTTTTACTCTGGTTTCTCAGTCTGTTTCCTAGTGCCGGTTTGAAGTTCCTGCAGTTTTCACTGTAAAACCGAGTTGGAGCTAGTCCCTACCCATATATATATATGGAGTGGAGTTTGCAACTGAAAAGCAACTTTGTGTTCCCAACAAGCAAGGTGAAGGACGGTTTTCACACACACTTATCTCTCAGAACTGAGCATGTGGAGAGACGTTCATTCATCTAGCACCTAGGGAACGGGTTGCAGGAGAAACTTTTACTCTGGTTTCTCAGTCTGTTTCCTAGTGCCGGTTTGAAGTTCCTGCAATTTTCACTGTAAAACCGAGTTGGAGCTAGTACCTCCCCATATATATGTATGGAGTGGAGTTTGCAACTGAAAAGAAACTTTGTGTTCCCAACAAGCTAGGTGAAGGACGGCTTTCACACACACTTATCTCTCAGAACTGAGCATGTGGAGAGACGTTCGTTCATCTAGCACAAAGGGAACGGGTTGCAGGAGAAACTTTTACTCTGGTTTCTCAGTCTGTTTCCTAGTGCCGGTTTGAAGTTCCTGCAGTTTTCACTGTAAAACCGAGTTGGAGCTAGTACCTCCCCATATATATGTATGGAGTGGAGTTTGCAACTGAAAAGACACTTTGTGTTCCCAACAAGCTAGATGAAGGACGGGTTTCAACACACTTATCCTTCAGAACTGAGCATGTGGAGAGACGTTCGTTCATTTAGCACAAAGGGAACGGGTTGCAGGAGAAACTTTTACTCTGGTTTCTCAGTCTGTTTCCTAGTGCCGGTTTGAAGTTCCTGCAGTTTTCACTGTAAAACCGAGTTGGAGCTAGTACCTCCCCATATATATGTATGGAGTGGAGTTTGCAACTGAAAAGAAACTTTGTGTTCCCAACAAGCTAGGTGAAGGACGGCTTTCACACATGACTTATCTCTCAGAAATGAGCATGTGGAGAGACGTTCGTTCATCTAGCACAAAGGGAACGGGTTGCAGGAGAAACTTTTACTCTGGTTTCTCAGTCTGTTACCTACTGCCGGTTTGAAGTTCCTGCAGTTTTCCCTGTAAAACCGAGTTGGAGCTAGTACCTCCCCATATATATGTATGGAGTGGAGTTTGCAACTGAAAAGACACTTTGTGTTCCCAACAAGCTAGGTGAAGGACGGCTTTCACACACTCTTATCTCTCAGACCTGAGCATGTGGAGAGACGTTCGTTCATCTAGCACAAAGGGAACGGGTTGCAGGAGAAACTTTTACTCTGGTTTCTCAGTCTGTTTCCTAGTGCCGGTTTGAAGTTCCTGCAGTTTTCACTGTAAAACCGATTTGGAGCTAGTACCTCCCCATATATATGTATGGAGTGGAGTTTGCAACTGAAAAGAAACTTTGTGTTCCCAACAAGCTAGGTGAAGGACGGCTTTCACACACACTTACCTCTCAGAACTGAGCATGTGGAGAGACGTTCGTTCATCTAGCACAAAGGGAACGTGTTGCAGGAGAAACTTTTACTCTGGTTTCTCAGTCTGTTTCCTAGTGCCGGTTTGAAGTTCCTGCAGTTTTCCCTGTAAAACCGATTTGGAGCTAGTTCCTCCCCATATATATGTATGGAGTGGAGTTTGCAACTGAAAAGACACTTTGTGTTCCCAACAAGCTAGGTGAAGGACGGCTTTCACACACACTTATCTCTCAGAACTGAGCATGTGGAGAGACGTTCGTTCATCTAGCACAAAGGGAACGGGTTGCAGGAGAAACTTTTACTCTGGTTTCTCAGTCTGTTTCCTAGTGCCGGTTTGAAGTTCCTGCAGTTTTCACTGTAAATCCGAGATGGAGCTAGTACCTCCCCATATATATATATGGAGTGGAGTTTGCAACTGAAAAGAAACTATGTGTTCCCAACAAGCTAGATGAAGAACGGCTTTCACACACACATATCTCTCAGAACTGAGCATGTGGAGAGACGTTCATTCATCTAGCACAAAGGGAACGGGTTGCAGGAGAATCTTTTACTCTGGTTTCTCAGTCTGTTTCCTAGTGCCGGTTTGAAGTTCGTGCAGTTTTCACTGTAAAACCGAGTTGGAGCTAGTACCTCCCCATATATATGTATGGAGTGGAGTTTGCAACTGAAAAGAGACTTTGTGTTCATTACAAGCTAGGTGAAGGACGGCTTTCACACACACTTATCTCTCAGAACTGAGCATGTGGAGAGACGTTCGTTCATCTAGCACAAAGGGAACGGGTTGCAGGAGAAACTTTTACTCTGGTTTCTCAGTCTGTTTCCTAGTGCCGGTTTGAAGTTCCTGCAGTTTTCACTGTAAAACCGAGTTGGAGCTAGTCCCTACCCATATATATATATGGAGTGGAGTTTGCAACTGAAAAGCAACTTTGTGTTCCCAACAAGCAAGGTGAAGGACGGTTTTCACACACACTTATCTCTCAGAACTGAGCATGTGGAGAGACGTTCATTCATCTAGCACCTAGGGAACGGGTTGCAGGAGAAACTTTTACTCTGGTTTCTCAGTCTGTTTCCTAGTGCCGGTTTGAAGTTCCTGCAATTTTCACTGTAAAACCGAGTTGGAGCTAGTACCTCCCCATATATATGTATGGAGTGGAGTTTGCAACTGAAAAGAAACTTTGTGTTCCCAACAAGCTAGGTGAAGGACGGCTTTCACACACACTTATCTCTCAGAACTGAGCATGTGGAGAGACGTTCGTTCATCTAGCACAAAGGGAACGGGTTGCAGGAGAAACTTTTACTCTGGTTTCTCAGTCTGTTTCCTAGTGCCGGTTTGAAGTTCCTGCAGTTTTCACTGTAAAACCGAGTTGGAGCTAGTACCTCCCCATATATATGTATGGAGTGGAGTTTGCAACTGAAAAGACACTTTGTGTTCCCAACAAGCTAGATGAAGGACGGGTTTCAACACACTTATCCTTCAGAACTGAGCATGTGGAGAGACGTTCGTTCATTTAGCACAAAGGGAACGGGTTGCAGGAGAAACTTTTACTCTGGTTTCTCAGTCTGTTTCCTAGTGCCGGTTTGAAGTTCCTGCAGTTTTCACTGTAAAACCGAGTTGGAGCTAGTACCTCCCCATATATATGTATGGAGTGGAGTTTGCAACTGAAAAGAAACTTTGTGTTCCCAACAAGCTAGGTGAAGGACGGCTTTCACACATGACTTATCTCTCAGAAATGAGCATGTGGAGAGACGTTCGTTCATCTAGCACAAAGGGAACGGGTTGCAGGAGAAACTTTTACTCTGGTTTCTCAGTCTGTTACCTACTGCCGGTTTGAAGTTCCTGCAGTTTTCCCTGTAAAACCGAGTTGGAGCTAGTACCTCCCCATATATATGTATGGAGTGGAGTTTGCAACTGAAAAGACACTTTGTGTTCCCAACAAGCTAGGTGAAGGACGGCTTTCACACACTCTTATCTCTCAGACCTGAGCATGTGGAGAGACGTTCGTTCATCTAGCACAAAGGGAACGGGTTGCAGGAGAAACTTTTACTCTGGTTTCTCAGTCTGTTTCCTAGTGCCGGTTTGAAGTTCCTGCAGTTTTCACTGTAAAACCGATTTGGAGCTAGTACCTCCCCATATATATGTATGGAGTGGAGTTTGCAACTGAAAAGAAACTTTGTGTTCCCAACAAGCTAGGTGAAGGACGGCTTTCACACACACTTACCTCTCAGAACTGAGCATGTGGAGAGACGTTCGTTCATCTAGCACAAAGGGAACGTGTTGCAGGAGAAACTTTTACTCTGGTTTCTCAGTCTGTTTCCTAGTGCCGGTTTGAAGTTCCTGCAGTTTTCCCTGTAAAACCGATTTGGAGCTAGTTCCTCCCCATATATATGTATGGAGTGGAGTTTGCAACTGAAAAGACACTTTGTGTTCCCAACAAGCTAGGTGAAGGACGGCTTTCACACACACTTATCTCTCAGAACTGAGCATGTGGAGAGACGTTCGTTCATCTAGCACAAAGGGAACGGGTTGCAGGAGAAACTTTTACTCTGGTTTCTCAGTCTGTTTCCTAGTGCCGGTTTGAAGTTCCTGCAGTTTTCACTGTAAATCCGAGTTGGAGCTAGTACCTCCCCATATATATATATGGAGTGGAGTTTGCAACTGAAAAGAAACTATGTGTTCCCAACAAGCTAGATGAAGAACGGCTTTCACACACACATATCTCTCAGAACTGAGCATGTGGAGAGACGTTCATTCATCTAGCACAAAGGGAACGGGTTGCAGGAGAATCTTTTACTCTGGTTTCTCAGTCTGTTTCCTAGTGCCGGTTTGAAGTTCGTGCAGTTTTCACTGTAAAACCGAGTTGGAGCTAGTACCTCCCAATATATATGTATGGAGTGGAGTTTGCAACTGAAAAGAAACTTTGTGTTCCCAACAAGCTAGGTGAAGGACGGCTTTCACACACACATATCTCTCAGAAATGAGCATGTGGAGAGACGTTCTTTCATCTAGCAAAAAGGGAACGGGTTGCAGGGGAAACATTTACTCTGGTTTCTCAGTCTGTTTCCTAGTGCCGGTTTGAAGTTCCTGCAGTTTTCACTGTAAAACCGAGTTGGAGCTAGTACCTCCCCATATATATGTATGGAGTGGAGTTTGCAACTGAAAAGAAACTTTGTGTCCCAACAAGATAGGTGAAGGACGGCTTTCACACGCACTTATCTCTCAGAACTGAGCATGTGGAGAGACGTTCGTTCATCTAGCACAAAGGGAACGGGTTGCAGGAGAAACTTTTACTCTGGTTTCTCAGTCTGTTTCCTAGTGCCGGTTTGAAGTTCCTGCAGTTTTCACTGTAAAACCGAGTTGGAGCTAATACCTCCCCATATATATGTATGGAGTGGAGTTTGCAACTGAAAAGAAACTTTGTGTTCCCAACAAGCTAGTTGAATGACGTCTTTCACACACACATATCTCTCAGAAATGAGCATGTGGAGAAACGTTCGTTCATCTATCACAAAGGGAACGGGTTGCAGGGGAAACATTTACTCTGGTTTCTCAGTCTGTTTCCTAGTGCCGGTTTGAAGTTCCTGCAGTTTTCACTGTAAAACCGAGTTGGAGCTAGTACCTCCCCATATATATGTATGGAGTGGAGTTTGCAACTGAAAAGAAACTTTGTGTTCCCAACAAGATAGGTGAAGTAATGCTTTCACATGCACTTATCTCTCAGAACTGAGCATGTGGAGAGACGTTCGTTCATCTAGCACAAATGGAACGGTTTGCAGGAGAAACTTTTACTCTGGTTTCTCAGTTTGTTTCCTAGTGCCGGTTTGAAATTCCTGCAGTTTTCACTGTAAAACCGAGTTGGAGCTAGTACCTCCCCATATATATGTATGGAGTGGAGTTTGCAACTGAAAAGAAACTTTGTGTTCCCAACAAGCTAGGTGAAGGACGGCTTTCACACACACTTATCTCTCAGAAATGAGCATGTGGAGAGACGTTCGTTCATCTAGCACAAAGGGAACGGTTTGCAGGAGAAACTTTTACTCTGGTTTCTCAGTCTGTTTCCTAGTGCCGGTTTGAAGTTCCTGCAGTTTTCACTGTAAAACCGAGTTGGAGCTAGTACCTCCCCATATATATGTATGGAGTGGAGTTTGCAACTGAAAAGACACTTTGTGTTCCCAACAAGCTAGATGAAGAACGGGTTTCACACACACTTATCCTTCAGAACTGAGCATGTGGAGAGACGTTCGTTCATTTAGAACAAAGGGAACGGGTTGCAGGAGAAACTTTTACTCTGGTTTCTCAGTCTGTTTCCTAGTGCTGGTTTGAAGTTCCTGCAGTTTTCACTGTAAAACCGAGTTGGAGCTAGTACCTCCCCATATATATGTATGGAGTGGAGTTTGCAACTGAAAAGAAACTTTGTGTTCCCAACAAGCTAGGTGAAGGACGGCTTTCACACATGACTTATCTCTCAGAAATGAGCATGTGGAGAGACGTTCGTTCATCTAGCACAAAGGGAACGGGTTGCAGGAGAAACTTTTACTCTGGTTTCTCAGTCTGTTACCTACTGCCGGTTTGAAGTTCCTGCAGTTTTCCCTGTAAAACCGAGTTGGAGCTAGTACCTCCCCATATATATGTATGGAGTGGAGTTTGCAACTGAAAAGACACTTTGTGTTCCCAACAAGCTAGGTGAAGGACGGCTTTCACACACACTTTTCTCTCAGACCTGAGCATGTGGAGAGACGTTCGTTCATCTAGCACAAAGGGAACGGGTTGCAGGAGAAACTTTTACTCTGGTTTCTCAGTCTGTTTCCTAGTGCCGGTTTGAAGTTCCTGCAGTTTTCACTGTAAAACCGAGTTGGAGCTAGTACCTCCCCATATATATGTATGGAGTGGAGTTAGCAACTGAAAAGAAACTTAGTGTTCCCAACAAGCTAGGTGAAGGACGTCTTTCACACACACTTATCTCTCCGAACTGAGCATGTGGAGAGACGTTCGTTCATCTAGCACAAAGGGAACGGGTTGCAGGAGAAACTTTTACTCTGGTTTCTCAGTCTGTTTCCTAGTGCCGGTTTGAAGTTCCTGCAGTTTTCACTGTAAAACCGATTTGGAGCTAGTACCTCCCCATATATATGTATGGAGTGGAGTTTGCAACTGAAAAGAAACTTTGTGTTCCCAACAAGCTAGGTGAAGGACGGCTTTCACACACACTTATCTCTCAGAACTGAGCATGTGGAGAGACGTTCGTTCATCTAGCACAAAGGGAACGTGTTGCAGGAGAAACTTTTACTCTGGTTTCTCAGTCTGTTTCCTAGTGCCGGTTTGAAGTTCCTGCAGTTTTCCCTGTAAAACCGATTTGGAGCTAGTACCTCCCCATATATATGTATGGAGTGGAGTTTGCAACTGAAAAGACACTTTGTGTTCCCAACAAGCTAGGTGAAGGACGGCTTTCACACACACTTATCTCTCAGAACTGAGCATGTGGAGAGACGTTCGTTCATCTAGCACAAAGGGAACGGGTTGCAGGAGAAACTTTTCTCTGGTTTCTCAGTCTGTTTCCTAGTGCCGGTTTGAAGTTCCTGCAGTTTTCACTGTAAAACCGAGTTGGAGCTAGTACCTCCCCATATATATGTATGGAGTGGAGTTTGCAACTGAAAAGAAACCTTGTGTTCCCAACAAGCTAGGTGAAGGACAGCTTTCACACACACTTATCTCTCAGAACTGACCATGTGGAGAGACGTTCGTTCATCTAGCACAAAGGGAACGTGTTGCAGGAGAAACTTTTACTCTGGTTTCTCAGTCTGTTTCCTAGTGCCGGTTTGAAGTTCCTGCAGTTTTCCCTGTAAAACCGAGTTGGAGCTAGTACCTCCCCATATATATGTATGGAGTGGAGTTTGCAACTGAAAAGACACTTTGTGTTCCCAACAAGCTAGGTGAAGGACGGCTTTCACACACACTTATCTCTCAGAACTGAGCATGTGGAGAGACGTTCGTTCATCTAGCACAAAGGGAACGGGTTGCAGGAGAACCTTTTACTCTGGTTTCTCAGTCTGTTTCCTAGTGCCGGTTTGAAGTTCCTGCAGTTTTCACTGTAAAACCGAGTTGGAGCTAGTACCTCCCCATATATATGTATGGATTGGAGTTTGCAACTGAAAAGAAACTATATGTTCCCAACAAGCTAGATGAAGAACGGCTTTCACACACACATATCTCTCAGAACTGAGCATGTGGAGAGACGTTCATTCATCTAGCAAAAAGGGAACGGGTTGCAGGAGAATCTTTTACTCTGGTTTCTCAGTCTGTTTCCTAGTGCCGGTTTGAAGTTCGTGCAGTTTTCACTGTAAAACCGAGTTGGAGCTAGTACCTCCCAATATATATGTATGGAGTGGAGTTTGCAACTGAAAAGAAACTTTGTGTTCCCAACAAGCTAGGTGAAGGACGGCTTTCACACACACATATCTCTCAGAAATGAGCATGTGGAGAGACGTTCTTTCATCTAGCAAAAAGGGAACGGGTTGCAGGGGAAACATTTACTCTGGTTTCTCAGTCTGTTTCCTAGTGCCGGTTTGAAGTTCCTGCAGTTTTCACTGTAAAACCGATTTGGAGCTAGTACCTCCCCATATATATGTATGGAGTGGAGTTTGCAACTGAAAAGAAACTTTGTGTTCCCAACAAGCTAGGTGAAGGACGGCTTTCACACACACTTATCACTCAGAATTGAGCATGTGGAGAGACGTTCGTTCATCTAGCACATAGGGAACGGGTTGCAGGAGAAACTTTTACTCTGGTTTCTCAGTCTGTTTCCTAGTGCCGGTTTGAAGTTCCTGCAGTTTTCACTGTAAAACCGATTTGGAGCTAGTACTTCCCCATATATATGTATGGAGTGGAGTTTGCAACTGAAAAGAAACTTTGTGTTCCCAACAAGCTAGGTGAAGGACGGCTTTCACACACACTTATCTCTCAGAACTGAGCATGTGGAGAGACGTTCGTTCATCTAGCACAAATGGAACGGGTTGCGGGGAAACATTTACTGTGGCTTCTCAGTCTGTTTCCTAGTGCCGGTTTAAAGTTCCTGCAGTTTTCTCTGTAAAACCGAGTTGGAGCTAGTACCTCCCCATATATATGTATGGAGTGGAGTTTGCAACTGAAAAGAAACTTAGTGTTCCCAACAAGCTAGTTGAAGGACAGCTTTCACACACACTTATCTCTCAGAACTGAGCATGTGGACAGACGTTCGTTCATCTAGCACAAATGGAACGGTTTGCAGGAGAAACTTTTACTCTGGTTTCTCAGTTTGTTTCCTAGTGCCGGTTTGAAATTCCTGCAGTTTTCACTGTAAAACCGAGTTGGAGCTAGTACCTCCCCATATATATGTATGGAGTGGAGTTTGCAACTGAAAAGAAACTTTGTGTTCCCAACAAGATAGGTGAAGGACGGCTTTCACACACACTTATCTCTCAGAACTGAGCATGTGGAGAGACGTTCGTTCATCTAGCACAAAGGGAACGGGTTGCCGGTGAAACTTTTACTCGGTTTTCTCAGTCTGTTTCCTAGTGCCTGTTTGAAGTTCCTGCAGTTTTCACTGTAAAACCGATTTGGAGCTAGTACCTCCCCATATATATATATGGAGTGGAGTTTGCAACTGAAAAGAAACTTTGTGTTCCCAACAAGCTAGGTGAAGTACGGCTTTCACACACACTTATCTCTCAGAACTGAGCATGTGGAGAGACGTTCGTTCATCTAGCACAAAGGGAACGGGTTGCAGGAGAAACTTTTACTCTGGTTTCTCTGTCTGTTTCCTAGTGCCGGTTTGAAGTTCCTGCAGTTTTCACTGTAAAACCGAGTTGGAGCTAGTACCTCCTCATATATATGTATGGAGTGGAGTTTGCAACTGAAAAGAAACTTTGTGTTCCCAACAAGCTAGGTGAAGGACGGCTTACACACACTTATCACTCATAATTGAGCATGTGGAGAGACGTTCGTTCATCTAGCACAAAGGGAACGGGTTGCAGGAGAAACTTTTACTCTGGTTTCTCAGTCTGTTTCCTAGTGCCGGTTTGAAGTTCCTGCAGTTTTCACTGTAAAACCGATTTGGAGCTAGTACCTCCCCATATATATGTATGGAGTGGAGTTTGCAACTGAAAAGAAACTTTGTGTTCCCAACAAGCTAGGTGAAGGACGGCTTTCACACACACTTATCTCTCAGAACTGAGCATGTGGAGAGACGTTCGTTCATCTAGCACAAATGGAACGGGTTGCGGGGAAACATTTACTCTGGTTTCTCAGTCTGTTTCCTAGTGCCGGTTTGAAGTTCCTGCAGTTTTCTCTGTAAAACCGAGTTGGAGCTAGTACCTCCCCATATATATGTATGGAGTGGAGTTTGCAACTGAAAAGAAACTTAGTGTTCCCAACAAGCTAGGTGAAGGACAGCTTTCACACACACTTATCTCTCAGAACTGAGCATGTGGAGAGACGTTCGTTCATCTAGCACAAAGGGAACGGGTTGCAGGAGAAACTTTTACTCTGGTTTCTCAGTCTGTTTCCTAGTGCCGGTTTGAAGTTCCTGCAGTTTTCACTGTAAAAGCGAGTTGGAGCTAGTACCTCCCCATATATATGTATGGAGTGGAGTTTGCAACTGAAAAGACACTTTGGGTTCCCAACAAGCTAGGTGAAGGACGGCTTTCACACACACTTTTCTCTCAGAACTGAGCAAGTGGAGAGACGTTCGTTCATCTAGCACAAAGGGAACGGGTTGCAGGAGAAACTTTTACTCTGGTTTCTCAGTCTGTTTCCTAGTGCCGGTTTGAAGTTCCTGCAGTTTTCACTGTAAAACCGAGTTGGAGCTAGTACCTCCCCATATATATGTATGGAGTGGAGTTAGCAACTGAAAAGAAACTTAGTGTTCCCAACAAGCTAGGTGAAGGACGTCTTTCACACACACTTATCTCTCCGAACTGAGCATGTGGAGAGACGTTCGTTCATCTAGCACAAAAGGAACGGGTTGCAGGAGAAACTTTTACTCTGGTTTCTCAGTCTGTTTCCTAGTGCCGGTTTGAAGTTCCTGCAGTTTTCACTGTAAAACCGATTTGGAGCTAGTACCTCCCCATATATATGTATGGAGTGGAGTTTGCAACTGAAAAGAAACTTTGTGTTCCCAACAAGCTAGGTGAAGGACGGCTTTCACACACACTTATCTCTCAGAACTGAGCATGTGGAGAGACGTTCGTTCATCTAGCAAAAAGGGAACGGGTTGCAGGAGAAACTTTTACTCTGGTTTCTCAGTCTGTTTCCTAGTGCCGGTTTGAAGTTCGTGCAGTTTTCACTGTAAAACCGAGTTGGAGCTAGTACCTCCCAATATATATGTATGGATTGGAGTTTGCAACTGAAAAGAAACTTTGTGTTCCCAACAAGCTAGGTGAAGGACGGCTTTCACACACACATATCTCTCAGAAATGAGCATGTGGAGAGACGTTCTTTCATCTAGCAAAAAGGGAACGGGTTGCAGGGGAAACATTTACTCTGGTTTCTCAGTCTGTTTCCTAGTGCCGGTTTGAAGTTCCTGCAGTTTTCACTGTAAAACCGATTTGGAGCTAGTACCTCCCCATATATATGTATGGAGTGGAGTTTGCAACTGAAAAGAAACTTTGTGTTCCCAACAAGCTAGGTGAAGGACGGCTTTCACACACACTTATCACTCAGAATTGAGCATGTGGAGAGACGTTCGTTCATCTAGCACATAGGGAACGGGTTGCAGGAGAAACTTTTACTCTGGTTTCTCAGTCTGTTTCCTAGTGCCGGTTTGAAGTTCCTGCAGTTTTCACTGTAAAACCGATTTGGAGCTAGTACTTCCCCATATATATGTATGGAGTGGAGTTTGCAACTGAAAAGAAACTTTGTGTTCCCAACAAGCTAGGTGAAGGACGGCTTTCACACACACTTATCTCTCAGAACTGAGCATGTGGAGAGACGTTCGTTCATCTAGCACAAATGGAACGGGTTGCGGGGAAACATTTACTGTGGCTTCTCAGTCTGTTTCCTAGTGCCGGTTTAAATTTCCTGCAGTTTTCTCTGTAAAACCGAGTTGGAGCTAGTACCTCCCCATATATATGTATGGAGTGGAGTTTGCAACTGAAAAGAAACTTAGTGTTCCCAACAAGCTAGTTGAAGGACAGCTTTCACACACACTTATCTCTCAGAACTGAGCATGTGGACAGACGTTCGTTCATCTAGCACAAATGGAACGGTTTGCAGGAGAAACTTTTACTCTGGTTTCTCAGTTTGTTTCCTAGTGCCGGTTTGAAATTCCTGCAGTTTTCACTGTAAAACCGAGTTGGAGCTAGTACCTCCCCATATATATGTATGGAGTGGAGTTTGCAACTGAAAAGAAACTTTGTGTTCCCAACAAGATAGGTGAAGGACGGCTTTCACACACACTTATCTCTCAGAACTGAGCATGTGGAGAGACGTTCGTTCATCTAGCACAAAGGGAACGGGTTGCCGGTGAAACTTTTACTCGGTTTTCTCAGTCTGTTTCCTAGTGCCTGTTTGAAGTTCCTGCAGTTTTCACTGTAAAACCGATTTGGAGCTAGTACCTCCCCATATATATATATGGAGTGGAGTTTGCAACTGAAAAGAAACTTTGTGTTCCCAACAAGCTAGGTGAAGTACGGCTTTCACACACACTTATCTCTCAGAACTGAGCATGTGGAGAGACGTTCGTTCATCTAGCACAAAGGGAACGGGTTGCAGGAGAAACTTTTACTCTGGTTTCTCTGTCTGTTTCCTAGTGCCGGTTTGAAGTTCCTGCAGTTTTCACTGTAAAACCGAGTTGGAGCTAGTACCTCCTCATATATATGTATGGAGTGGAGTTTGCAACTGAAAAGAAACTTTGTGTTCCCAACAAGCTAGGTGAAGGACGGCTTACACACACTTATCACTCATAATTGAGCATGTGGAGAGACGTTCGTTCATCTAGCACAAAGGGAACGGGTTGCAGGAGAAACTTTTACTCTGGTTTCTCAGTCTGTTTCCTAGTGCCGGTTTGAAGTTCCTGCAGTTTTCACTGTAAAACCGATTTGGAGCTAGTACCTCCCCATATATATGTATGGAGTGGAGTTTGCAACTGAAAAGAAACTTTGTGTTCCCAACAAGCTAGGTGAAGGACGGCTTTCACACACACTTATCTCTCAGAACTGAGCATGTGGAGAGACGTTCGTTCATCTAGCACAAATGGAACGGGTTGCGGGGAAACATTTACTCTGGTTTCTCAGTCTGTTTCCTAGTGCCGGTTTGAAGTTCCTGCAGTTTTCTCTGTAAAACCGAGTTGGAGCTAGTACCTCCCCATATATATGTATGGAGTGGAGTTTGCAACTGAAAAGAAACTTAGTGTTCCCAACAAGCTAGGTGAAGGACAGCTTTCACACACACTTATCTCTCAGAACTGAGCATGTGGAGAGACGTTCGTTCATCTAGCACAAAGGGAACGGGTTGCAGGAGAAACTTTTACTCTGGTTTCTCAGTCTGTTTCCTAGTGCCGGTTTGAAGTTCCTGCAGTTTTCACTGTAAAAGCGAGTTGGAGCTAGTACCTCCCCATATATATGTATGGAGTGGAGTTTGCAACTGAAAAGACACTTTGGGTTCCCAACAATCTAGGTGAAGGACGGCTTTCACACACACTTTTCTCTCAGAACTGAGCAAGTGGAGAGACGTTCGTTCATCTAGCACAAAGGGAACGGGTTGCAGGAGAAACTTTTACTCTGGTTTCTCAGTCTGTTTCCTAGTGCCGGTTTGAAGTTCCTGCAGTTTTCACTGTAAAACCGAGTTGGAGCTAGTACCTCCCCATATATATGTATGGAGTGGAGTTAGCAACTGAAAAGAAACTTAGTGTTCCCAACAAGCTAGGTGAAGGACGTCTTTCACACACACTTATCTCTCCGAACTGAGCATGTGGAGAGACGTTCGTTCATCTAGCACAAAAGGAACGGGTTGCAGGAGAAACTTTTACTCTGGTTTCTCAGTCTGTTTCCTAGTGCCGGTTTGAAGTTCCTGCAGTTTTCACTGTAAAACCGATTTGGAGCTAGTACCTCCCCATATATATGTATGGAGTGGAGTTTGCAACTGAAAAGAAACTTTGTGTTCCCAACAAGCTAGGTGAAGGACGGCTTTCACACACACTTATCTCTCAGAACTGAGCATGTGGAGAGACGTTCGTTCATCTAGCAAAAAGGGAACGGGTTGCAGGAGAAACTTTTACTCTGGTTTCTCAGTCTGTTTCCTAGTGCCGGTTTGAAGTTCCTGCAGTTTTCACTGTAAAACCGAGTTGGAGCTAGTACCTCCCCATATATATGTATGGAGTGGAGTTTGCAACTGAAAAGAAACTTAGTGTTCCCAACAAGCTAGGTGAAGGACGGCTTTCACACACACTTATCTCTCAGAACTGAGCATGTGGAGAGACGTTCGTTCATCTAGCACAAAGGATCGTGTTGCAGGAGTAACTTTTACTCTGGTTTCTCAGTCTGTTTCCTAGTGCCGGTTTGAAGTTCCTGCAGTTTTCACTGTAAAACCGAGTTGGAGCTAGTACCTCCCCATATATATGTATGGAGTGGAGTTTGCAACTGAAAAGAAACTTTGTGTTCCCAACAAGCTAGGTGAAGTACGGCTATCACACACACTAATCTCTCAGAACTGAGCATGTGGAGAGACGTTCGTTCATCTAGCACAAAAGGAACGGGTTGCAGGAGAAACTTTTACTCTGGTTTCTCAGTCTGTTTCCTAGTGCCGGTTTGAAGTTCCTGCAGTTTTCACTGTAAAACCGAGTTGGAGCTAGTACCTCCCCATATATATGTATGGAGTGGAGTTTGCAACTGAAAAGAAACTTTCTGTTCCCAACAAGCTAGGTGAAGGACGGCTTTCACACACACATATCTCTCAGAACTGAGCATGTGGAGAGACGTTCGTTCATCTAGCACAAAGGGAACGGATTGCAGGCGAAACTTTTACTCTGGTTTCTCAGTCTGTTTCCTAGTGCCGGTTTGAAGTTCCTGCAGTTTTCACTGTAAAACCGATTTGGAGCTAGTACCTCCCCATATATATGTATGGAGTGGAGTTTGCAACTGAAAAGAAACTTTGTGTTCCCAACAAGCTAGGTGAAGGACGGCTTTCACACACACTTATCTCTCAGAACTGAGCATGTGGAGAGACGTTCGTTCATCTAGCACAAAGGGAACGTGTTGCAGGAGAAACTTTTACTCTGGTTTCTCAGTCTGTTTCCTAGTGCCGGTTTGAAATTCCTGCAGTTTTCCCTGTAAAACCGATTTGGAGCTAGTACCTCCCCATATATATGTATGGAGTGGAGTTTGCAACTGAAAAGACACTTTGTGTTCCCAACAAGCTAGGTGAAGGACGGCTTTCACACACACTTATCTCTCAGAACTGAGCATGTGGAGAGACATTCATTCATCTAGCACAAAGGGAAGGGGTTGCAGGAGAAACTTTTACTCTGGTTTCTCAGTCTGTTTCCTAGTGCCGGTTTTTAAGTTCCTGCAGTTATCACTGTAAAACGGATTTGGAGCTAGTACCTCCCCATATATATGTATGGAATGGAGTTTGCAACTGAAAAGAAACTTTGTGTTCCCAACAAGCTAGGTGAAGGACGGCTTTCACACACAATTATCTCTCAGAACTGAGCATGTGGAGAGACGTTCGTTCATCTAGCACAAAGGGAACGGGTTGCAGGAGAAATTTTACTCTGGTTTCTCAGTCTGTTTCCTAGTGCCGGTTTGAAGTTCCTGCAGTTTTCACTGTAAAACCGAGTTGGAGCTAGTACCTCCCCATATATATGTATGGATTGGAATTTGCAACTGAAAAGAAACTTAGTGTTCCCAACAAGCTAGGTGAAGGACGGCTTTTACACACACTTATCTCTCAGAACTGAGCATGTGGAGAGACGTTCGTTCATCTAGCACAAAGGGAACGGGTTGCAGGAGAAACTTTTACTCTGGTTTCTCAATCTGTTTCCTAGTGCCGGTTTGAAGTTCCTGCAGTTTTCACTGTAAAACCGAGTTGGAGCTAGTACCTCCCCATATATATGTATGGAGTGGAGTTTGCAACTGAAAAGACACTTTGTGTTCCCAACAAGATAGGTGAAGGACGGCTATCACACACACTAATCTCTCAGAACTGAGCATGTGGAGAGACGTTCGTTCATCTAGCACAAAAGGAACGGGATGCAGGAGAAACTTTTACTCTGGTTTCTCAGTCTGTTTCCTAGTGCCGGTTTGAAGTTCCTGCAGTTTTCACTGTAAAACCGATTTGGAGCTAGTTCCTCCCCATATATATGTATGGAGTGGAGTTTGCAACTGAAAAGAAACTTTGTGTTCCCAACAAGCTAGGTGAAGGACGGCTTTCACACACACTTATCTCTCAGAACTGAGCATGTGGAGAGACGTTCGTTCATCTAGCACAAAGGGAACGGGTTGCAGGAGAAACTTTTACTCTGGTTTCTCAGTCTGTTTCCTAGTGCCGGTTTGAAGTTCCTGCAGTTTTCCCTGTAAAACCGAGTTGGATCTAGTACCTCCCCATATATATGTATGGAGTGGAGTTTGCAACTGAAAAGACACTTTGTGTTCCCAACAAGCTAGGTGAAGGACGGCTTTCACACACACTTATCTCTCAGAACTGAGCATGTGTTGAGACGTTCATTCATCTAGCACAAAGGGAAGGGGTTGCAGGAGAAACTTTTACTCTGGTTTCTCAGTCTGTTTCCTAGTGCCGGTTTGAAGTTCCTGCAGTTTTCACTGTAAAACCGAGTTGGAGCTAGTACCTCCACATATATATGTATGGATTGGAGTTTGCAACTGAAAAGAAACTTTGTGTTCCCAACAAGCTAGTTGAATGACGGCTTTCACACACACATATTTCTCAGAACTGAGCATGTGGAGAGACGTTCGTTCATCTAGCACAAAGGGAACGGGTTGCAGGGGAAACATTTACTCTGGTTTCTCAGTCTGTTTCCTAGTGCCGGTTTGAAGTTCCTGCAGTTTTCACTGTAAAACCGAGTTGGAGCTAGTACCTCCCCATATATATGTATGGAGTGGAGTTTGCAACTGAAAAGAAACTTTGTGTTCCCAACAAGCTAGGTGAAGGACGGCTTTCACACACACTTATCACTCAGAACTGAGCATGTGGAGAGACGTTCGTTCATTTAGCACAAAGGGAACGGGTTGCAGGAGAAACTTTTACTCTGGTTTCTCAGTCTGTTTCCTAGTGCCGGTTTGAAGTTCCTGCAGTTTTCACTGTAAAACCGAGTTGGAGCTAGTACCTCCCCATATATATGTATGGAGTGGAGTTTGCAACTGAAAAGAAACTTTGTGTTCCCAACAAGCTAGGTGAAGGACGGCTTTCACACACACTTATCACTCAGAACTGAGCATGTGGAGAGACGTTCGTTCATCTAGCACAAAGGAACGGGTTGCAGGAGAAACTTTTACTCTGGTTTCTCAGTCTGTTTCCTAGTGCCGGTTTGAAGTTCCTGCAGTTTTCACAGTAAAACCGAGTTGGAGCTAGTACCTCCCCATATATATGTATGGAGTGGAGTTTGCAACTGAAAAGAAACTTTGTGTTCCCAACAAGCTAGGTGAAGGACGGCTTTCACACACACTTATCTCTCAGAACTGAGCATGTGGAGAGACGTTCGTTCATCTAGCACAAAGGGAACGGGTTGCAGGCGAAACTTTTACTCTGGTTTCTCAGTCTGTTTCCTAGTGCCGGTTTGAAGTTCCTGCAGTTTTCACTGTAAAACCGATTTGGAGCTAGTACCTCCCCATATATATGTATGGAGTGGAGTTTTCAACTGAAAAGAAACTTTGTGTTCCCAACAAGCTAGGTGAAGGACGGCTTTCACACACACTTATCTCTCAGAACTGAGCATGTGGAGAGACGTTCGTTCATCTAGCACAAAGGGAACGTGTTGCAGGAGAAACTTTTACTCTGGTTTCTCAGTCTGTTTCCTAGTGCCGGTTTGAAGTTCCTGCAGTTTTCCCTGTAAAACCGATTTGGAGCTAGTACCTCCCCATATATATGTATGGATTGGAGTTTGCAACTGAAAAGACACTTTGTGTTCCCAACAAGCTAGGTGAAGGACGGCTTTCACACACACTTATCTCTCAGAACTGAGCATGTGGAGAGACGTTCGTTCATCTAGCACAAAGGGAACGGGTTGCAGGAGAAACTTTTACTCTGGTTTCTCAGTCTGTTTCCTAGTGCCGGTTTGAAGTTCCTGCAGTTTTCACTGTAAAACCGAGTTGGAGCTAGTACCTCCCCATATATATGTATGGATTGGAATTTGCAACTGAAAAGAAACTTAGTGTTCCCAACAAGCTAGGTGAAGGACGGCTTTCACACACACTTATCACTCAGAACTGAGCATGTGGAGAGACGTTCGTTCATCTAGCACAAAGGGAACGGGTTGCAGGAGAAACTTTTACTCTGGTTTCTCAATCTGTTTCCTAGTGCCGGTTTGAAGTTCCTGCAGTTTTCACTGTAAAACCGAGTTGGAGCTAGTACCTCCCCATATATATGTATGGAGTGGAGTTTGCAACTGAAAAGAAACTTAGTGTTCCCAACAAGCTAGGTGAAGGACGGCTTTCACACACACTTATCTCTCAGAACTGAGCATGTGGAGAGACGTTCGTTCATCTAGCACAAAGGAACGGGTTGCAGGAGAAACTTTTACTCTGGTTTCTCAGTCTGTTTCCTAGTGCCGGTTTGAAGTTCCTGCAGTTTTCACTGTAAAACCGAGTTGGAGCTAGTACCTCCCCATATATATGTATGGAGTGGAGTTTGCAACTGAAAAGAAACTTTGTGTTCCCAACAAGCTAGGTGAAGTACGGCTATCACACACACTAATCTCTCAGAACTGAGCATGTGGAGAGACGTTCGTTCATCTAGCACAAAAGGAACGGGTTGCAGGAGAAACTTTTACTCTGGTTTCTCAGTCTGTTTCCTAGTGCCGGTTTGAAGTTCCTGCAGTTTTCACTGTAAAACCGAGTTGGAGCTAGTACCTCCCCATATATATGTATGGAGTGGAGTTTGCAACTGAAAAGAAACTTTGTGTTCCCAACAAGCTAGGTGAAGGACGGCTTTCACACACACTTATCTCTCAGAACTGAGCATGTGGAGAGACGTTCGTTCATCTAGCACAATGGGAACGGGTTGCAGGCGAAACTTTTACTCTGGTTTCTCAGTCTGTTTCCTAGTGCCGGTTTGAAGTTCCTGCAGTTTTCACTGTAAAACCGATTTGGAGCTAGTACCTCCCCATATATATGTATGGAGTGGAGTTTGCAACTGAAAAGAAACTTTGTGTTCCTAACAAGCTAGGTGAAGGACGGCTTTCACACACACTTATCTCTCAGAACTGAGCATGTGGAGAGACGTTCGTTCATCTAGCACAAAGGGAACGTGTTGCAGGAGAAACTTTTACTCTGGTTTCTCAGTCTGTTTCCTAGTGCCGGTTTGAAATTCCTGCAGTTTTCCCTGTAAAACCGATTTGGAGCTAGTACCTCCCCATATATATGTATGGAGTGGAGTTTGAAACTGAAAAGACACTTTGTGTTCCCAACAAGCTAGGTGAAGGACGGCTTTCACACACACTTATCTCTCAGAACTGAGCATGTGGAGAGACATTCATTCATCTAGCACAAAGGGAAGGGGTTGCAGGAGAAACTTTTACTCTGGTTTCTCAGTCTGTTTCCTAGTGCCGGTTTTTAAGTTCCTGCAGTTATCACTGTAAAACCGATTTGGAGCTAGTACCCCCCCATATATATGTATGGAATGGAGTTTGCAACTGAAAAGAAGCTTTGTGTTCCCAACAAGCTAGGTGAAGGACGGCTTTCACACACACTTATCTCTCAGAACTGAGCATGTGGAGAGACGTTCGTTCATCTAGCACAAAGGGAACGGGTTGCAGGAGAAACTTTTACTCTGGTTTCTCAGTCTGTTTCCTAGTGCCGGTTTGAAGTTCCTGCAGTTTTCACTGTAAAACCGAGTTGGAGCTAGTACCTCCCCATATATATGTATGGATTGGAATTTGCAACTGAAAAGAAACTTAGTGTTCCCAACAAGCTAGGTGAAGGACGGCTTTCACACACACTTATCTCTCAGAACTGAGCATGTGGAGAGACGTTCGTTCATCTAGCACAAAGGGAACGGGTTGCAGGAGAAACTTTTACTCTGGTTTCTCAATCTGTTTCCTAGTGCCGGTTTGAAGTTCCTGCAGTTTTCACTGTAAAACAGAGTTGGAGCTAGTACCTCCCCATATATATGTATGGAGTGGAGTTTGCAACTGAAAAGACACTTTGTGTTCCCAACAAGATAGGTGAAGGACGGCTGTCACACACACTAATCTCTCAGAACTGAGCATGTGGAGAGACGTTCGTTCATCTAGCACAAAAGGAACGGGTTGCAGGAGAAACTTTTACTCTGGTTTCTCAGTCTGTTTCCTAGTGCCGGTTTGAAGTTCCTGCAGTTTTCACTGTAAAACCGATTTGGAGCTAGTTCCTCCCCATATATATGTATGGAGTGGAGTTTGCAACTGAAAAGAAACTTTGTGTTCCCAACAAGCTAGGTGAAGGACGGCTTTCACACACACTTATCTCTCAGAACTTAGCATGTGGAGAGACGTTCGTTCATCTAGCACAAAGGGAACGGGTTGCAGGCGAAACTTTTACTCTGGTTTCTCAGTCTGTTTCCTAGTGCCGGTTTGAAGTTCCTGCAGTTTTCCCTGTAAAACCGAGTTGGATCTAGTACCTCCCCATATATATGTATGGAGTGGAGTTTGCAACTGAAAAGACACTTTGTGTTCCCAACAAGCTAGGTGAAGGACGGCTTTCACACACACTTATCTCTCAGAACTGAGCATGTGGAGAGACGTTCATTCATCTAGCACAAAGGGAAGGGGTTGCAGGAGAAACTTTTACTCTGGTTTCTCAGTCTGTTTCCTAGTGCCGGTTTGAAGTTCCTGCAGTTTTCACTGTAAAACCGAGTTGGAGCTAGTACCTCCACATATATATGTATGGATTGGAGTTTGCAACTGAAAAGAAACTTTGTGTTCCCAACAAGCTAGTTGAATGACGGCTTTCACACACACATATCTCTCAGAACTGAGCATGTGGAGAGACGTTCGTTCATCTAGCACAAAGGGAACGGGTTGCAGGGGAAACATTTACTCTGGTTTCTCAGTCTGTTTCCTAGTGCCGGTTTGAAGTTCCTGCAGTTTTCACTGTAAAACCGAGTTGGAGCTAGTACCTCCCCATATATATGTATGGAGTGGAGTTTGCAACTGAAAAGAAACTTTGTGTTCCCAACAAGCTAGGTGAAGGACGGCTTTCACACACACTTATCACTCAGAACTGAGCATGTGGAGAGACGTTCGTTCATCTAGCACAAAGGGAACGGGTTGCAGGAGAAACTTTTACTCTGGTTTCTCAGTCTGTTTCCTAGTGCCGGTTTGAAGTTCCTGCAGTTTTCACTGTAAAACCGAGTTGGAGCTAGTACCTCCCCATATATATGTATGGAGTGGAGTTTGCAACTGAAAAGAAACTTTGTGTTCCCAACAAGCTATGTGAAGGACGGCTTTCACACACACTTATCACTCAGAACTGAGCATGTGGAGAGACGTTCGTTCATCTAGCACAAAGGAACGGGTTGCAGGAAAAACTTTTACTCTGGTTTCTCAGTCTGTTTCCTAGTGCCGGTTTGAAGTTCCTGCAGTTTTCCCTGTAAAACCGAGTTGGAGCTAGTACCTCCCCATATATATGTATGGAGTGGAGTTTGCAACTGAAAAGACACTTTGTGTTCCCAACAAGCTAGGTGAAGTACGGCTATCACACACACTAATCTCTCAGAACTGAGCATGTGGAGAGACGTTCGTTCATCTAGCACAAAAGGAACGGGTTGCAGGAGAAACTTTTACTCTGGTTTCTCAGTCTGTTTCCTAGTGCCGGTTTGAAGTTCCTGCAGTTTTCACTGTAAAACCGAGTTGGAGCTAGTACCTCCCCATATATATGTATGGAGTGGAGCTTGCAACTGAAAAGAAACTTTGTGTTCCCAACAAGCTAGGTGAAGGACGGCTTTCACACACACTTATCTCTCAGAACTGAGCATGTGGAGAGACGTTCGTTCATCTAGCACAAAGGGAACGGGTTGCAGGCGAAACTTTTACTCTGGTTTCTCAGTCTGTTTCCTAGTGCCGGTTTGAAGTTCCTGCAGTTTTCACTGTAAAACCGATTTGGAGCTAGTACCTCCCCATATATATGTATGGAGTGGAGTTTGCAACTGAAAAGAAACTTTGTGTTCCCAACAAGCTAGGTGAAGGACGGCTTTCACACACACTTATCTCTCAGAACTGAGCATGTGGAGAGACGTTCGTTCATCTAGCACAAAGGGAACGTGTTGCAGGAGAAACTTTTACTCTGGTTTCTCAGTCTGTTTCCTAGTGCCGGTTTGAAGTTCCTGCAGTTTTCCCTATAAAACCGGTTTGGAGCTAGTACCTCCCCATATATATGTATGGAGTGGAGTTTGCAACTGAAAAGACACTTTGTGTTCCCAACAAGCTAGGTGAAGGACGGCTTTCACACACACTTATCTCTCAGAACTGAGCATGTGGAGAGACGTTCGTTCATCTAGCACAAAGGGAACGGGTTGCAGGAGAAACTTTTACTCTGGTTTCTCAGTCTGTTTCCTAGTGCCGGTTTGAAGTTCCTGCAGTTTTCACTGTAAAACCGAGTTGGAGCTAGTACCTCCCCATATATATGTATGGATTGGACTTTGCAACTGAAAAGAAACTTAGTGTTCCCAACAAGCTAGGTGAAGGACGGCTTTCACACACACTTATCACTCAGAACTGAGCATGTTGAGAGACGTTCGTTCATCTAGCACAAAGGGAACGGGTTGCAGGAGAAACTTTTACTCTGGTTTCTCAATCTGTTTCCTAGTGCCGGTTTGAAGTTCCTGCAGTTTTCACTGTAAAACCGAGTTGGAGCTAGTACCTCCCATATATATGTATGGAGTGGAGTTTGCAACTGAAAAGACACTTTGTGTTCCCAACAAGATAGGTGAAGGACGGCTATCACACACACTAATCTCTCAGAACTGAGCATGTGGAGAAACGTTCGTTCATCTAGCACAAAAGGAACGGGTTGCAGGAGAAATTTTTACTCTGGTTTCTCAGTCTGTTTCCTAGTGCCGGTTTGAAGTTCCTGCAGTTTTCACTGTAAAACCGATTTGGAGCTAGTACCTCCCCATATATATGTATGGAGTGGAGTTTGCAACTGAAAAGAAACTTTGTGTTCCCAACAAGCTAGGTGAAGGACGGCTTTCACACACACTTATCTCTCAGAACTGAGCATGTGGAGAGACGTTCGTTCATCTAGAACAATGGGAACGGGTTGCAGGCGAAACTTTTACTCTGGTTTCTCAGTCTGTTTCCTAGTGCCGGTTTGAAGTTCCTGCAGTTTTTCCTGTAAAACCGAGTTGGATCTAGTACCTCCCCATATATATGTATGGAGTGGAGCTTGCAACTGAAAAGACAATTTGTGTTCCCAACAAGCTAGGTGAAGGACGGCTTTCACACACACTTATCACTCAGAACTGAGCATGTGGAGAGACGTTCGTTCATCTAGCACAAAGGGAACGGGTTGCAGGAGAAACTTTTACTCTGGTTTCTCAGTCTGTTTCCTAGTGCCGGTTTGAAGTTCCTGCAGTTTTCACTGTAAAACCGAGTTGGAGCTAGTACCTCCCCATATATATGTATGGAGTGGAGTTTGCAACTGAAAAGAAACTTTGTGTTCCCAACAAGCTAGGTGAAGGACGGCTTTCACACACACTTATCACTCAGAACTGAGCATGTGGAGAGACGTTCGTTCATCTAGCACAAAGGGAACGGGTTGCAGGAGAAACTTTTACTCTGGTTTCTCAGTCTGTTTCCTAGTGCCGGTTTGAAGTTCCTGCAGTTTTCACTGTAAAACCGAGTTGGAGCTAGTACCTCCCAATATATATGTATGGAGTGGAGTTTGCAACTGAAAAGAAACTTTGTGTTCCCAACAAGCTAGTTGAAGGACGGCTTTCACACACACTTATCTCTCAGAACTGAGCATGTGGAGAGACGTTCGTTCATCTAGCACAAAGGGAACGGGTTGCGGGGAAACATTTACTCTGGTTTCTCAGTCTGTTTCCTAGTGCCGGTTTGAAGTTCCTGCAGTTTTCACTGTAAAACCGAGTTGGAGCTATTACCTCCCCATATATATGTATGGAGTGGAGTTTGCAACTGAAAAGAAACTTTGTGTTCCCAACAAGCTAGGTGAAGGACGGCTTTCAAACACACTTATCTCTCAGAACTGAGCATGTGGAGAGATGTTCGTTCATCTAGCACAAAGGGAACGGGTTGCAGGAGAAACTTTTACTCTGGTTTCTCAGTCTGTTTCCTAGTGCCGGTTTGAAGTTCCTGCAGTTTTCACTGTAAAACAGTGTTGGAGTTAGTACCTCACCATATATATGTATGGAGTGGAGTTAGCAACTGAAAAGAAACTTAGTGTTCCCAACAAGCTAGGTGAAGGACGTCTTTCACACACACTTATCTCTCAGAACTGAGCATGTGGAGAGATGTTCGTTCATCTAGCACAAAGGGAACGGGTTGCAGGAGAAACTTTTACTATGGTTTCTCAGTCTGTTTCCTAGTGCCTGTTTGAAGTTCCTGCAGTTTTCACTGTAAAACCGATTTGGAGCTAGTACCTCCCCATATATATGTATGGAGTGGAGTTTGCAACTTAAAAGAAACTTTGTGTTCCCAACAAGCTAGGTGAAGGACGGCTTTCACACACACTTATCTCTCAGAACTGAGCATGTGGAGAGACGTTCATTCATCTAGCACAAAGGGAAGGGGTTGCAGGAGAAACTTTTACTCTGGTTTCTCAGTCTGTTTCCTAGTGCCGGTTTGAAGTTCCTGCAGTTTTCACTGTAAAACCGATTTGGAGCTAGTACCTCCCCATATATATGTATGGATTGGAGTTTGCAACTGAAAAGACACTTTGTGTTCCCAACAAGCTAGGTGAAGGACGGCTTTCACACACACTTATCTCTCAGAACTGAGCATGTGGAGAGACGTTCATTCATCTAGCACAAAGGGAAGGGGTTGCAGGAGAAACTTTTACTCTGGTTTCTCAGTCTGTTTCCTAGTGCCGGTTTGAAGTTCCTGCAGTTTTCACTGTAAAACCGAGTTGGAGCTAGTACCTCCACATATATATGTATGGATTGGAGTTTGCAACTGAAAAGAAACTTTGTGTTCCCAACAAGCTAGTTGAATGACGGCTTTCACACACACATATCTCTCAGAACTGAGCATGTGGAGAGACGTTCGTTCATCTAGCACAAAGGGAACGGGTTGCAGGGGAAACATTTACTCTGGTTTCTCAGTCTGTTTCCTAGAGCCGGTTTGAATTTCCTGCAGTTTTCACTGTAAAACCGATTTGGAGCTAGTACCTCCCCATATATATGTATGGAGTGGAGCTTGCAACTGAAAAGAAACTTTGTGTTCCCAACAAGCTAGGTGAAGGACGGCTTTCACACACACTTATCTCTCAGAACTGAGCATGTGGAGAGACTTTCGTTCATCTAGCACAAAGGGAACGGGTTGCAGGAGAAACTTTTACTCTGGTTTCTCAGTCTGTTTCCTAGTGCCGGTATGAAATTCCTGCAGTTTTCCCTGTAAAACCGATTTGGAGTTAGTACCTCCCCATATATATGTATGGAGTGGAGTTTGCAACTGAAAAGAATCTTTGTGTTCCCAACAAGCTAGGTGAAGGACGGCTTTCACACACACTTATCTCTCAGAACTGAGCATGTGGAGAGACGTTCATTCATCTAGCACAAAGGGAAGGGGTTGCAGGAGAAACTTTTACTCTGGTTTCTCAGTCTGTTTCCTAGTGCCGGTTTTTAAGTTCCTGCAGTTTTCACTGTAAAACCGATTTGGAGCTAGTACCTCCCCATATATATGTATGGAATGGAGTTTGCAACTGAAAAGAAACTTTGTGTTCCCAACAAGCTAGGTGAAGGACGGGTTTCACACACACTTATCTCTCAGAACTGAGCATGTGGAGAGACGTTCGTTCATCTAGCACAAAGGGAACGGGTTGCAGGAGAAACTTTTACTCTGGTTTCTCAGTCTGTTTCCTAGTGCCGGTTTGAAGTTCCTGCAGTTTTCACTGTAAAACCGAGTTGGAGCTAGTACCTCCCCATATATATGTATGGATTGGAATTTGCAACTGAAAAGAAACTTAGTGTTCCCAACAAGCTAGGTGAAGGACGGCTTTCACACACACTTATCTCTCAGAACTGAGCATGTGGAGAGACGTTCGTTCATCTAGCACAAAGGGAACGGGTTGCAGGAGAAACTTTTACTCTGGTTTCTCAATCTGTTTCCTAGTGCCGGTTTGAAGTTCCTGCAGTTTTCACTGTAAAACCGAGTTGGAGCTAGTACCTCCCCATATATATGTATGGAGTGGAGTTTGCAAATGAAAAGAAACTTTGTGTTCCCAACAAGCTAGGTGAAGGACGGCTTTCACACACACTTATCTCTCAGAACTGAGCATGTGGAGAGATGTTCGTTCATCTAGCACAAAGGGAACGGGTTGCAGGAGAAACTTTTACTCTGGTTTCTCAGTCTGTTTCCTAGTGCCGGTTTGAAGTTCCTGCAGTTTTCACTGTAAAACCGATTTGGAGCTAGTACCTCCCCATATATATGTATGGAGTGGAGTTTGCAACTGAAAAGAAACTTTGTGTTCCCAACAAGCTAGGTGAAGGACGGCTTTCACACACACTTATCTCTCAGAACTGAGCATGTGGAGAGACGTTCGTTCATCTAGCACAAAGGGAACGTGTTGCAGGAGAAACTTTTACTCTGGTTTCTCAGTCTGTTTCCTAGTGCCGGTTTGAAGTTCCTGCAGTTTTCCCTGTAAAACCGATTTGGAGTTAGTACCTCCCCATATATATGTATGGAGTGGAGTTTGCAACTGAAAAGACACTTTGTGTTCCCAACAAGCTAGGTGAAGGACGGCTTTCACACACACTTATCTCTCAGAACTGAGCATGTGGAGAGACGTTCATTCATCTAGCACAAAGGGAAGGGGTTGCAGGAGAAACTTTTAATATGGTTTCTCAGTCTGTTTCCTAGTGCCGGTTTTTAAGTTCCTGCAGTTTTCACTGTAAAACAGATTTGGAGCTAGTACCTCCCCATATATATGTATGGAATGGAGTTTGCAACTGAAAAGAAACTTTGTGTTCCCAACAAGCTAGGTGAAGGACGGCTTTCACACACACTTATCTCTCAGAACTGAGCATGTGGAGAGACTTTCGTTCATCTAGCACAAAGGGAACGGGTTGCAGGAGAAACTTTTACTCTGGTTTCTCAGTCTGTTTCCTAGTGCCGGTTTGAAGTTCCTGCAGTTTTCACTGTAAAACCGAGTTGGAGCTAGTACCTCCCCATATATATGTATGGATTGGAATTTGCAACTGAAAAGAAACTTAGTGTTCCCAACAAGCTAGGTGAAGGACGGCTTTCACACACACTTATCTCTCAGAACTGAGCATGTGGAGAGACGTTCGTTCATCTAGCACAAAGGGAACGGGTTGCAGGAGAAACTTTTACTCTGGTTTCTCAATCTGTTTCCTAGTGCCGATTTGAATTTCCTGCAGTTTTCACTGTAAAACCGAGTTGGAGCTAGTACCTCCCCATATATATGTATGGAGTGGGGTTTGCAACTGAAAAGACACTTTGTGTTCCCAACAAGATAGGTGAAGAACGGCTATCACACACACTAATCTCTCAGAACTGAGCATGTGGAGAGACGTTCGTTCATCTAGCACAAAAGGAACGGGTTGCAGGAGAAACTTTTGCTCTGGTTTCTCAGTCTGTTTCCTAGTGCCGGTTTGAAGTTCCTGCAGTTTTCACTGTAAAACCGATTTGGAGTTAGTACCTCCCCATATATATGTATGGAGTGGAGTTTGCAACTGAAAAGAAACTTTGTGTTCCCAACAAGCTAGGTGAAGGACGGCTTTCACACACACTTATCTCTCAGAACTGAGCATGTGGAGAGACGTTCGTTCATCTAGCACAAAGGGAACGGGTTGCAGGCGAAACTTTTACTCTGGTTTCTCAGTCTGTTTCCTAGTGCCGGTTTGAAGTTCCTGCAGTTTTCACTGTAAAACCGAGTTGGATCTAGTACCTCCCCATATATATGTATGGAGTGGAAATTGCAACTGAAAAGACACTTTGTGTTCCCAACAAGATAGGTGAAGGACGGCTTTCACACACACTTATCTCTCAGAACTGAGCATGTGGAGAGACGTTCATTCATCTAGCACAAAGGGAAGGGGTTGCAGGAGAAACTTTTACTCTGGTTTCTCAGTCTGTTTCCTAGTGCCGTTTTGAAGTTCCTGCAGTTTTCACTGTAAAACCGAGTTGGAGCTAGTACCTCCACATATATATGTATGGATTGGAGTTTGCAACTGAAAAGAAACTTTGTGTTCCCAACAACCTAGTTGAATGACGGCTTTCACACACACATATCTCTCAGAACTGAGCATGTGGAGAGACGTTCGTTCATCTAGCACAAAGGGAACGGGTTGCAGGGGAAACTTTTACTCTGGTTTCTCAGTCTGTTTCCTAGTGCCGGTTTGAAGTTCCTGCAGTTTTCCCTGTAAAACCGAGTTGGAGCTAGTACCTCCCCATATATATGTATGGAGTGGAGTTTGCAACTGAAAAGAAACTTTGTGTTCCCAACAAGCTAGGTGAAGGACGGCTTTCACACACACTTATCACTCAGAACTGAGCATGTGGAGAGACGTTCGTTCATCTAGCACAAAGGGAACGGGTTGCAGGAGAAACTTTTACTCTGGTTTCTCAGTCTGTTTCCTAGTGCCGGTTTGAAGTTCCTGCAGTTTTCAGTGTAAAACCGAGTTGGAGCTAGTACCTCCCCATATATATGTATGGAGTGGAGTTTGCAACTGAAAAGAAACTTTGTGTTCCCAACAAGCTAGGTGAAGGACGGCTTTCACACACACTTATCTCTCAGAACTGAGCATGTGGAGAGACGTTCGTTCATCTAGCACAAAGGGAACGGGTTGCGGGGAAACATTTACTCTGGTTTCTCAGTCTGTTTCCTAGTGCCGGTTTGAAGTTCCTGCAGTTTTCAGTGTAAAACCGAGTTGGAGCTAGTACCTCCCCATATATATGTATGGAGTGGAGTTTGCAACTGAAAAGAAACTTTGTGTTCCCAACAAGCTAGGTGAAGGACGGCTTTCACACACACTTATCTCTCAGAACTGAGCACGTGGAGAGACGTTCGTTCATCTAGCACAAAGGGAACGGGTTGCAGGAGAAACTTTTACTCTGGTTTCTCAGTATGTTTCCTAGTGCCGGTTTGAAGTTCCTTCAGTTTTCACTGTAAAACAGAGTTGGAGTTAGTACCTCCCCATATATATGTATGGAGTGGAGTTAGCAACTGAAAAGAAACTTAGTGTTCCCAACAAGCTAGGTGAAGGACGTCTTTCACACACACTTATCTCTCAGAACTGAGCATGTGGAGAGACTTTCGTTCATCTAGCACAAAGGGAACGGGTTGCAGGAGAAACTTTTACTCTGGTTTCTCAGTCTGTTTCCTAGTGCCGGTTTGAAGTTCCTGCAGTTTTCACTGTAAAACCGATTTGGAGCTAGTACCTCCCCATATATATGTATGGAGTGGAGTTTGCAACTTAAAAGTAACTTTGTGTTCCCAACAAGCTAGGTGAAGGACGGCTTTCACACACACTAATCTCTCAGAACTGAGCATGTGGAGAGACGTTCATTCATCTAGCACAAAGGGAAGGGGTTGCAGGAGAAACTTTTACTCTGGTTTCTCAGTCTGTTTCCTAGTGCCGGTTTGAAGTTCCTGCAGTTTTCACTGTAAAACCGATTTGGAGCTAGTACCTCCCCATATATATGTATGGAGTGGAGTTTGCAACTGAAAAGACACTTTGTGTTCCCAACAAGCTAGGTGAAGGACGGCTTTCACACACACTTATCTCTCAGAACTGAGCATGTGGAGAGACGTTCATTCATCTAGCACAAAGGGAAGGGGTTGCAGGAGAAACTTTTACTCTGGTTTCTCAGTCTGTTTCCTAGTGCCGGTTTGAAGTTCCTGCAGTTTTCACTGTAAAACCGAGTTGGAGCTAGTACCTCCCCATATATATGTATGGAGTGGAGTTTGCAACTGAAAAGAAACTTTGTGTTCCCAACAAGCTAGTTGAATGACGGCTTTCACACACACATATCTCTCAGAACTGAGCATGTGGAGAGACGTTCGTTCATCTAGCACAAAGGGAACGGGTTGCAGGGGAAACATTTACTCTGGTTTCTCAGTCTGTTTCCTAGTGCCGGTTTGAAGTTCCTGCAGTTTTCACTGTAAAACCGAGTTGGAGCTAGTACCTCCCCATATATATGTATGGAGTGGAGTTTGCAACTGAAAAGAAACTTTGTGTTCCCAACAAGCTAGTTGAATGACGGCTTTCACACACACATATCTCTCAGAACTGAGCATGTGGAGAGACGTTCGTTCATCTAGCACAAAGGGAACGGGTTGCAGGGGAAACATTTACTCTGGTTTCTCAGTCTGTTTCCTAGTGCCGGTTTGAAGTTCCTGCAGTTTTCACTGTAAAACCGAGTTGGAGCTTGTACCTCCCCATATATATGTATGGAGTGGAGTTTGCAACTGAAAAGACACTTTGTGTTCCCAACAAGCTAGGTGAAGGACGGCTTTCACACACACTTATCTCTCAGAACTGAGCATGTGGAGAGACGTTCATTCATCTAGCACAAAGGGAAGGGGATTCAGGAGAAACTTTTACTCTGGTTTCTCAGTCTGTTTCCTAGTGCCGGTTTGAAGTTCCTGCAGTTTTCACTGTAAAACCGAGTTGGAGCTAGTACCTCCCCATATATATGTATGGAGTGGAGTTTGCAACTGAAAAGAAACTTTGTGTTCCCAACAAGCGAGGTGAAGGACGGCTTTCACACACACTTATCACTCAGAACTGAGCATGTGGAGAGACGTTCGTTCATCTAGCACAAAGGGAACGGGTTGCAGGAGAAACTTTTACTCTGGTTTCTCAGTCTGTTTCCTAGTGCCGGTTTGAAGTTCCTGCAGTTTTCACTGTAAAACCGATTTGGAGCTAGTACCTCCCCATATATATGTATGGAGTGGAGTTTGCAACTTAAAAGAAACTTTGTGTTCCCAACAAGCTAGGTGAAGGACGGCTTTCACACACACTTATCTCTCAGAACTGAGCATGTGGAGAGACGTTAATTCATCTAGCACAAAGGGAAGGGGTTGCAGGAGAAACTTTTACTCTGGTTTCTCAGTCTGTTTCCTAGTGCCGGTTTGAAGTTCCTGCAGTTTTCACTGTAAAACCGATTTGGAGCTAGTACCTCCCCATATAAATGTATGGAGTGGAGTTTGCAACTGAAAAGACACTTTGTGTTCCCAACAAGCTAGGTGAAGGACGGCTTTCACACACACTTATCTCTCAGAACTGAGCATGTGGAGAGACGTTCATTCATCTAGCACAAAGGGAAGGGGTTGCAGGAGAAACTTTTACTCTGGTTTCTCAGTCTGTTTCCTAGTGCCGGTTTGAAGTTCCTGCAGTTTTCACTGTAAAACCGAGTTGGAGCTAGTACCTCCCCATATATATGTATGGAGTGGAGTTTGCAACTGAAAAGAAACTTTGTGTTCCCAACAAGCGAGGTGAAGGACGGCTTTCACACACACTTATCACTCAGAACTGAGCATGTGGAGAGACGTTCGTTCATCTAGCACAAAGGGAACGGGTTGCAGGAGAAACTTTTACTCTGGTTTCTCAGTCTGTTTCCTAGTGCCGGTTTGAAGTTCCTGCAGTTTTCACTGTAAAACCGATTTGGAGCTAGTACCTCCCCATATATATGTATGGAGTGGAGTTTGCAACTTAAAAGAAACTTTGTGTTCCCAACAAGCTAGGTGAAGGACGGCTTTCACACACACTTATCTCTCAGAACTGAGCATGTGGAGAGACGTTAATTCATCTAGCACAAAGGGAAGGGGTTGCAGGAGAAACTTTTACTCTGGTTTCTCAGTCTGTTTCCTAGTGCCGGTTTGAAGTTCCTGCAGTTTTCACTGTAAAACCGATTTGGAGCTAGTACCTCCCCATATAAATGTATGGAGTGGAGTTTGCAACTGAAAAGACACTTTGTGTTCCCAACAAGCTAGGTGAAGGACGGCTTTCACACACAATTATCTCTCAGAACTGAGCATGTGGAGAGACGTTCATTCATCTAGCACAAAGGGAAGGGGTTGCAGGAGAAACTTTTACTCTGGTTTCTCAGTCTGTTTCCTAGTGCCGGTTTGAAGTTCCTGCAGTTTTCACTGTAAAACCGATTTGGAGCTAGTACCTCCCCATATATATGTATGGAATGGAGTTTGCAACTGAAAAGAAACTTTGTGTTCCCAACAAGCTAGGTGAAGGACGGCTTTCACACACACTTATCTCTCAGAACTGAGCATGTGGAGAGATGTTCGTTCATCTAGCACAAAGGGAACGGGTTGCAGGAGAAACTTTTACTATGGTTTCTCAGTCTGTTTCCTAGTGCCTGTTTGAAGTTCCTGCAGTTTTCACTGTAAAACCGATTTGGAGCTAGTACCTCCCCATATATATGTATGGAGTGGAGTTTGCAACTTAAAAGAAACTTTGTGTTCCCAACAAGCTAGGTGAAGGACGGCTTTCACACACACTTATCTCTCAGAACTGAGCATGTGGAGAGACGTTCATTCATCTAGCACAAAGGGAAGGGGTTGCAGGAGAAACTTTTACTCTGGTTTCTCAGTCTGTTTCCTAGTGCCGGTTTGAAGTTCCTGCAGTTTTCACTGTAAAACCGATTTGGAGCTAGTACCTCCCCATATATATGTATGGATTGGAGTTTGCAACTGAAAAGACACTTTGTGTTCCCAACAAGCTAGGTGAAGGACGGCTTTCACACACACTTATCTCTCAGAACTGAGCATGTGGAGAGACGTTCATTCATCTAGCACAAAGGGAAGGGGTTGCAGGAGAAACTTTTACTCTGGTTTCTCAGTCTGTTTCCTAGTGCCGGTTTGAAGTTCCTGCAGTTTTCACTGTAAAACCGAGTTGGAGCTAGTACCTCCACATATATATGTATGGATTGGAGTTTGCAACTGAAAAGAAACTTTGTGTTCCCAACAAGCTAGTTGAATGACGGCTTTCACACACACATATCTCTCAGAACTGAGCATGTGGAGAGACGTTCGTTCATCTAGCACAAAGGGAACGGGTTGCAGGGGAAACATTTACTCTGGTTTCTCAGTCTGTTTCCTAGAGCCGGTTTGAATTTCCTGCAGTTTTCACTGTAAAACCGATTTGGAGCTAGTACCTCCCCATATATATGTATGGAGTGGAGCTTGCAACTGAAAAGAAACTTTGTGTTCCCAACAAGCTAGGTGAAGGACGGCTTTCACACACACTTATCTCTCAGAACTGAGCATGTGGAGAGACTTTCGTTCATCTAGCACAAAAGGAACGGGTTGCAGGAGAAACTTTTACTCTGGTTTCTCAGTCTGTTTCCTAGTGCCGGTATGAAATTCCTGCAGTTTTCCCTGTAAAACCGATTTGGAGTTAGTACCTCCCCATATATATGTATGGAGTGGAGTTTGCAACTGAAAAGAATCTTTGTGTTCCCAACAAGCTAGGTGAAGGACGGCTTTCACACACACTTATCTCTCAGAACTGAGCATGTGGAGAGACGTTCATTCATCTAGCACAAATGGAAGGGGTTGCAGGAGAAACTTTTACTCTGGTTTCTCAGTCTGTTTCCTAGTGCCGGTTTTTAAGTTCCTGCAGTTTTCACTGTAAAACCGATTTGGAGCTAGTACCTCCCCATATATATGTATGGAATGGAGTTTGCAACTGAAAAGAAACTTTGTGTTCCCAACAAGCTAGGTGAAGGACGGGTTTCACACACACTTATCTCTCAGAACTGAGCATGTGGAGAGACGTTCGTTCATCTAGCACAAAGGGAACGGGTTGCAGGAGAAACTTTTACTCTGGTTTCTCAGTCTGTTTCCTAGTGCCGGTTTGAAGTTCCTGCAGTTTTCACTGTAAAACCGAGTTGGAGCTAGTACCTCCCCATATATATGTATGGATTGGAATTTGCAACTGAAAAGAAACTTAGTGTTCCCAACAAGCTAGGTGAAGGACGGCTTTCACACACACTTATCTCTCAGAACTGAGCATGTGGAGAGACGTTCGTTCATCTAGCACAAAGGGAACGGGTTGCAGGAGAAACTTTTACTCTGGTTTCTCAATCTGTTTCCTAGTGCCGGTTTGAAGTTCCTGCAGTTTTCACTGTAAAACCGAGTTGGAGCTAGTACCTCCCCATATATATGTATGGAGTGGAGTTTGCAACTGAAAAGAAACTTTGTGTTCCCAACAAGCTAGGTGAAGGACGGCTTTCACACACACTTATCTCTCAGAACTGAGCATGTGGAGAGATGTTCGTTCATCTAGCACAAAGGGAACGGGTTGCAGGAGAAACTTTTACTCTGGTTTCTCAGTCTGTTTCCTAGTGCCGGTTTGAAGTTCCTGCAGTTTTCACTGTAAAACCGATTTGGAGCTAGTACCTCCCCATATATATGTATGGAGTGGAGTTTGCAACTGAAAAGAAACTTTGTGTTCCCAACAAGCTAGGTGAAGGACGGCTTTCACACACACTTATCTCTCAGAACTGAGCATGTGGAGAGACGTTCGTTCATCTAGCACAAATGGAACGTGTTGCAGGAGAAACTTTTACTCTGGTTTCTCAGTCTGTTTCCTAGTGCCGGTTTGAAGTTCCTGCAGTTTTCCCTGTAAAACCGATTTGGAGTTAGTACCTCCCCATATATATGTATGGAGTGGAGTTTGCAACTGAAAAGACACTTTGTGTTCCCAACAAGCTAGGTGAAGGACGGCTTTCACACACACTTATCTCTCAGAACTGAGCATGTGGAGAGACGTTCATTCATCTAGCACAAAGGGAAGGGGTTGCAGGAGAAACTTTTAATCTGGTTTCTCAGTCTGTTTCCTAGTGCCGGTTTTTAAGTTCCTGCAGTTTTCACTGTAAAACAGATTTGGAGCTAGTACCTCCCCATATATATGTATGGAATGGAGTTTGCAACTGAAAAGAAACTTTGTGTTCCCAACAAGCTAGCTGAAGGACGGCTTTCACACACACTTATCTCTCAGAACTGAGCATGTGGAGAGACTTTCGTTCATCTAGCACAAAGGGAACGGGTTGCAGGAGAAACTTTTACTCTGGTTTCTCAGTCTGTTTCCTAGTGCCGGTTTGAAGTTCCTGCAGTTTTCACTGTAAAACCGAGTTGGAGCTAGTACCTCCCCATATATATGTATGGATTGGAATTTGCAACTGAAAAGAAACTTAGTGTTCCCAACAAGCTAGGTGAAGGACGGCTTTCACACACACTTATCTCTCAGAACTGAGCATGTGGAGAGACGTTCGTTCATCTAGCACAAAGGGAACGGGTTGCAGGAGAAACTTTTACTCTGGTTTCTCAATCTGTTTCCTAGTGCCGATTTGAATTTCCTGCAGTTTTCACTGTAAAACCGAGTTGGAGCTAGTACCTCCCCATATATATGTATGGAGTGGGGTTTGCAACTGAAAAGACACTTTGTGTTCCCAACAAGATAGGTGAAGAACGGCTATCACACACACTAATCTCTCAGAACTGAGCATGTGGAGAGACGTTCGTTCATCTAGCAGAAAAGGAACGGGTTGCAGGAGAAACTTTTGCTCTGGTTTCTCAGTCTGTTTCCTAGTGCCGGTTTGAAGTTCCTGCAGTTTTCACTGTAAAACCGATTTGGAGTTAGTACCTCCCCATATATATGTATGGAGTGGAGTTTGCAACTGAAAAGAAACTTTGTGTTCCCAACAAGCTAGGTGAAGGACGGCTTTCACACACACTTATCTCTCAGAACTGAGCATGTGGAGAGACGTTCGTTCATCTAGCACAAAGGGAACGGGTTGCAGGCGAAACTTTTACTCTGGTTTCTCAGTCTGTTTCCTAGTGCCGGTTTGAAGTTCCTGCAGTTTTCACTGTAAAACCGAGTTGGATCTAGTACCTCCCCATATATATGTATGGAGTGGAAATTGCAACTGAAAAGACACTTTGTGTTCCCAACAAGATAGGTGAAGGACGGCTTTCACACACACTTATCTCTCAGAACTGAGCATGTGGAGAGACGTTCATTCATCTAGCACAAAGGGAAGGGGTTGCAGGAGAAACTTTTACTCTGTTTTCTCAGTCTGTTTCCTAGTGCCGTTTTGAAGTTCCTGCAGTTTTCACTGTAAAACCGAGTTGGAGCTAGTACCTCCACATATATATGTATGGATTGGAGTTTGCAACTGAAAAGAAACTTTGTGTTCCCAACAACCTAGTTGAATGACGGCTTTCACACACACATATCTCTCAGAACTGAGCATGTGGAGAGACGTTCGTTCATCTAGCACAAAGGGAACGGGTTGCAGGGGAAACTTTTACTCTGGTTTCTCAGTCTGTTTCCTAGTGCCGGTTTGAAGTTCCTGCAGTTTTCCCTGTAAAACCGAGTTGGAGCTAGTACCTCCCCATATATATGTATGGAGTGGAGTTTGCAACTGAAAAGAAACTTTGTGTTCCCAACAAGCTAGGTGAAGGACGGCTTTCACACACACTTATCACTCAGAACTGAGCATGTGGAGAGACGTTCGTTCATCTAGCACAAAGGGAACGGGTTGCAGGAGAAACTTTTACTCTGGTTTCTCAGTCTGTTTCCTAGTGCCGGTTTGAAGTTCCTGCAGTTTTCAGTGTAAAACCGAGTTGGAGCTAGTACCTCCCCATATATATGTATGGAGTGGAGTTTGCAACTGAAAAGAAACTTTGTGTTCCCAACAAGCTAGGTGAAGGACGGCTTTCACACACACTTATCTCTCAGAACTGAGCATGTGGAGAGACGTTCGTTCATCTAGCACAAAGGGAACGGGTTGCGGGGAAACATTTACTCTGGTTTCTCAGTCTGTTTCCTAGTGCCGGTTTGAAGTTCCTGCAGTTTTCACTGTAAAACCGAGTTGGAGCTAGTACCTCCCCATATATATGTATGGAGTGGAGTTTGCAACTGAAAAGAAACTTTGTGTTCCCAACAAGCTAGGTGAAGGACGGCTTTCACACACACTTATCTCTCAGAACTGAGCACGTGGAGAGACGTTCGTTCATCTAGCACAAAGGGAACGGGTTGCAGGAGAAACTTTTACTCTGGTTTCTCAGTATGTTTCCTAGTGCCGGTTTGAAGTTCCTTCAGTTTTCACTGTAAAACAGAGTTGGAGTTAGTACCTCCCCATATATATGTATGGAGTGGAGTTAGCAACTGAAAAGAAACTTAGTGTTCCCAACAAGCTAGGTGAAGGACGTCTTTCACACACACTTATCTCTCAGAACTGAGCATGTGGAGAGACTTTCGTTCATCTAGCACAAAGGGAACGGGTTGCAGGAGAAACTTTTACTCTGGTTTCTCAGTCTGTTTCCTAGTGCCGGTTTGAAGTTCCTGCAGTTTTCACTGTAAAACCGATTTGGAGCTAGTACCTCCCCATATATATGTATGGAGTGGAGTTTGCAACTTAAAAGTAACTTTGTGTTCCCAACAAGCTAGGTGAAGGACGGCTTTCACACACACTAATCTCTCAGAACTGAGCATGTGGAGAGACGTTCATTCATCTAGCACAAAGGGAAGGGGTTGCAGGAGAAACTTTTACTCTGGTTTCTCAGTCTGTTTCCTAGTGCCGGTTTGAAGTTCCTGCAGTTTTCACTGTAAAACCGATTTGGAGCTAGTACCTCCCCATATATATGTATGGAGTGGAGTTTGCAACTGAAAAGACACTTTGTGTTCCCAACAAGCTAGGTGAAGGACGGCTTTCACACACACTTATCTCTCAGAACTGAGCATGTGGAGAGACGTTCATTCATCTAGCACAAAGGGAAGGGGTTGCAGGAGAAACTTTTACTCTGGTTTCTCAGTCTGTTTCCTAGTGCCGGTTTGAAGTTCCTGCAGTTTTCACTGTAAAACCGAGTTGGAGCTAGTACCTCCCCATATATATGTATGGAGTGGAGTTTGCAACTGAAAAGAAACTTTGTGTTCCCAAAAAGCAAGGTGAAGGACGGCTTTCACACACACTTATCTCTCAGAACTGAGCATGAGGAGAGACGTTCGTTCATCTAGCACAAAGGGAAAGGGTTGCATGAGAAACTTTTACTCTGGTTTCTCAGTCTGTTTCCTAGTGCCGGTTTGAAGTTCCTGCAGTTTTCACTGTAAAACCGGGTTGGAGCTAGTACCTCCCCATATATATGTATGGAGTGGAGTTTGCAACTGAAAAGAAACTTTGTGTTCCCAACAAGCTAGGTGAAGGACGGCTTTCACACACCTAACTCTCAGAACTGAGCATGTGGAGAGTCGTTCGTTCATCTAGCACAAAGGGAAAGGGTTGCAGGAGAAACTTTCACTCTGTTTCTCAGTCTGTTTCCTAGTGCCGGTTTGAAGTTCCTGCAGTTTTCACTGTAAAACCGAGTTGGAGCTAGTACCTCCTCATATATATGTATGGAGTGGAGTTTGCAACTGAAAAGAAACTTTGTGTTCCCAAAAAGCTAGGTGAAGGACGGCTTTCACACACACTTATCTCTCAGAACTGAGCATGTGGAGAGTCGTTCGTTCATCTAACACAAAGGGAACGGGTTGCAGGGGAAACTATTACTCTGGTTTCTCAGTCTGTTTCCTAGTGCCGGTTTGAAGTTCCTGCAGTTTTCACTGTAAAACCGGGTTGGAGCTAGTACCTCTCCATATATATGTATGGAGTGGAGTTTGCAACTGAAAAGAAACTTTGTGTTCCCAAAAAGCTAGGTGAAAGTCGGCTTTCACACACTTATCTCTCAGAACTGAGCATGTGGAGAGTCGTTCGTTCATCTAGCACAAAGGGAACGGGTTGCAGGAGTAACTTTCACTCTGTTTCTCAGTCTGTTTCCTAGTGCCGGTTTGAAGTTCCTGCAGTTTTCACTGTAAAAGCGGTTTGGAGCTTGTACCTCCCCATATATATGTATGGAGAGGTGTTTGCAACTGAAAAGAAACTTTGTGTTCCGAACAAGCTAGGTGAAGGATGGCTTTCACACACACTTATCTCTCAGAACTGAGCAAGTGGAGAGACGTTCGTTCATCTAGTACAAAGGGAACGGGTTGCAGGAGAAACTTTTACTCTGGTTTCTCAGTCTGTTTCCTAGTGCCTGTTGAAAGTTCCTGCAGATTTCACTGTAAAACCGATTTGGAGCTTGTACCTCCCCATATATATGTATGGATTGGAGTTTGCAACTGAAAAGAAACTTTGTGTTCCCAACAAGCTAGGTGAAGGACGGCTTTCACACACACTTATCTCTCAGAACTGAGCATGTGGAGAGACGTTCGTTCATCTAGCACAAAGGGAACGGGTTGCAGGAGAAACTTTTACTATGGTTTCTCAGTCTGTTTCCTAGTGCCGGTTTGAAGGTCCTGCAGTTTTCACTATAAAAGCGAGTTGGAGCTTGTACCTCCCCATATATATGTATGGAGTGGAGTTTGCAACTGAAAAGAAACTTTGTGTTCCCAACAAGCTAGGTGAAGGACGGCTTTCACAAACACTTATCTCTCAGAACTGATCATGTGGAGAGACGTTCGTTCATCTAGCACAAAGGGAACGGGTTGCAGGAGAAACTTTTACTCTGGTTTCTCAGTCTGTTTCCTAGTGCCGGTTGAAAGTTCCTGCAATTTTCACTGTAAAACCGAATTGGAGCTTTTACCTCCCCATATATATGTATGGAGTGGAGTTTGCAACTGAAAAGAAACTTTGTGTTCCCAACAAGCTAGGTGAAGGACGGCTTTCACACACACTTATCTCTCAGAACTGAGCATGTGGAGAGACGTTCGTTCATCTAGCACAAAGGGAACGGGTTGCAGTAGAAACTTTTACTCTGGTTTCTCAGTCTGTTTCCTAGTTCCGGTTTGAAGTTCCTGCAGTTTTCACTGTAAAACCGAGTTGGAGCTAGTACTTCCCCATATATATGTATGGAGTGGAGTTTACAACTGAAAAGATTTTGTGTTCCCAACAAGATAGGTGAAGGACGGCTTTCACACACACTTATCTCTCAGAACTGAGCATGTGGAGAGTCGTTCGTTCATCTAACACAAAGGGAACGGGTTGCAGGGGAAACTATTACTCTGGTTTCTCAGTCTGTTTCCTAGTGCCGGTTTGAAGTTCCTGCAGTTTTCACTGTAAAACCGGGTTGGAGCTAGTACCTCCCCATATATATGTATGGAGTGGAGTTGGCAACTGAAAAGAAACTTTGTGTTCCCAACAAGCTAGGTGAAGGACGGCTTTCACACACACTTATCTCTCAGAACTGAGCATGTGGAGAGTCGTTCGTTCATCTAGCACAAAGGGAACGGGATGCAGGAGTAACTTTCACTCTGTTTCTCAGTCTGTTTCCTAGTGCCGGTTTGAAGTTCCTGCAGTTTTCACTGTAAAACCGAGTTGGAGCTAGTACCTCCCCATATATATGTATGGATAGGTGTTTGCAACTGAAAAGAAACTTTGTGTTCCGAACAAGCTAGGTGAAGGATGGCTTTCACACACACTTATCTCTCAGAACTGAGCATGTGGAGAGACGTTCGTTCATCTAGTACAAAGGGAACGGGTTGCAGGAGAAACTTTTACTCTGGTTTCTCAGTCTGTTTCCTAGTGCCGGTTGAAAGTTCCTGCAGTTTTCACTGTAAAACCGAGTTGGAGCTTGTACCTCCCCATATATATGTATGGATTGGAGTTTGCAACTGAAAAGAAACTTTGTGTTCCCAACAAGATAGGTGAAGGACGGCTTTCACACACACTTATCTCTCAGAACTGAGCATGTGGAGAGACGTTCGTTCATCTAGCACAAAGGGAACGGGTTGCAGGAGAAACTTTTACTCTGGTTTCTCAGTCTGTTTCCTAGTGCCGGTTTGAAGGTCCTGCAGTTTTCACTATAAAAGCGAGTTGGAGCTTGTACCTCCCCATATATATGTATGGAGTGGAGTTTGCAACTGAAAAGAAACTTTGTGTTCCCAACAAGCTAGGTGAAGGACGGCTTTCACACACACTTATCTCTGAGAACTGAGCATGTGGAGAGACGTTCGTTCATCTAGCACAAAGGGAACGGGTTGCAGGAGAAACTTTTACTCTGGTTTCTCAGTCTGTTTCCTAGTGCCGGTTGAAAGTTCCTGCAATTTTCACTGTAAAACCGAGTTGGAGCTTTTACCTCCCCATATATATGTATGGAGTGGAGTTTGCAACTGAAAAGAAACTTTGTGTTCCCAACAAACTAGGTGAAGGACGGCTTTCACACACACTTATCTCTCAGAACTGAGCATGTGGAGAGACGTTCGTTCATCTAGAACAAAAGGAACGGGTTGCAGGAGAAACTTTTACTCTGGTTTCTCAGTCTGTTTCCTAGTGCCGTTTTGAAGTTCCTGCAGTTTTCACTGTAAAACCGAGTTGGAGCTAGTACCTCCCCATATATATGTATGGAGTGGAGTTTACAACTGAAAAGAAATTTGTGTTCCCAACAAGATAGGTGAAGGACGGCTTTCACACACACTTATCTCTCAGAACAGAACATGTGGAGAGACGTTCGTTCATCTAGCACATAGGGAACGGTTTGCAGGAGAAACTTTTACTCTGGTCTCTCAGTCTGTTTCCTAGTGCCGGTTTGAAGTTCCTGCAGTTTTCACTGTAAAACCGAGTTGGAGCTACTACCTCCCCATATATATGTATGTAGTGGAGTTTGCAACTGAAAAGAAACTTTGTGTTCCCAACAAGCTAGGTGAAGGACGGCTTTCACACACACTTATCTCTCAGAACTGAGCATGTGGAGAGACTTTCGTTCACCTAGCACAAAGGGAACGGGTTGCAGGAGAAACTTTTACTCTGGTTTCTCAGTCTGTTTCCTAGTGCCGGTTTGAAGTTCCTGCAGTTTTCACTGTAAAACCGAGTTGGAGCTAGTACCTCCCCTTATATATTTATGGAGTGGAGTTTGCAACTGAAAAGAAACTTTGTGTTCCCAACAAGCTAGGTGAAGGACGGCTTTCACACACACTTATCTCTCAGAACTGAGCATGTGGAGAGACGTTCGTTCATCTAGCACAAAGGGAACGGGTTGCAGGAGAAAGTTTTACTCTGGTTTCTCATTCTTTTTCCTAGTGCCGGTTTGAAGTTCCTGCAGTTTTCACTGTAAAACCGAGTTGGAACTAGTACCTCCCCATATATATGTATGGAGTGGAGTTTGCAACTGAAAAGAAACTTTGTGTTCCCAACAAGCTAGGTGAAGGGCGGCTCTCACACACAATTATCTCTCAGAACTGAGCATGTGGAGAGACGTTCGTTCATCTAGAACAAAGGGAACGGGTTGCAGGAGAAACTTTTACTCTGGTTTCTAAGTCTGTTTCCTAGTGCCGGTTTGAAGTTCCTGCAGTTTTCACTGTAAAACCGGTTTGGAGCTAGTACCTCCCCATATATATGTATGGAGTGGAGTTTGCAACTGAAAAGAAACTTTGTGTTCCCAACAAGCTATGTGAAGGACGGCTTTCACAGACCTATCTCTCAGAACTGAGCATGTGGAGAGTCGTTCGTTCATCTAGCACAAAGGGAACGGGTTGCAGGAGAAACTTTCACTCTGTTTCTCAGTCTGTTTCCTAGTGCCGGTTAGAAGTTCCTGCAGTTTTCACTGTAAAACCGAGTTGGAGCTAGTACCACCCCATATATATGTATGGAGTGGAGTTTGCAACTGAAAAGAAACTATGTGTTCCCAAAAAGGTAGGTGAAAGACGGCTTTCACACACACTTATCTCTCAGAACTGAGCATGTGGAGAGTCGTTCGTTCATCTAACACAAAGGGAACGAGTTGCAGGGGAAACTTTTACTCTGGTTTCTCAGTCTGTTTCCTAGTGCCGGTTTGAAGTTCCTGCAGTTTTCACTGTAAAACCGGGTTGGAGCTAGTACCTCCCCATATATATGTATGGAGTGGAGTTTGCAACTGTAAAGAAACTTTGTGTTCCCAACAAGCAAGGTGAAGGACGGCTTTCACACACACTTATCTCTCAGAACTGAGCATGTGGAGAGACGTTCGTTCATCTAGCACAAAGGGAAAGGGTTGCAGGAGAAACTTTTACTCTGGTTTCTCAGTCTGTTTCCTAGTGCCGGTTTGAAGTTCCTGCAGTTTTCACTGTAAAACCGAGTTGGAGCTACTACCTCCCCATATATATGTATGGATTGGAGTTTGCAACTTTAAAGAAACTTTGTGTTCCCAACAAACAAGGTGAAGGACGGCTTTCACACACACTTATCTCTCAGAACTGAGCATGTGGAGAGACGTTCGTTCATCTAGCACAAAGGGAACGGGTTGCAGGAGAAACTTTTACTCTGGTTTCTCAGTCTGTTTCCTAGTGCCGGTTTGAAGTTCCTGCAGTTTTCACTGTAAAACCGAGTTGGAACTAGTACCTCCCCATATATATGTATGGAGTGGAGTTTGCAACTGAAAAGAAACTTTGTGTTCCCAACAAGCTAGGTGAAGGACGGCTCTCACACCCACTTATCTCTCAGAACTGAGCATGTGGAGAGACGTTCGTTCATCTAGCATAAAGGGAACGGTTTGCAGGGAAACATTTACTCTGGTTTCTCAGTCTGTTTCCTAGTGCCGGTTTGAAGTTCCTGCAGTTTTCACTGTAAAACCGAGTTGGAGCTAGTACCTCCCCATATATATGTATGGAGTGGAGTTTGCAACTGAAAAGAAACTTTGTGTTCCCAACAAGCTAGGTGAAGGACGGCTCTCACACACACTTATCTCTCAGAACTGAACATGTGGAGAGACGTTCGTTCATCTAGCACAAAGGGAACGGGTTGCAGGAGAAACTTTTACTCTGGTTTCTCAGTCTGTTTCCTAGTGCCGGTATGAAGTTCCTGCAGTTTTCACTGTAAAACCGGTTTGGAGCTAGTACCTCCCCATATATATGTATGGAGTGGAGTTTGCAACTGAAAAGAAACTTTGTGTTCCCAACAATCTAGGTGAAGGTCGGCTTTCACACACCTATCTCTCAGAACTGAGCATGTGGAGAGTCGTTCGTTCATCTAGCACAAAGGGAACGGGTTGCAGGAGAAACTTTCACTCTGTTTCTCAGTCTGTTTCCTAGTGCCGGTTTGAAGTTCCTGCAGTTTTCACTGTAAAACCGAGTTGGAGCTAGTACCTCCCCATATATATGTATGGAGTGGAGTTTGCAACTGAAAAGAAACTTTGTGTTCCCAAAAAGCTAGGTGAAGGACGGCTTTCACACACACTTATCTCTCAGAACTGAGCATGTGGAGAGTCGTTCGTTCATCTAACACAAAGGGAACGGGTTGCAGGGGAAACTTTTACTCTGGTTTCTCAGTCTGTTTCCTGGTGCCGGTTTGAAGTTCCTGCAGGTTTCACTGTAAAACCGGGTTGGAGCTAGTACCTCCCCATATATATGTATGGAGTGGAGTTTGCAACTGTAAAGAAACTTTGTGTTCCCAACAAGCAAGGTGAAGGACGGCTTTCACACACACTTATCTCTCAGAACTGAGCATGTGGAGAGACGTTCGTTCATCTAGCACAAAGGGAACGGGTTGCAGGAGAAACTTTTACTCTGGTTTCTCAGTCTGTTTCTTAGTGCCGGTTTGAAGTTCCTGCAGTTTTCACTGTAAAACCGAGTTGGAGCTAGTACCTCCCCATATATATGTATGGAGTGGAGTTTGCAACTGAAAAGAAACTTTGTGTTCCCAACAAGCTAGGTGAAGAACGGTTTCACACACACTTATCTCTCAGAACTGAGCATGTGGTGAGTCGTTCGTTCATCTAGAACAAAGGGAACGGGTTGCAGGGAAACTTTTACTCTGGTTTCTCAGTCTGTTTCCTAGTGCCCGTTTGAAGTTCCTGCAGTTTTCACTGTAAAACCGGTTTGGAGCTAGTACCTCCCCATATATATGTATGGAGTGGAGTTTGCAACTGAAAAGAAACTTTGTGTTCCCAACAAGCTAGGTGAAGGACGGCTTTCACACACCTATCTCTCCGAACTGAGCATGTGGAGAGTCGTTCGTTCATCTAGCACAAAGGGAACGGGATGCAGTAGAAACTTTCACTCTGTTTCTCAGTCTGTTTCCTAGTGCCGGTTTGAAGTTCCTGCAGTTTTCACTGTAAAACCGAGTTGGAGCTAGTACCTCCCCATATATATGTAGGGAGTGGAGTTTGCAACTGAAAAGAAACTTTGTGTTCCCAAAAAGCTAGGTGAAGGACGGCTTTCACACACACTTATCTCTCAGAACTGAGCATGTGGAGAGACGTTTGTTCATCTAGCACAAAGGGAACGGGTTGCAGGAGAAACTTTTACTCTGGTTTCTCAGTCTGTTTCCTAGTGCCGGTTTGAAGTTCCTGGAGTATTCACTGTAAAACCGATTTGGAGCTAGTACCTCCCCATATATATGTATGGAGTGGAGTTTGCAAGTGAAAAGAAACTATGTGTTCCCAACAAGCTAAGTAAAGTACGGTTTTCACACACACTTATCTCTCAGAACAGAGCATGTGGAGAGACTTTCGTTCATCTAGCACAAAGGGAACGGGTTGCAGGAGGAACTTTTACTCTGGTTTCTCAGTCTGTTTCCTAGTGCCGGTTTGAAGTTCCTGCAGTTTTCACTGTAAAACCGAGTTGGAGCTAGTACCTCCCCATATATATGTATGGAGTGGAGTTTGCAAGTGAAAATAAACTTTGTGTTCCCAACAAGCTAGGTGAAGGACGGCTTTCACACACACTTATCTCTCAGAACTGAGCATGTGGAGAGAGTTTCGTTCATGTAGCACAAAAGGAACGGGTTGCAGGAGGAACTTTTACTCTGGTTTCTCAGTCTGTTCCCTACTGCCGGTTTGAAGTTACTGCAGTTTCACTGTAAAACCGAGTTGGAACTAGGACCTCCCCATATATATTTATGGATTGGAGATTGCAAGTGAAAAGAAACTTTGTGTTCCAAAGAAGCTAGGTGAAGGACGGCTTTCACTGACACTTATCTCTGAAAACTGAGCATGTGGAGAGACGTTCGTTCATCTAGCACAAAGGGAACGGGTTGCAGGAGGAACTTTTACTCTGGTTTCTCAGTCTGTTTCCTAGTGCCGGTTTGAAGTTCCTGCAGTTTTCACTGTAAAACCGAGTTGGAGCTAGTACCTCCCCATATATATGTATAGAGTGGTGTTTGCAAGTGAAAAGAAACTTTGTGTTCCCAACATGCTAGGTGAAGGACGGCTTTCACACACACTTATCTCTCAGAACTGAGCATGTGGATAGACGTTTGTTCATGTAGCACAAATTGAACGGGTTGCAGGAGAAACTTTTACTCTGGTTTCTCAGTCTGTTTCCAAGTGCCGGTTTGAATTTCCTGCAGTTTTCAATGTAAAAGAGAGTTGGAGCTAGTACCTCCCCATATATATGTATGGAGTGGAGTTTGCAAGTGAAAAGACACTTTGTGTTCCCAACAAGCTAGGTGAAGGACGGGTTTCACACACTTATCTCTCAGAACTGAGCATGTGGAGAGACGTTCGTTCTTCTAGCACAAATGTAACGTGTTGCAGGAGGAACTTTTACTCTGGTTTCTCAGTCTGTTTCCTTCTGTCGGTTAGAAATTCCTGCAATTTTCACTGTAAAACCGAGTTGGAGCTAGTACTTCCCCATATATATGTATGGATTGGAGATTCCAAGTGAAAAGAAACTTTGTGTTCCAAAGAAGCTAGGTGAAGGACTGCTTTCACAGACACATATCTCTCAGAACTGAGCATGTGGAGAGACGTTCGTTCGTGTAGCACAAAGGGAACCGGTTGCAGGAGAAACTTTTACTCTGGTATCTCAGTCTGTTTCCAAGTGCCGGTTTGAAGGTCCTGCAGTTTTCAATGTAAAACCGAGTTGGAGCTAGTACCTCGCTATATATATGTATGGAGTGGAGTTTGCAAGTGAAAAGAAACTTTGTGTTCCCAAAAAGCTAGGTGAAGGACGGCTTTCACACTCAATTATCTCTCAGAACTGAGCATGTGGAGAGACGTTCGTTCATCTAGCACAAAGGGAACGGGTTGCAGGAGCAACTTTTCCTCTGGTTTCTCAGTCTGTTTCCTAGTGCCGGTTTGCAGTTCCTGCAGTTTTCACTGTAAAATTGAGTTGGAGTTAGTACCTCCCCATATATATGTATGGATTGGAGATTGCAAGTGAAAAGAAATTTGTGTTCCAAAAAAGCTAGGTGAAGGACTGTTTTCACAGACACTTATCTCTCAGAAATGAGCATGTGGAGAGACGTTCGTTCATGTAGCACAAAGGGAACGGGTTGCAGGAGAAACTTTTACTCTGGTTTCTCAGTCTGTTTCCTTCTGCCGGTTAGAATTTCCTGCAGTTTTCACTGTAAAATGGAGTTGGAGCTTGTACCTCCCCATATATATGTATGGATTGGAGATCGCAAGTGAAAAGAAACTTTGTGTTCCAAAGAAGCTAGGTGAAGGACGGCTTACACACTCAATTATCTCTCAGAACTGAGCATATGGAGAGACGTTCGTTCATCTAGCACAAATGGAACGGGCTGCAGGAGAAACTTTTACTCTGGTTTCTCAGTCTGTTTCCAAGTGCCGGTTTGAAGTTCCTGCAGTTTTCACTGTAAACCATGTTGGAGCTAGTACCTCCCCATATATATGTATGGAGTGGAGTTTGCAACTGAATAGAAACTTTGTGTTCCCAACAAGCTAGGTGAAGGACGGCTTTCACACACACTTATCTCTCAGAACTGAGCATGTGGAGAGACGTTCGTTCATCTAGCACAAAATGAACGGCTTGCAGGAGAAACTTTTAATCTGGTTTCTCAGTCTGTTTCCTAGTGCCGGTTGGACGTTCCTGCAGTTTTCACTATAAAACCGAGTTGGAGCTAGTACCTCCCCATATATATGTATGGAGTGGAGTTTGCAACTGAAAAGAAACTTTGTGTTCCCAAAAAGCTAGGTGAAGGACGGCTTTCACACTCAATTATCTCTCAGAACTGAGCATGTGGAGAGACGTTCGTTCATCTAGCACAAAGGGAACGGGTTGCAGGAGCAACTTTTCCTCTGGTTTCTCAGTCTGTTTCCTAGTGCCGGTTTGCAGTTCCTGCAGTTTTCACTGTAAAATTGAGTTGGAGTTAGTACCTCCCCATATATATGTATGGATTGGAGATTGCAAGTGAAAAGAAACTTTGTGTTCCAAAAAAGCTAGGTGAAGGACTGTTTTCACAGACACTTATCTCTCAGAAATGAGCATGTGGAGAGACGTTCGTTCATGTAGCTCAAAGGGAACGGTTTGCAGGAGAAACTTTTACTCTGGTTTCTCAGTCTGTTTCATTCTGCCGGTTAGAAGTTCCTGCAGTTTTCACTGTAAAATGGATTTGGAGCTTGTACCTCCCCATATATATGTATGGATTGGAGATCGCAAGTGGAAAGAAACTTTGTGTTCCAAAGAAGCTAGGTGAAGGACGGCTTTCACACTCAATTATCTCTCAGATCTGAGCATATGGAGAGACGTTCGTTCATCTAGCACAAAGGGAACGGGTTGCAGGAGGAACTTTTACTCTGGATTCTCAGTCTGTTTCCTAGTGCCGGTTTGAAGTTCCTGCAGTTTTCACTGTAAAACCGAGTTGGAGCTAGTACCTCCCCATATATATGTATAGAGTGGTGTTTGCAAGTGAAAAGAAACTTTGTGTTCCCAACATGCTAGGTGAAGGACGGCTTTCACACACACTTATCTCTCAGAACTGAGCATGTGGATAGACGTTCGTTCATGTAGCACAAATGGAACGGGTTGCAGGAGAAACTTTTACTCTGGTTTCTCAGTCTGTTTCCAAGTGCCGGTTTGAATTTCCTGCAGTTTTCAATGTAAAAGAGAGTTGGAGCTAGTACCTCCCCATATATATGTATGGAGTGGAGTTTGCAAGTGAAAAGAAACTTTGTGTTCCCAACAAGCTAGGTGAAGGACTGCTTTCACACACACTTATCTCTCAGAACTGAGCATGTGGAGAGACGTTCGTTCTTCTAGCACAAATGTAACGTGTTGCAGGAGGAACTTTTACTCTGGTTTCTCAGTCTGTTTCCTTCTGTCGGTTAGAAATTCCTGCAATTTTCACTGTAAAACCGAGTTGGAGCTAGTACTACCCCATATATATGTATGGATTGGAGATTGCAAGTGAAAAGAAACTTTGTGTTCCAAAGAAGCTAGGTGAAGGACTGCTTTCACAGACACATATCTCTCAGAACTGAGCATGTGGAGAGACGTTCGTTCATGTAGCACAAAGGGAACGGATTGCAGGAGAAACTTTTACTCTGGTTTCTCAGTCTGTTTCCTACTGCCGGTTTGCAGTTCCTGCAGTTTTCACTGTAAAACCGAGTTGGTGTTAGTACATCCCCATATATATATATGGATTCCAGATTGCAAGTGAAAAGAAACTTTGTGTTCCAAAGAAGCTAGGTGAAGGACTGCTTTCACAGACACTTATCTCTCAGAACTGAGCATGTGGAGAGACGTTCGTTCATGTAGCACAAAGGGAACGGGTTTCAGGAGAAACTTTTACTCTGGTTTCTCAGTCTGTTTCCAAGTGCCGGTTTGAAGTTCCTGCAGTTTTCACTTTAAAACAGAGTTGGAGCTAATATCACCCCATATATTTGTATGGAGTGGATTTTGCAACTGAAAAGAAACTTTGTGTTCCCAACAAGTTAGGTGAAGGACGGCTTTCAAACACACTTATCTCTCAGAACTGAGCAAGTGAAGAGAAATTCGTTCATCTAGCACAAAGGGAACGGGTTGCAGGAGAAACTTTTACTCTGGTTTCTCAGTCTGTTTCCTAGTGCCGGTTTGAAGTTCCAGCAGTTTTCACTGTAAAACCGAGTTGGAGCTAGTACCTCCCCATATCAATGTATGGAGTGGAGTTTGCAAGTGAAAAGAAACTTTGTGTTCCCAAAAAGCTAGGTGAAGGACGGCTTTCACACACACTTTTCTCTCAGAACTGAGCATGTGGAGAAACGTTTGTTCATCTAGCACTAAGGGAACGGGTTGCAGGAGAAACTTTTCTCTGGTTTCTCAGTCTGTTTCCTACTACCGGTTTGAAGTTCCTGGAGTTTTCACTGTATAACCGAGTTGGAGCTAATACCTCCCCATATATATGTATGGAGTGGAGTTTGCAAGTGAAAAGAAACTTTGAGTTCCCAACATGCTATGTGAAGGACGGCTTTCACACACACTTATCTCTCAGAACTGTGCATGTGGAGAGACGTTCGTTCATCTAGCAAAAAGGGAACGGGTTGCTGGAGAAACTTTTACTCTGGTTTCTCAGTCTGTTTCCTAGTGCCGGTTTGAAGTTCCTGCAGTTTTCACTTTAAATCCGAGTTGGAGCTAGTACCTCCCAATATATATGTATGGAGTGGAGTTTGCAACTGAAAAGAAACTTTGTGTTCCCAACAAGCTAGGTGAAGGACTGCTTTCACAGACACCTATCTCTCAGAACTGAGCATGTGGAGAGACGTTCGTTCATCTAGCACAAAGGGAACGGGTTGCAGGAGGAACTTTTACTCTGGTTTCTCAGTCTGTTTCCTACTGCCGGTTTGCAGTTCCTGCACTTTTCACTGTAAAACCGAGTTGGAGTTAGTACCTCCCCATATATATGTATGGATTCGAGATTGCAAGTGAAAAGAAACTTTGTGTTCCAAAGAAGCTAGGTGAAGGACTGCTTTCACAGACAATTATCTCTCAGAACTGAGCATGTGGAGAGACGTTCGTTCATGTAGCACAAAGGGAACGGGTTGCAGGGGAAACTTTTACTCTGGTTTCTCAGTCTGTTTCCAAGTGCCGGTTTGAAGTTCCTGCAGTTTTCACTTTAAAACCGAGTTGGAGCTTGTACCTCCCCATATATATGTATGGACTGGAGATCGCAAGTGAAAAGAAATTTTGTGTTCCAAAGAAGCTAGGTGAAGGACGGCTTTCACACTCAATTATCTCTCAGAACTGAGCATATGGAGAGACGTTCGTTCATCTAGCACAAAGGGAACGGGCTGCAGGAGCAACTTTTACTCTGGTTTCTCAGTCTGTTTCCTAGTGCCGGTTTGAAGTTCCTGCAGTTTTCACTGTAAAACCGAGTTGGAGCTAGTACCTCCCCATATATATGTATAGAGTGGTGTTTGCAAGTGAAAAGAAACTTTGTGTTCCCAACATGCTAGGTGAAGGACGGCTTTCACACACACTTATCTCTCAGAACTGAGCATGTGGATAGACGTTCGTTCATGTAGCACAAATGGAACGGGTTGCAGGAGAAACTTTTACTCTGGTTTCTCAGTCTGTTTCCAAGTGCCGGTTTGAATTTCCTGCAGTTTTCATTGTAAAATAGTGTTGGAGCTAGTACCTCCCCATATATATGTATGGAGTGGAGTTTGCAAGTGAAAAGAATCTTTGTGTTCCCAACAAGCTAGGTGAAGAACGGGTTTCACACACACTTATCTCTCAGAACTGAGCATGTGGAGGGACGTTCGTTCATATTGCACAAAGGTAACGTGTTGCAGGAGGAACTTTTACTCTGGTTTCTCAGTCTGTTTCCTTCTGTCGGTTAGAAATTCCTGCAATTTTCACTGTAAAACCGAGTTGGAGCTAGTACTTCCCCATATATATGTATGGATTGGAGATTGCAAGTGAAAAGAAACTTTGTGTTCCAAAGAAGCTAGGTGAAGGACTGCTTTCAAAGACACATATCTTTCAGAACTGAGCATGTGGAGAGACGTTCGTTCATGTAGCACAAAGGGAACTGGTTGCAGGAGAAATTTTACTCTGGTATCTCAGTCTGTTTCCAAGTGCTGGTTTGAAGGTCCTGCTGTTTTCAATGTAAAACCGAGTTGGAGCTAGTACCTCCCTATATATATGTATGGAGTGGAGTTTGCAAGTGAAAAGAAACTTTGTGTTCCCAACAAGCTAGGTGAAGGACGGCTTTCACACTCAATTATCTCTCAGAACTGAGCATGTGGAGAGACGTTCGTTCATCTAGCACAAAGGGAACGGGTTGCAGGAGCAACTTTAATCTGGTTTCTCAGTCTGTTTCCTAGTGCCGGTTTGCAGTTCCTGCAGTTTTCACTGTAAAATTGAGTTGGAGTTAGTACCTCCTCATATATATGTATGGATTGGAGATTGCAAGTGAAAAGAAACTTTGTGTTCCAAAAAAGCTAGGTGAAGGACTGTTTTCACAGACACTTATCTCTCAGAAATGAACATGTGGAGAGACGTTCGTTCATGTAGCACAAAGGGAACGGGTTGCAGGAGAAACTTTTACTCTGGTTTCTCAGTCTGTTTCCAAGTGCCGGTATGAAGTTCCTGCAGTTTTCACTGTAAAACCGAGTTGGAGATAATACCACCCCATATATTTTTTTGGAGTGGATTTTGCAACTGAAAAGACACTTTGTGTTCCCAACAAGCTAGGTGATGGACGGCTTTCACACACAATTATCTCTCAGAACTGAGCATGTGGAGAGACGTTCGTTCATCTAGCACAAAGGGAACGGGTTGCAGGAGAAACTTTTACTCGGGTTTCTCAGTCTGTTTCCTAGTGCCAGTTTGAAGTTCCTGCAGTTTACACTGTAAAACCGAGTTGAAGCTAGTACCTCCCCATATATATTTATGGAGTGGAGTTTGCAACTTAAAAGATACTTTGTGTTCCCAACAAGCTGGGTGAAGTACGGCTTTCACACACACTTTTCTCTCAGAACTGAGCATGTGGAGAGACGTTCGTTCATCTAGCACAAAGGGAACGGGTTGCAGGAGAAACTTTTACTCTGGTTTCTCAATCTGTTTCCTAGTGCCGGTTTGAAGTTCCTGCAGTTTTCACTGAAAAACCGAGTTGGAGCTCGTACCTCCCCATATATATGTATGGAGTGGAGTTTGCAACTGAAAAGAAATTTTGTGTTCCCAACAAGCTAGGTGAAGGACGGCTTTCACACACACTTATCTCTCAGAACTGAGCATGTGGAGAGACGTTCGTTCATCTAGCACAATGGGAACAGGTTGCAGGAGAAACTTTTACTCTGGTTTCCCAGTCTGTTTCCTACTGCCGGTTTGAAGTTCCTGCAGTTTTCACTGTAAAACCGAGTTGGAGCTAATACCACCCCATATATTTGCATGGAGTGGAGTTTGCAACTGAAAAGAAACTTTGTGTTCCCAACAAGCTAGGTGAAGGACGGGTTTCACAGACACTTATCTCTCAGAACTGAGCATGTGGAGAGACGTTCGTTCATCTAGCACAAAGGGAACGGGTTGCAGGGGAAACTTTTTCTCTGGTTTCTCAGTCTGTTTCCTAGTGCCGGTTTGAAGTACTTGCAGATTTCTCTGTAAAACCGAGTTGGAGCTAGTACCTCCCCATATATATGTATGGATTGGAGATTGCAAGTGAAAAGAAACTTTGTGTTCCAAAGAAGCTAGGTGAAGTACTGCTTTCACAGACACATATCTCTCAAAACTGAGCATGTGGAGAGACGTTCGTTCATGTAGCACAAAGGGAACGGGTTGCAGGAGAAACTTTTACTCTGGTATCTCATTCTGTTTCCAAGTGCCGGTTTGAAGGTCCTGCAGTTTTCAATGTAAAACCGAGTTGGAGCTAGTACCTCCCTATATATATGTATGGAGTGGAATTTGCAAGTGAAAAGAAACTTTGTGTTCCAAAGAAGCTAGGTGAAGGACTGCTTTCACAGACACTTATCTCTCAGAAATGAGCATGTGGAGAGACGTTCGTTCATGTAGCACCAAGGAAACGGGTTGCAGGAGAAACTTTTACTCTGGTTTCTCAGTCTGTTTCCTAGTGCCGGTTTGCAGTTCCTGCAGTTTTCACTGTAAAATCGTGTTGGAGTTAGTACCTCCCCATATATATGTATAGATTGGAGATTGCAAGTGAAAAGAAACTTTGTGTTCCAAAGAAGCTAGGTGAAGGACTGCTTTCACAGACACTTATCTCTCAGAAATGAGCATGTGGAGAGACGTTCGTTCATGTAGCACAAAGGGAACGGGTTGCAGGGAAACTTTTACTTTGGTTTCTCAGTCTGTTTCCAAGGGCCGGTTTGAAGTTCCTGCAGTTTTCACTGTAAAACCGAGTTGGAGATAATACCACTCCATATATTTGTATGGAGTGGATTTTGCAACTGAAAAGAAACTTTGTGTTCCCAACAAGCTAGGTGAAGGACGGCTTTCACACACACTTATCTCTCAGAACTGAGCATGTGGAGAGACGTTCGTTCATCTAGCACAAACGGAACGGGTTGCAGGATAAACTTTTACTCTGGTTTCTCAGTCTGTTTCCTAGTGCCAGTTTGAAGTTCCTGCAGTTTACACTGTAAAACCGAGTTGGAGCTAGTACCTCCCCATATATATTTATGGAGTGGAGTTTGCAACTGAAAAGATACTTTGTGTTCCCAACAAGCTGGGTGAAGTACGGCTTTCACACACACTTTTCTCTCAGAACTGAGCATGTGGAGAGACGTTTGTTCATCTAGCACAAAGGGAACGGGTTTCAGGAGAAACTTTTACTCTGGTTTCTCAGTCTGTTTCCTAGTGCCGGTTTGAAGTTCCTGGAGATTTCACTGCAAAACCGAGTTGGAGCTAGTACCTCCCCATATATATGTATGGAGTGGAGTTTGCAAGTGAAAAGAAACTTTGTGTTCCCCACATGCTAGGTGAAGGACGGCTTTCACACACACTTATCACTCAGAACTGAGCATGTGGAGAGACGTTCGTTCATCTAGCACAAAGGGAACGGGTTGCAGGAGCAACTTTTACTCTGGTTTCTCAGTCTGTTTCCTAGTGCCGGTTTGAAGTTCCTGCAGTTTACACTGTAAAACCGTGTTGGAGCTAGTACCTCCCCATATATATTTATGGAGTGGAGTTTGCAACTGAAAAGATACTTTGTGTTCCCAACAAGCTGGTTGAAGTACGGCTTTCACACACACTTTTCTCTCAGAACTGAGCATGTGGAGAGACGTTTGTTCATCTAGCACAAAAGGAACGGGTTGCAGGAGAAACTTTTACTCTGGTTTCTCAGTCTGTTTCCTAGTGCCGGTTTGAAGTTCCTGGAGTTTTCACTGTAAAACCGAGTTGGAGCTAGTACCTCCCCATATATATGTATGGAGTGGAGTTTGCAAGTGAAAAGAAACTTTGTGTTCCCCACATGCTAGGTGAAGGACGGCTTTCACACACACTTATCTCTTAGAACTGAGCATGTGGAGAGACGTTCGTTCATCTAGCAAAAAGGGAAAGGTTTGCAGGAGAAACTTTTACTCTGGTTTCTCAGTCTGTTTCTTAGTGCCGGTTTGAAGTTCTTCCAGTTTTCACTGTAAAACCGAGTTGGAGCTCGTACCTCCCCATATATATGTATGGAGTGGAGTTTGCAACTGAAAAGAAATTTTGTGTTCCCAACAAGCTAGTTGAAGGACGGCATTCACACACACTTATCTCTCAGAACTGAGCATGTGGAGAGACGTTCGTTCATCTAGCACAAAGGAACGGGTTGCAGGAGAAACTTTTACTCTGGTTTCTCAGTCTGTTTCCTAGTGCCGGTTTGAAGTTCCTGCAGTTTACACTGTAAAACCGAGTTGGAGCTAGTACCTCCCCATATATATTTATGGAGTGGAGTTTGCAACTGACAAGATACTTTGTGTTCCCAACAAGCTGGGTGAAGTACGGTTTTCACACACACTTTTCTCTCAGAACTGAGCATGTGGAGAGACGTTTGTTCATCTAGCACAAAGGGAACGGGTTGCAGGAGAACCTTTTACTCTGGTTTCTCAGTCTGTTTCCTAGTGCCGGTTTGAAGTTCCTGGAGTTTTCACTGTAAAACCGAGTTGGAGCTAGTACCTCCCCATATATATGTATGGAGTGGAGTTTGCAAGTGAAAAGAAACTTTGTGTTCCCCACATGCTAGGTGAAGGACGGCTTTCACACACACTTATCTCTTAGAACTGAGCATGTGGAGAGACGTTCGTTCATCTAGCAAAAAGGGAAAGGTTTGCAGGAGAAACTTTTACTCTGGTTTCTCAGTCTGTTTCTTAGTGCCGGTTTGAAGTTCTTCCAGTTTTCACTGTAAAACCGAGTTGGAGCTCGTACCTCCCCATATATATGTATGGAGAGGAGTTTGCAACTGAAAAGAAATTTTGTGTTCCCAACAAGCTGGTTGAAGGACGGCTTTCACACACACTTATCTCTCAGAACTGAGCATGTGGAGAGACGTTCGTTCATCTAGCACAATGGGAACAGTTTGCAGGAGAAACTTTTACTCTGGTTTCCCAGTCTGTTTCCTAGTGCCGGTTGGAAGTTCCTGCAGTTTTCACTGTAAAACCGAGTTGGAGATAATACCACCCCATATATTTGTATGGAGTGGATTTTGCAACTGAAAAGAAACTTTGTGTTCCCAACAAGCTAGGTGAAGGACGGCTTTCACACACACTTTTCTCTCAGAACTGAGCATGTGGAGAGACGTTCGTTCATCTAGCACAAAGGGAACGGGTTGCAGGAGCAACTTTTACTCTGGTTTCTCAGTCTGTTTCCTAGTGCCGGTGTGCAGTTCCTGCAGTTTTCACTGTAAAACCGAGTTGGAGCTAGTACATCCCCATATATATGTATGGATTGGAGATTGCAAGTGAAAAGAAACTTTGTGTTCCAAAGAAGCTAGGTGAAGGACTGCTTTCACAGACACTTATCTCTCAGAACTGAGCATGTGGAGAGACGTTCGTTCATGTAGCACAAAGGGAACGGGTTGCAGGAGAAACTTTTACTGTGGTATCTCAGTCTGTTTCCAAGTGCCGGTATGAAGGTCCTGCAGTTTTCACTGTAAAACCGAGTTGGAGGTAATACCACACCATATATTTGTATGGAGTGGAGTTTGCAAGTGAAAAGAAACTTTGTGTTCCCAACAAGCTAAGTGAAGTACGGCTTTCACACTCACTTTTCTCTCAGAACTGAGCATGTGGAGAGACGTTCGTTCATCTAGCACAAAGGGAACGGGTTTCAGGAGAAACTTTTACTCTGGTTTCTCAGTCTGTTTCCTACTGCCGGTTTGAAGTACCTGGAGATTTCACTGTAAAACCGAGTTGGAGCTAGTACCTCCCCATATATATGTATGGAGTGGAGTTTGCAAGTGAAAAGAAACTTTGTGTTCCCCACATGCTAGGTGAAGGACGGCTTTCACACACAATTATCTCTCAGAACTGAGCATGTGGAGAGACGTTCGTTCATCTAGCAAAAAGGGAAAGGGTTGCAGGAGAAACTTTTTCTCTGGTTTCTCAGTCTGTTTCTTAGTGCCGGTTTGAAGTTCTTCCAGTTTACACTGTAAAACCGAGTTGGAGCTCGTACCTCCCCATATATATGTATGGAGTGGGGTTTGCAACTGAAAAGAAATTTTGTGTTCCCAACAAGCTAGTTGAAGGACGGCCTTCACACACACTTATCTCTCAGAACTTAGCATGTGGAGAGACGTTCGTTCATCTAGCACAAAAGGAACGGGCTGCAGGAGGAACTTTTACTCTGGTTTGTCAGTCTGTTCCCTACTGCCGGTTTGAAGTTCCTGCAGTTTTCACTGTAAAACCGAGTTGGAGCTAGTACTTCCCCATATATATGTATGGATTGGAGATTGCAAGTGAAAAGAAACTTTGTGTTCCAAAGAAGCTAGGTGAAGGAATTCTTTCACTGACACTTATCTCTGAGAACTGAGCATGTGGAGAGACGTTCGTTCATGTAGCACAAATGGAACGGGTTGCAGGAGAAACTTTTACTCTGGTATCTCAGTCTGTTTCCAAGTGCCGGTTTGAAGGTCCTGCAGTTTTCACTGTAAAACCGAGTTGGAGGTAATACCACACCATATATTTGTATGGAGTGGAGTTTGCAAGTGAAAAGAAACTTTGTGTTCCCAACAAGCTAATTGAAGGACGGCTTTCACACACACTTATCTCTCAGAACTGAGCATGTGGAGAGACGTTCGTTCATCTAGCACAAAGGGAACGGGTTGCAGGAGAAACTTTTACTCTGGTTTCTCAGTCTGTTTCCTAGTGCCGGTTTGAAGTTCCTGCAGTTTTCACTGTAAAACCGAGTTGGAGCTAGTACCTCCCCATATATATGTATGGAGTGGAGTTTGCAACTGAAAAGACACTTTGTGTTCCCAACAAGATAGGTGAAGGACGGCTATCACACACACTAATCTCTCAGAACTGAGCATGCGGAGAGACGTTCGTTCATCTAGCACAAAAGGAACGGGTTGCAGGAAAAACTTTTACTCTGGTTTCTCAGTCTGTTTCCTAGTGCCGGTTTGAAGTTCCTGCAGTTTTCACTGTAAAAACGATTTGGAGCTAGTACCTCCCCATATATATATATGGAGTGGAGTTTGCAACTGAAAAGAATCTTTGTGTTCCCAACAAGCTAGGTGAAGGACGGCTTTCACACACACTTATCTCTCAGAACTGAGCATGTGGAGAGACGTTCGTTCATCTAGCACAAAGGGAACGGGTTGCAAGCGAAACTTTTACTCTGGTTTCTCAGTCTGTTTCCTAGTGCCGGTTTGAAGTTCCTGCAGTTTTCCCTGTAAAACCGAGTTGGATCTAGTACCTCCCCATATATATGTATGGAGTGGAGTTTGCAACTGAAAAGACACTTTGTGTTCCCAAAAAGCTAGGTGAAGGACGGCTTTCACACACACTTATCTCTCAGAACTGAGCATGTGGAGAGACGTTCATTCATCTAGCACAAAGGGAAGGGGTTGCAGGAGAAATTTTACTCTGGTTTCTCAGTCTGTTTCCTAGTGCCGGTTTGAAGTTCCTGCAGTTTTCACTGTAAAACCGAGTTGGAGCTAGTACCTCCACATATATATGTATGGATTGGAGTTTGCAACTGAAAAGAAACTTTGTGTTCCCAACAAGCTAGTTGAATGACGGCTTTCACACACACATATCTCTCAGAACTGAGCATGTGGAGAGACGTTCGTTCATCTAGCACAAAGGGAACGGGTTGCAGGGGAAACATTTACTCTGGTTTCTCAGTCTGTTTCCTAGTGCTGGTTTGAAGTTCCTGCAGTTTTCACTGTAAAACCGAGTTGGAGCTAGTACCTCCCCATATATATGTATGGAGTGGAGTTTGCAACTGAAAAGAAACTTTGTGTTCCCAACAATCTAGGTGAAGGACGGCTTTCATACACACTTATCACTCAGAACTGAGCATGTGGAGAGACGTTCGTTCATCTAGCACAAAGGGAACGGGTTGCAGGAGAAACTTTTACTCTGGTTTCTCAGTCTGTTTCCTAGTGCCGGTTTGAATTTCCTGCAGTTTTCACTGTAAAACCGAGTTGGAGCTAGTACCTCCACATATATATGTATGGAGTGGAGTTTGCAACTGAAAAGAAACTTTGTGTTCCCAACAAGCTAGGTGAAGGACGGCTTTCACACACACTTATCACTCAGAACTGAGCATGTGGAGAGACGTTCGTTCATCTAGCACAAAGGGAACGGGTTGCAGGAGAAACTTTTACTCTGGTTTCTCAGTCTGTTTCCTAGTGCCGGTTTGAAGTTCCTGCATTTTTCACTGTAAAACCGATTTGGAGCTAGTACCTCCCCATATATATGTATGGAGTGGAGTTTGCAACTGAAAAGAAACTTTGTGTTCCCAACAATCTAGGTGAAGTACGGCTTTCACACACACTTATCTCTCAGAACTGAGCATGTGGAGAGACGTTCGTTCATCTAGCACAAAGGGAACGGGTTGCGGGGAAACATTTACTCTGGTTTCTCAGTCTGTTTCCTAGTGCCGGTTTGAAGTTCCTGCAGTTTTCACTCTAAAACCGAGTTGGAGCTAGTACCTCCCCATATATATGTATGGAGTGGAGTTTGCAACTGAAAAGAAACTTTGTGTTCCCAACAAGCTAGGTGAAGGACGGCTTTCACACACACTTATCTCTCAGAACTGAGCATGTGGAGAGACGTTCGTTCATCTAGCACAAAGGGAACGGTTTGCAGGAGAAACTTTTACTCTGGTTTCTCAGTCTGTTTCCTAGTGCCGGTTTGAAGTTCCTGCAGTTTTCACTGTAAAACAGAGTTGGAGTTAGTACCTCCCCATATATATGTATGGAGTGGAGTTTGCAACTTAAAAGAAACTTTGTGTTCCCAACAAGCTAGGTGAAGGACGGCTTTCACACACAATTATCTCTCAGAACTGACCATGTGGAGAGACGTTCATTCATCTAACACAAAGGGAAGGGGTTGCAGGAGAAACTTTTACTCTGGTTTCTCAGTCTGTTTCCTAGTGCCGGTTTGAAGTTCCTGCAGTTTTCACTGTAAAACCGATTTGGAGCTAGTACCACCCCATATATATGTATGGAGTGGAGTTTGCAACTGAAAAGACACTTTGTGTTCCCAACAAGCTAGGTGAAGGACGGCTTTCACACACACTTATCTCTCAGAACTGAGCATGTGGAGAGACGTTCATTCATCTAGCACAAAGGGAAGGGGTTGCAGGAGAAACTTTTACTCTGGTTTCTCAGTCTGTTTCCTAGTGCCGGTTTGAAGTTCCTGCAGTTTTCACTGTAAAACCGAGTTGGAGCTAATACCTCCACATATATATGTATGGATTGGAGTTTGCAACTGAAAAGAAACTTTGTGTTCCCAACAAGCTAGTTGAATGACGGCTTTCACACACACATATCTCTCAGAACTGAGCATGTGGAGAGACTTTCGTTCATCTAGCACAAAGGGAACGGGTTGCAGGGGAAACATTTACTCTGGTTTCTCAGTCTGTTTCCTAGTGCCGGTTTGAAGTTCCTGCAGTTTTCACTGTAAAACCGAGTTGGAGCTAGTACCTCCCCATATATATGTATGGAGTGGAGTTTGCAACTGAAAAGACACTTTGTGTTCCCAACAAGCTAGGTGAAGGACGGCTTTCACACACACTTATCTCTCAGAACTGAGCATGTGGAGAGACGTTCATTCATCTAGCACAAAGGGAAGGGGTTGCAGGAGAAACTTTTACTCTGGTTTCTCAGTCTGTTTCCTAGTGCCGGTTTGAAGTTCCTGCAGTTTTCACTGTAAAACCGAGTTGGAGCTAGTACCTTCCCATATATATGTATGGAGTGGAGTTTGCAACTGAAAAGAACTTTGTGTTCCCAACAAGCTAGTTGAATGACGGCTTTCACACACACATATCTCTCAGAACTGAGCATGTGGAGAGACGTTCGTTCATCTAGCACAAAGGGAACGGGTTGCAGGGGAAACATTTACTCTGGTTTCTCAGTCTGTTTCCTAGTGCAGGTTTGAAGTTCCTGCAGTTTTCACTGTAAAACCGAGTTGGAGCTAGTACCTCCCCATATATATGTATGGAGTGGAGTTTGCAAATGAAAAGACACTTTGTGTTCCCAACAAGCTAGGTGAAGGACGGCTTTCACACACACTTATCTCTCAGAACTGAGCATGTGGAGAGACGTTCATTCATCTAGCACAAAGGGAAGGGGTTGCAGGAGAAACTTTTACTCTGGTTTCTCAGTCTGTTTCCTAGTGCCGGTTTGAAGTTCCTGCAGTTTTCACTGTAAAACCCAGTTGGAGCTAGTACCTCCCCATATATATGTATGGAGTGGAGTTTGCAACTGAAAAGAAACTTTGTGTTCCCAACAAGCTAGGTGAAGGACGGCTTTCACACACACTTATCACTCAGAACTGAGCATGTGGAGAGACGTTCGTTCATCTAGCACAAAGGGAACGGGTTGCAGGAGAAACTTTTACTCTGGTTTCTCAGTCTGTTTCCTAGTGCCGGTTTGAAGTTCCTGCAGTTTTCACTGTAAAACCGATTTGGAGCTAGTACCTCCCCATATATATGTATGGAGTGGAGTTTGCAACTTAAAAGAAACTTTGTGTTCCCAACAAGCTAGGTGAAGGACGGCTTTCACACACACTTATCTCTCAGAACTGAGCATGTGGAGAGACGTTCATTCATCTAGCACAAAGGGAAGGGGTTGCAGGAGAAACTTTTACTCTGGTTTCTCAGTCTGTTTCCTAGTGCCGGTTTGAAGTTCCTGCAGTTTTCACTGTAAAACCGATTTGGAGCTAGTACCTCCCCATATATAAGTATGGAGTGGAGTTTGCAACTGAAAAGACACTTTGTGTTCCCAACAAGCTAGGTGAAGGACGGCTTTCACACACACTTATCTCTCAGAACTGAGCAGGTGGAGAGACGTTCGTTCATCTAGCACAAAGGGAACGGGTTGCAGGAGAAACTTTTACTCTGGTTTCTCAGTCTGTTTCCTAGTGCCGGTTTGAAGTTCCTGCAGATTTCACTGTAAAACCGAGTTGGAGCTAGTACCTCCCCATATATATGTATGGATTGGAATTTGCAACTGAAAAGAAACTTAGTGTTCCCAACAAGCTAGGTGAAGGACGGCTTTCACACACACTTATCTCTCAGAACTGAGCATGTGGAGAGACGTTCATTCATCTAGCACAAAGGGAAGGGGTTGCAGGAGAAATTTTACTCTGGTTTCTCAGTCTGTTTCCTAGTGCCGGTTTGAAGTTCCTGCAGTTTTCACTGTAAAACCGAGTTGGAGCTAGTACCTCCACATATATATGTATGGATTGGAGTTTGCAACTGAAAAGAAACTTTGTGTTCCCAACAAGCTAGTTGAATGACGGCTTTCACACACACATATCTCTCAGAACTGAGCATGTGGAGAGACGTTCGTTCATCTAGCACAAAGGGAACGGGTTGCAGGGGAAACATTTACTCTGGTTTCTCAGTCTGTTTCCTAGTGCTGGTTTGAAGTTCCTGCAGTTTTCACTGTAAAACCGAGTTGGAGCTAGTACCTCCCCATATATATGTATGGAGTGGAGTTTGCAACTGAAAAGAAACTTTGTGTTCCCAACAATCTAGGTGAAGGACGGCTTTCATACACACTTATCACTCAGAACTGAGCATGTGGAGAGACGTTCGTTCATCTAGCACAAAGGGAACGGGTTGCAGGAGAAACTTTTACTCTGGTTTCTCAGTCTGTTTCCTAGTGCCGGTTTGAATTTCCTGCAGTTTTCACTGTAAAACCGAGTTGGAGCTAGTACCTCCACATATATATGTATGGAGTGGAGTTTGCAACTGAAAAGAAACTTTGTGTTCCCAACAAGCTAGGTGAAGGACGGCTTTCACACACACTTATCACTCAGAACTGAGCATGTGGAGAGACGTTCGTTCATCTAGCACAAAGGGAACGGGTTGCAGGAGAAACTTTTACTCTGGTTTCTCAGTCTGTTTCCTAGTGCCGGTTTGAAGTTCCTGCATTTTTCACTGTAAAACCGATTTGGAGCTAGTACCTCCCCATATATATGTATGGAGTGGAGTTTGCAACTGAAAAGAAACTTTGTGTTCCCAACAATCTAGGTGAAGGACGGCTTTCACACACACTTATCTCTCAGAACTGACCATGTGGAGAGACGTTCGTTCATCTAGCACAAAGGGAACGGGTTGCGGGGAAACATTTACTCTGGTTTCTCAGTCTGTTTCCTAGTGCCGGTTTGAAGTTCCTGCAGTTTTCACTCTAAAACCGAGTTGGAGCTAGTACCTCCCCATATATATGTATGGAGTGGAGTTTGCAACTGAAAAGAAACTTTGTGTTCCCAACAAGCTAGGTGAAGAACGGCTTTCACACACACTTATCTCTCAGAACTGAGCATGTGGAGAGACGTTCGTTCATCTAGCACAAAGGGAACGGTTTGCAGGAGAAACTTTTACTCTGGTTTCTCAGTCTGTTTCCTAGTGCCGGTTTGAAGTTCCTGCAGTTTTCACTGTAAAACAGAGTTGGAGTTAGTACCTCCCCATATATATGTATGGAGTGGAGTTTGCAACTTAAAAGAAACTTTGTGTTCCCAACAAGCTAGGTGAAGGACGGCTTTCACACACAATTATCTCTCAGAACTGACCATGTGGAGAGACGTTCATTCATCTAACACAAAGAGAAGGGGTTGCAGGAGAAACTTTTACTCTGGTTTCTCAGTCTGTTTCCTAGTGCCGGTTTGAAGTTCCTGCAGTTTTCACTGTAAAACCGATTTGGAGCTAGTACCACCCCATATATATGTATGGAGTGGAGTTTGCAACTGAAAAGACACTTTGTGTTCCCAACAAGCTAGGTGAAGGACGGCTTTCACACACACTTATCTCTCAGAACTGAGCATGTGGAGAGACGTTCATTCATCTAGCACAAAGGGAAGGGGTTGCAGGAGAAACTTTTACTCTGGTTTCTCAGTCTGTTTCCTAGTGCCGGTTTGAAGTTCCTGCAGTTTTCACTGTAAAACCGAGTTGGAGCTAATACCTCCACATATATATGTATGGATTGGAGTTTGCAACTGAAAAGAAACTTTGTGTTCCCAACAAGCTAGTTGAATGACGGCTTTCACACACACATATCTCTCAGAACTGAGCATGTGGAGAGACTTTCGTTCATCTAGCACAAAGGGAACGGGTTGCAGGGGAAACATTTACTCTGGTTTCTCAGTCTGTTTCCTAGTGCCGGTTTGAAGTTCCTGCAGTTTTCACTGTAAAACCGAGTTGGAGCTAGTACCTCCCCATATATATGTATGGAGTGGAGTTTGTAACTGAAAAGACACTTTGTGTTCCCAACAAGCTAGGTGAAGGACGGCTTTCACACACACTTATCTCTCAGAACTGAGCATGTGGAGAGACGTTCATTCATCTAGCACAAAGGGAAGGGGTTGCAGGAGAAACTTTTACTCTGGTTTCTCAGTCTGTTTCCTAGTGCCGGTTTGAAGTTCCTGCAGTTTTCACTGTAAAACCGAGTTGGAGCTAGTACCTTCCCATATATATGTATGGAGTGGAGTTTGCAACTGAAAAGAACTTTGTGTTCCCAACAAGCTAGTTGAATGACGGCTTTCACACACACATATCTCTCAGAACTGAGCATGTGGAGAGACGTTCGTTCATCTAGCACAAAGGGAACGGGTTGCAGGGGAAACATTTACTCTGGTTTCTCAGTCTGTTTCCTAGTGCAGGTTTGAAGTTCCTGCAGTTTTCACTGTAAAACCGAGTTGGAGCTAGTACCTCCCCATATATATGTATGGAGTGGAGTTTGCAAATGAAAAGACACTTTGTGTTCCCAACAAGCTAGGTGAAGGACGGCTTTCACACACACTTATCTCTCAGAACTGAGCATGTGGAGAGACGTTCATTCATCTAGCACAAAGGGAAGGGGTTGCAGGAGAAACTTTTACTCTGGTTTCTCAGTCTGTTTCCTAGTGCCGGTTTGAAGTTCCTGCAGTTTTCACTGTAAAACCCAGTTGGAGCTAGTACCTCCCCATATATATGTATGGAGTGGAGTTTGCAACTGAAAAGAAACTTTGTGTTCCCAACAAGCTAGGTGAAGGACGGCTTTCACACACACATATCACTCAGAACTGAGCATGTGGAGAGACGTTCGTTCATCTAGCACAAAGGGAACGGGTTGCAGGAGAAACTTTTACTCTGGTTTCTCAGTCTGTTTCCTAGTGCCGGTTTGAAGTTCCTGCAGTTTTCACTGTAAAACCGATTTGGAGCTAGTACCTCCCCATATATATGTATGGAGTGGAGTTTGCAACTTAAAAGAAACTTTGTGTTCCCAACAAGCTAGGTGAAGGACGGCTTTCACACACACTTATCTCTCAGAACTGAGCATGTGGAGAGACGTTCATTCATCTAGCACAAAGGGAAGGGGTTGCAGGAGAAACTTTTACTCTGGTTTCTCAGTCTGTTTCCTAGTGCCGGTTTGAAGTTCCTGCAGTTTTCACTGTAAAACCGATTTGGAGCTAGTACCTCCCCATATATAAGTATGGAGTGGAGTTTGCAACTGAAAAGACACTTTGTGTTCCCAACAAGCTAGGTGAAGGACGGCTTTCACACACACTTATCTCTCAGAACTGAGCAGGTGGAGAGACGTTCGTTCATCTAGCACAAAGGGAACGGGTTGCAGGAGAAACTTTTACTCTGGTTTCTCAGTCTGTTTCCTAGTGCCGGTTTGAAGTTCCTGCAGATTTCACTGTAAAACCGAGTTGGAGCTAGTACCTCCCCATATATATGTATGGATTGGAATTTGCAACTGAAAAGAAACTTAGTGTTCCCAACAAGCTAGGTGAAGGACGGCTTTCACACACACTTATCTCTCAGAACTGAGCATGTGGAGAGACGTTCGTTCATCTAGCACAAAGGGAACGGGTTGCAGGAGAAACTTTTACTCTGGTTTCTCAGTCTGTTTCCTAGTGCCGGTTTGAAGTTCCTGCAGTTTTCACTGTAAAACCGATTTGGAGCTAGTACCTCCCCATATATATTTATGGAGTGGAGTTTGCAACTGAAAAGAAACTTTGTGTTCCCAACAAGCTAGGTGAAGGACGGCTTTCACACACACTTATCTCTCAGAACTGAGCATGTGGAGAGACGTTCGTTCATCTAGCACAAAGGGAACGGGTTGCAGGCGCAACTTTTACTCTGGTTTCTCAGTCTGTTTCCTAGTGCCGGTTTGAAGTTCCTGCAGTTTTCACTGTAAAACCGAGTTGGAGCTAGTACCTCCACATAAATATGTATGGATTGGAGTTTGCAACTGAAAAGAAACTTTGTGTTCCCAACAAGCTAGTTGAATGACGGCTTTCACACACACATATCTCTCAGAACTGAGCACGTGGAGAGACGTTCGTTCATCTAGCACAAAGGGAACGGGTTGCAGGGGAAACATTTACTCTGGTTTCTCAGTCTGTTTCCTAGTGCCGGTTTGAAGTTCCTGCAGTTTTCACTGTAAAACCGAGTTGGAGCTAGTACCTCCCCATATATATGTATGGAGTGGAGTTTGCAACTGAAAAGAAACTTTGTGTTCCCAACAAGCTAGGTGAAGGACGGCTTTCACACACACTTATCACTAAGAACTGAGCATGTGGAGAGACGTTCGTTCATCTAGCACAAAGGGAACGGGTTGCAGGAGAAACTTTTACTCTGGTTTCTCAGTCTGTTTCCTAGTGCCGGTTTGAAGTTCCTGCAGTTTTCACTGTAAAACCGAGTTGGAGCTTGTACCTCCCCATATATATGTATGGAGTGGAGTTTGCAACAGAAAAGAAACTATGTGTTCCCAACAAGCTAGGTGAAGGACGGCTTTCACACACACTTATCACTCAGAACTGAGCATGTGGAGAGACGTTCGTTCATCTAGCACAAAGGGAACGGGTTGCAGGAGAAACTTTTACTCTGGATTCTCAGTCTGTTTCCTAGTGCCGGTTTGAAGTTCCTGCAGTTTTCACTGTAAAACCGATTTGTAGCTAGTACCTCCCCATATATATGTATGGAGTGGAGTTTGCAACTGAAAAGAAACTTTGTGTTCCCAACAATCCAGGTGAAGGACGGCTTTCACACACACTTATCTCTCAGAACTGAGCATGTGGAGAGACGTTCGTTCATCTAGCACAAAGGGAACGGGTTGCGGGGAAACATTTACTCTGGTTTCTCAGTCTGTTTCCTAGTGCCGGTTTGAAGTTCCTGCAATTTTCACTGTAAAACCGAGTTGGAGCTAGTACCTCCCCATATATATGTATGGAGTAGAGTTTGCAACTGAAAAGAAACTTTGTGTTCCCAACAAGCTAGGTGAAGGACGGCTTTCACACACACTTATCTCTCAGAACTGAGCATGTGGAGAGACGTTCGTTCATCTAGCACAAAGGGAACGGGTTGCGGGGAAACATTTACTCTGGTTTCTCAGTCTGTTTCCTAGTGCCGGTTTGAAGTTCCTGCAGTTTTCACTGTAAAACCGAGTTGGAGCTAGTACCTCCCCATATATATGTATGGAGTGGAGTTTGCAACTGAAAAGAAACTTAGTGTTCCCAACAAGCTAGGTGAAGGACAGCTTTCACACACACTTATCTCTCAGAACTGAGCATGTGGAGAGAAGTTCGTTCATCTATCACAAAGGGAACGGGTTGCAGGAGAAACTTTTACTCTGGTTTCTCAGTCTGTTTCCTAGTGCCGGTTTGAAATTCCTGCAGTTTTCACTGTAAAACCGAGTTGGAGCTAGTACCTCCCCATATATATGTATGGAGTGGAGTTTGCAACTGAAAAGAAACTTTGTGTTCCCAACAAGCTAGGTGAAGGACGGCTTTCACACACACTTATCTCTCAGAACTGAGCATGTGGAGAGACGTTCGTTCATCTAGCACAAAGGGAACGGGTTGCAGGAGAAACTTTTACTCTGGTTCCTCAGTCTGTTTCCTAGTGCCGGTTTGAAGTTCCTGCAGTTTTCACTGTAAAACAGAGTTGGAGTTAGTACCTCCCCATATATATGTATGGAGTGGAGTTAGCAACTGAAAAGAAACTTAGTGTTCCCAACAAGCTAGGTGAAGGACGTCTTTCACACACACTTATCTCTCAGAACTGAGCATGTGGAGAGACGTTCGTTCATCTAGCACAAAGGGAACGGGTTGCAGGAGAAACTTTTACTCTGTTATCTCAGTCTGTTTCCTAGTGCCGGTTTGAAGTTCCTGCAGTTTTCACTGTAAAACCGATTTGGGGCTAGTACCTCCCCATATATATGTATGGAGTGGAGTTTGCAACTTAAAAGAAACTTTGTGTTCCCAACAAGCTAGGTGAAGGGCGGCTTTCACACACACATATCTCTCAGAACTGAGCATGTGGAGAGACGTTCGTTCATCTAGCACAAAGGGAACGGGTTGCAGGAGAAACTTTTACTCTGGTTTCTCAGTCTGTTTCCTAGTGCCGGTTTAAAGTTCCTGCAGTTTTCACTGTAAAACCGAGTTGGAGCTAGTACCTCCCCATATATATGTATGGAGTGGAGTTTGCAACTGAAAAGACACTTTGTGTTCCCAACAAGATAGGTGAAGGACGGCTATCACACACACTATTCTCTCAGAACTGAGCATGTGGAGAGACGTTCGTTCATCTAGCACAAAAGGAACGGGTTGCAGGAGAAACATTTACTCTGGTTTCTCAGTCTGTTTCCTAGTGCCGGTTTGAAGTTCCTGCAGTTTTCACTGTAAAACCGAGTTGAGAGCTAGTACCTCCCCATATATATGTATGGAGTGGAGTTTGCAACTGAAAAGAAACTTTGTGTTCCCAACAAGCTAGGTGAAGGACGGCTTTCACACACACTTATCTCTCAGAACTGAGCATGTGGAGAGACGTTCGTTCATCTAGCACAAAGGGAACGGGTTGCAGGAGAAACTTTTACTCTGGTTTCTCAGTCTGTTTCCTAGTGCCGGTTTAAAGTTCCTGCAGTTTTCACTGTAAAACCGAGTTGGAGCTAGTACCTCCCCATATATATGTATGGAGTGGAGTTTGCAACTGAAAAGACACTTTGTGTTCCCAACAAGATAGGTGAAGGACGGCTATCACACACACTATTCTCTCAGAACTGAGCATGTGGAGAGACGTTCGTTCATCTAGCACAAAAGGAACGGGTTGCAGGAGAAACATTTACTCTGGTTTCTCAGTCTGTTTCCTAGTGCCGGTTTGAAGTTCCTGCAGTTTTCACTGTAAAACCGAGTTGAGAGCTAGTACCTCCCCATATATATGTATGGAGTGGAGTTTGCAACTGAAAAGAAACTTTGTGTTCCCAACAAGCTAGGTGAAGGACGGCTTTCACACACACTTATCTCTCAGAACTGAGCATGTGGAGAGACGTTCGTTCATCTAGCACAAAGGGAACGGTTTGCAGGAGAAACTTTTACTCTGGTTTCTCAGTCTGTTTCCTAGTGCCGGTTGGAAGTTCCTGCAGTTTTCCCTGTAAAACCGAGTTGGAGCTAGTCCCTCCCCATATATATGTATGGAGTGGAGTTTGCAACTGAAAAGACACTTTGTGTTCCCAACAAGCTAGGTGAAGGACGGGTTTCACACACACTTATCTCTCAGAACTGAGCATTTGGAGAGACGTTCGTTCATCTAGCACAAAGGGAACGGGTTGCAGGAGAAACTTTTACTCTGCTTTCTCAGTCTGTTTCCTAGTGCCGGTTTGAAGTTCCTGCAGTTTTCACTGTAATACCGATTTGGAGCTGGTACCTCCCCATATATATGTATGGAGTGGAGTTTGCAACTGAAAAGAAACTTTGTGTTCCCTACAAGCTAGTTGAATGACGGCTTTCACACACACGTATCTCTCAGAACTGAGCATGTGGAGAGACGTTCGTTCATCTAGCACAAAGGGAACGGGTTGCAAGGGAAACATTTACTCTGGTTTCTCAGACTGTTTCCTAGTGCCGGTTAGAAGTTCCTGCAGTTTTCACTGTAAAACCGAGTTGGAGCTAGTACCTCCCCATATATATGTATGGAGTGGAGTTTGCAACTGAAAAGAAACTTTGTGTTCGCAACAAGATAGGTGAAGGACGGGTTTCACACCCACTTATCTCTCAGAACTGAGCATGTGGAGAGACGTTCGTTCATCTAGCACAACGGGAACGGGTTGCAGGAGAAACTTTTACTCTGGTTTCTCAGTCTGTTTCCTAGTGCCGGTTTGAAGTTCCTGCAGTTTTCATTGTAAAACCATGTTGGAGCTAGTACCTCCCCATATATATGTATGGAGTGGAGTTTGCAACTGAAAAGAAACTTTGTGTTCCCAACAAGCTAGGTGAAGGACGGCTTTCACACACACTTATCACTCAGAACTGAGCATGTGGAGAGACGTTCGTTCATGTAGTACAAAGGGAACGGGTTGCAGAAGAAAATTTTACTCAGGTTTCTCAGTCTGTTTCCAAGAGCCGGTTTGAAGTTCCTGCAGTTTTCACTGTAAAACCGAGTTGGAGCTAGTACCTCCCCATATATATGTATGGAGTGGAGTTTGCAACTAAAAAGAAACTTTGTGTTCCCAACAAGCTAGGTGAAGGACGTCTTTCACACACACTTATCTCTCAGAACTGAGCATGTGGAGAGACGTTCGTTCATCTAGCACAAAGGAACGGGTTGCAGGAGAAACATTTACTCTGGTTTCTCAGTCTGTTTCCAAGGGCCGGTTTGAAGTTCCTGCAGTTTTCACTGTAAAACAGATTTGGAGCTAGTACCTCCCCATATATATGTAAGGAGTGGAGTTTGCAACTGACAAGAAACTTTGTGTTCCCAACAAGATAGGTGAAGGACGGGTTTCACACACACTTATCTCTCAGAACTGAGCATGTGGAGAGACGTTCGTTCATCAAGCACAAAGGGATCGGGTTGCAGGAGAAACTTTTACTCTGGTTTCTCAGTCTGTTTCCTAGTGCCGGTTTGAAGTTCCTGCAGTTTTCACTGTAAAACCGAGTTGGAGCTAGTACCTCCCCATATATATGTATGGAGTGGAGTTTGCAACTGACAAGAAACTGTGTGTTCCCAACAAGCTAGGTGAAGGACGGCTTTCACACACACTTATCACTCAGAACTGAGCATGTGGAGAGACTTTCGTTCATCTAGCACAAAGGGAACGGGTTGCAGGAGAAACTTTTACTCTGGTTTCTCAGTCTGTTTCCTAGTGCCGGTTTGAAGTTCCTGCAGTTTTCACTGTAAAACCGTGTTGGAGCTAGTACCTCCCCATATATATATATGGAGTGGAGTTTGCAACTGAAAAGAATCTTTGTGTTCCCAACAAGCTAGGTGAAGGACGGCTTTCACACACACTAATCTCTCAGAACTGAGCATGTGGAGATACGTTCGTTCATCTAGCACAAAGGGAACGGGTTGCAGGAGAAACATTTACTCTGGTTTCTCAGTCTGTTTCCTAGTGCCGGTTTTAAGTTCCTGCAGTTTTCACTGTAAAACCGAGTTGGAGCTAGTACCTCCCCATATATATGTATGGAGTGGAGTTTGCAACTGAAAAGACACTTTGTGTTCCCAACAAGATAGGTGAAGGACGGCTTTCACACACACATATATCTCAGAACCTAGCATGTGGAAAGACGTTCGTTCATCTAGCACAAAGGGAACGGGTTGCAGGAGAAACATTTACTCTGGTTTCTCAGTCTGTTTCCTAGGGCCGGTTTGAAGTTCCTGCAGTTTTCACTGTAAAACCGATTTGGAGCTAGTACCTCCCCATATATATGTATGGAGTGGAGTTTGCAACTGACAAGAAACTTTGTGTTCCCTACAAGCTAGGTGAAGGACGGGTTTCACACACACTTATCTCTCAGAACTGAGCATGTGGAGAGACGTTCGTTCATCTAGCACAAAGGGATCGGGTTGCAGGAGAAACTTTTACTCTGGTTTCTCAGTCTGTTTCCTAGTGCCGGTTTGAAGTTCCTGCAGTTTTCACTGTAAAACCGAGTTGGAGCTAGTACCTCCCCATATATATGTATGGAGTGGAGTTTGCAAATTAAAAGAAACTTAGTGTTCCCAACAAGCTAGGTGAAGGACGGCTTTCACACACACTTATCTCTCAGAACTGAGCATGTGGAGAGACGTTCGTTCATCTAGCACAAAGGGAACGGGTTGCAGGAGAAACTTTTACTCTGGTTTCTCAGTCTGTTTCCTATTGCCGGTTTGAAGTTCCTGCAGTTTTCACTGTAAAACCGAGTTGGAGCTGGTACCTCCCCATATATATGTATGGAGTGGAGTTTGCAACTGAAAAGAAACTTTGTGTTCCCAACAAGCTAGTTGAAGTACGGCTTTCACACACACTTATAACTCAGAACTGAGCATGTGGAGAGACTTTCGTTCATCTAGCACAAAGGGAACGGGTTGCAGAAGAAACTTTTACTCAGGTTTCTCAGTCTGTTTCCAAGAGCCGGTTTGAAGTTCCTGCAGTTTTCACTGTAAAACCGAGTTGGAGCTAGTACCTCCCCATATATATGTATGGAGTGGAGTTTGCAACTGAAAAGAAACTTTGTGTTCCCAACAAGCAAGGTGAAGGACGACTTTCACACACACTTATCACTCAGAACTGAGCATGTGGAGAGACGTTCGTTCATCTAGCACAAAGGGAACGGGTTTCAGGAGAAACTTTTACTCTGGTTTCTCAGTATGTTTCCTAGTGCCGGTTTGAAGTTCCTGCAGTTTTCACTGTAAAATCGATTTGGAGCTATTACCTACCCATATATATGTATGGAGTGTAGTTTGCAACTGAAAAGAAACTTTGAGTTCCCAACAAGCTAGGTGAAGGACGGCTTTCACACACACTTATCTCTCAGAAATGAGCATGTGGAGAGACGTTCGTTCATCTAGCACCAAGGGAACGGTTTGCGGGGAAACATTTACTCTGGTTTCTCAGTCTGTTTCCTAGTGCCGGTTTAAAGTTCCTGCAGTTTTCACTGTAAAACCGAGTTGGAGCTAGTACCTCCCCATATATATATATGGAGTGGAGTTTGCAACTGAAAAGAAACTTTGTGTTCCCAACAAGCTAGGTGAAGGGCGGCTTTCACACACACTTATATCTCAGAACAGAGCATGTGGAGAGACGTTCGTTCATCTAGCACAAAGGGAACGGGTTGAAGGAGAAACTTTTACTCTGGTTTCTCAGTCTGTTTCCTAGTGCCGGTTTGAAGTTCCTGCAGTTTTCACTGTAAAACATTGTTGGAGCTAGTACCTAACCATATATATATATGGAATGGAGTTTGCAACTGAAAAGAATCTTTGTGTTCCCAACAAGCTAGGTGAAGGACGGCTTTCACACACACTTATCTCTCAGAACTGAGCATGTGGAGAGACGTTCGTTCATCTAGCACAAAGGGAACGGGTTGCAGGAGAAACTTTTACTCTGGTTTCTCAGTATGTTTCCTAGTGCCGGTTTGAAGTTCCTGCAGTTTTCACTGTAAAACCGAGTTGGAGCTAGTACCTCCCCATATATATGTATGGAGTGGAGTTTGCAACTGAAAAGACACTTTGTGTTCCCAACAAGCTATGTGAAGGACGGCTTTCACACACACATATATCTCAGAACCTAGCATGTGTAGAGACGTTCGTTCATCTAGCACAAATGGAACGGGTTGCAGGAGAAACATTTACTCTGGTTTCTCAGTCTGTTTCCTAGTGCCGGTTTGAAGTTCCTGCAGTTTTCACTGTAAAACCGAGTTGGAGCTATTACCTCCCCATATATATGTATGGAGTGGAGTTTGCAACTGAAAAGAAACTTAGTGTTCCCAACAAGTTAGGTGAAGGAAGTCTTTCACACACACTTATCTCTCAGAACTGAGCATGTGGAGAGACGTTCGTTCATCTAGGACAAATGGAATGGGTTGCAGGAGAAACTTTTAATCTGGTTTCTCAGTCTGTTTCCTAGGGCCGGTTTGAAGTTCCTGCAGTTTTCACTGTAAAACCGATTTGGAGCTAGTACCTCCCCATATATATGTATGGAGTGGAGTTTGCAACTGACAAGAAACTTTGTGTTCCCAACAAGCTAGGTGAAGGACGGGTTTAACACACACTTATCTCTCAGAACTGAGCATGTGGAGAGACGTTCGTTCATCTAGCACAAAAGGAACGGGTTGCAGGAGAAACTTTTACTCTGGTTTCTCAGTCTGTTTCCTAGTGCCGGTTTGAAGTTCCTGCAGTTTTCACTGTAAAACCGAGTTGGAGCTAGTACCTCCCCATATATATGTATGGAGTGGAGTTTGCAACTGACAAGAAACTTTGTGTTCCCAACAAGCTAGGTGAAGGACGGCTTTCACACACACTTATCTCTCAGAACTGAGCATGTGGAGAGACGTTCGTTCATCTAGCACAAAGGGAACGGTTTGCAGGGGAAACTATTACTCTGGTTTCTCAGTCTGTTTCCTACTGCCGGTTTGAAGTTCCTGCAGTTTTCACTGTAAAACCGAGTTGGAGCTAGTACCTCCCCATATATATGTATGGAGTGGAGTTTGCAACTGAAAAGAAACTTAGTGTTCCCAACAAGCTAGGTGAAGGACGGCTTTCACACACACTTATCTCTCAGAACTGAGCATGTGGAGAGACGTTCGTTCATCTAGCACAAAGGGAACGGGTTGCAGGAGAAACTTTTACTCTGGTTTCTCAGTCTGTTTCCTAGTGCCGGTTTGAAGTTCCTGCAGTTTTCACTGTAAAACCGAGTTGGAGCTAATACCTCCCCATATATATGTATGGAGTGGAGTTTGCAACTGAAAAGAATCTTTGTGTTCCCAACAAGCTAGGTGAAGGACGGCTTTCACACACACTTATCTCTCAGAACTGAGCATGTGGAGAGACGTTCGTTCATCTAGCACAAAGGGAACGGGTTGCAGGAGAAACTTTTACTCTGGTTTCTCAGTATGTTTCCTAGTGCCGGTTTGAAGTTCCTGCAGTTTTCACTGTAAAACCGAGTTGGAGCTAGTACCTCCCCATATATATGTATGGAGTGGAGTTTGCAACTGAAAAGACACTTTGTGTTCCCAACAAGCTATGTGAAGGACGGCTTTCACACACACATATATCTCAGAACCTAGCATGTGGAGAGACGTTCGTTCATCTAGCACAAAGGGAACGGGTTGCAGGAGAAACATTTACTCTGGTTTCTCAGTCTGTTTCCTAGTGCCGGTTTGAAGTTCCTGCAGTTTTCACTGTAAAACCGAGTTGGAGCTAGTACCTCCCCATATATATGTATGGAGTGGAGTTTGCAACTGAAAAGAAACTTAGTGTTCCCAACAAGTTAGGTGAAGGAGGTCTTTCACACACACTTATCTCTCAGAACTGAGCATGTGGAGAGACGTTCGTTCATCTAGGACAAATGGAACGGGTTGCAGGAGAAACTTTTAATCTGGTTTCTCAGTCTGTTTCCTAGGGCCGGTTTGAAGTTCCTGCAGTTTTCACTGTAAAACCGATTTGGAGCTAGTACCTCCCCATATATATGTATGGAGTGGAGTTTGCAACTGACAAGAAACTTTGTGTTCCCAACAAGCTAGGTGAAGGACGGGTTTCACACACACTTATCTCTCAGAACTGAGCATGTGGAGAGACGTTCGTTCATCTAGCACAAAGGGAACGGGTTGCAGGAGAAACTTTTACTCTGGTTTCTCATTCTGTTTCCTAGTGCCGGTTTGAAGTTCCTGCAGTTTTCACTGTAAAACCGAGTTGGAGCTAGTACCTCCCCATATATATGTATGGAGTGGAGTTTGCAACTGAAAAGACACTTTGTGTTCCCAACAAGCTATGTGAAGGACGGCTTTCACACACACATATCTCTCAGAACCTAGCATGTGGAGAGACGTTCGTTCATCTAGCACAAAGGGAACGGGTTGCAGGAGAAACATTTACTCTGGTTTCTCAGTCTGTTTCCTAGTGCCGGTTTGAAGTTCCTGCAGTTTACACTGTAAAACCGAGTTGGAGCTAGTACCTACCCATATATATGTAAGGATTGGAGTTTGCAACTGACAAGAAAATTTGTGTTCCCAACAAGCTAGGTGAAGGACGGCTTTCACACACAATTTTCTCTCAGAACTGACCATGTGGAGAGACGTTCGTTCATCTAGCACAAAGGGAACGGGTTGCAGGAGAATCTTTTACTCTGGTTTCTCAGTCTGTTTCCTAGTGCCGGTTTGAAGTTCCTGCAGTTTTCACTGTAAATCCGAGTTGGAGCTTGTACCTCCCCATATATATGTAAGGAGTGGAGTTTGCAACTGAAAAGAATCTTTGTGTTCCCAACAAGCTAGGTGAAGGACGGCTTTCACACACAATTATCTCTCAGAACTGAGCATGTGGAGAGACATTCTTTCATCTAGCACAAAGGGAACGGGTTGCAGGAGAAACTTTTACTCTGGTTTCTCAGTCTGTTTCCTAGTGCCGGTTTGAAGTTCCTGCAGTTTTCACTGTAAAGCCGTGTTGGAGCTAGTACCTCCCCATATATATATATGGAGTGGAGTTTGCAACTGAAAAGAATCTTTGTGTTCCCAACAAGCTAGGTGAAGGACGGCTTTCACACACACTTATCTCTCAGAACTGAGCATGTGGAGAGACGTTCGTTCATCTAGCACAAAGGGAACGGGTTGCAGGAGAAACTTTTACTCTGGTTTCTCAGTCTGTTTCCTAGTGCCGGTTTGAAGTTCCTGCAGTTTTCACTGTAAAACCGAGTTGGAGCTAGTACCTCCCCATATATATGTATGGAGTGGAGTTTGCAACTGAAAAGACACTTTGTGTTCCCAACAAGCTATGTGAAGGACGGCTTTCACACACACATATCTCTCAGAACCTAGCATGTGGAGAGACGTTCGTTCATCTAGCACAAAGGGAACGGGTTGCAGGAGAAACATTTACTCTGGTTTCTCAGTCTGTTTCCTAGGGCCGGTTTGAAGTTCCTGCAGTTTTCACTGTAAAACCGATTTGGAGCTAGTACCTCCCCATATATATGTATGGAGTGGAGTTTGCAACTGACAAGAAACTTTGTGTTCCCAACAAGCTAGGTGAAGGACGGATTTCACACACACTTATCTCTCAGAACTGAGCATGTGGAGAGACGTTCATTCATCTAGCACAAAGGGAACGGGTTGCAGGAGAAAATTTTAATCTGGTTTCTCAGTCTGTTTCCTAGGGCCGGTTTGAAGTTCCTGCAGTTTTCACTGTAAAACCGATTTGGAGCTAGTACCTCCCCATATATATGTATGGAGTGGAGTTTGCAACTGACAAGAAACTTTGTGTTCCCAACAAGCTAGGTGAAGGACGGGTTTCACACACACTTATCTCTCAGAACTGAGCATGTGGAGAGACGTTCGTTCATCTAGCACAAAGGGAACGGGTTGCAGGAGAAACTTTTTCTCTGGTTTCTCAGTCTGTTTCCTAGTGCCGGTTTGAAGTTCCTGCAGTTTTCACTGTAAAACCGAGTTGGAGCTAGTACCTCCCCATATATATGTATGGAGTGGAGTTTGCAACTTAAAAGACACTTTGTGTTCCCAACAAGCTATGTGAAGGACGGCTTTCACACACACATATCTCTCAGAACCTAGCATGTGGAGAGACGTTCGTTCATCTAGCACAAATGGAACGGGTTGCAGGAGAAACTTTTACTCTGGTTTCTCAGTCTGTTTCCTAGTGCCGGTTTGAAGTTCCTGCAGTTTTCACTGTAAAACCGAGTTGGAGCTAGTACCTCCCCATATATATGTAAGGATTGGAGTTTGCAACTGAAAAGAAACTTTGTGTTCCCAACAAGCTAGGTGAAGGACGGCTTTCACACACAATTATCTCTCAGAACTGACCATGTGGAGAGACGTTCGTTCATCTAGCACAAAGGGAACGGGTTGCAGGAGAAACTTTTACTCTGGTTTCTCAGTCTGTTTCCTAGTGCCGGTTTGAAGTTCCTGCAGTTTTCACTGTAAATCCGAGTTGGAGCTAGTACCTCCCCATATATATGTAAGGAGTGGAGTTTGCAACTGAAAAGAATCTTTGTGTTCCCAACAAGCTAGGTGAAGGACGGCTTTCACACACAATTATCTCTCAGAACTGAGCATGTGGAGAGACATTCGTTCATCTAGCACAAAGGGAACGGGTTGCAGGAGAAACTTTTACTCTGGTTTCTCAGTCTCTTTCCTAGTGCCGGTTTGAAGTTCCTGCAGTTTTCACTGTAAAACCGAGTTGGAGCTAGTACCTCCCCATATATATGTATGGAGTGGAGTTTGCAACTGAAAAGACACTTTGTGTTCCCAACAAGCTATGTGAATGACGGCTTTCACACACACATATATCTCAGAACCTAGCATGTGGAGAGACGTTCGTTCATCTAGCACAAAGGGAACGGGTTGCAGGAGAAACATTTACTCTGGTTTCTCAGTCTGTTTCCTAGGGCCGGTTTGAAGTTCCTGCAGTTTTCACTGTAAAACCGATTTGGAGCTAGTACCTCCCCATATATATGTATGGAGTGGAGTTTGCAACTGACAAGAAACTTTGTGTTCCCAACAAGCTAGGTGAAGGACGGTTTTCACACACACTTATCTCTCAGAACTGAGCATGTGGAGAGACGTTCGTTCATCTAGCACAAAGAGATCGGGTTGCAGGAGAAACTTTTACTCTGGTTTCTCAGTCTGTTTCCTAGTGCCGGTTTGAAGTTCCTGCAGTTTTCACTGTAAAACCGAGTTGGAGCTAGTATCTCCCCATATATATGTATGGAGTGGAGTTTGCAACTGACAAGAAACTTTGTGTTCCCAACAAGCTAGGTGAAGGACGGGTTTCACACACACTTATCTCTCAGAACTGAGCATGTGGAGAGACGTTCGTTCATCTAGCACAAAGGGAACGGTTTGCAGGGGAAACTATTACTCTGGTTTCTCAGTCTGTTTCCTAGTGCCGGTTTGAAGTTCCTGCAGTTTTCACTGTAAAACCGATTTGGAGCTAGTACCTCCCCATATATATGTATGGAGTGGAGTTTGCAACTGAAAAGAAACTTAGTGTTCCCAACAAGCTAGGTGAAGGACGGCTTTCACACACACTTATCTCTTAGAACTGAGCATGTGGAGAGACGTTCGTTCATCTAGCACAAATGGAACGTGTTGCAGGAGAAACTTTTACTCTGGTTTCTCAGTCTGTTTCCTAGTGCCGGTTTGAAGTTCCTGCAGTTTTCACTGTAAAACCGAGTTGGAGCTAGTACCTCCCCATATATATGTATGGAGTGGAGTTAACAACTGAAAAGAAACTTTGTGTTCCCAACAAGCTAGTTGAAGGACGGCTTTCACACACACTTATAACTCAGAACTGAGCATGTGGAGAGACGTTCGTTCATCTAGCACAAAGGGAACGGGTTGCAGAAGAAACTTTTACTCAGGTTTCTCAGTCTGTTTCCAAGAGCCGGTTTGAAGTTCCTGCAGTTTTCACTGTAAAACCGAGTTGGAGCTAGTACCTCCCCATATATATGTATGGAGTGGAGTTTGCAACTGAAAAGAAACTTTGTGTTCCCAACAAGCTAGGTGAAGGACGGCTTTCACACACACTTATCACTCAGAACTGAGCATGTGGAGAGACGTTCGTTCATCTAGCACAAAGGAACGGGTTTCAGGAGAAACTTTTACTCTGGTTTCTCAGTATGTTTCCTAGTGCCGGTTTGAAGTTCCTGCAGTTTTCACTGTAAAACCGATTTGGAGCTATTACCTCCCCATATATATGTATGGAGTGGAGTTTGCAACTGAAAAGAAACTTTGTGTTCCCAACAAGCTAGGTGAAGGACGGCTTTAACACACACTTATCTCTCAGAACTGAGCATGTGTAGAGACGTTCGTTCATCTAGCACCAAGGGAACGGTTTGCGGGGAAACATTTACTCTGGTTTCTCAGTCTGCTTCCTAGTGCCGGTTTAAATTTCCTGCAGTTTTCACTGTAAAACCGAGTTGGAGCTAGTACCTCCCCATATATATGTATGGAGTGGAATTTGCAACTGAAAAGAAACTTAGTGTTCCCAACAAGCTAGGTGAAGGACGGCTTTCACACACACTTATCTCTCAGAACTGAGCATGTGGAGAGACGTTCGTTCATCTAGCACAAAGGGAACGGGTTGCAGAAGAAACTTTTACTCAGGTTTCTCAGTCTGTTTCCAAGAGCCGGTTTGAAGTTCCTGCAGTTTTCACTGTAAAACCGAGTTGGAGCTAGTACCTCCCCATATATATGTATGAAGTGGAGTTTGCAACTGAAAAGAAACTTTGTGTTCCCAACAAGCTAGGTGAAGGACGGCTTTCACACACACTTATCACTCAGAACTGAGCATGTGGAGAGACGTTCGTTCATCTAGCACAAAGGAACGGGTTTCAGGAGAAACTTTTACTCTGGTTTCTCAGTATGTTTCCTAGTGCCGGTTTGAAGTTCCTGCAGTTTTCACTGTAAAACCGATTTGGAGCTATTACCTCCCCATATATATGTATGGAGTGGAGTTTGCAACTGAAAAGAAACTTTGTGTTCCCAACAAGCTAGGTGAAGGACGGCTTTAACACACACTTATCTCTCAGAACTGAGCATGTGTAGAGACGTTCGTTCATCTAGCACCAAGGGAACGGTTTGCGGGGAAACATTTACTCTGGTTTCTCAGTCTGTTTCCTAGTGCCGGTTTAAATTTCCTGCAGTTTTCACTGTAAAACCGAGTTGGAGCTATTACCTCCCCATATATATGTATGGAGTGGAGTTTGCAACTGAAAAGAAACTTAGTGTTCCCAACAAGCTAGGTGAAGGACGGCTTTCACACACACTTATCTCTCAGAACTGAGCATGTGGAGAGACGTTCGTTCATCTAGCACAAAGGGAACGGGTTGCAGAAGAAACTTTTACTCAGGTTTCTCAGTCTGTTTCCAAGAGCCGGTTTGAAGTTCCTGCAGTTTTCACTGTAAAACCGAGTTGGAGCTAGTACCTCCCCATATATATGTATGGAGTGGAGTTTGCAACTGAAAAGAAACTTTGTGTTCCCAACAAGCTAGGTGAAGGACGGCTTTCACACACACTTATCACTCAGAACTGAGCATGTGGAGAGACGTTCGTTCATCTAGCACAAAGAAACGGGTTTCAGGAGAAACTTTTACTCTGGTTTCTCAGTATGTTTCCTAGTGCCGGTTTGAAGTTCCTGCAGTTTTCACTGTAAAACCGATTTGGAGCTATTACCTCCCCATATATATGTATGGAGTGGAGTTTGCAACTGAAAAGAAACTTTGTGTTCCCAACAAGCTAGGTGAAGGACGGCTTTAACACACACTTATCTCTCAGAACTGAGCATGTGTAGAGACGTTCGTTCATCTAGCACCAAGGGAACGGTTTGCGGGGAAACATTTACTCTGGTTTCTCAGTCTGTTTCCTAGTGCCGGTTTAAATTTCCTGCAGTTTTCACTGTAAAACCGAGTTGGAGCTAGTACCTCCCCATATATATGTATGGAGTGGAGTTTGCAACTGAAAAGAAACTTAGTGTTCCCAACAAGCTAGGTGAAGGACGGCTTTCACACACACTTATCTCTCAGAACTGAGCATGTGGAGAGACGTTCGTTCATCTAGCACAAAGGGAACGGGTTGCAGAAGAAACTTTTACTCAGGTTTCTCAGTCTGTTTCCAAGAGCCGGTTTGAAGTTCCTGCAGTTTTCACTGTAAAACCGAGTTGGAGCTAGTACCTCCCCATATATATGTATGGAGTGGAGTTTGCAACTGAAAAGAAACTTTGTGTTCCCAACAAGCTAGGTGAAGGACGGCTTTCACACACACTTATCACTCAGAACTGAGCATGTGGAGAGACGTTCGTTCATCTAGCACAAAGGAACGGGTTTCAGGAGAAACTTTTACTCTGGTTTCTCAGTATGTTTCCTAGTGCCGGTTTGAAGTTCCTGCAGTTTTCACTGTAAAACCGAGTTGGAGCTAGTACCTACCCATATATATGTAAGGATTGGAGTTTGCAACTGACAAGAAAATTTGTGTTCCCAACAAGCTAGGTGAAGGACGGCTTTCACACACAATTTTCTCTCAGAACTGACCATGTGGAGAGACGTTCGTTCATCTAGCACAAAGGGAACGGGTTGCAGGAGAATCTTTTACTCTGGTTTCTCAGTCTGTTTCCTAGTGCCGGTTTGAAGTTCCTGCAGTTTTCACTGTAAATCCGAGTTGGAGCTTGTACCTCCCCATATATATGTAAGGAGTGGAGTTTGCAACTGAAAAGAATCTTTGTGTTCCCAACAAGCTAGGTGAAGGACGGCTTTCACACACAATTATCTCTCAGAACTGAGCATGTGGAGAGACATTCTTTCATCTAGCACAAAGGGAACGGGTTGCAGGAGAAACTTTTACTCTGGTTTCTCAGTCTGTTTCCTAGTGCCGGTTTGAAGTTCCTGCAGTTTTCACTGTAAAGCCGTGTTGGAGCTAGTACCTCCCCATATATATATATGGAGTGGAGTTTGCAACTGAAAAGAATCTTTGTGTTCCCAACAAGCTAGGTGAAGGACGGCTTTCACACACACTTATCTCTCAGAACTGAGCATGTGGAGAGACGTTCGTTCATCTAGCACAAAGGGAACGGGTTGCAGGAGAAACTTTTACTCTGGTTTCTCAGTCTGTTTCCTAGTGCCGGTTTGAAGTTCCTGCAGTTTTCACTGTAAAACCGAGTTGGAGCTAGTACCTCCCCATATATATGTATGGAGTGGAGTTTGCAACTGAAAAGACACTTTGTGTTCCCAACAAGCTATGTGAAGGACGGCTTTCACACACACATATCTCTCAGAACCTAGCATGTGGAGAGACGTTCGTTCATCTAGCACAAAGGGAACGGGTTGCAGGAGAAACATTTACTCTGGTTTCTCAGTCTGTTTCCTAGGGCCGGTTTGAAGTTCCTGCAGTTTTCACTGTAAAACCGATTTGGAGCTAGTACCTCCCCATATATATGTATGGAGTGGAGTTTGCAACTGACAAGAAACTTTGTGTTCCCAACAAGCTAGGTGAAGGACGGATTTCACACACACTTATCTCTCAGAACTGAGCATGTGGAGAGACGTTCATTCATCTAGCACAAAGGGAACGGGTTGCAGGAGAAAATTTTAATCTGGTTTCTCAGTCTGTTTCCTAGGGCCGGTTTGAAGTTCCTGCAGTTTTCACTGTAAAACCGATTTGGAGCTAGTACCTCCCCATATATATGTATGGAGTGGAGTTTGCAACTGACAAGAAACTTTGTGTTCCCAACAAGCTAGGTGAAGGACGGGTTTCACACACACTTATCTCTCAGAACTGAGCATGTGGAGAGACGTTCGTTCATCTAGCACAAAGGGAACGGGTTGCAGGAGAAACTTTTTCTCTGGTTTCTCAGTCTGTTTCCTAGTGCCGGTTTGAAGTTCCTGCAGTTTTCACTGTAAAACCGAGTTGGAGCTAGTACCTCCCCATATATATGTATGGAGTGGAGTTTGCAACTTAAAAGACACTTTGTGTTCCCAACAAGCTATGTGAAGGACGGCTTTCACACACACATATCTCTCAGAACCTAGCATGTGGAGAGACGTTCGTTCATCTAGCACAAATGGAACGGGTTGCAGGAGAAACTTTTACTCTGGTTTCTCAGTCTGTTTCCTAGTGCCGGTTTGAAGTTCCTGCAGTTTTCACTGTAAAACCGAGTTGGAGCTAGTACCTCCCCATATATATGTAAGGATTGGAGTTTGCAACTGAAAAGAAACTTTGTGTTCCCAACAAGCTAGGTGAAGGACGGCTTTCACACACAATTATCTCTCAGAACTGACCATGTGGAGAGACGTTCGTTCATCTAGCACAAAGGGAACGGGTTGCAGGAGAAACTTTTACTCTGGTTTCTCAGTCTGTTTCCTAGTGCCGGTTTGAAGTTCCTGCAGTTTTCACTGTAAATCCGAGTTGGAGCTAGTACCTCCCCATATATATGTAAGGAGTGGAGTTTGCAACTGAAAAGAATCTTTGTGTTCCCAACAAGCTAGGTGAAGGACGGCTTTCACACACAATTATCTCTCAGAACTGAGCATGTGGAGAGACATTCGTTCATCTAGCACAAAGGGAACGGGTTGCAGGAGAAACTTTTACTCTGGTTTCTCAGTCTCTTTCCTAGTGCCGGTTTGAAGTTCCTGCAGTTTTCACTGTAAAACCGAGTTGGAGCTAGTACCTCCCCATATATATGTATGGAGTGGAGTTTGCAACTGAAAAGACACTTTGTGTTCCCAACAAGCTATGTGAATGACGGCTTTCACACACACATATATCTCAGAACCTAGCATGTGGAGAGACGTTCGTTCATCTAGCACAAAGGGAACGGGTTGCAGGAGAAACATTTACTCTGGTTTCTCAGTCTGTTTCCTAGGGCCGGTTTGAAGTTCCTGCAGTTTTCACTGTAAAACCGATTTGGAGCTAGTACCTCCCCATATATATGTATGGAGTGGAGTTTGCAACTGACAAGAAACTTTGTGTTCCCAACAAGCTAGGTGAAGGACGGTTTTCACACACACTTATCTCTCAGAACTGAGCATGTGGAGAGACGTTCGTTCATCTAGCACAAAGAGATCGGGTTGCAGGAGAAACTTTTACTCTGGTTTCTCAGTCTGTTTCCTAGTGCCGGTTTGAAGTTCCTGCAGTTTTCACTGTAAAACCGAGTTGGAGCTAGTATCTCCCCATATATATGTATGGAGTGGAGTTTGCAACTGACAAGAAACTTTGTGTTCCCAACAAGCTAGGTGAAGGACGGGTTTCACACACACTTATCTCTCAGAACTGAGCATGTGGAGAGACGTTCGTTCATCTAGCACAAAGGGAACGGTTTGCAGGGGAAACTATTACTCTGGTTTCTCAGTCTGTTTCCTAGTGCCGGTTTGAAGTTCCTGCAGTTTTCACTGTAAAACCGATTTGGAGCTAGTACCTCCCCATATATATGTATGGAGTGGAGTTTGCAACTGAAAAGAAACTTAGTGTTCCCAACAAGCTAGGTGAAGGACGGCTTTCACACACACTTATCTCTTAGAACTGAGCATGTGGAGAGACGTTCGTTCATCTAGCACAAATGGAACGTGTTGCAGGAGAAACTTTTACTCTGGTTTCTCAGTCTGTTTCCTAGTGCCGGTTTGAAGTTCCTGCAGTTTTCACTGTAAAACCGAGTTGGAGCTAGTACCTCCCCATATATATGTATGGAGTGGAGTTAACAACTGAAAAGAAACTTTGTGTTCCCAACAAGCTAGTTGAAGGACGGCTTTCACACACACTTATAACTCAGAACTGAGCATGTGGAGAGACGTTCGTTCATCTAGCACAAAGGGAACGGGTTGCAGAAGAAACTTTTACTCAGGTTTCTCAGTCTGTTTCCAAGAGCCGGTTTGAAGTTCCTGCAGTTTTCACTGTAAAACCGAGTTGGAGCTAGTACCTCCCCATATATATGTATGGAGTGGAGTTTGCAACTGAAAAGAAACTTTGTGTTCCCAACAAGCTAGGTGAAGGACGGCTTTCACACACACTTATCACTCAGAACTGAGCATGTGGAGAGACGTTCGTTCATCTAGCACAAAGGAACGGGTTTCAGGAGAAACTTTTACTCTGGTTTCTCAGTATGTTTCCTAGTGCCGGTTTGAAGTTCCTGCAGTTTTCACTGTAAAACCGATTTGGAGCTATTACCTCCCCATATATATGTATGGAGTGGAGTTTGCAACTGAAAAGAAACTTTGTGTTCCCAACAAGCTAGGTGAAGGACGGCTTTAACACACACTTATCTCTCAGAACTGAGCATGTGTAGAGACGTTCGTTCATCTAGCACCAAGGGAACGGTTTGCGGGGAAACATTTACTCTGGTTTCTCAGTCTGCTTCCTAGTGCCGGTTTAAATTTCCTGCAGTTTTCACTGTAAAACCGAGTTGGAGCTAGTACCTCCCCATATATATGTATGGAGTGGAATTTGCAACTGAAAAGAAACTTAGTGTTCCCAACAAGCTAGGTGAAGGACGGCTTTCACACACACTTATCTCTCAGAACTGAGCATGTGGAGAGACGTTCGTTCATCTAGCACAAAGGGAACGGGTTGCAGAAGAAACTTTTACTCAGGTTTCTCAGTCTGTTTCCAAGAGCCGGTTTGAAGTTCCTGCAGTTTTCACTGTAAAACCGAGTTGGAGCTAGTACCTCCCCATATATATGTATGAAGTGGAGTTTGCAACTGAAAAGAAACTTTGTGTTCCCAACAAGCTAGGTGAAGGACGGCTTTCACACACACTTATCACTCAGAACTGAGCATGTGGAGAGACGTTCGTTCATCTAGCACAAAGGAACGGGTTTCAGGAGAAACTTTTACTCTGGTTTCTCAGTATGTTTCCTAGTGCCGGTTTGAAGTTCCTGCAGTTTTCACTGTAAAACCGATTTGGAGCTATTACCTCCCCATATATATGTATGGAGTGGAGTTTGCAACTGAAAAGAAACTTTGTGTTCCCAACAAGCTAGGTGAAGGACGGCTTTAACACACACTTATCTCTCAGAACTGAGCATGTGTAGAGACGTTCGTTCATCTAGCACCAAGGGAACGGTTTGCGGGGAAACATTTACTCTGGTTTCTCAGTCTGTTTCCTAGTGCCGGTTTAAATTTCCTGCAGTTTTCACTGTAAAACCGAGTTGGAGCTATTACCTCCCCATATATATGTATGGAGTGGAGTTTGCAACTGAAAAGAAACTTAGTGTTCCCAACAAGCTAGGTGAAGGACGGCTTTCACACACACTTATCTCTCAGAACTGAGCATGTGGAGAGACGTTCGTTCATCTAGCACAAAGGGAACGGGTTGCAGAAGAAACTTTTACTCAGGTTTCTCAGTCTGTTTCCAAGAGCCGGTTTGAAGTTCCTGCAGTTTTCACTGTAAAACCGAGTTGGAGCTAGTACCTCCCCATATATATGTATGGAGTGGAGTTTGCAACTGAAAAGAAACTTTGTGTTCCCAACAAGCTAGGTGAAGGACGGCTTTCACACACACTTATCACTCAGAACTGAGCATGTGGAGAGACGTTCGTTCATCTAGCACAAAGAAACGGGTTTCAGGAGAAACTTTTACTCTGGTTTCTCAGTATGTTTCCTAGTGCCGGTTTGAAGTTCCTGCAGTTTTCACTGTAAAACCGATTTGGAGCTATTACCTCCCCATATATATGTATGGAGTGGAGTTTGCAACTGAAAAGAAACTTTGTGTTCCCAACAAGCTAGGTGAAGGACGGCTTTAACACACACTTATCTCTCAGAACTGAGCATGTGTAGAGACGTTCGTTCATCTAGCACCAAGGGAACGGTTTGCGGGGAAACATTTACTCTGGTTTCTCAGTCTGTTTCCTAGTGCCGGTTTAAATTTCCTGCAGTTTTCACTGTAAAACCGAGTTGGAGCTAGTACCTCCCCATATATATGTATGGAGTGGAGTTTGCAACTGAAAAGAAACTTAGTGTTCCCAACAAGCTAGGTGAAGGACGGCTTTCACACACACTTATCTCTCAGAACTGAGCATGTGGAGAGACGTTCGTTCATCTAGCACAAAGGGAACGGGTTGCAGAAGAAACTTTTACTCAGGTTTCTCAGTCTGTTTCCAAGAGCCGGTTTGAAGTTCCTGCAGTTTTCACTGTAAAACCGAGTTGGAGCTAGTACCTCCCCATATATATGTATGGAGTGGAGTTTGCAACTGAAAAGAAACTTTGTGTTCCCAACAAGCTAGGTGAAGGACGGCTTTCACACACACTTATCACTCAGAACTGAGCATGTGGAGAGACGTTCGTTCATCTAGCACAAAGGAACGGGTTTCAGGAGAAACTTTTACTCTGGTTTCTCAGTATGTTTCCTAGTGCCGGTTTGAAGTTCCTGCAGTTTTCACTGTAAAACCGATTTGGAGCTATTACCTCCCCATATAAATGTATGGAGTGGAGTTTGCAACTGAAAAGAAACTTTGTGTTCCCAACAAGCTAGGTGAAGGACGGCTTTCACACACACTTATCTCTCAGAACTGAGCATGTGTAGAGACGTTCGTTCATCTAGCACCAAGGGAACGGTTTGCGGGGAAACATTTACTCTGGTTTCTCAGTCTGTTTCCTAGTGCCGGTTTAAATTTCCTGCAGTTTTCACTGTAAAACCGAGTTGGAGCTAGTACCTCCCCATATATATGTATGGAGTGGAGTTTGCAACTGAAAAGAAACTTAGTGTTCCCAACAAGCTAGTTGAAGGACGGCTTTCACACACACTTATAACTCAGAACTGAGCATGTGGAGAGACGTTCGTTCATCTAGCACAAAGGGAACGGGTTGCAGAAGAAACTTTTACTCAGGTTTCTTAGTCTGTTTCCAAGAGCCGGTTTGAAGTTCCTGCAGTTTTCACTGTAAAACCGAGTTGGAGCTAGTACCTCCCCATATATATGTATGGAGTGGAGTTTGCAACTGAAAAGAAACTTTGTGTTCCCAACAAGCTAGGTGAAGGACGGCTTTCACACACACTTATCACTCAGAACTGAGCATGTGGAGAGACGTTCGTTCATCTAGCACAAAGGGAACGGGTTTCAGGAGAAACTTTTACTCTGGTTTCTCAGTATGTTTCCTAGTGCCGGTTTGAAGTTCCTGCAGTTTTCACAGTAAAACCGATTTGGAGCTATTACCTCCCCATATATATGTATGGAGTGTAGTTTGCAACTGAAAAGAAACTTTGTGTTCCCAACAAGCTAGGTGAATGACGGCTTTCACACACACTTATCTCTCAGAACTGAGCATGTGGAGAGACGTTCGTTCATCTAGCACCAAAGGAACGGTTTGCGGGGAAACATTTACTCTGGTTTCTCAGTCTGTTTCCTAGTGCCAGTTTAAAGTTCCTGCAGTTTTCACTGTAAAACCGAGTTGGAGCTAGTACCTCCCCATATATATATATGGAGTGGATTTTGCAACTGAAAAGAAACTTTGTGTTCCCAACAAGCTAGGTGAATGGCGGCTTTCACACACACTTATATCTCAGAACAGAGCATGTGGAGAGACTTTCGTTCATCTAGCAAAAAGGGAACGGGTTGCAGGAGAAACTTTTACTCTGGTTTCTCAGTCTGTTTCCTAGTGCCGGTTTGAAGTTCCTGCAGTTTTCACTGTAAAAACTTGTTGGAGCTAGTACCTCCCCATATATATATATGGAGTGGAGTTTGCAACTGAAAAGAATCTTTGTGTTCCCAACAAGCTAGGTGAAGGACGGCTTTCACACACACTTATCTCTCAGAACTGAGCATGTGGAGAGACGTTCGTTCATCTAGCACAAAGGGAACGGGTTGCAGGAGAAACTTTTACTCTGGTTTCTCAGTATGTTTCCTAGTGCCGGTTTGAAGTTCCTGCAGTTTTCACTGTAAAACCGAGTTGGAGCTAGTACCTCCCCATATATATGTATGGAGTGGAGTTTGCAACTGAAAAGACACTTTGTGTTCTCAACAAGCTATGTGAAGGACGGCTTTCACACACACATATATCTCAGAACCTAGCATGTGGAGAGACGTTCGTTCATCTAGCACAAAGAGAACGGGTTGCAGGAGAAACATTTACTCTGGTTTCTCAGTCTGTTTCCTAGTGCCGGTTTGAAGTTCCTGCAGTTTTCACTGTAAAACCGAGTTGGAGCTAGTACCTCCCCATATATATGTATGGAGTGGAGTTTGCAACTGAAAAGAAACTTAGTGTTCCCAACAAGTTAGGTGAAGGACGTCTTTCACACACACTTATCTCTCAGAACTGAGCATGTGGAGAGACGTTCGTTCATCTAGGACAAAGGGAACGGGTTGCAGGAGAAACTTTTAATCTGGTTTCTCAGTCTGTTTCCTAGGGCCGGTTTGAAGTTCCTGCAGTTTTCACTGTAAAACCGATTAGGAGCTAGTACCTCCCCATATATATGTATGGAGTGGAGTTTGCAACTGACAAGAAACTTTGTGTTCCCAACAAGCTAGTTGAAGGACGGGTTTCACACACACTTATCTCTCAGAACTGAGCATGTGGAGAGACGTTCGTTCATCTAGCACAAAGGGAACGGGTTGCAGGAGAAACTTTTACTCTGGTTTCTCAGTCTGTTTCCTAGTGCCGGTTTGAAGTTCCTGCAGTTTTCACTGTAAAACCGAGTTGGAGCTAGTACCTCCCCATATATATGTATGGAGTGGAGTTTGCAACTGAAAAGACACTTTGTGTTCCCAACAAGCTATGTGAAGGACGGCTTTCACACACACATATCTCTCAGAACCTAGCATGTGGAGAGACGTTCGTTCATCTAGCACAAAGGGAACGGGTTGCAGGAGAAACATTTTCTCTGGTTTCTCAGTCTGTTTCCTAGTGCCGGTTTGAAGTTCCTGCAGTTTTCACTGTAAAACCGAGTTGGAGCTAGTACCTCCTCATATATATGTAAGGATTGGAGTTTGCAACTGAAAAGAAACTTTGTGTTCCCAACAAGCTAGGTGAAGGACGGCTTTCACACACAATTATCTCTCAGAACTGACCATGTGGAGAGACGTTCGTTCATCTAGCACAAAGGGAACGGGTTGCAGGAGAAACTTTTACTCTGGTTTCTCAGTCTGTTTCCTAGTGCCGGTTTGAAGTTCCTGCAGTTTTCAATGTAAAACCGAGTTGGAGCTAGTACTTCCCCATATATATGTATGGAGTGGAGTTTGCAACTGAAAAGACTCTTTGTGTTCCCAACAAGCTATGTGAAGGACGGCTTTCACACACACATATATCTCAGAACCTAGCATGTGGAGAGACGTTCGTTCATCTAGCACAAATGGAACGGGTTGCAGGAGAAACATTTACTCTGGTTTCTCAGTCTGTTTCCTAGGGCCGGTTTGAAGTTCCTGCAGTTTTCACTGTAAAACCGATTTGGAGCTAGTACCTCCCCATATATATGTATGGAGTGGTGTTTGCAACTGACAAGAAACTTTGTGTTCCCAACAAGCTAGGTGAAGGACTGGTTTCACACACACTTATCTCTCAGAAATGAGCATGTGGAGAGACGTTCGTTCATCTAGCACAAAGGGATCGGGTTGCAGGAGAAACTTTTACTCTGGTTTCTCAGTCTGTTTCCTAGTCCCGGTTTGAAGTTCCTGCAGTTTTCACTGTAAAACCGAGTTGCAGCTAGTACCTCCCCATATATATGTATGGAGTGGAGTTTGCAACTGACAAGAAACTTTGTGTTCCCAACAAGCTAGGTGAAGGACGGGTTTCACACACACTTATCTCTCAGAACTGAGCATGTGGAGAGACGTTCGTTCATCTAGCACAAAGGGAACGGTTTGCAGGGGAAACTATTACTCTGGTTTCTCAGTCTGTTTCCTAGTGCCGGTTTGAAGTTCCTGCAGTTTTCACTGTAAAACCGAGTTGGAGCTAGTACCTCCCCATATATATGTATGGAGTGGAGTTTGCAACTGAAAAGAAACTTTGTGTTCCCAACAAGCTAGTTGAAGGACGGCTTTCACACACACTTATAACTCAGAACTGAGCATGTGGAGAGACGTTCGTTCATCTAGCACAAAGGGAACGGGTTGCAGAAGAAACTTTTACTCAGGTTTCTCAGTCTTTTTCCAAGAGCCGGTTTGAAGTTCCTGCAGTTTTCACTGTAAAACCGAGTTGGAGCTAGTACCTCCCCATATATATGTATGGAGTGGAGTTTGCAACTGAAAAGAAACTTTGTGTTCCCAACAAGCTAGGTGAAGGACGGCTTTCACACACACTTATCACTCAGAACTGAGCATGTGGAGAGACGTTCGTTCATCTAGCACAAAGGGAACGGGTTTCAGGAGAAACTTTTACTCTGGTTTCTCAGTATGTTTCCTAGTGCCGGTTTGAAGTTCCTGCAGTTTTCACTGTAAAACCGATTTGGAGCTATTACCTCCCCATATAAATGTATGGAGTGGAGTTTGCAACTGAAAAGAAACTTTGTGTTCCCAACAAGCTAGGTGAAGGACGGCTTTCACACACACTTATCTCTCAGAACTGAGCATGTGGAGAGACGTTCGTTCATCTAGCACCAAGGGAACGGTTTGCGGGGAAACATTTACTCTGGTTTCTCAGTCTGTTTCCTAGTGCCGGTTTAAAGTTCCTGCAGTTTTCACTGTAAAACCGAGTTGGAGCTAGTACATCCCCATATATATGTATGGAGTGGAGTTTGCAACTGAAAAGAAACTTTGTGTTCCCAACAAGCTAGGTGAAGGGCGGCTTTCACACACACTTATATCTCAGAACAGAGCATGTGGAGAGACTTTCGTTCATCTAGCACAAAGGGAACGGGTTGCAGGAGAAACTTTTACTCTGGTTTCTCAGTCTGTTTCCTAGTGCCGGTTTGAAGTTCCTGCAGTTTTCACTGTAAAACCTTGTTGGAGCTAGTACCTCCCCATATATATGTATGGAGTGGAGTTTGCAACTGAAAAGAAACTTTGTGTTCCCAACAAGCTAGTTGAAGGACGGCTTTCACACACACTTATAACTCAGAACTGAGCATGTGGAGAGACGTTCATTCATCTAGCACAAAGGGAACGGGTTGCAGAAGAAACTTTTACTCAGGTTTCTTAGTCTGTTTCCAAGAGCCGGTTTGAAGTTCCTGCAGTTTTCACTGTAAAACCGAGTTGGAGCTAGTACCTCCCCATATATATGTATGGAGTGGAGTTTGCAACTGAAAAGAAACTTTGTGTTCCCAACAAGCTAGGTGAAGGACGGCTTTCACACACACTTATCACTCAGAACTGAGCATGTGGAGAGACGTTCGTTCATCTAGCACAAAGGGAACGGGTTTCAGGAGAAACTTTTACTCTGGTTTCTCAGTATGTTTCCTAGTGCCGGTTTGAAGTTCCTGCAGTTTTCACAGTAAAACCGATTTGGAGCTATTACCTCCCCATATATATGTATGGAGTGTAGTTTGCAACTGAAAAGAAACTTTGTGTTCCCAACAAGCTAGGTGAATGACGGCTTTCACACACACTTATCTCTCAGAACTGAGCATGTGGAGAGACGTTCGTTCATCTAGCACCAAGGGAACGGTTTGCGGGGAAACATTTACTCTGGTTTCTCAGTCTGTTTCCTAGTGCAATTTTAAAGTTCCTGCAGTTTTCACTGTAAAACCGAGTTGGAGCTAGTACCTCCCCATATATATATATGGAGTGGATTTTGCAACTGAAAAGAAACTTTGTGTTCCCAACAAGCTAGGTGAAGGGCGGCTTTCACACACACTTATATCTCAGAACAGAGCATGTGGAGAGACTTTCGTTCATCTAGCAAAAAGGGAACGGGTTGCAGGAGAAACTTTTACTCTGGTTTCTCAGTCTGTTTCCTAGTGCCGGTTTGAAGTTCCTGCAGTTTTCACTGTAAAACCTTGTGGGAGCTAGTACCTCCCCATATATATATATGGAGTGGAGTTTGCAACTGAAAAGAATCTTTGTGTTCCCAACAAGCTAGGTGAAGGACGGCTTTCACACACACTTATCTCTCAGAACTGAGCATGTGGAGAGACGTTCGTTCATCTAGCACAAAGGGAACGGGTTGCAGGAGAAACTTTTACTCTGGTTTCTCAGTATGTTTCCTAGTGCCGGTTTGAAGTTCCTGCAGTTTTCACTGTAAAACCGAGTTGGAGCTAGTACCTCCCCATATATATGTATGGAGTGGAGTTTGCAACTGAAAAGACACTTTGTGTTCTCAACAAGCTATGTGAAGGACGGCTTTCACACACACATATATCTCAGAACCTAGCATGTGGAGAGACGTTCGTTCATCTAGCACAAAGGGAACGGGTTGCAGGAGAAACATTTACTCTGGTTTCTCAGTCTGTTTCCTAGTGCCGGTTTGAAGTTCCTGCAGTTTTCACTGTAAAACCGAGTTGGAGCTAGTACCTCCCCATATATATGTATGGAGTGGAGTTTGCAACTGAAAAGAAACTTAGTGTTCCCAACAAGTTAGGTGAAGGACGTCTTTCACACACACTTATCTCTCAGAACTGAGCATGTGGAGAGACGTTCGTTCATCTAGGACAAAGGGAACGGGTTGCAGGAGAAACTTTTAATCTGGTTTCTCTGTCTGTTTCCTAGGGCCGGTTTGAAGTTCCTGCAGTTTTCACTGTAAAACCGATTAGGAGCTAGTACCTCCCCATATATATGTATGGAGTGGAGTTTGCAACTGACAAGAAACTTTGTGTTCACAACAAGCTAGGTGAAGGACGGGTTTCACACACACTTATCTCTCAGAACTGAGCATGTGGAGAGACGTTCGTTCATCTAGCACAAAGGGAACGGGTTGCAGGAGAAACTTTTACTCTGGTTTCTCAGTCTGTTTCCTAGTGCCGGTTTGAAGTTCCTGCAGTTTTCACTGTAAAACCGAGTTGGAGCTAGTACCTCCCCATATATATGTATGGAGTGGAGTTTGCAACTGAAAAGACACTTTGTGTTCCCAACAAGCTATGTGAAGGACGGCTTTCACACACACATATCTCTCAGAACCTAGCATGTGGAGAGACGTTCGTTCATCTAGCACAAAGGGAACGGGTTGCAGGAGAAACATTTTCTCTGGTTTCTCAGTCTGTTTCCTAGTGCCGGTTTGAAGTTCCTGCAGTTTTCACTGTAAAACCGAGTTGGAGCTAGTACCTCCTCATATATATGTAAGGATTGGAGTTTGCAACTGAAAAGAAACTTTGTGTTCCCAACAAGCTAGGTGAAGGACGGCTTTCACACACAATTATCTCTCAGAACTGACCATGTGGAGAGACGTTCGTTCATCTAGCACAAAGGGAACGGGTTGCAGGAGAAACTTTTACTCTGGTTTCTCAGTCTGTTTCCTAGTGCCGGTTTGAAGTTCCTGCAGTTTTCACTGTAAATCCGAGTTGGAGCTAGTACCTCCCCATATATATGTAAGGAGTGGAGTTTGCAACTGAAAAGAATCTTTGTGTTCCCAACAAGCTAGTTGAAGGACGGCTTTCACACACACTTATCTCTCAGAACTGAGCATGTGGAGAGACGTTCGTTCATCTAGCACAAAGGGAACGGGTTGCAGGAGAAACTTTTACTCTGGTTTCTCAGTCTGTTTCCTAGTGCCGGTTTGAAGTTCCTGCAGTTTTCAATGTAAAACCGAGTTGGAGCTAGTACTTCCCCATATATATGTATGGAGTGGAGTTTGCAACTGAAAAGACTCTTTGTGTTCCCAACAAGCTATGTGAAGGACGGCTTTCACACACACATATATCTCAGAACCTAGCATGTGGAGAGACGTTCGTTCATCTAGCACAAATGGAACGGGTTGCAGGAGAAACATTTACTCTGGTTTCTCAGTCTGTTTCCTAGGGCCGGTTTGAAGTTCCTGCAGTTTTCACTGTAAAACCGATTTGGAGCTAGTACCTCCCCATATATATGTATGGAGTGGTGTTTGCAACTGACAAGAAACTTTGTGTTCCCAACAAGCTAGGTGAAGGACGGGTTTCACACACACTTATCTCTCAGAAATGAGCATGTGGAGAGACGTTCGTTCATCTAGCACAAAGGGATCGGGTTGCAGGAGAAACTTTTACTCTGGTTTCTCAGTCTGTTTCCTAGTGCCGGTTTGAAGTTCCTGCAGTTTTCACTGTAAAACCGAGTTGGAGCTAGTACCTCCCCATATATATGTATGGAGTGGAGTTTGCAACTGACAAGAAACTTTGTGTTCCCAACAAGCTAGGTGAAGGACGGGTTTCACACACACTTATCTCTCAGAACTGAGCATGTGGAGAGACGTTCGTTCATCTAGCACAAAGGGAACGGTTTGCAGGGGAAACTATTACTCTGGTTTCTCAGTCTGTTTCCTAGTGCCGGTTTGAAGTTCCTGCAGTTTTCACTGTAAAACCGAGTTGGAGCTAGTACCTCCCCATATATATGTATGGAGTGGAGTTTGCAACTGAAAAGAAACTTTGTGTTCCCAACAAGCTAGTTGAAGGACGGCTTTCACACACACTTATAACTCAGAACTGAGCATGTGGAGAGACGTTCGTTCATCTAGCACAAAGGGAACGGGTTGCAGAAGAAACTTTTACTCAGGTTTCTCAGTCTTTTTCCAAGAGCCGGTTTGAAGTTCCTGCAGTTTTAACTGTAAAACCGAGTTGGAGCTAGTACCTCCCCATATATATGTATGGAGTGGAGTTTGCAACTGAAAAGAAACTTTGTGTTCCCAACAAGCTAGGTGAAGGACGGCTTTCACACACACTTATCACTCAGAACTGAGCATGTGGAGAGACGTTCGTTCATCTAGCACAAAGGGAACGGGTTTCAGGAGAAACTTTTACTCTGGTTTCTCAGTATGTTTCCTAGTGCCGGTTTGAAGTTCCTGCAGTTTTCACTGTAAAACCGATTTGGAGCTATTACCTCCCCATATAAATGTATGGAGTGGAGTTTGCAACTGAAAAGAAACTTTGTGTTCCCAACAAGCTAGGTGAAGGACGGCTTTCACACACACTTATCTCTCAGAACTGAGCATGTGGAGAGACGTTCGTTCATCTAGCACCAAGGGAACGGTTTGCGGGGAAACATTTACTCTGGTTTCTCAGTCTGTTTCCTAGTGCCGGTTTAAAGTTCCTGCAGTTTTCACTGTAAAACCGAGTTGGAGCTAGTACATCCCCATATATATGTATGGAGTGGAGTTTGCAACTGAAAAGAAACTTTGTGTTCCCAACAAGCTAGGTGAAGGGCGGCTTTCACACACACTTATATCTCAGAACAGAGCATGTGGAGAGACTTTCGTTCATCTAGCACAAAGGGAACGGGTTGCAGGAGAAACTTTTACTCTGGTTTCTCAGTCTGTTTCCTAGTGCCGGTTTGAAGTTCCTGCAGTTTTCACTGTAAAACCTTGTTGGAGCTAGTACCTCCCCATATATATATATGGAGTGAGTTTGCAACTGAAAAGAATCTTTGTGTTCCCAACAAGCTAGGTGAAGGACGGCTTTCACACACAATTATCTCTCAGAACTGACCATGTGGAGAGACGTTCGTTCATCTAGCACAAAGGGAACGGGTTGCAGGAGAAACTTTTACTCTGGTTTCTCAGTCTGTTTCCTAGTGCCGGTTTGAAGTTCCTGCAGTTTTCACTGTAAAACCGAGTTGGAGCTAGTACCTCCCCATATATATGTATGGAGTGGAGTTTGCAACTGAAAAGACACTTTGTGTTCCCAACAAGCTATGTGAAGGACGGCTTTCACACACACATATATCTCAGAACCTAGCATGTGGAGAGACGTTCGTTCATCTTGCACAAAGGGAACGGGTTGCAGGAGAAACATTTACTCTGGTTTCTCAGTCTGTTTCCTAGTGCCGGTTTGAAGTTCCTGCAGTTTTCACTGTAAAACCGAGTTGGAGCTAGTACCTCCCCATATATATGTATGGAGTGGAGTTTGCAACTGAAAAGAAACTTAGTGTTCCCAACAAGTTAGGTGAAGGACATCTTTCACACACACTTATCTCTCAGATCTGAGCATGTGGAGAGACGTTCGTTCATCTAGGACAAAGGGAACGGGTTGCAGGAGAAACTTTTAATCTGGTTTCTCAGTCTGTTTCCTAGGGCCGGTTTGAAGTTCCTGCAGTTTTCACTGTAAAACCGATTTGGAGCTAGTACCTCCCCATATATATGTATGGAGTGGAGTTTGCAACTGACAAGAAACTTTGTGTTCCCAACAAGCTAGGTGAAGGACGGGTTTCACACACACTTATATCTCAGAACAGAGCATGTGGAGAGACGTTCGTTCATCTAGCACAAAGGGAACGGGTTGCAGGAGAAACTTTTACTCTGGTTTCTCAGTCTGATTCCTAGTGCCGGTTTAAAGATCCTGCAGTTTTCACTGTAAAACCGAGTTGGAGCTAGTACCTCCCCATATATATGTATGGAGTGGAGTTTGCAACTGAAAAGAAACTTTGTGTTCCCAACAAGCTAGGTGAAGGGCGGCTTTCACACACACTTATATCTCAGAACAGAGCATGTGGAGAGACGTTCGTTCATCTAGCACAAAGGGAACGGGTTGCAGGAGAAACTTTTACTCTGGTTTCTCAGTCTGTTTCCTAGTGCCGGTTTGAAGTTCCTGCAGTTTTCACTGTAAAACCGAGTTGGAGCTAGTACCTCCACATATATATGTATGGAGTGGAGTTTGCAACTGAAAAGAAAATTTGTGTTCCCAACAAGCTAGGTGAAGGACGGCTTTCACACACACTTATCTCTCAGAACTGAGCATGTGGAGAGACGTTCGTTCATCTAGCACAAAGGGAACGGGTTGCGGGGAAACATTTACTCTGGTTTCTCAGTCTGTTTCCTAGTGCCGGTTTGAAGTTCCTGCAGTTTTCACTCTAAAACCGAGTTGGAGCTAGTACCTCCCCATATATATGTATGGAGTGGAGTTTGCAACTGAAAAGAAACTTTGTGTTCCCAACAAGCTAGGTGAAGGACGGCTTTCACACACACTTATCTCTCAGAACTGAGCATGTGGAGAGACGTTCGTTCATCTAGCACCAAGGGAACGGTTTGCGGGGAAACATTTACTCTGGTTTCTCAGTCTGTTTCCTAGTGCCGGTTTAAAGATCCTGCAGTTTTCACTGTAAAACCGAGTTGGAGCTAGTACCTCCACATATATATGTATGGAGTGGAGTTTGCAACTGAAAAGAAACTTTGTGTTCCCAACAAGCTAGGTGAAGGGCGGCTTTCACACACACTTATATCTCAGAACAGAGCATGTGGAGAGACGTTCGTTCATCTAGCACAAAGGGAACGGGTTGCAGGAGAAACTTTTACTCTGGTTTCTCAGTCTGTTTCCTAGTGCCGGTTTAAAGATCCTGCAGTTTTCACTGTAAAACCGAGTTGGAGCTAGTACCTCCCCATATATATGTATGGAGTGGAGTTTGCAACTGAAAAGAAACTTTGTGTTCCCAACAAGCTAGGTGAAGGGCGGCTTTCACACACACTTATATCTCAGAACAGAGCATGTGGAGAGACGTTCGTTCATCTAGCACAAAGGGAACGGGTTGCAGGAGAAACTTTTACTCTGGTTTCTCAGTCTGTTTCCTAGTGCCGGTTTGAAGTTCCTGCAGTTTTCACTGTAAAACCTTGTTGGAGCTAGTACCTCCCCATATATATATATGGAGTGATTTTGCAACTGAAAAGAATCTTTGTGTTCCCAACAAGCTAGGTGAAGGACGGCTTTCACACACAATTATCTCTCAGAACTGAGCATGTGGAGAGGCGTTCGTTCATCTAGCACAAAGGGAAGGGGTTGCAGGAGAAACTTTTACTCTGGTTTCTCAGTCTGTTTCCTAGTGCCGGTTTGAAGTTCCTGCATTTTTCACTGTAAAACCGATTTGGAGCTAGTACCTCCCCATATATATGTATGGAGTGGAGTTTGCAACTGAAAGAAACTTTGTGTTCCCAACAATCTAGGTGAAGGACGGCTTTCACACACACTTATCTCTCAGAACTGAGCATGTGGAGAGACGTTCGTTCATCTAGCACAAAGGGAACGGGTTGCGGGGAAACATTTACTCTGGTTTCTCAGTCTGTTTCCTAGTGCCGGTTTGAAGTTCCTGCAGTTTTCACTCTAAAACCGAGTTGGAGCTAGTACCTCCCCATATATATGTATGGAGTGGTGTTTGCAACTGAAAAGAAACTTTGTGTTCCCAACAAGCTAGGTGAAGGACGGCTTTCACACACACTTATCTCTCAGAACTGAGCATGTGGAGAGACGTTCGTTCATCTAGCACAAAGGGAACGGTTTGCAGGAGAAACTTTTACTCTGGTTTCTCAGTCTGTTTCCTAGTGCCGGTTTGAAGTTCCTGCAGTTTTCACTGTAAAACCGATTTGGAGCTATTACCTCCCCATATATATGTATGGAGTGGAGTTTGCAACTGAAAAGAAACTTTGTGTTCCCAACAAGCTAGGTGAAGGACGGCTTTCACACACACTTATCTCTCAGAACTGAGCATGTGGAGAGACGTTCGTTCATCTAGCACCAAGGGAACGGTTTGCGGGGAAACATTTACTCTGGTTTCTCAGTCTGTTTCCTAGTGCCGGTTTAAAGATCCTGCAGTTTTCACTGTAAAACCGAGTTGGAGCTAGTACCTCCCCATATATATGTATGGAGTGGAGTTTGCAACTGAAAAGAAACTTTGTGTTCCCAACAAGCTAGGTGAAGGACGGCTTTCACACACACTTATCACTCAGAACTGAGCATGTGGAGAGACGTTCGTTCATCTAGCACAAAGGGAACGGGTTGCAGGAGAAACTTTTACTCTGGTTTCTCAGTCTGTTTCCTAGGGCCGGTTTGAAGTTCCTGCAGTTTTCACTGTAAAACCGATTTGGAGCTAGTACCTCCCCATATATATGTATGGAGTGGAGTTTGCAACTGAAAAGAAACTTTGTGTTCCCAACAATCTAGGTGAAGGACGGCTTTCACACACACTTATCTCTCAGAACTGAGCATGTGGAGAGACGTTCGTTCATCTAGCACAAAGGGAACGGGTTGCGGGGAAACATTTACTCTGGTTTCTCAGTCTGTTTCCTAGTGCCGGTTTGAAGTTCCTGCAGTTTTCACTCTAAAACCGAGTTGGAGCTAGTACCTCCCCATATATATGTATGGAGTGGAGTTTGCAACTGAAAAGAAACTTTGTGTTCCCAACAAGCTAGGTGAAGGACGGCTTTCACACACACTTATCTCTCAGAACTGAGCATGTGGAGAGACGTTCGTTCATCTAGCACCAAGGGAACGGTTTGCGGGGAAACATTTACTCTGGTTTCTCAGTCTGTTTCCTAGTGCCGGTTTAAAGATCCTGCAGTTTTCACTGTAAAACCGAGTTGGAGCTAGTACCTCCCCATATATATGTATGGAGTGGAGTTTGCAACTGAAAAGAAACTTTGTGTTCCCAACAAGCTAGGTGAAGGGCGGCTTTCACACACACTTATATCTCAGAACAGAGCATGTGGAGAGACGTTCGTTCATCTAGCACAAAGGGAACGGGTTGCAGGAGAAACTTTTACTCTGGTTTCTCAGTCTGTTTCCTAGTGCCGTTTTAAAGATCCTGCAGTTTTCACTGTAAAACCGAGTTGGAGCTAGTACCTCCCCATATATATGTATGGAGTGGAGTTTGCAACTGAAAAGAAACTTTGTGTTCCCAACAAGCTAGGTGAAGGGCGGCTTTCACACACACTTATATCTCAGAACAGAGCATGTGGAGAGACGTTCGTTCATCTAGCACAAAGGGAACGGGTTGCAGGAGAAACTTTTACTCTGGTTTCTCAGTCTGTTTCCTAGTGCCGGTTTGAAGTTCCTGCAGTTTTCACTGTAAAACCGAGTTGGAGCTAGTACCTCCACATATATATGTATGGAGTGGAGTTTGCAACTGAAAAGAAACTTTGTGTTCCCAACAAGCTAGGTGAAGGACGGCTTTCACACACACTTATCACTCAGAACTGAGCATGTGGAGAGACGTTCGTTCATCTAGCACAAAGGGAACGAGTTGCAGGAGAAACTTTTACTCTGGTTTCTCAGTCTGTTTCCTAGTGCCGGTTTGAAGTTCCTGCAGTTTTCACTCTAAAACCGAGTTGGAGCTAGTACCTCCCCATATATATGTATGGAGTGGAGTTTGCAACTGAAAAGAAACTTTGTGTTCCCAACAATCTAGGTGAAGGACGGCTTTCACACACACTTATCTCTCAGAACTGAGCATGTGGAGAGACGTTCGTTCATCTAGCACAAAGGGAACGGGTTGCGGGGAAACATTTACTCTGGTTTCTCAGTCTGTTTCCTAGTGCCGGTTTGAAGTTCCTGCAGTTTTCACTCTAAAACCGAGTTGGAGCTAGTACCTCCCCATATATATGTATGGAGTGGTGTTTGCAACTGAAAAGAAACTTTGTGTTCCCAACAAGCTAGGTGAAGGACGGCTTTCACACACACTTATCTCTCAGAACTGAGCATGTGGAGAGACGTTCGTTCATCTAGCACAAAGGGAACGGTTTGCAGGAGAAACTTTTACTCTGGTTTCTCAGTCTGTTTCCTAGTGCCGGTTTGAAGTTCCTGCAGTTTTCACTGTAAAACCGATTTGGAGCTATTACCTCCCCATATATATGTATGGAGTGGAGTTTGCAACTGAAAAGAAACTTTGTGTTCCCAACAAGCTAGGTGAAGGACGGCTTTCACACACACTTATCTCTCAGAACTGAGCATGTGGAGAGACGTTCGTTCATCTAGCACCAAGGGAACGGTTTGCGGGGAAACATTTACTCTGGTTTCTCAGTCTGTTTCCTAGTGCCTGTTTAAAGATCCTGCAGTTTTCACTGTAAAACCGAGTTGGAGCTAGTACCTCCCCATATATATGTATGGAGTGGAGTTTGCAACTGAAAAGAAACTTTGTGTTCCCAACAAGCTAGGTGAAGGGCGGCTTTCACACACACTTATATCTCAGAACAGAGCATGTGGAGAGACGTTCGTTCATCTAGCACAAAGGGAACGGGTTGCAGGAGAAACTTTTACTCTGGTTTCTCAGTCTGTTTCCTAGTGCCGGTTTAAAGATCCTGCAGTTTTCACTGTAAAACCGAGTTGGAGCTAGTACCTCCCCATATATATGTATGGAGTGGAGTTTGCAACTGAAAAGAAACTTTGTGTTCCCAACAAGCTAGGTGAAGGGCGGCTTTCACACACACTTATATCTCAGAACAGAGCATGTGGAGAGACGTTCGTTCATCTAGCACAAAGGGAACGGGTTGCAGGAGAAACTTTTACTCTGGTTTCTCAGTCTGTTTCCTAGTGCCGGTTTGAAGTTCCTGCAGTTTTCACTGTAAAACCGAGTTGGAGCTAGTACCTCCACATATATATGTATGGAGTGGAGTTTGCAACTGAAAAGAAACTTTGTGTTCCCAACAAGCTAGGTGAAGGACGGCTTTCACACACACTTATCACTCAGAACTGAGCATGTGGAGAGACGTTCGTTCATCTAGCACAAAGGGAACGGGTTGCAGGAGAAACTTTTACTCTGGTTTCTCAGTCTGTTTCCTAGTGCCGGTTTGAAGTTCCTGCAGTTTTCACTGTAAAACCGATTTGGAGCTAGTACCTCCCCATATATATGTATGGAGTGGAGTTTGCAACTGAAAAGAAACTTTGTGTTCCCAACAATCTAGGTGAAGGACGGCTTTCACACACACTTATCTCTCAGAACTGAGCATGTGGAGAGACGTTCGTTCATCTAGCACAAAGGGAACGGGTTGCAGGGAAACATTTACTCTGGTTTCTCAGTCTGTTTCCTAGTGCCGGTTTGAAGTTCCTGCAGTTTTCACTGTAAAACCGATTTGGAGCTAGTACCTCCCCATATATATGTATGGAGTGGAGTTTGCAACTGACAAGAAACTTTGTGTTCCCAACAAGCTAGGTGAAGGACGGATTTCACACACACTTATCTCTCAGAACTGAGCATGTGGAGAGACGTTCATTCATCTAGCACAAAGGGAACGGGTTGCAGGAGAAAATTTTAATCTGGTTTCTCAGTCTGTTTCCTAGGGCCGGTTTGAAGTTCCTGCAGTTTTCACTGTAAAACCGATTTGGAGCTAGTACCTCCCCATATATATGTATGGAGTGGAGTTTGCAACTGACAAGAAACTTTGTGTTCCCAACAAGCTAGGTGAAGGACGGGTTTCACACACACTTATCTCTCAGAACTGAGCATGTGGAGAGACGTTCGTTCATCTAGCACAAAGGGAACGGGTTGCAGGAGAAACTTTTTCTCTGGTTTCTCAGTCTGTTTCCTAGTGCCGGTTTGAAGTTCCTGCAGTTTTCACTGTAAAACCGAGTTGGAGCTAGTACCTCCCCATATATATGTATGGAGTGGAGTTTGCAACTTAAAAGACACTTTGTGTTCCCAACAAGCTATGTGAAGGACGGCTTTCACACACACATATCTCTCAGAACCTAGCATGTGGAGAGACGTTCGTTCATCTAGCACAAATGGAACGGGTTGCAGGAGAAACTTTTACTCTGGTTTCTCAGTCTGTTTCCTAGTGCCGGTTTGGAGTTCCTGCAGTTTTCACTGTAAAACCGAGTTGGAGCTAGTACCTCCCCATATATATGTAAGGATTGGAGTTTGCAACTGAAAAGAAACTTTGTGTTCCCAACAAGCTAGGTGAAGGACGGCTTTCACACACAATTATCTCTCAGAACTGACCATGTGGAGAGACGTTCGTTCATCTAGCACAAAGGGAACGGGTTGCAGGAGAAACTTTTACTCTGGTTTCTCAGTCTGTTTCCTAGTGCCGGTTTGAAGTTCCTGCAGTTTTCACTGTAAATCCGAGTTGGAGCTAGTACCTCCCCATATATATGTAAGGAGTGGAGTTTGCAACTGAAAAGAATCTTTGTGTTCCCAACAAGCTAGGTGAAGGACGGCTTTCACACACAATTATCTCTCAGAACTGAGCATGTGGAGAGACATTCGTTCATCTAGCACAAAGGGAACGGGTTGCAGGAGAAACTTTTACTCTGGTTTCTCAGTCTCTTTCCTAGTGCCGGTTTGAAGTTCCTGCAGTTTTCACTGTAAAACCGAGTTGGAGCTAGTACCTCCCCATATATATGTATGGAGTGGAGTTTGCAACTGAAAAGACACTTTGTGTTCCCAACAAGCTATGTGAATGACGGCTTTCACACACACATATATCTCAGAACCTAGCATGTGGAGAGACGTTCGTTCATCTAGCACAAAGGGAACGGGTTGCAGGAGAAACATTTACTCTGGTTTCTCAGTCTGTTTCCTAGGGCCGGTTTGAAGTTCCTGCAGTTTTCACTGTAAAACCGATTTGGAGCTAGTACCTCCCCATATATATGTATGGAGTGGAGTTTGCAACTGACAAGAAACTTTGTGTTCCCAACAAGCTAGGTGAAGGACGGTTTTCACACACACTTATCTCTCAGAACTGAGCATGTGGAGAGACGTTCGTTCATCTAGCACAAAGAGATCGGGTTGCAGGAGAAACTTTTACTCTGGTTTCTCAGTCTCTTTCCTAGTGCCGGTTTGAAGTTCCTGCAGTTTTCACTGTAAAACCGAGTTGGAGCTAGTATCTCCCCATATATATGTATGGAGTGGAGTTTGCAACTGACAAGAAACTTTGTGTTCCCAACAAGCTAGGTGAAGGACGGGTTTCACACACACTTATCTCTCAGAACTGAGCATGTGGAGAGACGTTCGTTCATCTAGCACAAAGGGAACGGTTTGCAGGGGAAACTATTACTCTGGTTTCTCAGTCTGTTTCCTAGTGCCGGTTTGAAGTTCCTGCAGTTTTCACTGTAAAACCGAGTTGGAGCTAGTACCTCCCCATATATATGTATGGAGTGGAGTTTGCAACTGAAAAGAAACTTAGTGTTCCCAACAAGCTAGGTGAAGGACGGCTTTCACACACACTTATCTCTTAGAACTGAGCATGTGGAGAGACGTTCGTTCATCTAGCACAAATGGAACGTGTTGCAGGAGAAACTTTTACTCTGGTTTCTCAGTCTGTTTCCTAGTGCCGGTTTGAAGTTCCTGCAGTTTTCACTGTAAAACCGAGTTGGAGCTAGTACCTCCCCATATATATGTATGGAGTGGAGTTAACAACTGAAAAGAAACTTTGTGTTCCCAACAAGCTAGTTGAAGGACGGCTTTCACACACACTTATAACTCAGAACTGAGCATGTGGAGAGACGTTCGTTCATCTAGCACAAAGGGAACGGGTTGCAGAAGAAACTTTTACTCAGGTTTCTCAGTCTGTTTCCAAGAGCCGGTTTGAAGTTCCTGCAGTTTTCACTGTAAAACCGAGTTGGAGCTAGTACCTCCCCATATATATGTATGGAGTGGAGTTTGCAACTGAAAAGAAACTTTGTGTTCCCAACAAGCTAGGTGAAGGACGGCTTTCACACACACTTATCACTCAGAACTGAGCATGTGGAGAGACGTTCGTTCATCTAGCACAAAGGAACGGGTTTCAGGAGAAACTTTTACTCTGGTTTCTCAGTATGTTTCCTAGTGCCGGTTTGAAGTTCCTGCAGTTTTCACTGTAAAACCGATTTGGAGCTATTACCTCCCCATATATATGTATGGAGTGGAGTTTGCAACTGAAAAGAAACTTTGTGTTCCCAACAAGCTAGGTGAAGGACGGCTTTAACACACACTTATCTCTCAGAACTGAGCATGTGTAGAGACGTTCGTTCATCTAGCACCAAGGGAACGGTTTGCGGGGAAACATTTACTCTGGTTTCTCAGTCTGTTTCCTAGTGCCGGTTTAAATTTCCTGCAGTTTTCACTGTAAAACCGAGTTGGAGCTAGTACCTCCCCATATATATGTATGGAGTGGAATTTGCAACTGAAAAGAAACTTAGTGTTCCCAACAAGCTAGGTGAAGGACGGCTTTCACACACACTTATCTCTCAGAACTGAGCATGTGGAGAGACGTTCGTTCATCTAGCACAAAGGGAACGGGTTGCAGAAGAAACTTTTACTCAGGTTTCTCAGTCTGTTTCCAAGAGCCGGTTTGAAGTTCCTGCAGTTTTCACTGTAAAACCGAGTTGGAGCTAGTACCTCCCCATATATATGTATGAAGTGGAGTTTGCAACTGAAAAGAAACTTTGTGTTCCCAACAAGCTAGGTGAAGGACGGCTTTCACACACACTTATCACTCAGAACTGAGCATGTGGAGAGACGTTCGTTCATCTAGCACAAAGGAACGGGTTTCAGGAGAAACTTTTACTCTGGTTTCTCAGTATGTTTCCTAGTGCCGGTTTGAAGTTCCTGCAGTTTTCACTGTAAAACCGATTTGGAGCTATTACCTCCCCATATATATGTATGGAGTGGAGTTTGCAACTGAAAAGAAACTTTGTGTTCCCAACAAGCTAGGTGAAGGACGGCTTTAACACACACTTATCTCTCAGAACTGAGCATGTGTAGAGACGTTCGTTCATCTAGCACCAAGGGAACGGTTTGCGGGGAAACATTTACTCTGGTTTCTCAGTCTGTTTCCTAGTGCCGGTTTAAATTTCCTGCAGTTTTCACTGTAAAACCGAGTTGGAGCTAGTACCTCCCCATATATATGTATGGAGTGGAGTTTGCAACTGAAAAGAAACTTAGTGTTCCCAACAAGCTAGGTGAAGGACGGCTTTCACACACACTTATCTCTCAGAACTGAGCATGTGGAGAGACGTTCGTTCATCTAGCACAAAGGGAACGGGTTGCAGAAGAAACTTTTACTCAGGTTTCTCAGTCTGTTTCCAAGGGCCGGTTTGAAGTTCCTGCAGTTTTCACTGTAAAACCGAGTTGGAGCTAGTACCTCCCCATATATATGTATGGAGTGGAGTTTGCAACTGAAAAGAAACTTTGTGTTCCCAACAAGCTAGGTGAAGGACGGCTTTCACACACACTTATCACTCAGAACTGAGCATGTGGAGAGACGTTCGTTCATCTAGCACAAAGAAACGGGTTTCAGGAGAAACTTTTACTCTGGTTTCTCAGTATGTTTCCTAGTGCCGGTTTGAAGTTCCTGCAGTTTTCACTGTAAAACCGATTTGGAGCTATTACCTCCCCATATATATGTATGGAGTGGAGTTTGCAACTGAAAAGAAACTTTGTGTTCCCAACAAGCTAGGTGAAGGACGGCTTTAACACACACTTATCTCTCAGAACTGAGCATGTGTAGAGACGTTCGTTCATCTAGCACCAAGGGAACGGTTTGCGGGGAAACATTTACTCTGGTTTCTCAGTCTGTTTCCTAGTGCCGGTTTAAATTTCCTGCAGTTTTCACTGTAAAACCGAGTTGGAGCTAGTACCTCCCCATATATATGTATGGAGTGGAGTTTGCAACTGAAAAGAAACTTAGTGTTCCCAACAAGCTAGGTGAAGGACGGCTTTCACACACACTTATCTCTCAGAACTGAGCATGTGGAGAGACGTTCGTTCATCTAGCACAAAGGGAACGGGTTGCAGAAGAAACTTTTACTCAGGTTTCTCAGTCTGTTTCCAAGAGCCGGTTTGAAGTTCCTGCAGTTTTCACTGTAAAACCGAGTTGGAGCTAGTACCTCCCCATATATATGTATGGAGTGGAGTTTGCAACTGAAAAGAAACTTTGTGTTCCCAACAAGCTAGGTGAAGGACGGCTTTCACACACACTTATCACTCAGAACTGAGCATGTGGAGAGACGTTCGTTCATCTAGCACAAAGGAACGGGTTTCAGGAGAAACTTTTACTCTGGTTTCTCAGTATGTTTCCTAGTGCCGGTTTGAAGTTCCTGCAGTTTTCACTGTAAAACCGATTTGGAGCTATTACCTCCCCATATAAATGTATGGAGTGGAGTTTGCAACTGAAAAGAAACTTTGTGTTCCCAACAAGCTAGGTGAAGGACGGCTTTCACACACACTTATCTCTCAGAACTGAGCATGTGTAGAGACGTTCGTTCATCTAGCACCAAGGGAACGGTTTGCGGGGAAACATTTACTCTGGTTTCTCAGTCTGTTTCCTAGTGCCGGTTTAAATTTCCTGCAGTTTTCACTGTAAAACCGAGTTGGAGCTAGTACCTCCCCATATATATGTATGGAGTGGAGTTTGCAACTGAAAAGAAACTTAGTGTTCCCAACAAGCTAGTTGAAGGACGGCTTTCACACACACTTATAACTCAGAACTGAGCATGTGGAGAGACGTTCGTTCATCTAGCACAAAGGGAACGGGTTGCAGAAGAAACTTTTACTCAGGTTTCTTAGTCTGTTTCCAAGAGCCTGTTTGAAGTTCCTGCAGTTTTCACTGTAAAACCGAGTTGGAGCTAGTACCTCCCCATATATATGTATGGAGTGGAGTTTGCAACTGAAAAGAAACTTTGTGTTCCCAACAAGCTAGGTGAAGGACGGCTTTCACACACACTTATCACTCAGAACTGAGCATGTGGAGAGACGTTCGTTCATCTAGCACAAAGGGAACGGGTTTCAGGAGAAACTTTTACTCTGGTTTCTCAGTATGTTTCCTAGTGCCGGTTTGAAGTTCCTGCAGTTTTCACAGTAAAACCGATTTGGAGCTATTACCTCCCCATATATATGTATGGAGTGTAGTTTGCAACTGAAAAGAAACTTTGTGTTCCCAAAAAGCTAGGTGAAGGACGGCTTTCACACACACTTATCTCTCAGAACTGAGCATGTGGAGAGACGTTCGTTCATCTAGCACCAAGGGAACGGTTTGCGGGGAAACATTTACTCTGGTTTCTCAGTCTGTTTCCTAGTGCCAGTTTAAAGTTCCTGCAGTTTTCACTGTAAAACCGAGTTGGAGCTAGTACCTCCCCATATATAATTATGGGGTGGATTTTGCAACTGAAAAGAAACTTTGTGTTCCCAACAAGCTAGGTGAAGGGCGGCTTTCACACACACTTATATCTCAGAACAGAGCATGTGGAGAGACTTTCGTTCATCTAGCAAAAAGGGAACGGGTTGCAGGAGAAACTTTTACTCTGGTTTCTCAGTCTGTTTCCTAGTGCCGGTTTGAAGTTCCTGCAGTTTTCACTGTAAAACCTTGTTGGAGCTAGTACCTCCCCATATATATATATGGAGTGGAGTTTGCAACTGAAAAGAATCTTTGTGTTCCCAACAAGCTAGGTGAAGGACGGCTTTCACACACACTTATCTCTCAGAACTGAGCATGTGGAGAGACGTTCGTTCATCTAGCACAAAGGGAACGGGTTGCAGGAGAAACTTTTACTCTGGTTTCTCAGTATGTTTCCTAGTGCCGGTTTGAAGTTCCTGCAGTTTTCACTGTAAAACCGAGTTGGAGCTAGTACCTCCCCATATATATGTATGGAGTGGAGTTTGCAACTGAAAAGACACTTTGTGTTCTCAACAAGCTATGTGAAGGACGGCTTTCACACACACATATATCTCAGAACCTAGCATGTGGAGAGACGTTCGTTCATCTAGCACAAAGAGAACGGGTTGCAGGAGAAACATTTACTCTGGTTTCTCAGTCTGTTTCCTAGTGCCGGTTTGAAGTTCCTGCAGTTTTCACTGTAAAACCGAGTTGGAGCTAGTACCTCCCCATATATATGTATGGAGTGGAGTTTGCAACTGAAAAGAAACTTAGTGTTCCCAACAAGTTAGGTGAAGGACGTCTTTCACACACACTTATCTCTCAGAACTGAGCATGTGGAGAGACGTTCGTTCATCTAGGACAAAGGGAACGGGTTGCAGGAGAAACTTTTAATCTGGTTTCTCAGTCTGTTTCCTAGGGCCGGTTTGAAGTTCCTGCAGTTTTCACTGTAAAACCGATTAGGAGCTAGTACCTCCCCATATATATGTATGGAGTGGAGTTTGCAACTGACAAGAAACTTTGTGTTCCCAACAAGCTAGTTGAAGGACGGGTTTCACACACACTTATCTCTCAGAACTGAGCATGTGGAGAGACGTTCGTTCATCTAGCACAAAGGGAACGGGTTGCAGGAGAAACTTTTACTCTGGTTTCTCAGTCTGTTTCCTAGTGCCGGTTTGAAGTTCCTGCAGTTTTCACTGTAAAACCGAGTTGGAGCTAGTACCTCCCCATATATATGTATGGAGTGGAGTTTGCAACTGAAAAGACACTTTGTGTTCCCAACAAGCTATGTGAAGGACGGCTTTCACACACACATATCTCTCAGAACCTAGCATGTGGAGAGACGTTCGTTCATCTAGCACAAAGGGAACGGGTTGCAGGAGAAACATTTTCTCTGGTTTCTCAGTCTGTTTCCTAGTGCCGGTTTGAAGTTCCTGCAGTTTTCACTGTAAAACCGAGTTGGAGCTAGTACCTCCTCATATATATGTAAGGATTGGAGTTTGCAACTGAAAAGAAACTTTGTGTTCCCAACAAGCTAGGTGAAGGACGGCTTTCACACACAATTATCTCTCAGAACTGACCATGTGGAGAGACGTTCGTTCATCTAGCACAAAGGGAACGGGTTGCAGGAGAAACTTTTACTCTGGTTTCTCAGTCTGTTTCCTAGTGCCGGTTTGAAGTTCCTGCAGTTTTCAATGTAAAACCGAGTTGGAGCTAGTACTTCCCCATATATATGTATGGAGTGGAGTTTGCAACTGAAAAGACTCTTTGTGTTCCCAACAAGCTATGTGAAGGACGGCTTTCACACACACATATATCTCAGAACCTAGCATGTGGAGAGACGTTCGTTCATCTAGCACAAATGGAACGGGTTGCAGGAGAAACATTTACTCTGGTTTCTCAGTCTGTTTCCTAGGGCCGGTTTGAAGTTCCTGCAGTTTTCACTGTAAAACCGATTTGGAGCTAGTACCTCCCCATATATATGTATGGAGTGGTGTTTGCAACTGACAAGAAACTTTGTGTTCCCAACAAGCTAGGTGAAGGACTGGTTTCACACACACTTATCTCTCAGAAATGAGCATGTGGAGAGACGTTCGTTCATCTAGCACAAAGGGATCGGGTTGCAGGAGAAACTTTTACTCTGGTTTCTCAGTCTGTTTCCTAGTCCCGGTTTGAAGTTCCTGCAGTTTTCACTGTAAAACCGAGTTGCAGCTAGTACCTCCCCATATATATGTATGGAGTGGAGTTTGCAACTGACAAGAAACTTTGTGTTCCCAACAAGCTAGGTGAAGGACGGGTTTCACACACACTTATCTCTCAGAACTGAGCATGTGGAGAGACGTTCGTTCATCTAGCACAAAGGGAACGGTTTGCAGGGGAAACTATTACTCTGGTTTCTCAGTCTGTTTCCTAGTGCCGGTTTGAAGTTCCTGCAGTTTTCACTGTAAAACCGAGTTGGAGCTAGTACCTCCCCATATATATGTATGGAGTGGAGTTTGCAACTGAAAAGAAACTTTGTGTTCCCAACAAGCTAGTTGAAGGACGGCTTTCACACACACTTATAACTCAGAACTGAGCATGTGGAGAGACGTTCGTTCATCTAGCACAAAGGGAACGGGTTGCAGAAGAAACTTTTACTCAGGTTTCTCAGTCTTTTTCCAAGAGCCGGTTTGAAGTTCCTGCAGTTTTCACTGTAAAACCGAGTTGGAGCTAGTACCTCCCCATATATATGTATGGAGTGGAGTTTGCAACTGAAAAGAAACTTTGTGTTCCCAACAAGCTAGGTGAAGGACGGCTTTCACACACACTTATCACTCAGAACTGAGCATGTGGAGAGACGTTCGTTCATCTAGCACAAAGGGAACGGGTTTCAGGAGAAACTTTTACTCTGGTTTCTCAGTATGTTTCCTAGTGCCGGTTTGAAGTTCCTGCAGTTTTCACTGTAAAACCGATTTGGAGCTATTACCTCCCCATATAAATGTATGGAGTGGAGTTTGCAACTGAAAAGAAACTTTGTGTTCCCAACAAGCTAGGTGAAGGACGGCTTTCACACACACTTATCTCTCAGAACTGAGCATGTGGAGAGACGTTCGTTCATCTAGCACCAAGGGAACGGTTTGCGGGGAAACATTTACTCTGGTTTCTCAGTCTGTTTCCTAGTGCCGGTTTAAAGTTCCTGCAGTTTTCACTGTAAAACCGAGTTGGAGCTAGTACATCCCCATATATATGTATGGAGTGGAGTTTGCAACTGAAAAGAAACTTTGTGTTCCCAACAAGCTAGGTGAAGGGCGGCTTTCACACACACTTATATCTCAGAACAGAGCATGTGGAGAGACTTTCGTTCATCTAGCACAAAGGGAACGGGTTGCAGGAGAAACTTTTACTCTGGTTTCTCAGTCTGTTTCCTAGTGCCGGTTTGAAGTTCCTGCAGTTTTCACTGTAAAACCTTGTTGGAGCTAGTACCTCCCCATATATATGTATGGAGTGGAGTTTGCAACTGAAAAGAAACTTTGTGTTCCCAACAAGCTAGTTGAAGGACGGCTTTCACACACACTTATAACTCAGAACTGAGCATGTGGAGAGACGTTCGTTCATCTAGCACAAAGGGAACGGGTTGCAGAAGAAACTTTTACTCAGGTTTCTTAGTCTGTTTCCAAGAGCCGGTTTGAAGTTCCTGCAGTTTTCACTGTAAAACCGAGTTGGAGCTAGTACCTCCCCATATATATGTATGGAGTGGAGTTTGCAACTGAAAAGAAACTTTGTGTTCCCAACAAGCTAGGTGAAGGACGGCTTTCACACACACTTATCACTCAGAACTGAGCATGTGGAGAGACGTTCGTTCATCTAGCACAAAGGGAACGGGTTTCAGGAGAAACTTTTACTCTGGTTTCTCAGTATGTTTCCTAGTGCCGGTTTGAAGTTCCTGCAGTTTTCACAGTAAAACCGATTTGGAGCTATTACCTCCCCATATATATGTATGGAGTGTAGTTTGCAACTGAAAAGAAACTTTGTGTTCCCAACAAGCTAGGTGAATGACGGCTTTCACACACACTTATCTCTCAGAACTGAGCATGTGGAGAGACGTTCGTTCATCTAGCACCAAGGGAACGGTTTGCGGGGAAACATTTACTCTGGTTTCTCAGTCTGTTTCCTAGTGCAATTTTAAAGTTCCTGCAGTTTTCACTGTAAAACCGAGTTGGAGCTAGTACCTCCCCATATATATATATGGAGTGGATTTTGCAACTGAAAAGAAACTTTGTGTTCCCAACAAGCTAGGTGAAGGGCGGCTTTCACACACACTTATATCTCAGAACAGAGCATGTGGAGAGACTTTCGTTCATCTAGCAAAAAGGGAACGGGTTGCAGGAGAAACTTTTACTCTGGTTTCTCAGTCTGTTTCCTAGTGCCGGTTTGAAGTTCCTGCAGTTTTCACTGTAAAACCTTGTGGGAGCTAGTACCTCCCCATATATATATATGGAGTGGAGTTTGCAACTGAGAAGAATCTTTGTGTTCCCAACAAGCTAGGTGAAGGACGGCTTTCACACACACTTATCTCTCAGAACTGAGCATGTGGAGAGACGTTCGTTCATCTAGCACAAAGGGAACGGGTTGCAGGAGAAACTTTTACTCTGGTTTCTCAGTATGTTTCCTAGTGCCGGTTTGAAGTTCCTGCAGTTTTCACTGTAAAACCGAGTTGGAGCTAGTACCTCCCCATATATATGTATGGAGTGGAGTTTGCAACTGAAAAGACACTTTGTGTTCTCAACAAGCTATGTGAAGGACGGCTTTCACACACACATATATCTCAGAACCTAGCATGTGGAGAGACGTTCGTTCATCTAGCACAAAGGGAACGGGTTGCAGGAGAAACATTTACTCTGGTTTCTCAGTCTGTTTCCTAGTGCCGGTTTGAAGTTCCTGCAGTTTTCACTGTAAAACCGAGTTGGAGCTAGTACCTCCCCATATATATGTATGGAGTGGAGTTTGCAACTGAAAAGAAACTTAGTGTTCCCAACAAGTTAGGTGAAGGACGTCTTTCACACACACTTATCTCTCAGAACTGAGCATGTGGAGAGACGTTCGTTCATCTAGGACAAAGGGAACGGGTTGCAGGAGAAACTTTTAATCTGGTTTCTCTGTCTGTTTCCTAGGGCCGGTTTGAAGTTCCTGCAGTTTTCACTGTAAAATCGATTAGGAGCTAGTACCTCCCCATATATATGTATGGAGTGGAGTTTGCAACTGACAAGAAACTTTGTGTTCCCAACAAGCTAGGTGAAGGACGGGTTTCACACACACTTATCTCTCAGAACTGAGCATGTGGAGAGACGTTCGTTCATCTAGCACAAAGGGAACGGGATGCAGGAGAAACTTTTACTCTGGTTTCTCAGTCTGTTTCCTAGTGCCGGTTTGAAGTTCCTGCAGTTTTCACTGTAAAACCGAGTTGGAGCTAGTACCTCCCCATATATATGTATGGAGTGGAGTTTGCAACTGAAAAGACACTTTGTGTTCCCAACAAGCTATGTGAAGGACGGCTTTCACACACACATATCTCTCAGAACCTAGCATGTGGAGAGACGTTCGTTCATCTAGCACAAAGGGAACGGGTTGCAGGAGAAACATTTTCTCTGGTTTCTCAGTCTGTTTCCTAGTGCCGGTTTGAAGTTCCTGCAGTTTTCACTGTAAAACCGAGTTGGAGCTAGTACCTCCTCATATATATGTAAGGATTGGAGTTTGCAACTGAAAAGAAACTTTGTGTTCCCAACAAGCTAGGTGAAGGACGGCTTTCACACACAATTATCTCTCAGAACTGACCATGTGGAGAGACGTTCGTTCATCTAGCACAAAGGGAACGGGTTGCAGGAGAAACTTTTACTCTGGTTTCTCAGTCTGTTTCCTAGTGCCGGTTTGAAGTTCCTGCAGTTTTCACTGTAAATCCGAGTTGGAGCTAGTACCTCCCCATATATATGTAAGGAGTGGAGTTTGCAACTGAAAAGAATCTTTGTGTTCCCAACAAGCTAGTTGAAGGACGGCTTTCACACACACTTATCTCTCAGAACTGAGCATGTGGAGAGACGTTCGTTCATCTAGCACAAAGGGAACGGGTTGCAGGAGAAACTTTTACTCTGGTTTCTCAGTCTGTTTCCTAGTGCCGGTTTGAAGTTCCTGCAGTTTTCAATGTAAAACCGAGTTGGAGCTAGTACTTCCCCATATATATGTATGGAGTGGAGTTTGCAACTGAAAAGACTCTTTGTGTTCCCAACAAGCTATGTGAAGGACGGCTTTCACACACACATATATCTCAGAACCTAGCATGTGGAGAGACGTTCGTTCATCTAGCACAAATGGAACGGGTTGCAGGAGAAACATTTACTCTGGTTTCTCAGTCTGTTTCCTAGGGCCGGTTTGAAGTTCCTGCAGTTTTCACTGTAAAACCGATTTGGAGCTAGTACCTCCCCATATATATGTATGGAGTGGTGTTTGCAACTGACAAGAAACTTTGTGTTCCCAACAAGCTAGGTGAAGGACGGGTTTCACACACACTTATCTCTCAGAAATGAGCATGTGGAGAGACGTTCGTTCATCTAGCACAAAGGGATCGGGTTGCAGGAGAAACTTTTACTCTGGTTTCTCAGTCTGTTTCCTAGTGCCGGTTTGAAGTTCCTGCAGTTTTCACTGTAAAACCGAGTTGGAGCTAGTACCTCCCCATATATATGTATGGAGTGGAGTTTGCAACTGACAAGAAACTTTGTGTTCCCAACAAGCTAGGTGAAGGACGGGTTTCACACACACTTATCTCTCAGAACTGAGCATGTGGAGAGACGTTCGTTCATCTAGCACAAAGGGAACGGTTTGCAGGGGAAACTATTACTCTGGTTTCTCAGTCTGTTTCCTAGTGCCGGTTTGAAGTTCCTGCAGTTTTCACTGTAAAACCGAGTTGGAGCTAGTACCTCCCCATATATATGTATGGAGTGGAGTTTGCAACTGAAAAGAAACTTTGTGTTCCCAACAAGCTAGTTGAAGGACGGCTTTCACACACACTTATAACTCAGAACTGAGCATGTGGAGAGACGTTCGTTCATCTAGCACAAAGGGAACGGGTTGCAGAAGAAACTTTTACTCAGGTTTCTCAGTCTTTTTCCAAGAGCCGGTTTGAAGTTCCTGCAGTTTTCACTGTAAAACCGAGTTGGAGCTAGTACCTCCCCATATATATGTATGGAGTGGAGTTTGCAACTGAAAAGAAACTTTGTGTTCCCAACAAGCTAGGTGAAGGACGGCTTTCACACACACTTATCACTCAGAACTGAGCATGTGGAGAGACGTTCGTTCATCTAGCACAAAGGGAACGGGTTTCAGGAGAAACTTTTACTCTGGTTTCTCAGTATGTTTCCTAGTGCCGGTTTGAAGTTCCTGCAGTTTTCACTGTAAAACCGATTTGGAGCTATTACCTCCCCATATAAATGTATGGAGTGGAGTTTGCAACTGAAAAGAAACTTTGTGTTCCCAACAAGCTAGGTGAAGGACGGCTTTCACACACACTTATCTCTCAGAACTGAGCATGTGGAGAGACGTTCGTTCATCTAGCACCAAGGGAACGGTTTGCGGGGAAACATTTACTCTGGTTTCTCAGTCTGTTTCCTAGTGCCGGTTTAAAGTTCCTGCAGTTTTCACTGTAAAACCGAGTTGGAGCTAGTACATCCCCATATATATGTATGGAGTGGAGTTTGCAACTGAAAAGAAACTTTGTGTTCCCAACAAGCTAGGTGAAGGGCGGCTTTCACACACACTTATATCTCAGAACAGAGCATGTGGAGAGACTTTCGTTCATCTAGCACAAAGGGAACGGGTTGCAGGAGAAACTTTTACTCTGGTTTCTCAGTCTGTTTCCTAGTGCCGGTTTGAAGTTCCTGCAGTTTTCACTGTAAAACCTTGTTGGAGCTAGTACCTCCCCATATATATATATGGAGTGAGTTTGCAACTGAAAAGAATCTTTGTGTTCCCAACAAGCTAGGTGAAGGACGGCTTTCACACACACTTATCTCTCAGAACTGACCATGTGGAGAGACGTTCGTTCATCTAGCACAAAGGGAACGGGTTGCAGGAGAAACTTTTACTCTGGTTTCTCAGTCTGTTTCCTAGTGCCGGTTTGAAGTTCCTGCAGTTTTCACTGTAAAACCGAGTTGGAGCTAGTACCTCCCCATATATATGTATGGAGTGGAGTTTGCAACTGAAAAGACACTTTGTGTTCCCAACAAGCTATGTGAAGGACGGCTTTCACACACACATATATCTCAGAACCTAGCATGTGGAGAGACGTTCGTTCATCTTGCACAAAGGGAACGGGTTGCAGGAGAAACATTTACTCTGGTTTCTCAGTCTGTTTCCTAGTGCCGGTTTGAAGTTCCTGCAGTTTTCACTGTAAAACCGAGTTGGAGCTAGTACCTCCCCATATATATGTATGGAGTGGAGTTTGCAACTGAAAAGAAACTTAGTGTTCCCAACAAGTTAGGTGAAGGACATCTTTCACACACACTTATCTCTCAGATCTGAGCATGTGGAGAGACGTTCGTTCATCTAGGACAAAGGGAACGGGTTGCAGGAGAAACTTTTAATCTGGTTTCTCAGTCTGTTTCCTAGGGCCGGTTTGAAGTTCCTGCAGTTTTCACTGTAAAACCGATTTGGAGCTAGTACCTCCCCATATATATGTATGGAGTGGAGTTTGCAACTGACAAGAAACTTTGTGTTCCCAACAAGCTAGGTGAAGGACGGGTTTCACACACACTTATATCTCAGAACAGAGCATGTGGAGAGACGTTCGTTCATCTAGCACAAAGGGAACGGGTTGCAGGAGAAACTTTTACTCTGGTTTCTCAGTCTGATTCCTAGTGCCGGTTTAAAGATCCTGCAGTTTTCACTGTAAAACCGAGTTGGAGCTAGTACCTCCCCATATATATGTATGGAGTGGAGTTTGCAACTGAAAAGAAACTTTGTGTTCCCAACAAGCTAGGTGAAGGGCGGCTTTCACACACACTTATATCTCAGAACAGAGCATGTGGAGAGACGTTCGTTCATCTAGCACAAAGGGAACGGGTTGCAGGAGAAACTTTTACTCTGGTTTCTCAGTCTGTTTCCTAGTGCCGGTTTGAAGTTCCTGCAGTTTTCACTGTAAAACCGAGTTGGAGCTAGTACCTCCACATATATATGTATGGAGTGGAGTTTGCAACTGAAAAGAAAATTTGGGTTCCCAACAAGCTAGGTGAAGGACGGCTTTCACACACACTTATCTCTCAGAACTGAGCATGTGGAGAGACGTTCGTTCATCTAGCACAAAGGGAACGGGTTGCGGGGAAACATTTACTCTGGTTTCTCAGTCTGTTTCCTAGTGCCGGTTTGAAGTTCCTGCAGTTTTCACTCTAAAACCGAGTTGGAGCTAGTACCTCCCCATATATATGTATGGAGTGGAGTTTGCAACTGAAAAGAAACTTTGTGTTCCCAACAAGCTAGGTGAAGGACGGCTTTCACACACACTTATCTCTCAGAACCTAGCATGTGGAGAGACGTTCGTTCATCTAGCACCAAGGGAACGGTTTGCGGGGAAACATTTACTCTGGTTTCTCAGTCTGTTTCCTAGTGCCGGTTTAAAGATCCTGCAGTTTTCACTGTAAAACAGAGTTGGAGCTAGTACCTCCACATATATATGTATGGAGTGGAGTTTGCAACTGAAAAGAAACTTTGTGTTCCCAACAAGCTAGGTGAAGGGCGGCTTTCACACACACTTATATCTCAGAACAGAGCATGTGGAGAGACGTTCGTTCATCTAGCACAAAGGGAACGGGTTGCAGGAGAAACTTTTACTCTGGTTTCTCAGTCTGTTTCCTAGTGCCGGTTTAAAGATCCTGCAGTTTTCACTGTAAAACCGAGTTGGAGCTAGTACCTCCCCATATATATGTATGGAGTGGAGTTTGCAACTGAAAAGAAACTTTGTGTTCCCAACAAGCTAGGTGAAGGGCGGCTTTCACACACACTTATATCTCAGAACAGAGCATGTGGAGAGACGTTCGTTCATCTAGCACAAAGGGAACGGGTTGCAGGAGAAACTTTTACTCTGGTTTCTCAGTCTGTTTCCTAGTGCCGGTTTGAAGTTCCTGCAGTTTTCACTGTAAAACCTTGTTGGAGCTAGTACCTCCCCATATATATATATGGAGTGATTTTGCAACTGAAAAGAATCTTTGTGTTCCCAACAAGCTAGGTGAAGGACGGCTTTCACACACAATTATCTCTCAGAACTGAGCATGTGGAGAGGCGTTCGTTCATCTAGCACAAAGGGAACGGGTTGCAGGAGAAACTTTTACTCTGGTTTCTCAGTCTGTTTCCTAGTGCCGGTTTGAAGTTCCTGCATTTTTCACTGTAAAACCGATTTGGAGCTAGTACCTCCCCATATATATGTATGGAGTGGAGTTTGCAACTGAAAAGAAACTTTGTGTTCCCAACAATCTAGGTGAAGGACGGCTTTCACACACACTTATCTCTCAGAACTGAGCATGTGGAGAGACGTTCGTTCATCTAGCACAAAGGGAACGGGTTGCGGGGAAACATTTACTCTGGTTTCTCAGTCTGTTTCCTAGTGCCGGTTTGAAGTTCCTGCAGTTTTCACTCTAAAACCGAGTTGGAGCTAGTACCTCCCCATATATATGTATGGAGTGGTGTTTGCAACTGAAAAGAAACTTTGTGTTCCCAACAAGCTAGGTGAAGGACGGCTTTCACACACACTTATCTCTCAGAACTGAGCATGTGGAGAGACGTTCGTTCATCTAGCACAAAGGGAACGGTTTGCAGGAGAAACTTTTACTCTGGTTTCTCAGTCTGTTTCCTAGTGCCGGTTTGAAGTTCCTGCAGTTTTCACTGTAAAACCGATTTGGAGCTATTACCTCCCCATATATATGTATGGAGTGGAGTTTGCAACTGAAAAGAAACTTTGTGTTCCCAACAAGCTAGGTGAAGGACGGCTTTCACACACACTTATCTCTCAGAACTGAGCATGTGGAGAGACGTTCGTTCATCTAGCACCAAGGGAACGGTTTGCGGGGAAACATTTACTCTGGTTTCTCAGTCTGTTTCCTAGTGCCGGTTTAAAGATCCTGCAGTTTTCACTGTAAAACCGAGTTGGAGCTAGTACCTCCCCATATATATGTATGGAGTGGAGTTTGCAACTGAAAAGAAACTTTGTGTTCCCAACAAGCTAGGTGAAGGACGGCTTTCACACACACTTATCACTCAGAACTGAGCATGTGGAGAGACGTTCGTTCATCTAGCACAAAGGGAACGGGTTGCAGGAGAAACTTTTACTCTGGTTTCTCAGTCTGTTTCCTAGGGCCGGTTTGAAGTTCCTGCAGTTTTCACTGTAAAACCGATTTGGAGCTAGTACCTCCCCATATATATGTATGGAGTGGAGTTTGCAACTGAAAAGAAACTTTGTGTTCCCAACAATCTAGGTGAAGGACGGCTTTCACACACACTTATCTCTCAGAACTGAGCATGTGGAGAGACGTTCGTTCATCTAGCACAAAGGGAACGGGTTGCGGGGAAACATTTACTCTGGTTTCTCAGTCTGTTTCCTAGTGCCGGTTTGAAGTTCCTGCAGTTTTCACTCTAAAACCGAGTTGGAGCTAGTACCTCCCCATATATATGTATGGAGTGGAGTTTGCAACTGAAAAGAAACTTTGTGTTCCCAACAAGCTAGGTGAAGGACGGCTTTCACACACACTTATCTCTCAGAACTGAGCATGTGGAGAGACGTTCGTTCATCTAGCACCAAGGGAACGGTTTGCGGGGAAACATTTACTCTGGTTTCTCAGTCTGTTTCCTAGTGCCGGTTTAAAGATCCTGCAGTTTTCACTGTAAAACCGAGTTGGAGCTAGTACCTCCCCATATATATGTATGGAGTGGAGTTTGCAACTGAAAAGAAACTTTGTGTTCCCAACAAGCTAGGTGAAGGGCGGCTTTCACACACACTTATATCTCAGAACAGAGCATGTGGAGAGACGTTCGTTCATCTAGCACAAAGGGAACGGGTTGCAGGAGAAACTTTTACTCTGGTTTCTCAGTCTGTTTCCTAGTGCCGTTTTAAAGATCCTGCAGTTTTCACTGTAAAACCGAGTTGGAGCTAGTACCTCCCCATATATATGTATGGAGTGGAGTTTGCAACTGAAAAGAAACTTTGTGTTCCCAACAAGCTAGGTGAAGGGCGGCTTTCACACACACTTATATCTCAGAACAGAGCATGTGGAGAGACGTTCGTTCATCTAGCACAAAGGGAACGGGTTGCAGGAGAAACTTTTACTCTGGTTTCTCAGTCTGTTTCCTAGTGCCGGTTTGAAGTTCCTGCAGTTTTCACTGTAAAACCGAGTTGGAGCTAGTACCTCCACATATATATGTATGGAGTGGAGTTTGCAACTGAAAAGAAACTTTGTGTTCCCAACAAGCTAGGTGAAGGACGGCTTTCACACACACTTATCACTCAGAACTGAGCATGTGGAGAGACGTTCGTTCATCTAGCACAAAGGGAACGAGTTGCAGGAGAAACTTTTACTCTGGTTTCTCAGTCTGTTTCCTAGTGCCGGTTTGAAGTTCCTGCAGTTTTCACTCTAAAACCGAGTTGGAGCTAGTACCTCCCCATATATATGTATGGAGTGGAGTTTGCAACTGAAAAGAAACTTTGTGTTCCCAACAAGCTAGGTGAAGGGCGGCTTTCACACACACTTATATCTCAGAACAGAGCATGTGGAGAGACGTTCGTTCATCTAGCACAAAGGGAACGGGTTGCAGGAGAAACTTTTACTCTGGTTTCTCAGTCTGTTTCCTAGTGCCGTTTTAAAGATCCTGCAGTTTTCACTGTAAAACCGAGTTGGAGCTAGTACCTCCCCATATATATGTATGGAGTGGAGTTTGCAACTGAAAAGAAACTTTGTGTTCCCAACAAGCTAGGTGAAGGGCGGCTTTCACACACACTTATATCTCAGAACAGAGCATGTGGAGAGACGTTCGTTCATCTAGCACAAAGGGAACGGGTTGCAGGAGAAACTTTTACTCTGGTTTCTCAGTCTGTTTCCTAGTGCCGGTTTGAAGTTCCTGCAGTTTTCACTGTAAAACCGAGTTGGAGCTAGTACCTCCACATATATATGTATGGAGTGGAGTTTGCAACTGAAAAGAAACTTTGTGTTCCCAACAAGCTAGGTGAAGGACGGCTTTCACACACACTTATCACTCAGAACTGAGCATGTGGAGAGACGTTCGTTCATCTAGCACAAAGGGAACGAGTTGCAGGAGAAACTTTTACTCTGGTTTCTCAGTCTGTTTCCTAGTGCCGGTTTGAAGTTCCTGCAGTTTTCACTCTAAAACCGAGTTGGAGCTAGTACCTCCCCATATATATGTATGGAGTGGAGTTTGCAACTGAAAAGAAACTTTGTGTTCCCAACAATCTAGGTGAAGGACGGCTTTCACACACACTTATCTCTCAGAACTGAGCATGTGGAGAGACGTTCGTTCATCTAGCACAAAGGGAACGGGTTGCGGGGAAACATTTACTCTGGTTTCTCAGTCTGTTTCCTAGTGCCGGTTTGAAGTTCCTGCAGTTTTCACTCTAAAACCGAGTTGGAGCTAGTACCTCCCCATATATATGTATGGAGTGGTGTTTGCAACTGAAAAGAAACTTTGTGTTCCCAACAAGCTAGGTGAAGGACGGCTTTCACACACACTTATCTCTCAGAACTGAGCATGTGGAGAGACGTTCGTTCATCTAGCACAAAGGGAACGGTTTGCAGGAGAAACTTTTACTCTGGTTTCTCAGTCTGTTTCCTAGTGCCGGTTTGAAGTTCCTGCAGTTTTCACTGTAAAACCGATTTGGAGCTATTACCTCCCCATATATATGTATGGAGTGGAGTTTGCAACTGAAAAGAAACTTTGTGTTCCCAACAAGCTAGGTGAAGGACGGCTTTCACACACACTTATCTCTCAGAACTGAGCATGTGGAGAGACGTTCGTTCATCTAGCACCAAGGGAACGGTTTGCGGGGAAACATTTACTCTGGTTTCTCAGTCTGTTTCCTAGTGCCGGTTTAAAGATCCTGCAGTTTTCACTGTAAAACCGAGTTGGAGCTAGTACCTCCCCATATATATGTATGGAGTGGAGTTTGCAACTGAAAAGAAACTTTGTGTTCCCAACAAGCTAGGTGAAGGGCGGCTTTCACACACACTTATATCTCAGAACAGAGCATGTGGAGAGACGTTCGTTCATCTAGCACAAAGGGAACGGGTTGCAGGAGAAACTTTTACTCTGGTTTCTCAGTCTGTTTCCTAGTGCCGGTTTAAAGATCCTGCAGTTTTCACTGTAAAACCGAGTTGGAGCTAGTACCTCCCCATATATATGTATGGAGTGGAGTTTGCAACTGAAAAGAAACTTTGTGTTCCCAACAAGCTAGGTGAAGGGCGGCTTTCACACACACTTATATCTCAGAACAGAGCATGTGGAGAGACGTTCGTTCATCTAGCACAAAGGGAACGGGTTGCAGGAGAAACTTTTACTCTGGTTTCTCAGTCTGTTTCCTAGTGCCGGTTTGAAGTTCCTGCAGTTTTCACTGTAAAACCGAGTTGGAGCTAGTACCTCCACATATATATGTATGGAGTGGAGTTTGCAACTGAAAAGAAACTTTGTGTTCCCAACAAGCTAGGTGAAGGACGGCTTTCACACACACTTATCACTCAGAACTGAGCATGTGGAGAGACGTTCGTTCATCTAGCACAAAGGGAACGGGTTGCAGGAGAAACTTTTACTCTGGTTTCTCAGTCTGTTTCCTAGTGCCGGTTTGAAGTTCCTGCAGTTTTCCCTGTAAAACCGATTTGGAGCTAGTACCTCCCCATATATATGTATGGAGTGGAGTTTGCAACTGAAAAGAAACTTTGTGTTCCCAACAATCTAGGTGAAGGACGGCTTTCACACACACTTATCTCTCAGAACTGAGCATGTGGAGAGACGTTCGTTCATCTAGCACAAAGGGAACGGGTTGCGGGGAAACATTTACTCTGGTTTCTCAGTCTGTTTCCTAGTGCCGGTTTGAAGTTCCTGCAGTTTTCACTCTAAAACCGAGTTGGAGCTAGTACCTCCCCATATATATGTATGGAGTGGAGTTTGCAACTGAAAAGAAACTTTGTGTTCCCAACAAGCTAGGTGAAGGACGGCTTTCACACACACTTATCTCTCAGAACTGAGCATGTGGAGAGACGTTCGTTCATCTAGCACCAAGGGAACGGTTTGCGGGGAAACATTTACTCTGGTTTCTCAGTCTGTTTCCTAGTGCCGGTTAAAAGATCCTGCAGTTTTCACTGTAAAACCGAGTTGGAGCTAGTACCTCCCCATATATATGTATGGAGTGGAGTTTGCAACTGAAAAGAAACTTTGTGTTCCCAACAAGCTAGGTGAAGGGCGGCTTTCACACACACTTATATCTCAGAACAGAGCATGTGGAGAGACGTTCGTTCATCTAGCACAAAGGGAACGGGTTGCAGGAGAAACTTTTACTCTGGTTTCTCAGTCTGTTTCCTAGTGCCGGTTTAAAGATCCTGCAGTTTTCACTGTAAAACCGAGTTGGAGCTAGTACCTCCCCATATATATGTATGGAGTGGAGTTTGCAACTGAAAAGAAACTTTGTGTTCCCAACAAGCTAGGTGAAGGGCGGCTTTCACACACACTTATATCTCAGAACAGAGCATGTGGAGAGACGTTCGTTCATCTAGCACAAAGGGAACGGGTTGCAGGAGAAACTTTTACTCTGGTTTCTCAGTCTGTTTCCTAGTGCCGGTTTGAAGTTCCTGCAGTTTTCACTGTAAAACCTTGTTGGAGCTAGTACCTCCCCATATATATATATGGAGTGATTTTGCAACTGAAAAGAATCTTTGTGTTCCCAACAAGCTAGGTGAAGGACGGCTTTCACACACAATTATCTCTCAGAACTGAGCATGTGGAGAGGCGTTCGTTCATCTAGCACAAAGGGAACGGGTTGCAGGAGAAACTTTTACTCTGGTTTCTCAGTCTGTTTCCTAGTGCCGGTTTGAAGTTCCTGCATTTTTCACTGTAAAACCGATTTGGAGCTAGTACCTCCCCATATATATGTATGGAGTGGAGTTTGCAACTGAAAAGAAACTTTGTGTTCCCAACAATCTAGGTGAAGGACGGCTTTCACACACACTTATCTCTCAGAACTGAGCATGTGGAGAGACGTTCGTTCATCTAGCACAAAGGGAACGGGTTGCGGGGAAACATTTACTCTGGTTTCTCAGTCTGTTTCCTAGTGCCGGTTTGAAGTTCCTGCAGTTTTCACTCTAAAACCGAGTTGGAGCTAGTACCTCCCCATATATATGTATGGAGTGGTGTTTGCAACTGAAAAGAAACTTTGTGTTCCCAACAAGCTAGGTGAAGGACGGCTTTCACACACACTTATCTCTCAGAACTGAGCATGTGGAGAGACGTTCGTTCATCTAGCACAAAGGGAACGGTTTGCAGGAGAAACTTTTACTCTGGTTTCTCAGTCTGTTTCCTAGTGCCGGTTTGAAGTTCCTGCAGTTTTCACTGTAAAACCGATTTGGAGCTATTACCTCCCCATATATATGTATGGAGTGGAGTTTGCAACTGAAAAGAAACTTTGTGTTCCCAACAAGCTAGGTGAAGGACGGCTTTCACACACACTTATCTCTCAGAACTGAGCATGTGGAGAGACGTTCGTTCATCTAGCACCAAGGGAACGGTTTGCGGGGAAACATTTACTCTGGTTTCTCAGTCTGTTTCCTAGTGCCGGTTTAAAGATCCTGCAGTTTTCACTGTAAAACCGAGTTGGAGCTAGTACCTCCCCATATATATGTATGGAGTGGAGTTTGCAACTGAAAAGAAACTTTGTGTTCCCAACAAGCTAGGTGAAGGACGGCTTTCACACACACTTATCACTCAGAACTGAGCATGTGGAGAGACGTTCGTTCATCTAGCACAAAGGGAACGGGTTGCAGGAGAAACTTTTACTCTGGTTTCTCAGTCTGTTTCCTAGGGCCGGTTTGAAGTTCCTGCAGTTTTCACTGTAAAACCGATTTGGAGCTAGTACCTCCCCATATATATGTATGGAGTGGAGTTTGCAACTGAAAAGAAACTTTGTGTTCCCAACAATCTAGGTGAAGGACGGCTTTCACACACACTTATCTCTCAGAACTGAGCATGTGGAGAGACGTTCGTTCATCTAGCACAAAGGGAACGGGTTGCGGGGAAACATTTACTCTGGTTTCTCAGTCTGTTTCCTAGTGCCGGTTTGAAGTTCCTGCAGTTTTCACTCTAAAACCGAGTTGGAGCTAGTACCTCCCCATATATATGTATGGAGTGGAGTTTGCAACTGAAAAGAAACTTTGTGTTCCCAACAAGCTAGGTGAAGGACGGCTTTCACACACACTTATCTCTCAGAACTGAGCATGTGGAGAGACGTTCGTTCATCTAGCACCAAGGGAACGGTTTGCGGGGAAACATTTACTCTGGTTTCTCAGTCTGTTTCCTAGTGCCGGTTTAAAGATCCTGCAGTTTTCACTGTAAAACCGAGTTGGAGCTAGTACCTCCCCATATATATGTATGGAGTGGAGTTTGCAACTGAAAAGAAACTTTGTGTTCCCAACAAGCTAGGTGAAGGGCGGCTTTCACACACACTTATATCTCAGAACAGAGCATGTGGAGAGACGTTCGTTCATCTAGCACAAAGGGAACGGGTTGCAGGAGAAACTTTTACTCTGGTTTCTCAGTCTGTTTCCTAGTGCCGTTTTAAAGATCCTGCAGTTTTCACTGTAAAACCGAGTTGGAGCTAGTACCTCCCCATATATATGTATGGAGTGGAGTTTGCAACTGAAAAGAAACTTTGTGTTCCCAACAAGCTAGGTGAAGGGCGGCTTTCACACACACTTATATCTCAGAACAGAGCATGTGGAGAGACGTTCGTTCATCTAGCACAAAGGGAACGGGTTGCAGGAGAAACTTTTACTCTGGTTTCTCAGTCTGTTTCCTAGTGCCGGTTTGAAGTTCCTGCAGTTTTCACTGTAAAACCGAGTTGGAGCTAGTACCTCCACATATATATGTATGGAGTGGAGTTTGCAACTGAAAAGAAACTTTGTGTTCCCAACAAGCTAGGTGAAGGACGGCTTTCACACACACTTATCACTCAGAACTGAGCATGTGGAGAGACGTTCGTTCATCTAGCACAAAGGGAACGAGTTGCAGGAGAAACTTTTACTCTGGTTTCTCAGTCTGTTTCCTAGTGCCGGTTTGAAGTTCCTGCAGTTTTCACTCTAAAACCGAGTTGGAGCTAGTACCTCCCCATATATATGTATGGAGTGGAGTTTGCAACTGAAAAGAAACTTTGTGTTCCCAACAATCTAGGTGAAGGACGGCTTTCACACACACTTATCTCTCAGAACTGAGCATGTGGAGAGACGTTCGTTCATCTAGCACAAAGGGAACGGGTTGCGGGGAAACATTTACTCTGGTTTCTCAGTCTGTTTCCTAGTGCCGGTTTGAAGTTCCTGCAGTTTTCACTCTAAAACCGAGTTGGAGCTAGTACCTCCCCATATATATGTATGGAGTGGTGTTTGCAACTGAAAAGAAACTTTGTGTTCCCAACAAGCTAGGTGAAGGACGGCTTTCACACACACTTATCTCTCAGAACTGAGCATGTGGAGAGACGTTCGTTCATCTAGCACAAAGGGAACGGTTTGCAGGAGAAACTTTTACTCTGGTTTCTCAGTCTGTTTCCTAGTGCCGGTTTGAAGTTCCTGCAGTTTTCACTGTAAAACCGATTTGGAGCTATTACCTCCCCATATATATGTATGGAGTGGAGTTTGCAACTGAAAAGAAACTTTGTGTTCCCAACAAGCTAGGTGAAGGACGGCTTTCACACACACTTATCTCTCAGAACTGAGCATGTGGAGAGACGTTCGTTCATCTAGCACCAAGGGAACGGTTTGCGGGGAAACATTTACTCTGGTTTCTCAGTCTGTTTCCTAGTGCCGGTTTAAAGATCCTGCAGTTTTCACTGTAAAACCGAGTTGGAGCTAGTACCTCCCCATATATATGTATGGAGTGGAGTTTGCAACTGAAAAGAAACTTTGTGTTCCCAACAAGCTAGGTGAAGGGCGGCTTTCACACACACTTATATCTCAGAACAGAGCATGTGGAGAGACGTTCGTTCATCTAGCACAAAGGGAACGGGTTGCAGGAGAAACTTTTACTCTGGTTTCTCAGTCTGTTTCCTAGTGCCGGTTTAAAGATCCTGCAGTTTTCACTGTAAAACCGAGTTGGAGCTAGTACCTCCCCATATATATGTATGGAGTGGAGTTTGCAACTGAAAAGAAACTTTGTGTTCCCAACAAGCTAGGTGAAGGGCGGCTTTCACACACACTTATATCTCAGAACAGAGCATGTGGAGAGACGTTCGTTCATCTAGCACAAAGGGAACGGGTTGCAGGAGAAACTTTTACTCTGGTTTCTCAGTCTGTTTCCTAGTGCCGGTTTGAAGTTCCTGCAGTTTTCACTGTAAAACCGAGTTGGAGCTAGTACCTCCACATATATATGTATGGAGTGGAGTTTGCAACTGAAAAGAAACTTTGTGTTCCCAACAAGCTAGGTGAAGGACGGCTTTCACACACACTTATCACTCAGAACTGAGCATGTGGAGAGACGTTCGTTCATCTAGCACAAAGGGAACGGGTTGCAGGAGAAACTTTTACTCTGGTTTCTCAGTCTGTTTCCTAGTGCCGGTTTGAAGTTCCTGCAGTTTTCCCTGTAAAACCGATTTGGAGCTAGTACCTCCCCATATATATGTATGGAGTGGAGTTTGCAACTGAAAAGAAACTTTGTGTTCCCAACAATCTAGGTGAAGGACGGCTTTCACACACACTTATCTCTCAGAACTGAGCATGTGGAGAGACGTTCGTTCATCTAGCACAAAGGGAACGGGTTGCGGGGAAACATTTACTCTGGTTTCTCAGTCTGTTTCCTAGTGCCGGTTTGAAGTTCCTGCAGTTTTCACTCTAAAACCGAGTTGGAGCTAGTACCTCCCCATATATATGTATGGAGTGGAGTTTGCAACTGAAAAGAAACTTTGTGTTCCCAACAAGCTAGGTGAAGGACGGCTTTCACACACACTTATCTCTCAGAACTGAGCATGTGGAGAGACGTTCGTTCATCTAGCACCAAGGGAACGGTTTGCGGGGAAACATTTACTCTGGTTTCTCAGTCTGTTTCCTAGTGCCGGTTAAAAGATCCTGCAGTTTTCACTGTAAAACCGAGTTGGAGCTAGTACCTCCCCATATATATGTATGGAGTGGAGTTTGCAACTGAAAAGAAACTTTGTGTTCCCAACAAGCTAGGTGAAGGGCGGCTTTCACACACACTTATATCTCAGAACAGAGCATGTGGAGAGACGTTCGTTCATCTAGCACAAAGGGAACGGGTTGCAGGAGAAACTTTTACTCTGGTTTCTCAGTCTGTTTCCTAGTGCCGGTTTAAAGATCCTGCAGTTTTCACTGTAAAACCGAGTTGGAGCTAGTACCTCCCCATATATATGTATGGAGTGGAGTTTGCAACTGAAAAGAAACTTTGTGTTCCCAACAATCTAGGTGAAGGGCGGCTTTCACACACACTTATATCTCAGAACATAGCATGTGGAGAGACGTTCGTTCATCTAGCACAAAGGGAACGGGTTGCAGGAGAAACTTTTACTCTGGTTTCTCAGTCTGTTTCCTAGTGCCGGTTTGAAGTTCCTGCAGTTTTCACTGTAAAACCGAGTTGGAGCTAGTACCTCCACATATATATGTATGGAGAGGAGTTTGCAACTGAAAAGAAACTTTGTGTTCCCAACAATCTAGGTGAAGGACGGCTTTCACACACACTTATCTCTCAGAACTGAGCATGTGGAGAGACGTTCGTTCATCTAGCACAAAGGGAACGGGTTGCGGGGAAACATTTACTCTGGTTTCTCAGTCTGTTTCCTAGTGCCGGTTTGAAGTTCCTGCAGTTTTCACTCTAAAACCGAGTTGGAGCTAGTACCTCCCCATATATATGTATGGAGTGGTGTTTGCAACTGAAAAGAAACTTTGTGTTCCCAACAAGCTAGGTGAAGGACGGCTTTCACACACACTTATCTCTCAGAACTGAGCATGTGGAGAGACGTTCGTTCATCTAGCACAAAGGGAACGGTTTGCAGGAGAAAATTTTACTCTGGTTTCTCAGTCTGTTTCCTAGTGCCGGTTTGAAGTTCCTGCAGTTTTCACTGTAAAACCGATTTGGAGCTATTACCTCCCCATATATATGTATGGAGTGGAGTTTGCAACTGAAAAGAAACTTTGTGTTCCCAACAAGCTAGGTGAAGGACGGCTTTCACACACACTTATCTCTCAGAACTGAGCATGTGGAGAGACGTTCGTTCATCTAGCACCAAGGGAACGGTTTGCGGGGAAACATTTACTCTGGTTTCTCAGTCTGTTTCCTAGTGCCGGTTTAAAGATCCTGCAGTTTTCACTGTAAAACCGAGTTGGAGCTAGTACCTCCCCATATATATGTATGGAGTGGAGTTTGCAACTGAAAAGAAACTTTGTGTTCCCAACAAGCTAGGTGAAGGGCGGCTTTCACACACACTTATATCTCAGAACAGAGCATGTGGAGAGACCTTCGTTCATCTAGCACAAAGGGAACGGGTTGCAGGAGAAACTTTTACTCTGGTTTCTCAGTCTGTTTCCTAGTGCCGGTTTGAAGTTCCTGCAGTTTTCACTGTAAAACCGAGTTGGAGCTAGTACCTCCCCATATATATGTATAGAGTGGAGTTTGCAACTGAAAAGAAACTTTGTGTTCCCAACAAGCTAGGTGAAGGGCGGCTTTCACACACACTTATATCTCAGAACAGAGCATGTGGAGAGACGTTCGTTCATCTAGCACAAAGGGAACGGGTTGCAGGAGAAACTTTTACTCTGGTTTCTCAGTCTGTTTCCTAGTGCCGGTTTGAAGTTCCTGCAGTTTTCACTGTAAAACCGAGTTGGAGCTAGTACCTCCACATATATATGTATGGAGTGGAGTTTGCAACTGAAAAGAAACTTTGTGTTCCCAACAAGCTAGGTGAAGGACGGCTTTCACACACACTTATCACTCAGAACTGAGCATGTGGAGAGACGTTCGTTCATCTAGCACAAAGGGAACGGGTTGCAGGAGAAACTTTTACTCTGGTTTCTCAGTCTGTTTCCTAGGGCCGGTTTGAAGTTCCTGCAGTTTTCACTGTAAAACCGATTTGGAGCTAGTACCTCCCCATATATATGTATGGAGTGGAGTTTGCAACTGAAAAGAAACTTTGTGTTCCCAACAATCTAGGTGAAGGACGGCTTTCACACACACTTATCTCTCAGAACTGAGCATGTGGAGAGACGTTCGTTCATCTAGCACAAAGGGAACGGGTTGCGGGGAAACATTTACTCTGGTTTCTCAGTCTGTTTCCTAGTGCCGGTTTGAAGTTCCTGCAGTTTTCACTCTAAAACCGAGTTGGAGCTAGTACCTCCCCATATATATGTATGGAGTGGAGTTTGCAACTGAAAAGAAACTTTGTGTTCCCAACAAGCTAGGTGAAGGACGGCTTTCACACACACTTATCTCTCAGAACTGAGCATGTGGAGAGACGTTCGTTCATCTAGCACAAAGGGAACGGGTTGCGGGGAAACATTTACTCTGGTTTCTCAGTCTGTTTCCTAGTGCCGGTTTGAAGTTCCTGCAGTTTTCACTCTAAAACCGAGTTGGAGCTAGTACCTCCCCATATATATGTATGGAGTGGTGTTTGCAACTGAAAAGAAACTTTGTGTTCCCAACAAGCTAGGTGAAGGACGGCTTTCACACACACTTATCTCTCAGAACTGAGCATGTGGAGAGACGTTCGTTCATCTAGCACAAAGGGAACGGTTTGCAGGAGAAACTTTTACTCTGGTTTCTCAGTCTGTTTCCTAGTGCCGGTTTGAAGTTCCTGCAGTTTTCACTGTAAAACCGATTTGGAGCTATTACCTCCCCATATATATGTATGGAGTGGAGTTTGCAACTGAAAAGAAACTTTGTGTTCCCAACAAGCTAGGTGAAGGACGGCTTTCACACACACTTATCTCTCAGAACTGAGCATGTGGAGAGACGTTCGTTCATCTAGCACCAAGGGAACGGTTTGCGGGGAAACATTTACTCTGGTTTCTCAGTCTGTTTCCTAGTGCCGGTATAAAGATCCTGCAGTTTTCACTGTAAAACCGAGTTGGAGCTAGTACCTCCCCATATATATGTATGGAGTGGAGTTTGCAACTGAAAAGAAACTTTGTGTTCCCAACAAGCTAGGTGAAGGGCGGCTTTCACACACACTTATATCTCAGAACAGAGCATGTGGAGAGACGTTCGTTCATCTAGCACAAAGGGAACGGGTTGCAGGAGAAACTTTTACTCTGGTTTCTCAGTCTGTTTCCTAGTGCCGGTTTGAAGTTCCTGCAGTTTTCACTGTAAAACCGAGTTGGAGCTAGTACCTCCCCATATATATGTATGGAGTGGAGTTTGCAACTGAAAAGAAACTTTGTGTTCCCAACAAGCTAGGTGAAGGGCGGCTTTCACACACACTTATATCTCAGAACAGAGCATGTGGAGAGACGTTCGTTCATCTAGCACAAAGGGAACGGGTTGCAGGAGAAACTTTTACTCTGGTTTCTCAGTCTGTTTCCTAGTGCCGGTTTGAAGTTCCTGCAGTTTTCACTGTAAAACCGAGTTGGAGCTAGTACCTCCACATATATATGTATGGAGTGGAGTTTGCAACTGAAAAGAATCTTTGTGTTCCCAACAAGCTAGGTGAAGGACGGCTTTCACACACACTTATCTCTCAGAACTGAGCATGTGGAGAGACGTTCGTTCATCTAGCACAAAGGGAACGGGTTGCAGGAGAAACTTTTACTCTGGTTTCTCAGTCTGTTTCCTAGTGCCGGTTTGAAGTTCCTGCAGTTTTCACTGTAAAACCGAGTTGGAGCTAGTACCTCCCCATATATATGTATGGAGTGGAGTTTGCAACTGAAAAGAAACTTTGTGTTCCCAACAAGCTAGGTGAAGGGCGGCTTTCACACACACTTATATCTCAGAACAGAGCATGTGGAGAGACGTTCGTTCATCTAGCACAAAGGGAACGGGTTGCAGGAGAAACTTTTACTCTGGTTTCTCAGTCTGTTTCCTAGTGCCGGTTTGAAGTTCCTGCAGTTTTCACTGTAAAACCGAGTTGGAGCTAGTACCTCCACATATATATGTATGGAGTGGAGTTTGCAACTGAAAAGAATCTTTGTGTTCCCAACAAGCTAGGTGAAGGACGGCTTTCACACACACTTATCTCTCAGAACTGAGCATGTGGAGAGACGTTCGTTCATCTAGCACAAAGGGAACGGGTTGCAGGAGAAACTTTTACTCTGGTTTCTCAGTCTGTTTCCTAGGGCCGGTTTGAAGTTCCTGCAGTTTTCACTGTAAAACCGATTTGGAGCTAGTACCTCCCCATATATATGTATGGAGTGGAGTTTGCAACTGAAAAGAAACTTTGTGTTCCCAACAATCTAGGTGAAGGACGGCTTTCACACACACTTATCTCTCAGAACTGAGCATGTGGAGAGACGTTCGTTCATCTAGCACAAAGGGAACGGGTTGCGGGGAAATATTTACTCTGGTTTCTCAGTCTGTTTCCTAGTGCCGGTTTGAAGTTCCTGCAGTATTCACTCTAAAACCGAGTTGGAGCTAGTACCTCCCCATATATATGTATGGAGTGGAGTTTGCAACTGAAAAGAAACTTTGTGTTCCCAACAAGCTAGGTGAAGGACGGCTTTCACACACACTTATCTCTCAGAACTGAGCATGTGGAGAGACGTTCGTTCATCTAGCACCAAGGGAACGGTTTGCGGGGAAACATTTACTCTGGTTTCTCAGTCTGTTTCCTAGTGCCGGTATGAAGTTCCTGCATTTTTCACTGTAAAACCGATTTGGAGCTAGTACCTCCCCATATATATGTATGGAGTGGAGTTTGCAACTGAAAAGAAACTTTGTGTTCCCAACAATCTAGGTGAAAGACGGCTTTCACACACACTTATCTCTCAGAACTGAGCATGTGGAGAGACGTTCGTTCATCTAGCACAAAGGGAACGGGTTGCGGGGAAACATTTACTCTGGTTTCTCAGTCTGTTTCCTAGTGCCGGTTTGAAGTTCCTGCAGTTTTCACTCTAAAACCGAGTTGGAGCTAGTACCTCCCCATATATATGTATGGAGTGGAGTTTGCAACTGAAAAGAAACTTTGTGTTCCCAACAAGCTAGGTGAAGGACGGCTTTCACACACACTTATCTCTCAGAACTGAGCATGTGGAGAGACGTTCGTTCATCTAGCACAAAGGGAACGGTTTGCAGGAGAAACTTTTACTCTGGTTTCTCAGTCTGTTTCCTAGTGCCGGTTTGAAGTTCCTGCAGTTTTCACTGTAAAACCGATTTGGAGCTATTACCTCCCCATATATATGTATGGAGTGGAGTTTGCAACTGAAAAGAAACTTTGTGTTCCCAACAAGCTAGGTGAAGGACGGCTTTCACACACACTTATCTCTCAGAACTGAGCATGTGGAGAGACGTTCGTTCATCTAGCACCAAGGGAACGGTTTGCGGGGAAACATTTACTCTGGTTTCTCAGTCTGTTTCCTAGTGCCGGTTTAAAGATCCTGCAGTTTTCACTGTAAAACAGAGTTGGAGCTAGTACCTCCCCATATATATGTATGGAGTGGAGTTTGCAACTGAAAAGAAACTTTGTGTTCCCAACAAGCTAGGTGAAGGGCGGCTTTCACACACACTTATATCTCAGAACAGAGCATGTGGAGAGACGTTCGTTCATCTAGCACAAAGGGAACGGGTTGCAGGAGAAACTTTTACTCTGGTTTCTCAGTCTGTTTCCTAGTGCCGGTTTAAAGATCCTGCAGTTTTCACTGTAGAACCGAGTTGGAGCTAGTACCTCCCCATATATATGTATGGAGTGGAGTTTGCAACTGAAAAGAAACTTTGTGTTCCCAACAAGCTAGGTGAAGGGCGGCTTTCACACACACTTATATCTCAGAACAGAGCATGTGGAGAGACGTTCGTTCATCTAGCACAAAGGGAACGGGTTGCAGGAGAAACTTTTACTCTGGTTTCTCAGTCTGTTTCCTAGTGCCGGTTTGAAGTTCCTGCAGTTTTCACTGTAAAACCTTGTTGGAGCTAGTACCTCCCCATATATATATATGGAGTGATTTTGCAACTGAAAAGAATCTTTGTGTTCCCAACAAGCTAGGTGAAGGACGGCTTTCACACACAATTATCTCTCAGAACTGAGCATGTGGAGAGGCGTTCGTTCATCTAGCACAAAGGGAACGGGTTGCAGGAGAAACTTTTACTCTGGTTTCTCAGTCTGTTTCCTAGTGCCGGTTTGAAGTTCCTGCATTTTTCACTGTAAAACCGATTTGGAGCTAGTACCTCCCCATATATATGTATGGAGTGGAGTTTGCAACTGAAAAGAAACTTTGTGTTCCCAACAATCTAGGTGAAGGACGGCTTTCACACACACTTATCTCTCAGAACTGAGCATGTGGAGAGACGTTCGTTCATCTAGCACAAAGGGAACGGGTTGCGGGGAAACATTTACTCTGGTTTCTCAGTCTGTATCCTAGTGCCGGTTTGAAGTTCCTGCAGTTTTCACTCTAAAACCGAGTTGGAGCTAGTACCTCCCCATATATATGTATGGAATGGAGTTTGCAACTGAAAAGAAACTTTGTGTTCCCAACAAGCTAGGTGAAGGACGGCATTCACACACACTTATCTCTCAGAACTGAGCATGTGGAGAGACGTTCGTTCATCTAGCACAAAGGGAACGGTTTGCAGGAGAAACTTTTACTCTGGTTTCTCAGTCTGTTTCCTAGTGCCGGTTTGAAGTTCCTGCAGTTTTCACTGTAAAACCGATTTGGAGCTCGTACCTCCCCATATATATGTATGGAGTGTAGTTTGCAACTGAAAAGAAACTTAGTGTTCCCAACAATCCAGGTGAAGGACGGCTTTCACACACACTTATCTCTCAGAACTGAGCATGTGGAGAGACGTTCGTTCATCTAGCACCAAGGGAACGGTTTGCGGGGAAACATTTACTCTGGTTTCTCAGTCTGTTTCCTAGTGCCGGTTTAAAGATCCTGCAGTTTTCACTGTAAAACCGAGTTGGAGCTAGTACCTCCCCATATATATGTATGGAGTGGAGTTTGCAACTGAAAAGAAACTTTGTGTTCCCAACAAGCTAGGTGAAGGGCGGCTTTCACACACACTTATATCTCAGAACAGAGCATGTGGAGAGACGTTCGTTCATCTAGCACAAAGGGAACGGGTTGCAGGAGAAACTTTTACTCTGGTTTCTCAGTCTGTTTCCTAGTGCCGGTTTAAAGATCCTGCAGTTTTCACTGTAAAACCGAGTTGGAGCTAGTACCTCCCCATATATATGTATGGAGTGGAGTTTGCAACTGAAAAGAAACTTTGTGTTCCCAACAAGCTAGGTGAAGGGCGGCTTTCACACACACTTATATCTCAGAACAGAGCATGTGGAGAGACGTTCGTTCATCTAGCACAAAGGGAACGGGTTGCAGGAGAAACTTTTACTCTGGTTTCTCAGTCTGTTTCCTAGTGCCGGTTTGAAGTTCCTGCAGTTTTCACTGTAAAACCTTGTTGGAGCTAGTACCTCCCCATATATATATATGGAGTGATTTTGCAACTGAAAAGAATCTTTGTGTTCCCAACAAGCTAGGTGAAGGACGGCTTTCACACACAATTATCTCTCAGAACTGAGCATGTGGAGAGGCGTTCGTTCATCTAGCACAAAGGGAACGGGTTGCAGGAGAAACTTTTACTCTGGTTTCTCAGTCTGTTTCCTAGTGCCGGTTTGAAGTTCCTGCAGTTTTCACTGTAAAACCGAGTTGGAGCTAGTACCTCCCCATATATATGTATGGAGTGGAGTTTGCAAATGAAAAGACACTTTGTGTTCCGAACAAGCTATGTGAAGGACGGCTTTCACACACACATATATCTCAGAACCTAGCATGTGGAGAGACGTTCGTTCATCTAGCACAAAGGGAACGGGTAGCAGGAGAAACATTTACTCTGGTTTCTCAGTCTGTTTCCTAGTGCCGGTTTGAAGTTCCTGCAGTTTTCACTGTAAAACCGAGTTGGAGCTAGTACCTCCCCATATATATGTATGGATTGGAGTTTGCAACTGAATAGAAACTTTGTGTTCCCAACAAGCTAGGTGAAGGACGGCTTTCACACACACTTATCTCTCAGAACTGAGCATGTGGAGAGACGTTCGTTCATCTAGCACAAAGGGAACGGGTTGCAATAGAAACTTTTACTCTGGTTTCTCAGTATGTTTCCTAGTGCCGGTTTGAAGTTCCTGCAGTTTTAACTGTAAAACCGAGTTGGAGCTAGTACCTCCCCATATATATGTATGGAGTGGAGTTTGCAACTGAATAGAAACTTTGTGTTCCCAACAAGCTAGGTGAAGGACGGCTTTCACACACACTTATCTCTCAGAACTGAGCATCTGGAGAGACGTTCGTTCATCTAGCACAAAGGGAACGGGTTGCAATAGAAACTTTTACTCTGGTTTCTCTTTCTGTTTCCTAGTGCCGGTTTGAAGTTCCTGCAGTTTTCACTGTAAAACCGAGTTGGAGCTTGTACCTCCCCATATATATATATGGAGTGGAGATTGCAAATGAAAATACACTTTGTGTTCCCAACAAGCTAGGTGAAGGACGGCTTTCACACACACATATCACTCAGAACTGAGCATGTGGAGATACGTTCGTTCATCTAGCACAAATGGAACGGGTTACAGGAGAAATTTTTTCTCTGGTTTCTCAGTCTGTTTCCTAGTGCCGGTTTGAAGTTCCTGCAGTTTTCACTGTAAAACCGAGTTGGAGCTAGTACCTCCCCATATATATGTATGGAGTGGAGTTTGCAACTGAAAAGAAACTTAGTGTTCCCAACAAGCTAGGTGAAGGACGGGTTTCACACACACTTATCTCTCAGAACTGAGCATGTGGAGAGACGTTGGTTCATCTAGCACAAAGGGAACGGGTTGCAGGAGAAACTTTTAATCTGGTTTCTCAGTCTGTTTCCTAGTGCCGGTTTGAAGTTCCTGCAGTTTTCACTGTAAAACCAATTTGGAGCTAGTACCTCCCCATATATATGTATGGAATGGAGTTTGCAACTGAAAAGAAACTTTGTGTTCCCATCAAGCTAGGTGAAGGATGGCTTTCACACACACTTATCTCTCATAACTGAGCATGTGGAGAGACGTTCGTTCATCTAGCACAAAGGGAACGGGTTGCAGGAGAAACGTTTACTCTGGTTTCTCAGTCTGTTTCCTAGTGCCGGTTTGAAGTTCCTGCAGTTTTCACTGTAAAACCGAGTTGGAGCTAGTACCTCCCCATATATATGTATGGAGTGGAGTTTGCAACTGAAAAGAAACTTTGTGTTCCCAACAAGCTAGGTGAAGGACGGCTTTCACACACACTTATCTCTTAGAACTGAGCATGTGGAGAGAATTTCGTTCATCTAGCACAAAGGGAACGGGTTGCAGGAGAAACTTTTACTCTGGTTTCTCAGTCTGTTTCCTAGTGCCGGTTTGAAGTTCCTGCAGTTTTCACTGTAAAACCTTGTTGGAGCTAGTACCTCCCCATATATATGTATGGAGTGGAGTTTGCAAATGAAAAGACACTTTGTGTTCCCAACAAGATAGGTGAAGGACGGCTATCACACACACTTATCTCTCAGAACTGAGCATGTGGAGAGACGTTCATTCATCTAGCACAAAGGGAAGGGGTTGCAGGAGAAACTTTTACTCTGGTTTCTCAGTCTGTTTCCTAGTGCCGGTTAGAAGTTCCTGCAGTTTTCACTGTAAAACCGAGTTGGAGCTAGTACCTCCCCATATATATGTATGGAGTGGAATTTGCAACTGAAAAGACACTTTGTGTTCCCAGCAAGCTAGGTGAAGGACGGCTTTCACACACACTTATCTCTCAGAACTGAGCATGTGGAGAGACGTTCGTTCATCTAGCACAAAGGGAACGGGTTGCAGGAGAAACTTTTACTCTGGTTTCTCAGTCTGTTTCCTAGTGCCGGTTTGAAGTTCCTGCAGTTTTCACTGTAAAACCGAGTTGGAGCTAGTACCTCCCCATATATATGTATGGAGTGGAGTTTGCAACTGAAAAGACACTTTGTGTTCCCAACAAGCTAGGTGAAGGGCGGCTTTCACACACACATATCTCTCAGAACTGAGCATGTGGAGAGACGTTCGTTCATCTAGCACAAAGGGAACGGGTTGCAGGAGAAACTTTTACTCTGGTTTCTCAGTCTGTTTCCTAGTGCCGGTTTGAAGTTCCTGCAGTTTTCACTGTAAAACCGAGTTGGAGCTAGTACCTCCCCATATATATGTATGGAGTGGAGTTTGCAACTGAATAGAAACTTTGTGTTCCCAACAAGCTAGGTGAAGGACGGCTTTCACACACACTTATCTCTCAGAACTGAGCATGTGGAGAGACGTTCGTTCATCTAGCACAAAGGGAACGGGTTGCAGGAGAAACTTTTACTCTGGTTTCTCAGTCTGTTTCCTAGTGCCGGTTTGAAGTTCCTGCATTTTTCACTGTAAAACCGAGTTGGAGCTAGTACCTCCCCATATATATGTATGGAGTGGAGTTTGCAAATGAAAAGACACTTTGTGTTCCCAACATGCTAGGTGAAGGACGGCTTTCACACACACTTATCTCTCAGAACTGAGCATGTGGAGAGACGTTCGTTCATCTAGCACAAAGGAACGGGTTGCAGGAGAAACTTTTACTCTGGTTTCTCAGTCTGTTTCCTAGTGCCGGTTTGAAGTTCCTGCAGTTTTCACTGTAAAACCGATTTGGAGCTAGTACCTCCCCATATATATGTATGGAGTGGAGTTTGCAACTGAAATGACACTTTGTGTTCCCAACAAGCTAGGTGAAGGACGGCTTTCACACACACTTATCTCTCAGAACTGAGCATGTGGAGAGACGTTCGTTCATCTAGCACAAAGGGAACGATTTGCAGGAGAAACTTTTACTCTGTTTTCTCAGTCTGTTTCCTAGTGCCGGTTTGAAGTTCCTGCAGTTTTCACTGTAAAACCGATTTGGAGCTAGTACTTCCCCATATATATGTATGGAGTGGAGTTTGTAACTGAAAAGAATCTTTGTGTTCCCAACAAGCTAGGTGAAGGACGGCTTTCACACACACATATCTCTCAGAACTGAGCATGTGGAGAGACGTTCGTTCATCTAGCACAAAGTGAACGGGTTGCAGGTGAAACATTTACTCTGGTTTCTCAGTCTGTTTCTAGTGCCGGTTTGAATTTCCTGCAGTTTTCACTGTAAAACCGAGTTGGAGCTTGTACCTCCCCATATATATGTATGGAGTGGAGTTTACAACTGAAAGGAAACTTTGTGTTCCCAACAAGATAGGTGAAGGACGGCTTTCACACGCACTTATCTCTCAGAACTGAGCATGTGGAGAGACGTTCGTTCATCTAGCACAAAGGGAACGGGTTGCAGGAGAAACTTTTACTCTGGTTTCTCAGTCTGTTTCCTAGTGCCGGTTTGAAGTTCCTGCAGTTTTCACTGTAAAATCGAGTTGGAGCTAGTCCCTCCCCATATATTTGTATGGAGTGGAGTTTGCAACTGAAAAGAAACTTTGTGTTCCCAACAATCTAGGTGAAGGACGGGTTTCACACACATTTATCTCTCAGAACTGAGCATGTGGAGAGACTTTCGTTCATCTAGCACAAAGGGAACGGGTTGCAGGAGAAACTTTTACTCTGGTTTCTCAGTCTGTTTCCTAGTGCCGGTTTGAAGTTCCTGCAGTTTTCACTGTAAAACCGAGTTGGAGCTAGTCCCTCCCCATATATATGTATGGAGTGGAGTTTGCAACTGAAAAGAGACTTTGTGTTCCCAACAAGCTAGGTGAAGGACGGCTTTCACACACACTTATCTCTCAGAACTGAGCATGTGGAGAGACGTTCGTTCATCTAGCACAAAGGGAACGGGTTGCAGGAGAAACTTTTACTCTGGTTTCTCAGTCTGTTTCCTAGTGCCGGTTTGAAGTTCCTGAAATTTTCACTGTAAATCCGAGTTGGAGCTAGTCCCTACCCATATATAAATATGGAGTGGAGTTTGCAACTGAAAAGAAACTTTGTGTTCCCAACAACCTAGGTGAAGGACGGTTTTCACACACACTTATCTCTCAGAACTGAGCATGTGGAGAGACGTTCGTTCATCTAACACAAAGGGAACGGTTTGCAGGAGTAACTTTTACTCTGGTTTCTCAGACTGTTTCCTAGTGCCGGTTTAAATTTCCTGCAGATTTCACTGTAAAAGCGATTTGGAGCTAATCTCTCCCCATATATATGTATAGAGTGGAGTTTGCAACTGAAAAGAAACTTTGTGTTCCCAACAAGCAAGGTTAAAGACGGCTTTCTCACACACATATCTCTCAGAACTGAGCATGTTGAGAGTCGTTCGTTCATCTAGCACAAAGGGAACGGGTTGCAGGATAAATTTTTCTCTGGTTTCTCAGTCTGTTTCCTAGTGCCGGTTTGAAGTTCCTGCAGTTTTCACTGTAAAACCGAGTTGGAGTTAGTACCTCCCCATATATATGTATGGAGTGGAGTTTGCAACTGAAAAGAAACTTTGTGTTCCCAACAAGCTAGTTGAATGACGGCTTTCACACACACATATCTCTCAGAACTGAGCATGTGGAGAGACGTTCGTTCATCTAGCACAAAGGGAACGGGTTGCAGGGGAAACATTTACTCTGGTTTCTCAGTCTGTTTCCTAGTGCCGGTTTGAAGTTCCTGCAGTTTTCACTGTAAAACCGAGTTGGAGCTAGTACCTCCCCATATATATGTATGGAGTGGAGTTTGCAACTGAAAAGAAACTTTGTGTTCCCAACAAGATAGGTGAAGGACGGCTTTCACACGCACTTATCTCTCAGAACTGAGCATGTGGAGAGACGTTCGTTCATCTAGCAAAAAGGGAACGGGTTGCAGGAGAAACATTTACTCTGCTTTCTCAGTCTGTTTCCTAGTGCCGGTATGAAGTTCCTGCAGTTTTCACTGTAAAACCGAGTTGGAGCTAGTACCTCCGCATATATATGTAAGGAGTGGAGTTTGCAACTGAAAAGAAAGTTTGTGTTCCCAACAAGCTAGGTGAAGGACGGCTTTCACACACACTTATCTCTCAGAACTGAGCATGTGGAGAGACGTTCGTTCATCTAGCACAAAGGGAACGGGTTGCAGGAGAAACTTTTACTCTGGTTTCTCAGTATGTTTCCTAGTGCCGGTTTGAAGTTCCTGCAGTTTTCACTGTAAAACCGAGTTGGAGCTAGTACCTACCCATATATATGTATGGAGTGGAGTTTGCAACTGAAAAGAAACTTTGTGTTCCCAACAAGCTAGGTGAAGGACGGCTTTCACACACACTTATCTCTCAGAACTGAGCATGTGGTGAGACGTTCGTTAATCTAGCACAAAGGGAACGGGTTGCAGGAGAAATTTTACTCTGGTTTCTCAGTCTGTTTCCTAGTGCCGGTTTGAAGTTCCTGCAGTTTTCACTGTAAAACCGAGTTGGAGTTAGTACCTCACCATATATATGTATGGAGTGGAGTTTGCAACTTAAAAGAATCTTTGTGTTCCCAACAAGCTAGTTGAATGACGGCTTTCACACACACATATCTCTCAGAACTGAGCATGTGGAGAGACGTTCGTTCATCTAGCACAAAGGGAACGGGTTGCAGGAGAAACTTTTACTCTGGTTTCTCAGTCTGTTTCCTAGTGCCGGTTTGAAGTTCCTGCAGTTTTCACTGTAAAACCGAGTTGGAGCTAGTACCTCCCCATATATATGTATGGAGTGGAGTTTGCAACTGAAAGGAAACTTTGTGTTCCCAACAAGATAGGTGAAGGACGGCTTTCACACGCACTTATCTCTCAGAACTGAGCATGTGGAGAGACGTTCGTTCATCTAGCACAAAGGGAACGGGTTGCAGGAGAAACTTATACTCTGGTTTCTCAGTCTGTTTCCTAGTGCCGGTTTGAAGTTCCTGCAGTTTTCACTGTAAAACCGAGTTGGAGCTAGTCCCTCCCCATATATTTGTATGGAGTGGAGTTTGCAACTGAAAAGAAACTTTGTGTTCCCAACAAGCTAGGTGAAGGACGGGTTTCACACACATTTATCTCTCAGAACTGAGCATGTGGAGAGACGTTCGTTCATCTAGCACAAAGGGAACTGGTTGCAGGAGAAACTTTTACTCTGGTTACTCAGTCTGTTTCCTAGTGCCGGTTTGAAGTTCCTGCAGTTTTCACTGTAAAACCGAGTTGGAGCTAGTCCCTCCCCATATATATGTATGGAGTGGAGGTTGCAACTGAAAAGAGACTTTGTGTTCCCAACAAGCTAGGTGAAGGACGGCTTTCACACACACTTATCTCTCAGAACTGAGCATGTGGAGAGACGTTCGTTCACCTAGCACAAAGGGAACGGGTTGCAGGAGAAACTTTTACTCTGGTTTCTCAGTCTGTTTCCTAGTGCCGGTTTGAAGTTCCTGCAGTTTTCACTGTAAATCCGAGTTGGAGTTAGTACCTCCCCATATATATGTATGGAGTGGAGTTTGCAACTGAAAAGAAACTTTGTGTTCCCAACAAGCTAGTTGAATGACGGCTTTCACACACACATATCTCTCAGAACTGAGCATGTGGAGAGACGTTCGTTCATCTAGCACAAAGGGAACGGGTTGCAGGAGAAATTTTACTCTGGTTTTTCAGTCTGTTTCCTAGTGCCGGTTTGAAGTTCTTGCAGTTTTCACTGTAAAACCGAGTTGGAGCTAGTACCTCCCCATATATATGTATGGAGTGGAGTTTGCAACTGAAAAGAAACTTTGTGTTCCCAACAAGATAGGTGAAGGACGGCTTTCACACGCACTTATCTCTCAGAACTGAGCATGTGGAGAGACGTTCGTTCATCTAGCACAAAGGGAACGGGTTGCAGGGGAAACTTTTACTCTGGTTTCTCAGTCTGTTTCCTAGTGCCGGTTTGAAGTTCCTGCAGTTTTCACTGTAAAACCGAGTTGGAGCTAGTACCTCCCCATATATATGTATGGAGTGGAGTTTGCAACTGAAAAGAAACTTTGTGTTCCCAACAAGCTAGGTGAAGGACGGCTTTCACACACACTTATCTCTCAGAACTGAGCATGTGGAGAGACGTTCGTTCATCTAGCACAAAGGGAACGGGTTGCAGGAGAAACTTTTACTCTGGTTTCTCAGTCTGTTTCCTAGTGCCGGTTTAAAGTTCCTGCAGTTTTCACTTTAAAACCGAGTTGGAGTTAGTACCTCCCCATATATATGTATGGAGTGGAGTTTGCAACTGAAAAGAAACTTTGTGTTCCCAACAAGCTAGGTGAAGGACGGCTTTCACACGCACTTACCACTCAGAACTGAGCATGTGGAGAGACGTTCGTTCATCTAGCACAAAGGGAACGGGTTGCAGGAGAAACTTTTACTCTGGTTTCTCAGTCTGTTTCCTAGTGCCGGTTTGAAGTTAATGCAGTTTTCACTGTAAAACCGAGTTGGAGCTAGTACCTCCCCATATATAAGTATGGAGTGGAGTTTGCAACTGAAAAGACACTTTGTGTTCCCAAGAAGCTAGGTGAAGGAAGGCATTCACACACACTTATCTCTCAGAACTGAGCATGTGGAGAGACGTTCGTTCATCTAGCACAAATGGAACGGGTTGCAGGAGAAAATTTTACTCTGGTTTCTCAGTCTGTTTCCTAGTGCCGGTTTGAAGTTCCTGCAGTTTTCACTGTAAAACCGAGTTGGAGTTAGTACCTCCCCATATATATGTATGGAGTGGAGTTTGCAACTTAAAAGAAACTTTGTGTTCCCAACAAGATAGGTGAAGGACGGCTTTCACACGCACTTATCTCTCAGAACTGAGCATGTGGAGAGACGTTCGTTCATCTAGCACAAAGGGAACGGGTTGCAGGAGAAACTTTTACTCTGGTTTCTCAGTCTGTTTCCTAGTGCCGGTTTGAAGTTCCTGCAGTTTTCACTGTAAAACCGAGTTGGAGCTAGTACCTCCCCATATAAATGTATGGAGTGGAGTTTGCAACTGAAAAGAAACTTTGTGTTCCCAACAAGCTAGGTGAAGGACGGCTTTCACACACACTTATCTCTCAGAACTGAGCATGTGGAGAGACGTTCGTTCATCTAGCACAAAGGGAACGGGTTGCAGGAGAAACTTTTACTCTGGATTCTCAGTCTGTTTCCTAGTGCCGGTTTGAAGTTCCTGCAGTTTTCACTGTAAAACCGAGTTGGAGCTAGTACCTCCCCATATATATGTATGGAGTGGAGTTTGCAACTGAAAAGAAACTTTGTGTTCCCAACAAGCTAGGTGAAGGACGGCTTTCACACACACTTATCTCTCAGAACTGAGCATGTGGAGAGACGTTCGTTCATCTAGCACAAAAGGAACGGGTTGCAGGAGAAACTTTTACTCTGGTTTCTCAGTCTGTTTCCTAGTGCCGGTTTGAAGTTCCTGCAGTTTTCACTGTAAAACCGAGTTGGAGCTTGTACCTCCCCATATATATGTATGGAGTGGAGTTTGCAACTGAAAAGACACTTTGTGTTCCCAACAATCTAGGTGAAGGACGGCATTCACACACACTTATCTCTCAGAACTGAGCATGTGGAGAGACGTTCGTTCATCTAGCACAAAGGGAAAGGGTTGCAGGAGAAACTTTTACTCTGGTTTCTCAGTCTGTTTCCTAGTGCCGGTTTGAAGTTCCTGCAGTTTTCACTGTAAAACCGAGTTGGAGTTAGTACCTCCCCATATATATGTATGGAGTGGAGTTTGCAACTTAAAAGAAACTTTGTGTTCCCAACAAGATAGGTGAAGGACGGCTTTCACACGCACTTATCTCTCAGAACTGAGCATGTGGAGAGACGTTCGTTCATCTAGCACAAATGAACGGGTTGCAGGAGAAACTTTTACTCTGGTTTCTCAGTCTGTTTCCTAGTGCCGGTTTGAAGTTCCTGCAGTTTTCACTGTAAAACCGATTTGGAGCTAGTACCTCCCCATATATATGTATGGATTGGAGTTTGCAACTGAAAAGAATCTTTGTGTTCCCAACAAGCTAGTTGAAGGACGGCTTTCACACACACTTATCTCTCAGAAATGAGCATGTGGAGAGACGTTCGTTCATCTAGCACAAAGGGAACGGGTTGCAGGAGAAACTTTTACTCTGGTTTCTCAGTCTGTTTCCTAGTGCCGGTTTGAAGTTTCTGCAGTTTTCACTGTAAAACCGAGTTGGAGCTAGTACCTCCCCATATATATATGTATGGAGTGGAGATGCAACTGAAAAGAAACTTTGTGTTCCCAACAAGCTAGGTGAAGGACGGCTTTCACACACACTTAACTCTCTGAACTGAGCATGTGGAGAGACGTTCGTTCATCTAGCACAAAGGGAACGGGTTGCAGGAGAAACTTTTACTCTGTTTTCTCAGTCTGTTTCCTAGTGCCGGTTTGAAGTTCCTGCAGTTTTCACTGTAAAACCGAGTTGGAGTTAGTACCTCCCCATATATATGTATGGAGTGGAGTTTGCAACTGAAAAGAAACTTTGTGTTCCCAACAAGATAGGTGAAGGACGGCTTTCACACACAATTATCTCTCAGAACTGAGCATGTGGATAGACGTTCGTTCATCTAGCACAAAGGGAACGTGTTGCAGGAGAAACTTTTACTCTGGTTTCTCAGTCTGTTTCCTAGTGCCTGTTTGAAGTTCCTGCAGTTTTCACTGTAAAACCGAGTTGGAGCTAGCCCCTCCCCATAAATTTGTATGGAGTGGAGTTTGAAACTGAAAAGAAACTTTGTGTTCCCAACAAGCTAGGTGAAGGACGGCTTTCACACACAATTATCTCTCTGAACTGAGCATGTGGAGAGACGTTCGTTCATCTAGCACAAAGGGAACGGGTTGCAGGAGAAACTTTTACTCTGGTTTCTCAGTCTGTTTCCTAGTGCCGGTTTGAAGTTCCTGCAGTTTTCACTGTAAAACCGAGTTGGAGTTAGTACCTCCCCATATATATGTATGGAGTGGAGTTTGCAACTGAAAAGAAACTTTGTGTTCCCAACAAGATAGGTGAAGGACGGCTTTCACACGCACTTATCTCTCAGAACTGAGCATGTGGAGAGACGTTCGTTCATCTATCACAAAGGGAACGGGTTGCAGGAGAAACTTTTACTCTGGTTTCTCTGTCTGTTTCCTAGTGCCGGTTTGAAGTTCCTGCAGTTTTCACTGTAAAACCGAGTTGCAGCTAGTCCCTCCCCATATATTTGTATGGAGTGGAGTTTGCAACTGACAAGGAACTTTGTGTTCCCAGCAAGCTAGGTGAAGGACGGGTTTCACACACACTTATCCCTCAGAACTGAGCATGTGGAGAGACGTTCGTTCATCTAGCAAAAAGGGAACGGGTTGCAGGTGTAACTATTACTCTGGTTTCTCAGTCTGTTTCCTAGTGCCTGTTTGAAGTTCCTGCAGTTTTCACTGTAAAACCGAGTTGGAGCTAGTCCCTCCCCATATATATGTATGGAGTGGAGTTTGCAACTGAAAAGAGACTTTGTGTACCCAACAAGCTAGGTGAAGGACGGCTTTCACACACACTTATCTCTCAGAACTGAGCATGTGGAGAGACGTTCGTTCATCTAGCACAAAGGGAAAGGGTTGCAGGAGAAACTTTTACTCTGGTTTCTCAGTCTGTTTCCTAGTGCCGGTTTGAAGTTCCTGCAGTTTTCACTGTAAAACCGAGTTGGAGCTAGTCCCTCCCCATATATTTGTATGGAGTGGAGTTTGCAACTGAAAAGAAACTTTGTGTTACCAACAAGCTAGGTGAAGGACGGGTTTCACACACTTAAATCTCAGAACTGAGCATGTGGAGAGACGTTCGTTCATCTAGCACAAAGGGAACGGGTTGCAGGAGAAACTTTTACTCTGGTTTCTCAGTCTGTTTCCTAGTGCCGGTTTGAAGTTCCTGCAGTTTTCACTGTAAAACCGATTTGGAGCTAGTACCTCCCCATATATATGTATGGAGTGGAGTTTGCAACTGAAAAGAATCTTTGTGTTCCCAACAAGCTAGGTGAAGGACGGCTTTCACACACACTTATCTCTCAGAAATGAGCATGTGGAGAGACGTTCGTTCATCTAGCACAAAGGGAACGGGTTGCAGGAGAAACTTTTACTCTGGTTTCTCAGTCTGTTTCCTAGTGCCGGTTTGAAGTTCCTGCAGTTTTCACTGTAAAACCGAGTTGGAGCTAGTACCTCCCCATATATATGTATGGAGTGGAGATGCAACTGAAAAGAAACTTTGTGTTCCCAACAAGCTAGGTGAAGGACGGCTTTCACACACACTTATCTCTCTGAACTGAGCATGTGGAGAGACGTTCGTTCATCTAGCACAAAGGGAACGGTTTGCAGGAGAAACTTTTACTCTGGTTTCTCAGTCTGTTTCCTAGTGCCGGTTTGAAGTTCCTGCAGTTTTCACTGTAAAACCGAGTTGGAGCTAGTCCCTCCCCATATATATGTATGGAGTGGAGTTTGCAACTGACAAGAAACTTTGTGTTCCCAACAAGCTAGGTGAAGGACGGCTTTCACACACACTTATCTCTCAGAACTGAGCATGTGGAGAGTCGTTCGTTCATCCTGCACAAAGGGAACGGGTTGCAGGAGAAACTTTTACTCTGGTTTCTCAGTCTGTTTCCTAGTGCCGGTTTGAAATTCCTGCAGTTTTCACTGTAAAACCGAGTTGCAGCTAGTCCCTCCCCATATATATGTATGGAGTGGAGTTTGCACCTGAAAGGGAACTTTGTGTTCCCAACAAGCTAGGTGAAGGACGGCTTTCACACACACTTATCTCTCAGAACTGAGCATGTGGAGAGACGTTCGTTCATCTAGCACAAAGGGAACGGGTTGCAGGAGAAACTTTTACTCTGGTTTCTCAGTCTGTTTCCTAGTGCCGGTTTGAAGTTCCTGCAGTTTTCACTGTAAAACCGAGTTGGAGCTAGTCCCTCCCCATATATATGTATGGATTGGAGTTTGCAACTGAAAAGAAACTTTGTGTTCCTAACAAGCAAAGTGAAGGACGGCTTTCACACGCACTTATCTCTCAGAACTGAGCATGTGGAGTGTCGTTCGTTCATCTAGCACAAAGGGAACGGGTTGCAAGAGAAACTTTTACTCTGGTTTCTTAGTCTGTTTCCTAGTGCCGGTTTGAAGTTCCTGCAGTTTTCACTGTAAAACTGAGTTGGAGCTAGTCCCTCCCCATATATATGTATGGAGTGGAGTTTGCAACTGAAAAGAGACTTTGTGTTCCCAACAAGCTAGGTGAAGGACGGCTTTCACACACACTTATCTCTCAGAACTGAGCATGTGGAGAGACGTTCGTTCATCTAGCACAAAAGGAACGGGTTGCAGGAGAAATTTTTACTCTGGTTTCTCAGTCTGTTTCCTAGTGCCGGTTTGAAGTTCCTGCAGTTTTCACTGTAAAACCGAGTTGGAGCTAGTCCCTCCCCATATATATGTATGGAGTGGAGTTTGCAACTGACAAGAAACTTTGTGTTCCCAACAAGCTAGGTGAAGGACGGCTTTCACACACAATTATCTCTCAGAACTGAGCATGTGGAGAGACGTTCGTTCATCTAGCACAAAAGGAACGGGTTTCAGGAGAAACTTTTACTCTGGTTTCTCAGTCTGTTTCCTAGTGCCGGTTTGAAGTTCCTGCAGTTTTCACTGTAAAATCGAGTTGGAGCTAATCCCTCATCATATATATGTATGGAGTGGAGTTTGCAACTGAAAAGAAACTTTGTGTTCCCAACAAGCTAGGTGAAGGACGGCTTTCACACACACTTATCTCTCAGAACTGAGCATGTGGAGAGACGTTCGTTCATCTAGCACAAAGGGAACGGGTTGCAGGAGAAACTTTTACTCTGGTTTCTCAGTCTGTTTCCTAGTGCCGGTTTGAAGTTCCTGCAGTTTTCACTGTAAAACCGAGTTGGAGCTAATCCCTCCCCATATATATGTATGGAGTTGAGTTTGCAACTGAAAAGAAACTTTGTGTTCCTAACAAGCAAGGTGAAGGACGGCTTTCACACACACTTATCTCTCAGAACTGAGCATGTGGAGTGTCGTTCGTTCATCTAGCACAAAGGGAACGGGTTGCAGGAGAAACTTTTACTCTGGTTTATCAGTCTGTTTCCTAGTGCCGGTGTGATGTTCCTGCAGTTTTCACTGTAAAACCGAGTTGGAGCTAGTCCCTCCCCATATATATGTATGGAGTGGAGTTTGCAACTGACAAGAAACTTTGTGTTCCCAACAAGCTAGGTGAAGGACGGCTTTCACACACACTTATCTCTCAGAACTGAGCATGTGGAGAGTCGTTCGTTCATCCTGCACAAAGGGAACGGGATGCAGGAGAAACTTTTACTCTGGTTTCTCAGTCTGTTTCCTAGTGCCGGCTTGAAGTTCCTGCAGTTTTCTCTGTAAAACCGAGTTGGAGCTAGTACCTCCCCATATATATGTAAGGAGTGGAGTTTGCAACTGAAAAGAAACTTTGTGTTCCCAACAAGCTAGGTGAAGGACGGCTTTCACACACACTTATCTCTTAGAACTGAGCATGTGGAGAGACGTTCGTTCATCTAGCACAAAGGGAACGGGTTGCAGGAGAAACTTTTACTCTGGTTTCTCAGTCTGTTTGCTAGTGCCGGTTTGAAGTTCCTGCAGTTTTCACTGTAAAACCGAGTTGGAGCTAGTACCTCCCCATATATAGGTAAGGAGTGGAGTTTGCAACTTAAAAGAAACTTTGTGTTCCCAACAATCTAGGTGAAGGACGGCTTTCACACACACTTATCTCTCAGAACTGAGCATGTGGAGAGACGTTCGTTCATCTAGCATAAAGGGAACGGGATGCAGGAGAAACTTTTACTCTGGTTTCTCAGTCTGTTTCCTAGTGCCGGTTTGAAGTTCCTGCAGTTTTCACTGTAAAACCGAGTTGGAGCTTGTACCTCCCCATATATATGTATGGAGTGGAGTTTGCAACTGACAAGAAATTTTGTGTTCCCAACAAGCTAGGTGAAGGACGGCTTTCACACACAATTATCTCTCAGAACTGAGCATGTGGAGAGACGTTCGTTCATCTAGCACAAAGTGAACGGGTTGCAGGAGAAACTTTTACTCTGGATTCTCAGTCTGTTTCCTAGTGCCTGTTTGAAGTTCCTGCAGTTTTCACTATAAAACCGAGTTGGAGCTAGTCCCTCCCCATATATATGTATGGAGTGGAGTTTGCAACTGAAAAAAAACTTTGTGTTCCTAACAAGCAAGGTGAAGGACGGCTTTCACACACAATTATCTCTCAGAACTGAGCAAGTGGAGTGTCGTTCGTTCATCTAGCACAAAGGGAACGGGTTGCAGGAGAAACTTTTACTCTGGTTTCTCAGTCTGTTTCCTAGTGCCGGTTTGAAGTTCCTGCAGTTTTCACTGTAAAACCGAGTTGGAGCTAGTACCTACCCATATATATGTATGGAGTGGAGTTTGCAACTGAGAAGAAACTTTGTGTTCCCAACAAGCTAGGTGAAGGACGGCTTTCACACACACTTATCTCTCAGAACTGAGCATGTGGAGAGACGTTCGTTCATCTAGCACAAAGGGAACGGGTTGCAGGAGAAACTTTTACTCTGGTTTCTCAGTCTGTTTCCTAGTGCCGGTTTGAAGTTCCTGCAGTTTTCACTGTAAAACCGAGTTGGAGCTAGTACATCCCCATATATATGTAAGGAGTGGAGTTTGCAACTGAAAAGAAACTTTGTGTTCCCAGCAAGCTAGGTGAAGGACGGCTTTCACACACACTTATCTCTTAGAACTGAGCATGTGGAGAGACGTTCGTTCATCTAGCACAAAGGGAACGGGTTGCAGGAGAAACTTTTACTCTGGTTTCTCAGTCTGTTTCCTAGTGCCGGTTTGAAGTTCCTGCAGTTTTCACTGTAAAACCGAGTTGGAGCTAGTACCTCCCCATATATAGGTAAGGAGTGGAGTTTGCAACTTAAAAGAAACTTTGTGTTCCCAACAATCTAGGTGAAGGACGGCTTTCACACACAATTATCTCTCAGAACTGACCATGTGGAGAGACGTTCGTTCATCTAGCATAAAGGGAACGGGATGCAGCAGAAATTTTTCTCTGGTTTCTCAGTCTGTTTCCTAGTGCCGGTTTGAAGTTCCTGCAGTTTTCACTGTAAAACCGAGTTGGAGCTTGTACCTCCCCATATATATGTATGGAGTGGAGTTTGCAACTGACAAGAAATTTTGTGTTCCCAACAAGCTAGGTGAAGGACGGCTTTCACACACAATTATCTCTGAGAACTGAGCATGTGGAGAGACGTTCGTTCATCTAGCACAAAGTGAACGGGTTGCAGGAGAAACTTTTACTCTGGATTCTCAGTCTGTTTCCTAGTGCCGGTTTGAAGTTCCTGCAGTTTTCACTGTAAAACCGAGTTGGAGCTAGTCCCTCCCCATATATATGTATGGAGTGGAGTTTGCAACTGAAAAAAAACTTTGTGTTCCTAACAAGCAAGGTGAAGGACGGCTTTCACACACAAATATCTCTCAGAACTGAGCATGTGGAGTGTCGTTCGTTCATCTAGCACAAAGGGAACGGGTTGCAGGAGAAACTTTTACTCTGGTTTCTCAGTCTGTTTCCTAGTGCCGGTTTGAAGTTCCTGCAGTTTTCACTGTAAAACCGAGTTGGAGCTAGTCCCTCCCCATATATATGTATGGAGTGGAGTTTGCAACTGACAAGAAACTTTGTGTTCCCAACAAGCTAGGTGAAGGACGGCTTTCACACACAATTATCTCTCAGAACTGACCATGTGGAGAGACGTTCGTTCATCTAGCACAAAGGGAATGGGTTGCAGGAGAAACTTTTACTCTGGTTTCTCAGTCTGCTTCCTAGTGCCGGTTTGAAGTTCCTGCAGTTTTCACTGTAAAACCGAGTTGGAGCTAGTACCTCCCCATATGTATGTAAGGAGTGGAGTTTGCAACTGAAAAGAAACTTTGTGTTCCCAACAAGCTAGGTGAAGGACGGCTTTCACACACAATTATCTCTCAGAACTGACCATGTGGAGAGAGGTTCGTTCATCTAGCACAAAGGGAACGGGTTGCAGGAGAAACTTTTACTCTGGTTTCTCAGTCTGTTTCCTAGTGCCGGTTTGAAGTTCCTGCAGTTTTCACTGTAAAACCGAGTTGGAGCTAGTACCTCCCCATAAATATGTAAGGAGTGGAGTTTGCAACTGACAAGAAACTTTGTGTTCCCAACAAGCTAGGTGAAGGACGGCTTTCACACACAATTATCTCTCAGAAATGACCATGTGGAGAGACGTTCGTTCATCTAGCACAAAGGGAACGGGTTGCAGGAGAAACTTTTACTCTGGTTCTCAGTCTGTTTCCTAGTGCCGGTTTGAAGTTCCTGCAGTTTTCACTGTAAAACCGAGTTGGAGCTAGTACCTCCCCATATATATGTATGGAGTGGAGTTTGCAACTGAAAAGAAACTTTGTGTTCCCAACAAGCTAGGTGAAGGACGGCTTTCACACACAATTATCTCTCAGAACTGAGCATGTGGAGAGACGTTCGTTCATCTAGCACAAAGGGAATGGGTTGCAGGGGAAACTTTTACTCTGGTTTCTCAGTCTGCTTCCTAGTGCCGGTTTGAAGTTCCTGCAGTTTTCACTGTAAAACCGAGTTGGAGCTAGTACCTCCCCATATGTATGTAAGGAGTGGAGTTTGCAACTGAAAAGAAACTTTGTGTTCCCAACAAGCTAGGTGAAGGACGGCTTTCACACACAATTATCTCTCAGAACTGACCATGTGGAGAGACGTTCGTTCATCTAGCACAAAGGGAACGGGTTGCAGGAGAAACTTTTACTCTGGTTTCTCAGTCTGTTTCCTAGTGCCGGTTTGAAGTTCCTGCAGTTTTCACTGTAAAACCGAGTTGGAGCTAGAACCTACCCATATATATGTAAGGAGTGGAGTTTTCAACTGACAAGAAACTTTGTGTTCCCAACAAGCTAGGTGAAGGACGGCTTTCACACACACTTATCTCTCAGAAATGACCATGTGGAGAGACGTTCGTTCATCTAGCACAAAGGGAACGGGTTGCAGGAGAAACTTTTACTCTGGTTTCTCAGTCTGTTTCCTAGTGCCGGTTTGAAGTTCCTGCAGTTTTCACTGTAAAACCGAGTTGGAGCTAGCCCCTCCCCATATATATGTATGGAGTGGAGTTTGCAACTGACAAGAAACTTTGTGTTCCCAACAAGCTAGGTGAAGGACGGCTTTCACACACACTTATCTCTCAGAACTGAGCATGTGGAGAGACGTTCGTTCATCTAGCACAAAGGGAACGGGTTGCAAGAGAAACTTTTACTCTGGTTTCTCAGTCTGTTTCCTAGTGCCGGTTTGAAGTTCCTGCAGTGTTCACTGTAAAATCGAGTTGGAGCTAATCCCTCATCATATATATGTATGGAGTGGAGTTTGCAACTGAAAAGAAACTTTGTGTTCCCAACAAGCTAGGTGAAGGACGGCTTTCACACACACTTATCTCTCAGAACTGAGCATGTGGAGAGTCGTTCGTTCATCTAGCACAAAGGGAACGGGTTGCAGGAGAAACTTTTACTCTGGTTTCTCAGTCTGTTTCCTAGTGCCTGTTTGAAGTTCCTGTAGTTTTCACTGTAAAACCGAGTTGGAGCTAATCCCTCCCCATATATATGTATGGAGTTGAGTTTGCAACTGAAAAGAAACTTTGTGTTCCTAACAAGCAAGTTGAAGGACGGCTTTCACACACACTTATCTCTCAGAACTGAGCATGTGGAGTGTCGTTCGTTCATCTAGCACAAAGGGAACGGGTTGCAGGAGAAACTTTTACTCTGGTTTCTCAGTCTGTTTCCTAGTGCCGGTTTGAAGTTCCTGCAGTTTTCACTGTAAAACCGAGTTGGAGCTAGTCCCTCCCCATATATATGTATGGAGTGGAGTTTGCAACTGACAAGAAACTTTGTGTTCCCAACAAGCTAGGTGAAGGACGGCTTTCACACACACTTATCTCTCAGAACTGAGCATGTGGAGAGTCGTTCGTTCATCCTGCACAAAGGGAACGGGATGCAGGAGAAACTTTTACTCTGGTTTCTCAGTCTGTTTCCTAGTGCCGGTTTGAAATTCCTGCAGTTTTCACTGTAAAACCGAGTTGGAGCTAGTCCCTCCCCATATATATGTATGGAGTGGAGTTTGCACCTGAAAGGGAACTTTGTGTTCCCAACAAGCTAGGTGAAGGACGGCTTACACACACACTTATCTCTCAGAACTGAGCATGTGGAGAGACGTTCGTTCATCTAGCACAAAGGGAACGGGTTGCAGGGGAAACTTTTACTCTGGTTTCTCAGTCTGTTTCCTAGTGCCGGTTTGAAGTTCCTGCAGTTTTCACTGTTATACCGAGTTGGAGCTAGTCCCTCCCCATATATATGTATGGAGTGGAGTTTGCAACTGAAAAGAAACTTTGTGTTCCTAACAAGCAAGTTGAAGGACGGCTTTCACACACACTTATCTCTCAGAACTGAGCATGTGGAGTGTCGTTCGTTCATCTAGCACAAAGGGAACGGGTTGCAGGAGAAACTTTTACTCTGGTTTCTCAGTCTGTTTCCTAGTGCCGGTTTGAAGTTCCTGCAGTGTTCACTGTAAAACCGAGTTGGAGCTAGTCCCTCCCCATATATATGTATGGAGTGGAGTTTGCAACTGAAAAGAAACTTTGTGTTCCCAACAAGCTAGGTGAAGGACGGCTTTCACACACAATTATCTCTCAGAATTGAGCATGTGGAGAGACGTTCGTTCATCTAGCACAAAGGGAACGGGTTGCAGGAGAAACTTTTACTCTGGTTTCTCAGTCTGTTTCCTAGTGCCGGTTTGAAGTTCCTGCAGTTTTCACTGTAAAACCGAGTTGGAGCTAGTCCATCCCCATATATATGTATGGAGTGGAGTTTGCAACTGACAAGACACTTTGTTTTCCCAACAAGCTAGGTGAAGGACGGCTTTCACACACACTTATCTCTCAGAACTGAGCATGTGGAGAGACGTTCGTTCATCTAGCACAAAGGGAACGGGATGCAGGAGAAACTTTTACTCTGGTTTCTCAGTCTGTTTCCTAGTGCCGGTTTGAAGTTCCTGCAGTTTCACTGTAAAATCGAGTTGGAGGTAGTACTTCCCCATATATATGTAAGTAGTGGAGTTTGCAACTGAAAAGAAACTTTGTGTTCCCAACAAGCTAGGTGAAGGACGGCTTTCACACACAATTATCTCTCAGAACTGACCATGTGGAGAGACGTTCGTTCATCTAGCACAAAGGGAACGGGTTGCAGGAGAAACTTTTACTATGGTTTCTCAGTCTGTTTCCTAGTGCCGGTTTGAAGTTCCTGCAGTTTTCACTGTAAAACCGAGTTGGAGCTTGTACCTCCCCATATATATATGTATGGAGTGGAGTATGCTACTGAAAAGAAACTTTGTGTCCCCAACAAGCTAGGTGAAGGACGGCTTTCACACACACTTATCTCTCAGAACTGAGCATGTGGAGAGTCGTTCGTTCATCTAGCACAAAGGGAACGGGTTGCAGGAGAAACTTTTACTCTGGTTTCTCAGTCTGTTTCCTAGTGCCGGTTTGAAGTTCCTGCAGTTTTCTCTGTAAAACCGAGTTGGAGCTTGTACCTCCCCATATATATGTAAGGAGTGGAGTTTGCACCTGAAAAGAAACTTTGTGTTCCCAACAAGCTAGGTGAAGGACGGCTTACACACACAATTATCTCTCAGAACTGAGCATGTGGAGAGACGTTCGTTCATCTAGCACAAAGGGAACGGGTTGCAGGGGAAACTTTTACTCTGGTTTCTCAGTCTGTTTCCTAGTGCCGGTTTGAAGTTCCTGCAGTTTTCACTGTTATACCGAGTTGGAGCTAGTACCTCCCCATATATATGTAAGGAGTGGAGTTTGCAACTGAAAAGAAACTTTGTGTTCCCAACAAGCAAGTTGAAGGACGGCTTTCACACACACTTATCTCTTAGAACTGAGCATGTGGAGAGACGTTCGTTCATCTAGCACAAAGGGAACGGGTTGCAGGAGAAACTTTTACTCTGGTTTCTCAGTCTGTTTCCTAGTGCCGGTTTGAAGTTCCTGCAGTGTTCACTGTAAAACCGAGTTGGAGCTAGTACCTCCCCATATATAGGTAAGGATTGGAGTTTGCAACTGAAAAGAAACTTTGTGTTCCCAACAATCTAGGTGAAGGACGGCTTTCACACACAATTATCTCTCAGAACTGACCATGTGGAGAGACGTTCGTTCATCTAGCACAAAGGGAACGGGTTGCAGGAGAAACTTTTACTCTGGTTTCTCAGTCTGTTTCCTAGTGCCGGTTTGAAGTTCCTGCAGTTTTCACTGTAAAACCGAGTTGGAGCTAGTCCATCCCCATATATATGTATGGAGTGGAGTTTGCAACTGACAAGACACTTTGTTTTCCCAACAAGCTAGGTGAAGGACGGCTTTCACACACACTTATCTCTCAGAACTGAGCATGTGGAGAGACGTTCGTTCATCTAGCACAAAGGGAACGGGATGCAGGAGAAACTTTTACTCTGGTTTCTCAGTCTGTTTCCTAGTGCCGGTTTGAAGTTCCTGCAGTTTCACTGTAAAATCGAGTTGGAGGTAGTACTTCCCCATATATATGTAAGTAGTGGAGTTTGCAACTGAAAAGAAACTTTGTGTTCCCAACAAGCTAGGTGAAGGACGGCTTTCACACACAATTATCTCTCAGAACTGACCATGTGGAGAGACGTTCGTTCATCTAGCACAAAGGGAACGGGTTGCAGGAGAAACTTTTACTATGGTTTCTCAGTCTGTTTCCTAGTGCCGGTTTGAAGTTCCTGCAGTTTTCACTGTAAAACCGAGTTGGAGCTTGTACCTCCCCATATATATATGTATGGAGTGGAGTATGCTACTGAAAAGAAACTTTGTGTCCCCAACAAGCTAGGTGAATGACGGCTTTCACACACACTTATCTCTCAGAACTGACCATGTGGAGAGTCGTTCGTTCATCTAGCACAAAGGGAACGGGTTGCAGGAGAAACTTTTACTCTGGTTTCTCAGTCTGTTTCCTAGTGCCGGTTTGAAGTTCCTGCAGTTTTCTCTGTAAAACCGAGTTGGAGCTTGTACCTCCCCATATATATGTAAGGAGTGGAGTTTGCAACTGAAAAGAAACTTTGTGTTCCCAACCAGCTAGCTGAAGGACGGCTTTCACACACAATTATCTCTCAGAACTGAGCATGTGGAGAGACGTTCGTTCATCTAGCACAAAGGGAACGGGTTGCAGGAGAAACTTTTACTCTGGTTTCTCAGTCTGTTTCCTAGTGCCGGTTTGAAGTTCCTGCAGTTTTCACTGTAAAACCGAGTTGGAGCTAGTACCTCCCCATATATATGTAAGGAGTGGAGTTTGCAACTGAAAAGAAACTTTGTGTTCCCAACAAGCTAGGTGAAGGACGGCTTTCACACACACTTATCTCTTAGAACTGAGCATGTGGAGAGACGTTCGTTCATCTAGCACAAAGGGAACGGGTTGCAGGAGAAACTTTTACTCTGGTTTCTCAGTCTGTTTCCTAGTGCCGGTTTGAAGTTCCTGCAGTTTTCACTGTAAAACCGAGTTGGAGCTAGTACCTCCCCATATATAGGTAAGGATTGGAGTTTGCAACTTAAAAGAAACTTTGTGTTCCCAACAATCTAGGTGAAGGACGGCTTTCACACACAATTATCTCTCAGAACTGACCATGTGGAGAGACGTTCGTTCATCTAGCATAAAGGGAACGGGATGCAGGAGAAACTTTTCTCTGGTTTCTCAGTCTGTTTCCTAGTGCCGGTTTGAAGTTCCTGCAGTTTTCACTGTAAAACCGAGTTGGAGCTTGTACCTCCCCATATATATGTATGGAGTGGAGTTTGAAACTGACAAGAAATTTTGTGTTCCCAACAAGCTAGGTGAAGGACGGCTTTCACACACAATTATTTCTCAGAAATGAGCATGTGGAGAGACGTTCGTTCATCTAGCACAAAGGGAACGGGTTGCAGGAGAAACTTTTACTCTGGATTCTCAGTCTGTTTCCTAGTGCCGGTTTGAAGTTCCTGCAGTTTTCACTGTAAAACCGAGTTGGAGCTAGTCCCTCCCCATATATATGTATGGAGTGGAGATTGCAACTGAAAAAAAACTTTGTGTTCCTAACAAGCAAGGTGAAGGACGGCTTTCACACACAATTATCTCTCAGAACTGAGCATGTGGAGTGTCGTTCGTTCATCTAGCACAAAGGGAACGGGTTGCAGGAGAAACTTTTACTCTGGTTTCTCAGTCTGTTTCCTAGTGCCGGTTTGAAGTTCCTGCAGTTTTCACTGTAAAACCGAGTTGGAGCTAGTCCCTCCCCATATATATGTATGGAGTGGAGTTTGCAACTGACAAGAAACTTTGTGTTCCCAACAAGCTAGGTGAAGGACGGCTTTCACACACAATTATCTCTCAGAACTGACCATGTGGAGAGACGTTCGTTCATCTAGCACAAAGGGAACGGGTTGCAGGAGAAACTTTTACTCTGGTTTCTCAGTCTGTTTCCTAGTGCCGGTTTGAAGTTCCTGCAGTTTTCACTGTAAAACCGGGTTGGAGCAACTACCTACCCATAAATATGTAAGGAGTGGAGTTTGCAACTGACAAGAAACTTTGTGTTCCCAACAAGCTAGGTGAAGGACGGCTTTCACACACAATTATCTCTCAGAAATGACCATGTGGAGAGACGTTCGTTCATCTAGCACAAAGGGAACGGGTTGCAGGAGAAACTTTTACTCTGGTTTCTCAGTCTGTTTCCTAGTGCCGGTTTGAAGTTCCTGCAGTTTTCACTGTAAAACCGATTTGGAGCTAGTACCTCCCCAAATATATGTATGGAGTGGAGTTTGCAACTGAAAAGAAACTTTGTGTTCCCAACAAGCTAGGTGAAGGACGGCTTTCACACACAATTATCTCTCAGAACTGACCATGTGGAGAGACGTTCGTTCATCTAGCACAAAGGGAACGGGTTGCAGGAGAAACTTTTACTCTGGTTTCTCAGTCTGTTTCCTAGTGCCGGTTTGAAGTTCCTGCAGTTTTCACTGTAAAACCGAGTTGGAGCTAGTACCTCCCCATATATATGTATGGAGTGGAGTTTGCAACTGAAAAGAAACTTTGTGTTCCCAACAAGCTAGGTGAAGGACGGCTTTCACACACAATTATCTCTCAGAACTGACCATGTGGAGAAACGTTCGTTCATCTAGCACAAAGGGAATGGGTTGCAGGAGAAACTTTTACTCTGGTTTCTCAGTCTGCTTCCTAGTGCCGGTTTGAAGTTCCTGCAGTTTTCACTGTAAAACCGAGTTGGAGCTAGTACCTCCCCATATGTATGTAAGGAGTGGAGTTTGCAACTGAAAAGAAACTTTGTGTTCCCAACAAGCTAGGTGAAGGACGGCTTTCACACACAATTATCTCTCAGAACTGACCATGTGGAGAGACGTTCGTTCATCTAGCACAAAGGGAACGGGTTGCAGGAGAAACTTTTACTCTGGTTTCTCAGTCTGTTTCCTAGTGCCGGTTTGAAGTTCCTGCAGTTTTCACTGTAAAACCGAGTTGGAGCTAGTACCTCCCCATATATATGTAAGGAGTGGAGTTTGCAACTGACAAGAAACTTTGTGTTCCCAACAAGCTAGGTGAAGGACGGCTTTCACACACAATTATCTCTCAGAAATGACCATGTGGAGAGACGTTCGTTCATCTAGCACAAAGGGAACGGGTTCCTGAGAAACTTTTACTCTGGTTTCTCAGTCTGTTTCCTAGTGCCGGTTTGAAATTCCTGCAGTTTTCACTGTAAAACCGAGTTGGAGCTAGTACCTCCCCATATATATGTAAGGAGTGGAGTTTGCAACTGAAAAGAAACTTTGTGTTCCCAACAAGCTAGGTGAAGGACGGCTTTCACACAAACTTATCTCTCAGAAATGACCATGTGGAGAGACGTTCGTTCATCTAGCACAAAAGGAACGGGTTGCAGGAGAAACTTTTACTCTGGTTTCTCAGTCTGTTTCCTAGTGCCGGTTTGAAGTTCCTGCAGTTTTCACTGTAAAACCGAGTTGGAGCTAGTCCCTCCCCATATGTATGTAAGGAGTGGAGTTTGCAACTGAAAAGAAACTTTGTGTTCCTAACAAGCAAGGTGAAGGACGGCTTTCACACACAATTATCTCTCAGAACTGAGCATGTGGAGTGTCGTTCGTTCATCTAGCACAAAGGGAACGGGTTGCAGGAGAAACTTTTACTCTGGTTTCTCAGTCTGTTTCCTAGTGCCGGTTTGAATTTCCTGCAGTTTTCACTGTAAAACCGAGTTGGAGCTAGTCCCTCCCCATATATATGTATGGAGTGGAGTTTGCAACTGACAGGAAACTTTGTGTTCCCAACAAGCTAGGTGAAGGACGGCTTTCACACACACTTATCTCTCAGAACTGAGCATGTGGAGAGACTTTTGTTCATCTAGCACAAATGGAACGGGTTGCAGGAGAAACTTTTACTCTGGTTTCTCAGTCTGTTTCCTAGTGCCGGTTTGAAGTTCCTGCATTTTTCACTGTAAAACCGAGTTGGAGCTAGTACCTCCCCATATATATGTATGGAGTGGAGTTTGCAACTGAAAAGAAACTTTGTGTTCCCAACAAGCTAGGTGAAGGACGGCTTTCACACACAATTATCTCTCAGAACTGACCATGTGGAGAGACGTTCGTTCATCTAGCACAAAGGGAATGGGTTGCAGGAGAAACTTTTACTCTGGTTTCTCAGTCTGTTTCCTAGTGCCGGTTTGAAGTTCCTGCAGTTTTCACTGTAAAACCGAGTTGGAGCTAGTACCTCCCCATATGTATGTAAGGAGTGGAGTTTGCAACTGAAAAGAAACTTTGTGTTCCCAACAAGCTAGGTGAAGGACGGCTTTCACACACAATTATCTCTCAGAAGTGACCATGTGGAGAGACGTTCGTTCATCTAGCACAAAGGGAACGGGTTGCAGGAGAAACTTTTACTCTGGTTTCTCAGTCTGTTTCCTAGTCCGGTTTGAAGTTCCTGCAGTTTTCACTGTAAAACCGAGTTGGAGCTAGTACCTCCCCATATATATGTAAGGAGTGGAGTTTGCAACTGAAAAGAAACTATTTGTTCCCAACAAGCTAGGTGAAGGACGGCTTTCACACACAATTATCTCTCAGAAATGACCATGTGGAGAGACGTTCGTTCATCTAGCACAAAGGGATCGGGTTGCAGGAGAAACTTTTACTCTGTTTTCTCAGTCTGTTTCCTAGTGCCGGTTTGAAGTTCCTGCAGTTTTCACTGTAAAACCGAGTTGGAGCTAGTACCTCCCCATATATATGTAAGGAGTGGAGTTTGCAACTGAAAAGAAACTTTGTGTTCCCAACAAGCTAGGTGAAGGACGGCTTTCACACAAACTTATCTCTCAGAAATGACCATGTGGAGAGACGTTCGTTCATCTAGCACAAAAGGAACGGGTTGCAGGAGAAACTTTTACTCTGGTTTCTCAGTCTGTTTCCTAGTGCCGGTTTGAAGTTCCTGCAGTTTTCACTGTAAAACCGAGTTGGAGCTAGTCCCTCCCCATATATATCTATGGAGTGGAGTTTGCAACTGAAAAAAAACTTTGTGTTCCTAACAAGCAAGGTGAAGGACGGCTTTCACACACAATTATCTCTCAGAACTGAGCATGTGGAGTGTCGTTCGTTCATCTAGCACAAAGGGAACGGGTTGCAGGAGAAACTTTTACTCTGGTTTCTCAGTCTGTTTCCTAGTGCCGGTTTGAAGTTCCTGCAGTTTTCACTGTAAAACCGAGTTGGAGCTAGTCCCTCCCCATATATATGTATGGAGTGGAGTTTGCAACTGACAGGAAACTTTGTGTTCCCAACAAGCTAGGTGAAGGACGGCTTTCACACACACTTATCTCTCAGAACTGAGCATGTGGAGAGACTTTTGTTCATCTAGCACAAATGGAACGGGTTGCAGGAGAAACTTTTACTCTGGTTTCTCAGTCTGTTTCCTAGTGCCGGTTTGAAGTTCCTGCATTTTTCACTGTAAAACCGAGTTGGAGCTAGTACCTCCCCATATATATGTATGGAGTGGAGTTTGCAACTGAAAAGAAACTTTGTGTTCCCAACAAGCTAGGTGAAGGACGGCTTTCACACACAATTATCTCTCAGAAATGACCATGTGGAGAGACGTTCGTTCATCTAGCACAAAGGGAATGGGTTGCAGGAGAAACTTTTACTCTGGTTTCTCAGTCTGTTTCCTAGTGCCGGTTTGAAGTTCCTGCAGTTTTCACTGTAAAACCGAGTTGGAGCTAGTACCTCCCCATATGTATGTAAGGAGTGGAGTTTGCAACTGAAAAGAAACTTTGTGTTCCCAACAAGCTAGGTGAAGGACGGCTTTCACACACAATTATCTCTCAGAAGTGACCATGTGGAGAGACGTTCGTTCATCTAGCACAAAGGGAACGGGTTGCAGGAGAAACTTTTACTCTGGTTTCTCAGTCTGTTTCCTAGTCCGGTTTGAAGTTCCTGCAGTTTTCACTGTAAAACCGAGTTGGAGCTAGTACCTCCCCATATATATGTAAGGAGTGGAGTTTGCAACTGAAAAGAAACTATTTGTTCCCAACAAGCTAGGTGAAGGACGGCTTTCACACACAATTATCTCTCAGAAATGACCATGTGGAGAGACGTTCGTTCATCTAGCACAAAGGGATCGGGTTGCAGGAGAAACTTTTACTCTGTTTTCTCAGTCTGTTTCCTAGTGCCGGTTTGAAGTTCCTGCAGTTTTCACTGTAAAATCGAGTTGGAGCTAGTACCTCCCCATATATATGTAAGGAGTGGAGTTTGCAACTGAAAAGAAACTTTGTGTTCCCAACAAGCTAGGTGAAGGACGGCTTTCACACACACTTATCTCTCAGAAATGACCATGTGGAGAGACGTTCGTTCATCTAGCACAAAAGGAACGGGTTGCAGGAGAAACTTTTACTCTGGTTTCTCAGTCTGTTTCCTAGTGCCGGTTTGAAGTTCCTGCAGTTTTCACTGTAAAACCGAGTTGGAGCTAGTCCCTCCCCATATATATGTATGGAGTGGAGTTTGCAACTGAAAAAAAACTTTGTGTTCCTAACAAGCAAGATGAAGGACGGCTTTCACACACAATTATCTCTCAGAACTGAGCATGTGGAGTGTCGTTCGTTCATCTAGCACAAAGGGAACGGGTTGCAGGAGAAACTTTTACTCTGGTTTCTCAGTCTGTTTCCTAGTGCCGGTTTGAAGTTCCTGCAGTTTTCACTGTAAAACCGAGTTGGAGCTAGTCCCTCCCCATATATATGTATGGAGTGGAGTTTGCAACTGACAAGAAATTTTGTGTTCCCAACAAGCTAGGTGAAGGACGGCTTTCACACACACTTATCTCTCAGAACTGAGCATGTGGAGAGACTTTCGTTCATCTAGCACAAAGGGAACGGGTTGCAGGAGAAACTTTTACTCTGGTTTCTCAGTCTGTTTCGTAGTGCCGGTTTGAAGTTCCTGCAGTTTTCACTGTAAAACCGAGTTGGAGCTAGTATCTCCACATATATTTGTAAGGAGTGGAGTTTGAAACTGAAAAGAAACTTTGTGTTCCCAGCAAGCTAGGTGAAGGACGGCTTTCACACACAATTATCTCTCAGAACTGACCATGTGGAGAGACGTTCATTCATCTAGCACAAAGGGAACGGGTTGCAGGAGAAACTTTTACTCTGGTTTCTCAGTCTGTTTCCTAGTGCCGGTTTGAAGTTCCTGCAGTTTTCACTGTAAAACCGAGTTGGAGCTTGTACCTCCCCATATATATGTATGGAGTGGAGTTTGCTACTGAAAAGAAACTTTGTGTCCCCAACAAGCTAGTTGAAGGACGGCTTTCACACACACTTATCTCTCAGACCTGACCATTTGGAGAGTCGTTCGTTCATCTAGCACAAAGGGAACTGGTTGCAGGGGAAACTTTTACTCTGGTTTCTCAGTCTGTTTCCTAGTGCCGGTTTGAAGTTCCTGCAGTTTTCACTGTAAAACCGAGTTAGAGCTAGTCCCTCCCCATATATATGTATGGAGTGGAGATTGCAACTGAAAAGAAACTTGGTGTTCCCAACAAGCTAAGTGAAGGACGGCTTTCACACACACTTATCTCTCAGAACTGAGCATGTGGAGAGACGTTCGTTCATCTAGCACAAATGGAACTGGTTGCAGGAGAAACTTTTACTCTGGTTTCTCAGTCTGTTTCCTAGTGCCGGTTTGAAGTTCCTGCAGTTTTCACTGTAAAACCGAGTTGGAGCTAGTACCTCCCCATATATATGTAAGGAGTGGAGTTTGTAACTGAAAAGAAACTTTGTGTTCCCAACAAGCTAGGTGAAGGACGGCTTTCACACACAATTATCTCTCAGAACTGACCATGTGGAGAGACGTTCGTTCATCTAGCACAAAGGGAACGGGTTGCAGGAGAAACTTTTACTCTGGTTTCTCAGTCTGTTTCCTAGTGCCGGTTTGAAGTTCCTGCAGTTTTCACTGTAAAACCGATTTGGACCTAGTACCTCCCCATATATATGTATGGAGTGGAGTTTGCTACTGAAAAGAAACTTTGTGTCCCCAACAAGCTAGGTGAAGGACGGCTTTCACACACAATTATCTCTCAGAACTGACCATGTGGAGAGTCGTTCGTTCATCTAGCACAAAAGGAACGGGTTGCAGGAGAAACTTTTACTCTGGTTTCTCAGTCTGTTTCCTAGTGCCGGTTTGAAGTTCCTGCAGTTTTCACTGTAAAACCGAGTTGGAGCTAGTACCTCCGCATATATATGTAAGGAGTGGAGTTTGTAACTGAAAAGAAACTTTGTGTTCCCCACAAGCTAGGTGAAGGACGGCTTTCACACACAATTATCTCTCAGAACTGACCATGTGGAGAGACGTTCGTTCATCAAGCACAAAGGGAACGGGTTGCAGGAGAAACTTTTACTCTCGTTTCTCAGTCTGTTTCCTAGTGCCGGTTTGAAGTTCCTGCAGTTTTCACTGTAAAACCGAGTGGGAGCTAGTACCTCCCCATATATATATATGGAGTGGAGTTTGCAACTGACAAGAAACTTTGTGTTCCCAACAAGCTAGGTGAAGGACGGCTTTCACACACAATTATCTCTCAGAACTGACCATGTGGAGAGACGTTCGTTCATCTAGCACAAAGGGAACGGGTTGCAGGAGAAACTTTTACTCTGGTTTCTCAGTCTGTTTCCTAGTGCCGGTTTGAAGTTCCTGCAGTTTTCACTGTAAAACCGAGTTGGAGCTAGTCCCTCCCCATATATATGTATGGAGTGGAGTTTGCAACTGAAAAGAAACTTTGTGTTCCCAACAAGCTAGGTAAAGGACGGCTTTCACACACACTTATCTATCAGAACTGAGCATGTGGAGAGACGTTCGTTCATCTAGCACAAAGGGAACGGTTTGCAGGAGAAACTTTTACTCTGGTTTCTCAGTCTGTTTCCTAGTGCCGGTTTGAAGTTCCTGCAGTTTTCACTGTAAAACCGAGTTGGAGCTAGTACCTCCCCATATATATGTATGGAGTGGAGTTTGCTACTGAAAAGAAACTTTGTGTCCCCAACAAGCTAGGTGAAGGACGGCTTTCACACACACATATCTCTCAGAACTGACCTTGTGGAGAGTCGTTCGTTCATCTAGCACAAAGGGAACGGGTTGCAGGAGAAACTTTTACTCTGGTTTCTCAGTCTGTTTCCTAGTGCCGGTTTGAAGTTCCTGCAGTTTTCACTGTAAAACCGAGTTGGAGCTAGTACCTCCCCATATATATGTAAGGAGTGGGGTTTGCAACTGAAAAGAAACTTTGTGTTCCAAACAAGCTAGGTGAAGGACGGCTTTCACACACAATTATCTCTCAGAACTGACCATGTGGAGAGACGTTTGTTCATCTAGCACAAAGGGAACGGGTTGCAGGAGAAACTTTTACTCTGGTTTCTCAGTCTGTTTCCTAGTGCCGGTTTGAAGTTCCTGCAGTTTTCACTGTAAAACCGAGTTGGAGCTAGTACCTCCGCATATATATGTAAGGAGTGGAGTTTGCAACTGAAAAGAAACTTGGTGTTCCCAACAAGCTAAGTGAAGGACGGCTTTCACACACATTTATCTCTCAGAACTGAGCATGTGGAGAGACGTTCGTTCATCTAGCACAAATGGAACTGGTTGCAGGAGAAACTTTTACTCTGGTTTCTCAGTCTGTTTCCTAGTGCCGGTTTGAAGTTCCTGCAGTTTTCACTGTAAAACCGAGTTGGAGCTAGTACCTCCCCATATATATGTAAGGAGTGGAGTTTGCAACTGACAAGAAACTTTGTGTTCCCAACAAGCTAGGTGAAGGACGGCTTTCACACACAATTATCTCTCAGAACTGACCATGTGGAGAGACGTTCGTTCATCTAGCACAAATGGAACGGGTTGCAGGAGAAACTTTTACTCTGGTTTCTCAGTCTGTTTCCTAGTGCCGGTTTGAAGTTCCTGCAGTTTTCACTGTAAAACCGATTTGGACCTAGTACCTCCCCATATATATGTATGGAGTGGAGTTTGCTACTGAAAAGAAACTTTGTGTCCCCAACAAGCTAGGTGAAGGACGGCTTTCACACACAATTATCTCTCAGAACTGACCATGTGGAGAGTCGTTCGTTCATCTAGCACAAAAGGAACGGGTTGCAGGAGAAACTTTTACTCTGGTTTCTCAGTCTGTTTCCTAGTGCCGGGTTGAAGTTCCTGCAGTTTTCACTGTAAAACCGAGTTGGAGCTATTACCTCCGCATATATATGTAAGGAGTGGAGTATGTAACTGAAAAGAAACTTTGTGTTCCCCACAAGCTAGGTGAAGGACGGCTTTCACACACAATTATCTCTCAGAACTGACCATGTGGAGAGACGTTCGTTCATCAAGCACAAAGGGAACGGGTTGCAGGAGAAACTTTTACTCTCGTTTCTCAGTCTGTTTCCTAGTGCCGGTTTGAAGTTCCTGCAGTTTTCACTGTAAAACCGAGTTGGAGCTAGTACCTCCCCATATATATATATGGAGTGGAGTTTGCAACTGACAAGAAACTTTGTGTTCCCAACAAGCTAGGTGAAGGACGGCTTTCACACACAATTATCTCTCAGAACTGAGCATGTGGAGAGACGTTCGTTCATCTAGCACAAAGGGAACGGGTTGCAGGAGAAACTTTTACTCTGGTTTCTCAGTCTGTTTCCTAGTGCCGGTTTGAAGTTCCTGCAGTTTTCACTGTAAAACCGAGTTGGAGCTAGTCCCTCCCCATATATATGTATGGAGTGGAGTTTGCAACTGAAAAGAAACTTTGTGTTCCCAACAAGCTAGGTAAAGGACGGCTTTCACACACACTTATCTATCAGAACTGAGCATGTGGAGAGACGTTCGTTCATCTAGCACAAAGGGAACGGTTTGCAGGAGAAACTTTTACTCTGGTTTCTCAGTCTGTTTCCTAGTGCCGGTTTGAAGTTCCTGCAGTTTTCACTGTAAAACCGAGTTGGAGCTAGTACCTCCCCATATATATGTATGGAGTGGAGTTTGCTACTGAAAAGAAACTTTGTGTCCCCAACAAGCTAGGTGAAGGACGGCTTTCACACACACATATCTCTCAGAACTGACCATGTGGAGAGTCGTTCGTTCATCTAGCACAAAGGGAACGGGTTGCAGGAGAAACTTTTACTCTGGTTTCTCAGTCTGTTTCCTAGTGCCGGTTTGAAGTTCCTGCAGTTTTCACTGTAAAACCGATTTGGACCTAGTACCTCCCCATATATATGTATGGAGTGGAGTTTGCTACTGAAAAGAAACTTTGTGTCCCCAACAAGCTAGGTGAAGGACGGCTTTCACACACAATTATCTCTCAGAACTGACCATGTGGAGAGTCGTTCGTTCATCTAGCACAAAAGGAACGGGTTGCAGGAGAAACTTTTACTCTGGTTTCTCAGTCTGTTTCCTAGTGCCGGTTTGAAGTTCCTGCAGTTTTCACTGTAAAACCGAGTTGGAGCTAGTACCTCCGCATATATATGTAAGGAGTGGAGTTTGTAACTGAAAAGAAACTTTGTGTTCCCCACAAGCTAGGTGAAGGACGGCTTTCACACACAATTATCTCTCAGAACTGACCATGTGGAGAGACGTTCGTTCATCAAGCACAAAGGGAACGGGTTGCAGGAGAAACTTTTACTCTCGTTTCTCAGTCTGTTTCCTAGTGCCGGTTTGAAGTTCCTGCAGTTTTCACTGTAAAACCGAGTTGGAGCTAGTACCTCCCCATATATATATATGGAGTGGAGTTTGCAACTGACAAGAAACTTTGTGTTCCCAACAAGCTAGGTGAAGGACGGCTTTCACACACAATTATCTCTCAGAACTGACCATGTGGAGAGACGTTCGTTCATCTAGCACAAAGGGAACGGGTTGCAGGGGAAACTTTTACTCTGGTTTCTCAGTCTGTTTCCTAGTGCCGGTTTGAAGTTCCTGCAGTTTTCACTGTAAAACCGAGTTGGAGCTAGTCCCTCCCCATATATATGTATGGAGTGGAGTTTGCAACTGAAAAGAAACTTTGTGTTCCCAGCAAGCTAGGTAAAGGACGGCTTTCACACACACTTATCTATCAGAACTGAGCATGTGGAGAGACGTTCGTTCATCTAGCACAAAGGGAACGGTTTGCAGGAGAAACTTTTACTCTGGTTTCTCAGTCTGTTTCCTAGTGCCGGTTTGAAGTTCCTGCAGTTTTCACTGTAAAACCGAGTTGGAGCTAGTACCTCCCCATATATATGTAAGGAGTGGGGTTTGCAACTGAAAAGAAACTTTGTGTTCCAAACAAGCTAGGTGAAGGACGGCTTTCACACACAATTATCTCTCAGAACTGACCATGTGGAGAGACGTTTGTTCATCTAGCACAAAGGGAACGGGTTGCAGGAGAAACTTTTACTCTGGTTTCTCAGTCTGTTTCCTAGTGCCGGTTTGAAGTTCCTGCAGTTTTCACTGTAAAACCGAGTTGGAGCTAGTACCTCCGCATATATATGTAAGGAGTGGAGTTTGCAACTGAAAAGAAACTTTGTGTTCCCAACAAGCTAGGTGAAGGACTTATTTCACACACACTTATCTCTCAGAACTGACCATGTGGAGAGACGTTCGTTCATCTAGCACAAAGGGAACGGGTTGCAGGAGAAACTTTTACTCTGGTTTCTCAGTCTGTTTCCTAGTGCCGGTTTGAAGTTCCTGCAGTTTTCACTGTAAAACCGTGTTGGAGCTTGTACCTCCCCATATATATGTATGGAGTGGAGTTTGCAACTGACAAGAAACTTTGTGTTCCCAACATGCTAGGTGAAGGACGGCTTTCACACACACTTATCTCTCAGAACTGAGCATGTGGAGAGACGTTCGTTCATCTAGCACAAAGGGAACGGGTTGCAGGAGAAACTTTTACTCTGGTTTCTCAGTCTGTTTCCTAGTGCCGGTTTGAAGTTCCTGCAGTTTTCACTGTAAAACCGAGTTGGAGCTAGTACCTCCCCATATATATGTATGGAGTGGAGTTTGCAACTGAAAAGAAACTTTGTGTTCCCAACAAGCTAGGTGAAGGACGGCTTTCACACACAATTATCTCTCAGAACTGACCATGTGGAGAGACGTTCGTTCATCTAGCACAAAGGGAACGGGTTGCAGGAGAAACTTTTACTCTGGTTTCTCAGTCTGTTTCCTAGTGCCGGTTTGAAGTTCCTGCAGTTTTCACTGTAAAACCGAGTTGGAGCTAGTCCCTCCCCATATATATGTATGGAATGGAGTTTGCAACTGAAAAGAAACTTTGTGTTCCCAACAAGCTAGGTGAAGGACGGCTTTCACACACACTTATCTCTCAGAACTGAGCATGTGGAGAGACGTTCGTTCATCTAGCACAAAGGGAACGGGTTGCAGGAGAAACTTTTACTCTGGTTTCTCAGTCTGTTTCCTAGTGCCGGTTTGAAGTTCCTGCAGTTTTCACTGTAAAACAGAGTTGGAGCTTGTACCTCCCCATATATATGTATGGAGTGGAGTTTGCAACTGAAAAGAAACTTTGTGTTCCCAACAAGCTAGGTGAAGGACGGCTTTCACACACACTTATCTCTCAGAACTGAGCATGTGGAGAGACGTTCGTTCATCTAGCACAAAGGGAACGGGTTGCAGGAGAAACTTTTACTCTGGTTTCTCAGTCTGTTTCCTAGTGCCGGTTTGAAGTTCCTGCAGTTTTCACTGTAAAACCGAGTTGGAGCTTGTACCTCCCCATATATATGTATGGATTGGAGTTTGCTACTTAAAAGAAACTTTGTGTCCCCAACAAGCTAGTTGAAGGACGGCTTTCACACACACTTATCTCTCAGACCTAACCATTTGGAGAGTCGTTCGTTCATCTAGCACAAAGGGAACTGGTTGCAGGGGAAACTTTTACTCTGGTTTCTCAGTCTGTTTCCTAGTGCCGGTTTGAAGTTCCTGCAGTTTTCACTGTAAAACCGAGTTAGAGCTAGTCCCTCCCCATATATATGTATGGAGTGGAGTTTGCAACTGAAAAGAAACTTGGTGTTCCCAACAAGCTAAGTGAAGGACGGCTTTCACACACACTTATCTCTCAGAACTGAGCATGTGGAGAGACGTTCGTTCATCTAGCACAAATGGAACTGGTTGCAGGAGAAACTTTTACTCTGGTTTCTCAGTCTGTTTCCTAGTGCCGGTTTGAAGTTCCTGCAGTTTTCACTGTAAAACCGAGTTGGACCTAGTACCTCCCCATATATATGTAAGGAGTGGAGTTTGTAACTGAAAAGAAACTTTGTGTTCCCCACAAGCTAGGTGAAGGACGGCTTTCACACACAATTATCTCTCAGAACTGACCATGTGGAGAGACGTTCGTTCATCAAGCACAAAGGGAACGGGTTGCAGGAGAAACTTTTACTCTCGTTTCTCAGTCTGTTTCCTAGTGCCGGTTTGAAGTTCCTGCAGTTTTCACTGTAAAACCGAGTTGGAGCTAGTACCTCCCCATATATATATATGGAGTGGAGTTTGCAACTGACAAGAAACTTTGTGTTCCCAACAAGCTAGGTGAAGGACGGCTTTCACACACAATTATCTCTCAGAACTGACCATGTGGAGAGACGTTCGTTCATCTAGCACAAAGGGAACGGGTTGCAGGAGAAACTTTTACTCTGGTTTCTCAGTCTGTTTCCTAGTGCCGGTTTGAAGTTCCTGCAGTTTTCACTGTAAAACCGAGTTGGAGCTAGTCCCTCCCCATATATATGTATGGAGTGGAGTTTGCAACTGAAAAGAAACTTTGTGTTCCCAACAAGCTAGGTAAAGGACGGCTTTCACACACACTTATCTATCAGAACTGAGCATGTGGAGAGACGTTCGTTCATCTAGCACAAAGGGAACTGTTTTCAGGAGAAACTTTTACTCTGGTTTCTCAGTCTGATTCCTAGTGCCGGTTTGAAGTTCCTGCAGTTTTCACTGTAAAACCGAGTTGGAGCTAGTACCTCCCCATATATATGTATGGAGTGGAGTTTGCTACTGAAAAGAAACTTTCTGTCCCCAACAAGCTAGGTGAAGGACGGCTTTCACACACACATATCTCTCAGAACTGACCATGTGGAGAGTCTTTCGTTCATCTAGCACAAAGGGAACGGGTTGCAGGAGAAACTTTTACTCTGGTTTCTCAGTCTGTTTCCTAGTGCCGGTTTGAAGTTCCTGCAGTTTTCACTGTAAAACCGTGTTGGAGCTAGTACCTCCCCATATATATGTAAGGAGTGGGGTTTGCAACTGAAAAGAAACTTTGTGTTCCAAACAAGCTAGGTGAAGGACGGCTTTCACACACAATTATCTCTCAGAACTGACCATGTGGAGAGACGTTTGTTCATCTAGCACAAAGGGAACGGGTTGCAGGAGAAACTTTTACTCTGGTTTCTCAGTCTGTTTCCTAGTGCCGGTTTGAAGTTCCTGCAGTTTTCACTGTAAAACCGAGTTGGAGCTAGTACCTCCGCATATATATGTAAGGAGTGGAGTTTGCAACTGAAAAGAAACTTTGTGTTCCCAACAAGCTAGGTGAAGGACTTCTTTCACACACACTTATCTCTCAGAACTGACCATGTGGAGAGACGTTCGTTCATCTAGCACAAAGGGAACGGGTTGCAGGAGAAACTTTTACTCTGGTTTCTCAGTCTGTTTCCTAGTGCCGGTTTGAAGTTCCTGCAGTTTTCACTGTAAAACCGTGTTGGAGCTTGTACCTCCCCATATATATGTATGGAGTGGAGTTTGCAACTGACAAGAAACTTTGTGTTCCCAACATGCTAGGTGAAGGACGGCTTTCACACACACTTATCTCTCAGAACTGAGCATGTGGAGAGACGTTCGTTCATCTAGCACAAAGGGAACGGGTTGCAGGAGAAACTTTTACTCTGGTTTCTCAGTCTGTTTCCTAGTGCCGGTTTGAAGTTCCTGCAGTTTTCACTGTAAAACAGAGTTGGAGCTAGTACCTCCCCATATATATGTATGGAGTGGAGTTTGCAACTGAAAAGAAACTTTGTGTTCCCAACAAGCTAGGTGAAGGACGGCTTTCACACACAATTATCTCTCAGAACTGACCATGTGGAGAGACGTTCGTTCATCTAGCACAAAGGGAACGGGTTGCAGGAGAAACTTTTACTCTGGTTTCTCAGTCTGTTTCCTAGTGCCGGTTTGAAGTTCCTGCAGTTTTCACTGTAAAACCGAGTTGGAGCTAGTCCCTCCCCATATATATGTATGGAGTGGAGTTTGCAACTGAAAAGAAACTTTGTGTTCCCAACAAGAAAGTTGAAGGACGGCTTTCACACACACTTATCTCTCAGAACTGAGGATGTGGAGAGTCGTTCGTTCATCTAGCACAAATGGAACGGGTTGCAGGAGAAATTTTACTCTGGTTTCTCAGTCTGTTTCCTAGTGCCGGTTTGAAGTTCCTGCAGTTTTCACTGTAAAACCGAGTTGGAGCTAGTCCCTCCCCATATATATGTATGGAGTGGAGTTTGCAACTGACAAGAAACTTTGTGTTCCCAACAAGCTAGGTGAAGGACGGCTTTCACACACACTTATCTCTCAGAACTGAGCATGTGGAGAGACGTTCGTTCATCTAGCACAAAGGGAACGGGTTGCAGGAGAAACTTTTACTCTGGTTTCTCAGTCTGTTTCCTTGTGCCGGTTTGAAGTTCCTGCAGTTTTCACTATAAAATCGAGTTGGAACTTGTACCTCCCCACATATATGTAAGGAGTGGAGTTTGCAACTGAAAAGAAACTTTGTGTTCCCAAAAAGCTAGGTGAAGGACGGCTTTCACACACACTTATCTCTCAGAACTGACCATGTGGAGAGACGTTCGTTCATCTAGCAAAAAGGGAACGGGTTGCAGGGGAAACTTTTACTCTGGTTTCTCAGACTGTTTCCTAGTGCCGGTTTGAAGTTCCTGCAGTTTTCACTGTAAAACCGAGTTGGAGCTAGTACCTCCCCATATATATGTATGGAGCGGAGTTTGCAACTGACAAGAAACTTTGTGTCCCCAACAAGCTCGGTGAAGGACGGCTTTCACACACACTTATCTCTCAGAACTGACCATGTGGAGAGTCGTTCGTTCATCTAGCACAAAGGGAACGGGTTGCAGGAGAAACTTTTACTCTGATTTCTCAGTCTGTTTCCTAGTGCCGGTTTGAAGTTCCTGCAGTTTTCACTGTAAAACCGAGTTGGAGCTAGTACCTCCCCATATATATGTAAGGAGTGGAGTTTGCAACTGAAAAGAAACTTTGTGTTCCCAACAAGCTAGGTGAAGGACGGCTTTCACACACAATTATCTCTCAGAACTGACCATGTGGAGAGACGTTCGTTCATCTAGCACAAAGGGAACGGGTTGCAGGAGAAACTTTTACTCTGGTTTCTCAGTCTGTTTCCTAGTGCCGGTTTGAAGTTCCTGCAGTTTTCACTGTAAAATCGAGTTGGAGCTAGTACCTCTCCATATATATGTAAGGAGTGGAGTTTGCAACTGAAAAGAAATTTTGTGTTCCCAACAAGCTAGGTGAAGGACGGCTTTCACACACAATTATCTCTCAGAACTGACCATGTGGAGAGACGTTCGTTCATCTAGCACAAAGGGAACGGGTTGCAGGAGAAACTTTTACTCTGGTTTCTCAGTCTGTTTCCTAGTGCCGGTTTGAACTTCCTGCAGTTTTCACTGTAAAACCGAGTTGGAGCTAGTCCCTCCCCATATATATGTATGGAGTGGAGTATGCAACTGAAAAGAAACTTTGTGTTCCCAACAAGAAAGGTGAAGGACGGCTTTCACATACACTTATCTCTCAGAACTGAGGATGTGGAGAGTCGTTCGTTCATCTAGCACAAATGGAACGGGTTGCAGGAGAAACTTTTACTCTGGTTTCTCAGTCTGTTTCCTAGTGCCGGTTTGAAGTTCCTGCAGTTTTCACTGTAAAACCGAGTTGGAGCTAGTCCCTCCCCATATATATGTATGGAGTGGAGTTTGCAACTGACAAGAAACTTTGTGTTCCCAACAAGCTAGGTGAAGGACGGCTTTCACACACACTTATCTCTCAGAACTGAGCATGTGGATAGACGTTCGTTCATCTAGCACAAAGGGAACGGGTTGCAGGAGAAACTTTTACTCTGGTTTCTCAGTCTGTTTCCTAGTGCCGGTTTGAAGTTCCTGCAGTTTTCACTATAAAATCTAGTTTTAACTAGTACCTCCCCACATATATGTAAGGAGTGGAGTTTGCAACTGAAAAGAAACTTTGTGTTCCCAAAAAGCTAGGTGAAGGACGGCTTTCACACACACTTATCTCTCAGAACTGACCATGTGGAGAGACGTTCGTTCATCTAGCACAAAGGGAACGGGTTGCAGGGGAAACTTTTACTCTGGTTTCTCAGTCTGTTTCCTAGTGCCGGTTTGAAGTTCCTGCAGTTTTCACTGTAAAACCGAGTTGGAGCTAGTACCTCCCCATATATATGTATGGAGTGGAGTTTGCAACTGACAAGAAACTTTGTGTCCCCAACAAGCTAGGTGAAGGACGGCTTTCACACACACTTATCTCTCAGAACTGACCATGTGGAGAGTCGTTCGTTCATCTAGCACAAAGGGAACGGGTTGCATGAGAAACTTTTACTCTGGTTTCTCAGTCTGTTTCCTAGTGCCGGTTTGAAGTTCCTGCAGTTTTCAATGTAAAACCGAGTTGGAGCTAGTCCCTCCGCATATATATGTATGGAGTGGAGTTTGCAACTGAAAAGAAACTTTGTGTTCCCAACAAGCTAGGTGAAGGACGGCTTTCACACACACTTATCTCTCAGAACTGACCATGTGGAGAGACATTCGTTCATCTAGCACAAATGGAACGGGTTGCAGGAGAAACTTTTACTCTGGTTTCTCAGTCTGTTTCCTAGTGCCGCTTTGAAGTTCCTGCAGTTTTCACTGTAAAACCGAGTTGGAGCTAGAACCTCCCCATATATATGTATGGAGTGGAGTTTGCAACTGACAAGAAACTTTGTGTTCCCAACAAGCTAGGTGAAGGACGGCTTTCACACACACTTATCTCTCAGAACTGAGCATGTGGAGAGACGTTCGTTCATCTAGCACAAAGGGAACGGGTTGCAGGAGAAACTTTTACTCTGGTTTCTCAGTCTGTTTCCTAGTGCCGGTTTGAAGTTCCTGCAGTTTTCACTATAAAATCGAGTTGGAACTAGTACCTCCCCACATATATGTAAGGAGTGGAGTTTGCATCTGAAAATCAACTTTGTGTTCCCAAAAAGCTAGGTGAAGGACGGCTTTCACACACACTTATCTCTCAGAACTGACCATGTGGAGAGACGTTCGTTCATCTAGCACAAAGGGAACGGGTTGCAGGGGAAACTTTTACTCTGGATTCTCAGTCTGTTTCCTAGTGCCGGTTTGAAGTTCCTGCAGTTTTCACTGTAAAACCGAGTTGGAGCTAGTACCTCCCCATATATATGAATGGAGTGGAGTTTGCAACTGACAAGAAACTTTGTGTCCCCAACAAGCTAGGTGAAGGACGGCTTTCACACACACTTATCTCTCAGAACTGACCATGTGGAGAGTCGTTCGTTCATCTAGCACAAAGGGAACGGGTTGCAGGAGAAACTTTTACTCTGGTTTCTCAGTCTGTTTCCTAGTGCCGGTTTGAAGTTCCTGCAGTTTTCACTGTAAAACCGAGTTGGAGCTAGTACCTCCGCATATATATGTAAGGAGTGGAGTTTGCAACTGAAAAGAAACTTTGTGTTCCCAAAAAGCTAGGTGAAGGACTTCTTTCACACACACTTATCTCTCAGAACTGACCATGTGGAGAGACGTTCGTTCATCTAGCACAAAGGGAACGGGTTGCAGGAGAAACATTTACTCTGGTTTCTCAGTCTGTTTCCTAGTGCCGGTTTGAAGTTCCTGCAGTTTTCACTGTAAAACCGAGTTGGAGCTAGTACCTCCCCATATATATGTATGGAGTGGAGTTTGCAACTGACAAGAAACTTTGTGTTCCCAACAAGCTAGGTGAAGGACGGCTTTCACACACACTTATCTCTCAGAAGTGAGCATGTGGAGAGACGTTCGTTCATCTAGCAAAAAGGGAACATGTTGCAGGAGAAACTTTTACTCTGGTTTCTCAGTCTGTTTCCTAGTGCCGGTTTGAAGTTCCTGCAGTTTTCACTGTAAAACCGAGTTGGAGCTAGTACCTCCCCATATATATGTATGGAGTGGAGTTTGCAACTGAAAAGAAACTTTGTGTTCCCAACAAGCTAGGTGAAGGACGGCTTTCACACACAATTATCTCTCAGAACTGACCATGTGGAGAGACGTTCGTTCATCTAGCACAAAGGGAACGGGTTGCAGGAGAAAATTTTACTCTGGTTTCTCAGTCTGTTTCCTAGTGCCTGTTTGAAGTTCCTGCAGTTTTCACTGTAAAACCGAGTTGGAGGTAGTACCTCCCCATATATATGTAAGGATTGGAGTTTGCAACTGAAAAGAAACTTTGTGTTCCCAACAAGCTAGGTGAAGGACGGCTTTCACACACAATTATCTCTGAGAACTGACCATGTGGAGAGAAGTTCGTTCATCTAGCACAAATGGAACGGGTTGCAGGAGAAACTTTTACTCTGGTTTCTCAGTCTGTTTCCTAGTGCCGGTTTGAAGTTCCTGCAGTTTTCACTGTAAAACCGAGTTGGAGCTAGTACCTCCCCATATATATGTAAGGATTGGAGTTTGCAACTGAAAAGAAACTTTGTGTTCCCAACAAGCTAGGTGAAGGACGGCTTTCACACACAATTATCTCTCAGAACTGACCATGTGGAGAGACGTTCGTTCATCTAGCAAAAAGGGAACGGGTTGCAGGAGAAACTTTTACTCTGGTTTCTCAGTCTGTTTCCTAGTGCCGGTTTGAAGTTCCTGCATTTTTCACTGTAAATCCGAGTTGGAGCTAGTACCTCCCCATTTATATGTAAGGAGTGGGGTTTGCAACTGAAAAGAATCTTTGTGTTCCCAACAAGCTAGGTGAAGGACGGCTTTCACACACAATTATCTCTCAGAACTGAGCATGTGGAGAGACATTCGTTCATCTAGCACAAAGGGAACGGGTTGCAGGAGAAACTTTTACTCTGGTTTCTCAGTCTGTTTCCTAGTGCCGGTTTGAATTTCCTGCAGTTTTCACTGTAAAACCGAGTTGGAGCTAGTACCTCCCCATATATATGTAAGGAGTGGAGTTTGCAACTGAAAAGAAACTTTGTGTTCCCAACAAGCTAGGTGAAGGACGGCTTTCACACACAATTATCTCTCAGAACTGACCATGTGGAGAGACGTTCGTTCATCTAGCACAAAGGGAACGGGTTGCAGGAGAAACTTTTACTCTGGTTTCTCAGTCTGTTTCTTAGTGCCGGTTTGAAGTTCCTGCAATTTTCACTGTAAAATCGAGTTGGAGCTAGTACCTCCCCATATATATGTAAGGAGTGGAGTTTGCAACTGAAAAAAACTTTGTGTTCCTAACAAGCAAGGTGAAGGTCGGCTTTCACACACACTTATCTCTCAGAACTGAGTATGTGGAGTGTCGTTCGTTCATCTAGCACAAAGGAACGGGTTGCAGGAGAAACTTTTACTCTGGTTTCTCAGTCTGTTTCCTAGTGCCGGTTTGAAGTTCCTGCAGTTTTCACTGTAAAACCGAGTTGGAGCTAGTACCTCCGCATATATATGTAAGGAGTGGAGTTTGCAACTGAAAAGAAACTTTGTGTTCCCAAAAAGCTAGGTGAAGGACTTCTTTCACACACACTTATCTCTCAGAACTGACCATGTGGAGAGACGTTCGTTCATCTAGCACAAAGGGAACGGGTTGCAGGAGAAACATTTACTCTGGTTTCTCAGTCTGTTTCCTAGTGCCGGTTTGATGTTCCTGCAGTTTTCACTGTAAAACCGAGTTGGAGCTAGTACCTCCCCATATATATGTATGGAGTGGAGTTTGCAACTGACAAGAAACATTGTGTTCCCAACAAGCTAGGTGAAGGACGGCTTTCACACACACTTATCTCTCAGAACTGAGCATGTGGAGAGACATTCGTTCATCTAGCAAAAAGGGAACAGGTTGCAGGAGAAACTTTTACTCTGGTTTCTCAGTCTGTTTCCTAGTGCCGGTTTGAAGTTCCTGCAGTTTTCACTGTAAAACCGAGTTGGAGCTAGTACCTCCCCATATATATGTATGGAGTGGAGTTTGCAACTGAAAAGAAACTTTGTGTTCCCAACAAGCTAGGTGAAGGACGGCTTTCACACACAATTATCTCTCAGAACTGACCATGTGGAGAGACGTTCGTTCATCTAGCACAAAGGGAACGGGTTGCAGGAGAAACTTTTACTCTGGTTTCTCAGTCTGTTTCCTAGTGCCTGTTTGAAGTTCCTGCAGTTTTCACTGTAAAACCGAGTTGGAGCTAGTACCTCCCCATATATATGTAAGGATTGGAGTTTGCAACTGAAAAGAAACTTTGTGTTCCCAACAAGCTAGGTGAAGGACGGCTTTCACACACAATTATCTCTGAGAACTGACCATGTGGAGAGAAGTTCGTTCATCTAGCACAAATGGAACGGGTTGCAGGAGAAACTTTTACTCTGGTTTCTCAGTCTGTTTCCTAGTGCCGGTTTGAAGTTCCTGCAGTTTTCACTGTAAAACCGAGTTGGAGCTAGTACCTCCCCATATATATGTAAGGATTGGAGTTTGCAACTGAAAAGAAACTTTGTGTTCCCAACAAGCTAGGTGAAGGACGGCTTTCACACACAATTATCTCTCAGAACTTACCATGTGGAGAGACGTTCGTTCATCTAGCAAAAAGGGAACGGGTTGCAGGAGAAACTTTTACTCTGGTTTCTCAGTCTGTTTCCTAGTGCCGGTTTGAAGTTCCTGCATTTTTCACTGTAAATCCGATTTGGAGCTAGTACCTCCCCATTTATATGTAAGGAGTGGGGTTTGCAACTGAAAAGAATCTTTGTGTTCCCAACAAGCTAGGTGAAGGACGGCTTTCACACACAATTATCTCTCAGAACTGAGCATGTGGAGAGACATTCGTTCATCTAGCACAAAGGGAACGGGTTGCAGGAGAAACTTTTACTCTGGTTTCTCAGTCTGTTTCCTAGTGCCGGTTTGAAGTTCCTGCAGTTTTCACTGTAAAACCGAGTTGGAGCTAGTACCTCCCCATATATATGTAAGGAGTGGAGTTTGCAACTGAAAAGAAACTTTGTGTTCCCAACAAGCTAGGTGAAGGACGGTTTTCACACACAATTATCTCTCAGAACTGACCATGTGGAGAGACGTTCGTTCATCTAGCACAAAGGGAACGGGTTGCAGGAGAAACTTTTACTCTGGTTTCTCAGTCTGTTTCCTAGTGCCGGTTTGAAGTTCCTGCATTTTTCACTGTAAATCCGATTTGGAGCTAGTACCTCCCCATATATATGTATGGAGTGGAGTTTGCAACTGAGAAGAAACTTTGTGTTCCCAACAAGCTAGGTGAAAGACGGCTTTCACACACACTTATCTCTCAGAACTGAGCATGTGGAGAGACGTTCGTTCATCTAGCACAAAGGGAACGGGTTGCAGGAGAAACTTTTACTCTGGATTCTCAGTCTGTTTCCTAGTGCCGGTTTGAAGTTCCTGCAGTTTTCACTGTAAAACCGAGTTGGAGCTAGTCCCTCCCCATATATATGTATGGAGTGGAGTTTGCAACTGAAAAAAACTTTGTGTTCCTAACAAGCAAGGTGAAGGACGGCTTTCACACACAATTATCTCTCAGAACTGAGCATGTGGAGTGTCGTTCGTTCATCTAGCACAAAGGGAACGGGTTGCAGGAGAAACTTTTACTCTGGTTTCTCAGTCTGTTTCCTAGTGCCGGTTTGAAGTTCCTGCAGTTTTCACTGTAAAACCGAGTTGGAGCTAGTACCTACCCATATATATGTAGGGAGTGGAGTTTGCAACTGAGAAGAAACTTTGTGTTCCCAAAAAGCTAGGTGAAGGACGGCTTTCACACACACTTATCTCTCAGAACTGAGCATGTGGAGAGACGTTCGTTCATCTAGCACAAAGGGAACGGGTTGCAGGAGAAACTTTTACTCTGGTTTCTCAGTCTGTTTCCTAGTGCCGGTTTGAAGTTCCTGCAGTTTTCACTGTAAAACCGAGTTGGAGCTAGTACCTCCCCATATATAGGTAAGGAGTGGAGTTTGCAACTGAAAAGAAACTTTGTGTTCCCAACAATCTAGGTGAAGGACGGCTTTCACACACAATTATCTCTCAGAACTGACCATGTGGAGAGACGTTCGTTCATCTAGCATAAAGGGAACGGGATGCAGGAGAAACTTTTCTCTGGTTTCTCAGTCTGTTTCCTAGTGCCGGTTTGAAGTTCCTGCAGTTTTCACTGTAAAACCGAGTTGGAGCTTGTACCTCCCCATATATATATGTATGGAGTGGAGTTTGCAACTGACAAGAAATTTTGTGTTCCCAACAAGCTAGGTGAAGGACGGCTTTCACACTCAATTATCTCTCAGAACTGAGCATGTGGAGAGACGTTCGTTCATCTAGCACAAAATGAACGGGTTGCAGGAGAAACTTATACTCTGGATTCTCAGTCTGTTTCCTAGTGCCGGTTTGAAGTTCCTGCAGTTTTCACTGTAAAACCGAGTTGGAGCTAGTCCCTCCCCATATATATGTATGGAGTGGAGTTTGCAACTGAAAAAAAACTTTGTGTTCCTAACAAGCAAGGTGAAGGACGGCTTTCACACACAATTATCTCTCAGAACTGAGCATGTGGAGTGTCGTTCGTTCATCTAGCACAAAGGGAACGGGTTGCAGGAGAAACTTTTACTCTGGTTTCTCAGTCTGTTTCCTAGTGCCGGTTTGAAGTTCCTGCAGTTTTCACTGTAAAACCGAGTTGGAGCTAGTCCCTCCCCATATATATGTATGGAGTGGAGTTTGCAACTGACAAGAAACTTTGTGTTCCCAACAAGCTAGGTGAAGGACGGCTTTCACACACAATTATCTCTCAGAACTGACCATGTGGAGAGACGTTCGTTCATCTAGCACAAAGGGAATGGGTTGCAGGAGAAACTTTTACTCTGGTTTCTCAGTCTGCTTCCTAGTGCCGGTTTGAAGTTCCTGCAGTTTTCACTGTAAAACCGAGTTGGAGCTAGTACCTCCCCATATGTATGTAAGGATTGGAGTTTGCAACTGAAAAGAAACTTTGTGTTCCCAACAAGCTAGTTGAAGGACGGCTTTCACACACAATTATCTCTCAGAACTGACCATGTGGAGAGACGTTCGTTCATCTAGCAAAAAGGGAACGGGTTGCAGGAGAAACTTTTACTCTGGTTTCTCAGTCTGTTTCCTAGTGCCGGTTTGAAGTTCCTGCAGTTTTCACTGTAAAACCGAATTGGAGCTAGTACCTCCCCATATATATGTAAGGAGTGGACTTTGCAACTGGCAAGAAACTTTGTGTTCCCAACAAGCTAGGTGAAGGACGGCTTTCACACACAATTATCTCTCAGAAATGACCATGTGGAGAGACGTTCGTTCATCTAGCACAAAGGGAACGGGTTGCAGGAGAAACTTTTACTCTGGTTTCTCAGTCTGTTTCCTAGTGCCGGTTTGAAATTCCTGCAGTTTTCACTGTAAAACCGAGTTGGAGCTAGTACCTCCCCATATATATGTAAGGAGTGGAGTTTGCAACTGAAAAGAAACTTTGTGTTCCCAACAAGCTAGGTGAAGGACGGCTTTCACACAAAATTATCTCTCAGAAATGACCATGTGGAGAGACGTTCGTTCATCTAGCACAAAAGGAACGGGTTGCAGGGGAAACTTTTACTCTGGTTTCTCAGTCTGTTTCCTAGTGCCGGTTTGAAGTTCCTGCAGTTTTCACTGTAAAACCGAGTTGGAGCTAGTCCCTCCCCATATATATGTATGGAGTGGAGATTGCAACTGAAAAAAAACTTTGTGTTCCTAACAAGCAAGGTGAAGGACGGCTTCACACACAATTATCTCTCAGAACTGAGCATGTGGAGTGTCGTACGTTCATCTAGCACAAAGGGAACGGGTTGCAGGAGAAACTTTTACTCTGGTTTCTCAGTCTGTTTCCTAGTGCCGGTTTGAAGTTCCTGCAGTTTTCACTGTAAAACCGAGTTGGAGCTAGTCCCTCCCCATATATATGTATGGAGTGGAGTTTGCAACTGACAAGAAACTTTGTGTTCCCAACAAGCTAGGTGAAGGACGGCTTTCACACACACTTATCTCTCAGAACTGAGCATGTGGAGAGACTTTCGTTCATCTAGCACAAAGGGAACGGGTTGCAGGAGAAACTTTTACTCTGGTTTCTCAGTCTGTTTCCTAGTGCCGGTTTGAAGTTCCTGCAGTTTTCACTGTAAAACCGAGTTGGAGCTAGTACCTCCCCATATATATGTATGGAGTGGAGTTTGCAACTGAAAAGAAACTTTGTGTTCCCAACAAGCTAGGTGAAGGACGGCTTTCACACACAATTATCTCTCAGAACTGACCATGTGGAGAGACGTTCGTTCATCTAGCACAAAGGGAATGGGTTGCAGGAGAAACTTTTACTCTGGTTTCTCAGTCTGTTTCCTAGTGCCGGTTTGAAGTTCCTGCAGTTTTCACTGTAAAACCGAGTTGGAGCTAGTACCTCCCCATATGTATGTAAGGAGTGGAGTTTGCAACTGAAAAGAAACTTTGTGTTCCCAACAAGCTAGGTGAAGGACGGCTTTCACACACAATTATCTCTCAGAAGTGACCATGTGGAGAGACGTTCGTTCATCTAGCACAAAGGGAACGGGTTGCAGGAGAAACTTTTACTCTGGTTTCTCAGTCTGTTTCCTAGTGCCGGTTTGAAGTTCCTGCAGTTTTCACTGTAAAACCGAGTTGGAGCTTGTACCTCCCCATATATATGTAAGGAGTGGAGTTTGCAACTGAAAAGAAACTTTGTGTTCCCAACAAGCTAGGTGAAGGACGGCTTTCACACACAATTATCTCTCAGAAATGACCATGTGGAGAGACGTTCGTTCATCTAGCACAAAGGGAACGGGTTGCAGGAGAAACTTTTACTCTGGTTTCTCAGTCTGTTTCCTAGTGCCGGTTTGAAGTTCCTGCAGTTTTCACTGTAAAACCGAGTTGGAGCTAGTACCTACCCATATATATGTAAGGAGTGGAGTTTGCAACTGAAAAGAAACTTTGTGTTCCCAACAAGCTAGGTGAAGGACGGCTTTCACACACACTTATCTCTCAGAAATGACCATGTGGAGAGACGTTCGTTCATCTAGCACAAAAGGAACGGGTTGCAGGAGAAACTTTTACTCTGGTTTCTCAGTCTGTTTCCTAGTGCCGGTTTGAAGTTCCTGCAGTTTTCACTGTAAAACCGAGTTGGAGCTAGTCCCTACCCATATATATGTATGGAGTGGATTTTGCAACTGAAAAAAAACTTTGTGTTCCTAACAAGCAAGGTGAAGGACGGCTTTCACACACAATTATCTCTCAGAACTGAGCATGTGGAGTGTCGTTCGTTCATCTAGCACAAAGGGAACGGGTTGCAGGAGAAACTTTTACTCTGGTTTCTCAGTCTGTTTCCTAGTGCCGGTTTGAAGTTCCTGCAGTTTTCACTGTAAAACCGAGTTGGAGCTAGTCCCTCCCCATATATATGTATGGAGTGGAGTTTGCAACTGACAAGAAACTTTGTGTTCCCAACAAGCAAGGTGAAGGACGGCTTTCACACACACTTATCTCTCAGAACTGAGCATGTGGAGAGACTTTCGTTCATCTAGCACAAAGGGAACGGGTTGCAGGAGAAACTTTTACTCTGGTTTCTCAGTCTGTTTCGTAGTGCCGGTTTGAAGTTCCTGCAGTTTTCACTGTAAAACCGAGTTGGAGCTAGTACCTCCCCATATATATGTAAGGAGTGGAGTTTGTAACTGAAAAGAAACTTTGTGTTCCCCACAAGCTAGGTGAAGGACGGCTTTCACACACAATTATCTCTCAGAACTGAGCATGTGGAGAGACGTTCGTTCATCAAGCACAAAGGGAACGGGTTGCAGGAGAAACTTTTACTCTCGTTTCTCAGTCTGTTTCCTAGTGCCGGTTTGAAGTTCCTGCAGTTTTCACTGTAAAACCGAGTTGGAGCTAGTACCTCCCCATATATATATATGGAGTGGAGTTTGCAACTGACAAGAAACTTTGTGTTCCCAACAAGCTAGGTGAAGGACGGCTTTCACACACAATTATCTCTCAGAACTGACCATGTGGAGAGACGTTCGTTCATCTAGCACAAAGGGAACGGGTTGCAGGAGAAACTTTTACTCTGGTTTCTCAGTCTGTTTCCTAGTGCCGGTTTGAAGTTCCTGCAGTTTTCACTGTAAAACCGAGTTGGAGCTAGTACCTACCCATATATATGTAAGGAGTGGAGTTTGCAACTGAAAAGAAACTTTGTGTTCCCAACAAGCTAGGTGAAGGACGGCTTTCACACACACTTATCTCTCAGAAATGACCATGTAGAGAGACGTTCGTTCATCAAGCACAAAGGGAACGGGTTGCAGGAGAAACTTTTACTCTCGTTTCTCAGTCTGTTTCCTAGTGCCGGTTTGAAGTTCCTGCAGTTTTCACTGTAAAACCGAGTTGGAGCTAGTACCTCCCCATATATATATATGGATTGGAGTTTGCAACTGACAAGAAACTTTGTGTTCCCAACAAGCTAGGTGAAGGACGGCTTTCACACACAATTATCTCTCAGAACTGACCATGTGGAGAGACGTTCGTTCATCTAGCACAAAGGGAACGGGTTGCAGGAGAAACTTTTACTCTGGTTTCTCAGTCTGTTTCCTAGTGCCGGTTTGAAGTTCCTGCAGTTTTCACTGTAAAACCGAGTTGGAGCTAGTCCCTCCACATATATATGTATGGAGTGGAGTTTGCAACTGAAAAGAAACTTTGTGTTCCCAACAACCTAGGTGAAGGACGGCTTTCACACAAAATTATCTCTCAGAAATGACCATGTGGAGAGACGTTCGTTCATCTAGCACAAAAGGAACGGGTTGCAGGGGAAACTTTTACTCTGGTTTCTCAGTCTGTTTCCTAGTGCCGGTTTGAAGTTCCTGCAGTTTTCACTGTAAAACCGAGTTGGAGCTAGTCCCTCCCCATATATATGTATGGAGTGGAGATTGCAACTGAAAAAAAACTTTGTGTTCCTAACAAGCAAGGTGAAGGACGGCTTCACACACAATTATCTCTCAGAACTGAGCATGTGGAGTGTCGTACGTTCATCTAGCACAAAGGGAACGGGTTGCAGGAGAAACTTTTACTCTGGTTTCTCAGTCTGTTTCCTAGTGCCGGTTTGAAGTTCCTGCAGTTTTCACTGTAAAACCGAGTTGGAGCTAGTCCCTCCCCATATATATGTATGGAGTGGAGTTTGCAACTGACAAGAAACTTTGTGTTCCCAACAAGCTAGGTGAAGGACGGCTTTCACACACACTTATCTCTCAGAACTGAGCATGTGGAGAGACTTTCGTTCATCTAGCACAAAGGGAACGGGTTGCAGGAGAAACTTTTACTCTGGTTTCTCAGTCTGTTTCCTAGTGCCGGTTTGAAGTTCCTGCAGTTTTCACTGTAAAACCGAGTTGGAGCTAGTACCTCCCCATATATATGTATGGAGTGGAGTTTGCAACTGAAAAGAAACTTTGTGTTCCCAACAAGCTAGGTGAAGGACGGCTTTCACACACAATTATCTCTCAGAACTGACCATGTGGAGAGACGTTCGTTCATCTAGCACAAAGGGAATGGGTTGCAGGAGAAACTTTTACTCTGGTTTCTCAGTCTGTTTCCTAGTGCCGGTTTGAAGTTCCTGCAGTTTTCACTGTAAAACCGAGTTGGAGCTAGTACCTCCCCATATGTATGTAAGGAGTGGAGTTTGCAACTGAAAAGAAACTTTGTGTTCCCAACAAGCTAGGTGAAGGACGGCTTTCACACACAATTATCTCTCAGAAGTGACCATGTGGAGAGACGTTCGTTCATCTAGCACAAAGGGAACGGGTTGCAGGAGAAACTTTTACTCTGGTTTCTCAGTCTGTTTCCTAGTGCCGGTTTGAAGTTCCTGCAGTTTTCACTGTAAAACCGAGTTGGAGCTTGTACCTCCCCATATATATGTAAGGAGTGGAGTTTGCAACTGAAAAGAAACTTTGTGTTCCCAACAAGCTAGGTGAAGGACGGCTTTCACACACAATTATCTCTCAGAAATGACCATGTGGAGAGACGTTCGTTCATCTAGCACAAAGGGAACGGGTTGCAGGAGAAACTTTTACTCTGGTTTCTCAGTCTGTTTCCTAGTGCCGGTTTGAAGTTCCTGCAGTTTTCACTGTAAAACCGAGTTGGAGCTAGTACCTACCCATATATATGTAAGGAGTGGAGTTTGCAACTGAAAAGAAACTTTGTGTTCCCAACAAGCTAGGTGAAGGACGGCTTTCACACACACTTATCTCTCAGAAATGACCATGTGGAGAGACGTTCGTTCATCTAGCACAAAAGGAACGGGTTGCAGGAGAAACTTTTACTCTGGTTTCTCAGTCTGTTTCCTAGTGCCGGTTTGAAGTTCCTGCAGTTTTCACTGTAAAACCGAGTTGGAGCTAGTCCCTACCCATATATATGTATGGAGTGGATTTTGCAACTGAAAAAAAACTTTGTGTTCCTAACAAGCAAGGTGAAGGACGGCTTTCACACACAATTATCTCTCAGAACTGAGCATGTGGAGTGTCGTTCGTTCATCTAGCACAAAGGGAACGGGTTGCAGGAGAAACTTTTACTCTGGTTTCTCAGTCTGTTTCCTAGTGCCGGTTTGAAGTTCCTGCAGTTTTCACTGTAAAACCGAGTTGGAGCTAGTCCCTCCCCATATATATGTATGGAGTGGAGTTTGCAACTGACAAGAAACTTTGTGTTCCCAACAAGCAAGGTGAAGGACGGCTTTCACACACACTTATCTCTCAGAACTGAGCATGTGGAGAGACTTTCGTTCATCTAGCACAAAGGGAACGGGTTGCAGGAGAAACTTTTACTCTGGTTTCTCAGTCTGTTTCGTAGTGCCGGTTTGAAGTTCCTGCAGTTTTCACTGTAAAACCGAGTTGGAGCTAGTACCTCCCCATATATATGTAAGGAGTGGAGTTTGTAACTGAAAAGAAACTTTGTGTTCCCCACAAGCTAGGTGAAGGACGGCTTTCACACACAATTATCTCTCAGAACTGAGCATGTGGAGAGACGTTCGTTCATCAAGCACAAAGGGAACGGGTTGCAGGAGAAACTTTTACTCTCGTTTCTAAGTCTGTTTCCTAGTGCCGGTTTGAAGTTCCTGCAGTTTTCACTGTAAAACCGAGTTGGAGCTAGTCCCTCCACATATATATGTATGGAGTGGAGTTTGCAACTGAAAAGAAACTTTGTGTTCCCAACAAGCTAGGTGAAGGACGGCTTTCACACACACTTATCTATCAGAACTGAGCACGTGGAGAGACGTTCGTTCATCTAGCACAAAGGGAACGGTTTGCAGGAGAAACTTTTACTCTGGTTTCTCAGTCTGTTTCCTAGTGCCGGTTTGAAGTTCCTGCAGTTTTCACTGTAAAACCGAGTTGGAGCTAGTACCTCCCCATATATATGTATGGAGTGGAGTTTGCTACTGAAAAGAAACTTTGTGTCCCCAACAAGCTAGGTGAAGGACGGCTTTCACACACACTTATCTCTCAGAACTGACCATGTGGAGAGTCGTTCGTTCATCTAGCACAAAGGGAACGGGTTGCAGGAGAAACTTTTACTCTGGTTTCTCAGTCTGTTTCCTAGTGCCGGTTTGAAGTTCCTGCAGTTTTCACTGTAAAACCGAGTTGGAGCTAGTACCTCCCCATATATATGTAAGGAGTGGAGTTTGCAACTGAAAAGAAACTTTGTGTTCCCAACAAGCTAGGTGAAGGACGGCTTTCACACACAATTATCTCTCAGAACTGACCATGTGGAGAGACGTTTGTTCATCTAGCACAAAGGGAACGGGTTGCAGGAGAAACTTTTACTCTGGTTTCTCAGTCTGTTTCCTAGTGCCGGTTTGAAGTTCCTGCAGTTTTCACTGTAAAACCGAGTTGGAGCTAGTACCTCCCCATATATATATAAGGAGTGGAGTTTGCAACTGAAAAGAAATTTTGTGTTCCCAACAAGCTAGGTGAAGGACTTCTTTCACACACACTTATCTCTCAGAACTGACCATGTGGAGAGACGTTCGTTCATCTAGCACAAAGGGAACGGGTTGCAGGAGAAACTTTTACTCTGGTTTCTCAGTCTGTTTCCTAGTGCCGGTTTGAAGTTCCTGCAGTTTTCACTGTAAAACCGAGTTGGAGCTTGTACCTCCCCATATATATGTATGGAGTGGAGTTTGCAACTGACAAGAAACTTTGTGTTCCCAACAAGCTAGGTGAAGGACGGCTTTCACACACACTTATCTCTCAGAACTGAGCATGTGGAGAGACGTTCGTTCATCTAGCACAAAGGGAACGGGTTGCAGGAGAAACTTTTACTCTGGTTTCTCAGTCTGTTTCCTAGTGCCGGTTTGAAGTTCCTGCAGTTTTCACTGTAAAACCGAGTTGGAGCTAGTACCTCCCCATATATATGTATGGAGTGGAGTTTGCAACTGAAAAGAAACTTTGTGTTCCCAACAAGCTAGTTGAAGGACGGCTTTCACACACAATTATCTCTCAGAACTGACCATGTGGAGAGACGTTCGTTCATCTAGCACAAATGGAACGGGTTGCAGGAGAAACTTTTACTCTGGTTTCTCAGTCTGTTTCCTAGTGCCGGTTTGAAGTTCCTGCAGTTTTCACTGTAAAACCGAGTTGGAGCTAGTACCTCCCCATATATATGTAAGGATTGGAGTTTGCAACTGAAAAGAAACTTTGTGTTCCCAACAAGCTAGGTGAAGGACGTCTTTCACACACAATTATCTCTCAGAAATGACCATGTGGAGAGACGTTCGTTCATCTAGCACAAATGGAACGGGTTGCAGGAGAAACTTTTACTCTGGTTTCTCAGTCTGTTTCCTAGTGCCGGTTTGAAGTTCCTGCAGTTTTCACTGTAAAATCGAGTTGGAGCTAGTACCTCCCCATATATATGTAAGGAGTGTAGTTTGCAACTGAAAAGAATCTTTGTGTTCCCAACAAGCTAGGTGAAGGACGGCTTTCACACACAATTATCTCTCAGAACTGAGCATGTGGAGAGACATTCGTTCATCTAGCACAAAGGGAACGGGTTGCAGGATAAACTTTTACTCTGGTTTCTCAGTCTGTTTCCTAGTGCCGGTTTGAAGTTCCTGCAGTTTTCACTGTAAAACCGAGTTGGAGCTAGTACCTCCCCATATATATGTAAGGAGTGGAGTTTGCAACTGAAAAGAAACTTTGTGTTCCAAACAAGCTAGGTGAAGGACGGCTTTCACACACAATTATCTCTCAGAACTGACCATGTGGAGAGACGTTCGTTCATGTAGCACAAAGGGAACGGTTTGCAGGAGAAACTTTTACTCTGGTTTCTCAGTCTGTTTCCTAGTGCCGGTTTGAAGTTCCTGCAGTTTTCACTGTAAAATCGAGTTGGAGCTAGTACCTCCCCATATATATGTAAGGAGTGGAGTTTGCAACTGAAAAGAAACTTTGTGTTCCCAACAAGCTAGGTGAAGGACGGCTTTCACACAGAATTATCTCTCAGAACTGACCATGTGGAGAGACGTTCGTTCATCTAGCACAAAGGGAACGGGTTGCAGGAGAAACTTTTACTCTGGTTTCTCAGTCTGTTTCCTAGTGCCGGTTTGAAGTTCCTGCAGTTTTCACTGTAAAACCGAGTTGGAGCTAGTCCCTCCCCATATATATGTATGGAGTGGAGTTTGCAACTGAAAAGAAACTTTGTGTTCCCAACATGAAAGGTGAAGGACGGCTTTCACACACACTTATCTCTCAGAAATGAGGATGTGTAGAGTCGTTCGTTCATCTAGCACAAATGGAACGGGTTGCAGGAGAAACTTTTACTCTGGTTTCTCAGTCTGTTTCCTAGTGCCGGTTTGAAGTTCCTGCAGTTTTCACTGTAAAACCGAGTTGGAGCTAGAACCTCCCCATATATATGTATGGAGTGGAGTTTGCAACTGACAAGAAACTTTGTGTCCCCAACAAGATAGGTGAAGGACGGCTTTCACACACACTTATCTCTCAGAACTGACCATGTGGAGAGTCGTTCGTTCATCTAGCACAAAGGGAATGGGTTGCAGGAGAAACTTTTACTCTGGTTTCTCAGTCTGTTTCCTAGTGCCGGTTTGAAGTTCCTGCAGTTTTCACTGTAAAACCGAGTTGGAGCTAGTACCTCCCCATATATATGTAAGGAGTGGAGTTTGCAACTGAAAAGAAACTTTGTGTTCCCAACAAGCTAGGTGAAGGACGGCTTTCACACACAATTATCTCTCAGAACTGACCATGTGGAGAGACGTTCGTTCATCTAGCACAAAGGGAACGGGTTCCAGGAGAAACTTTTACTCTGGTTTCTCAGTCTGTTTCCTAGTGCCGGTTTGAAGTTCCTGCAGTTTTCACTGTAAAATCGAGTTGGAGCTAGTACCTCCCCATATATATGTAAGGAGTGGAGTTTGCAACTGAAAAGAAACTTTGTGTTCCCAACAAGCTAGGTGAAGGACGGCTTTCACACACACTTATCTCTCAGAACTGACCATGTGGAGAGACGTTCGTTCATCTAGCACAAAGGGAACGGGTTGCAGGGGAAACTTTTACTCTGGTTTCTCAGTCTGTTTCCTAGTGCCGGTTTGAAGTTCCTGCATTTTTCACTGTAAAACCGAGTTGGAGCTAGTCCCTCCCCATATATATGTATGGAGTGGAGTATGCAACTGAAAAGAAACTTTGTGTTCCCAACAAGAAAGGTGAAGGACGGCTTTCACACACACTTATCTCTCAGAACTGAGGATGTGGAGAGTCGTTCGTTCATCTAGCACAAAGGGAACGGGTTGCAGGAGAAACTTTTACTCTGGTTTCTCAGTCTGTTTCCTAGTGCCGGTTTGAAGTTCCTGCAGTTTTCACTGTAAAACCGAGTTGGAGCTAGTCCCTCCCCATATATATGTATGGAGTGGAGTTTGCAACTGACAAGAAACTTTGTGTTCCCAACAAGCTAGGTGAAGGACGGCTTTCACACACACTTATCTCTCAGAACTGAGCATGTGGATAGACGTTCGTTCATCTAGCACAAAGGGAACGGGTTGCAGGAGAAACTTTTACTCTGGTTTCTCAGTCTGTTTCCTAGTGCCGGTTTGAAGTTCCTGCAGTTTTCACTATAAAATCGAGATTTAACTAGTACCTCCCCACATATATGTAAGGAGTGGAGTTTGCAACTGAAAAGAAACTTTGTGTTCCCAAAAAGCTAGGTGAAGGACGGCTTTCACACACACTTATCTCTCAGAACTGACCATGTGGAGAGACGTTCGTTCATCTAGCACAAAGGGAACGGGTTGCAGGGGAAACTTTTACTCTGGTTTCTCAGTCTGTTTCCTTGTGCCGGTTTGAAGTTCCTGCAGTTTTCACTGTAAAACCGAGTTGGAGCTAGTCCCTCCCCATATATATGTATGGAGTGGAGTTTGCAACTGACAAGAAACTTTGTGTTCCCAACAAGCTAGGTGAAGGACGGCTTTCACACACACTTATCTCTCAGAACTGAGCATGTGGAGAGACGTTCGTTCATCTAGCACAAAGGGAACGGGTTGCAGGAGAAACTTTTACTCTGGTTTCTCAGTCTGTTTCCTAGTGCCGGTTTGAAGTTCCTGCAGTTTTCACTGTAAATCCGAGTTGGAGCTAGTACCTCCCCATTTATATGTAAGGAGTGGGGTTTGCAAGTGAAAAGAATCTTTGTGTTCCTAACAAGCAAGGTGAAGGCGGCTTTCACACACACTTATCTCTCAGAACTGAGTATGTGGAGTGTCGTTCGTTCATCTAGCACAAAAGAACGGGTTGCAGGAGAAACTTTTACTCTGGTTTCTCAGTCTGTTTCCTAGTGCCGGTTTGAAGTTCCTGCATTTTTCACTGTAAAACCGAGTTGGAGCTAGTACCTCCCCATATATATGTAAGGAGTGGAGTTTGCAACTGAAAAGAAACTTTGTGTTCCCAAAAAGCTAGGTGAAGGACGGCTTTCACACACACTTATCTCTCAGAACTGACCATGTGGAGAGACGTTCGTTCATCTAGCACAAAGGGAACGGGTTGCAGGGGAAACTTTTACTCTGGTTTCTCAGTCTGTTTCCTTGTGCCGGTTTGAAGTTCCTGCAGTTTTCACTGTAAAACCGAGTTGGAGCTAGTCCCTCCCCATATATATGTATGGAGTGGAGTTTGCAACTGACAAGAAACTTTGTGTTCCCAACAAGCTAGGTGAAGGACGGCTTTCACACACACTTATCTCTCAGAACTGAGCATGTGGAGAGACGTTCGTTCATCTAGCACAAAGGGAACGGGTTGCAGGAGAAACTTTTACTCTGGTTTCTCAGTCTGTTTCCTAGTGCCGGTTTGAAGTTCCTGCAGTTTTCACTGTAAATCCGAGTTGGAGCTAGTACCTCCCCATTTATATGTAAGGAGTGGGGTTTGCAAGTGAAAAGAATCTTTGTGTTCCCAACAAGCTAGGTGAAGGACGGCTTTCACACACAATTATCTCTCAGAACTGAGCATGTGGAGAGACATTCGTTCATCTAGCACAAAGGGAACGGGTTGCAGGAGAAACTTTTACTCTGGTTTCTCAGTCTGTTTCCTAGTGCCGGTTTGAAGTTCCTGCAGTTTTCACTGTAAAACCGAGTTGGAGCTAGTACCTCCCCATATATATGTAAGGAGTGGAGTTTGCAACTGAAAAGAAACTTTGTGTTCCCAACAAGCTAGGTGAAGGACGGCTTTCACACACAATTATCTCTCAGAACTGACCATGTGGAGAGACGTTCGTTCATCTAGCACAAAGGGAACGGGTTGCAGGAGAAACTTTTACTCTGGTTTCTCAGTCTGTTTCTTAGTGCCGGTTTGAAGTTCCTGCAATTTTCACTGTAAAATCGAGTTGGAGCTAGTACCTCCCCATATATATGTAAGGAGTGGTGTTTGCAACTGAAAAAAACTTTGTGTTCCTAACAAGCAAGGTGAAGGCGGCTTTCACACACACTTATCTCTCAGAACTGAGTATGTGGAGTGTCGTTCGTTCATCTAGCACAAAAGAACGGGTTGCAGGAGAAACTTTTACTCTGGTTTCTCAGTCTGTTTCCTAGTGCCGGTTTGAAGTTCCTGCATTTTTCACTGTAAAACCGAGTTGGAGCTAGTACCTCCCCATATATATGTATGGAGTGGAGTTTGCAACTGACAAGAAACTTTGTGTCCCCAACAAGCTAGGTGAAGGACGGCTTTCACACACACTTATCTCTCAGATCTGACCATGTGGAGAGTCGTTCGTTCATCTAGCACAAAGGGAACGGGTTGCAGGAGAAACTTTTACTCTGGTTTCTCAGTCTGTTTCCTAGTGCCGGTTTGAAGTTCCTGCAGTTTTCACTGTAAAACCGAGTTGGAGCTAGTACCTCCCCATATATATGTAAGGAGTGGAGTTTGCAACTGAAAAGAAACTTTGTGTTCCCAACAAGCTAGGTGAAGGACGGCTTTCACACACAATTATCTCTCAGAACTGACCATGTGGAGAGACGTTTGTTCATCTAGCACAAAGGGAACGGTTTGCAGGAGAAACTTTTAGTCTGGTTTCTCAGTCTGTTTCCTAGTGCCGGTTTGAAGTTCCTGCAGTTTTCACTGTAAAACCGAGTTGGAGCTAGTACCTCCGCATATATATGTAAGGAGTGGTGTTTGCAACTGAAAAGAAACTTTGTGTTCCCAACAAGCTAGGTGAAGGACTTCTTTCACACACACTTATCTCTCAGAACTGACCATGTGGAGAGACGTTCGTTCATCTAGCACAAAGGGAACGGGTTGCAGGAGAAACTTTTACTCTGGTTTCTCAGTCTGTTTCCTAGTGCCGGTTTGAAGTTCCTGCAGTTTTCACTGTAAAACCGAGTTGGAGATAGTACCTCCCCATATATATGTAAGGATTGGAGTTGGCAACTGAAAAGAAACTTTGTGTTCCCAACAAGCTAGGTGAAGGACGGCTTTCACACACAATTATCTCTCAGAACTGACCATGTGGAGAGACGTTCGTTCATCTAGCACAAAGGGAACGGGTTGCAGGAGAAACTTTTACTCTGGTTTCTCAGTCTGTTTCCTAGTGCCGTTTTGAAGTTCCTGCAGTTTTCACTGTAAATCCGAGTTGGAGCTAGTACTTCCCCATATATATGTAAGGAGTGGAGTTTGAAACTGAAAAGAATCTTTGTGTTCCCAACAAGCTAGGTGAAGGACGGCTTTCACACACAATTATCTCTCAGAACTTAGTATGTGGAGAGACATTCGTTCATCTAGCACAAAGGGAACGGGTTGCAGGAGAAACTTTTACTCTGGTTTCTCAGTCTGTTTCCTAGTGCCGGTTTGAAGTTCCTGCAGTTTTCACTGTAAAACCGTGTTGGAGCTAGTACCTACCCATATATATGTAAGGAGTGGAGTTAGCAACTGAAAAGAAACTTTGTGTTCCCAACAAGCTAGGTGAAGGACGGCTTTCACACACAATTATCTCTCAGAACTGACCATGTGGAGAGACGTTCGTTCATCTAGCACAAAGGGAACGGGTTGCAGGAGAAACTTTTACTCTGGTTTCTCAGTCTGTTTCCTAGTGCCGGTTTGAAGTTCCTGCAGTTTTCACTGTAAAACCGAGTTGGAGCTAGTACCTCCCCATATATATGTAAGGAGTGGAGCTTGCAACTGAAAAGAAACTTTGTGTTCCCAACAAGCTAGGTGAAGGACGGCTTTCACACACAATTATCTCTCAGAACTGACCATGTGGAGAGACGTTCGTTCATCTAGAACAAAGGGAACGGGTTGCAGGAGAAACTTTTACTCTGGTTTCTCAGTCTGTTTCCTAGTGCCGGTTTGAAGTTCCTGCAGTTTTCACTGTAAAACCGAGTTGGAGCTAGTCCCTCCCCATATATATGTATGGAATGGAGTTTGCAACTGAAAAGAAACTTTGTGTTCCCAACAAGAAAGGTGAAGGACGGCTTTCACACACACTTATCTCTCAGAACTGAGCATGTGGAGAGACGTTCGTTCATCTAGCACAAAGGAACGGGTTGCAGGAGAAACTTTTACTCTGGTTTCTCAGTCTGTTTCCTAGTGCCGGTTTGAAGTTCCTGCATTTTTCACTGTAAAACCGAGTTGGAGCTAGTACCTCCCCATATATATGTAAGGAGTGGAGTTTGCAACTGACAAGAAACTTTGTGTTCCCAAAAAGCTAGGTGAAGAACGGCTTTCACGCACACTTATCTCTCAGAACTGAGCATGTGGAGAGACGTTCGTTCATCTAGCACAAACGGAACGGGTTGCAGGAGAAACTTTTACTCTGGTTTCTCAGTCTGTTTCCTTGTGCCGGTTTGAAGTTCCTGCAGTTTTCACTGTAAAACCGAGTTGGAGCTAGTACCTCCCCATATATATGTAAGGAGTGGAGTTTGCAACTGAAAAGAAACTTTGTGTTCCCAACAAGCTAGGTGAAGGACGGCTTTCACACACAATTATCTCTCAGAACTGACCATGTGGAGAGACGTTTGTTCATCTAGCACAAAGGGAACGGGTTGCAGGAGAAACTTTTACTCTGGTTTCTCAGTCTGTTTCCTAGTGCCGGTTTGAAGTTCCTGCAGTTTTCACTGTAAAACCGAGTTGGAGCTAGTACCTCCCCATATATATGTAAGGATTGGAGTTTGCAACTGAAAAGAAACTTTGTGTTCCCAACAAGCTAGGTGAAGGACGGCTTTCACACACACTTATCTCTCAGAACTGACCATGTGGAGAGACGTTCATTCATCTAGCACAAAGGGAACGGGTTGCAGGAGAAACTTTTACTCTGGTTTCTCTGTCTGTTTCCTAGTGCCGGTTTGAAGTTCCTGCAGTTTTCACTGTAAAACCGAGTTGGAGCTAGTACCTCCCCATATATATGTATGGAGTTGAGTTTGCTACTGAAAAGAAACTTTGTGTCCCCAACAAGCTAGGTGAAGGACGGCTTTCACACACACTTATCTCTCAGAACTGACCATGTGGAGAGTCGTTCGTTCATCTAGCACAAAGGGAACGGGTTGCAGGAGAAACTTTTACTCTGGTTTCTCAGTCTGTTTCCTAGTGCCGGTTTGAAGTTCCTGCAGTTTTCACTGTAAAACCGAGTTGGAGCTAGTCCCTCCCCATATATATGTATGGAGTGGAGTTTGCAACTTACATGAAACTTTGTTTTCCCAACAAGCTAGGTGAAGGACGGCTTTCACACACACTTATCTCTCAGAACTGAGCATGTGTAGAGACGTTCGTTCATCTAGCTCAAACGGAACGGGTTGCAGGAGAAACTTTTACTCTGGTTTCTAAGTCTGTTTCCTTGTGCCGGTTTGAAGTTCCTGCAGTTTTCACTGTAAAACCGAGTTGGAGCTAGTACCTCCCCATATATATGTAAGGAGTGGAGTTTGCAACTGAAAAGAAACTTTGTGTTCCCAACAAGCTAGGTGAAGGACGGCTTTCACACACAATTATCTCTCAGAACTGACCATGTGGAGAGACGTTTGTTCATCTAGCACAAAGGGAACGGGTTGCAGGAGAAACTTTTACTCTGGTTTCTCAGTCTGTTTCCTAGTGCCGGTTTGAAGTTCCTGCAGTTTTCACTGTAAAACCGAGTTGGAGCTAGTACCTCCCCATATATATGTAAGGATTGGAGTTTGCAACTGAAAAGAAACTTTGTGTTCCCAACAAGCTAGGTGAAGGACGGCTTTCACACACACTTATCTCTCAGAACTGACCATGTGGAGAGACGTTCATTCATCTAGCACAAAGGGAACGGGTTGCAGGAGAAACTTTTACTCTGGTTTCTCTGTCTGTTTCCTAGTGCCGGTTTGAAGTTCCTGCAGTTTTCACTGTAAAACCGAGTTGGAGCCTGTACCTCCCCATATATATGTATGGAGTTGAGTTTGCTACTGAAAAGAAACTTTGTGTCCCCAACAAGCTAGGTGAAGGACGGCTTTCACACACACTTATCTCTCAGAACTGACCATGTGGAGAGTCGTTCGTTCATCTAGCACAAAGGGAACGGGTTGCAGGAGAAACTTTTACTCTGGTTTCTCAGTCTGTTTCCTAGTGCCGGTTTGAAGTTCCTGCAGTTTTCACTGTAAAACCGAGTTGGAGCTAGTCCCTCCCCATATATATGTATGGAGTGGAGTTTGCAACTTACATGAAACTTTGTTTTCCCAACAAGCTAGGTGAAGGACGGCTTTCACACACACTTATCTCTCAGAACTGAGCATGTGGAGAGACGTTCGTTCATCTAGCACAAAGGGAACGGGTTGCAGGAGAAACTTTTGCTCTGGTTTCTCAGTCTGTTTCCTAGTGCCGGTTTGAAGTTCCTGCAGTTTTCACTGTAAAACCGAGTTGGAGCTAGTACCTCCCCGTATATATGTAAGGAGAGGAGTTTGCAACTGAAAAGAAACTTTGTGTTCCCAACAAGCTAGGTGAAGGACGGCTTTCACACACAATTATCTCTCAGAACTGACCATGTGGAGAGACGTTTGTTCATCTAGCACAAAGGGAACGGGTTGCAGGGGAAACTTTTACTCTGGTTTCTCAGTCTGTTTCCTAGTGCCGGTTTGAAGTTCCTGCAGTTTTCATTGTAAAACCGAGTTGGAGCTAGTACCTCCCCATATATATGTAAGGAGTGGAGTTTGCAACTGAAAAGAAACTTTGTGTTCCCAACAAGCTAGGTGAAGGACGGCTTTCACACACACTTATCTCTCAGAACTGAGCATGTGGAGAGACGTTCGTTCATCTAGCACAAAGGGAACGGGTTGCAGGAGAAACTTTTACTCTGGTTTCTCAGTCTGTTTCCTAGTGCCGTTTTGAAGTTCCTGCAGTTTTCACTGTAAAACCGAGTTGGAGCTAGTACCTCCCCATATATATGTATGGAGTGGAGTTTGCAACTGACAAGAAACTTGGTGTTCCCAACAAGCTAGTTGAAGTACGGTTTTAACACACACTTATCTCTCAGAACTGAGCATGTGGAGAGACGTTCGTTCATCTAGCACAAATGGAACGGGATGCAGGAGAAACTTTTACTCTGGTTTCTCAGTCTGTTTCCTAGTGCCGGTTTGAAGTTCCTGCAGTTTTCACTGTAAAACAGAGTTGGAGCTAGTACCTCCCCATATATATGTATGGAGTGGAGTTTGCAACTGAAAAGAAACTTTGTGTTCCCAACAAGCTAGGTGAAGGACGGCTTTCACAGACAATTATCTCTCAGAACTGACCATGTGGAGAGACGTTCGTTCATCTAGCACAAAGGGAACGGGTTGCAGGAGAAACTTTTACTCTGGTTTCTCAGTCTGTTTCCTAGTGCCGGTTTGAAGTTCCTGCAGTTTTCACTGTAAAACCGAGTTGGAGCTAGTACCTCCCCATATATATGTAAGGATTGGAGTATGCAACTGAAAAGAAACTATGTGTTCCCAACAAGCTAGGTGAAGAACGGCTTTCACACACAATTATCTCTCAGAACTGACCATGTGGAGAGACGTTCGTTCATCTAGCACAAAGGGAACGGGTTGCAGGGAAACTTTTACTCTGGTTTCTCAGTCTGTTTCCTAGTGCCGTTTTGAAGTTCCTGCAGTTTTCACTGTAAAACCGAGTTGGAGCTAGTACCTCCCCATATATATGTAAGGAGTGGAGTTTGCAACTGAAAAGAATCTTTGTGTTCCCAACAAGCTAGGTGAAGGACGGCTTTCACACACAATTATTTCTCAGAACTGAGCATGTGGAGAGACATTCGTTCATCTAGCACAAAGGGAACGGGTTGCAGGAGAAACTTTTACTCTGGTTTCTCAGTCTGTTTCCTAGTGCCGGTTTGAAGTTCCTGCAGTTTTCATTGTAAAACCGAGCTTGAGCTAGTACCTCCCCATATATATGTATGGAGTGGAGTTTGCAACTGAAAAGAAACTTTGTGTTCCCAACAAGCTAGGTGAAGGACGGCTTTCACACACAATTATCTCTCAGAACTGAGCATGTGGAGTGTCGTTCGTTCATCTAGCACAAAGGGAACGGGTTGCAGGAGAAACTTTTACTCTGGTTTCTCAGTCTGTTTCCTAGTGCCGGTTTGAAGTTCCTGCAGTTTTCACAGTAAAACCGAGTTGGAGCTAGTACCTCCCCATATATATGTATGGAGTGGAGTTTGCAACTGAAAAGAAACTTTGTGTTCCTAACAAGCAAGGTGAAGGACGGCTTTCACACACACTTATCTCTCAGAACTGAGCATGTGGAGTGTCGTTCGTTCATCTAGCACAAAGGGAACGGGTTGAAGGAGAAACTTTTACTCTGGTTTCTCAGTCTGTTTCCTAGTGCTGGTTTGAAGTTCCTGCAGATTTCACTGTAAAACCGAGTTGGAGCTAGTCCCTCCCCATATATATGTATGGAGTGGAGTTTGCAAATGACAAGAAACTTTGTGTTCCCAACAAGCTAGGTGAAGGACGGCTTTCACACACACTTATCTCTCAGAACTGAGCATGTGGAGAGACGTTCGTTCATCTAGCACAACGGGAACGGGTTGCAGGAGAAACTTTTACTCTGGTTTCTCAGTGTGTTTCCTAGAGCCGGTTTGAAGTTCCTGCAGTTTTCACTGTAAAACCGAGTTGGAGCAAGTACCTCCCCATATATATGTAAGGAGTGGAGTTTGCAACTGAAAAGAAACTTTGTGTTCCCAACAAGCTAGGTGAAGGACGGCTTTCACACACAATTATCTCTCAGAACTGACCATGTGGAGAGACGTTCGTTCATCTAGCACAAAGGGAACGGGTTGCAGGAGAAACTTTTACTCTGGTTTCTCAGTCTGTTTCCTAGTGCCGGTTTGAAGTTCCTGCAGTTTTCACTGTAAAACCGAGTTGGAGCTAGTCCCTCCCCATATATATGTATGGCGTGGAGTTTGCAACTGAAGAGAAACTTTGTGTTCCTAACAAGCAAGGTGAAGGAAGGCTTTCACACACACTTATCTCTCAGAACTGAGCATGTGGAGTGTCGTTCGTTCATCTAGCACAAAGGAACGGGTTGCAGGAGAAACTTTTACTCTGGTTTCTCAGTCTGTTTCCTAGTGCCGGTTTGAAGTTCCTGCAGTTTTCACTGTAAAACCGAGTTGGAGCTAGTACCTCCCCTTATATATGTATGGAGTGGAGTTTGCAACTGACAAGAAACTTTGTGTTCCCAACATGCTAGGTGAAGGACGGCTTTCACACACACTTATCTCTCAGAACTGAGCATGTGGAGAGACGTTCGTTCATCTAGCACAAAGGGAACGGGTTGCAGGAGAAACTTTTACTCTGGTTTCTCAGTCTGTTTCCTAGTGCCGGTTTGAAGTTCCTGCAGTTTTCACTGTAAAACCGAGTTGGAGCTAGTACCTCCCCATATATATGTAAGGAGTGGAGTTTGCAACTGAAAAGAAACTTTGTGTTCCCAACAAGCTAGGTGAAGGACAGCTTTCACACACAATTATCTCTCAGAACTGACCATGTGGAGAGACGTTCGTTCATCTAGCACAAAGGGAACGGGTTGCAGGAGAAACTTTTACTCTGGTTTCTCAGTCTGTTTCCTAGTGCCGGTTTGAAGTTCCTGCAATTTTCACTGTAAAACCGAGTTGGAGCTAGTACCTCCCCATATATATATATGGAGTGGTGTTTGCAACTGAAAAGAAACTTTGTGTTCCCAACAAGCTAGGTGAAGGACGGCTTTCACACACAATTATCTCTCAGAACTGACCATGTGGAGAGACGTTCATTCATCTAGCACAAAGGGAACGGGTTGCAGGAGAAACTTTTACTCTGGTTTCTCAGTCTGTTTCCTAGTGCCGGTTTGAAGTTCCTGCAGTTTTCACTGTAAAACCGAGTTGGAGCTAGTACCTCCCCATATATATGTATGGAGTGGAGTTTGCTACTGAAAAGAAACTTTGTGTCCCCAACAAGCTAGGTGAAGGACGGCTTTCACACACACTTATATCTCAGAACTGACCATGTGGAGAGTCGTTCGTTCATCTAGCACAAAGGGAACGGGTTGCAGGAGAAACTTTTACTCTGGTTTCACAGTCTGTTTCCTAGTGCCGGTTTGAAGTTCCTGCAGTTTTCACTGTAAAACCGAGTTGGAGCTAGTCCCTCACCATATATATGTATGGAGTGGAGTTTGCAACTGACAAGAAACTTTGTGTTCCCAACAAGCTAGGTGAAGGACGGCTTTCACACACACTTATCTCTCAGAACTGAGCATGTGGAGAGACGTTCGTTCATCCAGCACAAAGGGAACGGGTTGCAGGAGAAACTTTTACTCTGGTTTCTCAGTCTGTTTCCTAGTGCCGGTTTGAAGTTCCTGCAGTTTTCACTGTAAAACCGAATTTGAGCTCGTACCTCCCCATATATATGTAAGGAGTGGAGTTTGCAACTGAAAAGAAACTTTGTGTTCCCAACAAGCTAGGTGAAGGACGGCTTTCACACACAATTATCTCTCAGAAATGAGCATGTGGAGAGACGTTCGTTCATCTAGCACAAAGGGAACGGTTTGCAGGAGAAACTTTTACTCTGGTTTCTCAGTCTGTTTCCTAGTGCCGGTTTGAAGTTCCTGCAGTTTTCACTGTAAAACCGAGTTGGAGCTTGTACCTCCCCATGTATATGTATGGAGTGGAGTTTGCAACTGACAAGAAACTTTGTGTTCCCAACAAGCTAGGTGAAGGACGGCTTTCACACACACTTATCTCTCAGAACTGAGCATGTGGAGAGTCGTTCGTTCATCCTGCACAAAGGGAACGGGTTGCAGGAGAAACTTTTACTCTGGTTTCTCAGTCTGTTTCCTAGTGCCGGTTTGAAATTCCTGCAGTTTTCACTGTAAAACAGATTTGGAACTAATCCCTCCCCATATATATGTATGGAGTGGAGTTTGCACCTGAAAGGGAACTTTGTGTTCCCAACAAGCTAGGTGAAGGACGGCTTTCACACACACTTATATCTCAGAACTGAGCATGTGGAGAGACGTTTGTTCATCTAGCACAAAGGGAACGGTTTGCAGGGGAAACTTTTACTCTGGTTTCTCAGTCTGTTTCCTAGTGCCGGTATGAAGTTCCTGCAGTTTTCACTGTAAAACCGAGTTGGAGCTAGTCCCTCCCCATATATATGTATGGAGTGGAGTTTGCAACTGAAAAGAAACTTTGTGTTCCTAACAAGCAAGGTGAAGGACGGCTTTCACACACACTTATCTCTCAGAACTGAGCATGTGGAGTGTCGTTCGTTCATCTAGCACAAAGGGAACGGGTTGCAGGAGAAACTTTTACTCTGGTTTCTCAGTCTGTTTCCTAGTGCCGGTTTGAAGTTCCTGCAGTTTTCACTGTAAAACCGAGTTGGAGCTAATCCCTCCCCATATATATGTATGGAGTTGAGTTTGCAACTGAAAAGAAACTTTGTGTTCCTAACAAGCAAGGTGAAGGACGGCTTTCACACACACTTATCTCTCAGAACTGAGCATGTGGAGTGTCGTTCGTTCATCTAGCACAAAGGGAACGGGTTGCAGGAGAAACTTTTACTCTGGTTTCTCAGTCTGTTTCCTAGTGCCGGTTTGAAGTTCCTGCAGTTTTCACTGTAAAACCGAGTTGGAGCTAGTCCCTCCCCATATATATGTATGGAGTGGAGTTTGCAACTGACAAGAAACTTTGTGTTCCCAACAAGCTAGGTGAAGGACGGCTTTCACACACACTTATCTCTCAGAACTGAGCATGTGGAGAGTCGTTCGTTCATCCTGCACAAAGGGAACGGGTTGCAGGAGAAACTTTTACTCTGGTTTCTCAGTCTGTTTCCTAGTGCCGGTTTGAAATTCCTGCAGTTTTCACTGTAAAACAGAGTTGGAGCTAATCCCTCCCCATATATATGTATGGAGTGGAGTTTGCACCTGAAAGGGAACTTTGTGTTCCCAACAAGCTAGGTGAAGGACGGCTTTCACACACACTTATCTCTCAGAACTGAGCTTGTGGAGAGACGTTTGTTCATCTAGCACAAAGGGAACGGGTTGCAGGGGAAACTTTTACTCTGGTTTCTCAGTCTGTTTCCTAGTGCCGGTTTGAATTTCCTGCAGTTTTCACTGTAAAACCGAGTTGGAGCTAGTCCCTCCCCATATATATGTATGGAGTGGAGTTTGCAACTGAAAAGAAACTTTGTGTTCCTAACAAGCAAGGTGAAGGACGGCTTTCACACACACTTATCTCTCAGAACTGAGCATGTGGAGTGTCGTTCGTTCATATAGCACAAAGGGAACGGGTTGCAGGAGAAACTTTTACTCTGGTTTCTCAGTCTGTTTCCTAGTGCCGGTTTGAAGTTCCTGCAGATTTCACTGTAAAACCGAGTTGGAGCTATTCCCTCCCCATATATATGTATGGAGTGGAGTTTGCAACTGAAAAGAAACTTTGTGTTCCCAACAAGCTAGGTGAAGGACGGCTTTCACACACACTTATCTCTAGAACTGAGCATGTGGAGAGACGTTCGTTCATCTAGCACAAAGGGAACGGGTTGCAGGAGAAACTTTTACTCTGGTTTCTCAGTCTGTTTCCTAGTGCCGGTTTGAAGTTCCTGCAGTTTTCACTGTAAAACCGAGTTGGAGCTAGTCCCTCCCCATATATATGTATGGATTGGAGTTTGCAACTGAAAAGAAACTTTGTGTTCCTAACAAGCAAGGTGAAGGACGGCTTTCACACGCACTTATCTCTCAGAACTGAGCATGTGGAGTGTCGTTCGTTCATCTAGCAAAAAGGGAACGGGTTGCAGGAGAAACTTTTACTCTGGTTTCTTAGTCTGTTTCCTAGTGCCGGTTTGAAGTTCCTGCAGTTTTCACTGTAAAACCGAGTTGGAGCTAGTAACTTCCCATATATATGTATGGAGTGGAGTTTGCAACTCACAAGAAACTTTGTTTTCCCAACAAGCTAGGTGAAGGACGTCTTTCAAACACACTTATCTCTCAGAACTGAGCATGTGGAGAGACGTTCGTTCATCTAGCACAAAGGGAACGGGTTGCAGGAGAAACTTTTACTCTGGTTTCTCAGTCTGTTTCCTAGTGCCGGTTTGAAGTTCCTGCAGTTTTCACTGTAAAACCGAGTTGGAGCTAGTACTTCCCCATATATATGTAAGGAGTGGAGTTTGCAACTGAAAAGAAACTTTGTGTTCCCAACAAGCTAGGCGAAGGACGGCTTTCACACACAATTATCTGTCAGAACTGACCATATGGAGAGACGTTCGTTCATCTAGCACAAAGGGAACGGGTTGCAGGAGAAACTTTTACTCTGGTTTCTCAGTCTGTTTCCTAGTGCCGGTTTGAAGTTCCTGCAGTTTTCACTGTAAAACCGAGTTGGAGCTAGTACCTCCCCATATATATGTATGGAGTGGAGTTTGCAACTGAAAAGAAACTTTGTGTTCCCAACAAGCTAGGTGAAGGACGGCTTTCACACACACTTATCTCTAGAACTGAGCATGTGGAGAGACGTTCGTTCATCTAGCACAAAGGGAACGGGTTGCAGGAGAAACTTTTACTCTGGTTTCTCAGTCTGTTTCCTAGTGCCGGTTTGAAGTTCCTGCAGTTTTCACTGTAAAACCGAGTTGGAGCTAGTCCCTCCACATATATATGTATGGATTGGAGTTTGCAACTGAAAAGAAACTTTGTGTTCCTAACAAGCAAGGTGAAGGACGGCTTTCACACGCACTTATCTCTCAGAACTGAGCATGTGGAGTGTCGTTCGTTCATCTAGCAAAAAGGGAACGGGTTGCAGGAGAAACATTTACTCTGGTTTCTTAGTCTGTTTCCTAGTGCCGGTTTGAATTTCCTGCAGTTTTCACTGTAAAACCGAGTTGGAGCTAGTCCATCCCCATATATATGTATGGAGTGGAGTTTGCAACTCACAAGAAACTTTGTTTTCCCAACAAGCTAGGTGAAGGACGTCTTTCACACACACTTGTCTCTCAGAACTGAGCATGTGGAGAGACGTTCGTTCATCTAGCACAAAGGGAACGGGTTGCAGGAGAAACTTTTATTCTGGTTTCTCAGTCTGCTTCCTAGTGCCGGTTTGAAGTTCCTGAAGTTTTCACTGTAAAACCGAGTTGGAGCTAGTACCTCCCCATATATATGTATGGAGTGGAGTTTGCAACTGAAAATAAACTTTGTATTCCCAACAAGCTAGGTGAAGGACGGCTTTCACACACAATTATCTCTCAGAACTGACCATGTGGAGAGACGTTCGTTCATCTAGCACAAAGGGAACGGGTTGCAGGAGAAACTTTTACTCTGGTTTCTCAGTCTGTTTCCTAGTGCCGGTGTGAAGTTCCTGCAGTTTTCACTGTAAAACCGAGTTGGAGCTAGTACCTCCCCATATATATGTAAGGAGTGGAGTTTGCAACTGAAAAGAAACTTTGTGTTCCCAACAAGCTAGGTGAAGGACGGCTTTCACACACAGTTATCTCTCAGAAATGACCATGTGGAGAGACGTTCGTTCATCTAGCACAAAAGGAACGGGTTGCAGGAGAAACTTTTACTCTGGTTTCTCAGTCTGTTTCCTAGTGCCGGTTTGAAGTTCCTGCAGTTTTCACTGTAAAACCGATTTGGAGCTAGTACCTCCCCATATATATGTAAGGAGTGGAGTTTGCAACTGAAAAGAAACTTTGTGTTCCCAACAAGCTAGGTGAAGGACGGCTTTCACACACACTTATCTCTCAGAAATGACCATGTGGAGAGACGTTCGTTCATCTAGCACAAAAGGAACGGGTTGCAGGAGAAACTTTTACTCTGGTTTCTCAGTCTGTTTCCTAGTGCCGGTTTGAAGTTCCTGCAGTTTTCACTGTAAAACCGAGTTGGAGCTAGTCCCTCCCCATATATATGTATGGAGTGGAGTTTGCAACTGAAAAAAAACTTTGTGTTCCTAACAAGCAAGGTGAAGGACGGCTTTCACACACAATTATCTCTCAGAACTGAGCATGTGGAGAGACGTTCGTTCATCTAGCACAAAGGGAACGGGTTGCAGGAGAAACTTTTACTCTGGTTTCTCAGTCTGTTTCCTAGTGCCGGTTTGAAGTTCCTGCAGTTTTCACTGTAAAACCGAGTTGGAGCTAGTACCTCCCCATATATATGTAAGGAGTGGAGTTTGCAACTTAAAAGAAACTTTGTGTTCCCAACAATCTAGGTGAAGGACGGCTTTCACACACAATTATCTCTCAGAACTGACCATGTGGAGAGACGTTCGTTCATCTAGCATAAAGGGAACGGGTTGCATTAGAAACTTTTCTCTGGTTTCTCAGTCTGTTTCCTAGTGCCGGTTTGAAGTTCCTGCAGTTTTCACTGTAAAACCGAGTTGGAGCTTGTACCTCCCCATATATATGTATGGAGTGGAGTTTGCAACTGACAAGAAACTTTGTGTTCCCAACAAGCTAGGTGAAGGACGGCTTTCACACACAATTATCTCTCCGAACTGAGCATGTGGAGAGACGTTCGTTCATCTAACACAAAGGGAACGGGTTGCAGGAGAAACTTTTACTCTGGTTTCTCAGTCTGTTTCCTAGTGCCGGTTTGAAGTTCCTGCAGTTTTCACTGTAAAACCGAGTTGGAGCTAGTACCTCCCCATATATATGTATGGAGTGGAGTTTGCAACTGAAAAGAAACTTTGTGTTCCCAACAAGCTAGGTGAAGGTCGGCATTCACACACAATTATCTCTCAGAACTGACCATGTGGAGAGACGTTCGTTCATCTAGCACAAAGGGAATGGGTTGCAGGAGAAACTTTTACTCTGGTTTCTCAGTCTGTTTCCTAGTGCCGGTTTGAAGTTCCTGCAGTTTTCACTGTAAAACCGAGTTGGAGCTAGTACCTCCCCATATGTATGTAAGGAGTGGAGTTTGCAACTGAAAAGAAACTTTGTGTTCCCAACAAGCTAGGTGAAGGACGGCTTTCACACACACTTATCTCTCAGAAATGACCATGTGGAGAGACGTTCGTTCATCTAGCACAAAAGGAACGGGTTGCAGGAGAAACTTTTACTCTGGTTTCTCAGTCTGTTTCCTAGTGCCGGTTTGAAGTTCCTGCAGTTTTCACTGTAAAACCGAGTTGGAGCTAGTCCCTCCCCATATATATGTATGGAGTGGAGTTTGCAACTGAAAAAAAACTTTGTGTTCCTAACAAGCAAGGTGAAGGACGGCTTTCACACACACTTATCTCTCAGAACTGAGCATGTGGAGAGACGTTCGTTCATCTAGCACAAAGGGAACGGGTTGCAGGAGAAACTTTTACTCTGGTTTCTCAGTCTGTTTCCTAGTGCCGGTTTGAAGTTCCTGCAGTTTTCACTGTAAAACCGAGTTGGAGCTAGTCCCTCCCCATATATATGTAAGGAGTGGAGTTTGCAACTTAAAAGAAACTTTGTGTTCCCAACAATCTAGGTGAAGGACGGCTTTCACACACAATTATCTCTCAGAACTGACCATGTGGAGAGACGTTCGTTCATCTAGCATAAAGGGAACGGGTTGCATTAGAAACTTTTCTCTGGTTTCTCAGTCTGTTTCCTAGTGCCGGTTTGAAGTTCCTGCAGTTTTCACTGTAAAACCGAGTTGGAGCTAGTACCTCCCCATATATATGTATGGAGTGGAGTTTGCAACTGACAAGAAACTTTGTGTTCCCAACAAGCTAGGTGAAGGACGGCTTTCACACACAATTATCTCTCAGAACTGAGCATGTGGAGAGACGTTCGTTCATCTAGCACAAAGGGAACGGGTTGCAGGAGAAACTTTTACTCTGGTTTCTCAGTCTGTTTCCTAGTGCCGGTTTGAAGTTCCTGCAGTTTTCACTGTAAAACCGAGTTGGAGCTAGTACCTCCCCATATATATGTATGGAGTGGAGTTTGCAACTGAAAAGAAACTTTGTGTTCCCAATAAGCTAGGTGAAGGACGGCATTCACACACAATTATCTCTCAGAACTGACCATGTGGAGAGACGTTCGTTCATCTAGCACAAAGGGAATGGGTTGCAGGAAAAACTTTTACTCTGGTTTCTCAGTCTGCTTCCTAGTGCCGGTTTGAAGTTCCTGCAGTTTTCACTGTAAAACCGAGTTGGAGCTAGTACCTCCCCATATGTATGTAAGGAGTGGAGTTTGCAACTGAAAAGAAACTTTGTGTTCCCAACAAGCTAGGTGAAGGACGGCTTTCACACACACTTATCTCTCAGAAATGACCATGTGGAGAGACGTTCGTTCATCTAGCACAAAAGGAACGGGTTGCAGTAGAATCTTTTACTCTGGTTTCTCAGTCTATTTCCTAGTGCCGGTTTGAAGTTCCTGCAGTTTTCACTGTAAAACCGAGTTGGAGCTAGTCCCTCCCCATATATATGTATGGAGTGGAGTTTGCAACTGAAAAAAAACTTTGTGTTCCTAACAAGCAAGGTGAAGGACGGCTTTCACACACAATTATCTCTCAGAACTGAGCATGTGGAGTGTCGTTCGTTCATCTAGCACAAAGGGAACGGGTTGCAGGGGAAACTTTTACTCTGGTTTCTCAGTCTGTTTCCTAGTGCCGGTTTGAAGTTCCTGCAGTTTTCACTGTAAAACCGAGTTGGAGCTAGTACCTCCCCATATATATTTAAGGAGTGGAGTTTGCAACTGAAAAGAAACTTTGTGTTCCCAACAAGCTAGATGAAGGACGACTTTCACACACAATTATCTCTCAGAACTGAGCATGTGGTGAGACGTTCGTTCATCTAGCACAAAGGGAACGGGTTGCAGGAGAAACTTTTACTCTGCTTTCTCAGTCTGTTTCCTAGTGCCGGTTTGAAGTTCCTGCAGTTTTCACTGTAAAACCGAGTTGGAGCTTGTACCTCCCCATATATATGTATGGAGTGGAGTTTGCTACTGAAAAGAAACTTTGTGTCCCCAACAAGCTAGTTGAAGTACGGCTTTCACACACACTTATCTCTCAGAACTGACCATGTGGAGAGTCGTTCGTTCATCTAGCACAAAGGGAATGGGTTGCAGGGGAAACTTTTACTCTGGTTTCTCAGTCTGTTTCCTAGTGCCGGTTTGAAGTTCCTGCAGTTTTCACTGTAAAACCGAGTTGGAGCTATTACCTCCCCATATATATGTAAGGAGTGGAGTTTGCAACTGAAAAGAAACTTTGTGTTCCCAACAAGCTAGGTGAAGGACGGCTTTCACACACAATTATCTCTCAGAACTGAGCATGTGGAGAGACGTTCGTTCATCTAGCACAAAGGGAACGGGTTGCAGGAGAATATTTACTCTGGTTTCTCAGTCTGTTTCCTAGTGCCGTTTTGAAGTTCCGGCAGTTTTCACTGTAAAACCGAGTTGGAGCTAGTACCTCCCCATATATATGTAAGGAGTGGAGTTTGCAACTGAAAAGAAACTTTGTGTTCCCAACAAGCTAGGTGAAGGACGGCTTTCACACACACTTATCTCTCAGAAATGACCATGTGGAGAGACGTTCGTTCATCTAGCACAAAAGGAACGGGTTGCAGGAGAAACTTTTACTCTGGTTTCTCAGTCTGTTTCCAAGTGCCGGTTTGAAGTTCCTGCAGTTTTCACTGTAAAACCGAGTTGGAGCTAGTCCCTCCCCATATATATGTATGGAGTGGAGTTTGCCACTGAAAAAAAACATTGTGTTCCTAACAAGCAAGGTGAAGGACGGCTTTCACACACACTTATCTCTCAGAACTGAGCATGTGGAGAGACTTTCGTTCATCTAGCACAAAGGGAACGGGTTGCAGGAGAAACTTTTACTCTGGTTTCTCAGTCTGTTTCCTAGTGCCGGTTTGAATTTCCTGAAGTTTTCACTGTAAAACCGAGTTGGAGCTAGTACCTCCCCATATATATGTAAGGAGTGGAGTTTGCAACTTAAAAGAAACTTTGTGTTCCCAACAATCTAGGTGAAGGACGGCTTTCACACACAATTATCTCTCAGAACTGACCATGTGGAGAGACGTTCGTTCATCTAGCATAAAGGGAACGGGTTGCAGGAGAAACTTTTCTCTGGTTTCTCAGTCTGTTTCCTAGTGCCGGTTTGAAGTTCCTGCAGTTTTCACTGTAAAACCGAGTTGGAGCTTGTACATCCCCATATATATGTATGGAGTGGTGTTTGCAACTGACAAGAAACTTTGTGTTCCCAACAAGCTAGGTGAAGGACGGCTTTCACACACAATTATCTCTCAGAACTGAGCATGTGGAGAGACGTTCGTTCATCTAGCACAAAGGGAACGGGTTGCAGGAGAAACTTTTACTCTGGTTTCTCAGTCTGTTTCCTAGTGCCGGTTTGAAGTTCCTGCAGTTTTCACTGTAAAACCGAGTTGGAGCTAGTACCTCCCCATATATATGTATGGAGTGGAGTTTGCAACTGAAAAGAAACTTTGTGTTCCCAACAAGCTAGGTGAAGGACGGCTTTCACACACAATTATCTCTCACAACTGACCATGTGGAGAGACGTTCGTTCATCTAGCACAAAGGGAACGGGTTGCAGGAGAAACTTTTACTCTGGATTCTCAGTCTGCTTCCTAGTGCCGGTTTGAAGTTCCTGCAGTTTTCACTGTAAAACCGAGTTGGAGCTAGTACCTCCCCATATATATGTAAGGAGTGGTGTTTGCAACTGAAAAGAAACTTTGTGTTCCCAACAAGCTAGGTGAAGGACGGCTTTCACACACAATTATCTCTCAGAAATGACCATGTGGAGAGACGTTCGTTCATCTAGCACAAAGGGAACGGGTTGCAGGAGAAACTTTTACTCTGGTTTCTCAGTCTGTTTCCTAGTGCCGGTTTGAAGTTCCTGCAGTTTTCACTGTAAAACCGAGTTGGAGCCTGTACCTCCCCATATATATGTAAGGAGTGGAGTTTTCAACTGAAAAGAAACTTTGTGTTCCCAACAAGCTAGGTGAAGGACGGCTTTCACACACACTTATCTCCCAGAAATGACCATGTGGAGAGACGTTCGTTCATCTAGCACAAAAGGAACGGGTTGCAGGAGAAACTTTTACTCTGGTTTCTCAGTCTGTTTCCTAGTGCCGGTTTGAAGTTCCTGCAGTTTTCACTGTAAAACCGAGTTGGAGCTAGTCCCTCCCCATATATATGTATGGAGTGGAGTTTGCAACTGAAAAAAAACTTTGTGTTCCTAACAAGCAAGGTGAAGGACGGCTTTCACACACAATTATCTCTCAGAACTGAGCATGTGGAGTGTCGTTCGTTCATCTAGCACAAAGGGAACGGGTTGCAGGGGAAACTTTTACTCTGGTTTCTCAGTCTGTTTCCTAGTGCCGGTTTGAAGTTCCTGCAGTTTTCACTGTAAAACCGAGTTGGAGCTAGTACCTCCCCATATATATGTAAGGAGTGGAGTTTGCAACTGAAAAGAAACTTTGTGTTCCCAACAAGCTAGGTGAAGGACGGCTTTCACACACAATTATCTCTCAGAACTGACCATGTGGAGAGACGTTCGTTCATCTAGCACAAAGGGAACGGGTTGCAGGAGAAACTTTTACTCTGGTTTCTCAGTCTGTTTCCTAGTGCCGGTTTGAAGTTCCTGCAGTTTTCACTGTAAAACCGAGTTGGAGCTAGTACCTCCCCATATATATGTAAGGAGTGGAGTTTTCAACTGAAAAGAAACTTTGTGTTCCCAACAAGCTAGGTGAAGGACGGCTTTCACACACACTTATCTCCCAGAAATGACCATGTGGAGAGACGTTCGTTCATCTAGCACAAAAGGAACGGGTTGCAGGAGAAACTTTTACTCTGGTTTCTCAGTCTGTTTCCAAGTGCCGGTTTGAAGTTCCTGCAGTTTTCACTGTAAAACCGAGTTGGAGCTAGTCCCTCCCCATATATATGTATGGAGTGGAGTTTGCAACTGAAAAAAAACTTTGTGTTCCTAACAAGCAAGGTGAAGGACGGCTTTCACACACAATTATCTCTCAGAACTGAGCATGTGGAGTGTCGTTCGTTCATCTAGCACAAAGGGAACGGGTTGCAGGGGAAACTTTTACTCTGGTTTCTCAGTCTGTTTCCTAGTGCCGGTTTGAAGTTCCTGCAGTTTTCACTGTAAAACCGAGTTGGAGCTAGTACCTCCCCATATATATGTAAGGAGTGGAGTTTGCAACTGAAAAGAAACTTTGTGTTCCCAACAAGCTAGGTGAAGGACGGCTTTCACACACAATTATCTCTCAGAACTGACCATGTGGAGAGACGTTCGTTCATCTAGCACAAAGGGAACGGGTTGCAGGAGAAACTTTTACTCTGGTTTCTCAGTCTGTTTCCTAGTGCCGGTTTGAAGTTCCTGCAGTTTTCACTGTAAAACCGAGTTGGAGCTAGTACCTCCCCATATATATGTAAGGAGTGGAGTTTTCAACTGAAAAGAAACTTTGTGTTCCCAACAAGCTAGGTGAAGGACGGCTTTCACACACACTTATCTCTCAGAAATGACCATGTGGAGAGACGTTCGTTCATCTAGCACAAAAGGAACGGGTTGCAGGAGAAACTTTTACTCTGGTTTCTCAGTCTGTTTCCTAGTGCCGGTTTGAAGTTCCTGCAGTTTTCACTGTAAAACCGAGTTGGAGCTAGTCCCTCCCCATATATATGTATGGAGTGGAGTTTGCAACTGAAAAAAAACTTTGTGTTCCTAACAAGCAAGGTGATGGACGGCTTTCACACACAATTATCTCTCAGAACTGAGCATGTGGAGTGTCGTTCGTTCATCTAGCACAAAGGGAACGGGTTGCAGGGGAAACTTTTACTCTGGATTCTCAGTCTGTTTCCTAGTGCCGGTTTGAAGTTCCTGCAGTTTTCACTGTATAACCGAGTTGGAGCTAGTACCTCCCCATATATATTTAAGGAGTGGAGTTTGCAACTGAAAAGAAACTTTGTGTTCCCTACAAGCTAGGTGAAGGACGACTTTCACACACAATTATCTCTCAGAACTGAGCATGTGGTGAGACGTTCGTTCATCTAGCACAAAGGGAACGGGTTGCAGGAGAAACTTTTACTCTGGTTTCTCAGTCTGTTTCCTAGTGCCGGTTTGAAGTTCCTTCAGTTTTCACTGTAAAACAGAGTTGGAGCTTGTACCTCCCCATATATATGTATGGAGTGGACTTTGCTACTGAAAAGAAACTTTGTGTCCCCAACAAGCTAGTTGAAGGACGGCTTTCACACACACTTATCTCTCAGAACTGACCATGTGGAGAGTCGTTCGTTCATCCAGCATAAAGGGAACGGGTTGCAGGGGAAACTTTTACTCTGGTTTCTCAGTCTGTTTCCTAGTGCCGGTTTGAAGTTCCTGCATTTTCACTGTAATACCGAGTTAGAGCTAGTCCCTCCCCATATATATGTATGGAGTGGAGTTTGCAACTGAAAAGAAACTTGGTGTTCCCAACAAGCTAAGTGAAGGACGGCTTTCACACACACTTATCTCTCAGAACTGAGCATGTGGAGAGACGTTCGTTCATCTAGCACAAAGGGAACGGGTTGCAGGAGAAACTTTTACTCTGGTTTCTCAGTCTGTTTCCTAGTGCCGGTTTGAAGTTCCTGCAGTTTTCACTGTAAAACCGATTTGGAGCTAGTACCTCCCCATATATATGTATGGAGTGGAGTTTGCTACTGAAAAGAAACTTTGTGTCCCCAACAAGCTAGGTGAAGGACGGCTTTCACACACACTTATCTCTCAGAACTGACCATGTGGAGAGTCGTTCGTTCATCTAGCACAAAAGGAACGGGTTGCAGGAGAAACTTTTACTCTGGTTTATCAGTCTCTTTCCTACTGCCGGTTTGAAGTTCCTGCAGTTTTCACTGTAAAACCGAGTTGGAGCTAGTACCTCCCCATATATATGTAAGGAGTGGAGTTTGCAACTGGAAAGAAACTTTGTGTTCCCCACAAGCTAGGTGAAGGAAGGCTTTCACACACAATTATCTCTCAGAACTGACCATGTGGAGAGACGTTCGTTCATCAAGCACAAAGGGAACGGGTTGCAGGAGAAACTTTTACTCTCGTATCTCAGTCTGTTTCCTAGTGCCGGTTTGAAGTTCCTGCAGTTTTCACTGTAAAACCGAGTTGGAGCTAGTACCTCCCCATATATATATATGGAGTGGAGTTTGCAACTGACAAGAAACTTTGTGTTCCCAACAAGCTAGGTGAAGGACGGCTTTCACACACAATTATCTCTCAGAACTGACCATGTGGAGAGACGTTCGTTCATCTAGCACAAAGGGACCGGGTTGCAGGAGAAACTTTTACTCTGGTTTCTCAGTCTGTTTCCTAGTGCCGGTTTGAAGTTCCTGCAGTTTTCACTGTAAAACCGAGTTGGAGCTAGTCCCTCCCCATATATATGTATGGAGTGGAGTTTGCAACTGAATAGAAACTTTGTGTTCCCAACAAGCTAGGTGAAGGACGGCTTTCACACACACTTATCTCTCAGAACTGAGAATGTGGAGACACGTTTGTTCATCTAGCACAAAGGGAACGGTTTGCAGGAGAAACTTTTTCTCTGGTTTCTCAGTCTGTTTCCTAGTGCCGGTTTGAAGTTCCTGCAGTTTTCTCTGTAAAACCGAGTTGGAGCTAGTAACTCCCCATATATATGTATGGAGTGGAGTTTGCTACTGAAAAGAAACTTTGTGTCCCCAACAAGCTAGGTGAAGGACGGCTTTCACACACACTTATCTCTCAGAACTGACCATGTGGAGAGTCGTTCGTTCATCTAGCACAAAGGGAACGGGTTGCAGGAGAAACTTTTACTCTGGTTTCTCAGTCTGTTTCCTAGTGCCGGTTTGAAGTTCCTGCAGTTTTCACTGTAAAACCGATTTGGAGCTAGTATCTCCCCATATATATGTATGGAGTGGAGTTTGCTACTGAAAAGAAACTTTGTGTCCCCAACAAGCTAGGTGAAGGACGGCTTTCACACACACTTATCTCTCAGAACTGACCATGTGGAGAGTCGTTCATTCATCTAGCACAAAAGGAACGGGTTGCAGGAGAAACTTTTACTCTGGTTTATCAGTCTCTTTCCTACTGCCGGTTTGAAGTTCCTGCAGTTTTCACTGTAAAACCGAGTTGGCGCTAGTACCTCCCCATATATATATATGGAGTGGAGTTTGCAACTGAAAAGAAACTTTGTGTTCCCAACAAGCTAGGTGAAGGACGGCTTTCACACACACTTATCTCTCAGAACTGACCATGTGTAGAGACGTTCGTTCATCTAGCACAAAGGGACCGGGTTGCAGGAGAAACTTTTACTCTGGTTTCTCAGTCTGTTTCCTAGTGCCGGTTTGAAGTTCCTGCAGTTTTCACTGTAAAACCGAGTTGGAGCTAGTCCCTCCCCATATATATGTATGGAGTGGAGTTTGCAACTGAATAGAAACTTTGTGTTCCCAACAAGCTAGGTGAAGGACGGCTTTCACACACACTTATCTCTCAGAACTGACCATGTGGAGACACGTTCGTTCATCTAGTACAAAGGGAACGGTTTGCAGGAGAAACTTTTACTCTGGTTTCTCAGTCTGTTTCCTAGTGCCGGTTTGAAGTTCCTGCAGTTTTCTCTGTAAAACCGAGTTGGAGCTAGTACCTCCCCATATATATGTATGGAGTGGAGTTTGCTACTGAAAAGAAACTTTGTGTCCCCAACAAGCTAGGTGATGGACGGCTTTCACACACACTTATCTCTCAGAACTGACCATGTGGAGAGTCGTTCGTTCATCTAGCACAAAGGGAACGGGTTGCAGGAGAAACTTTTACTCTGGTTTCTCAGTCTGTTTCCTAGTGCCGTTTTGAAGTTCCTGCAGTTTTCACTGTAAAACCGAGTTGGAGCTAGTACCTCCCCATATATATATATGGAGTGGAGTTTGCAACTGAAAAGAAACTTTGTGTTCCCAACAAGCTAGGTGAAGGACGGCTTTCACACACAATTATCTCTCAGAAATGACCATGTGGAGAGACGTTCGTTCATCTAGCACAAAGGGACCGGGTTGCAGGAGAAACTTTTACTCTGGTTTCTCAGTCTGTTTCCTAGTGCCGGTTTGAAGTTCCTGCAGTTTTCACTGTAAAACCGAGTTGGAGCTAGTCCCTCCCCATATATATGTTTGGAGTGGAGTTTGCAACTGAATAGAAACTTTGTGTTCCCAACAAGCTAGGTGAAGGACAGCTTTCACACACACTTATCTCTCAGAACTGAGAATGTGGAGACACGTTCGTTCATCTAGTACAAAGGGAACGGTTTGCAGGAGAAACTTTTACTCTGGTTTCTCAGTCTGTTTCCTAGTGCCGGTTTGAAGTTCCTGCAGTTTTCTCTGTAAAACCGAGTTGGAGCTAGTACCTCCCCATATATATGTATGGAGTGGAGTTTGCTACTGAAAAGAAACTTTGTGTCCCCAACAAGCTAGGTGAAGGACGGCTTTCACACACACTTATCTCTCAGAACTGACCATGTGGAGAGTCGTTCGTTCATCTAGCACAAAGGGAACGGGTTGCAGGAGAAACTTTTACTCTGGTTTCTCAGTCTGTTTCCTAGTGCCGGTTTGAAGTTCCTGCAGTTTTCACTGTAAAACCGAGTTGGAGCTAGTACCTCCCCATATATATGTATGGAGTGGAGTTTGCAACTGAAAAGAAACTTTGTGTTCCCAACAAGCTAGGTGAAGGACGGCTTTCACCCACAATTATCTCTCAGAACTGACCATGTGGAGAGAAGTTCATTCATCTAGCACAAATGGAACGGGTTGCAGGGGAAACTTTTACTCTGGTTTCTCAGTCTGTTTCCTAGTGCCGGTTTGAAGTTCCTGCAGTTTTCACTGTAAAACCGAGTTGGAGCTAGTACCTCCCCATATATATGTAAGGATTGGAGTTTGCAACTGAAAAGAAACTTTGTGTTCCCAACAAGCTAGGTGAAGGACGGCTTTCACACACACTTATCTCTCAGAACTGACCATGTGGAGAGACGTTCGTTCATCTAGCACAAAGGGAACGGGTTGCAGGAGAAACTTTTACTCTGGTTTCTCAGTCTGTTTCCTAGTGCCGGTTTGAAGTTCCTGCAGTTTTCACTGTAAATCCGAGTTGGAGCTAGTACCTCCCCATATATATATAAGGAGTGGAGTTTGCAACTGAAAAGAATCTTTGTGTTCCCTACAAGCTAGGTGAAGGACGGCTTTCACACACAGTTATCTCTCAGAACTGAGCATGTGGAGAGACATTCGTTCATCTAGCACAAAGGGAACGGGTTGCAGGAGAAACTTTTACTCTGGTTTCTCAGTCTGTTTCCTAGTGCCGGTTTGAAGTTCCTGCAGTTTTCACTGTAAAACCGAGTTGGAGCTAGTACCACCCCATATATATGTAAGGAGTGGAGTTTGCAACTGAAAAGAAACTTTGTGTTCCCAACAAGCTAGGTGAAGGACGGCTTTCACACACAATTATCTCTCAGAACTGACCATGTGGAGAGACGTTCGTTCATCTAGCACAAAGGGAACGGGTTGCAGGAGAAACTTTTACTCTGGTTTCTCAGTCTGTTTCCTAGTGCCGGTTTGAAGTTCCTGCAGTTTTCACTGTAAAATCGAGTTGGAGCTAGTACCTCCCCATATATATGTAAGGAGTGGAGTTTGCAACTGAAAAGAAACTTTGTGTTCCCAACAAGCTAGGTGAAGGACGGCTTTCACACACAATTATCTCTCAGAACTGACCATGTGGAGAGACGTTCGTTCATCTAGCACAAAGGGAACGGGTTGCAGGAGAAACTTTTACTCTGGTTTCTCAGTCTGTTTCCTAGTGCCGGTTTGAAGTTCCTGCAGTTTTCACTGTAAAATCGAGTTGGAGCTAGTACCTCCCCATATATATGTAAGGAGTGGAGTTTGCAACTGAAAAGAAACTTTGTGTTCCCAACAAGCTAGGTGAAGGACGGCTTTCACACACAATTATCTCTCAGAACTGACCATGTGGAGAGACGTTCGTTCATCTAGCACAAAGGGAACGGGTTGCAGGAGAAACTTTTACTCTGGTTTCTCAGTCTGTTTCCTAGTGCCGGTTTGAAGTTCCTGCAGTTTTCACTGTAAAACCGAGTTGGAGCTAGTCCCTCCCCATATATATGTATGGAGTGGAGTTTGCAACTGAAAAGAAACTTTGTGTTCCCAACAAGAAAGGTGAAGTACGGCTTTCACACACACTTATCTCTCAGAACTGAGGATGTGGAGAGTCGTTCGTTCATCTAGCACAAATGGAACGGGTTACAGGAGAAACTTTTACTCTGGTTTCTCAGTCTGTTTCCTAGTGCCGGTTTGAAGTTCCTGCAGTTTTCACTATAAAATCGAGTTGGAACTAGTACCTCCCCATATATATGTAAGGAGTGGAGTTTGCAACTGACAAGAAACTTTGTGTTCCCAACAAGCTATGTGAAGGACGGCTTTCACACACACTTATCTCTCAGAACTGAGCATGTGGAGAGACGTTCGTTCATCTAGCACAAAGGGAACGGGTTGCAGGGGAAACTTTTACTCTGGTTTCTCATTCTGTTTCCTAGTGCCGGTTTGAAGTTCCTGCAGTTTTCACTATAAAATCGAGTTGGAACTAGTACCTCCCCATATATATGTAAGGAGTCGAGTTTGCAACTGAAAAGAAACTTTGTGTTCCCAAAAAGCTAGGTGAAGGATGGCTTTCACACACACTTATCTCTCAGAACTGACCATGTGGAGAGACGTTCGTTCATCTAGCACAAAGGGAACGGGTTGCAGGAGAAACTTTTACTCTGGTTTCTCAGTCTGTTTCCTAGTGCCGGTTTGAAGTTCCTGCAGTTTTCACTGTAAAACCGAGTTGGAGCTAGTCCCTCCCCATATATATGTATGGATTGGAGTTTGCAACTGAAAAGAAACTTTGTGTTCCTAACAAGCAAGGTGAAGGACGGCTTTCACACACACTTATCTCTCAGAACTGAGCATGTGGAGTGTCGTTCGTTCATCTAGCACAAAGGAACGGGTTGCAGGAGAAACTTTTACTCTGGTTTCTCAGTCTGTTTCCTAGTGCCGGTTTGAAGATCCTGCAGTTTTCACTGTAAAACCGAGTTGGAGCTAGTACCTCCCCATATATATGTATGGAGTGGAGTTTGCAACTGACAAGAAACTTTGTGTCCCCAACAAGCTAGGTAAAGGACGGCTTTCACACACAATTATCTCTCAGAACTGACCATGTGGAGAGACGTTTGTTCATCTAGCACAAAGGGAACGGGTTGCAGGAGAAACTTTTACTCTGGTTTCTCAGTCTGTTTCCTAGTGCCGGTTTGAAGTTCCTGCAGTTTTCACTGTAAAACCGAGTTGGAGCTAGTACCTCCGCATATATATGTAAGGAGTGGAGTTTGCAACTGAAAAGAAACTTTGTGTTCCCAAAAAGCTAGGTGAAGGACTTCTTTCACACACACTTATCTCTCAGAACTGACCATGTGGAGAGACGTTCGTTCATCTAGCACAAAGGGAACGGGTTGCAGGAGAAACTTTTACTCTGGTTTCTCAGTCTGTTTCCTAGTGCCGGTTTGAAGTTCCTGCAGTTTTCACTGTAATACAGAGTTAGAGCTAGTCCCTCCCCATGTATATGTATGGAGTGGAGTTTGCAACTGAAAAGAAACTTGGTGTTCCCAACAAGCTAAGTGAAGGACGGCTTTCACACACACTTATCTCTCAGAACTGAGCATGTGGAGAGACGTTCGTTCATCTAGCACAAAGGGAACGGGTTGCAGGAGAAACTATTACTCTGGTTTCTCAGTCTGTTTCCTAGTGCCGGTTTGAAGTTCCTGCAGTTTTCACTGTAAAACCGATTTGGAGCTAGTACCTCCCCATATATATGTATGGAGTGGAGTTTGCTACTGAAAAGAAACTTTGTGTCCCCAACAAGCTAGGTGAAGGACGGCTTTCACACACACTTATCTCTCAGAACTGACCATGTGGAGAGTCGTTCGTTCATCTAGCACAAAAGGAACGGGTTGCAGGAGAAACTTTTACTCTGGTTTATCAGTCTCTTTCCTACTGCCGGTTTGAAGTTCCTGCAGTTTTCACTGTAAAACCGAGTTGGAGCTAGTACCTCCCCATATATATGTAAGGAGTGGAGTTTGCAACTGAAAAGAAACTTTGTGTTCCCCACAAGCAAGGTGAAGGACGGCTTTCACACACAATTATCTCTCAGAACTGACCATGTGGAGAGACGTTCGTTCATCAAGCACAAAGGGAACGGGTTGCAGGAGAAACTTTTACTCTCGTATCTCAGTCTGTTTCCTAGTGCCGGTTTGAAGTTCCTGCAGTTTTCACTGTAAAACCGAGTTGGAGCTAGTACCTCCCCATATATATATATGGAGTGGAGTTTGCAACTGACAAGAAACTTTGTGTTCCCAACAAGCTAGGTGAAGGACGGCATTCACACACAATTATCTCTCAGAACTGACCATGTGGAGAGACGTTCGTTCATCTAGCACAAAGGGACCGGGTTGCAGGAGAAATTTTACTCTGGTTTCTCAGTCTGTTTCCTAGTGCCGGTTTGAAGTTCCTGCAGTTTTCACAGTAAAACCGAGTTGGAGCTAGTCCCTCCCCATATATATGTATGGAGTGGAGTTTGCAACTGAATAGAAACTTTGTGTTCCCAACAAGCTAGGTGAAGGACGGCTTTCACACACACTTATCTCTCAGAACTGAGAATGTGGAGACACGTTTGTTCATCTAGCACAAAGGGAACGGTTTGCAGGAGAAACTTTTACTCTGGTTTCTCAGTCTGTTTCCTAGTGCCGGTTTGAAGTTCCTGCAGTTTTCTCTGTAAAACCGAGTTGGATATAGTAACTCCCCATATATATGTATGGAGTGGAGTTTGCTACTGAAAAGAAACTTTGTGTCCCCAACAAGCTAGGTGAAGGACGGCTTTCACACACACTTATCTCTCAGAACTGACCATGTGGAGAGTCGTTCGTTCATCTAGCACAAAGGGAACGGGTTGCAGGAGAAACTTTTACTCTGGTTTCTCAGTCTGTTTCCTAGTGCCGGTTTGAAGTTCCTGCAGTTTTCACTGTAAAACCGAGTTGGAGCTAGTACCTCCCAATATATATGTAAGGAGTGGAGTTTGCAACTGAAAAGAAACTTTGTGTTCCCAACAAGCTAGGAGAAGGACGGCTTTCACACACAATTATCTCTCAGAAATGACCATGTGGAGAGACGTTCGTTCATCTAGCACAAAGGGAACGGGTTGCAGGGGAAACTTTTACTCTGGTTTCTCAGTCTGTTTCCTAGTGCCGGTTTGAAGTTCCTGCAGTTTTCACTGTAAAACCGAGTTGGAGCTAGTACCTCCCCATATATATGTAAGGAGTGGAGTTTTCAACTGAAAAGAAACTTTGTGTTCCCAACAAGCTAGGTGAAGGACGGCTTTCACACACACTTATCTCTCAGAAATGACCATGTGGAGAGACGTTCGTTCATCTAGCACAAAAGGAACGGGTTGCAGGAGAAACTTTTACTCTGGTTTCTCAGTCTGTTTCCTAGTGCCGGTTTGAAGTTCCTGCAGTTTTCACTGTAAAACCGAGTTGGAGCTAGACCCTCCCCATATATATGTATGGAGTGGAGTTTGCAACTGAAAAGAAACTTGGTGTTCCCAACAAGCTAAGTGAAGGACGGCTTTCACACACACTTATCTCTCAGAACTGAGCATGTGGAGAGTCGTTCGTTCATCTAGCACAAAGGGAATGGGTTGCAGGAGAAACTTTTACTCTGGTTTCTCAGTCTGTTTCCTAGTGCCGGTTTGAAGTTCCTGCAGTTTTCACTGTAAAACCGAGTTGGAGCTAGTCCATCCCCATATATATGTATGGAGTGGAGTTTGCTTCTGAAAAGAAACTTTGTGTCCCCAACAAGCTAAGTGAAGGACGGCTTTCACACACACTTATCTCTCAGAACTGACCATGTGGAGAGTCGTTCGTTCATCTAGCACAAAAGGAACGGGTTGCAGGAGAAACTTTTACTCTGGTTTATCAGTCTCTTTCCTACTGCCGGTTTGAAGTTCCTGCAGTTTTCACTGTAAAACCGAGTTGGAGCTAGTACCTCCCCATATATATATATGGAGTGGAGTTTGCAACTGAAAAGAAACTTTGTGTTCCCAACAAGCTAAGTGAAGGACGGCTTTCACACACAATTATCTCTCAGAACTGACCATGTGGAGAGACGTTCGTTCATCTAGCACAAAGGGAAAGGGTTGCAGGAGAAACTTTTACTCTGGTTTCTCAGTCTGTTTCCTAGTGCCGGTTTGAAGTTCCTGCAGTTTTCACTGCAAAACCGAGTTGGAGCTAGTCCCTCCCCATATATATGTATGGAGTGGAGTTTGCAACTGAATAGAAACTTTGTGTTCCCAACAAGCTAGGTGAAGGGCGGCTTTCACACACACTTATCTCTCAGAACTGAGAATGTGGAGACACGTTCGTTCATCTAGTACAAAGGGAACGGTTTGCAGGAGAAACTTTTTCTCTGGGTTCTCAGTCTGTTTCCTAGTGCCGGTTTGAAGTTCCTGCAGTTTTCTCGGTAAAACCGAGTTGGAGCTAGTACCTCCCCATATATATGTATGGATTGGAGTTTGCTACTGAAAAGAAACTTTGTGTCCCCAACAAGCTAGGTGAAGGACGGCTTTCACACACAATTATCTCTCAGAACTGACCATGTGGAGAGACGTTCGTTCATCTAGCACAAAGGGACCGGGTTGCAGGAGAAACTTTTACTCTGGTTTCTCAGTCTGTTTCCTAGTGCCGGTTTGAAGTTCCTGCAGTTTTCACTGTAAAACCGAGTTGGAGCTAGTCCCTCCCCATATATATGTATGGAGTGGAGTTTGCAACTGAATAGAAACTTTGTGTTCCCAACAAGCTAGGTGAAGGACGGCTTACACACACACTTATCTCTCAGAACTGAGAATGTGGAGACACGTTCGTTCATCTAGTACAAAGGGAACGGTTTGCAGGAGAAACTTTTACTCTGGTTTCTCAGTCTGTTTCCTAGTGCCGGTTTGAAGTTCCTGCAGTTTTCTCTGTAAAACCGAGTTGGAGCTAGTACCTCCCCATATATATGTATGGAGTGGAGTTTGCTACTGAAAAGAAACTTTGTGTCCCCAACAAGCTAGGTGAAGGACGGCTTTCACACACACTTATCTCTCAGAACTGACCATGTGGAGAGTCGTTCGTTCATCTAGCACAAAGGGAACGGGTTGCAGGAGAAACTTTTACTCTGGTTTCTCAGTCTGTTTCCTAGTGCCGGTTTGAAGTTCCTGCAGTTTTCACTGTAAAACCGAGTTGGAGCTAGTACCTCCCCATATATATGTATGGAGTGGAGTTTGCAACTGAAAAGAAACTTTGTGTTCCCAACAAGCTAGGTGAAGGACGGCTTTCACACACAATTATCTCTCAGAACTGACCATGTGGAGAGACGTTCGTTCATCTAGCACAAATGGAACGGGTTGCAGGGGAAACTTTTACTCTGGTTTCTCAGTCTGTTTCCTAGTGCCGGTTTGAAGTTCCTGCAGTTTTCACTGTAAAACCGAGTTGGAGCTAGTACCTCCCCATATATATGTAAGGATTGGAGTTTGCAACTGAAAAGAAACTTTGTGTTCCCAACAAGCTAGGTGAAGGACGGCTTTCACACACACTTATCTCTCAGATCTGACCATGTGGAGAGACTTTCGTTCATCTAGCACAAATGGAACGGGTTGCAGGAGAAACTTTTACTCTGGTTTCTCAGTCTGTTTCCTAGTGCCGGTTTGAAGTTCCTGCAGGTTTCACTGTAAATCCGAGTTGGAGCTAGTACTTCCCCATATATATATAAGGAGTGGAGTTTGCAACTGAAAAGAATCTTTGTGTTCCCTACAAGCTAGGTGAAGGACGGCTTTCACACACAATTATCTCTCAGAAATGACCATGTGGAGAGACGTTCGTTCATCTAGCACAAAGGGAACGGGTTGCAGGGGAAACTTTTACTCTGGTTTCTCAGTCTGTTTCCTAGTGCCGGTTTGAAGTTCCTGCAGTTTTCACTGTAAAACCGAGTTGGAGCTAGTACCTCCCCATATATATGTAAGGAGTGGAGTTTTCAACTGAAAAGAAACTTTGTGTTCCCAACAAGCTAGGTGAAGGACGGCTTTCACACACACTTATCTCTCAGAAATGACCATGTGGAGAGACGTTCGTTCATCTAGCACAAAAGGAACGGGTTGCAGGAGAAACTTTTACTCTGGTTTCTCAGTCTGTTTCCTAGTGCCGGTTTGAAGTTCCTGCAGTTTTCACTGTAAAATCGAGTTGGAGCTAGTACCTCCCCATATATATGTAAGGAGTGGAATTTGCAACTGAAAAGAAACTTTGTGTTCCCAACAAGCTAGGTGAAGGACGGCTTTCACACACAATTATCTCTCAGAACTGACCATGTGGAGAGACGTTCGTTCATCTAGCACAAAGGGAACGGGTTGCAGGAGAAACTTTTACTCTGGTTTCTCAGTCTGTTTCCTAGTGCCGGTTTGAAGTTCCTGCATTTTTCACTGTAAAACCGAGTTGGAGATAGTCCCTCCCTATATATATGTATGGAGTGGAGTTTGCAACTGAAAAGAAACTTTGTGTTCCCAACAAGAAAGGTGAATTACGGCTTTCACACAACTTATCTCTCAGAACTGAGGATGTGGAGAGTCGTTCGTTCATCTAGCACAAATGGAACGGGTTACAGGAGAAACTTTTACTCTGGTTTCTCAGTCTGTTTCCTAGTGCCGGTTTGAAGTTCCTGCAGTTTTCACTATAAAATCGAGTTGGAACTAGTACCTCCCCATATATATGTAAGGAGTGGAGTTTGCAACTGACAAGAAACTTTGTGTTCCCAACAAGCTAGGTGAAGGACGGCTTTCATACACACTTATCTCTCAGAACTGAGCATGTGGAGAGACGTTCGTTCATCTAGCACAAAGGGAACGGGTTGCAGGGGAAACTTTTACTCTGGTTTCTCATTCTGTTTCCTAGTGCCGGTTTGAAGTTCCTGCAGTTTTCACTATAAAATCGAGTTGGAACTAGTACCTCCCCATATATATGTAAGGAGTGGAGTTTGCAACTGAAAAGAAACTTTGTGTTCCCAACAAGCTAGGTGAAGGACGGCTTTCACACACACTTATCTCTCAGAACTGACCATGTGGAGAGACGTTCGTTCATCTAGCACAAAGGGAACGGGTTGCAGGAGAAACTTTTACTCTGGTTTCTCAGTCTGTTTCCTAGTGCCGGTTTGAAGTTCCTGCAGTTTTCACTGTAAAACCGAGTTGGAGCTAGTCCCTCCCCATATATATGTATGGAGTGGAGTTTGCAACTGAAAAGAAACTTTGTGTTCCTAACAAGCAAGATGAAGGACGGCTTTCACACACACTTATCTCTCAGAACTGAGCATGTGGAGTGTCGTTCGTTCATCTAGCACAAAGGAATGGGTTGCAGGAGAAACTTTTACTCTGGTTTCTCAGTCTGTTTCCTAGTGCCGGTTTGAAGATCCTGCAGTTTTCACTGTAAAACCGAGTTGGAGCTAGTACCTCCCCATATATATGTATGGAGTGGAGTTTGCAACTGACAAGAAACTTTGTGTCCCCAACAAGCTAGGTAAAGGACGGCTTTCACACACAATTATCTCTCAGAACTGACCATGTGGAGAGACGTTTGTTCATCTAGCACAAAGGGAACGGGTTGCAGGAGAAACTTTTACTCTGGTTTCTCAGTCTGTTTCCTAGTGCCGGTTTGAAGTTCCTGCAGTTTTCACTGTAAAACCGAGTTGGAGCTAGTACCTCCGCATATATATGTAAGGAGTGGAGTTTGCAACTGAAAAGAAACTTTGTGTTCCCAAAAAGCTAGGTGAAGGGCTTCTTTCACACACACTTATCTCTCAGAACTGACCATGTGGAGAGACGTTCGTTCATCTAGCACAAAGGGAACGGGTTGCAGGAGAAACTTTTACTCTGGTTTCTCAGTCTGTTTCCTAGTGCCGGTTTGAAGTTCCTGCAGTTTTCACTGTAAAACCGAGTTGGAGCTAGTACCTCCCCATATATATGTATGGAGTGGAGTTTGCAACTGAAAAGAAACTTTGTGTTCCCAACAAGCTAGGTGAAGGACGGCTTTCACACACAATTATCTCTCAGAACTGAGCATGTGGAGAGACGTTCGTTCATCTAGCACAAAGGGAACGGGTTGCAGGAGAAACTTTTACTCTGGTTTCTCAGTCTGTTTCCTAGTGCCGGTTTGAAGTTCCTGCAGTTTTCACTGTAAAACCGAGTTGGAGCTAGTACCGCCCCATATATATGTATGGAGTGGAGTTTGCAACTGAAAAGAAACTTTGTGTTCCCAACAGGCTAGGTGAAGGACGGCTTTCACACACAATTATCTCTCAGAACTGAGCATGTGGAGTGTCGTTCGTTCATCTAGCACAAATGGAACGGGTTGCAGGAGAAACTTTTACTCTGGTTTCTCAGTCTGTTTCCTAGTGCCGGTTTGAAGTTCCTGCAGTTTTCACTGTAAAAGCGATTTGGAGCTAGTACCTCCCCATATATATGTAAGGATTGGAGTTTGCAACTGAAAAGAAACTTTGTGTTCCCAACAAGCTAGGTGAAGGACGGCTTTCACACACAATTATCTCTCAGAACTGACCATGTGGAGAGACGTTCGTTCATCTAGCACAAATGGAACGGGTTGCAGGAGAAACTTTTACTCTGGTTTCTCAGTCTGTTTCCTAGTGCCGGTTTGAAGTTCCTGCAGTTTTCACTGTAAAACCGAGTTGGAGCTAGTACCTCCCCATATATATGTAAGGATTGGAGTTTGCAACTGAAAAGAAACGTTGTGTTCCCAACAAGCTAGGTGAAGGACGGCTTTCACACACAATTATCTCTCAGAACTGACCATGTGGAGAGACGTTCGTTCATCTAGCACAAAGGGAACGGGTTGCAGGAGAAACTTTTACTCTGGTTTCTCAGTCTGTTTCCTAGTGCCGGTTTGAAGTTCCTGCAATTTTCACTGTAAATCCGATTTGGAGCTAGTACCTCCCCATATATATGTAAGGAGTGGGGTTTGAAAATGAAAAGAATCTTTGTGTTCCCAACAAGCTAGGTGAAGTACGGCTTTCACACACAATTATCTCTCAGAACTGAGCATGTGGAGAGACATTCGTTCATCTAGCACAAAGGGAACGGGTTGCAGGAGAAACTTTTACTCTGGTTTCTCAGTCTGTTTCCTAGTGCCGGTTTGAAGTTCCTGCAGTTTTCACTGTAAAACCGAGTTGGAGCTAGTACCTCCCCATATATATGTAAGGAGTGGAGTTTGCAACTGAAAAGAAACTTTGTGTTCCCAACAAGCTAGGTGAAGGACGGCTTTCACACACAATTATCTCTCAGAACTGACCATGTGGAGAGACGTTCGTTCATCTAGCACAAAGGGAACGGGTTGCAGGAGAAACTTTTACTCTGGTTTCTCAGTCTGTTTCTTAGTGCCGGTTTGAATTTCCTGCAATTTTCACTGTAAAATCGATTTGGAGCTAGTACCTCCCCATATATATGTAAGGAGTGGAGTTTGCAACTGAAAAGAAACTTTGTGTTCCTAACAAGCAAGGTGAAAGACGGCTTTCACACACACTTATCTCTCAGAACTGAGCATGTGGAGTGTCGTTCGTTCATCTAGCACAAAGGAACGGGTTGCAGGAGAAACTTTTACTCTGGTTTCTCAGTCTGTTTCCTAGTGCCGGTTTGAAGTTCCTGCATTTTTCACTGTAAAACCGAGTTGGAGCTAGTACCTCCCCATATATATGTATGGAGTGGAGATTGCAACTGACAAGAAACTTTGTGTCCCCAACAAGCAAGGTGAAGGACGGCTTTCACACACACTTATCTCTCAGAACTGACCATGTGGAGAGTCGTTCGTTCATCTAGCACAAAGGGAACGGGTTGCAGGGGAAACATTTACTCTGGTTTCTCAGTCTGTTTCCTAGTGCCGGTTTGAAGTTCCTGCAGTTTTCACTGTAAAACCGAGTTGGAGCTAGTACCTCCCCATATATATGTAAGGAGTGGAGTTTGCAACTGAAAAGAAACTTTGTGTTCCCAACAAGCTAGGTGAAGGACGGCTTTCACACACAATTATCTCTCAGAACTGACCATGTGGAGAGACGTTTGTTCATCTAGCACAAAGGGAACGGGTTGCAGGAGAAACTTTTACTCTGGTTTCTCAGTCTGTTTCCTAGTGCCGGTTTGAAGTTCCTGCAGTTTTCACTGTAAAACTGAGTTGGAGCTAGTCCCTCCCCATATATATGTATGGAGTGGAGTTTGCAACTGAAAAGAGACTTTGTGTTCCCAACAAGCTAGGTGAAGGACGGCTTTCACACACACTTATCTCTCAGAACTGAGCATGTGGAGAGACGTTCGTTCATCTAGCACAAAAGGAACGGGTTGCAGGAGAAATTTTTACTCTGGTTTCTCAGTCTGTTTCCTAGTGCCGGTTTGAAGTTCCTGCAGTTTTCACTGTAAAACCGAGGTGGAGCTAGTACCTCCGCATATATATGTATGGAGTGGAGTTTGCAACTGAAAAGAAACTTTGTGTTCCTAACAAGCAAGGTGAAGGACGGCTTTCACACACAATTATCTCTCAGAACTGACCATGTGGAGAGACGTTCGTTCATCTAGCACAAAGGGAACGGGTTGCAGGAGAAACTTTTACTCTGGTTTCTCAGTCTGTTTCCTAGTGCCGGTTTGAAGTTCCTGCATTTTTCACTGTAAAACCGAGTTGGAGCTAGTACCTCCCCATATATATGTATGGAGTGGAGTTTGCAACTGACAAGAAACTTTGTGTCCCCAACAAGCTAGGTGAAGGACGGCTTTCACACACACTTATCTCTCAGAACTGACCATGTGGACAGTCGTTCGTTCATCTAGCACAAAGGGAACGGGTTGCAGGAGAAACTTTTACTCTGGTTTCTCAGTCTGTTTCCTAGTGCCGGTTTGAAGTTCCTGCAGTTTTCACTGTAAAACCGAGTTGGAGCTAGTACCTCCCCATATATATATAAGGAGTGGAGTTTGCAACTGAAAAGAAACTTTGTGTTCCCAACAAGCTAGGTGAAGGACGGCTTTCACACACAATTATCTCTCAGAACTGACCATGTGGAGAGACGTTTGTTCATCTAGCACAAAGGGAACGGGTTGCAGGAGAAACTTTTACTCTGGTTTCTCAGTCTGTTTCCTAGTGCCGGTTTGAAGTTCCTGCAGTTTTCACTGTAAAACCGAGTTGGAGCTAGTACCTCCGCATATATATGTAAGGAGTGGAGTTTACAACTGAAAAGAAACTTTGTGTTCCCAACAAGCTAGGTGAAGGACTTCTTTCACACACACTTATCTCTCAGAACTGACCATGTGGAGAGACATTCGTTCATCTAGCACAAAGGGAACGGGTTGCAGGAGAAACTTTTACTCTGGTTTCTCAGTCTGTTTCCTAGTGCCGGTTTGAAGTTCCTGCAGTTTTCACTGTAAAACCGAGTTGGAGCTAGTACCTCCCCATATATATGTATGGAGTGGAGTTTGCAACTGACAAGAAACTTTGTGTTCCCAACAAGCTAGGTGAAGGAAGGCTTTCACACACACTTATCTCTCAGACCTGAGCATGTGGAGAGACGTTCGTTCATCTAGCACAAATGGAATGGGTTGCAAGAGAAACTTTTACTCTGGATTCTCAGTCTGTTTCCTAGTGCCGGTTTGAAGTTCCTGCATTTTTCACTGTAAAACCGAGTTGGAGCTAGTACCTCCCCATATATATGTATGGAGTGGAGTTTGCAACTGACAAGAAACTTTGTGTTCCCAACAAGCTAGGTGAAGGACGGCTTTCACACACAATTATCTCTCAGAACTGACCATGTGGAGAGACGTTCGTTCATCTAGAACAAATGGAACGGGTTGCAGGCGAAACTTTTACTCTGGTTTCTCAGTCTGTTTCCTAGTGCCGGTTTGAAGTTCCTGCAGTTTTCACTGTAAAACCGAGTTGGGGCTAGTACCTCCCCATATATATGTAAGGATTGGAGTTTGCAACTGAAAAGAAACTTTGTGTTCCCAACAAGGTAGGTGAAGGACGGCTTTCACACACAATTATCTCTCAGAACTGACCATGTGGAGAGACGTTCGTTCATCTAGCACAAAGTGAACGGGTTGCAGGAGAAACTTTTACTCTGGTTTCTCAGTCTGTTTCCTAGTGCCGGTTTGAAGTTCCTGCAGTTTTCACTGTAAATCCGAGTTGGAGCTAGTACCTCCCCATATATATGTAAGGAATGGAGTTTGCAACTGAAAAGAATCTTTGTGTTCCCAACAAGCTAGGTGAAGGACGGCTTTCACACACAATTATCTCTCAGAACTGAGCATGTGGAGAGACATTCGTTCATCTAGCAAAAAGGGAACGGGTTGCAGGAGAAACTTTTTCTCTGGTTTCTCAGTCTGTTTCCTAGTGCCGGTTTGAAGTTCCTGCAGTTTTCACTGTAAAACCGAGTTGGAGCTAGTCCCTCCCCATATATATGTAAGGAGTGGAGTTTGCAACTGAAAAGAAACTTTGTGTTCCCAACAAGCTAGGTGAAGGACGGCTTTCACACACAATTATCTCTCAGAACTGACCATGTGGAGAGACGTTCGTTCATCTAGCACAAAGGGAACGGGTTGCAGGAGAAACTTTTACTCTGGTTTCTCATTCTGTTTCCTAGTGCCGGTTTGAAGTTCCTGCAGTTTTCACTGTAAAACCGAGTTGGAGCTAGTACCTCCCCATATATATGTAAGGAGTGGAGTTTGCAACTGAAAAGAAACTTTGTGTTCCCAACAAGCTAGGTGAAGGACGGCTTTCACACACAATTATCTCTCAGAACTGACCATGTGGAGAGACGTTCGTTCATCTAGCACAAAGGGAACGGGTTGCTCGAGAAACTTTTACTCTGGTTTCTCAGTCTGTTTCCTAGTGCCGGTTTGAAGTTCCTGCAGTTTTCACTGTAAAACCGAGTTGGAGCTAGTCCCTCCCCATATATATGTATGGACTGGAGTTTGCAACTGAAAAGAAACTTTGTGTTCCCAACAAGCTAGGTGAAGGACGGCTTTCACACACACTTATCTCTCAGAATTGAGCATGTGGAGAGACGTTTGTTCATCTAGCACAAAGGAACGGGTTGCAGGAGAAACTTTTACTCTGGTTTCTCAGTCTGTTTCCTAGTGCCGGTTTGAAGTTCCTGCATTTTTCAGTGTAAAACCGAGTTGGAGCTAGTACCTCCCCATATATATGTAAGGAGTGGAGTTTGCAACTGACAAGAAACTTTGTGTTCCCAAAAAGCTAGGTGAAGTCCGGCTTTCACACACACTTATCTCTCAGAACTGACCATGTGGAGAGACTTTCGTTCATCTAGCACAAAGGGAACGGGTTGCAGGAGAAACTTTTACTCTGGTTTCTCAGTCTGTTTCCTAGTGCCGGTTAGAAGTTCCTGCAGTTTTCTCTGTAAAACCGAGTTGGAGCTAGTCCCTCCCCATATATATGTAAGGAGTGGAGTTTGCAACTGAAAATTAACTTTGTGTTCCCAACAAGCTAGGTGAAGGACGGCTTTCACACACAATTATCTCTCAGAACTGACCATGTGGAGAGACGTTCGTTCATCTAGCACAAAGGGAACGGGTTGCAGGAGAAACTTTTACTCTGGTTTCTCAGTCTGTTTCCTAGTGCCGGTTTGAAGTTCCTGCAGTTTTCACTGTAAAACCGAGTTGGAGCTAGTACCTCCCCATATATATGTAAGGAGTGGAGTTTGCAACTGAAAAGAAACTTTGTGTTCCCAACAAGCTAGGTGAAGGACGGCTTTCACACACAATTATCTCTCAGAACTGACCATGTGGAGAGACGTTCATTCATCTAGCACAAAGGGAACGGGTTGCAGGAGAAACTTTTACTCTGGTTTCTCAGTCTGTTTCCTAGTGCCGGTTTGAAGTTCCTGCAGTTTTCACTGTAAAACCGAGTTGGAGCTAGTACCTCCCTATATATATGTATGGAGTGGAGTTTGCTACTGAAAAGAAACTTTGTGTCCCCAACAAGCTAGGTGAAGGACGGCTTTCACACACACTTAGCTCTCAGAACTGACCATGTGGAGAGTCGTTCGTTCATCTAGCACAAAGGGAACGGTTTGCAGGAGAAACTTTTATTCTGGTTTCTCAGTCTGTTTCCTAGTGCCGGTTTGAAGTTCCTGCAGTTTTCACTGTAAAACCGAGTTGGAGCTAGTCCCTCCCCATATATATGTATGGAGTGGAGTTTGCAACTGACAAGAAACATTGTTTTCCCAACAAGCTAGGTGAAAGACGGCTTTCACACACACTTATCTCTCAGAACTGAGCATGTGGAGAGACGTTCGTTCATCTAGCACAAAGGGAACGGATTGCAGGAGAAACTTTTACTCTGGTTTCTCAGTCTGTTTCCTAGTGCCGGTTTGAAGTTCCTGCAGTTTTCACTGTAAAACCGAGTTGGAGCTAGTACCTCCCCATATATATGTAAGGAGTGGAGTTTGCAACTGAAAAGAAACTTTGTGTTCCCAACAAGCTAGGTGAAGGACGGCTTTCACACACAATTATCTCTCAGAACTGACCATGTGGAGAGACGTTTGTTCATCTAGCACAAAGGGAACGGTTTGCATGGGAAACTTTTACTCTGGTTTCTCAGTCTGTTTCCTAGTGCCGGTTTGAAGTTCCTGCAGTTTTCACTGTAAAACCGAGTTGGAGCTATTACCTCCCCATATATATATAAGGAGTGGAGTTTGCAACTGAAAAGAAACTTTGTGTTCCCAACAAGCTAGGTGAAGGACGGCTTTCACACACACTTATCTCTCAGAACTGAGCATGTGGAGAGACGTTCGTTCATCTAGCACAAAGGGAACGGGTTGCAGGAGAAACTTTTACTCTGGTTTCTCAGTCTGTTTCCTAGTGCCGTTTTGAAGTTCCTGCAGTTTTCACTGTAAAACCGAGTTGGAGCTAGTACCTCCCCATATATATGTATGGAGTGGAGTTTGCAACTGACAAGAAACTTTGTGTTCCCAACAAGCTAGGTGAAGGACGGCTTTCACACACACTTATCTCTCAGAACTGAGCATGTGGAGAGACGTTCGTTCATCTAGCACAAAGGGAACGGGTTGCAGGGGAAACTTTTACTCTGGTTTCTCAGTCTGTTTCCTAGTGCCGGTTTGAAGTTCCTGCAGTTTTCACTGTAAAACCGAGTTGGAGCTAGTACCTCCCCATATATATGTAAGGATTGGAGTTTGCAACTGAAAAGAAACTATGTGTTCCCAACAAGCTAGGTGAAGGACGGCTTTCACACACAATTATCTCTCAGAACTGACCATGTGGAGAGACGTTCGTTCATCTAGCACAAAGGGAACGGGTTGCAGGAGAAACTTTTACTCTGGTTTCTCAGTCTTTCCTAGTGCCGGTTTGAAGTTCCTGCAGTTTTCACTGTAAATCCGACTTGGAGCTAGAACCTCCCCATATATATGTAAGGAGTGGAGTTTGCAACTGAAAAGAATCTTTGTGTTCCCAACAAGCTAGGTGAAGAACGGCTTTCACACACAATTATCTCTCATGACTGAGCATGTGGAGAGACATTCGTTCATCTAGCACAAAGGGAACGGGTTGCAGGAGAAACTTTTACTCTGGTTTCTCAGTCTGTTTCCTAGTGCCGGTTTGAAGTTCCTGCAGTTTTCACTGTAAAACCGAGTTTGAGCTAGTACCTCCCCATATATATGTAAGGATTGGAGTTTGCAACTGAAAAGAAACTTTGTGTTCCCAACAAGCTAGGTGAAGGATTGCTCTCACACACAATTATCTCTCAGAACTGACCATGTGGAGAGACGTTCGTTCATTTAGCACAAAGGGAACGGGTTGCAGGAGAAACTTTTACTCTGGTTTCTCAGTCAGTTTCCTAGTGCCGGTTTGAAGATCCTGCAGTTTTCACTGTAAAACCGAGTTGGAGCTAGTCCCTCCCCATATATATGTATGGAGTGGAGTTTGCAACTGACAAGAAACTTTGTTTTCCCAACAAGCTAGGTGAAAGACGGCTTTCACACACACTTATCTCTCAGAACTGAGCATGTGGAGAGACGTTCGTTCATCTAGCACAAAGGGAACGGGTTGCAGGAGAAACTTTTACTCTGGTTTCTCAGTCTGTTTCCTAGTGCCGGTTTGAAGTTCCTGCAGTTTTCACTGTAAAACCGAGTTGGAGCTAGTACCTCCCCATATATATGTAAGGAGTGGAGTTTGCAACTGAAAAGAAACTTTGTGTTCCCAACAAGCTAGGTGAAGGACGGCTTTCACACACAATTATCTCTCAGAACTGACCATGTGGAGAGACGTTTGTTCATCTAGCACAAAGGGAACGGTTTGCATGGGAAACTTTTACTCTGGTTTCTCAGTCTGTTTCCTAGTGCCGGTTTGAAGTTCCTGCAGTTTTCACTGTAAAACCGAGTTGGAGCTAGTACCTCCCCATATATATATAAGGAGTGGAGTTTGCAACTGAAAAGAAACTTTGTGTTCCCAACAAGCTAGGTGAAGGGCGGCTTTCACACACACTTATCTCTCAGAACTGAGCATGTGGAGAGTCGTTCGTTCATCTAGCACAAAGGGAACGGGTTGCAGGAGAAACTTTTACTCTGGTTTCTCAGTCTGTTTCCTAGTGCCGTTTTGAAGTTCCTGCAGTTTTCACTGTAAAACCGAGTTGGAGCTAGTACCTCCCCATATATATGTATGGAGTGGAGTTTGCAACTGACAAGAAAATTTGTGTTCCCAACAAGCTAGGTGAAGGACGGCTTTCACACACACTTATCTCTCAGAACTGAGCATGTGGAGAGACGTTCGTTCATCTAGCACAAAGGGAACGGGTTGCAGGAGAAACTTTTACTCTGGTTTCTCAGTCTGTTTCCTAGTGCCGGTTTGAAGTTCCTGCAGTTTTCACTGTAAAACCGAGTTGGAGCTAGTACCTCCCCATATATATGTAAGGATTGGAGTTTGCAACTGAAAAGAAACTATGTGTTCCCAACAAGCTAAGTGAAGGACGGCTTTCACACACAATTATCTCTCAGAACTGACCATGTGGAGAGACGTTCGTTCATCTAGCACAAAGGGAACGGGTTGCAGGAGAAACTTTTACTCTGGTTTCTCAGTCTGTTTCCTAGTGCCGGTTTGAAGTTCCTGCAGTTTTCACTGTAAATCCGACTTGGAGCTAGTACCTCCCCATATATATGTAAGGAGTGGAGTTTGCAACTGAAAAGAATCTTTGTGTTCCCAACAAGCTAGGTGAAGGACGGCTTTCACACACAATTATCTCTCATGACTGAGCATGTGGAGAGACATTCGTTCATCTAGCACAAAGGGAACGGGTCGCAAGAGAAACTTTTACTCTGGTTTCTCAGTCTGTTTCCTAGTGTCGGTTTGAAGTTCCTGCAGTTTTCACTGTAAAACCGAGTTTGAGCTAGTACCTCATCATATATATGTAAGGAGTGGAGTTTGCAAATGAAAAGAATCTTTGTGTTCCCAACAAGCTAGGTGAAGGACGGCTCTCACACACAATTATCTCTCAGAACTGACCATGTGGAGAGACGTTCGTTCATCTAGCACAAAGGGAACGGGTTGCAGGAGAAACTTTTACTCTGGTTTCTCAGTCTGTTTCCTAGTGCCGGTTTGAAGTTCCTGCAGTTTTCACTGTAAAACAGAGTTGGAGCTAGTCCCTCCCCATATATATGTATGGAGTGGAGTTTGCAACTGAAAAGAAACTTTGTGTTCCTAACAAGCAAGGTGAAGGACGGCTTTCACACACACTTATCTCTCAGAACTGAGCATGTGGAGTGTCGTTCGTTCATCTAGCAAAAAGGGAACGGGTTGCAGGAGAAACTTTTACTCTGGTTTCTCAGTCTGTTTCCTAGTGCCGGTTTGAAATTCCTGCAGTTTTCACTGTAAAACCGAGTTGGAGCTAGTCCCTCCCCATATATATGTATGGAGTGGAGTTTGCAAATGACAAGAAACTTTGTGTTCCCAACAAGCTAGGTGAAGGACGGCTTTCACACACACTTATCTCTCATAACTGAGCATGTGGAGAGACGTTCGTTCATCTAGCACAAAGGGAACGGGTTGCAGGAGAAACTTTTACTCTGGTTTCTCAGTCTGTTTCCTAGTGCCGGTTTGAAGTTCCTGCAGTTTTCACTTTAAAACCGAGTTGGAGCAAGTACCTCCCCATATATATGTAAGGAGTGGAGTTTGCAACTGAAAAGAAACTTTGTGTTCCCAACAAGCTAGGTGAAGGACGGCTTTCACACACAATTATCTCTCAGAACTGACCATGTGGAGAGACGTTCGTTCATCTATCACAAAGGGAACGGGTTGCAGGAGAAACTTTTACTCTGGTTTTTCAGTCTGTTTCCTAGTGCCGGTTTGAAGTTCCCGCAGTTTCCACTGTAAATCCGAGTTGGAGCTAGTACCTCCCCATATATATGTATGGAGTGGAGTTTGCAACTGAAAAGAATCTTTGTGTTCCCAACAAGCTAGGTGAAGGACGGCTTTCACACACAATTATCTCTCAGAACTGAGCATGTGGAGAGACATTCGTTCATCTAGCACAAAGGGAACGGGTTGCAGGAGAAACTTTTACTCTGGTTTCTCAGTCTGTTTCCTAGTGCCGGTTTGAAGTTCCTGCAGTTTTCACTGTAAAACCGAGTTTGAGCTAGTACCTCCCCATATATATGTAAGGAGTGGAGTTTGCAACTGAAAAGAAACTTTGTATTCCCAACAAGCTAGGTGAAGGACGGCTTTCACACACAATTATCTCTCAGAACTTACCATGTGGAGAGACGTTTGTTCATCTAGCACAAAGGGAACGGGTTGCAGGAGAAACTTTTACTCTGGTTTCTCAGTCTGTTTCCTAGTGCCGGTTTGAAGATCCTGCAGTTTTCACTGTAAAATCGAGTTGGAGCTAGTACCTCCCCATATATATGTAAGGAGTGGAGTTTGCAACTGAAAAGAAACTTTGTGTTCCCAACAAGCTAGGTGAAGGACGGCTTTCACACACAATTATCTCTCAGAACTGACCATGTGGAGAGACGTTCGTTCATCTAGCACAAAGGGAACGGGTTGCAGGAGAAACTTTTACTCTGGTTTTTCAGTCTGTTTCCTAGTGCCGGTTTGAAGTTCCTGCAGTTTTCACTGTAAAACCGAGTTGGAGCTACTACCTCCCCATATATATATATGGAGTGGAGTTTGCAACTGAAAAGAAACTTTGTGTTCCCAACAAGCTAGGTGAAGGACGGCTTTCACACACACTTATCTCTCAGAACTGAGCATGTGGAGTGACGTTCGTTCATCTAGCACAAAGGAACGGGTTGCAGGAGAAACTTTTACTCTGGTTTCTCAGTCTGTTTCCTAGTGCCGGTTTGAAGTTCCTGCAGTTTTCACTGTAAAACCGAGTTGGAGCTAGTACCTCCCCATATATATGTATGGAGTGGAGTTTGCAACTGACAAGAAACTTTGTGTTCCCAACAAGCTAGGTGAAGGACGGCTTTCACACACACTTATCTCTCAGAACTGACCATGTGGAGAGACGTTCGTTCATCTAGCACAAAGGGAACGGGTTGCAGGAGAAACTTTTACTCTGGTTTCTCAGTCTGTTTCCTAGTGCCGGTTTGAAGTTCCTGCAGTTTTCACTGTAAAACCGAGTTGGAGCTAGTACCTCCCCATATATATGTAAGAAGTGGAGTTTGCAACTGAAAAGAAACTTTGTGTTCCCAACAAGCTAGGTGAAGGACTTTTTTCACACACACTTATCTCTCAGAACTGACCATGTGGAGAGACGTTCATTCATCTAGCACAAAGGGAACGGGTTGCAGGAGAAACTTCTACTCTGGTTTCTCAGTCTGTTTCCTAGTGCCGGTTTGAAGTTCCTGCAGTTTTCACTGTAAAACCGAGTTGGAGCTAGTCCCTCCCCATATATATGTATGGAGTGGAGTTTGCAACTGACAAGAAACTTTGTGTTCCCAACAAGCTAGGTGAAGGACGGCTTTCACACACACTTATCTCTCAGAACTGAGCATGTGGAGAGACGTTCGTTCATCTAGCACAAAGGGAACGGTTTGCAGGAGAAACTTTTACTCTGGTTTCTCTGTCTGTTTCCTAGTGCCGGTTTGAAGTTCCTGCAGTTTTCACTGTAAAACCGAGTTGGAGCTCGTACCTCCCCATATATATGTAAGGAGTGGAGTTTGCAACTGAAAAGAATCTTTGTGTTCCCAACAAGCTAGGTAAAGGACGGCTTTCACACACAATTATCTCTCAGAACTGACCATGTGGAGAGACGTTCATTCATCTAGCACAAAGGGAACGGGTTGCAGGAGAAACTTTTACTCTGGTTTCTCAGTCTGTTTCCTAGTGCCGGTTTGAAGTTCCTGCAGTTTTCACTGTAAAACCGAGTTGGAGCTAGTACCTCCCCATATATATGTAAGGAGTGGAGTTTGCAACTGAAAAGAAACTTAGTGTTCCCAACAAGCTAGGTGAAGGACGGCTTTCACACACAATTATCTCTCAGAACTGACCATGTGGAGAGACGTTCGTTCATCTAGCACAAAGGGAACGGGTTACAGGAGAAACTTTTACTCTGGTTTCTCTGTCTGTTTCCTAGTGCCGGTTTGAAGTTCCTGCAGTTTTCACTGTAAAACCGAGTTGGAGCTAGTTCATCCCCTTATATATATATGGAGTGGATTTTGCAACTGAAAAGAAACTTTTTGTTCCCAACAAGCTATGTGAAGGACGGCTTTCACACACAATTATCTCTCAGAACTGACCATGTGGAGAGACGTTCGTTCATCTAGCACAAAGGGAACGGGTTGCAGGAGAAACTTTTACTCTGGTTTCTCAGTCTGTTTCCTAGTGCCGGTTTGAAGTTCCTGCAGTTTTCACTGTAAAACCGAGTTGGAGCTAGTACCTCCCCATATATATGTATGGAGTGGAGTTTGCAACTGAAAAGAAACTTTGTGTTCCCAACAAGCTAGGTGAAGGACGGCTTTCACACACACTTATCTCTCAGAACTGAGCATGTGGAGAGTCGTTCGTTCATCTAGCACAAGGGGAACGGGTTGCAGGAGAAACTTTTACTCTGGTTTCTCAGTCTGTTTCCTAGTGCCGGTTTGAAGTTCCTGCAGTTTTCACTGTAAAACCGAGTTGGAGCTAGTACCTCCCCATATATATGTAAGGAGTGGAGTTTGCAACTGAAAAGAAACTTTGTGTTCCCCACAAGCTAGGTTAAGGACGGCTTTCACACACAATTATCTCTCAGAATTGACCATGTGGAGAGACGTTCGTTCATCTAGCACAAAGGGAACGGGTTGCAGGAGAAAGTTTTACTCTGGTTTCTCAGTCTGTTTCCTAGTGCCGGTTTGATGTTCCTGCAGTTTTCACTGTAAAACAGAGTTGGAGCTAGTACCTCCCCATATATATATATGGAGTGGTGTTTGCAACTGAAAAGAAACTTTGTGTTCCCAACAAGCTAGGTGAAGGACGGCTTTCACACACACTTATCTCTCAGAACTGACCATGTGGAGAGACGTTCGTTCATCTAGCACAAAGGGAACGGGTTGCAGGAGAAACTTTTACTCTGGTTTCTCAGTCTGTTTCCTTGTGCCGGTTTGAAGTTCCTGCAGTTTTCACTGTAAAACCGAGTTGGAGCTAGTACCTCCCCATATATATGTATGGAGTGGAGTTTGCAACTGAAAAGAATCTTTGTGTCCCAACAAGCTAGGTGAAGGACGGCTTTCACACACAATTATCTCTCAGAACTGACCATGTGGAGAGACGTTCGTTCATCTAGCACAAAGGGAATGGGTTGCAGGAGAATCCTTTACTCTGTTTTCTCAGTCTGTTTCCTAGTGCCGGTTTGAAGTTCCTGCAGTTTTCACTGTAAAACCGAGTTGGAGCTAGTACCTCCCCATATATATGTAAGGAGTGGAGTTTGCAACTGAAAAGAAACTTTGTGTTCCCAACAAGCTAGGTGAAGGACGGCTTTCACACACAATTATCTCTCAGAACTGACCATGTGGAGAGAAGTTCGTTCATCTAGCCCAAAGGGAACGGGTTGCAGGAGAAACTTTTACTCTGGTTTCTCAGTCTGTTTCCTAGTGCCGGTTTGAAGTTCCTGCAGTTTTCACTGTAAAACCGAGTTGGAGCTTGTACCACCCCATATATATGTAAGGAGTGGAGTTTGCAACTGAAAAGAATCTTTGTGTTCCCAACAAGCTAGGTGAAGGACGGCATTCACACACAATTATCTCTCAGAACTGACCATGTGGAGAGACATTCGTTCATCTAGCACAAAGGGAACGGGTTGCAGGAGAAACTTTTACTCTGGTTTCTCAGTCTGTTTCCTAGTGCCAGTTTGATGTTCCTGCAGTTTTCACTGTAAAACCGAGTTTGAGCTAGTACCTCCCCATATATATGTAAGGAGTGGAGTTTGCAACTGAAAAGAAACTTTGTGTTCCCAACAAGCTAGGTGAAGGACGGCTTTCACACACAATTATCTCTCAGAACTGACCACGTGGAGAGACGTTCGTTCATCTAGCACAAAGGGAACGGTTTGCAGGAGAAACTTTTACTCTGGTTTCTCAGTCTGTTTCCTAGTGCCGGTTTGAAGTTCCTGCAGTTTTCACTGTAAAACCGAGTTTTAGCTAGTCCCTCCCCATATATATGTAAGGAGTGGAGTTTGCAACTGACAAGAAACTTTGTGTTCCCAACAAGCTAGGTGAAGGACGGCTTTCACACACAATTATCTCTCAGAACTGACCATGTGGAGAGACGTTCGTTCATCTAGCACAAAGGGAACAGGTTGCAGGAGAAACTTTTACTCTGGTTTCTCAGTCTGTTTCCTAGTGCCGGTTTGAAGTTCCTGCAGTTTTCACTGTAAAACCGATTTGGAGCTAGTCCCTCCCCATATATATGTATGGAGTGGAGTTTGCAACTGACAAGAAACTTTGTGTTCCCAACAAGCTAGGTGAAGGACGGCTTTCAAACACACTTATCTCTCAGAACTGAGCATGTGGAGAGACGTTCGTTCATCTAGCACAAATGGAACGGGTTGAAGGAGAAACTTTTACTCTGGTTTCTCAGTCTGTTTCCTAGTGCCGGTTTGAAGTTCCTGCAGTTTTCACTGTAAAACCGAGTTGGAGCTGGTACCTCCCCATATATATGTAAGGAGTGGAGTTTGCAACTGAAAAGAAACTTTGTGTTCCTAACAAGCAAGGTGAAGGACGGTTTCATACACACTTATCTCTCAGAACTGAGCATGTGGAGTGTCGTTCGTTCATCTAGCACAAAGGGAACGGGTTGCAGAGGAAACTTTTTCTCTGGTTTCTCAGTCTGTTTCCTAGTGCCGGTTTCAAGTTCCTGCAGTTTTCACTGTAAAACCGAGTTGGAGCTAGTCCCTCCCCATATAAATGTATGGATTGGAGTTTGCAACTGACAAGAAACTTTGTGTTCCCAACAAGCTAGGTGAAGGACGGCTTTCACACACACTTATCTCTCAGAACTGAGCATGTGGAGAGACGTTCGTTCATCTAGCACAAAGGGAACGGGTTGCAGGAGAAACTTTTACTCTGGTTTCTCAGTCTTTTTCCTAGTGCCGGTTTGAAGTTCCTGCAGTTTTCACTGTAAAACCGAGTTGGAGCTAGTACCTCCCCATATATATGTAAGGAGTGGAGTTTGCAACTGAAAAGAAACTTTGTGTTCCCAACAAGCTAGGTGAAGGACGGCTATCACACACAATTATCTCTCAGAACTGACCTTGTGGAGAGACGTTTGTTCATCTAGCACAAAGGGAACGGATTGCAGGAGAAACATTTACTCTGGTTTCTCAGTCTGTTTCCTAGTGCCGGTTTGAAGTTCCTGCAGTTTTCACTGTAAAACCGAGTTGGAGCTAGTACCTCCCCATATATATGTAAGGAGTGGAGTTTGCAAATGAAAAGAAACTTTGTGTTCCCAACAAGCTAGGTGAAGGACGGCTTTCACACACAATTATCTCTCAGAACTGACCATGTGGAGAGACGTTCGTTCATCTAGCACAAAGGGAACGGGTTGCAGGAGAAACTTTTACTCTGGTTTCTCAGTCTGTTTCCTAGTGCCGGTTTGAAGTTCCTGCAGTTTTCACTGTAAAACCGAGTTGGACCTAGTACCTCCCCATATATATGTATGGAGTGGAGTTTGCTACTGAAAAGAAAGTTTGTGTCCCCAACAAGCTAGGTGAAGGACGGCTTTCACACACACTTATCTCTCAGAACTGACCATGTGGAGAGTCGTTCGTTCATCTAGCACAAAGGGAACGGGTTGCAGGAGAAACTTTTACTCTGGCTTCTCAGTCTGTTTCCTAGTGCCGGTTTGAAGTTCCTGCAGTTTTCAATGTAAAACCGAGTTGGAGCTTGTACTTCCCCATATATATGTATGGAGTGGAGTTAGCAACTGAGAAGAAACTTTGTGTTCCCAACAAGCTATGTGAAGGACGGCTTTCACACACACTTATCTCTCAGAACTGAGCATGTGGAGAGACGTTCGTTCATCTAGCACAAAGGGAACGGGTTGCAGGAGAAACTTTTACTCTGGTTTCTCAGTCTGTTTCCTAGTGCCGGTTTGAAGTTCCTGCAGTTTTCACAGTAAAACCGAGTTGGAGCTAGTACCTCCCCATATATATGTAAGGAGTGGAGTTTGCAACTGAAAAGAAACATTGTGTTCCCAACAAGCTAGGTGAATTACGGCTTTCACACACAATTATCTCTCAGAACTGACCATGTGGAGAGACGTTCGTTCATCTAGCACAAAGGGAACGGGTTGCAGGAGAAACTTTTACTCTGGTTTCTCAGTCTGTTTCCTAGTGCCGGTTTGAAGTTCCTGCAGTTTTCACTGTAAAACAGAGTTGGAGCTAGTACCTCCCCATATATATGTAAGGAGTGGAGTTTGCAACTGAAAAGAAACTTTGTGTTCCTAACAAGCAAGGTGAAGGACGGTTTCACACACACTTATCTCTCAGAACTGAGCATGTGGAGTGTCGTTCGTTCATCTAGCACAAAGGGAACGTGTTGCAGAGGAAACTTTTTCTCTGGTTTCTCAGTCTGTTTCCTAGTGCCGGTTTGAAGTTCCTGCAGTTTTCACTGTAAAACCGAGTTGGAGCTAGTCCCTCCCCATATAAATGTATGGATTGGAGTTTGCAACTGACAAGAAACTTTGTGTTCCCAACAAGCTAGGTGAAGGACGGCTTTCACACACACTTATCTCTCAGAACTGAGCATGTGGAGAGACGTTCGTTCATCTAGCACAAAGGGAACGGGTTGCAGGAGAAACTTTTACTCTGGTTTCTCAGTCTTTTTCCTAGTGCCGGTTTGAAGTTCCTGCAGTTTTCACTGTAAAACCGAGTTGGAGCTAGTACCTCCACATATATATGTAAGGAGTGGAGTTTGCAACTGAAAAGAAACTTTGTGTTCCCAACAAGCTAGGTGAAGGACGGCTTTCACACACAATTATCTCTCAGAACTGACCATGTGGAGAGACGTTCGTTCATCTAGCACAAAGGGAACGGATTGCAGGAGAAACATTTACTCTGGTTTCTCAGTCTGTTTCCTAGTGCCGGTTTGAAGTTCCTGCAGTTTTCACTGTAAAACCGAGTTGGAGCTAGTACCTACCCATATATATGTAAGGAGTGGAGTTTGCAAATGAAAAGAAACTTTGTGTTCCCAACAAGCTAGGTGAAGGACGGCTTTCACACACAATTATCTCTCAGAACTGACCATGTGGAGAGACGTTCGTTCATCTAGCACAAAGGGAACGGGTTGCAGGAGAAACTTTTACTCTGGTTTCTCAGTCTGTTTCCTAGTGCCGGTTTGAAGTTCCTGCAGTTTTCACTGTAAAACCGAGTTGGACCTAGTACCTCCCCATATATATGTATGGAGTGGAGTTTGCTACTGAAAAGAAACTTTGTGTCCCCAACAAGCTAGGTGAAGGACGGCTTTCACACACACTTATCTCTCAGAACTGACCATGTGGAGAGTCGTTCGTTCATCTAGCACAAAGGGAACAGGTTGCAGGAGAAACTTTTACTCTGGCTTCTCAGTCTGTTTCCTAGTGCCGGTTTGAAGTTCCTGCAGTTTTCAATGTAAAACCGAGTTGGAGCTTGTACCTCCCCATATATATGTATGGAGTGGAGTTAGCAACTGAGAAGAAACTTTGTGTTCCCAACAAGCTATGTGAAGGACGGCTTTCACACACACTTATCTCTCAGAACTGAGCATGTGGAGAGACGTTCGTTCATCTAGCACAAAGGGAACGGGTTGCAGGAGAAACTTTTACTCTGGTTTCTCAGTCTGTTTCCTAGTGCCGGTTTGAAGTTCCTGCAGTTTTCACAGTAAAACCGAGTTGGAGCTAGTACCTCCCCATATATATGTAAGGAGTGGAGTTTGCAACTGAAAAGAAACATTGTGTTCCCAACAAGCTAGGTGAATTACGGCTTTCACACACAATTATCTCTCAGAACTGACCATGTGGAGAGACGTTCGTTCATCTAGCACAAAGGGAACGGGTTGCAGGAGAAACTTTTACTCTGGTTTCTCAGTCTGTTTCCTAGTGCCGGTTTGAAGTTCCTGCAGTTTTCACTGTAAAACCGAGTTGGAGCTAGTACCTCCCAATATATATGTAAGGAGTGGAGTTTGCAACTGAAAAGAAACTTTGTGTTCCTAACAAGCAAGGTGAAGGACGGTTTCACACACACTTATCTCTCAGAACTGAGCATGTGGAGTGTCGTTCGTTCATCTAGCACAAAGGGAACGTGTTGCAGAGGAAACTTTTTCTCTGGTTTCTCAGTCTGTTTCCTAGTGCCGGTTTGAAGTTCCTGCAGTTTTCACTGTAAAACCGAGTTGGAGCTAGTCCCTCCCCATATAAATGTATGGATTGGAGTTTGCAACTGACAAGAAACTTTGTGTTCCCAACAAGCTAGGTGAAGGACGGCTTTCACACACACTTATCTCTCAGAACTGAGCATGTGGAGAGACGTTCGTTCATCTAGCACAAAGGGAACGGGTTGCAGGAGAAACTTTTACTCTGGTTTCTCAGTCTTTTTCCTAGTGCCGGTTTGAAGTTCCTGCAGTTTTCACTGTAAAACCGAGTTGGAGCTAGTACCTCCACATATATATGTAAGGAGTGGAGTTTGCAACTGAAAAGAAACTTTGTGTTCCCAACAAGCTAGGTGAAGGACGGCTTTCACACACAATTATCTCTCAGAACTGACCATGTGGAGAGACGTTCGTTCATCTAGCACAAAGGGAACGGATTGCAGGAGAAACATTTACTCTGGTTTCTCAGTCTGTTTCCTAGTGCCGGTTTGAAGTTCCTGCAGTTTTCACTGTAAAACCGAGTTGGAGCTAGTACCTACCCATATATATGTAAGGAGTGGAGTTTGCAAATGAAAAGAAACTTTGTGTTCCCAACAAGCTAGGTGAAGGACGGCTTTCACACACAATTATCTCTCAGAACTGACCATGTGGAGAGACGTTCGTTCATCTAGCACAAAGGGAACGGGTTGCAGGAGAAACTTTTACTCTGGTTTCTCAGTCTGTTTCCTAGTGCCGGTTTGAAGTTCCTGCAGTTTTCACTGTAAAACCGAGTTGGACCTAGTACCTCCCCATATATATGTATGGAGTGGAGTTTGCTACTGAAAAGAAACTTTGTGTCCCCAACAAGCTAGGTGAAGGACGGCTTTCACACACACTTATCTCTCAGAACTGACCATGTGGAGAGTCGTTCGTTCATCTAGCACAAAGGGAACGGGTTGCAGGAGAAACTTTTACTCTGGCTTCTCAGTCTGTTTCCTAGTGCCGGTTTGAAGTTCCTGCAGTTTTCAATGTAAAACCGAGTTGGAGCTTGTACCTCCCCATATATATGTATGGAGTGGAGTTAGCAACTGAGAAGAAACTTTGTGATCCCAACAAGCTAGGTGAAGGACGGCTTTCACACACACTTATCTCTCAGAACTGAGCATGTGGAGAGACGTTCGTTCATCTAGCACAAAGGGAACGGGTTGCAGGAGAAACTTTTACTCTGGTTTCTCAGTCTGTTTCCTAGTGCCGGTTTGAAGTTCCTGCAGTTTTCACTGTAAAACCGAGTTGGAGCTAGTACCTCCCCATATATATGTAAGGAGTGGAGTTTGCAACTGAAAAGAAACTTTGTGTTCCCAACAAGCTAGGTGAAGGACGGCTTTCACACACAATTATCTCTCAGAATTGACCATGTGGAGAGACGTTCGTTCATCTAGCACAAAGGGAACGGGTTGCAGGAGAAACTTTTACTCTGGTATCTCAGTCTGTTTCCTAGTGCCGGTTTGAAGTTCCTGCAGTTTTCACTTTAAAACCGAGTTGGAGCTAGTACCACCCCATATATATGTATGGAGTGGAGTTTGCTACTGAAAAGAAACTTTGTGTCCCCAACAAGCTAGGTGAAGGACGGCATTCACACACACTTATCTCTCAGAGCTGAGCATGTGGAGAGTCTTTCGTTCATCTAGCACAAAGGGAACGGGTTGCAGGAGAAACATTTACTCTGGTTTCTCAGTCTGTTTCCTAGTGCCGGTTTGAAGTTCCTGCAGTTTTCAATGTAAAACCGAGTTGGAGCTAGTACCTCCCCATATATATGTAAGGAGTGGAGTTTGCAATTGGAAAGAAACTTTGTGTACCCAACAAGCTAGGTGAAGGACGGCTTTCACACACACTTATCTCTCAGAACTGACCATGTGGAGAGTCGTTCGTTCATCTAGCACAAAGGGAACGGGTTGCAGGAGAAACTGTTACTCTGGTTTCTCAGTATGTTTCCTAGTGCCGGTTTGAAGTTCCTGCAGTTTTCACTGTAAAAACGAGTTGGAGCTAGTACCTCTCCATATATATGTATGGAGTGGAGTTTGCAACTGAGAAGAAACTTTGTGTTCCCAACAAGCTAGGTGAAGGACGGCTTTCACACACACTTATCTCTCAGAACTGAGCATGTGGAGAGACGTTCGTTCATCTAGCACAAAAGGAACGGGTTGCAGGAGAAACTTTTACTCTGGTTTCTCAGTCTGTTTCCTAGTGCCGGTTTGAAGTTCCTGCAGTTTTCACTGTAAAACCGAGTTGGAGCTAGTACCTCCCCATATATATGTAAGGAGAGGAGTTTGCAACTGAAAAGAAACTTTGTGTTCCCAACAAGCTAGGTGAATTACGGCTTTCACACACAATTATCTCTCAGAACTGACCATGTGGAGAGACGTTCGTTCATCTGGCACAAAGGGAACGGGTTGCAGGAGAAACTTTTACTCTGGTTTCTCAGTCTATTTCCTAGTGCCGGTTTGAAGTTCCTGCAGTTTTCACTGTAAAACCGAGTTGGAGCTAGTACCTCCCCATATATATGTAAGGAGTGGAGTTTGCAACTGAAAAGAAACTTTGTGTTCCTAACAAGCAAGTTGAAGGACGGTTTCACACACACTTATCTCTCAGAACTGAGCATGTGGAGTGTCGTTCGTTCATCTAGCACAAAGGGAACGGGTTGCAGAGGAAACTTTTTCTCTGGTTTCTCAGTCTGTTTCCTAGTGCCGGTTTGAAGTTCCTGCAGTTTTCACTGTAAAACCGAGTTGGAGCTAGTCCCTCCCCATATAAATGTATGGATTGGAGTTTGCAACTGACAAGAAACTTTGTGTTCCCAACAAGCTAGGTGAAGGACGGCTTTCACACACACTTATCTCTCAGAACTGAGCATGTGGAGAGACGTTCGTTCATCTAGCACAAAGGGAACGGGTTGCAGGAGAAACTTTTACTCTGGTTTCTCAGTCTTTTTCCTAGTGCCGGTTTGAAGTTCCTGCAGTTTTCACTGTAAAACCGAGTTGGAGCTAGTACCTCCCCATATATATGTAAGGAGTGGAGTTTGCAACTGAAAAGAAACTTTGTGTTCCCAACAAGCTAGGTGAAGGACGGCTTTCACACACAATTATCTCTCAGAACTGACCATGTGGAGAGACGTTCGTTCATCTAGCACAAAGGGAACGGATTGCAGGAGAAACATTTACTCTGGTTTCTCAGTCTGTTTCCTAGTGCCGGTTTGAAGTTCCTGCAGTTTTCACTGTAAAACCGAGTTGGAGCTAGTACCTCCCCATATATATGTAAGGAGTGGAGTTTGCAAATGAAAAGAAACTTTGTGTTCCCAACAAGCTAGGTGAAGGACGGCTTTCACACACAATTATCTCTCAGAACTGACCATGTGGAGAGACGTTCGTTCATCTAGCACAAAGGGAACGGGTTGCAGGAGAAACTTTTACTCTGGTTTCTCAGTCTGTTTCCTAGTGCCGGTTTGAAGTTCCTGCAGTTTTCACTGTAAAACCGAGTTGGACCTAGTACCTCCCCATATATATGTATGGAGTGGAGTTTGCAACTGAAAAGAATCTTGGTGTCCCCAACAAGCTAGGTGAAGGACGGCTTTCACACACACTTATCTCTCAGAACTGACCATGTGGAGAGTCGTTCGTTCATCTAGCACAAAGGGAACGGGTTGCAGGAGAAACTTTTACTCTGGCTTCTCAGTCTGTTTCCTAGTGCCGGTTTGAAGTTCCTGCAGTTTTCAATGTAAAACCGAGTTGGAGCTTGTACCTCCCCATATATATGTATGGAGTGGAGTTAGCAACTGAGAAGAAACTTTGTGTTCCCAACAAGCTAGGTGAAGGACGGCTTTCACACACACTTATCTCTCAGAACTGACCATGTGGAGAGACGTTCGTTCATCTAGCACAAAGGGAACGGGTTGCAGGAGAAACTTTTACTCTGGTTTCTCAGTCTGTTTCCTAGTGCCGGTTTGAAGTTCCTGCAGTTTTCACTGTAAAACCGAGTTGGACCTAGTACCTCCCCATATATATGTATGGAGTGGAGTTTGCTACTGAAAAGAAACTTTGTGTCCCCAACAAGCTAGGTGAAGGACGGCTTTCACACACACTTATCTCTCAGAACTGACCATGTGGAGAGTCGTTCGTTCATCTAGCACAAAGGGAACGGGTTGCAGGAGAAACTTTTACTCTGGCTTCTCAGTCTGTTTCCTAGTGCCGGTTTGAAGTTCCTGCAGTTTTCAATGTAAAACCGAGTTGGAGCTTGTACCTCCCCATATATATGTATGGAGTGGAGTTAGCAACTGAGAAGAAACTTTGTGTTCCCAACAAGCTAGGTGAAGGACGGCATTCACACACACTTATCTCTCAGAACTGAGCATGTGGAGAGTCTTTCGTTCATCTAGCACAAAGGGAACGGTTTGCAGGAGAAACATTTACTCTGGTTTCTCAGTCTGTTTCCTAGTGCCGGTTTGAAGTTCCTGCAGTTTTCAATGTAAAACCGAGTTGGAGCTAGTACCTCCCCATATATATGTAAGGAGTGGAGTTTGCAATTGGAAAGAAACTTTGTGTTCCCAACAAGCTAGGTGAAGGACGGCTTTCACACACACTTATCTCTCAGAACTGACCATGTGGAGAGTCGTTCGTTCATCTAGCACAAAGGGAACGGGTTGCAGGAGAAACTGTTACTCTGGTTTCTCAGTCTGTTTCCTAGTGCCGGTTTGAAGTTCCTGCAGTTTTCACTGTAAAACCGAGTTGGAGCTAGTACCTCTCCATATATATGTATGGAGTGGAGTTTGCAACTGAGAAGAAAATTTGTGTTCCCAACAAGCTAGGTGTAGGACGGCTTTCACACACACTTATCTCTCAGAACTGAGCATGTAGAGAGACGTTCGTTCATCTAGCACAAAAGGAACGGGTTGCAGGAGAAACTTTTACTCTGGTATCTCAGTCTGTTTCCTAGTGCCGGTTTGAAGTTCCTGCAGTTTTCACTGTAAAACCGAGTTGGAGCTAGTACCTCCCCATATATATGTAAGGAGTGGAGTTTGCAACTGAAAAGAAACTTTGTGTTCCTAACAAGCAAGGTGAAGGACGGTTTCACACACACTTATCTCTCAGAACTGAGCATGTGGAGTGTCGTTCGTTCATCTAGCACAAAGGGAACGGGTTGCAGAGGAAACTTTTTCTCTGGTTTCTCAGTCTGTTTCCTAGTGCCGGTTTCAAGTTCCTGCAGTTTTCACTGTAAAACCGAGTTGGAGCTAGTCCCTCCCCATATATATGTATGGATTGGAGTTTGCAACTGACAAGAAACTTTGTGTTCCCAACAAGCTAGGTGAAGGACGGCTTTCACACACACTTATCTCTCAGAACTGAGCATGTGGAGAGACGTTCGTTCATCTAGCACAAAGGGAACGGGTTGCAGGAGAAACTTTTACTCTGGTTTCTCAGTATGTTTCCTAGTGCCGGTTTGAAGTTCCTGCAGTTTTCACTGTAAAACCGAGTTGGAGCTAGTACCTCCCCATATATATGTAAGGAGTGGAGTTTGCAACTGAGAAGAAACTTTGTGTTCCCAACAAGCTAGGTGAAGGACGGCTTTCACACACAATTATCTCTCAGAACTGACCATGTGGAGAGACGTTCGTTCATCTAGCACAAAGGGAACGGATTGCAGGAGAAACATTTACTCTGGTTTCTCAGTCTGTTTCCTAGTGCCGGTTTGAAGTTCCTGCAGTTTTCACTGTAAAACCGAGTTGGAGCTAGTACCTCCCCATATATATGTAAGGAGTGGAGTTTGCAACTGAAAAGAAACTTTGTGTTCCCAACAAGCTAGGTGAAGGACGGCTTTCACACACAATTATCTCTCAGAACTGACCATGTGGAGAGACGTTCGTTCATCTAGCACAAAGGGAACGGGTTGCAGGAGAAACTTTTACTCTGGTTTCTCAGTCTGTTTCCTAGTGCCGGTTTGAAGTTCCTGCAGTTTTCACTGTAAAACCGAGTTGGAGCTAGTACCTCCCCATATATATGTAAGGAGTGGAGTTTGCAACTGAAAAGAAACTTTGTGTTCCTAACAAGCAAGGTGAAGGACGGTTTCACACACACTTATCTCTCAGAACTGAGCATGTGGAGTGTCGTTCGTTCATCTAGCACAAAGGGAACGGGTTGCAGAGGAAACTTTTTCTCTGGTTTCTCAGTCTGTTTCCTAGTGCCGGTTTCAAGTTCCTGCAGTTTTGAATGTAAAACCGAGTTGGAGCTAGTCCCTCCCCATATATATGTATGGATTGGAGTTTGCAACTGACAAGAAACTTTGTGTTCCCAACAAGCTAGGTGAAGGACGGCTTTCACACACACTTATCTCTCAGAACTGAGCATGTGGAGAGACGTTCGTTCATCTAGCACAAAGGGAACGGTTTGCAGGAGAAACTTTTACTCTGGTTTCTCAGTCTTTTTCCTAGTGCCGGTTTGAAGTTCCTGCAGTTTTCACTGTAAAACCGAGTTGGAGCTAGTACCTCCCCATATATATGTAAGGAGTGGAGTTTGCAACTGAAAAGAAACTTTGTGTTCCCAACAAGCTAGGTGAAGGACGGCTTTCACACACAATTATCTCTCAGAACTGACCATGTGGAGAGACGTTCGTTCATCTAGCACAAAGGGAACGGGTTGCAGGAGAAACTTTTACTCTGGTTTCTCAGTCTTTTTCCTAGTGCCGGTTTGAAGTTCCTGCAGTTTTCACTGTAAAACCGAGTTGGAGCTAGTACCTCCCCATATATATGTAAGGAGTGGAGTTTGCAACTGAAAAGAAACTTTGTGTTCCCAACAAGCTAGGTGAAGGACGGCTTTCACACACAATTATCTCTCAGAACTGACCACGTGGAGAGACGTTCGTTCATCTAGCACAAAGGGAACGGTTTGCAGGAGAAACTTTTACTCTGGTTTCTCAGTCTGTTTCCTAGTGCCGGTTTGAAGTTCCTGCAGTTTTCACTGTAAAACCGAGTTGGAGCTAGTACCTCCCCATATATATGTATGGAGTGGAGTTTGCTACTAAAAAGAAACTTTGTGTCCCCAACAAGCTAGGTGAAGTACGGCTTTCACACACACTTATCTCTCAGAACTGACCATGTGGAGAGTCGTTCGTTCATCTAGCACAAAGGGAACGGGTTGCAGGAGAAACATTTACTCTGGTTTCTCAGTCTGTTTCCTAGTGCCGGTTTGAAGTTCCTGCAGTTTTCAATGTAAAACCGAGTTGGAGCTAGTACCTCCCCATATATATGTATGGAGTGGAGTTTGCAAATGGAAAGAAACTTTGTGTTCCCAACAAGCTAGTTGAAGGACGGCTTTCACGCAAAATTATCTCTCAGAACTGACCATGTGGAGAGACGTTCGTTTATCTAGCACAAAGGGAACGGGTTGCAGGAGAAACTTTTACTCTGGTTTCTCAGTCTGTTTCCTAGTGCCGGTTTGAAGTTCCTGCAGTTTTCACTGTAAAACCGAGTTGGAGCTAGTACCACCCCATATATATATATGGAGTGGAGTTTGCAACTGAAAAGAAACTTTGTGTTCCCAACAAGCTAGGTGAAGGACGGCTTTCACAGACAATTATCTCTCAGAACTGACCATGTGGAGAGACGTTCGTTCATCTAGCACAAAGTGAACGGATTGCAGGAGAAACATTTACTCTGGTTTCTCAGTCTGTTTCCTAGTGCCGGTTTGAAGTTCCTGCAGTTTTCACTGTAAAACCGGGTTGGAGCTAGTACCTCCCCATATATATGTATGGATTGGAGTTTGCATCTGACAAGAAACTTTGTGTTCCCAACAAGCTAGGTGAAGGACGGCTTTCACACACAATTATCTCTCAGAACTGACCATGTGGAGAGACGTTCGTTCATCTAGCACAAAGGGAACGGGTTGCAGGAGAAACTTTTACTCTGGTTTCTCTGCCTGTTTCCTAGTGCCGGTTTGAAGTTCCTGCAGTTTTCACTGTAAAACCGAGTTGGAGCTAGTACCGCCCCATATATATGTATGGAGTGGAGTTTGCAACTGAAAAGAAACTTTGTGTTCCCAACAAGCTTGTTGAATTACGGCTTTCACACACAATTATCTCTCAGAACTGACCATGTGGAGAGACGTTCGTTCATCTAGCACAAAGGGAACGGGTTGCAGGAGAAACTTTTACTCTGGTTTCTCAGTCTGTTTCCTAGTGCCGGTTAGAAGTTCCTGCAGTTTTCACTGTAAAACCGAGTTGGTGCTTGTCCCTCCCCATATATATGTAAGGAGTGGAGTTTTCAACTGAAAAGAAACTTTGTGTTCCCAACAAGCTAGGTGAAGGACGGCTTTCACACACACTTATCTCTCAGAACTGACCATGTGGAGAGTCGTTCGTTCATCTAGCACAAAGGAACGGGTTGCAGGAGAAACTTTTACTCTGGTTTCTCAGTCTGTTTCCTAGTGCCGGTTTGAAGTTCCTGCAGTTTTCACTGTAAAACCGAGTTGGAGCTAGTACCTCCCCATATATATGTAAGCAGTGGAGTTTGCAACTGAAAAGAAACTTTGTGTTCCCAACAAGCTAGATGAAGGACGGCTTTCACACACAATTATCTCTCACAACTGACCATTTGGAGAGACGTTCGTTCATCTAGCATAAAGGGAACGGGTTGCAGGAGAAACTTTTACTCTGGTTTCTCAGTCTGTTTCCTAGTGCCAGTTTGAAGTTCCTGCAGTTTTCACTGTAAAACCGAGTTGGAGCTAGTACCTCCCCATATATATATAAGGAGTGGAATTTGCAACTGAAAAGAAACTTTGTGTTCCCAACAAGCTAAGTGAAGGACGGCTTTCACACACAATTATCTCTCAGAACTGAGCATGTGGAGAGACGTTCGTTCATCTAGCACAAAGGGAACGGGTTGCAGGAGAAACTTTTACTCTGGTTTCTCAGTCTGTTTCCTAGTGCCGGTTTGAAGTTCCTGCAGTTTTCACTGTAAAACCGAGTTGGAGCTAGTACCTCCCCATATATATATATGGAGTGGAGTTTGCAACTGAAAAGAAACTTTGTGTTCCCAACAAGCTATTTGAAGGACGGCTTTCAGAGACAATTATCTCTCAGAACTGAGCATGTGGAGAGACGTTCGTTCATCTAGCACAAAGGGAACGGGTTGCAGGAGAAACTTTTACTGTGGTTTCTCTGTCTGTTTCCTAGTGCCGGTTTGAAGTTCCTGCAGTTTTCACTGTAAAACCGAGTTGGAGCTAGTACCTCCCCATATATATGTATGGAGTGGAGTTTGCAACTGAAAAGAAACTTTGTGTTCCCAACAAGCTAGGTGAAGGACGGCTTTCACACACAATTATCTCTCAGAACTGACCATGTGGAGAGACGTTCGTTCATCTAGCACAAAGGGAACGGGTTGCAGGAGAAACTTTTACTCTGGTTTCTCAGTCTGTTTCCTAGTGCCGGTTTGAAGTTCCTGCAGTTTTCACTGTAAAACCGAGTTGGAGCTTGTCCCTCCCCATATATATGTAAGGAGTGGAGTTTGCAACTGAAAAGAAACTTTGTGTTCCCAACAAGCTAGGTGAAGGACGGGTTTCACAAACAATTATCTCTCAGAACTGACCATGTGGAGAGACGTTCGTTCATCTAGCACAAAGGGAACGGTTTGCAGGAGAAACTTTTACTCTGGTTTCTCAGTCTGTTTCCTAGTGCCGGTTTGAACTTCCTGCAGTTTTCACTGTAAAACCGAGTTGGAGCTAGTACCTCCCCATATATATGTATGGAGTGGAGTTTGCAACTGAAAAGAAACTTTGTGTTCCCAACAAGCTAGGTGAAGGACGGCTTTCACACACAATTATCTCTCAGAACTGACCATGTGGAGAGACGTTCGTTCATCTAGCACAAAGGGAACGGGTTGCAGGAGAAACTTTTACTCTGGTTTCTCAGTCTGTTTCCTACTGCCGGTTTGAAGTTCCTGCAGTTTTCACTGTAAAACCGCGTTGGAGCTAGTACCTCCCCATATATATGTAAGGAGTGGAGTTTGCAACTGAAAAGAAACTTTGTGTTCCCAACAAGCTAGGTGAAGGACGGCTTTCAGAGACAATTAACTCTCAGAACTGAGAATGTGGAGAGACGTTCGTTCATCTAGCACAAAGGGAACGGGTTGCAGGAGAAACATTTACTCTGGTTTCTCAGTCTGTTTCCTAGTGCCGGTTTGAAGTTCCTGCAGTTTTCACTGTAAAACCGAGTTTGAGCTAGTACCTCCCCATATATATTTAAGGAGTGGAGTTTGCAACTGAAAAGAAACTTTGTTTTCCCAAAAAGCTAGGTGATGGACGGCTTTCACACACAGTTATCTCTCAGAACTGACCATGTGGAGAGACGTTCGTTCATCTAGCACAAAGGGGACAGTTTGCAGGAGAAACTTTTACTCTGGTTTCTCAGTCTGTTTCCTAGTGCCGGTTTGAAGTTCCTGCAGTTTTCACTGTAAAACCGAGTTGGAGCTAGTACCTCCCCATATATATGTAAGGAGTGGAGTTTGCAACTGAAAAGAAACTTTGCGTTCCCAACAAGCTAGGTGAAGGACGGCTTTCACACACAATTATCTCTCAGAACTGACCATGTGGAGAGACATTCGTTCAACTAGCACAAAGGGAACGGGTTGCAGGAGAAACTTTTACTCTGGTTTCTCAGGCTGTTTCCTAGTGCCGGTTTGAAGTTCCTGCAGTTTTCACTGTAAAACCGAGTTGGAGCTAGTCCCTCCCCATATATATGTATGGATTGGAATTTGCAACTGACAAGAAACTTTGTGTTCCCAACAAGCTAGGTGAAGGACGGCTTTCACACACAATTATCTCTCAGAACTGAGCATGTGGAGAGACGTTCGTTTATCTAGCACAAAGGGAACGGGTTGCAGGAGAAACTTTTACTCTGGTTTCTCAGGCTGTTTCCTAGTGCCGGTTTGAAGTTCCTGCAGTTTTCACTGTAAAACCGAGTTGGAGCTAGTCCCTCCCCTTATATATGTATGGATTGGAGTTTGCAACTGACAAGAAACTTTGTGTTCCCAACAAGCTAGGTGAAGAACGGCTTTCACACACACTTATCTCTCAGAACTGAGCATGTGGAGAGACGTTCGTTCATCTAGCACAAAGGGAACGGGTTGCAGGAGAAACTTTTACTCTGGTTTCTCAGTCTGTTTCCTAGTGCCGGTTTGAAGTTCCTGCAGTTTTCACTGTAAAACAGGGTTGGAGCTAGTACCTCCCCATATATATATATGGAGTGGAGTTTGCAACTGAAAAGAAACTTTGTGTTCCCAACAAGCTAGGTGAAGGACGGCTTTCACAGACAATTATCTCTCAGAACTGAGCATGTGGAGAGACGTTCGTTCATCTAGCACAAAGGGAACGGGTTGCAGGAGACTTTTACTCTGGTTTCTCAGTCTGTTTCCTAGTGCCGGTTAGAAGTTCCTGCAGTTTTCACTGTAAAACCGAGTTGGAGCTAGTACCTCCCCATATATATGTATGGATTGGAGTTTGCAACTGACAAGAAACATTGTGTTCCCAACAAGCTAGGTGAAGGACGGCTCTCATACACAATTATCTCTCAGAACTGACCATGTGGAGAGACGTTCGTTCATCTAGCACAAAGGGAACTGGTTGCAGGAGAAACTTTTACTCTGGTTTCTCTGTCTGTTTCCTAGTGCCGGTTTGAAGTTCCTGCAGTTTTCACTGTAAAACCGAGTTGGAGCTTGTCCCTCCCCATATATATGTATGGAGTGGAGTTTGCAACTGAAAAGAAACTTTGTGTTCCCAACAAGCTAGGTGAAGGACGGCTTTCACACACAATTATCTCTCAGAACTGACCATGTGGAGAGACGTTCGTTCATCTAGCACAAAGGGAACGGGTTGCAGGAGAAACTTTTACTCTGGTTTCTCAGTCTGTTTCCTAGTGCCGGTTTGAACTTCCTGCAGATTTCACTGTAAAACCGAGTTGGAGCTAGTACCTCCCCATATATATGTATGGAGTGGAGTTTGCAACTGAAAAGAAACTTTGTGTTCCCAACAAGCTAGGTGAAGGACGGCTTTCACACACAATTATCTCTCAGAACTGACCATGTGGAGAGACGTTCGTTCATCTAGCACAAAGGGAACGGGTTGCAGGAGAAACTTTTACTCTGGTTTCTCAGTCTGTTTCCTAGTGCCGGTTTGAAGTTCCTGCAGTTTTCACTGTAAAACCGAGTTGGAGCTAGTACCTCCCCATATATATGTAAGGAGTGGAGTTTGGAACTGAAAAGAAACTTTGTGTTCCCAACAAGCTAGATGAAGGACGGCTTTCACACACAATTATCTCTCAGAACTGAGCATGTGGAGAGACGTTCGTTCATCTAGCACAAAGGGAACGGGTTGCAGGAGAAACATTTACTCTGGTTTCTCAGTCTGTTTCCTAGTGCCGGTTTGAAGTTCCTGCAGTTTTCACTGTAAAACCGAGTTTGAGCTAGTACCTCCCCATATATATTTAAGGAGTGGAGTTTGCAACTGAAAAGAAACTTTGTTTTCCCAAAAAGCTAGGTGAAGGACGGCTTTCACACACAGTTATCTCTCAGAACTGACCATGTGGAGAGACGTTCGTTCCTTTGGCACAAAGGGAACGGTTTGCAGGAGAAACTTTTACTCTGGTTTCTCAGTCTGTTTCCTAGTGCCGGTTTGAAGTTCCTGCAGTTTTCACTGTAAAACCGAGTTGGAGCTAGTCCCTCCCCTTATATATGTATGGATTGGAGTTTGCAACTGACAAGAAACTTTGTGTTCCCAACAAGCTAGGTGAAGGACGGCTTTCACACACACTTATCTCTCAGAACTGAGCATGTGGAGAGTCGTTCGTTCATCTAGCACAAAGGGAACGGGTTGCAGGAGAAACTTTTACTCTGGTTTCTCAGTCTGTTTCCTAGTGCCGGTTTGAAGTTCCTGCAGTTTTCACTGTAAAACAGGGTTGGAGCTAGTACCTACCCATATATATATATGGAGTGGAGTTTGCAACTGAAAAGAAACTTTGTGTTCCCAACAAGCTAGGTGAAGGACGGCTTTCACAGACAATTATCTCTCAGAACTGAGCATGTGGAGAGACGTTCGTTCATCTAGCACAAAGGGAACGGGTTGCAGGAGAAACTTTTACTCTGGTTTCTCTGTCTGTTTCCTAGTGCCGGTTTGAAGTTCCTGCAGTTTTCACTGTAAAACCGAGTTGGAGCTTGTCCCTCCCCATATATATGTATGGAGTGGAGTTTGCAACTGAAAAGAAACTTTGTGTTCCCAACAAGCTAGGTGAAGGACGGCTTTCACACACAATTATCTCTCAGAACTGACCATGTGGAGAGACGTTCGTTCATCTAGCACAAAGGGAACGGGTTGCAGGAGAAACTTTTACTCTGGTTTCTCAGTCTGTTTCCTAGTGCCGGTTTGAAGTTCCTGCAGTTTTCACTGTAAAACCGAGTTGGAGCTTGTCCCTCCCCATATATATGTAAGGAGTGGAGTTTGCAACTGAAAAGAAACTTTGTGTTCCCAACAAGCTAGGTGAAGGACGGCTTTCACAAACAATTATCTCTCAGAACTGACCATGTGGAGAGACGTTCGTTCATCTAGCACAAAGGGAACGGTTTGCAGGAGAAACTTTTACTCTGGTTTCTCAGTCTGTTTCCTAGTGCCGGTTTGAACTTCCTGCAGTTTTCACTGTAAAACCGAGTTGGAGCTAGTACCTCCCCATATATATGTATGGAGTGGAGTTTGCAACTGAAAAGAAACTTTGTGTTCCCAACAAGCTAGGTGAAGGACGGCTTTCACACACAATTATCTCTCAGAACTGACCATGTGGAGAGACGTTCGTTCATCTAGCACAAAGGGAACGGGTTGCAGGAGAAACTTTTACTCTGGTTTCTCAGTCTGTTTCCTAGTGCCGGTTTGAAGTTCCTGCAGTTTTCACTGTAAAACCGAGTTGGAGCTAGTACCTCCCCATATATATGTAAGGAGTGGAGTTTGGAACTGAAAAGAAACTTTGTGTTCCCAACAAGCTAGGTGAAGGACGGCTTTCACACACAATTATCTCTCAGAACTGAGCATGTGGAGAGACGTTCGTTCATCTAGCACAAAGGGAACGGGTTGCAGGAGAAACATTTACTCTGGTTTCTCAGTCTGTTTCCTAGTGCCGGTTTGAACTTCCTGCAGTTTTCACTGTAAAACCGAGTTGGAGCTAGTACCTCCCCATATATATTTAAGGAGTGGAGTTTGCAACTGAAAAGAAACTTTGTTTTCCCAAAAAGCTAGGTGAAGGACGGCTTTCACACACAGTTATCTCTCAGAACTGACCATGTGGAGAGACGTTCGTTCCTCAGGCACAAAGGGAACGGTTTGCAGGAGAAACTTTTACTCTGGTTTCTCAGTCTGTTTCCTAGTGCCGGTTTGAAGTTCCTGCAGTTTTCACTGTAAAACCGTGTTGGAGCTAGTACCTCCCCATATATATGTAAGGAGTGGTGTTTGCAACTGAAAAGAAACTTTGCGTTCCCAACAAGCTAGGTGAAGGACGGCTTTCACACACAATTATCTCTCAGAACTGACCATGTGGAGAGACGTTCGTTCATCTAGCACAAAGGGAACGGGTTGCAGGAGAAATTTTTACTCTGGTTTCTCAGGCTGTTTCCTAGTGCCGGTTTGAAGTTCCTGCAGTTTTCACTGTAAAACCGAGTTGGAGCTTGTCCTTCCCCGTATATATGTATGGATTGGAGTTTGCAACTGACAAGAAACTTTGTGTTCCCAACAAGCTAGGTGAAGGACGGCTTTCACACACACTTATCTCTCAGAAATGAGCATGTGGAGAGACGTTCGTTCATCTAGCACAAAGGGAACGTGTTGCAGGAGAAACTTTTACTCTGGTTTCTCAGTCTGTTTCCTAGTGCCGGTTTGACGTTCCTGCTGTTTTCACTGTAAAACCGATTTGGAGATAGTCCCTACAAATATATATGTATGGAGAGGAGTTTGCAACTGAAAAGAAACTTTGTCTTCCCAACAAGCTAGGTGAAGGACGGCTTTCACACACACTTATCTCTCAGAACTGAGCATGTGGAGAGATGTTCGTTCATCTAGCACAAAGGGAACTGGATGCAGGAGTAACTTTTACTCTGGTTTCTCAGTCTGTTTCCTAGTGCCGTTTTGAAGTTCCTGCAGTTTTCACTGTAAAACCGAGTTGGAGCTAATCCCTCCCCATAAATATGTATGGAGTGGAGTTTGCAACTGAAAAGAAACTTTGTGTTCCCAACAAGCTAGTTGAAGGACGGCTTTCACACACACTAATCTCTCAGAACTGAGCATGTGGAGAGACGTTCGTTCATCTAGCACTAAGGGAACGGTTTGCAGGAGAAACTTTTACTCTGGTATCTCAGTCTGTTTCCTAGTGCCGGTTTGAAGTTCCTGCAGTTTTCACTGTAAAACCGAGTTGGAGCTAGTCCCTCCCCATATATATGTATGGAGTGGAGTTTGCAACTGAAAAGAAACTTTGTGTTCCCAACAAGCAAGTTGAAGGACGGCTTTCACACACACTTATCTCTCAGAACTGAGCATGTGGAAAGTCGTTCGTTCATCTAGCACAAAGCGAACGGGTTGCAGGAGAAACTTTTACTCTGGTTTCTCAGTCTGTTTCCTAGTGCCGGTTTGAAGTTCCTGCAGTTTTCACTGTAAAACCGAGTTGGAGCTAGTCCCTCCCCATATATATGTATGGAGTGGAGTTTGCAACTGAGAAGAAACTTTCTGTTCCCAACAAGCTAGGTGAAGGACGGCTTTCACACACACTTATCTCTCAGAACTGAGCATGTGGAGAGACGTTCGTTAATCTAGCACAAAGGGAACGGGTTGCAGGAGAAACTTTTACTCTGTTTTCTCAGTCTGTTTCCTAGTGCCGGTTTGAAGTTCCTGCAGTTTTCAATGTAAAACCGAGTTGGAGCTAGTACCACCCCATATATATGTATGGAGTGGAGTTTGCTACTGAAAAGAAACTTTGTGTCCCCAACAAGATAGTTGACGGACGGCTTTCACACACACTTATCTCTCAGAACTGAGCATGTGGAAAGTCGATCGTTCATCTAGCACAAAGGGAACGGGTTGCAGGAGAAACTTTTACTCTGGTTTCTCAGTCTGTTTCCTAGTGCCGGTTTGAAGTTCCTGCAGTTTTCACTGTAAAACCGAGTTGAAGCTAGTCCCTCCCCATATATATGTATGGATTGGAGTTTGCAACTGACAAGAAACTTTGTGTTCCCAACAAGCTAGGTGAAGGACGGGTCTCACACACAATTATCTCTCAGAACTGACCATGTGGAGAGACGTTCGTTCATCTAGCACAAAGGGAACGGGTTGCAGGAGAAACTTTTACTCTGGTTTCTCAGTCTGTTTCCTAGTGCCGGTTTGAAGTTCCTGCAGTTTTCACTGTAAAACCGAGTTGGAGCTAGTACCTCCCCATATATATGTATGGAGTGGAGTTTGCAACTGAAAAGAAACTTTGTGTTCCCAACAAGCTAGGTGAAGGACGGCTTTCACACACAATTATCTCTCAGAACTGACCATGTGGAGAGACGTTCGTTCATCTAGCACAAAGGGAACGGGTTGCAGGAGAAACTTTTACTCTGGTTTCTCAGTCTGTTTCCTAGTGCCGGTTTGAAGTTCCTGCAGTTTTCACTGTAAAACCGAGTTGGAGCTTGTCCCTCCCCATATATATGTAAGGAGTGGAGTTTGCAACTGAAAAGAAACTTTGTGTTCCCAACAAGCTAGGTGAAGGACGGCTTTCACAAACAATTATCTCTCAGAACTGACCATGTGGAGAGACGTTCGTTCATCTAGCACAAAGGGAACTGTTTGCAGGAGAAACTTTTACTCTGGTTTCTCAGTCTGTTTCCTAGTGCCGGTTTGAACTTCCTGCAGTTTTCACTGTAAAACCGAGTTGGAGCTAGTACCTCCCCATATATATGTATGGAGTGGAGTTTGCAACTGAAAAGAAACTTTGTGTTCCCAACAAGCTAGGTGAAGGACGGCTTTCACACACAATTATCTCTCAGAACTGACCATGTGGAGAGACGTTCGTTCATCTAGCACAAAGGGAACGGGTTGCAGGAGAAACTTTTACTCTGGTTTCTCAGTCTGTTTCCTAGTGCCGGTTTGAAGTTCCTGCAGTTTTCACTGTAAAACCGAGTTGGAGCTAGTACCTCCCCATATATATGTAAGGAGTGGAGTTTGCAACTGAAAAGAAACTTTGTGTTCCCAACAAGCTAGGTGAAGGACGGCTTTCACACACAATTATCTCTCAGAACTGAGCATGTGGAGAGACGTTCGTTCATCTAGCATAAAGGGAACGGGTTGCAGGAGAAACATTTACTCTGGTTTCTCAGTCTGTTTCCTAGTGCCGGTTTGAAGTTCCTGCAGTTTTCACTGTAAAACCGAGTTTGAGCTAGTACCTCCCCATATATATTTAAGGAGTGGAGTTTGCAACTGAAAAGAAACTTTGTTTTCCCAAAAAGCTAGGTGAAGGACGGCTTTCACACACAGTTATCTCTCAGAACTGACCATGTGGAGAGACGTTCGTTCCTCTAGCACAAAGGGAACGGTTTGCAGGAGAAACTTTTACTCTGGTTTCTCAGTCTGTTTCCTAGTGCCGGTTTGAAGTTCCTGCAGTTTTCACTGTAAAACCGTGTTGGAGCTAGTACCTCCCCATATATATGTAAGGAGTGGAGTTTGCAACTGAAAAGAAACTTTGCGTTCCCAACAAGCTAGGTGAAGGACGGCTTTCACACACAATTATCTCTCAGAACTGACCATGTGGAGAGACGTTCGTTCATCTAGCACAAAGGGAACGGGTTGCAGGAGAAACTTTTACTCTGGTTTCTCAGGCTGTTTCCTAGTGCCGGTTTGAATTTCCTGCAGTTTTCACTGTAAAACCGAGTTGGAGCTAGTCCCTCCCCATATATATGTATGGATTGGAGTTTGCAACTGACAAGAAACTTTGTGTTCCCAACAAGCTAGGTGAAGGACGGCTTTCACACACACTTATCTCTCAGAAATGAGCATGTGGAGAGACGTTCTTTCATCTAGCACAAAGGGAACGGGTTGCAGGAGAAACTTTTACTCTGGTTTCTCAGTCTGTTTCCTAGTGCCGGTTTGAAGTTCCTGCTGTTTTCACTGTAAAACCGATTTGGAGCTAGTCCCTACAAATATATATGTATGGAGAGGAGTTTGCAACTGAAAAGAAACTTTGTCTTCCCAACAAGCTAGGTGAAGGAGGGCTTTCACACACACTTATCTCTCAGAACTGAGCATGTGGAGAGATATTCGTTCATCTAGCACAAAGGGAACTGGATGCAGGAGTAACTTTTACTCTGGTTTCTCAGTCTGTTTCCTAGTGCCGTTTTGAAGTTCCTGCAGTTTTCACTGTAAAACCGAGTTGGAGCTAATCCCTCCCCATATATATGTATGGAGTGGAGTTTGCAACTGAAAAGAAACTTTGTGTGCCCAACAAGCTAGTTGAAGGACGGCTTTCACACACACTAATCTCTCAGAACTGAGCATGTGGAGAGACGTTCGTTCATCTAGCACAAATGGAACGGTTTGCAGGAGAAACTTTTACTCTGGTATCTCAGTCTGTTTCCTAGTGCCGGTTTGAAGTTCCTGCAGTTTTCACTGTAAAACCGAGTTGGAGCTAGTCCCTCCCCATATATATGTATGGAGTGGAGTTTGCAACTGAAAAGAAACTTTGTGTTCCCAACAAGCAAGTTGAAGGACGGCTTTCACACACACTTATCTCTCAGAACTGAGCATGTGGAAAGTCGTTGGTTCATCTAGCACAAAGGGAACGGGTTGCAGGAGAAACTTTTACTCTGGTTTCTCAGTCTGTTTCCTAGTGCCGGTTTGAAGTTCCTGCAGTTTTCACTGTAAAACCGAGTTGGAGCTAGTCCCTCCCCATATATATGTATGGAGTGGAGTTTGCAACTGAGAAGAAACTTTCTGTTCCCAACAAGCTAGGTGAAGGACGGCTTTCACACACACTTATCTCTCAGAACTGAGCATGTGGAGAGACGTTCGTTAATCTAGCACAAAGGGAACGGGTTGCAGGAGAAACTTTTACTCTGTTTTCTCAGTCTGTTTCCTAGTGCCGGTTTGAAGTTCCTGCAGTTTTCACTGTAAAACCGAGTTGGAGCTAGTACTTCCCCATATATATGTAAGGAGTGGAGTTTGCAACTGAAAAGAAACTTTGTGTTCCCAACAAGCTAGGTGAAGGACGGCTTTCACAGACAATTATCTCTCAGAACTGAGCATGTGGAGAGACGTTCGTTCATCTAGCACAAAGGGAACGGGTTGCAGGAGAAACTTTTTCTCTGATTTCTCAGTCTGTTTCCTAGTGCCGGTTTGAAGTTCCTGCAGTTTTCACTGTAAAACCGAGTTGGAGCTAGTACCACCCCATATATATGTATGGAGTGGAGTTTGCTACTGAAAAGAAACTTTGTGTCCCCAACAAGCTAGTTGACGGACGGCTTTCACACACACTTATCTCTCAGAACTGAGCATGTGGAAAGTCGATCGTTCATCTAGCACAAAGGGAACGGGTTGCAGGAGAAACTTTTACTCTGGTTTCTCAGTCTGTTTCCTAGTGCCGGTTTGAAGTTCCTGCAGTTTTCACTGTAAAACCGAGTTGGAGCTAGTCCCTCCCCATATATACGTATGGAGTGTAGTTTGCAACTAACAAGAATCTTTGTGTTCCCAACAAGCTAGGTGAAGGACGGCTTTCACACACACTTATCTCTCAGAACTGAGCATGTGGAGAGACGTTCGTTCATCTAGCAGAAAGGGAAAGTGTTGCAGGAGAAACTTTTACTCTGGTTTCTCAGTCTGTTTCCTAGTGCCGGTTTGAAGTTCCTGCAGTTTTCACTGTAAAACCGAGTTGGAGCTAGTACCTCCCCATATATATGTAAGGAGTGGAGTTTGCAACTGAAAAGAAACTTTGTGTTCCCAACAAGCTAGGTGAAGGACGGCTTTCACACACAATTATCTCTCAGAACTGACCATGTGGAGAGACATTCGTTCATCTAGCACAAAGGGAACGGGTTGCAGGAGAAACTTTTACTCTGGTTTCTCAGTCTGTTTCCTAGTGCCGGTTGGAAGTTCCTGCAGTTTTCACTGTAAAACCGAGTTGGAGCTAGTACCTCCCCATATATATGTATGGAGTGGAGTTTGCAACTGTAAAGAAACTTTGTGTTCCCAACAAGCTAGGTGAAGGACGGCTTTCACACACACTTATCTCTCGGAACTGAGCATGTGGAGAGACGTTCGTTCATCTAGCACAAAGGGAACGGGTTGCAGGAGAAACTTTTACTCTGGTTTCTCAGTCTGTTTCCTAGTGCCGGTTTGAAGTTCCTGCAGTTTTCACTGTAAAACCGAGTTGGAGCTAGTCCCTCCCCATATATATGTATGGAGTGGAGTTTGCAACTGACAAGAAACTTTGTGTTCCCAACAAGCTAGGTGAAGGACGGCTTTCACACACACTTATATCTCAGAACTGAGCATGTGGAGAGACGTTCGTTCATCTAGCACAAAGGGAACGGGTTGCAGTAGAAACTTTTACTCTGGTTTCTCAGTCTGTTTCCTAGTGCCGGTTTGAAGTTCCTGCAGTTTTCACTGTAAAACCGAGTTGGAGCTAGTCCCTCCCCATATATATGTATGGAGTGGAGTTTGCAACTGACAAGAAACTTTGTGTTCCCAACAAGCTAGGTGAAGGACGGCTTTCACACACACTTATCTCTCAGAACTGAGCATGTGGAGAGACGTTCGTTCATCTAGCACAAAGGGAATGGGTTGAAGGAGAAACTTATACTCTGGTTTCTCAGTCTGTTTCCTAGTGCCGGTTTGAAGTTCCTGCAGTTTTCACTGTAAAACCGAGTTGGAGCTAGTACCTCCCCATATATATGTAAGGAGTGGAGTTTGCAACTGAAAAGAAACTTTGTGTTCCCAACAAGCTAGGTGAAGGGCGGCTTTCACACACAATAATCTCTCAGAACTGACCATGTGGAGAGAAGTTCGTTCATCTAGCACAAAGTGAACGGGTTGCAGGAGAAACTTTTACTCTGGTTTCTCAGTCTGTTTCCTAGTGCTGGTTTGTAGTTCCTGCAGTTTTCACTGTAAACCCGAGATGGAGCTAGTCCCTACCCATATATATGTATGGAGTGGAGATTGCAACTGAAAAGAAACTTTGTGTCCCCAACAAGCTAGTTGAAGGACGGCTTACACACACACTTATCACTCAGAACTGAGCATGTGGAGAGACGTTCGTTCATCTAGCACAAAGGGAACGGGTTGCAGGGAAACATTTACTCTGGTTTCTCAGTCTGGTTCCTAGTGCCGGTTTGAAGTTCCTGCAGTTTTCACTGTAAAACCGAGTTGGAGCTAGTACCTGCCCATATATATGTATGGAGTGGAGTTTTCTACTGAAAAGAAACTTTGTGTCCCCAACAAGCTAGGTGAAGGATGGCTACCACACACACTTATCTCTCAGAACTGACCATGTGGAGAGTCTTTCGTTCATCTAGCACAAAGGGAACGGGTTGCAGGAGAAACTTTTACTCCGGATTCTCAGTCTGTTTCCTAGTGCCGGTTTGAAGTTCCTGCATTTTTCACTGTAAAACCGATTTCGAGCTAGTCCCTACAAATATATATGTATGGAGAGGAGTTTGCAACTGAAAAGAAACTTTGTGTTCCCAACAAGCTAGGTGAAGGACGGCTTTCACACACACTTATCTCTCAGAACTGAGCATGTGGAGAGACGTTCGTTCATCTAGCACAAAGGGAACGGGTTGCAGGAGAAACTTTTACTCTGGTTTCTCAGTCTGTTTCCTAGTGCCGGTTTGAAATTCCTGCAGTTTTCACTGTAAAACAAATTTGGAGCTAGTCCTCCCCAAATATATGTATGGAGTGGAGTTTGCAACTGAAAAGAAACTTTGTGTTCCCAACAAGCTAGGTGAAGGACGGCTTTCACACACACTTTTCTCTCAGAACTGAGCATGTGGAGAGACGTTCGTTCATCTAGCACAAAGATAACGGGTTGCAGGAGAAACTTTTACTCTGGTTTCTCCGTCTGTTTCCTAGTGCCGGTTAGAATTTCCTGCAGTTTTCACTGTAAAACCGAGTTGGAGCTAGTCCCTACCCATATATATGTATGGAGTGGAGTTTGCAACTGAAAAGAAACTTTGTGTTCCCAACAAGCTAGGTGAAGGACGGCTTTCACACACACTTATCTCTCAGAACTGAGCATGTGGAGAGACGTTCGTTCATCTAGCACAAAGGGAACGGGTTGCAGGAGAAACTTTTACTCTGTTTTCTCAGTCTGTTTCCTAGTGCCGGTTTGAAGTTCCTGCAGTTTTCACTGTAAAACCGAGTTGGAGCTAGTCCCTCCCCATACATATGTATGGAGTGGAGTTTGCAACTGACAAGAAACTTTGTGTTCCCAACAAGCTAGGTGAAGGACGGCTTTCACACACACTTATCTCTCAGAACTGAGCATGTGGAGAGACGTTCGTTCATCTAGCACAAAGGGAACGGGTTGCAGGAGAAACTTTTACTGTGGTTTCTCAGTCTGTTTCCTAGTGCCGATATGAAGTTCCTGCAGTTTTCACTATAAAAGCGAGTTGGAGCTAGTACCTCCCCATATATATATATGGAGTGGAGTTTGCAACTGAAAAGAAACTTTGTGTTCCCAACAAGCTAGGTGAAGGACGGCTTTCACACACACTTATCACTCAGTACTGAGCATGTGGAGAGACGTTCGTTCATCTAGCACAAAGGGAACGGGTTGCAGGAGAAACTTTTACTCTGGTTTCTCAGTCTGTTTCCTAGTGCCGGTTTGAAGTTCCTGCAGTTTTCACTGTAAAACCGAGTTGGAGCTAGTACCTCCCCATATATATGTATGGAGTGGAGTTTGCAACTGAAAAGAAACTTTGTGTTCCCAACAAGCTAGGTGAAGGACGGCTTTCACACACACTTATCTCTCAGAACTGAGCATGTGGAGAGTCGTTCGTTCATCTAGCACAAAGGGAACGGGTTGCAGGAGAAACTTTTACTCCGGTCTCTCAGTCTGTTTCCTAGTTCCGGTTTGAAGTTCCTGCAGTTTTCACTGTGAAATCTAGTTGGTGCTAGTACCTCCCCATATATATGTATGGAGTGTAGTTTGCAACTGAAAAGAAACTTTGTGTTCCCAACAAGCTAGGTGAAGGACGGCTTTCACACACACTTATCTCTCAGAACTGAGCATGTGGAGAGACGTTCTTTCATCTATCACAAAGGGAACGGGTTGCAGGGTAAACATTTACTCTGGTTTCTCAGTCTGGTTCCTAGTGCCGGGTTGAAGTTCCTGCAGTTTTCACTGTAAAACCGAGTTGGAGCTAGTCCCTACCCATATATATGTATGGAGTGGAGTTTGCAACTGAAAAGAAACTATGTGTTCCCAACAAGCTAGGTGAAGGACGGCTTTCACACACACTTATCTCTCAGAACTGACCATGTGGAGAGACGTTCGTTCATCTAGCACAAAGGGAACGGGTTGCAGGAGAAACTTTTACTCTGGTTTCTCAGTCTGTTTCCTAGTGCCGGTTTGAAGTTCCTGCAGTTTTCACTGTAAAACCGAGTTGGAGCTAGTACTTCCCCATATATATGTATGGAGTGGAGTTTGCACCTGAAAAGAAACTTTGTGTTCCCAACAAGCTAGGTGAAGGACGGCTTTCACACACACTTATCTCTCAGATCTGACCATGTGGAGAGTCGTTCGTTCATCCAGCACAAAGGGAACGGTTTGCAGGAGAAACTTTTACTCTGGTTTCTAGTTTGTTTCGTAGTGCCGGTTTGAAGTTCCTGCAGTTTTCACTGTAAAACCGAGTTGGAGCTAGTACCTCCCCATATATATGTATGGAGTGGAGTTTGCAACTGAAAAGAAACTTTGTGTTCCCAACAAGCTAGGTGAAGGACGGCTTTCACACACAATTATCTCTCAGAACTGAGCATGTGGAGAGACGTTCGTTCATCTAGCACAAAGGGAACGTGTTGCAGGGGAAACATTTACTCTGGTTTCTCAGTCTGGTTCCTAGTGCCGGTTTGAAGTTCCTGCAGTTTTCACTGTAAAAACGAGTTGGAGCTAGTACCTCCCCATATATATGTATGGAGTGGAGTTTGCAACTGAAAAGAAACTTTGTGTTCCCAACAAGCTAGGTGAAGGACGGCTTTCACACACACTTATATCTCAGAACTGAGCACGTGGAGAGACGTTCGTTCATCTAGCACAAAGGGAACGGGTTGCAGGAGAAACTTTTACTTTGGTTTCTCAGTCTGTTTCCCAGTGCCGGTTTGAATTTCCTGCAGTTTTCACTGTAAAACCGATTTGGAGCTAGTACCTCCCCATATATATGTATGGATTGGAGTTTGCAACTAAAAAGAAACTTTGTGTTCCCAACAAGCTAGGTGAAGGACGGCTTTCACACACACTTATCTCTCAGAACTGAGCATGTGGAGAGACGTTCGTTCATCTAGCACAAAGGGAACGGGTTGCAGTAGAAACTTTTACTCTGGTTTCTCAGTCTGTTTCCTAGTGCCGGTTTGAAGTTCCTGCAGTTTTCACTGTAAAACCGAGTTGGAGCTAGTCCCTCCCCATATATATGTATGGAGTGGAGTTTGCAACTGACAAGAAACTTTGTGTTCCCAACAAGCTAGGTGAAGGACGGCTTTCACACACACTTATCTCTCAGAACTGAGCATGTGGAGAGACGTTCGTTCATCTAGCACAAAGGGAACGGGTTGAAGGAGAAACTTATACTCTGGTTTCTCAGTCTGTTTCCTAGTGCCGGTTTGAAGTTCCTGCAGTTTTCACTGTAAAACCGAGTTGGAGCTAGTACCTCCCCATATATATGTAAGGAGTGGAGTTTGCAACTGAAAAGAAACTTTGTGTTCCCAACAAGCTAGGTGAAGGGCGGCTTTCACACACAATAATCTCTCAGAACTGACCATGTGGAGAGAAGTTCGTTCATCTAGCACAAAGTGAACGGGTTGCAGGAGAAACTTTTACTCTGGTTTCTCAGTCTGTTTCCTAGTGCTGGTTTGTAGTTCCTGCAGTTTTCACTGTAAACCCGAGATGGAGCTAGTCCCTACCCATATATATGTATGGAGTGGAGTTTGCAACTGAAAAGAAACTTTGTGTCCCCAACAAGCTAGTTGAAGGACGGCTTACACACACACTTATCACTCAGAACTGAGCATGTGGAGAGACGTTCGTTCATCTAGCACAAAGGGAACGGGTTGCAGGGAAACATTTACTCTGGTTTCTCAGTCTGGTTCCTAGTGCCGGTTTGAAGTTCCTGCAGTTTTCACTGTAAAACCGAGTTGGAGCTAGTACCTCCCCATATATATGTATGGAGTGGAGTTTTCTACTGAAAAGAAACTTTGTGTCCCCAACAAGCTAGGTGAAGGATGGCTACCACACACACTTATCTCTCAGAACTGACCATGTGGAGAGTCTTTCGTTCATCTAGCACAAAGGGAACGGGTTGCAGGAGAAACTTTTACTCCGGTTTCTCAGTCTGTTTCCTAGTGCCGGTTTGAAGTTCCTGCATTTTTCACTGTAAAACCGATTTCGAGCTAGTCCCTACAAATATATATGTATGGAGAAGAGTTTGCAACTGAAAAGAATCTTTGTGTTCCCAACAAGCTAGGTGAAGGACGGCTTTCACACACACTTATCTCTCAGAACTGAGCATGTGGAGAGACGTTCGTTCATCTAGCACAAAGGGAACGGGTTGCAGGAGAAACTTTTACTCTGGTTTCTCAGTCTGTTTCCTAGTGCCGGTTTGAAATTCCTGCAGTTTTCACTGTAAAACAGATTTGGAGCTAGTACCTCCCCAAATATATGTATGGAGTGGAGTTTGCAACTGAAAAGAAACTTTGTGTTCCCAACAAGCTAGGTGAAGGACGGCTTTCACACACACTTTTCTCTCAGAACTGAGCATGTGGAGAGACGTTCGTTCATCTAGCACAAAGATAACGGGTTGCAGGAGAAACTTTAACTCTGGTTTCTCAGTCTGTTTCCTAGTGCCGGTTAGAATTTCCTGCAGTTTTCACTGTAAAACCGAGTTGGAGCTAGTCCCTACCCATATATATGTATGGAGTGGAGTTTGCAACTGAAAAGAAACTTTGTGTTCCCAACAAGCTAGGTGAAGGACGGCTTTCACACACACTTATCTCTCAGAACTGAGCATGTGGAGAGACGTTCGTTCATCTAGCACAAAGGGAACGGGTTGCAGGAGAAACTTTTACTCTGTTTTCTCAGTCTGTTTCCTAGTGCCGGTTTGAAGTTCCTGCAGTTTTCACTGTAAAACCGAGTTGGAGCTAGTCCCTCCCCATACATATGTATGGAGTGGAGTTTGCAACTGACAAGAAACTTTGGGTTCCCAACAAGCTAGGTGAAGGACGGCTTTCACACACACTTATCTCTCAGAACTGAGCATGTGGAGAGACGTTCGTTCATCTAGCACAAAGGGAACGGGTTGCAGGAGAAACTTTTACTGTGGTTTCTCAGTCTGTTTCCTAGTGCCGGTATGAAGTTCCTGCAGTTTTCACTATAAAAGCGAGTTGGAGCTAGTACCTCCCCATATATATATATGGAGTGGAGTTTGCAACTGAAAAGAAACTTTGTGTTCCCAACAAGCTAGGTGAAGGACGGCTTTCACACACACTTATCACTCAGTACTGAGCATGTGGAGAGAAGTTCGTTCATCTAGCACAAAGGGAACGGGTTGCAGGAGAAACTTTTACTCTGGTTTCTCAGTCTGTTTCCTAGTGCCGGTTTGAAGTTCCTGCAGTTTTCACTGTAAAACCGAGTTGGAGCTAGTACCTCCCCATATATATGTATGGAGTGGAGTTTGCAACTGAAAAGAAACTTTGTGTTCCCAACAAGCTAGGTGAAGGACGGCTTTCACACACACTTATCTCTCAGAACTGAGCATGTGGAGAGTCGTTCGTTCATCTAGCACAAAGGGAACGGGTTGCAGGAGAAACTTTTACTCCGGTCTCTCAGTCTGTTTCCTAGTTCCTGTTTGAAGTTCCTGCAGTTTTCACTGTAAAATCGAGTTGGTGCTAGTACCTCCCCATATATATGTATGGAGTGTAGTTTGCAACTGAAAAGAAACTTTGTGTTCCCAACAAGCTAGGTGAAGGACGGCTTTCACACACACTTATCTCTCAGAACTGAGCATGTGGAGAGACGTTCTTTCATCTATCACAAAGGGAACGGGTTGCAGGGTAAACATTTACTCTGGTTTCTCAGTCTGGTTCCTAGTGCCGGTTTGAAGTTCCTGCAGTTTTCACTGTAAAATCGAGTTGGAGCTAGTCCCTACCCATATATATGTATGGAGTGGAGTTTGCAACTGAAAAGAAACTATGTGTTCCCAACAAGCTAGGTGAAGGACGGCTTTCACACACACTTATCTCTCAGAACTGACCATGTGGAGAGACGTTCGTTCATCTAGCACAAAGGGAACGGGTTGCAGGAGAAACTTTTACTCTGGTTTCTCAGTCTGTTTCCTAGTGCCGGTTTGAAGTTCCTGCAGTTTTCACTGTAAAACCGAGTTGGAGCTAGAACTTCCCCATATATATGTATGGAGTGGAGTTTGCACCTGAAAAGAAACTTTGTGTTCCCAACAAGCTAGGTGAAGGACGGCTTTCACACACACTTATCTCTCAGATCTGACCATGTGGAGAGTCGTTCGTTCATCCAACACAAAGGGAACGGTTTGCAGGAGAAACTTTTACTCTGGTTTCTAGTTTGTTTCGTAGTGCCGGTTTGAAGTTCCTGCAGTTTTCACTGTAAAACCGAGTTGGAGCTAGTACCTCCCCATATATATGTATGGAGTGGAGTTTGCAACTGAAAAGAAACTTTGTGTTCCCAACAAGCTAGGTGAAGGACGGCTTTCACACACACTTATCACTCAGAACTGAGCATGTGGAGAGACGTTCGTTCATCTAGCACAAAGGGAACGGGTTGCAGGGGAAACATTTACTCTGGTTTCTCAGTCTGGTTCCTAGTGCCGGTTTGAAGTTCCTGCAGTTTTCACTGTAAAAACGAGTTGGAGCTTGTACCTCCCCATATATATGTATGGAGTGGAGTTTGCAACTGAAAAGAAACTTTGTGTTCCCAACAAGCTAGGTGAAGGACGGCTTTCACACACACTTATATCTCAGAACTGAGCACGTGGAGAGACGTTCGTTCATCTAGCACAAAGGGAACGGGTTGCAGGAGAAACTTTTACTCTGGTTTCTCAGTCTGTTTCCCAGTGCCGGTTTGAAGTTCCTGCAGTTTTCACTGTAAAACCGAGTTGGAGCTAGTACCTCCCCATATATATGTATGGATTGGAGTTTGCAACTAAAAAGAAACTTTGTGTTCCCAACAAGCTAGGTGAAGGACGGCTTTCACACACACTTATCTCTCAGAACTGAGCATGTGGAGAGACGTTCGTTCATCTAGCACAAAGGGAACGGGTTGCAGGAGAAACTTTTACTCTGGTTTCTCAGTCTGTTTCCTAGTGCCGGTTTGAAGTTCCTGCAGTTTTCACTGTAAACCCGAGTTGGAGCTAGTCCCTACCCATATATATGTATGGAGTGTAGTTTGCAACTGAAAAGAATCTTTGTGTCCCCAACAAGCTAGGTGAAGGACGGCTTTCACACACACTTATCACTCAGAACTGAGCATGTGGAGAGACGTTCGTTCATCTAGCACAAAGGGAACGTGTTGCAGGGGAAACATTTACTCTGGTTTCTCAGTCTGGTTCCTAGTGCCGGTTTGAAGTTCCTGCAGTTTTCACTGTAAAACCGAGATGGGGCTAGTCCCTAAACATATATATGTATGGAGTGGATTTTGCAACTGAAAAGAAACTTTGTGTTCCCAACAAACTAGGTGAAGGACGGCTTTCACACACAATTACCTCTCAGAACTGAGTATTTGGAGAGACGTTCGTTCATCTAGCAAAAAGGGAACGGGTTGCAGGAGAAACTTTTACTCTGGTTTCTCAGTCTGTTTCCTAGTGCCGGTTTGAAGTTCCTGCAGTTTTCACTGTAAAACCGAGTTGGAGCTAGTACCTCCCCATATATATGTATGGAGTGGAGTTTGCAACTGAAAAGAAACTTTGTTTTCCCAACAAGCTAGGTGAAGGACGGCTTTCACACACACTTAACTCTCAGAACTGACCATTTGGAGAGACGTTCGTTCATCTAGAACAAAGGGAACGGGTTGCAGGAGAAACTTTTACTCTGGTTTCTCAGTCTGTTTCCTAGTGCCGGTTTGAAGTTCCTGCAGTTTTCACTGTAAAACCGAGTTGGAGCTAGTACCTCCCCATATATATGTATGGAGTGGAGTTTGCAACTGAAAAGAAACTTTGTGTTCCTAACAAGCAAGGTGAAGGACGGCTTTCACACACACATATCTCTCAGAACTGAGCATGTGGAGAGACGTTCGTTCATCTAGCACAAAGGGAATGGGTTGCAGGAGAAACTTTTACTCTGGTCTCTCAGTCTGTTTCCTAGTGCTGGTTTGAAGTTCCTGCAGTTTTCACTGTAAACCCGAGTTGGAGCTAGTCCCTACCCATATATATGTATGGAGTGGAGTATGCAACTGAAAAGAAACTTTGTGTCCCCAACAAGCTAGGTGAAGGACGGCTTTCACACACACTTATCACTCAGAACTGAGCATGAGGAGAGACGTTCTTTCATCTATCACAAAGGGAACGGGTTGCTGGGGAAACATTTACTCTGGTTTCTCAGTCTGTTTCCTAGTGCCGGTTTGAAGTTCCTGCAGTTTTCACTGTAAAAACGAGTTGGAGCCAGTACCTCCCCATATATATGTATGGAGTGGGGTTTGCAACTGAAAAGAAACTTTGTGTTCCCAACAAGCTAGGTGAAGGACGGCTTTCACACACACTTATCTCTCAGAACTGAGCATGTGGAGAGTCGTTCGTTCATCTAGCCCAAAGGGAACGGGTTGCAGGAGAAACTTTTACTCTGGTTTCTCAGTCTGTTTCCTAGTGCTGGTTTGAAGTTCCTGCATTTTTCACTGTAAACCCGAGTTGGAGCTAGTCCCTAACCATATATATGTATGGAGTGGAGTTTGCAACTGAAAAGAAACTTTGTGTTCCCAACAAGCTAGGTGAAGGACGGCTTTCAAACACACTTATCTCTCAGAACTGAGCATGTGGAGAGACGTTCGTTCATCTAGCACAAAGGGAACGGTTTGCAGGGGAAACATATACTCTGGTTTCTCACTATGGTTCCTAGTGAAGGTTTGAAGTTCCTGCAGTTTTCACTGTAAAAACGTGTTGGAGCTAGTCCCTACCCATATATATGTATGGAGTGGAGTTTGCAAGTGAAAAGAAACTTTGTGTTCCCAACAAGCTAGGTGAAGGACGGCTTTCACACACACTTATCTCTCAGAACTGAGCATGTGGAGAGACGTTCGTTCATCTAGCACAAATGGAACGGGCTGCAGGAGAAACATTTACTCTGGTTTCTCAGTGTGTTTCCTTGTGCCGGTTTGAAGTTCCTGCAGTTTTCAATGTAAAACCGGGTTGGGGGTAGTATCTCCCCATATATATGTATGGAGTGGAGTTTGCACCTGAAAGGGAACTTTGTGTTCCCAACAAGCTAGGTGAAGGACGGCTTTCACACACACTTATCTCTCAGAACTGAGCATGTGGAGAGACGTTCGTTCATCTAGCACAAAGGGAACGGGTTGCAGGAGAAACTTTTACTCTGGTTTCTCAGCCTGTTTCCTAGTGCCGGTTTGAAGTTCCTGCAGTTTTCACTGTAAAACCGAGTTGGAGCTAGTACCTCCCCATATATATGTATGGAGTGGAGTTTGCAACTGAAAAGAAACTTTGTGTTCCCAACAAGCTATGTGAAGGACGGCTTTCACACACACTTATCTCTCAGAACTGAGCATGTGGAGAGACTTTTGTTCATCTAGCACAAAGGGAAAGGGTTGCAGGAGAAACTTTTACTCTGGTTTCTCAGTCTGTTTCCTAGTGCCGGTTTGAAGTTCCTGCAGTTTTCACTGTAAAACCGAGTTGGAGCTAGTACCTCCCCATATATATGTAAGGAGTGGAGTTTGCAACTGAAAAGAAACTTTGTGTTCCCAACAAGCTAGGTGAAGGACGGCTTTCACACTCACTTATCTTTCAGAACTGAGCATGTGGAGAGACGTTCGTTCATCTAGCACAAAGGGAACGGGTTGCAGGAGAAACTTTTACTCTGGTTTCTCAGTGTGTTTCCTTGTGCCGGTTTGAAGTTCCTGCAGTTTTCACTGTAAAACCGGGTTGGGGCTAGTACCTCCCCATATATATGTATGGAGTGGAGTTGGCAACTGAAAAGAAACTTTGTGTTCCCAAAAAGCTAGGTGAAGGACGGCTTTCACACACACTTATCTCTCAGAACTGAGCATGTGGAGAGTCGTTCGTTCATCTAGCACAATGGGAACGGGATGCAGGAGAAACTTTTTCTCTGGTTTCTCAGTCTGTTTCCTAGAGCCGGTTTGAAGTTCCTGCAGTTTTCACTGCAAAACCGAGTTGGAGCTAGTCCCTCCCCATATATATGTATGGAGGGGAGTTTGCAACTGAAAAGAATCTTTGTGTTCCCAACAATATATGTGAAAGACGGCTTTCACACACACTTATCTCTCAGAACTGAGCATGTGGAGAGACGTTCGTTCATCTAGCACAAAGGGAACGGGTTGCAGGAGAAACTTTTACTCTGGTGTCTCAGTCTGTTTCCTAGCGCCGGTTTGAAGTTCCTGCAATTTTCACTGTAAAACAGGGTTAGGGCTAGTACCTCCCCATATATATGTATGGAGTGGAGTTTGCAACTGAAAAGAAACTTTGTGTTCCCAACAAGCTAGTTGAAGGACGGCTTTCACACACACTTATATCTCAGAAATGAGCATGTGGAGAGTCGTTCATTCATCTAGCACAAAGGGAACGGGTTGCAGGAGAAACTTTTACTCTGGTTTCTCAGTCTGTTTCCTAGTGCCGGTTTGAAGTTCCTGCAGTTTTCACTGTAAAACCGAGTTGGAGCTAGTCCCTACCCATATATATTTATGGAGTGGAATTTGCTAATGAAAAGAAACTTTGTGTTCCCAACAAGCTAGGTGAAGGACGGCTTTCACACTCACTTATCTCTCAGAATTGAGCATGTGGAGAGACGTTCATTCATCTAGCACAAAAGGAACGGTTTACAGGAGAAACTTTTTCTCTGGTTTCTCAGTCTGTTTCCTAGTGCCGGTTTGAAGTTCCTGCAGTTTTCACTGTAAAACCGAGTTGGAGCTAGTACCTCCCCATATATATGTATGGAGTGGAGTTTGCAACTGAAAAGAAACTTTGTGTTCCCAACAAGCTAGGTGAAGGACGGCTTTCACACACACTTATCTCTCAGAACTGAGCATGTGGAGAGACGTTCGTTCATCTAGCACAAATGGAACGGGCTGCAGGGGAAACTTTTACTCTGGTTTCTCAGTGTGTTTCCTTGTGCCGGTTTGAAGTTCCTGCAGTTTTCACTGTAAAACCGGGTTGGGGCTAGTACCTCCCCATATATATGTATGGAGTGGAGTTTGCAACTGAAAAGAAACTTTGTGTTCCCAAAAAGCTAGGTGAAAGACGGGTTTCACACACACTTATCTCTCTGAACTGAGCATGTGGAGAGTCGTTCGTTCATCTAGCACAATTGGAACGGGATGCAGGAGAAACTTTTACTCTGGTTTCTCAGTCTGTTTCCTAGTGCCGGTTTGAAGTTCCTGCAGTTTTCACTGTAAAACCGAGTTGGAGCTAGTACCTCCCCATATATATGTATGGAGTGGAGTTTGCAACTGAAAAGAAACTTTGTGTTCCCAACAAGCTAGGTGAAGGACGGCTTTCACACACACATATCTCTCAGAACTGAGCATGTGGAGAGACGTTCGTTCATCTAGCACAAAGGGATCGGGTTGCAGGGGAATCATTTACTCTGGTTTCTCAGTCTGTTTCCTAGTGCCGGTTTGAAGTTCCTGAAATTTTCACTGTAAAACCGAGTTGGAGCTTGTCCCTCCCCATATATATGTATGGAGTGGAGTTTGCAAATGAAAAGAAACTTTGTTTTCCCAACATGCTAGGTGAAGGACGGCTTTCACACACACTTATCTCTCAGAACTGAGCATGTGGAGAGACGTTCGTTCATCTAGCACAAAGGGAACGGGCTGCAGGAGAAACTTTTACTCTGGTTTCTAAGTCTGTTTCCTAGTGCCGGTTTGAACTTCCTGCAGTTTTCACTGTAACACCGGGTTCGAGCTAGTCCCTCCCCATATATATGTATGGAGTGGAGTTTGCAACTGAAAAGAAACTTTGTGTTCCCAACAAGCTAGTTGAAGGACGGCTTTCACACACACATATCTCTCAGAACTGAGCATGTGGAGAGACTTAGTTCATCTAGCACACAGGGAACCGGTTGCAGGAGAAACTTTTACTCTGGTTTCTCAGTCTGTTTCCTAGTGCCGGTTTGAAGTTCCTGCAGATTTCACTGTTAAACCGATTTGGAGCTAGTACCTCCCCATATATATGTATGGAGTGGAGTTTGCAAGTGAAAAGAAACTTTGTGTTCCCAACAAGCTAGGTGAAGGACGGCTTTCACACACACTTATCTCTCAGAACTGAGCATGTGGAGAGACGTTCGTTCATCTAGCACAAATGTAACGGGCTGCATGAGAAACTTTTACTCTGGTTTCTCAGTGTGTTTCCTTGTGCCGGTTTGAAGTTCCTGCAGTTTTCACTGTAAAACCGGGTTGGGGCTAGTACCTCCCCATATATATGTATGGAGTGGAGTTTGCAACTGAAAAGAATCTTTGTGTTCCCAAAAAGCTAGGTGAAGGACGGCTTTCACACACACTTATCTCTCAGAACTGAGCATGTGGAGAGTCGTTCGTTCATCTAGCACAATGGGAACGGGATGCAGGAGAAACTTTTTCTCTGGTTTCTCAGTCTGTTTCCTAGTGCCGGTTTGAAGTTCCTGCAGTTTTCACTGCAAATCCGAGTTGGAGCTAGTCCCTCCCCATATATATGTATGGAGTGGAGTTTGCAACTGAAAAGAATCTTTGTGTTCCCAACAATATAGGTGAAAAACGGCTTTCACACACAATTATCTCTCAGAACTGAGCATGTGGAGAGACTTTCGTTCATCTAGCGCAAAGGCAACGGGTTGCAGGAGAAACTTTTACTCTGGTTTCTCAGTATGTTTCCTAGCGCCGGTTTGAAGTTCCTGCAGTTTTCACTGTAAAACAGGGTTAGGGCTAGTACCTCCCCATATATATGTATGGAGTGGAGTTTGCAACTGAAAAGAAACTTTGTGTTCCCAAAAGCTAGTTGAAGGACGGCTTTCACACACACTTATCTCTCAGAACTGAGCATGTGGAGAGTCGTTCGTTCATCTAGCACAAATGGAACGGGTTGCAGGAGAAACTTTTACTCTGTTTTCTCAGTCTGTTTCCTAGTGCCGGTTTGAAGTTCCTGCAGTTTTCACAGTAAAACCGAGTTGGAGCTAGTCCCTACCCATATATATTTATGGAGTGGAATTTGCAAATGAAAAGAAACTTTGTGTTCCCAACAAGCTAGGTGAAGGACGGCTTTCACACTCACTTATCTCTCAGAATTGAGCATGTGGAGAGACGTTCGTTCATCTAGCACAAAAGGAACCGGTTACAGGAGAAACTTATACTCTGGTTTCTCAGTCTGTTTCCTAGTGCCGGTTTGAATTTCCTGCAGTTTTCACTGTAAAACCGAGTTGGAGCTAGTTCCTCCCCATATATATGTATGGAGTGGAGTTTGCAACTTAAAAGAAACCTTGTTATCCCAAAAAGCTAGGTGAAGGACGGCTTTCACACACACTTATCTCTCAGAACTGAGCATGTGGAGAGTCGTTCGTTCATCTAGCCCAAAGGGAACGGGTTGCAGGAGAAACTTTTACTCTGGTTTCTCAGTCTGTTTCCTAGTGCTGGTTTGAAGTTCCTGCATTTTTCACTGTAAACCCGAGTTGGAGCTAGTCCCTAACCATATATATGTATGGAGTGGAGTTTGCAACTGAAAAGAAACTTTGTGTTCCCAACAAGCTAGGTGAAGGACGGCTTTCAAACACACTTATCTCTCAGAACTGAGCACGTGGAGAGACGTTCGTTCATCTAGCACAAAGGGAACGGTTTGCAGGGGAAACATATACTCTGGTTTCTCACTATGGTTCCTAGTGCAGGTTTGAAGTTCCTGCAGTTTTCACTGTAAAAACGAGTTGGAGCTAGTCCCTACCCATATATATGTATGGAGTGGAGTTTGCAAGTGAAAAGAAACTTTGTGTTCCCAACAAGCTAGGTGAAGGACGGCTTTCACACACACTTATCTCTCAGAACTGAGCATGTGGAGAGACGTTCGTTCATCTAGCACAAATGGAACGGGCTGCAGGAGAAACTTTTACTCTGGTTTCTCAGTGTGTTTCCTTGTGCCGGTTTGAAGTTCCTGCAGTTTTCAATGTAAAACCGGGTTGGGGGTAGTATCTCCCCATATATATGTATGGAGTGGAGTTTGCACCTGAAAGGGAACTTTGTGTTCCCAACAAGCTAGGTGAAGGACGGCTTTCACACACACTTATCTCTCAGAACTGAGCATGTGGAGAGACGTTCGTTCATCTAGCACAAAAGGAACGGGTTGCAGGAGAAACTTTTACTCTGGTTTCTCAGCCTGTTTCCTAGTGCCGGTTTGAAGTTCCTGCAGTTTTCACTGTAAAACCGAGTTGGAGCTAGTACCTCCCCATATATATGTATGGAGTGGAGTTTGCAACTGAAAAGAAACTTTGTGTTCCCAACAAGCTATGTGAAGGACGGCTTTCACACACACTTATCTCTCAGAACTGAGCATGTGGAGAGACTTTTGTTCATCTAGCACAAAGGGAACGGGTTGCAGGAGAAACTTTTACTCTGGTTTCTCAGTCTGTTTCCTAGTGCCGGTTTGAAGTTCCTGCAGTTTTCACTGTAAAACCGAGTTGGAGCTAGTACCTCCCCATATATATATAAGGAGTGGAGTTTGCAACTGAAAAGAAACTTTGTGTTCCCAACAAGCTAGGTGAAGGACGGCTTTCACACTCACTTATCTTTCAGAACTGAGCATGTGGAGAGACGTTCGTTCATCTAGCACAAAGGGAACGGGTTGCAGGAGAAACATTTACTCTGGTTTCTCAGTGTGTTTCCTTGTGCCGGTTTGAAGTTCCTGCAGTTTTCACTGTAAAACCGGGTTGGGGCTAGTACCTCCCCATATATATGTATGGAGTGGAGTTGGCAACTGAAAAGAAACTTTGTGTTCCCAAAAAGCTAGGTGAAGGACGGCTTTCACACACACTTATCTCTCAGAACTGAGCATGTGGAGAGTCGTTCGTTCATCTAGCACAATGGGAACGGGATGCAGGAGAAACTTTTTCTCTGGTTTCTCAGTCTGTTTCCTAGAGCCGGTTTGAAGTTCCTGCAGTTTTCACTGCAAAACCGAGTTGGAGCTAGTCCCTCCCCATATATATGTATGGAGGGGAGTTTGCAACTGAAAAGAATCTTTGTGTTCCCAACAATATATGTGAAAGACGGCTTTCACACACACTTATCTCTCAGAACTGAGCATGTGGAGAGACGTTCGTTCATCTAGCACAAAGGGAACGGGTTGCAGGAGAAACTTTTACTCTGGTTTCTCAGTCTGTTTCCTAGCGCCGGTTTGAAGTTCCTGCAGTTTTCACTGTAAAACAGGGTTAGGGCTTGTACCTCCCCATATATATGTATGGAGTGGAGTTTGCAACTGAAAAGAAACTTTGTGTTCCCAACAAGCTAGTTGAAGGACGGCTTTCACACACACTTATCTCTCAGAAATGAGCATGTGGAGAGTCGTTCATTCATCTAGCACAAAGGGAACGGGTTGCAGGAGAAACTTTTACTCTGGTTTCTCAGTCTGTTTCCTAGTGCCGGTTTGAAGTTCCTGCAGTTTTCACTGTAAAACCGAGTTGGAGCTAGTCCCTACCCATATATATTTATGGAGTGGAATTTGCAAATGAAAAGAAACTTTGTGTTCCCAACAAGCTAGGTGAAGGACGGCTTTCACACTCACTTATCTCTCAGAATTGAGCATGTGGAGAGACGTTCATTCATCTAGCACAAAAGGAACGGTTTACAGGAGAAACTTTTTCTCTGGTTTCTCAGTCTGTTTCCTAGTGCCGGTTTGAAGTTCCTGCAGTTTTCACTGTAAAACCGAGTTGGAGCTAGTACCTCCCCATATATATGTATGGAGTGGAGTTTGCAACTGAAAAGAAACTTTGTGTTCCCAACAAGCTAGGTGAAGGACGGCTTTCACACACACTTATCTCTCAGAACTGAGCATGTGGAGAGACGTTCGTTCATCTAGCACAAATGGAACGGGCTGCAGGGGAAACTTTTACTCTGGTTTCTCAGTGTGTTTCCTTGTGCCGGTTTGAAGTTCCTGCAGTTTTCACTGTAAAACCGGGTTGGGGCTAGTACCTCCCCATATATATGTATGGAGTGGAGTTTGCAACTGAAAAGAAACTTTGTGTTCCCAACAAGCTAGGTGAAGGACGGCTTTCACACACACATATCTCTCAGAACTGAGCATGTGGAGAGACGTTCGTTCATCTAGCACAAAGGGATCGGGTTGCAGGGGAAACATTTACTCTGGTTTCTCAGTCTGTTTCCTAGTGCCGGTTTGAAATTCCTGAAATTTTCACTGTAAAACCGAGTTGGAGCTTGTCCCTCCCCATATATATGTATGGAGTGGAGTTTGCAAATGAAAAGAAACTTTGTGTTCCCAACATGCTAGGTGAAGGACGGCTTTCACACACACTTATCTCTCAGAACTGAGCATGTGGAGAGACGTTCGTTCATCTAGCACAAAGGGAACGGGTTGCAGGAGAAACTTTTACTCTGGTTTCTAAGTCTGTTTCCTAGTGCCGGTTTGAAGTTCCTGCAGTTTTCACTGTAACACCGGGTTCGAGCTAGTCCCTCCCCATATATATGTATGGAGTGGAGTTTGCAACTGAAAAGAAACTTTGTGTTCCCAACAAGTTAGGTGAAGGACGGCTTTCACACACACTTATCTCTCAGAACTGAGCATGTGGAGAGACGTTCGTTCATCTAGCAAAAAGGGAACGGGTTGCAGGTGAAACATATACTCTGGTTTCTCAGTCTGTTTCCTAGTGCCGGTTTGAAGTTCCTGCAGTTTTCACTGTAAAACCGAGTTGGAGCTAGTACTTCCCCTTATATATATATGGAGTGGAGTTTGCACCTTAAAGGGAACTTTGTGTTCCCAACAAGCTAGGTGAAGGACGGCTTTCACACACACTTATCTCTCAGAACTGAGCATGTGGAGAGACGTTCGTTCATCTAGCACAAAGGGAACGGGTTGCAGGAGAAACTTTTACTCTGGTTTCTCAGCCTGTATACTAGTGCCGGTTTGAAGTTCCTGCAGTTTTCACTGTAAAACCGAGTTGGAGCTAGTACTTCCCCATATATATGTATGGAGTGGAGTTTGCAACTGAAAAGAAACTTTGTGTTCCCAACAAGCTAGTTGAAGTACGGCTTTCACACACACATATCTCTCAGAACTGAGCATGTGGAGAGACTTAGTTCATCTAGCACACAGGGAACCGGTTGCAGGAGAAACTTTTACTCTGGTTTCTCAGTCTGTTTCCTAGTGCCGATTTGAAGTTCCTGCAGTTTTCACTGTTAAACCGATTTGGAGCTAGTACCTCCCCATATATATGTATGGAGTGGAGTTTGCAAGTGAAAAGAAACTTTGTGTTCCCAACAAGCTAGGTGAAGTACGGCTTTCACACACACTTATCTCTCAGAACTGAGCATGTGGAGAGACGTTCGTTCATCTAGCACAAATGTAACGGGCTGCATGAGAAACTTTTACTCTGGTTTCTCAGTGTGTTTCCTTGTGCCGGTTTGAAGTTCCTGCAGTTTTCACTGTAAAACCGGGTTGGGGCTAGTACCTCCCCATATATATGTATGGAGTGGAGTTTGCAACTGAAAAGAATCTTTGTGTTCCCAAAAAGCTAGGTGAAGGACGGCTTTCACACACACTTATCTCTCAGAACTGAGCATGTGGAGAGTCGTTCGTTCATCTAGCACAATGGGAACGGGATGCAGGAGAAACTTTTTCTCTGGTTTCTCAGTCTGTTTCCTAGTGCCGGTTTGAAGTTCCTGCAGTTTTCACTGCAAATCCGAGTTGGAGCTAGTCCCTCCCCATATATATGTATGGAGTGGAGTTTGCAACTGAAAAGAATCTTTGTGTTCCCAACAATATAGGTGAAAGACGGCTTTCACACACACTTATCTCTCAGAACTGAGCATGTGGAGAGACTTTCGTTCATCTAGCGCAAAGGCAACGGGTTGCAGGAGAAACTTTTACTCTGGTTTCTCAGTCTGTTTCCTAGCGCCGGTTTGAAGTTCCTGCAGTTTTCACTGTAAAACAGGGTTAGGGCTAGTACCTCCCCATATATATGTATGGAGTGGAGTTTGCAACTGAAAAGAAACTTTGTGTTCCCAAAAGCTAGTTGAAGGACGGCTTTCACACACACTTATCTCTCAGAACTGAGCATGTGGAGAGTCGTTCGTTCATCTAGCACAAATGGAACGGGTTGCAGGAGAAACTTTTACTCTGTTTTCTCAGTCTGTTTCCTAGTGCCGGTTTGAAGTTCCTGCGGTTTTCACTGTAAAACAGAGTTGGAGCTAGTCCCTACCCATATATATTTATGGAGTGGAATTTGCAAATGAAAAGAAACTTTGTGTTCCCAACAAGCTAGGTGAAGGACGGCTTTCACACTCACTTATCTCTCAGAATTGAGCATGTGGAGAGACGTTCGTTCATCTAGCACAAAAGGAACGGGTTACAGGAGAAACTTATACTCTGGTTTCTCAGTCTGTTTCCTAGTGCCGGTTTGAAGTTCCTGCAGTTTTCACTGTAAAACCGAGTTGGAGCTAGTTCCTCCCCATATATATGTATGGAGTGGAGTTTGCAACTTAAAAGAAACCTTGTTATCCCAAAAAGCTAGGTGAAGGACGGCTTTCACACACACTTATCTCTCAGAACTGAGCATGTGGAGAGTCGTTCGTTCATCTAGCACAATGGGAACGGGATGCAGGGGAAACTTTTACTCTGGTTTCTCAGTCTGTTTCCTAGTGCCGGTTTGAAGTTCCTGCAGTTTTCACTGTAAAACCGAGTTGGAGCTAGTACCTCCCCATATATATGTATGGAGTGGAGTTTGCAACTGAAAAGAAACTTTGTGTTCCCAACAAGCTAGGTGAAGGACGGCTTTCACACACACATATCTCTCAGAACTGAGCATGTGGAGAGACGTTCGTTCATCTAGCACAAAGGGATCGGGTTGCAGGAGAAACATTTACTCTGGTTTCTCAGTCTGTTTCCTAGTGCCGGTTTGAATTTCCTGAATTTTTCACTGTAAAACCGAGTTGGAGCTTGTCCCTCCCCATATATATGTATCGAGTGGAGTTTGCAAATAAAAAGAAACTTTGTGTTCCCAACATGCTAGGTGAAGGACGGCTTTCACACACACTTATCTCTCGGAACTGAGCATGTGGAGAGACGTTCGTTCATCTAGCACAAAGGGAACGGGTTGCAGGAGAAACTTTTACTCTGGTTTCTCAGTCTGTTTCCTAGTGCCGGTTTGAAGTTCCTGCAGTTTTCACTGTAACACCGGGTTCGAGCTTGTCCCTCCCCATATATATGTATGGAGTGGAGTTTGCAACTGAAAAGAAACTTTGTGTTCCCAACAAGTTAGGTGAAGGACGGCTTTCACACACACTTATCTCTCAGAACTGAGCATGTGGAGAGACGTTCGTTCATCCAGCACAAAGGGAACGGGTTGCAGGGGAAACTTTTACTCTGGTTTCTCAGTCTGTTTCCTAGTGCCGGTTTGAAGTTCCTGCAGTTTTCACTGTAAAACCGAGTTGGAGCTAGTACCTCCCCATATATATGTATGGAGTGGAGTTTGCAACTGAAAAGAAACTTTGTGTTCCCAACAAGCTAGGTGAAGGATGGCTCTCACACACACTTATCTCTCAGAACTGAGCATGTGGAGAGACGTTCGTTCATCTAGCACAAAGGGAACGGGTTGCAGGTGAAACATTTACTCTGGTTTCTCAGTCTGTTTCCTAGTGCCGGTTTGAAGTTCCTGCAGTTTTCACTGTAAAACCGAGTTGGAGCTAGTACCTCCCCATATATATATATGGAGTGGAGTTTGCACCTGAAAGGGAACTTTGTGTTCCCAACAAGCTAGGTGAAGGACGGTTTCACACACACTTATCTCTCAGAACTGAGCATGTGGAGAGACGTTCGTTCATCTAGCACAATGGGAACGGGTTGCAGGAGAAACTTTTACTCTGGTTTCTCAGCCTGTATACTAGTGCCGGTTTGAAGTTCCTGCAGTTTTCACTGTAAAACCGAGTTGGAGCTAGTACCTCCCCATATATATGTATGGAGTGGAGTTTGCAACTGAAAAGAAACTTTGTGTTCCCAACAAGCTAGGTGAAGGACGGCTTTCACACACACTTATCTCTCAGTACTGAGCATGTGGAGAGACGTTCGTTCATCTAGCACAAAGGGAACGGGTTGCAGGGGAAACTTTTACTCTGGTTTCTCAGTCTGTTTCCTAGTGCCGGTTTGAAGTTCCTGCACTTTTCACTGTAAAACCGAGTTGGAGCTTGTACCTCCCCATATATATGTATGGAGTGGAATTTGCAACTGAAAAGAAAATTTGTGTTCCCAACAAGCTAGGTGAAGGACGGCTTTCACACACACTTATCTCTCAGAACTGAGCATGTGGAGAGACGTTCGTTCATCTAGCACAAATGGAACGGTTTGCAGGGGAAACATTTAGTCTGGTTTCTCAGTCTGTTTCCTAGTGCCGGTTTGAAGTTCCTGCAGTTTTCACTGTAAAACCGAGTTGGAGCTAGTACCTCCCCATATATATATATGGAGTGGAGATTGCACCTGAAAGGGAACTCTGTGTTTCCAACAAGATATGTGAAGGACGGCTTTCACACACACTTAAATCTCAGAACTGAGCATGTGGAGAGACGTTCGTTCATCTAGCACAAAGGGAACGGGTTGCAGGAGAAACTTTTACTCTGGTTTCTCAGTCTGTTTCCTAGTGCCGGATTGAAGTTCCTGCAGTTTTCACTGTAAAACCGAGTTGGAGCTAGTACCTCCCCATATATATTTATGGAGTGGAGTTTGCAACTGAAAAGTAACTTTGTGTTCCCAACAAGCTAGGTGAAGGATGGCTTTCACACTCAATTATCTCTCAGAACTGAGCATGTGGAGAGACGTTCGTTCATCTAGCACAAATGGAACGTGTTGCAGGAGAAACTTTTACTCTGGTTTCTCAGTCTGTTTCCAAGTGCCGGTTTGAAGTTCCTGCAGTTTTCACTGTAAAACCGAGTTGGAGCTAGTACCTCCCCATATATATGTATGGAGTGGAGTTTGCAAGTGAAAAGAAACTTTGTGTTCCCAACAAGCTAGGTGAAGGAAGGCTTTCACACACACTTATCTCTCAGAACTGAGCTTGTGGAGAGACGTTCGTTCATCTAGCACAAATGGAACGGGCTGCAGGAGAAACTTTTACTCTGGTTTCTCAGTGTGTTTCCTTGTGCCGGTTTGAAGTTCCTGCAGTTTTCACTGTAAAACCGGGTTGGGGCTAGTACCTCCCCATATATATGTATGGAATGGAGTTTGCAACTGAAAAGAAACTTTGTGTTCCCAAAAAGCTAGGTGAAGGACGGCTTTCACACACACTTATCTCTCAGAACTGAGCATGTGGAGAGTCGTTCGTTCATCTAGCACAATGGGAACGGGATGCAGGAGAAACTTTTACTCTGGTTTCTCAGTCTGTTTCCTAGTGCCGGTTTGAAGTTCCTGCAGTTTTCACTGCAAAACCGAGTTGGAGATAGTCCCTCCCCATATATATGTATGGAGTGGAGTTTGCAACTGAAAAGAATCTTTGTTTTCCCAACAAGCTAGGTGGAAGACGGCTTTCAAACACACTTATCTCTCAGAACTGAGCATCTGGAGAGACGTTCGTTCATCTAGCACAAAGGGAACGGGTTGCAGGAGAAACTTTTACTCTGGTTTCTCAGTCTCTTTCCTAGTGCCGGTTTGAAGTTCCTGCAGTTTTCACTGTAAAACCGAGTTGGAGCTAGTACCTCCCCATATATATGTATGGAGTGGAGTTTGCAACTGAAAAGAAACCTTGTGTTCCCAACAAGCTAGGTGAAGGATGGCTCTCACACACACTTATCTCTCAGAACTGAGCATGTGTAGAGACGTTCGTTCATCTAGCACAAAGGGAACGGGTTGCAGGAGAAACTTTTACTCTGGTTTCTCAGCCTGTTTCCTAGTGCCGGTTTGAAGTTCCTGCAGTTTTCACTGTAAAACCGAGTTGGAGCTAGTACCTCCCCATATATATATATGAAGTGGAGTTTGCACCTGAAAGGGAACTTTGTGTTCCCAACAAGCTAGGTGAAGGACGGCTTTCACACACACTTATCTCTCAGAACTGAGCATGTGGAGAGACGTTCGTTCATCTAGCACAAATGGAACGGGTTGCAGGAGAAACTTTTACTCTGGTTTCTCCGCCTGTTTCCTAGTGCCGGTTTGAAGTTCCTGCAGTTTTCACTGTAAAACCGATTTGGAGCTAGTACCTACCCATATATATTTATGGAGTGGAGTTTGCAACTGAAAAGAAACTTTGTGTTCCCAAAAAGCTAGGTGAAGGACGGCTTTCACACACAATTATCTCTCAGAACTGAGCATGTGGAGAGTCGTTCGTTCATCTAGCACAATGGGAACGGGATGCAGGAGAAACTTTTACTCTGGTTTCTCAGTCTGTTTCCTAGTGCCGGTTTGAAGTTCCTGCAGTTTTCACTGCAAAACCGAGTTGGAGCTAGTCCCTCCCCATATATATGTATGGAGTGGAGTTTGCAACTGAAAAGAATGTTTGCTTTCCCAACAAGCTAGGTAAAAGACGGCTTTCACACACACTTATATCTCAGAACTGAGCATGTGGAGAGACGTTTGTTCATCTAGCACAAAGGGAACCGGTTGCAGGAGAAACTTTTACTCTGGTTTCTCAGCCTGTTTCCTAGTGCCGGTTTGAAGTTCCTGCAGTTTTCACTGTAAAACCGAGTTGGAGCTAGTACCTCCCCATATATATATATGGAGTGGAGTTTGCACCTGAAAGGGAACTTTGTATTCCCAACAAGCTAGGTGAAGGACGGCTTTCACACACACTTATCTCTCAGAACTGAGCATGTGGAGAGACGTTCGTTCATCTAGCACAAAGGGAACGGTTTGCAGGAGAAACTTTTACTCTGGTTTCTCAGTCTGTTTCCTAGTGCCGGTTTGAAGTTCCTGCAGTTTTCACTGTAAAACCGATTTGGAGCTAGTACCTCCCCATATATATGTATGGAGTGGAGTTTGCAACTGAAAAGAAACTTTGTGTTCCCAAAAAGCTAGGTGAAGGACGGCTTTCACACACAATTATCTCTCAGAACTGAGCATGTGGAGAGTCGTACGTTCATCTAGCACAATGGGAACGGGATGCAGGAGAAACTTTTACTCTGGTTTCTCAGTCAGTTTCCTAGTGCCGGTTTGAAGTTCCTGCAGTTTTCACTGCAAAACCGAGTTGGAGCTAGTCCCCCCCCCTTTTATATGTATGGAGTGGAGTTTGCAACTGAAAAGAATGTTTGTTTTCCCAACAAGCTAGGTAAAAGACGGCTTTCACACACACTTATATCTCAGAACTGAGCATGTGGAGAGACGTTCATTCATCTAGCACAAAGGGAACGGGTTGCAGGAGAAACTTTTACTCTGGTTTCTCAGTCTCTTTCCTAGTGCCGGTTTGAAGTTCCTGCAGTTTTCACTGTAAAACCGAGTTGGAGCTAGTACCTCCCCATATATATGTATGGAGTGGAGTTTGCAACTGAAAAGAAACTTTGTGTTCCCAACAAGCTAGGTGAAGGATGGCTCTCACACACACTTATCTCTCAGAACTGACCATGTGGAGAGACGTTCGTTCATCTAGCACAAAGGGAACGGTTTGCAGGAGAAACATTTACTCTGGTTTCTCAGACTGTTTCCTAGTGCCGGTTTGAAGTTCCTGCAGTTTTCACTGTAAAACCGAGTTGGAGCTAGTACCTCCCCATATATATATATGGATTGGAGTTTGCACCTGAAAGGGACCTTTGTTTTCCCAACAAGCTAGGTGAATAACGGCTTTCACACACACTTATCTCTCAGAACTGAGCATGTGGAGAGACGTTCGTTCATCTAGCACAAAGGGAACGGGTTGCAGGAGAAACTTTTACTCTGGTTTCTCAGCCTGTTTCCTAGTGCCGGTTTGATGTTCCTGCAGTTTTCACTGTAAAACCGAGTTGGAGATAGTACCTCCCCATATATATGTATGGAGTGGGGTTTGCAACTGAAAAGAAACTTTGTGTTCCCAACAAGCTACTTGAAGGACGGCTTTCACACAAACTTATCTCTCAGAACTGAGCATGTGGAGAGACTTTCGTTCATCTAGCACAAAGGGAACGGGTTGCAGGAGAAACTTTTACTCTGGTTTCTCAGTCTGTTTCCTAGTGCCGGTTTGAAGTTCCTGCAGTTTTCACTGTAAAACCGATTTTGAGCTTGTACCTCCCCATATATATGTATGGAGTGGAGTTTGCAACTGAAAAGAAACTTTGTGTTCCCAAAAAGCTAGGTGAACGACGGCTTTCAGACACAATTATCTCTCACAACTGAGCATGTGGAGAGTCGTTCGTTCATCTAGCACAATGGGAACGGGAAGCAGGAGAAACTTTTACTCTGGTTTCTCAGTCTGTTTCCTAGTGCCGGTTTGAAGTTCCTGCAGTTTTCACTGCAAAACCGAGTTGGAGCTTGTCCCTCCCCATATATATGTATGGAGTGGAGTTTGCAACTGAAAAGAATGTTTGTTTTCCCAACAAGCTAGGTAAAAGACGGCTTTCACACACAATTATCTCTCAGAACTGAGCATGTGGAGAGACGTTCGTTCATCTAGCACAAAGGGAACGGGTTGCAGGAGAAACTTTTACTCTGGTTTCTCAGCCTGTTTCCTAGTGCCGGTTTGAAGTTCCTGCAGTTTTCACTGTAAAACCGAGTTGGAGCTAGTACCTCCCCATATATATGTATGGAGTGGAGTTTGCAACTGAAAAGAAACTTTGTGTTCCCAACAAGCTAGTTGAAGGACGGCTTTCACACAAACTTATCTCTCAGAACTGAGCATGTGGAGAGACGTTCGTTCATCTAGCACAAAGGGAACGGTTTGCAGGAGAAACTTTTACTCTGGTTTCTCAGTCTGTTTCCTAGTGCCGGTTTGAAGTTCCTGCAGTTTTCACTGTAAAACCGAGTTGGAGCTAGTACCTCCCCATATATATATATGGAGTGGAGTTTGCACCTGAAAGGGAACTTTGTTTTCCCAACAAGATAGGTGAAGGACGGCTTTCACACACACTTATCTCTCAGAACTGAGCATGTGGAGAGACGTTCGTTCATCTAGCACAAAGGGAACGGGTTGCAGGAGAAACTTTTACTCTGGTTTCTCAGACTGTTTCCTAGTGCCGGTTTGAAGTTCCTGCACTTTTCACTGTAAAACCGAGTTGGAGCTTGTACCTCCCCATATATATGTATGGAGTGGAGTTTGCAACTGAAAAGAAAATTTGTGTTCCCAACAAGCTAGGTGAAGGACGGCTTTCACACACACTTATCTCTCAGAACTGAGCATGTGGAGAGACGTTCGTTCATCTAGCACAAATGGAACGGTTTGCAGGGGAAACATTTAGTCTGGTTTCTCAGTCTGTTTCCTAGTGCCGGTTTGAAGTTCCTGCAGTTTTCACTGTAAAACCGAGTTGGAGCTAGTACCTCCCCATATATATATATGGAGTGGAGTTTGCACCTGAAAGGGAACTCTGTGTTTCCAACAAGATATGTGAAGGACGGCTTTCACACACACTTAAATCTCAGAACTGAGCATGTGGAGAGACGTTCGTTCATCTAGCACAAAGGGAACGGGTTGCAGGAGAAACTTTTACTCTGGTTTCTCAGTCTGTTTCCTAGTGCCGGATTGAAGTTCCTGCAGTTTTCACTGTAAAACCGAGTTGGAGCTAGTACCTCCCCATATATATTTATGGAGTGGAGTTTGCAACTGAAAATTAACTTTGTGTTCCCAACAAGCTAGGTGAAGGACGACTTTCACACTCAATTATCTCTCAGAACTGAGCATGTGGAGAGACGTTCGTTCATCTAGCACAAATGGAACGTGTTGCAGGAGAAACTTTTACTCTGGTTTCTCAGTCTGTTTCCAAGTGCCGGTTTGAAGTTCCTGCAGTTTTCACTGTAAAACAGAGTTGGAGCTAGTACCTCCCATTATATATGTATGGAGTGGAGTTTGCAAGTGAAAAGAAACTTTGTGTTCCCAACAAGCTAGGTGAAGGAAGGCTTTCACACACACTTATCTCTCAGAACTGAGCTTGTGGAGAGACGTTCGTTCATCTAGCACAAATGGAACGGGCTGCAGGAGAAACTTTTACTCTGGTTTCTCAGCCTGTTTCCTAGTGCCGGTTTGAAGTTCCTGCAGTTTTCACTGTAAAACCGATTTGGAGCTAGTACCTACCCATATATATGTATGGAGTGGAGTTTGCAACTGAAAAGAAACTTTGCGTTCCCAAAAAGCTAGGTGAAGGACGGCTTTCACACACAATTATCTCTCAGAACTGAGCATGTGGAGAGTCGTTCGTTCATCTAGCACAATGGGAACGGGATGCAGGAGAAACTTTTACTCTGGTTTCTCAGTCTGTTTCCTAGTGCCGGTTTGAAGTTCCTGCAGTTTTCACTGCAAAACCGAGTTGGAGCTAGTCCCTCCCCATATATATGTATGGAGTGGAGTTTGCAACTGAAAAGAATGTTTGCTTTCCCAACAAGCTAGGTAAAAGACGGCTTTCACACACACTTATATCTCAGAACTGAGCATGTGGAGAGACGTTTGTTCATCTAGCACAAAGGGAACCGGTTGCAGGAGAAACTTTTACTCTGGTTTCTCAGCCTGTTTCCTAGTGCCGGTTTGAAGTTCCTGCAGTTTTCACTGTAAAACCGAGTTGGAGCTAGTACCTACCCATATATATATATGGAGTGGAGTTTGCACCTGAAAGGGAACTTTGTATTCCCAACAAGCTAGGTGAAGGACGGCTTTCACACACACTTATCTCTCAGAACTGAGCATGTGGAGAGACATTCATTCATCTAGCACAAAGGGAACGGGTTGCAGGAGAAACTTTTACTCTGGTTTCTCAGTCTCTTTCCTAGTGCCGGTTTGAAGTTCCTGCAGTTTTCACTGTAAAACCGAGTTGGAGCTAGTACCTCCCCATATATATGTATGGAGTGGAGTTTGCAACTGAAAAGAAACTTTGTGTTCCCAACAAGCTAGGTGAAGGATGGCTCTCACACACACTTATCTCTCAGAACTGACCATGTGGAGAGACGTTCGTTCATCTAGCACAAAGGGAACGGGTGGCAGGAGAAACTTTTACTCTGGTTTCTCAGACTGTTTCCTAGTGCCGGTTTGAAGTTCCTGCAGTTTTCACTGTAAAACCGAGTTGGAGCTAGTACCTCCCCATATATATATATGGAGTGGAGTTTGCACCTGAAAGGGACCTTTGTTTTCCCAACAAGCTAGGTGAAGGACGGCTTTCACACACACTTATCTCTCAGAACTGAGCATGTGGAGAGACGTTCGTTCATCTAGCACAAAGGGAACGGGTTGCAGGAGAAACTTTTACTCTGGTTTCTCAGCCTGTTTCCTAGTGCCGGTTTGATGTTCCTGCAGTTTTCACTGTAAAACCGAGTTGGAGATAGTACCTCCCCATATATATGTATGGAGTAGGGTTTGCAACTGAAAAGAAACTTTGTGTTCCCAACAAGCTACTTGAAGGACGGCTTTCACACAAACTTATCTCTCAGAACTGAGCATGTGGAGAGACTTTCGTTCATCTAGCACAAAGGGAACGGGTTGCAGGAGAAACTTTTACTCTGGTTTCTCAGTCTGTTTCCTAGTGCCGGTTTGAAGTTCCTGCAGTTTTCACTGTAAAACCGATTTTGAGCTTGTACCTCCCCATATATATGTATGGAGTGGAGTTTGCAACTGAAAAGAAACTTTGTGTTCCCAAAAAGCTAGGTGAACGACGGCTTTCAGACACAATTATCTCTCACAACTGAGCATGTGGAGAGTCGTTCGTTCATCTAGCACAATGGGAACGGGATGCAGGGGAAACTTTTACTCTGGTTTCTCAGTCTGTTTCCTAGTGCCGGTTTGAAGTTCCTGCAGTTTTCACTGCAAAACCGAGTTGGAGCTTGTCCCTCCCCATATATATGTATGGAGTGGAGTTTGCAACTGAAAAGAATGTTTGTTTTCCCAACAAGCTAGGTAAAAGACGGCTTTCACACACAATTATCTCTCAGAACTGAGCATGTGGAGAGACGTTCGTTCATCTAGCACAAAGGGAACGGTTTGCAGGAGAAATTTTTACTCTGGTTTCTCAGTCTGTTTCCTAGTGCCGGTTTGAAGTTCCTGCAGTTTTCACTGTAAAACCGAGTTGGAGCTAGTACCTCCCCATATATATATATGGAGTGGAGTTTGCACCTGAAAGGGAACTTTGTTTTCCCAACAAGCTAGGTGAAGGACGGCTTTCACACACACTTATCTCTCAGAACTGAGCATGTGGAGAGACGTTCGTTCATCTAGCACAAAGGGAACGGGTTGCAGGAGAAACTTTTACTCTGGTTTCTCAGTCTGTTTCCTAGTGCCGGTTTGATGTTCCTGCAGTTTTCACTGTAAAACCGAGTTGGAGCTAGTACCTCCCCATATATATGTATGGAGTGGGGTTTGCAACTGAAAAGAAACTTTGTGTTCCTAACAAGCTACTTGAAGGACGGCTTTCACACAAACTTATCTCTCAGAACTGAGCATGTGGAGAGACTTTCGTTCATCTAGCACAAAGGGAACGGGTTGCAGGGGAAACTTTTACTCTGGTTTCTCAGTCTGTTTCCTAGTGCCGGTTTGAAGTTCCTGCAGTTTTCACTGTAAAACCGATTTTGAGCTTGTACCTCCCCATATATATGTATGGAGTGGAGTTTGCAACTGAAAAGAAACTTTGTGTTCCCAAAAAACTAGGTGAACGACGGCTTTCAGACACAATTATCTCTCACAACTGAGCATGTGGAGAGTCGTTCGTTCATCTAGCACAATGGGAACGGGATGCAGGAGAAACTTTTACTCTGGTTTCTCAGTCTGTTTCCTAGTGCCGGTTTGAAGTTCCTGCAGTTTTCACTGCAAAACCGAGTTGGAGCTTGTCCCTCCCCATATATATGTATGGAGTGGAGTTTGCAACTGAAAAGAATGTTTGTTTTCCCAACAAGCTAGGTAAAATACGGCTTTCACACACAATTATCTCTCAGAACTGAGCATGTGGAGAGACGTTCGTTCATCTAGCACAAAGGGAACGGGTTGCAGGAGAAACTTTTACTCTGGTTTCTCAGCCTGTTTCCTAGTGCCGGTTTGATGTTCCTGCAGTTTTCACTGTAAAACCGAGTTGGAGCTAGTACCTCCCCATATATATGTATGGAGTGGAGGTTGCACCTGAAAAGAAACTTTGTGTTCCCAACAAGCTAGGTGAAGGATGGCTTTCACACACACTTATCTCTCAGAACTGAGCATGTGGAGAGACGTTCGTTCATCTAGCACAAAGGGAACGGGTTGCAGGAGAAACTTTTACTCTGGTTTCTCAGTCTGTTTCCTAGTGCCGGTTTGAAGTTCCTGCAGTTTTCACTGTAAAACCGAGTTGGAGCTAGTCCCTCCCCATATATATATATGGAGTGGAGTTTGCAACTGAAAAGAAACTTTGTGTTCCCAAAAAGCTAGGTGAATGACGGCTTTCACACACACTTATCTCTCAGAACTGAGCATGTGGAGAGACGTTCGGTCATCTAGCACAAAGGGAACGGGTTGCAGGAGAAACATTTACTCTGGTTTCTCAGTCTGTTTCCTAGTGCCGGTTTGAAGTTCCTTCAGTTTTCACTGTAAAACCGAGTTGGAGCTAGTACCTCCCCATTTATATGTATGTAGTGGAGTTTGCAACTGAAAGGGAACTTTGTGTTCCCAACAAGCTAGGTGAAGGACGGCTTTCACACACACTTATCACTCAGAACTGATCATGTGGAGAGACGTTCGTTCATCTAGCACAAAGTGAACGGGTTGCAGGTGAAACTTTTACTCTGGTTTCTCAGTCTGTTTCCTAGTGCCGGTTTGAAGTTCCTGCAGTTTTCACTGTAAAACCGAGTTGGAGCTAGTCCCTCCCCATATATATGTATGGAGTGTAGTTTGCAACTGAAAAGAAACTTTGTGTTCCCAACAAGCTAGGTGAAGGACGGCTTTCACACACACTTATCTCTCAGAAGTGAGCATGTGGAGAGACGTTCGTTCATCTAGCACAAAGGGAACGGGTTGCAGGAGAAACTTTTACTCTGGTTTCTCAGTCTGTTTCCTAGTGCCGTTTTGAAGTTCCTGCAGTTTCCACTGTAAAACCGGGTTGGGGCTAGTACCTCCCCATATATATGTATGGAGTGGAGTTTGCAACTGAAAAGAAACTTTGTGTTCCCAACAAGCTAGGTGAAGGATGGCTTTCACACACACTTATCTCTCAGAACTGAGCATGTGGAGAGACGTTCGTTCAACTAGCACAAAGGGATCGGGTTGCAGGAGAAACTTTTACTCTGGTTTCTCAGTCTGTTTCCTAGTGCCGGTTTGAAGTTCCTGCAGTTTTCACTGTAAAACCGAGTTGGAGCTAGTCCCTCCCCATATATATATATGGAGTGGAGTTTGCAACTGAAAAGAAACTTTGTGTTCCCAAAAAGCTAGGTGAATGACGGCTTTCACACACACTTATATCTCAGAACTGAGCATGTGGAGAGACGTTCGGTCATCTAGCACAAAGGGAACGGGTTGCAGGAGAAACATTTACTCTGGTTTCTCAGTCTGTTTCCTAGTGCCGGTTTGAAGTTCCTGCAGTTTTCACTGTAAAACCGAGTTGGAGCTAGTACCTCCCCATTTATATGTATGTAGTGGAGTTTGCAACTGAAAGGGAACTTTGTGTTCCCAACTAGCTAGGTGAAGGACGGCTTTCACACACACTTATCACTCAGAACTGATCATGTGGAGAGACGTTCGTTCATCTAGCACAAAGTGAACGGGTTGCAGGTGAAAATTTTACTCTGGTTTCTCAGTCTGTTTCCTAGTGCCGGTTTGAAGTTCCTGCAGTTTTCACTGTAAAACCGAGTTGGAGCTAGTCCCTCCCCATATATATGTATGGAGTGGAGTTTGCAACTGAAAAGAAACTTTGTGTTCCCAAAAAGCTAGGTGAAGGACGGCTTTCACACACACTTATCACTCAGAACTGAGCATGTGGAGAGTCTTTCGTTCATCTAGCAAAATGGGAACGGGTTGCAGGAGTAACTTTTACTCTGGTTTCTCAGTCTGTTTCCTAGTGCCGGTTTGAAGTTCCTGCAGTTTTCACTGTAAAACCGAGTTGGAGCTAGTCCCTCCCCATATATATGTATGGAGTGGAGTTTGCAACTGAAAAGAATCTTTGTGTTCCCAACAAGCTAGGTGAAAGACGGCTTTCACACACACATATCTCTCAGAACTGAGCATGTGGAGAGACTTTCGTTCATCTAGCACAAAGGGAACGGTTGGCAGGAGAAACTTTTATTCTGGTTTCTCAGTCTGTTTCCTAGCGCCGGTTTGAAGTTCCTGCAGTTTTCACTGTAAACCGGTTTGGGGCTAGTACCTCCCCGTATATATGTATGGATTGGAGTTTGCAACTGAAAAGAAACTTTGTGTTCCCAACAAGCTAGGTGAAGGACGGCTTTCACACACACTTATCTCTCAGAACTGAGCATGTGGAGAGTCGTTCGTTCATGTAGCACAAAGGGAACGGGTTGCCGGAGAAACTTTTACTCTGGTTTCTCAGTCTGTTTCCTAGTGCCGGTTTGAAGTTCCTGCAGTTTTCACTGTAAAACCGAGTTGGAGCTAGTACCTCCCCATATATAAGTATGGAGTGGAGTTTGCAACTGAAAAGAAACTTTGTGTTCCCAACAAGCTAGGTGAAGGATGGCTCTCACACACACTTATCTCTCAGAACTGAGCATGTGGAGAGACGTTCGTTCATCTAGCACAAAGGAAACGGGTTGCAGTAGAAACTTTTACTCTGGTTTCTCAGCCTGTTTCCTAGTGCCGGTTTGAAGTTCCTGCAGTTTTCACTGTAAAACCGATTTGGAGTTAGTACCTCCCCATATATATATATGGAGTGGAGTTTTCACCTGAAAGGGATCTTTGTGTTCCCAACAAGCTAGGTGAAGGACGGCTTTCACACACACATATCTCTCAGAACTGAGCATGTGGAGAGACGTTCGTTCATTTAGCACAAAGGGAACGGGTTGCAGGGGACACTTTTACTCTGGTTTCTCAGCCTGTTTCCTAGTGCCGGTTTGAAGTTCCTGCAGTTTTCACTGTAAAACCGAGTTGGAGCTAGTACCTCCCCATATATATGTATGGAGTGGAGTTTGCAACTGAAAAGAAACTTTGTGTTCCCAACAAGCTAGGTGAAGGACGGCTTTCACACACACTTATCTCTCAGAACTGAGCATGTGGAGAGACTTTCGTTCATCTAGCACAAAGGGAAAGGGTTGCAGGAGAAACTTTTACTCTGGTTTCTCAGTCTGTTTCCTAGTGCCGGTTTGAAGTTCCTGCAGTTTTCACTGTAAAACCGAGTTGGAGCTAGTACCTCCCCATATATAAGTATGGATTGGAGTTTGCAACTGAAAAGAAACTTTGTGTTCCCAACAAGCTAGGTGAAGGATGGCTCTCACACACACTTATCTCTCAGAACTGAGCATGTGGAGAGACGTTCGTTCATCTAGCACAAAGGGAACGGGTTGCAATAGAAACTTTTACTCTGGTTTCTCAGCCTGTTTCCTAGTGCCGGTTTGAAGTTCCTGCAGTTTTCACTGTAAAACCGAGTTGGAGCTAGTACCTCCCCATATATATGTATGGAGTGGAGTTTGCAACTGAAAAGAAACTTTGTGTTCCCAACAAGCTAGTTGAAGGACGGCTTTCACACAAACTTATCTCAAAGAATTGAGCATGTGGAGAGACTTTCGTTCATCTAGCACAAAGGGAACGGGTTGCAGGAGAAACTTTTACTCTGGTTTCTCAGTCTGTTTCCTAGTGCCGGTTTGAAGTTCCTGCAGTTTTCACTGTAAAACCGAGTTGGAGCTTGTCCCTCCCCATATATATGTATGGAGAGGAGTTTGCAACTGAAAAGAAACTTTGTGTTCCCAACAAGCTAGGTGAAGGACGGCTTTCACACACACTTATCTCTCAGAACTGAGCATGTGGAGAGACGTTCGTTCATCTAGCACAAAGGGAACGGGTTGCAAGAGAAACTTTTACTCTGGTTTCTCAGCATGTTTCCTAGTGCCGGTTTGAAGTTCCTGCAGTTTTCACTGTAAAACCGGGTTGGAGCTAGTACCTCCCCATATATATATATGTAGTGGAGTTTTCACCTGAAAGGGAACTTTGTGTTCCCAACAAGCTAGGTGAAGGACGGCTTTCACACACACTTATCTCTCAGAACTGAGCATGTGGAGAGACGTTCGTTCATATAGCACAAAGGGAACGGGTTGCAGGAGAAACTTTTACTCTGGTTTCTCAGCCTGTTTCCTAGTGCCGGTTTGAAGTTCCTGCAGTTTTCACTGTAAAACCGAGTTGGAGCTAGTACCTCCCCATATATATGTATGGAGTGGAGTTTGCAACTGAAAAGAAACTTTGTGTTCCCAACAAGCTTGTTGAAGGACGGCTTTCACACAAACTTATCTCAAAGAACTAAGCATGTGGAGAGACTTTCGTTCATCTAGCACAAAGGGAACGGGTTGCAGGAGAAACTTTTACTCTGGTTTCTCAGTCTGTTTCCTAGTGCCGGTTTGAAGTTCCTGCAGTTTTCACTGTAAAACAGAGTTGGAGCTAGTACCTCCCCATATATATGTATGGAGTGGAGTTTGCAACTGAAAAGAAACTTTGTGTTCCCAACAAGCTATGTGAAGGATGGCTTTCACACACAATTATCACTCAGAACTGAGCATGTGGAGAGACGTTCGTTCATCTAGCACAAAGGGAACGGGTTGCAGGAGAAACTTTTATTCTGGTTTCTCAGTCTGTTTCCTAGTGCCGGTTTGAATTTCCTGCAGTTTTCACTGTAAAACCGAGTTGGAGCTAGTCCCTCCCCATATACATGTATGGAGTGGAGTTTGCAACTGAAAAGAAACTTTGTGTTCCTAACAAGCTAGGTGAAGGACGGCTTTCACACACACTTATCTCTCAGAACTGAGCATGTGGAGAGACTTTCGTTCATCTAGCACAAAGGGAACGGGTTGCAGGAGAAACTTTTACTCTGGTTTCTCAGTCTGTTTCCTAGTGCCGGTTTGAAGTTCCTGCAGTTTTCACTGTAAAACCGAGTTGGAGCTAGTACCTCCCCATATATATGTATGGAGTGGAGTTAGCAACTGAAAGGGAACTTTGTGTTCCCAACAAGCTAGGTGAAGGTCGGCTTTCACACACACTTATCTCTCAGAACTGAGCATGTGGAGAGACGTTCGTTCATCTAGCACAAAGGGAACGGGTTGCAGGGGAAACTTTTACTCTGGTTTCTCAGTCTGTTTCCTAGTGCCGGTTTGAAGTTCCTGCAGTTTTCACTGTAAAATCGAGTTGGAGCTAGTACCTCCCCATATATATGTATGGAGTGGAGTTTGCTACTGAAAAGAAACTTTGTGTTCCCAACAAGCTAGGTGAAGGATGGCTTTCACACACACTTATCTCTCAGAACTGAGCATGTGGAGAGACGTTCGTTCATCTAGCACAAAGGGAACGGGTTGCAGGAGAAACTTTTACTCTGGTTTCTCAGTCTGTTTCCTAGTGCCGGTTTGAAGTTCCTGCAGTTTTCACTGTAAAACCGAGTTGGAGCTAGTCCCTCCCCATATATATATATGGAGTGGAGTTTGCAACTGAAAAGAAACTTTGTGTTCCCAAAAAGCTAGGTGAATGACGGCTTTCACACACACTTATCTCTCAGAACTGAGCATGTGGAGAGACGTTCGGTCATCTAGCACAAAGGGAACGGGTTGCAGGAGAAACATTTACTCTGGTTTCTCAGTCTGTTTCCTAGTGCCGGTTTGAAGTTCCTGCAGTTTTCACTGTAAAACCGAGTTGGAGCTAGTACCTCCCCATTTATATGTATGTAGTGGAGTTTGCAACTGAAAGGGAACTTTGTGTTCCCAACTAGCTAGGTGAAGGACGGCTTTCACACACACTTATCACTCAGAACTGATCATGTGGAGAGACGTTCATTCATCTAGCACAAAGTGAACGGGTTGCAGGTGAAACTTTTACTCTGGTTTCTCAGTCTGTTTCCTAGTTCCGGTTTGAAGTTCCTGCAGTTTTCACTGTAAAACCGAGTTGGAGCTAGTCCCTCCCCATATATATGTATGGAGTGTAGTTTGCAACTGAAAAGAAACTTTGTGTTCCCAACAAGCTAGGTGAAGGACGGCTTTCACACACACTTATCTCTCAGAAGTGAGCATGTGGAGAGACGTTCGTTCATCTAGCACAAAGGGAACGGGTTGCAGGAGAAACTTTTACTCTGGTTTCTCAGTCTGTTTCCTAGTGCCGTTTTGAAGTTCCTGCAGTTTTCACTGTAAAACCGGGTTGGGGCTAGTACCTCCCCATATATATGTATGGAGTGGAGTTTGCAACTGAAAAGAAACTTTGTGTTCCCAAAAAGCTAGGTGAAGGACGGCTTTCACACACACTTATCTCTCAGAACTGAGCATGTGGAGAGTCTTTCGTTCATCTAGCAAAATGGGAACGGGTTGCAGGAGAAACTTTTACTCTGGTTTCTCAGTCTGTTTCCTAGTGCCGGTTTGAAGTTCCTGCAGTTTTCACTGTAAAACCGAGTTGGAGCTAGTCCCTCCCCATATATATGTATGGAGTGGAGTTTGCAACTGAAAAGAATCTTTGTGTTCCCAACAAGCTAGGTGAAAGACAGCTTTCACACACACATATCTCTCAGAACTGAGCATGTGGAGAGACTTTCGTTCATCTAGCACAAAGGGAACGGTTTGCAGGAGAAACTTTTATTCTGGTTTCTCAGTCTGTTTCCTAGCGCCGGTTTGAAGTTCCTGCAGTTTTCACTGTAAACCGGTTTGGGGCTAGTACCTCCCCATATATATGTATGGATTGGAGTTTGCAACTGAAAAGAAACTTTGTGTTCCCAACAAGCTAGGTGAAGGACGGCTTTCACACACACTTATCTCTCAGAACTGAGCATGTGGAGAGTCGTTCGTTCATGTAGCACAAAGGGAACGGGTTGCCGGAGAAACTTTTACTCTGGTTTCTCAGTCTGTTTCCTAGTGCCGGTTTGAAGTTCCTGCAGTTTTCACTGTAAAACCGAGTTGGAGCTAGTACCTCCCCATATATAAGTATGGAGTGGAGTTTGCAACTGAAAAGAAACTTTGTGTTCCCAACAAGCTAGGTGAAGGATGGCTCTCACACACACTTATCTCTCAGAACTGAGCATGTGGAGAGACGTTCGTTCATCTAGCACAAAGGAAACGGGTTGCAGTAGAAACTTTTACTCTGGTTTCTCAGCCTGTTTCCTAGTGCCGGTTTGAAGTTCCTGCAGTTTTCACTGTAAAACCGATTTGGAGCTAGTACCTCCCCATATATATATATGGAGTGGAGTTTTCACCTGAAAGGGAACTTTGTGTTCCCAACAAGCTAGGTGAAGGACGGCTTTCACACACACTTATCTCTCAGAACTGAGCATGTGGAGAGACGTTCGTTCATTTAGCACAAAGGGAACGGGTTGCAGGGGACACTTTTACTCTGGTTTCTCAGCCTGTTTCCTAGTGCCGGTTTGAAGTTCCTGCAGTTTTCACTGTAAAACCGAGTTGGAGCTAGTACCTCCCCATATATATGTATGGAGTGGAGTTTGCAACTGAAAAGAAACTTTGTGTTCCCAACAAGCTAGGTGAAGGACGGCTTTCACACACACTTATCTCTTAGAACTGAGCATGTGGAGAGTCGTTCGTTCATGTAGCACAAAGGGAACGGGTTGCAGGAGAAACTTTTACTCTGGTTTCTCAGTCTGTTTCCTAGTGCCGGTTTGAAGTTCCTGCAGTTTTCACTGTAAAACCGAGTTGGAGCTAGTACCTCCCTTATAAATGTAGGGAGTGGAGTTTGCAACTGAAAAGAAACTTTGTGTTCCCAACAAGCTAGGTGAAGGACGGCTTTCACACACACATATCTCTCAGAACTGAGCATGTGGAGAGACTTTCGTTCATCTAGCACAAAGGGAAAGGGTTGCAGGAGAAACTTTTACTCTGGTTTCTCAGTCTGTTTCCTAGTGCCGGTTTGAAGTTCCTGCAGTTTTCACTGTAAAACCGAGTTGGAGCTAGTACCTCCCCATATATAAGTATGGAGTGGAGTTTGCAACTGAAAAGAAACTTTGTGTTCCCAACAAGCTAGGTGAAGGATGGCTCTCACACACACTTATCTCTCAGAACTGAGCATGTGGAGAGACGTTCGTTCATCTAGCACAAAGGGAACGGGTTGCAGTAGAAACTTTTACTCTGGTTTCTCAGCCTGTTTCCTAGTGCCGGTTTGAAGTTCCTGCAGTTTTCACTGTAAAACCGAGTTGGAGCTAGTACCTCCCCATATATATGTATGGAGTGGAGTTTGCAACTGAAAAGAAACTTTGTGTTCCCAACAAGCTAGTTGAAGGACGGCTTTCACACAAACTTATCTCAAAGAATTGAGCATGTGGAGAGACTTTCGTTCATCTAGCACAAAGGGAACGGGTTGCAGGAGAAACTTTTACTCTGGTTTCTCAGTCTGTTTCCTAGTGCCCGTTTGAAGTTCCTGCAGTTTTCACTGTAAAACCGAGTTGGAGCTAGTCCCTCCCCATATATATGTATGGAGAGGAGTTTGCAACTGAAAAGAAACTTTGTGTTCCCAACAAGCTAGGTGAAGGACGGCTTTCACACACACTTATCTCTCAGAACTGAGCATGTGGAGAGACGTTCGTTCATCTAGCACAAAGGGAACGGGTTGCAAGAGAAACTTTTACTCTGGTTTCTCAGCCTGTTTCCTAGTGCCGGTTTGAAGTTCCTGCAGTTTTCACTGTAAAACCGGGTTGGAGCTAGTACCTCCCCATATATATATATGTAGTGGAGTTTTCACCTGAAAGGGAACTTTGTGTTCCCAACAAGCTAGGTGAAGGACGGCTTTCACACACACTTATATCTCAGAACTGAGCATGTGGAGAGACGTTCGTTCATATAGCACAAAGGGAACGGGTTGCAGGAGAAACTTTTACTCTGGTTTCTCAGCCTGTTTCCTAGTGCCGGTTTGAAGTTCCTGCAGTTTTCACTGTAAAACCGAGTTGGAGCTAGTACCTCCCCATATATATGTATGGAGTGGAGTTTGCAACTGAAAAGAAACTTTGTGTTCCCAACAAGCTTGTTGAAGGACGGCTTTCACACAAACTTATCTCAAAGAACTAAGCATGTGGAGAGACTTTCGTTCATCTAGCACAAAGGGAACGGGTTGCAGGAGAAACTTTTACTCTGGTTTCTCAGTCTGTTTCCTAGTGCCGGTTTGAAGTTCCTGCAGTTTTCACTGTAAAACAGAGTTGGAGCTAGTACCTCCCCATATATATGTATGGAGTGGAGTTTGCAACTGAAAAGAAACTTTGTGTTCCCAACAAGCTATGTGAAGGATGGCTTTCACACACAATTATCACTCAGAACTGAGCATGTGGAGAGACGTTCGTTCATCTAGCACAAAGGGAACGGGTTGCAGGAGAAACTTTTATTCTGGTTTCTCAGTCTGTTTCCTAGTGCCGGTTTGAATTTCCTGCAGTTTTCACTGTAAAACCGAGTTGGAGCTAGTCCCTCCCCATATACATGTATGGAGTGGAGTTTGCAACTGAAAAGAAACTTTGTGTTCCTAACAAGCTAGGTGAAGGACGGCTTTCACACACACTTATCTCTCAGAACTGAGCATGTGGAGAGACTTTCGTTCATCTAGCACAAAGGGAACGGGTTGCAGGAGAAACTTTTACTCTGGTTTCTCAGTCTGTTTCCTAGTGCCGGTTTGAAGTTCCTGCAGTTTTCACTGTAAAACCGAGTTGGAGCTAGTACCTCCCCATATATATGTATGGAGTGGAGTTAGCAACTGAAAGGGAACTTTGTGTTCCCAACAAGCTAGGTGAAGGTCGGCTTTCACACACACTTATCTCTCAGAACTGAGCATGTGGAGAGACGTTCGTTCATCTAGCACAAAGGGAACGGGTTGCAGGAGAAACTTTTACTCTGGTTTCTCAGTCTGTTTCCTAGTGCCGGTTTGAAGTTCCTGCAGTTTTCACTGTAAAATCGAGTTGGAGCTAGTACCTCCCCATATATATGTATGGAGTGGAGTTTGCAACTGAAAAGAAACTTTGTGTTCCCAACAAGCTAGGTGAAGGACGGCTTTCACACACACATATCTCTCAGAACTGAGCATGTGGAGAGACTTTCGTTCATCTAGCACAAAGGGAAAGGGTTGCAGGAGAAACTTTTACTCTGGTTTCTCAGTCTGTTTCCTAGTGCCGGTTTGAAGTTCCTGCAGTTTTCACTGTAAAACCGAGTTGGAGCTAGTACCTCCCCATATATAAGTATGGAGTGGAGTTTGCAACTGAAAAGAAACTTTGTGTTCCCAACAAGCTAGGTGAAGGATGGCTCTCACACACACTTATCTCTCAGAACTGAGCATGTGGAGAGACGTTCGTTCATCTAGCACAAAGGGAACGGGTTGCAGTAGAAACTTTTACTCTGGTTTCTCAGCCTGTTTCCTAGTGCCGGTTTGAAGTTCCTGCAGTTTTCACTGTAAAACCGAGTTGGAGCTAGTACCTCCCCATATATATGTATGGAGTGGAGTTTGCAACTGAAAAGAAACTTTGTGTTCCCAACAAGCTAGTTGAAGGACGGCTTTCACACAAACTTATCTCAAAGAATTGAGCATGTGGAGAGACTTTCGTTCATCTAGCACAAAGGGAACGGGTTGCAGGAGAAACTTTTACTCTGGTTTCTCAGTCTGTTTCCTAGTGCCGGTTTGAAGTTCCTGCAGTTTTCACTGTAAAACCGAGTTGGAGCTAGTCCCTCCCCATATATATGTATGGAGAGGAGTTTGCAACTGAAAAGAAACTTTGTGTTCCCAACAAGCTAGGTGAAGGACGGCTTTCACACACACTTATCTCTCAGAACTGAGCATGTGGAGAGACGTTCGTTCATCTAGCACAAAGGGAACGGGTTGCAAGAGAAACTTTTACTCTGGTTTCTCAGCCTGTTTCCTAGTGCCGGTTTGAAGTTCCTGCAGTTTTCACTGTAAAACCGGGTTGGAGCTAGTACCTCCCCATATATATATATGTAGTGGAGTTTTCACCTGAAAGGGAACTTTGTGTTCCCAACAAGCTAGGTGAAGGACGGCTTTCACACACACTTATCTCTCAGAACTGAGCATGTGGAGAGACGTTCGTTCATATAGCACAAAGGGAACGGGTTGCAGGAGAAACTTTTACTCTGGTTTCTCAGCCTGTTTCCTAGTGCCGGTTTGAAGTTCCTGCAGTTTTCACTGTAAAACCGAGTTGGAGCTAGTACCTCCCCATATATATGTATGGAGTGGTGTTTGCAACTGAAAAGAAACTTTGTGTTCCCAACAAGCTTGTTGAAGGACGGCTTTCACACAAACTTATCTCAAAGAACTAAGCATGTGGAGAGACTTTCGTTCATCTAGCACAAAGGGAACGGGTTGCAGGAGAAACTTTTACTCTGGTTTCTCAGTCTGTTTCCTAGTGCCGGTTTGAAGTTCCTGCAGTTTTCACTGTAAAACAGAGTTGGAGCTAGTACCTCCCCATATATATGTATGGAGTGGAGTTTGCAACTGAAAAGAAACTTTGTGTTCCCAACAAGCTATGTGAAGGATGGCTTTCACACACAATTATCACTCAGAACTGAGCATGTGGAGAGACGTTCGTTCATCTAGCACAAAGGGAACGGGTTGCAGGAGAAACTTTTATTCTGGTTTCTCAGTCTGTTTCCTAGTGCCGGTTTGAATTTCCTGCAGTTTTCACTGTAAAACCGAGTTGGAGCTAGTCCCTCCCCATATACATGTATGGAGTGGAGTTTGCAACTGAAAAGAAACTTTGTGTTCCTAACAAGCTAGGTGAAGGACGGCTTTCACACACACTTATCTCTCAGAACTGAGCATGTGGAGAGACTTTCGTTCATCTAGCACAAAGGGAACGGGTTGCAGGAGAAACTTTTACTCTGGTTTCTCAGTCTGTTTCCTAGTGCCGGTTTGAAGTTCCTGCAGTTTTCACTGTAAAACCGAGTTGGAGCTAGTACCTCCCCATATATATGTATGGAGTGGAGTTAGCAACTGAAAGGGAACTTTGTGTTCCCAACAAGCTAGGTGAAAGTCGGCTTTCACACACACTTATCTCTCAGAACTGAGCATGTGGAGAGACGTTCGTTCATCTAGCACAAAGGGAACGGGTTGCAGGAGAAACTTTTACTCTGGTTTCTCAGTCTGTTTCCTAGTGCCGGTTTGAAGTTCCTGCAGTTTTCACTGTAAAATCGAGTTGGAGCTAGTACCTCCCCATATATATGTATGGAGTGGAGTTTGCTACTGAAAAGAAACTTTGTGTTCCCAACAAGCTAGGTGAAGGATGGCTTTCACACACACTTATCTCTCAGAACTGAGCATGTGGAGAGACGTTCGTTCATCTAGCACAAAGGGAACGGGTTGCAGGAGAAACTTTTACTCTGGTTTCTCAGTCTGTTTCCTAGTGCCGGTTTGAAGTTCCTGCAGTTTTCACTGTAAAACCGAGTTTGAGCTAGTACCTCCCCATATATATGTATGGAGTGGAGGTTGCAACTGAAAAGAAACTTTGTGTTCCCAACAAGCTAGGTGAAGGATGGCTTTCACACACACTTATCTCTCAGAACTGAGCATGTGGAGAGACTTTTGTTCATCTAGCACAAAGGGAACGGGTTGCCGGAGAAACTTTTACTCTGGTTTCTCAGTCTGTTTCCTAGTGCCGGTTTGAAGTTCCTGCAGTTTTCACTGTAAAACCGAGTTGGAGCTAGTCCCTCCCCATATATATGTATGGAGTGGAGTTTGCAACTGAAAAGAAACTTTGTGTTCCCAACAAGCTAGGGGAAGGATGGTTTCACACACACTTATCTCTCAGAACTGAGCATGTGGAGAGACGTTCGTTCATCTAGCACAAAGGGAACGGGTTGCAGGAGAAACTTTTACTCTGGTTTCTCAGTCTGTTTCCTAGTGCCGGTTTGAAGTTCCTGCAGTTTTCACTGTAAAACCGAGTTGGAGCTAGTACCTCCCCATATATATGTATGGAGTGGAGTTTGCAACTGAAAAGAAACTTTGTGTTCCCAACAAGCTAGGTGAAGGATGGCTTTCACACACACTTATCTCTCAGAACTGAGCATGTGGAGAGACGTTCGTTCATCTAGCACAAAGGGAACGGGTTGCGGGAGAAACTTTTACTCTGGTTTCTCAGTCTGTTTCCTAGTGCCGGTTTGAAGTTCCTGCAGTTTTCACTGTAAACCCGAGTTGGAGCTAGTACCTCCCCATATATATGTATTGAGTGGAGTTTGCAACTGAAAAGAAACTTTGTGTTCCCAACAAGCTAGGTGAAGGATGGCTTTCAAACACACTTATCTCTCAGAACTGAGCATGTGGAGAGACGTTCGTTCATCTAGCACAAAGGGAATGGGTTGCGGGAGAAACTTTTACTCTGGTATCTCAGTCTGTTTCCTAGTGCCGGTTTGAAGTTCCTGCAGTTTTCACTGTAAAACCGAGTTGGAGCTAGTCCCTCCCCATATATATGTATGGAGTGGAGTTTGCAACTGAAAAGAAACTTTGTGTTCCCAACAAGCTAGGTGAAGGACGGCTTTCACACACACTTATCTCTCAGAACTGAGCATGTGGAGAGACGTTCGTTCATCTAGCACAAAGGGAACGGGTTGCAGGAGAAACTTTTACTCTGGTTTCTCAGTCTGTTTCCTAGTGCCGGTTTGAATTTCCTGCAGTTTTCACTGTAAAACCGAGTTGGAGCTAGTCCCTCCCCATATATATGTATGGAGTGGAGTTTGCAACTGAAAAGAAACTTTGTGTTCCCAACAAGCTAGGTGAAGGACGGCTTTCACACATACTTATCTCTCAGAACTGAGCATGTGGAGAGACGTTCGTTCATCTAGCACAAAGGGAACGGGTTGCAGGAGAAACTTTTATTCTGGTTTCTCAGTCTGTTTCCTAGCGCCGGTTTGAAGTTAATGCAGTTTTCACTGTAAAACCGGTTTGGGGCTAGTACCACCCCATATATATGTATGGAGTGGAGTTGGGTACTGAAAAGAAAATTTGTGTTCCCAACAAGCTAGGTGAAGGACGGCTTTCACACACACTTATCTCTCAGAACTGAGCATGTGGAGAGTCGTTCGTTCATCTAGCACAAAGGGAACGGGTTGCAGGAGAAACTATTACTCTGGTTTCTCAGTCTGTTTCCTAGTGCCGGTTTGAAGTTCCTGCAGTTTTCACTGTAAAACCGAGTTGGAGCTAGTCCCCCCCCATATATATGTATGGAGTGAAGTTTGCAACTGAAAGGGAACTTTGTGTTCCCAACAAGCTAGGTGAAGGACGGCTTTCACACAAACTTATCTCTCAGAACTGAGCATGTGGAGAGACGTTCGTTCATCTAGCACAAAGGGAACGGGTTGCAGGACAAACTTTTACTCTGGTTTCTCAGTCTGTTTCCTAGTGCCGGTTTGAAGTTCCTGCAGTTTTCACTGTAAAACCGAGTTGGAGCTAGTCCCTCCCCATAAATATGTATGTAGTGGAGTTTGCAACTGAAAAGAAACTTTGTGTTCCCAGCAAGCTAGGTGAAGGACGGCTTTCACACACACTTATCTCTCAGAACTGAGCATGTGGAGAGACGTTCGTTCATCTAGCACAAAGGGAACGGGTTGCAGGAGAAACTTTTACTCTGGTTTCTCAGTCTGTTTCCTAGTGCCGGGTTGAAGTTCCTGCAGTTTTCACTGTAAAACCGAGTTGGAGCTAGTACCTCCCCATATATATGTATGGAGTGGAGTTTGCAACTGAAAGGGAACTTTGTGTTCCCAACAAGCTAGGTGAAGGACGGCTTTCACACAAAATTATCTCTCAGAAATTAGCATGTGGAGAGACGTTCGTTCATCTAGCACAAAGGGAACGGGTTGCAGGAGAAACTATTACTCTGGTTTCTCAGTCTGTTTCCTAGTGCCGGTTTGAAGTTCCTGCAGTTTTCACTGTAAAACCGAGTTGGAGCTAGTCCCTCCCCATATATATGTATGGAGTGGAGTTTGCAACTGAAAAGAAACTTTGTGTTCCCAACAAGCTAGGTGAAGGATGGCTTTCACACACACTTATCTCTCAGAACTGAGCATGTGGAGAGACGTTCGTTCATCTAGCACAAAGGGAACGGGTTGCAGGAGAAACTTTTACTCTGGTTTCTCAGTCTGTTTCCTAGTGCCGGTTTGAAGTTCCTGCAGTTTTCACTGTAAAACCGAGTTGGAGCTAGTACCTCCCCATATATATTTATGGAGTGGAGTTTGCAACTGAAAAGAAAGTTTGTGTTCCCAACAAGCTAGGTGAAGGATGGCTTTCAAACACACTTATCTCTCAGAACTGAGCATGTGGAGAGACGTTCGTTCATCTAGCACAAAGGGAACGGGTTGCAGGAGAAACTTTTACTCTGGTTTCTCAGTCTGTTTCCTAGTGCCGGTTTGAAGTTCCTGCAGTTTTCACTGTAAAACCGAGTTGGAGCTAGTACCTCCCCATATATATGTATGGAGTGGAGTTTGCAACTGAAAAGAAACTTTGTGTTCCCAACAAGCTAGGTGAAGGACGGCTTTCACACACACTTATCTCTCAGAACTGAGCATGTGGAGAGTCGTTCGTTCATCTAGCACAAAGGGAACGGGTTGCAGGAGAAACTTTTACTCTGGTTTCTCAGTCTGTTTCCTAGTGCCGGTTTGAAGTTCCTGCAGTTTTCACTGTAAAACCGAGTTGGAGGTACTACCTCCCCTTATATATGTATGGAGTGGAGTTTGCAACTGAAAAGAAACTTTGTGTTCCCAACAAGCTAGATGAAGGACGGCTTTCACACACACATATCTCTCAGAACTGAGCATGTGGAGAGACGTTCGTTCATCTAGCACAAAGGGAACGGGTTGCAGGAGAAACTTTTACTCTGGTTTCTCAGTCTGTTTCCTAGTGCCGGTTTGAAGTTCCTGCAGTTTTCACTGTAAAACCGAGTTGGAGCTAGTACCTCCCCATATATATGTATGGAGTGGAGTTTGCAACTGTAATGAAACTTTGTGTTCCCAACAAGCTAGGTGAAGGACTGTTTTCACACACAATTATCTCTCAGAGCTGAGCATGTGGAGAGTCGTTCGTTCATCTAGCACAAAGGGAACGGGTTGCAGGAGATACTTTTACTCTGGTTTCTCAGTCTGTTTCCTAGTGCCGGTTTGAAGTTCCTGCACTTTTCACTGTAAAACCGGGTTGGGGCTAGTACCTCCCCATATATATGTATGGACTGGAGTTTGCAACTGAAAGGGAACTTTGTGTTCCCAACAAGCTAGGTGAAGGACGGCTTTCACACACACTTATCTCTCAGAACTGAGCATGTGGAGAGTCGTTCGTTCATCTAGCACAAAGGGAAAGGGTTGAAGGAGAAACTTTTACTCTGGTTTCTCAGTCTGTTTCCTAGTGCCGGTTTGAAGTTCCTGCAGTTTTCACTGTAAAACCGAGTTGGAGCTAGTCCGTCCCCATATATATGTATGGTTTGGAGTTTGCAACTGAAAAGAATCTTTGTGTTCCCAACAAGCTAGGTGAAGGACGACTTTCACACACACTTATCTCTCAGAACTGAGCATGTGGAGAGACGTTCGTTCATCTAGCACAAAGGGAACGGGTTGCATTAGAAACTTTTACTCTGGTTTCTCAGTCTGTTTCCTAGTGCCGGTTTGAAGTTCCTGCAGTTTTCACTGTAAAACCGGTTTGGGGCTAGTACCTCCCCATATATATGTATGGAGTGGAGTTTGCAACTGAAAAGGAACTTTGTGTTCCCAACAAGCTAGATGAAGGACGGCTTTCACACACACATATCTCTCAGAACTGAGCATGTGGAGAGACGTTCGTTCATCTAGCACAAAGGGAACGGGTTGCAGGAGAAACTTTTACTCTGGTTTCTCAGTCTGTTTCCTAGTGCCGGTTTGAAGTTCCTGCAGTTTTCACTGTAAAACCGATTTGGAGCTCGTACCTCCCCGTATATATGTATGGAGTGGAGTTTGCAACTGAAAAGAAACTTTGTGTTCCCAACAAGCTAGGTGAAGGATGGCTTTCACACACACTTATCTCTCAGAACTGAGCATGTGGAGAGACTTTCGTTCATCTAGCACAAAGGGAATGGGTTGCAGGAGAAACTTTTACTCTGGTTTCTCAGTCTGTTTCCTAGTGCCGGTTTGAAGTTCCTGCAGTTTTCACTGTAAAACCGAGTTGGAGCTAGTCACTCCCCATATATATGTAGGGAGTGGAGTTTGCAACTGAAAAGAAACTTTGTGTTCCCAAAAAGCTAGGTGAAGGATGGTTTCACACACACTTATCTCTCAGAACTGAGCATGTGGAGAGACGTTCGTTCATCTAGCACAAAGGGAACGGGTTGCAGGAGAAACTTTTACTCTGGTTTCTCAGTCTGTTTCCTAGTTCCGGTTTGAAGTTCCTGCAGTTTTCACTGTAAAACCGAGTTGGAGCTAGTACCTCCCCATATATATGTATGGAGTGGAGTTTGCAACTGAAAAGAAACTTTGTGTTCCCAACAAGCTAGGTGAAGGATGGCTTTCACACACACTTATCTCTCAGAACTGAGCATGTGGAGAGACTTTCGTTCATCTAGCACAAAGGGAACGGGTTGCAGGAGAAACTTTTACTCTGGTTTCTCAGTCTGTTTCCTAGTGCCGGTTTGAAGTTCCTGCAGTTTTCACTGTAAAACCGAGTTGGAGCTAGTACCTCCCCATATATATGTATGGAGTGGAGTTTGCAACTGAAAAGAAACTTTGTGTTCCCAACAAGCTAGGTGAAGGATGGCTTTCAAACACACTTATCTCTCAGAACTGAGCATGTGGAGAGACGTTCGTTCATCTAGCACAAAGGGAACGGGTTGCAGGAGAAACTTTTACTCTGGTTTCTCAGTCTGTTTCCTAGTGCCGGTTTGAAGTTCCTGCAGTTTTCACTGTAAAACCGATTTGGAGCTCGTACCTCCCCGTATATATGTATGGAGTGGAGTTTGCAACTGAAAAGAAACTTTGTGTTCCCAACAAGCTAGGTGAAGGATGGCTTTCACACACACTTATCTCTCAGAACTGAGCATGTGGAGAGACTTTCGTTCATCTAGCACAAAGGGAACGGGTTGCAGGAGAAACTTTTACTCTGGTTTCTCAGTCTGTTTCCTAGTGCCGGTTTGAAGTTCCTGCAGTTTTCACTGTAAAACCGAGTTGGAGCTAGTACCTCCCCATATATATGTATGGAGTGGAGTTTGCAACTGAAAAGAAACTTTGTGTTCCCAACAAGCTAGGTGAAGGATGGCTTTCAAACACACTTATCTCTCAGAACTGAGCATGTGGAGAGACTTTCGTTCATCTAGCACAAAGGGAACGGGTTGCAGGAGAAACTTTTACTCTGGTTTCTCAGTCTGTTTCCTAGTGCCGGTTTGAAGTTCCTGCAGTTTTCACTGTAAAACCGATTTGGAGCTCGTACCTCCCCGTATATATGTATGGAGTGGAGTTTGCAACTGAAAAGAAACTTTGTGTTCCCAACAAGCTAGGTGAAGGATGGCTTTCACACACACTTATCTCTCAGAACTGAGCATGTGGAGAGACTTTCGTTCATCTAGCACAAAGGGAATGGGTTGCAGGAGAAACTTTTACTCTGGTTTCTCAGTCTGTTTCCTAGTGCCGGTTTGAAGTTCCTGCAGTTTTCACTGTAAAACCGAGTTGGAGCTAGTCACTCCCCATATATATGTAGGGAGTGGAGTTTGCAACTGAAAAGAAACTTTGTGTTCCCAACAAGCTAGGTGAAGGATGGCTTTCACACACACTTATCTCTCAGAACTGAGCATGTGGAGAGACGTTCGTTCATCTAGCACAAAGGGAACGGGTTGCAGGAGAAACTTTTACTCTGGTTTCTCAGTCTGTTTCCTAGTTCCGGTTTGAAGTTCCTGCAGTTTTCACTGTAAAACCGAGTTGGAGCTAGTACCTCCCCATATATATGTATGGAGTGGAGTTTGCAACTGAAAAGAAACTTTGTGTTCCCAACAAGCTAGGTGAAGGATGGCTTTCACACACACTTATCTCTCAGAACTGAGCATGTGGAGAGACTTTCGTTCATCTAGCACAAAGGGAACGGGTTGCAGGAGAAACTTTTACTCTGGTTTCTCAGTCTGTTTCCTAGTGCCGGTTTGAAGTTCCTGCAGTTTTCACTGTAAAACCGAGTTGGAGCTAGTACCTCCCCATATATATGTATGGAGTGGAGTTTGCAACTGTAATGAAACTTTGTGTTCCCAACAAGCTAGGTGAAGGACTGTTTTCACACACAATTATCTCTCAGAGCTGAGCATGTGGAGAGTCGTTCGTTCATCTAGCACAAAGGGAACGGGTTGCAGGAGATACTTTTACTCTGGTTTCTCAGTCTGTTTCCTAGTGCCGGTTTGAAGTTCCTGCACTTTTCACTGTAAAACCGGGTTGGGGCTAGTACCTCCCCATATATATGTATGGACTGGAGTTTGCAACTGAAAGGGAACTTTGTGTTCCCAACAAGCTAGGTGAAGGACGGCTTTCACACACACTTATCTCTCAGAACTGAGCATGTGGAGAGTCGTTCGTTCATCTAGCACAAAGGGAAAGGGTTGAAGGAGAAACTTTTACTCTGGTTTCTCAGTCTGTTTCCTAGTGCCGGTTTGAAGTTCCTGCAGTTTTCACTGTAAAACCGAGTTGGAGCTAGTCCGTCCCCATATATATGTATGGTTTGGAGTTTGCAACTGAAAAGAATCTTTGTGTTCCCAACAAGCTAGGTGAAGGACGACTTTCACACACACTTATCTCTCAGAACTGAGCATGTGGAGAGACGTTCGTTCATCTAGCACAAAGGGAACGGGTTGCATTAGAAACTTTTACTCTGGTTTCTCAGTCTGTTTCCTAGTGCCGGTTTGAAGTTCCTGCAGTTTTCACTGTAAAACCGGTTTGGGGCTAGTACCTCCCCATATATATGTATGGAGTGGAGTTTGCAACTGAAAAGGAACTTTGTGTTCCCAACAAGCTAGATGAAGGACGGCTTTCACACACACATATCTCTCAGAACTGAGCATGTGGAGAGACGTTCGTTCATCTAGCACAAAGGGAACGGGTTGCAGGAGAAACTTTTACTCTGGTTTCTCAGTCTGTTTCCTAGTGCCGGTTTGAAGTTCCTGCAGTTTTCACTGTAAAACCGATTTGGAGCTCGTACCTCCCCGTATATATGTATGGAGTGGAGTTTGCAACTGAAAAGAAACTTTGTGTTCCCAACAAGCTAGGTGAAGGATGGCTTTCACACACACTTATCTCTCAGAACTGAGCATGTGGAGAGACTTTCGTTCATCTAGCACAAAGGGAATGGGTTGCAGGAGAAACTTTTACTCTGGTTTCTCAGTCTGTTTCCTAGTGCCGGTTTGAAGTTCCTGCAGTTTTCACTGTAAAACCGAGTTGGAGCTAGTCACTCCCCATATATATGTAGGGAGTGGAGTTTGCAACTGAAAAGAAACTTTGTGTTCCCAAAAAGCTAGGTGAAGGATGGTTTCACACACACTTATCTCTCAGAACTGAGCATGTGGAGAGACGTTCGTTCATCTAGCACAAAGGGAACGGGTTGCAGGAGAAACTTTTACTCTGGTTTCTCAGTCTGTTTCCTAGTTCCGGTTTGAAGTTCCTGCAGTTTTCACTGTAAAACCGAGTTGGAGCTAGTACCTCCCCATATATATGTATGGAGTGGAGTTTGCAACTGAAAAGAAACTTTGTGTTCCCAACAAGCTAGGTGAAGGATGGCTTTCACACACACTTATCTCTCAGAACTGAGCATGTGGAGAGACTTTCGTTCATCTAGCACAAAGGGAACGGGTTGCAGGAGAAACTTTTACTCTGGTTTCTCAGTCTGTTTCCTAGTGCCGGTTTGAAGTTCCTGCAGTTTTCACTGTAAAACCGAGTTGGAGCTAGTACCTCCCCATATATATGTATGGAGTGGAGTTTGCAACTGAAAAGAAACTTTGTGTTCCCAACAAGCTAGGTGAAGGATGGCTTTCAAACACACTTATCTCTCAGAACTGAGCATGTGGAGAGACGTTCGTTCATCTAGCACAAAGGGAACGGGTTGCAGGAGAAACTTTTACTCTGGTTTCTCAGTCTGTTTCCTAGTGCCGGTTTGAAGTTCCTGCAGTTTTCACTGTAAAACCGATTTGGAGCTCGTACCTCCCCGTATATATGTATGGAGTGGAGTTTGCAACTGAAAAGAAACTTTGTGTTCCCAACAAGCTAGGTGAAGGATGGCTTTCACACACACTTATCTCTCAGAACTGAGCATGTGGAGAGACTTTCGTTCATCTAGCACAAAGGGAACGGGTTGCAGGAGAAACTTTTACTCTGGTTTCTCAGTCTGTTTCCTAGTGCCGGTTTGAAGTTCCTGCAGTTTTCACTGTAAAACCGAGTTGGAGCTAGTACCTCCCCATATATATGTATGGAGTGGAGTTTGCAACTGAAAAGAAACTTTGTGTTCCCAACAAGCTAGGTGAAGGATGGCTTTCAAACACACTTATCTCTCAGAACTGAGCATGTGGAGAGACTTTCGTTCATCTAGCACAAAGGGAACGGGTTGCAGGAGAAACTTTTACTCTGGTTTCTCAGTCTGTTTCCTAGTGCCGGTTTGAAGTTCCTGCAGTTTTCACTGTAAAACCGATTTGGAGCTCGTACCTCCCCGTATATATGTATGGAGTGGAGTTTGCAACTGAAAAGAAACTTTGTGTTCCCAACAAGCTAGGTGAAGGATGGCTTTCACACACACTTATCTCTCAGAACTGAGCATGTGGAGAGACTTTCGTTCATCTAGCACAAAGGGAATGGGTTGCAGGAGAAACTTTTACTCTGGTTTCTCAGTCTGTTTCCTAGTGCCGGTTTGAAGTTCCTGCAGTTTTCACTGTAAAACCGAGTTGGAGCTAGTCACTCCCCATATATATGTAGGGAGTGGAGTTTGCAACTGAAAAGAAACTTTGTGTTCCCAACAAGCTAGGTGAAGGATGGCTTTCACACACACTTATCTCTCAGAACTGAGCATGTGGAGAGACGTTCGTTCATCTAGCACAAAGGGAACGGGTTGCAGGAGAAACTTTTACTCTGGTTTCTCAGTCTGTTTCCTAGTTCCGGTTTGAAGTTCCTGCAGTTTTCACTGTAAAACCGAGTTGGAGCTAGTACCTCCCCATATATATGTATGGAGTGGAGTTTGCAACTGAAAAGAAACTTTGTGTTCCCAACAAGCTAGGTGAAGGATGGCTTTCACACACACTTATCTCTCAGAACTGAGCATGTGGAGAGACTTTCGTTCATCTAGCACAAAGGGAACGGGTTGCAGGAGAAACTTTTACTCTGGTTTCTCAGTCTGTTTCCTAGTGCCGGTTTGAAGTTCCTGCAGTTTTCACTGTAAAACCGAGTTGGAGCTAGTACCTCCCCATATATATGTATGGAGTGGAGTTTGCAACTGTAATGAAACTTTGTGTTCCCAACAAGCTAGGTGAAGGACTGTTTTCACACACAATTATCTCTCAGAGCTGAGCATGTGGAGAGTCGTTCGTTCATCTAGCACAAAGGGAACGGGTTGCAGGAGATACTTTTACTCTGGTTTCTCAGTCTGTTTCCTAGTGCCGGTTTGAAGTTCCTGCACTTTTCACTGTAAAACCGGGTTGGGGCTAGTACCTCCCCATATATATGTATGGACTGGAGTTTGCAACTGAAAGGGAACTTTGTGTTCCCAACAAGCTAGGTGAAGGACGGCTTTCACACACACTTATCTCTCAGAACTGAGCATGTGGAGAGTCGTTCGTTCATCTAGCACAAAGGGAAAGGGTTGAAGGAGAAACTTTTACTCTGGTTTCTCAGTCTGTTTCCTAGTGCCGGTTTGAAGTTCCTGCAGTTTTCACTGTAAAACCGAGTTGGAGCTAGTCCGTCCCCATATATATGTATGGTTTGGAGTTTGCAACTGAAAAGAATCTTTGTGTTCCCAACAAGCTAGGTGAAGGACGACTTTCACACACACTTATCTCTCAGAACTGAGCATGTGGAGAGACGTTCGTTCATCTAGCACAAAGGGAACGGGTTGCATTAGAAACTTTTACTCTGGTTTCTCAGTCTGTTTCCTAGTGCCGGTTTGAAGTTCCTGCAGTTTTCACTGTAAAACCGGTTTGGGGCTAGTACCTCCCCATATATATGTATGGAGTGGAGTTTGCAACTGAAAAGGAACTTTGTGTTCCCAACAAGCTAGATGAAGGACGGCTTTCACACACACATATCTCTCAGAACTGAGCATGTGGAGAGACGTTCGTTCATCTAGCACAAAGGGAACGGGTTGCAGGAGAAACTTTTACTCTGGTTTCTCAGTCTGTTTCCTAGTGCCGGTTTGAAGTTCCTGCAGTTTTCACTGTAAAACCGATGTGGAGCTCGTACCTCCCCGTATATATGTATGGAGTGGAGTTTGCAACTGAAAAGAAACTTTGTGTTCCCAACAAGCTAGGTGAAGGATGGCTTTCACACACACTTATCTCTCAGAACTGAGCATGTGGAGAGACTTTCGTTCATCTAGCACAAAGGGAATGGGTTGCAGGAGAAACTTTTACTCTGGTTTCTCAGTCTGTTTCCTAGTGCCGGTTTGAAGTTCCTGCAGTTTTCACTGTAAAACCGAGTTGGAGCTAGTCACTCCCCATATATATGTAGGGAGTGGAGTTTGCAACTGAAAAGAAACTTTGTGTTCCCAACAAGCTAGGTGAAGGATGGTTTCACACACACTTATCTCTCAGAACTGAGCATGTGGAGAGACGTTCGTTCATCTAGCACAAAGGGAACGGGTTGCAGGAGAAACTTTTACTCTGGTTTCTCAGTCTGTTTCCTAGTTCCGGTTTGAAGTTCCTGCAGTTTTCACTGTAAAACCGAGTTGGAGCTAGTACCTCCCCATATATATGTATGGAGTGGAGTTTGCAACTGAAAAGAAACTTTGTGTTCCCAACAAGCTAGGTGAAGGTTGGCTTTCACACACACTTATCTCTCAGAACTGAGCATGTGGAGAGACTTTCGTTCATCTAGCACAAAGGGAACGGGTTGCAAGAGAAACTTTTACTCTGGTTTCTCAGTCTGTTTCCTAGTGCCGGTTTGAAGTTCCTGCAGTTTTCACTGTAAAACCGAGTTGGAGCTAGTACCTCCCCATATATATGTATGGAGTGGAGTTTGCAACTGAAAAGAAACTTTGTGTTCCCAACAAGCTAGGTGAAGGATGGCTTTCAAACACACTTATCTCTCAGAACTGAGCATGTGGAGAGACGTTCGTTCATCTAGCACAAAGGGAACGGGTTGCAGGAGAAACAATTACTCTGGTTTCTCAGTCTGTTTCCTAGTGCCGGTTTGATGTTCCTGCAGTTTTCACTGTAAAACCGAGTTGGAGCTAGTCCCTCCCCATATATATGTATGGAGTGGAGTTTGCAACTGAAAAGAAACTTTGTGTTCCCAACAAGCTAGGTGAAGGACGGCTTTCACACACACTTATCTCTCAGAACTGAGCATGTGGAGAGACGTTCGTTCATCTAGCACAAATGGAACAGGTTGCAGGAGAAACTTTTACTCTGGTTTCTCAGTCTGTTTCCTAGTGCCGGTTTGAAGTTCCTGCAGTTTTCACTGTAAAACCGAGTTGGAGCTAGTCCCTCCCCATATATATGTATGGAGTGGAGTTTGGTACTGAAAAAAAATTTGTGTTCCCAACAAGCTAGGTGAAGGACGGCTTTCACACACACTTATCTCTCAGAACTGAGCATGTGGAGAGTCGTTCGTTCATCTAGCACAAAGGGAACGGGTTGCAGGAGAAACTATTACTCTGGATTCTCAGTCTGTTTCCTAGTGCCGGTTTGAATTTCCTGCAGTTTTCACAGTAAAACCGAGTTGGAGCTAGTCCCTCCCCATATATATGTATGGAGTGGAGTTTGCAACTGAAAGGGAACTTTGTGTTCCCAACAAGCTAGGTGAAGGACGGCTTTCACACAAACTTATCTCTCAGAACTGAGCATGTGGAGAGACGTTCGTTCATCTAGCACAAAGGGAACGGGTTGCAGGAAAAACTTTTACTCTGGTTTCTCAGTCTGTTTCCTAGTGCCGGTTTGAAGTTCCTGCAGTTTTCACTGTAAAACAGAGTAGGAGCTAGTCCCTCCCCATATATATGTATGGAGTGGAGTTTGCAACTGAAAAGAAACTTTGTGTTCCCAGCAAGCTAGGTGAAGGACGGCTTTCACACACACTTATCTCTCAGAACTGAGCATGTGGAGAGACGTTCGTTCATCTAGCACAAAGGGAACGGGTTGCAGGAGAAACTTTTACTCTGGTTTCTCAGTCTGTTTCCTAGTGCCTGTTTGAAGTTCCTGCAGTTTTCACTGTAAAACCGAGTTGGAGCTAGAACCTCCCCATATATATGTATGGAGTGGAGTTTGCAACTGAAAAGAAACTTTGTGTTCCCAACAAGATGGGTGAAGGACGGCTTTCACACAAAATTACCTCTCAGAACTGAGCATGAGGAGAGACGTTCGTTCATCTAGCACAAAGGGAACGGGTTGCAGGAGAAACTTTTACTCTGGTTTCTCAGCCTGTTTCCTAGTGCTGGTTGAAGTTCCTGCAGTTTTCACTGTAAAACCGAGTTGGAGCTAGTCCCTCCCCTTATATATGTATGGAGTGGAGTTTGCAACTGAAAAGAAACTTTGTGTTCCCAACAAGCTAGGTGAAGTACGGCTTTCACACACACATATCTCTCAGAACTGAGCATGTGGAGAGACGTTCGTTCATCTAGCACAAAGGGAACGGGTTGCAGGAGAAACTTTTACTCTGGTTTCTCAGTCTGTTTCCTAGTGCCGGTTTGAAGTTCCTGCAGTTTTCACTGTAAAACAGATTTGGAGGTAGTACCTCCCCATATATATGTATGGGGTGGAGTTTGCAACTGAAAAGAAACTTTGTGTTCCCAACAAGCTAGGTGACGGACGGCTTTCACACACACTTACCTCTCAGAACTGAGCATGTGGAGAGACGTTCGTTCATCTAGCACAAAGGGAACGGGTTGCAGGAGAAATTTTTACTCTGGTTTCTCAGTCTGTTTCCTAGTGCCGGTTTGAAGTTCCTGCAGTTTTCACTGTAAAACCGAGTTGGAGCTAGTACCTCCCCATATATATTTATGGAGTGGAGTTTGCAACTGAAAAGAAACTTTGTGTTCCCAACAAGCTAGGTGAAGGATGGCTTTCAAACACACTTATCTCTCAGAACTGAGCATGTGGAGAGACGTTCGTTCATCTAGCACAAAGGGAACGGGTTGCAGGAGAAACTATTACTCTGGTTTCTCAGTCTGTTTCCTAGTGCCGGTTTGAAGTTCCTGCAGTTTTCACTGTAAAACCGAGTTGGAGCTAGTCCCTCCCCATATATATGTATGGAGTGGAGTTTGCAACTGAAAAGAAACTTTGTGTTCCCAACAAGCTAGGTGAAGGACGGCTTTCACACACACTTATCTCTCAGAACTGAGCATGTGGAGAGACGTTCGTTTATCTAGCACAAAGGGAAAGGGTTGCAGGAGAAACTTTTACTCTGGTTTCTCAGTCTGTTTCCTAGTGCCGGTTTGAAGTTCCTGCAGTTTTCACTGTAAAACCGAGTTGGAGCTAGTCCCTCCCCATATATATGTATGGAGTGGAGTTTGCAACTGAAAAGAAACTTTGTGTTCCCAAAAAGCTAGGTGAAGTACGGCTTTCACACACACTTATATCTCAGAACTGAGCATGTGGAGAGTCGTTCGTTCATCTAGCACAATGGGAACGGGTTGCAGGAGAAACTTTTACTCTGGTTTCTCAGTCTGTTTCCTAGTGCCGGTTTGAAGTTCCTGCAGTTTTCACTGTAAAACCGAGTTGGAGCTAGTCCCTCCCCATATATATGTATGGAGTGGAGTTTGCAACTGAAATGAAACTTTGTGTTCCCAACAAGCTAGGTGAAGGACTGTTTTCACACACTATTATCTCTCAGAGCTGAGCATGTGGAGAGTCGTTCGTTCATCTAGCACAAAGGGAACGGGTTGCATTAGAAACTTTTACTCTGGTTTCTCAGTCTGTTTCCTAGTGCCGGTTTGAAGTTCCTGCAGTTTTCACTGTAAAACCGGTTTGGGGCTAGTACCTCCCCATATATATGTATGGAGTGGAGTTTGCAACTGAAAAGAAACTTTGTGTTCCCAACAAGCTAGATGAAGGACGGCTTTCACACACACATATCTCTCAGAACTGAGCATGTGGAGAGACGTTCGTTCATCTAGCACAAAGGGAACGGGTTGCAGGAGAAACTTTTACTCTGGTTTCTCAGTCTGTTTCCTAGTGCCGGTTTGAAGTTCCTGCAGTTTTCACTGTAAAACCGATTTGGAGCTCGTACCTCCCCGTATATATGTATGGAGTGGAGTTTGCAACTGAAAAGAAACTTTGTTTTCCCAACAAGCTAGGTGAAGGACGGCTTTCACACACACTTATCTCTCAGAAATGAGCATGTGGAGAGACGTTCGTTCATCTAGCACAAAGGGAACGGGTTGCAGGAGAAACTTTTACTCTGGTTTCTCAGTCTGTTTCCTAGTGCCTGTTTGAAGTTTCTGCAGTTTTCACTGTAAAACCGAGTTGGAGCTAGTACCTCCCCATATATACGTATGGAGTGGAATTTGCAACTCAAAAGAAACTTTGTGTTCCCAAAAAGCTAGGTGAAGGACGGCTTTCACACACACTTATCTCTCAGAACTGAGCATGTGGAGAGACGTTCGTTCATCTAGCACAAAGGGAACGGGTTGCAGGAGAAACTTTTACTCTGGTTTCTCAGTCTGTTTCCTAGTGCCGGTTTGAAGTTCCTGCAGTTTTCACTGTAAAACCGAGTTGGAGCTAGTACCTCCCCATATATATGTATGGAGTGGAGTTTGCAACTGAAAAGAAACTTTGTGTTCCCAACAAGCTAGGTGAAGGACGGCTTTCACACACACTTATCTCTCAGTACTGAGCATGTGGAGAGACGTTCGTTCATCTAGCACAAAGGGAACGGGTTGCAAGAGAAACTTTTACTCGGGTTTCTCAGTCTGTTTCCTAGTGCCGGTTTGAAGTTCCTGCAGTTTTCACTGTAAAACCGGGTTGGGGCTAGTACCTCCCCATATATATGTATGGAGTGGAGTTTGCAACTGAAAGGGAACTTTGTGTTCCCAACAAGCTAGGTGAAGGACGGCTTTCACACACACTTATCTCTCAGAACTGAGCATGTGGAGAGTCGTTCGTTCATCTAGCACAAAGGGAACGGGTTGCAGGAGAAACTTTTACTCTGGTTTCTCAGTCTGTTTCCTAGTGCCGGTTTGAAGTTCCTGCAGTTTTCACTGTAAAACCGAGTTGGAGCTAGTCCCTCCCCATATATATGTATGGAGTGGAGTTTGCAACTGAAAAGAAACTTTGTGTTCCCAACAAGCTAGGTGAAGGACGACTTTCACACACACTTATCTCTCAGAACTGAGCATGTGGAGAGACGTTCGTTCATCTAGCACAAAGGGAACGGGTTGCATTAGAAACTTTTACTCTGGTTTCTCAGTCTGTTTCCTAGTGCCGGTTTGAAGATCCTGCAGTTTTCACTGTAAAACCGGGTTTAGGCTAGTACCTCCCCATATATATGTATGGAGTGGAGTCTGCAACTGAAAAGAAACTTTGTGTTCCCAACAAGCTAGGTGAAGGACGGCTTTCACACACACTTATCTCTCAGAACTGAGCATGTGGTGAGTCGTTCGTTCATCTAGCACAAAGGGAACGGGTTGCAGGAGAAACTTTTACTCGGGTTTCTCAGTCTGTTTCCTAGTGCCGGTTTGAAGTTCCTGCAGTTTTCACTGTAAAACACGGTTGGGGCTAGTCCATCCCCATATATATGTATGGAGTGGAGTTTGCAACTGAAAACAAACTTTGTGTTCCCTACAAGCTAGGTGAAGGACGGTTTTCACACAAACTTATCTCTCAGAACTGAGCATGTGGAGAGTCGTTCGTTCATCTAGCACAATGGGAACGGGTTGCAGGAGAAACTTTTACTCTGGATTCTCAGTCTGTTTCCTAGTGCCGGTTTGAAGTTCCTGCAGTTTTCACTGTAAAACCGAGTTGGAGCTAGTACCTCCCCATATATTTGTATGGAGTGGAGTTTGCAACTTAAAAGAAACTTTGTGTTCCCAACAAGATAGGTGAAGTACGGCTTTCACACACACTTATCTCTCAGAACTGAGCATGTGGAGAGACGTTCGTTCATCTAGCACAAAGGGAACGGGTTGCAGGAGAAACTTTTACTCTGGTTTCTCAGTCTGTTTCCTAGTGCCGGTTTGAAGTTCCTGCAGTTTTCACTGTAAAATCGGGTTGGGGCTAGTACCTCCCCATATATATGTATGGAGTGGAGTTTGCAACTGAAAAGAAAGTTTGTGTTCCCAACAAGATAGGTGAAGGACTGTTTTCACACACTATTATCTCTCAGAGCTGAGCATGTGGAGAGTCGTTCGTTCATCTAGCACAAAGGGAACGGGTTGCAGGAGAAAATTTTACTCTGGTTTCTCAGTCTGTTTCCTAGTGCCGGTTTGAAGTTCCTGCAGTTTTCACTGTAAAACCGGGTTGGGGCTACTACCTACCCATATATATGTATGGAGTGGAGTTTGCAACTGAAAGGGAACTTTGTGTTCCCAACAAGCTAGGTGAAGGACGGCTTTCACACACACTTATCTCTCAGAACTGAGCATGTGGAGAGTCGTTCGTTCATCTAGCACAAAGGGAACGGGTTGCAGGAGAAACTTTTACTCTGGTTTCTCAGTCTGTTTCCTAGTGCCGGTTTGAAGTTCCTGCAGTTTTCACTGTAAAACCGAGTTGGAGCTAGTCCCTCCCCATATATATGTATGGTTTGGAGTTTGCAACTGAAAAGAAACTTTGTGTTCCCAACAAGCTAAGTGAAGGACGACTTCACACACACTTATCTCTCAGAACTGAGCATGTGGAGAGACGTTCGTTCATCTAGCACAAAGGGAACGGGTTGCAGGGGAAACTTTTACTCTGGTTTCTCAGTCTGCTTCCTAGTGCCGGTTTGAAGTTCCTGCAGTTTTCACTGTAAAACCGGGTTGGGGCTAGTACCTCCCCATATATATGTATGGAGTGGAGTTTGCAACTGAAAAGAAACTTTGTGTTCCCAACAAGCTAGATGAAGGACGGCTTTCACACACACATATCTCTCAGAACTGAGCATGTGGAGAGACGTTCGTTCATCTAGCACAAAGGGAACGGGTTGCAGGGGAAACTTTTACTATGGTTTCTCAGTCTGTTTCCTAGTGCCGGTTTGAAGTTCCTGCAGTTTTCACTGTAAAACCGATTTGGAGCTCGTACCTCCCCGTATATATGTATGGAGTGGAGTTTGCAACTGAAAAGAAACTTTGTGTTCCCAACAAGCTAGTTGAAGGACGGCTTTCACACACACTTATCTCTCAGAAATGAGCATGTGGAGAGACGTTCGTTCATCTAGCACAAAGGGAATGGGTTGCAGGAGAAACTTTTACTCTGGTTTCTCAGTCTGTTTCCTAGTGCCGGTTTGAAGTTCCTGCAGTTTTCCCTGTAAAACCGAGTTGGAGCTAGTACCACCCCATATATATGTATGGAATGGAGTTTGCAACTGAAAAGAAACTTTGTGTTCCCAACAAGCTAGGTGAAGGACGGCTTTCACACACAGTTATCTCTCAGTACTGAGCATGTGGATAGACGTTCGTTCATCTAGCACAAAGGGAACGGGTTGCAGGAGAAACTTTTACTTGGGTTTCTCAGTCTGTTTCCTAGTGCCGGTTTGAAGTTCCTGCAGTTTTCACTTTAAAACAGGTATGGGGCAGGTACCTCCCCATATATATGTATGGAGTGGAGTTTTCAACTGAAAAGAAACTTTGTGTTCCCAAAAAGCTAGGTGAAGGACGGCTTTCACACACACTTATCACTCAGAACTGAGCATGTGGAGAGACGTTCGTTCATCTAGCACAAAGGGAACGGGTTGCAGGAGAAACTTTTACTCTGGTTTCTCAGTCTGTTTCCTAGTGCCGGTATGAAGTTCCTGCAGTTTTCACTGTAAAACCGAGTTGGAGCTAGTACCTCCCCATATATATTTATGGAGTGGAGTTTGCAACTGAAAAGAAACTTTGTGTTCCCAACAAGCTAGGTGAAGTACGGCTTTCACACACACTTATCTCTCAGAAATGAGCATGTGGAGAGACGTTCGTTCATCTAGCACAAAGGGAACGGGTTGAAGGAGAAACTTTTACACTGGTTTCTCAGTCTGTTTCCTTCTGCTGGTTTGAAGTTCCTGCAGTTTTTACTGTAAAACCGGGTTGGGGCTAGTACCTCCCCATATATATATATGGAGTGGAGTTTGCAACTGAAAAGAAACTTTGTGTTCCCAAAAAGCTAGGTGAAGGACGGCTTTCACACACACTTATCTCTCAGAACTGAGCATGTGGAGAGTCTTTCGTTCATCTAGCACAATGGGAACGGGTTGCAGGAGAAACTTTTACTCTGGTTTCTCAGTCTGTTTCCTAGTGCCGGTTTGAAGTTCCTGCAGTTTTCACTGTAAAACACGGTTGGGGCTAGTCCCTCCCCATATATATGTATGGAGTGGAGTTTGCAACTGAAAAGTATCTTTGTGTTCCCAACAAGCTAGGTGAAAGAAGGCTTTCACACACACTTATTTCTCAGAACTGAGCATGTGGAGAGACGTTCATTCATCTAGCACAAAGTGAACGGGTTGCAGGAGAAACTTTTACTCTGGTTTCTCAGTCTGTTTCCTAGCGCCGGTTTGAAGATCCTGCAGTTTTCACTGTAAAACCGGGTTTAGGCTAGTACCTACCCATATATATGTATGGAGTGGAGTCTGCAACTGAAAAGAAACTTTGTGTTCCCAACAAGCTAGGTGAAGGACGGCTTTCACACACACTTATCTCTCAGAACTGAGCATGTGGAGAGTCGTTCGTTCATCTAGCACAAAGGGAACGGGTTGCAGGAGAAACTTTTACTCTGGTTTCTCAGTCTGTTTCCTAGTGCCGGTTTGAAGTTCCTGCAGTTTTCACTGTAAAACCGAGTTGGAGCTATTACCTACCCATATATATGTATGGAGTGGAGTTTGCAACTGAAAGGGAACTTTGTGTTCCCAACAAGCTAGTTGAAGGACGGCTTTCACACACACTTATCTCTCAGAACTGAGCATGTGGAGAGTCGTTCGTTCATCTAGCACAAAGGGAAAGTGTTGCAGGAGCAACTTTTCTCTGGTTTCTCAGTCTGTTTCCTAGTGCCGGTTTGAAGTTCCTGCAGTTTTCACTGTAAAAGCGATTTGGAGCGAGTACCTCCCCATATATATGTATGGAGTGGAGTTTGCATCTGAAAAGAAACTTTGTGTTCCCAACAAGCTAGGTGAAATACGGCTTTCACACACACTTATTTCTCAGAACTGAGCATGTGGAGAGACGTTCGTTCATTTAGCACAAAGGGAACGGGTTGCAGGAGAAACTTTTACTCTGGTTTCTCAGTCTGTTTCCTAGTGCCGGTTTGAAGTTCCTGCAGTTTTCACTGTAAAACAGGGTTGGGGCTAGTACCTCCCCATATATATGTATGGAGTGGAGTTTGCAACTGACAAGAAACTTTGTGTTCCCTACAAGCTAGGTGAAGGACGGCTGTCACACACACTTATCTCTCAGAACTGAGCATGTGGAGAGTCGTTCGTACATCTAGCACAAAGGGAACGGGTTGCAGGAGAAACTTTTTCTCTGGTTTCTCAGTCTGTTTCCTAGTGCCGGTTTGAAGTTCCTGCAGTTTTCACTGTAAAACCGAGTTGGAGCTAGTCCCTCCCCATATATATGTATGGTGAGGAGTTTGCAACTGAAAAGAAACTTTGTGTTCCCAACAAGCTAGGTGAAGGACGGCTTTCACACACACTTATCTCTCAGAACTGAGCATGTGGAGAGACGTTCGTTCATTTAGCACACAGGGAACGGGTTGCATTTGAAACTTTTACTCTGGTTTCTCAGTCTGTTTCTTAGTGCCGGTTTGAAGTTCCTGCAGTTTTCACTGTAAAACCGGGTTGGGGCTAGTACATCCCCATATATATGTATGGAGTGGAGTTTGCAACTGAAAAGAAACTTTGTGTTCCCAACAAGCTAGATGAAGGACGGTTTCACACACACATATCTCTCAGAACTGAGCATGTGGAGAGACGTTCGTTCATCTAGCACAAAAGAAACGGCTTGCAGGAGAAACTTTTACTCTGGTTTCTCAGTCTGTTTCCTAGTGCCGGTTTGAAGTTCCTGCAGTTTTCACCGTAAAACCGAGTTGGAGCTAGTACCTCCCCATATATATGTATGGAGTGGAGTTTGCAACTGAAAAGAAACTTTGTGTTCCCAACAAGCTAGGTGAAGGACGGCTTTCACACACACTTATCTCTCAGTACTGAGCATGTGGAGAGACGTTCGTTCATCTAGCACAAAGGGAACGGGTTGCAGGAGAAACTTTTACTCGGGTTTCTCAGTCTGTTTCCTAGTGCCGGTTTGAAGTTCCTGCAGTTTTCACTGTAAAACACGGTTGGGGCTAGTCCATCCCCATATATATGTATGGAGTGGAGTTTGCAACTGAAAAGAAACTTTGTGTTCCCTACAAGCTAGGTGAAGGACGGCTTTCACACACACTTATCTCTCAGAACTGAGCATGTGGAGAGTCGTTCGTTCATCTAGCACAATGGGAACGGGTTGCAGGAGAAACTTTTACTCTGGTTTCTCAGTCTGTTTCCTAGTGCCGGTTTGAAGTTCCTGCAGTTTTCACTGTAAAACCGAGTTGGAGCTAGTACCTACCCATATATTTGTATGGAGTGGAGTTTGGAACTGAAAAGAAACTTTGTGTTCCCAACAAGATAGGTGAAGTACGGCTTTCACACACACTTATCTCTCAGAACTGAGCATGTGGAGAGACGTTCGTTCATTTAGCACAAAGGGAAGGGGTTGCAGGAGAAACTTTTACTCTGGTTTCTCAGTCTGTTTCCTAGTGCCGGTTTGAAGTTCCTGCAGTTTTCACTGTAAAATCGGGTTGGGGCGAGTACCTCCCCATATATATTTATGGAGTGGAGTTTGCAAATGAAAAGAAACTTTGTGTTCCCAACAATCTAGGTGAAGGACGGCTTTCACACACACTTATCTCTCAGAACTGAGCATGTGGAGAGACGTTCGTTCATCTAGCACAAAGGGAACGGGTTGCAGGAGAAACTTTTACTCTGGTTTCTCAGTCTGTTTCCTTGTGCCGGTTTGAAGTTCCTGCAGTTTTCACTGTAAAACCGGGTTGGGGCTAGTACCTCCCCATATATATGTATGGGGTGGAGTTTGCAACTGAAAAGAAACTTTGTGTTCCCAAAAACTAGGTGAAGGACGGCTTTCACACACACTTATCTCTCAGAACTGAGCATGTGGAGAGACGTCCTTTCATCTAGCACAAAGGGAACGGGTTGCAGGAGAAACTTTTACTCTGGTTTCTCAGCCTGTTTCCTAGTGCCGGTTTGAAATTCCTGCAGTTTTCACTGTAAAACCGAGTTGGAGCTAGTACCACCCCTTATATATGTATGGAGTGGAGTTTGCAACTGAAAAGAAACTTTGTGTTCCCAACAAGCTAGGTGAAGGACGGCTTTCACATACACATATCTCTCAGAACTGAGCATGTGGAGAGACGTTCGTTCAACTAGCACAAAGGGAACGGGTTGCAGGAGAAACTTTTACTCTGGTTTCTCAGTCTGTTTCCTAGTGCCGGTTTGAATTTCCTGCAGTTTTCACTGTAAAACCGAGTTGGAGCTAGTACCTCCCCATATATATGTATGGAGTGGAGTTTGCAACTGAAAAGAAACTTTGTGTTCCCAACAAGCTAGTTGAAGGACGGCTTTCACACAAACTTATCTCTCAGAACTGAGCATGTGGAGAGTCGTTCGTTCATCTAGCACAATGGGAACGGGTTGCAGGAGAAACTTTTACTCTGGTTTCTCAGTCTGTTTCCTAGTGCCGGTTTGAAGTTCCTGCAGTTTTCACTGTAAAACCGAGTTGGAGCTAGTACCTCCCCATATATATGTAAGGATTGGAGTTTGCAACTGAAAAGAAACTTTGTGTTCCCAACAAGCTAGGTGAAGGACGGCTTTCACACACACTTATCTCTCAGATCTGACCATGTGGAGAGACTTTCGTTCATCTAGCACAAAGGGAACGGGTTGCAGGAGAAACTTTTACTCGGGTTTCTCAGTCTGTTTCCTAGTGCCGGTTTGAAGTTCCTGCAGTTTTCACTGTAAAAGAGGTATGGGGCAAGTACCTCCCCATATATATGTATGGAGTGGAGTTTGCAACTGAAAAGAAACTTTGTGTTCCCAAAAAGCTAGGTGAAGGACGGCTTTCACACACACTTATCACTCAGAACTGAGCATGTGGAGAGACGTTCGTTCATCTAGCACAAAGGGAACGGGTTGCAGGAGAAACTTTTACTCTGGTTTCTCAGTCTGTTTCCTAGTGCCGGTTTGAAGTTCCTGCAGTTTTCACTGTAAAACCGAGTTGGAGCTAGTACCTCCCCATATATATGTATGGAGTGGAGTTTGCAACTGAAAAGAAACTTTGTGTTCCCAACAAGCTAGGTGAAGTACGGCTTTCACACACACTTATCTCTCAGAAATGAGCATGTGGAGAGACGTTCGTTCATCTAGCACAAAGGGAACGGGTTGAAGGAGAAACTTTTACACTGGTTTCTCAGTCTGTTTCCTTCTGCTGGTTTGAAGTTCCTGCAGTTTTTACTGTAAAACCGGGTTGGGGCTAGTACCTCCCCATATATATATATGGAGTGGAGTTTGCAACTGAAAAGAAACTTTGTGTTCCCAAAAAGATAGGTGAAGGACGGCTTTCACACACACTTATCTCTCAGAACTGAGCATGTGGAGAGTCTTTCGTTCATCTAGCACAATGGGAACGGGTTGCAGGAGAAACTTTTACTCTGGTTTCTCAGTCTGTTTCCTAGTGCCGGTTTGAAGTTCCTGCAGTTTTCACTGTAAAACACGGTTGGGGCTAGTCCCTCCCCATATATATGTATGGAGTGGAGTTTGCAACTGAAAAGAATCTTTGTGTTCCCAACAAGCTAGGTGAAAGAAGGCTTTCACACACACTTATCTCTCAGAACTGAGCATGTGGAGAGACGTTCATTCATCTAGCACAAAGTGAACGGGTTGCAGGAGAAACTTTTACTCTGGTTTCTCAGTCTGTTTCCTAGCGCCGGTTTGAAGATCCTGCAGTTTTCACTGTAAAACCGGGTTTAGGCTAGTACCTCCCCATATATATGTATGGAGTGGAGTCTGCAACTGAAAAGAAACTTTGTGTTCCCAGCAAGCTAGGTGAAGGACGGCTTTCACACACACTTATCTCTCAGAACTGAGCATGTGGAGAGTCGTTCGTTCATCTAGCACAAAGGGAACGGGTTGCAGGAGAAACTTTTACTCTGGTTTCTCAGTCTGTTTCCTAGTGCCGGTTTGAAGTTCCTGCAGTTTTCACTGTAAAACCGAGTTGGAGCTATTACCTCCCCATATATATGTATGGAGTGGAGTTTGCAACTGAAAGGGAACTTTGTGTTCCCAACAAGCTAGTTGAAGGACGGCTTTCACACACACTTATCTCTCAGAACTGAGCATGTGGAGAGACGTTCGTTCATCTAGCACAAAGGGAAAGTGTTGCAGGAGCAACTTTTCTGTGGTTTCTCAGTCTGTTTCCTAGTGCCGGTTTGAACTTCCTGCAGTTTTCACTGTAAAAGCGATTTGGAGCGAGTACCTCCCCATATATATGTATGGAGTGGAGTTTGCAACTGAAAAGAAACTTTGTGTTCCCAACAAGCTAGGTGAAATACGGCTTTCACACACACTTATCTCTCAGAACTGAGCATGTGGAGAGTCGTTCGTACATCTAGCACAAAGGGAACGGGTTACAGGAGAAACTTTTTCTCTGGTTTCACAGTCTGTTTCCTAGTGCCGGTTTGAAGTTCCTGCAGTTTTCACTGTAAAACACGGTTGGGGCTAGTCCATCCCCATATATATGTATGGTGTGGAGTTTGCAACTGAAAAGAAACTTTGTGTTCCCTACAAGCTAGGTGAAGGACGGCTTTCACACACACTTATCTCTCAGAACTGAGCATGTGGAGAGTCGTTCGTTCATCTAGCACAATGGGAACGGGTTGCAGGAGAAACTTTTACTCTGGTTTCTCAGTCTGTTTCCTAGTGCCGGTTTGAAGTTCCTGCAGTTTTCACTGTAAAACCGAGTTGGAGCTAGTACCTCCCCATATATTTGTATGGAGTGGAGTTTGGAACTGAAAAGAAACTTTGTGTTCCCAACAAGATAGGTGAAGTACGGCTTTCACACACACTTATCTCTCAGAACTGAGCATGTGGAGAGACGTTCGTTCATTTAGCACAAAGGGAACGGGTTGCAGGCGAAACTTTTACTCTGGTTTCTCAGTCTGTTTCCTAGTGCCGGTTTGAAGTTCCTGCAGTTTTCACTGTAAAATCGGGTTGGGGCTAGTACCTCCCCATATATATTTATGGAGTGTAGTTTGCAAATGAAAATAAACTTTGTGTTCCCAACAAGATAGGTGAAGTACGGCTTTCACACACACTTATCTCTCAGAACTGAGCATGTGGAGAGACGTTCGTTCATCTAGCACAAAGGGAACGGGTTGCAGGGGAAACTTTTACTCTGGTTTCTCAGTCTGTTTCCTAGTGCCGGTTTGAAGTTCCTGCAGTTTTCACTGTAAAACCGAGTTGGAGCGAGTACATCCCCGTATATATGTATGGAGTGGAGTTTGCAACTGAAAAGAAACTTTGTGTTCCCAACAAGCTAGATGAAGAACGGCTTTCACACACACATATCTCTCGGAACTGAGCATGTGGAGAGACGTTCGTTCATCTAGCAAAAAGGGAACGGGTTGCAGGAGAAACTTTTACTCTGGTTTCTCAGTCTGTTTCCTAGTGCCGGTTTGAAGTTCCTGCAGTTTTCACTGTAAAACCGAGTTGGAGCTAGTACCTCCCCATATATATGTAAGGAGTGGAGTTTGCAACTGAAAAGAAACTTTGTGTTCCCAACAAGCTAGGTGAAGGACGGCTTTCACACACACTTATCTCTCAGAACTGAGCATGTGGAGAGACGTTCGTTCATCTAGCACAAAGGGAACGGGTTGCAGGAGAAACTTTTACTCTGGTTTCTCAGTCTGTTTCCTAGTGCCGGTTTGAAGTTCCTGCAGTTTTCACTGTAAAACACGGTTGGGGCTAGTCCATCCCCATATATATGTATGGAGTGGAGTTTGCAACTGAAAAGAAACTTTGTGTTCCCTACAAGCTAGGTGAAGGACGGCTTTCACACACACTTATCTCTCAGAACTGAGCATGTGGAGAGTCGTTCGTTCATCTAGCACAATGGGAACGGGTTGCAGGAGAAACTTTTACTCTGGTTTCTCAGTCTGTTTCCTAGTGCCGGTTTGAAGTTCCTGCAGTTTTCACTGTAAAACCGAGTTGGAGCTAGTTCCTCCCCATATATATGTATGGTGTGGAGTTTGCAACTGAAAAGAAACTTTGTGTTACCAACAAGCTAGGTGAAGGACGGCTTTCACACACACTTATCTCTCAGAAATGAGCATGTGGAGAGACGTTCTTTCATCTAGCACAAAGGGAACGGGTTGAATTAGAAACTTTTACTCTGTTTTCTCAGTCTGTTTCCTAGTGCCGGTTTGAAGTTCCTGCAGTTTTCACTGTAAAACCGGGTTGGGGCTATTACCTCCCCATATATATGTATGGAGTGGAGTTTGCAACTGAAAAGAAACTTTGTGTTCCCAACAAGCTAGATGAAGGACGGCTTTCACACACACATATCTCTCAGAACTGAGCATGTGGAGAGACGTTCGTTCATCTAGCACAAAGGGAACGGGTTGCAGGAGAAACTTTTACTCTGGTTTCTCAGTCTGTTTCCTAGTGCCGGTTTGAAGTTCCTGCAGTTTTCACTGTAAAACCGAGTTGGAGCTATTACCTCCCCATATATATGTATGGAGTGGAGTTTGCAACTGAAAAGAAACTTTGTGTTCCCAACAAGCTAGGTGAAGTACGGCTTTCACACACACTTATCTCTCAGTACTGAGCATGTGGAGAGACGTTCGTTCATCTAGCACAAAGGGAACGGGTTGCATGAGAAACTTTTACTCGGGTTTCTCAGTCTGTTTCCTAGTGCCGGTTTGAAGTTCCTGCAGTCTTCACTGTAAAACAGGGTTGGGGCTAGTACCTCCCCATATATATGTATGGAGTGGAGTTTGCAACTGAAAAGAAACTTTGTGTTCCCAACAAGCTAGATGAAGGACGGCTTTCACACACACATATCTCTCAGAACTGAGCATGTGGAGAGACGTTCGTTCATCTAGCACAAAGGAAACGGGTTGCAGGAGAAACTTTTACTCTGGTTTCTCAGTATGTTTCCTAGTGCCGGTTTGATGTTCCTGCAGTTTTCACTGTAAAACAGAGTTGGAGCTAGTACCTCCAAATATATATTTATGGAGTGGACTTTGCAACTGAAAAGAAACTTTGTGTTCCCAACAAGCTAGGTGAAGGACGGCTTTCACACACACTTATCTCTCAGAACTGAGCATGTGAAGAGACGTTCGTTCATCTAGCACAAAGGGAACGGGTTGCAGGAGAAACTTTTACTCTGGTTTCTCAGTCTGTTTCCTAGTGCCGGTTTGAAGTTTCTGCAGTTTTCACTGTAAAACCGAGTTGGAGCTAGTACCTCCCCATATATATGTATGGAGTGGAGTTTGCAACTCAAAAGAAACTTTGTGTTCCCAACAAGCTAGGTGAAGGACGGCTTTCACACACACTTATCTCTCAGAACTGAGCATGTGGAGAGACGTTCGTTCATCTAGCACAAAGGGAACGGGTTGCAGGAGAAACTTTTACTCTGGTTTCTCAGTCTGTTTCCTAGTGCCGGTTTGAAGTTCCTGCAGTTTTCACTGTAAAACCGAGTTGGAGCTAGTACCTCCCCATATATATGTATGGAGTCGAGTTTGCAACTGAAAATAAACTTTGTGTTCCCAACAAGCTTGGTGAAGGACGGCTTTCACACACACTTATCTCTCAGTACTGAGCATGTGGAGAGACGTTCGTTCATCTAGCACAAAGGGAACGGGATGCAGGAGAAACTTTTACTCGGGTTTCTCAGTCTGTTTCCTAGTGCCGGTTTGAAGTTCCTGCAGTTTTTACTGTAAAACCGGGTTGGGGCTAGTACCTCCCCATATATATATATGGAGTGGAGTTTGCAACTGAAAAGAAACTTTGTGTTCCCAAAAAGATAGGTGAAGGACGGCTTTCACACACACTTATCTCTCAGAACTGAGCATGTGGAGAGTCTTTCGTTCATCTAGCACAATGGGAACGGGTTGCAGGAGAAACTTTTACTCTGGTTTCTCAGTCTGTTTCCTAGTGCCGGTTTGAAGTTCCTGCAGTTTTCACTGTAAAACACGGTTGGGGCTAGTCCCTCCCCATATATATGTATGGAGTGGAGTTTGCAACTGAAAAGAATCTTTGTGTTCCCAACAAGCTAGGTGAAAGAAGGCTTTCACACACACTTATCTCTCAGAACTGAGCATGTGGAGAGACGTTCATTCATCTAGCACAAAGTGAACGGGTTGCAGGAGAAACTTTTACTCTGGTTTCTCAGTCTGTTTCCTAGCGCCGGTTTGAAGATCCTGCAGTTTTCACTGTAAAACCGGGTTTAGGCTAGTACCTCCCCATATATATGTATGGAGTGGAGTCTGCAACTGAAAAGAAACTTTGTGTTCCCAGCAAGCTAGGTGAAGGACGGCTTTCACACACACTTATCTCTCAGAACTGAGCATGTGGAGAGTCGTTCGTTCATCTAGCACAAAGGGAACGGGTTGCAGGAGAAACTTTTACTCTGGTTTCTCAGTCTGTTTCCTAGTGCCGGTTTGAAGTTCCTGCAGTTTTCACTGTAAAACCGAGTTGGAGCTATTACCTCCCCATATATATGTATGGAGTGGAGTTTGCAACTGAAAGGGAACTTTGTGTTCCCAACAAGCTAGTTGAAGGACGGCTTTCACACACACTTATCTCTCAGAACTGAGCATGTGGAGAGACGTTCGTTCATCTAGCACAAAGGGAAAGTGTTGCAGGAGCAACTTTTCTGTGGTTTCTCAGTCTGTTTCCTAGTGCCGGTTTGAACTTCCTGCAGTTTTCACTGTAAAAGCGATTTGGAGCGAGTACCTCCCCATATATATGTATGGAGTGGAGTTTGCAACTGAAAAGAAACTTTGTGTTCCCAACAAGCTAGGTGAAATACGGCTTTCACACACACTTATCTCTCAGAACTGAGCATGTGGAGAGTCGTTCGTACATCTAGCACAAAGGGAACGGGTTACAGGAGAAACTTTTTCTCTGGTTTCACAGTCTGTTTCCTAGTGCCGGTTTGAAGTTCCTGCAGTTTTCACTGTAAAACACGGTTGGGGCTAGTCCATCCCCATATATATGTATGGTGTGGAGTTTGCAACTGAAAAGAAACTTTGTGTTCCCTACAAGCTAGGTGAAGGACGGCTTTCACACACACTTATCTCTCAGAACTGAGCATGTGGAGAGTCGTTCGTTCATCTAGCACAATGGGAACGGGTTGCAGGAGAAACTTTTACTCTGGTTTCTCAGTCTGTTTCCTAGTGCCGGTTTGAAGTTCCTGCAGTTTTCACTGTAAAACCGAGTTGGAGCTAGTACCTCCCCATATATTTGTATGGAGTGGAGTTTGGAACTGAAAAGAAACTTTGTGTTCCCAACAAGATAGGTGAAGTACGGCTTTCACACACACTTATCTCTCAGAACTGAGCATGTGGAGAGACGTTCGTTCATTTAGCACAAAGGGAACGGGTTGCAGGCGAAACTTTTACTCTGGTTTCTCAGTCTGTTTCCTAGTGCCGGTTTGAAGTTCCTGCAGTTTTCACTGTAAAATCGGGTTGGGGCTAGTACCTCCCCATATATATTTATGGAGTGGAGTTTGCAAATGAAAATAAACTTTGTGTTCCCAACAAGATAGGTGAAGTACGGCTTTCACACACACTTATCTCTCAGAACTGAGCATGTGGAGAGACGTTCGTTCATCTAGCACAAAGGGAACGGGTTGCAAGAGAAACTTTTACTCGGGTTTCTCAGTCTGTTTCCTAGTGCCGGTTTGAAGTTCCTGCAGTTTTCACTGTAAAACCGGGTTGGGGCTAGTACCTCCCCATATATATGTATGGAGTGGAGTTTGCAACTGAAAGGGAACTTTGTGTTCCCAACAAGCTAGGTGAAGGACGGCTTTCACACACACTTATCTCTCAGAACTGAGCATGTGGAGAGTCGTTCGTTCATCTAGCACAAAGGGAACGGGTTGCAGGAGAAACTTTTACTCTGGTTTCTCAGTCTGTTTCCTAGTGCCGGTTTGAAGTTCCTGCAGTTTTCACTGTAAAACCGAGTTGGAGCTAGTACCTCCCCATATATATGTAAGGAGTGGAGTTTGCAACTGAAAAGAAACTTTGTGTTCCCAACAAGCTAGGTGAAGGACGGCTTTCACACACACTTATCTCTCAGAACTGAGCATGTGGAGAGACGTTCGTTCATCTAGCACAAAGGGAACGGGTTGCAGGAGAAACTTTTACTCTGGTTTCTCAGTCTGTTTCCTAGTGCCGGTTTGAAGTTCCTGCAGTTTTCACTGTAAAACACGGTTGGGGCTAGTCCATCCCCATATATATGTATGGAGTGGAGTTTGCAACTGAAAAGAAACTTTGTGTTCCCTACAAGCTAGGTGAAGGACGGCTTTCACACACACTTATCTCTCAGAACTGAGCATGTGGAGAGTCGTTCGTTCATCTAGCACAATGGGAACGGGTTGCAGGAGAAACTTTTACTCTGGTTTCTCAGTCTGTTTCCTAGTGCCGGTTTGAAGTTCCTGCAGTTTTCACTGTAAAACCGAGTTGGAGCTAGTTCCTCCCCATATATATGTATGGTGTGGAGTTTGCAACTGAAAAGAAACTTTGTGTTACCAACAAGCTAGGTGAAGGACGGCTTTCACACACACTTATCTCTCAGAAATGAGCATGTGGAGAGACGTTCTTTCATCTAGCACAAAGGGAACGGGTTGAATTAGAAACTTTTACTCTGTTTTCTCAGTCTGTTTCCTAGTGCCGGTTTGAAGTTCCTGCAGTTTTCACTGTAAAACCGGGTTGGGGCTATTACCTCCCCATATATATGTATGGAGTGGAGTTTGCAACTGAAAAGAAACTTTGTGTTCCCAACAAGCTAGATGAAGGACGGCTTTCACACACACATATCTCTCAGAACTGAGCATGTGGAGAGACGTTCGTTCATCTAGCACAAAGGGAACGGGTTGCAGGAGAAACTTTTACTCTGGTTTCTCAGTCTGTTTCCTAGTGCCGGTTTGAAGTTCCTGCAGTTTTCACTGTAAAACCGAGTTGGAGCTATTACCTCCCCATATATATGTATGGAGTGGAGTTTGCAACTGAAAAGAAACTTTGTGTTCCCAACAAGCTAGGTGAAGTACGGCTTTCACACACACTTATCTCTCAGTACTGAGCATGTGGAGAGACGTTCGTTCATCTAGCACAAAGGGAACGGGTTGCATGAGAAACTTTTACTCGGGTTTCTCAGTCTGTTTCCTAGTGCCGGTTTGAAGTTCCTGCAGTCTTCACTGTAAAACAGGGTTGGGGCTAGTACCTCCCCATATATATGTATGGAGTGGAGTTTGCAACTGAAAAGAAACTTTGTGTTCCCAACAAGCTAGATGAAGGACGGCTTTCACACACACATATCTCTCAGAACTGAGCATGTGGAGAGACGTTCGTTCATCTAGCACAAAGGGAACGGGTTGCAGGAGAAACTTTTACTCTGGTTTCTCAGTATGTTTCCTAGTGCCGGTTTGATGTTCCTGCAGTTTTCACTGTAAAACAGAGTTGGAGCTAGTACCTCCAAATATATATTTATGGAGTGGACTTTGCAACTGAAAAGAAACTTTGTGTTCCCAACAAGCTAGGTGAAGGACGGCTTTCACACACACTTATCTCTCAGAACTGAGCATGTGAAGAGACGTTCGTTCATCTAGCACAAAGGGAACGGGTTGCAGGAGAAACTTTTACTCTGGTTTCTCAGTCTGTTTCCTAGTGCCGGTTTGAAGTTTCTGCAGTTTTCACTGTAAAACCGAGTTGGAGCTAGTACCTCCCCATATATATGTATGGAGTGGAGTTTGCAACTCAAAAGAAACTTTGTGTTCCCAACAAGCTAGGTGAAGGACGGCTTTCACACACACTTATCTCTCAGAACTGAGCATGTGGAGAGACGTTCGTTCATCTAGCACAAAGGGAACGGGTTGCAGGAGAAACTTTTACTCTGGTTTCTCAGTCTGTTTCCTAGTGCCGGTTTGAAGTTCCTGCAGTTTTCACTGTAAAACCGAGTTGGAGCTAGTACCTCCCCATATATATGTATGGAGTGGAGTTTGCAACTGAAAATAAACTTTGTGTTCCCAACAAGCTTGGTGAAGGACGGCTTTCACACACACTTATCTCTCAGTACTGAGCATGTGGAGAGACGTTCGTTCATCTAGCACAAAGGGAACGGGATGCAGGAGAAACTTTTACTCGGGTTTCTCAGTCTGTTTCCTAGTGCCGGTTTGAAGTTCCTGCAGTTTTAACTGTAAAACCGAGTTGGAGCTAGTACCTCCCCATATATATGTATGGAGTGGAGTTTGCAACTGAAAAGAAACTTTGTGTTCCCAACAAGCTAGGTGAAGGACGGCTTTCACACACACTTATCTCTCAGAACTGAGCATGTGGATAGACGTTCGTTCATCTAGCACAAAGGGAATGGGTTGCAGGGGAAACTTTTACTCTGGTTTCACAGTCTGTTTCCTAGTGCCGGTTTGAAGTTCCTGCAGTTTACACTAAAAAACCGAGTTGGAGCTTTTACCTCCCCATATATATGTATGGAGTGGAGTTTGCAACTGAAAAGAAACTTTGTGTTCCCTACAAGCTAGTTGAAGGACGGCTTTCACACACACTTATCTCTCAGAACTGAGCATGTGGAGAGTCGTTCGTTCATCTAGCACAAAGGGAACGGGTTGCATGAGAAACTTTTACTCTGGTTTCTCAGTCTGTTTCCTAGTGCCGGTTTGAAGTTCCTGCAGTTTTCACTGTAAAACCTAGTTGGAGCTAGTTCCTCCCCATATATATGTATGGTGTGGAGTTTGCAACTGAAAAGAAACTTTGTGTTCCCATCAAGCTAGGTGAAGGACGGCTTTCACACACACTTATCTCTCAGAACTGAGCATGTGGAGAGACGTTCTTTCATCTAGCACAAAGGGAACGGGTTGCATTAGAAACTTTTACTCTGTTTTCTCAGTCTGTTTCCTAGTGCCGGTTTGAAGTTCCTGCAGTTTTCACTGTAAAACCGGGTTGGGGCTATTACCTCCCCATATATATGTATGGAGTGGAGTTTGCAACTGAAAAGAAACTTTGTGTTCCAAACAAGCAAGATGAAGGACGGCTTTCACACACACATATCTCTCAGAACTGAGCATGTGGAGAGACGTTCGTTCATCTAGCACAAATGGAACGGGTTGCAGGAGAAACTTTTACTCTGGTTTCTCAGTCTGTTTCCTAGTGCCGGTTTGAAGTTCCTGCAGTTTTCACTGTAAAACCGAGTTGGAGCTAGTACCTCCCCATATATATGTATGGAGTGGAGTTTGCAACTGAAAAGAAACTTTGTGTTCCCAACAAGCTAGGTGAAGTACGGCTTTCACACACACTTATCTCTCAGTACTGAGCATGTGGAGAGACGTTCGTTTATCTAGCACAAAGGGTACGGGTGGCAGGAGAAAATTTTACTCGGGTTTCTCAGTCTGTTTCTAGTGCCGGTTTGAAGTTCCTGCAGTCTTCACTGTAAAACAGGGTTGGGGCTAGTACTTCCCCATATATATGTATGGAGTGGAGTTTGCAACTGAAAAGAAACTTTGTGTTCCCTACAAGCTAGGTGAAGGACGGCTTTCACACACACTTATCTCTCAGAACTGAGCATGTGGAGATTCGTTCGTTCATCTAGCACAATGGGAACGGGTTGCCGGAGAAACTTTTACTCTGGTTTCTCAGTCTGTTTCCTAGTGCCGGTTTGAAGTTCCTGCAGTTTTCACTGTAAAACCGAGTTGGAGCTAGTCCCACCCCATATATATATATGGAATGGAGTTTGCAACTGAAAAGAATCTTTGTGTTCCCAACAAGCTAGGTGAAGGACGGCTTTCACACACACTTATCTCTCAGAACTGAGCATGTGGAGAGACATTTGTTCATCTAGCACAAAAGGAACGGGTTGCATTAGAAACTATTACTCTGGTTTCTCAGTCTGTATCCTAGTGCCGGTTTGAAGTTCCTGCAGTTTTCACTGTAAAACCGGGTTGGGGCTAGTACCTACCCATATATATGTATGGAGTGGAGTTTTCAACTGAAAAGAAACTTTGTGTTCCCAACAAGCTAGATGAAGGACGGCTTTCACACACACATATCTCTCAGAACTGAGCATGTGGAGAGACGTTCGTTCATCTAGCACAAAGGGAACGGGTTGCAGGAGAAACTTTTACTCTGGTTTCTCAGTCTGTTTCCTAGTGCCGGTTTGATGTTCCTGCAGTTTTCACTGTAAAACAGAGTTGGAGCTAGTACCTCCCCATATATATTTATGGAGTGGACTTTGCAACTGAAAAGAAACTTTGTGTTCCCAACAAGCTAGGTGAAGGACGGCTTTCACACACACTTATCTCTCAGAACTGAGCATGTGAAGAGACGTTCGTTCATCTAGCACAAAGGGAACGGGTTGCAGGAGAAACTTTTACTCTGGTTTCTCAGTCTGTTTCCTAGTGCCGGTTTGAAGTTTCTGCAGTTTTCAATGTAAAACCGAGTTGGAGCTAGTACCTCCCCATATATATGTATGGAGTGGAGTTTGCAACTCAAAAGAAACTTTGTGTTCCCAACAAGCTAGGTGAAGGACGGCTTTCACACACACTTATCTCTCAGAACTGAGCATGTGGAGAGACGTTCGTTCATCTAGCACAAAGGGAACGGGTTGCAGGAGAAACTTTTACTCTGGTTTCTCAGTCTGTTTCCTAGTGCCGGTTTGAAGTTCCTGCAGTTTTCACTGTAAAACCGAGTTGGAGCTAGTCCCTCCCCATATATATATATGGTGTGGAGTTTGCAACTGAAAAGAAACTTTGTGTTCCCAACAAGCTAGTTGAAGGACGGCTTTCACACACACTTATCTCTCAGAACTGAGCATGTGGAGAGTCGTTCGTTCATCTAGCACAAAGGGAACGGGTTGCTTGAGAAACTTTTACTCTGGTTTCTCAGTCTGTTTCCTAGTGCCGGTTTGAAGTTCTTGCAGTTTTCACTGTAAAACCGAGTTGGAGCTTGTACCTCCCCATATATATGTATGGAGTGGAGTTTGCAACTGAAAAGAAACTTTGTGTTCCCAACAAGCTAGGTGAAGTACGGCTTTCACACACACTTATCTCTCAGTACTGAGCATGTGGAGAGACGTTCGTTTATCTAGCACAAAGGGAACGGGTGGCAGGAGAAAATTTTACTCGGGTTTCTCAGTCTGTTTCCTAGTGCCGGTTTGAAGTTCCTGCAGTCTTCACTGTAAAACAGGGTTGGGGCTAGTACCTCCCCATATATATGTATGGAGTGGAGTTTGCAACTGAAAAGAAACTTTGTGTTCCCTACAAGCTAGGTGAAGGACGGCTTTCACACACACTTATCTCTCAGAACTGAGCATGTGGAGATTCGTTCGTTCATCTAGCACAATGGGAACGGGTTGCCGGAGAAACTTTTACTCTGGTTTCTCAGTCTGTTTCCTAGTGCCGGTTTGAAGTTCCTGCAGTTTTCACTGTAAAACCGAGTTGGAGCTAGTCCCACCCCATATATATATATGGAATGGAGTTTGCAACTGAAAAGAAACTTTGTGTTCCCAACAAGCTAGGTGAAGTACGGCTTTCACACACACTTATCTCTCAGAACTGAGCATGTGGAGAGACGTTCGTTCATCTAGCACAAAGGGAACGGGTTGCAGGAGAAATTTTTACTCTGGATTCTCAGTCTGTTTCCTTGTGCCGGTTTGAAGTTCCTGAAGTTTTCACTGTAAAAGCGAGTTGGAGCTAGTCCCTCCCCATATATATATATGGTGTGGAGTTTGCAACTGAAAAGAAACTTTGTGTTCCCAACAAGCTAGGTGAAGGACGGCTTTCACACACACTTATCTCTCAGAACTGAGCATGTGGAGAGACATTCGTTCATCTAGCACAAAGGGAACGGGTTGCATTAGAAACTATTACTCTGGTTTCTCAGTCTGTATCCTAGTGCCGGTTTGAAGTTCCTGCAGTTTTCACTGTAAAACCGGGTTGGGGCTAGTACCTACCCATATATATGTATGGAGTGGAGTTTTCAACTGAAAAGAAACTTTGTGTTCCCAACAAGCTAGATGAAGGACGGCTTTCACACACACATATCTCTCAGAACTGAGCATGTGGAGAGACGTTCGTTCATCTAGCACAAAGGGAACGGGTTGCAGGAGAAACTTTTACTCTGGTTTCTCAGTCTGTTTCCTAGTGCCGGTTTGATGTTCCTGCAGTTTTCACTGTAAAACAGAGTTGGAGCTAGTACCTCCCCATATATATTTATGGAGTGGACTTTGCAACTGAAAAGAAACTTTGTGTTCCCAACAAGCTAGGTGAAGGACGGCTTTCACACACACTTATCTCTCAGAACTGAGCATGTGAAGAGACGTTCGTTCATCTAGCACAAAGGGAACGGGTTGCAGGAGAAACTTTTACTCTGGTTTCTCAGTCTGTTTCCTAGTGCCGGTTTGAAGTTTCTGCAGTTTTCAATGTAAAACCGAGTTGGAGCTAGTACCTCCCCAAATATATGTATGGAGTGGAGTTTGCAACTCAAAAGAAACTTTGTGTTCCCAACAAGCTAGGTGAAGGACGGCTTTCACACACACTTATCTCTCAGAACTGAGCATGTGGAGAGACGTTCGTTCATCTAGCACAAAGGGAACGGGTTGCAGGAGAAACTTTTACTCTGGTTTCTCAGTCTGTTTCCTAGTGCCGGTTTGAAGTTCCTGCAGTTTTCACTGTAAAACCGAGTTGGAGCTAGTCCCTCCCCATATATATATATGGTGTGGAGTTTGCAACTGAAAAGAAACTTTGTGTTCCCAACAAGCTTGGTGAAGGACGGCTTTCACACACACTTATCTCTCAGAACTGAGCATGTGGAGAGACATTCGTTCATCTAGCACAAAGGGAACGGGTTGCATTAGAAACTATTACTCTGGTTTCTCAGTCTGTATCCTAGTGCCGTTTTGAAGTTCCTGCAGTTTTCACTGTAAAACCGGGTTGGGGCTAGTACCTCCCCATATATATGTATGGAGTGGAGTTTTCAACTGAAAAGAAACTTTGTGTTCCTAACAAGCTAGATGAAGGACGGCTTCACACACACATATCTCTCAGAACTGAGCATGTGGAGAGACGTTCGTTCATCTAGCACAAAGGGAACGGGTTGCAGGAGAAACTTTTACTCTGGTTTCTCAGTCTGTTTCCTAGTGCCGGTTTGATGTTCCTGCAGTTTTCACTGTAAAACAGAGTTGGAGCTAGTACCTCCCCATATATATTTATGGAGTGGACTTTGCAACTGAAAAGAAACTTTGTGTTCCCAACAAGCTAGGTGAAGGACGGCTTTCACACACACTTATCTCTCAGAACTGAGCATGTGAAGAGACGTTCGTTCATCTAGCACAAAGGGATCGGGTTGCAGGAGAAACTTTTACTCTGGTTTCTCAGTCTGTTTCCTAGTGCCGGTTTGAAGTTTCTGCAGTTTTCACTGTAAAACCGAGTTGGAGCTAGTACCTCCCCATATATATGTATGGAGTGGAGTTTGCAACTCAAAAGAAACTTTGTGTTCCCAACAAGCTAGGTGAAGGACGGCTTTCACACACACTTATCTCTCAGAACTGAGCATGTGGAGAGACGTTCGTTCATCTAGCACAAAGGGAACGGGTTGCAGGAGAAACTTTTACTCTGGTTTCTCAGTCTGTTTCCTAGTGCCGGTTTGAAGTTCCTGCAGTTTTCACTGTAAAACCGAGTTGGAGCTAGTAATTCCCCATATATATGTATGGAGTGGAGTTTGCAACTGAAAATAAACTTTGTGTTCCCAACAAGCTTGGTGAAGGACGGCTTTCACACACACTTATCTCTCAGTACTGAGCATGTGGAGAGACGTTCGTTCATCTAGCACAAATGGAACGGGATGCAGGAGAAACTTTTACTCGGGTTTCTCAGTCTGTTTCCTAGTGCCGGTTTGAAGTTCCTGCAGTTTTAACTGTAAAACCGTGTTGGAGCTAGTACCTCCCCATATATATGTATGGAGTGGAGTTTGCAACTGAAAAGAAACTTTGTGTTCCCAACAAGCTAGGTGAAGGACGGCTTTCACACACAATTATCTTTCAGAACTGAGCATGTGGAGAGACGTTCGTTCATCTAGCACAAAGGGAATGGGTTGCAGGGGAAACTTTTACTCTGGTTTCTCAGTCTGTTTCCTAGTGCCGGTTTGAAGTTCCTGCAGTTTTCACTGTACAACAGTGTTGGAGCTAGTACCTCCCCATATATATGTATGGAGTGGAATTTGCAAATGAAAAGAAACATTCTGTTCCCAACAAGCTAGGTGAAGGACGGCTTTCACACACACTTATCACTCAGAACTGAGCATGTGGAGAGACGTTCGTTCATCTAGCAGAAAGGGAACGAGTTGCAGGAGAAACTTTTACTCTGGTTTCTCAGTCTGTTTCCTAGTGCCGGTTTGAAGTTCCTGCAGTTTTCCCTGTAAAACCGAGTTGGAGCTAGTACCTCCCCATTTATATGTATGGAGTGGTATTTCCAACTGAAAAGAAACTTTGTGTTCCCAACAAGATAGGTGAAGGACGGCTTTCACACCCACTTATCTCTCAGAACTGAGCATGAGGAGAGACGTTCGTTCATCTAGCACAAAGGGAACGGGTTGCAGGGGAAACTTTTACTCTGGTTTCTCAGTCTGTTTTCTAGTGCCGGTTTGAAGTTCCTGCAGTTTTCACTGTAAAACCGAGGTGGAGCTAGTACCTCCCCAAATATATGTATGGAGTGAAGTTTGCATCTGAAAAGAAACTTTGTGTTCCCAACAAGCTAGGTGAAGGACAGCTTTGAAACACACTTATCTCTCAGAACTGAGCATGTGGAGAGACGTTCGTTCATCTAGCACAAAGGGAACTGTTTGCAGGAGAAACATTTACTCTGGTTTCTCAGTCTGTTTCCTAGTGCCGGTTTGAAGTTCCTGCAGTTTTCACTGTAAAACCGAGTTGGAGCTAGTACCTCCCCATATATATGTATGGAGTGGAGTTTGCAACTGAAAAGAAACTTTGTGTTCCCAACAAGCTAGGTGAAGGACGGCTTTCACACACACTTATCTCTCAGAACTGAGCATGTGGAGAGACGTTCGTTCATCTAGCACAAAGGGAACGGGTTGCAGGAGAAACTTTTACTCTGGTTTCTCAGTCTGTTTCCTAGTGCCGGTTTGAAGTTCCTGCAGTTTTCAATGTAAAACCGGGTTGGGGCTATTACCTCCCCATATGTATGTATGGAGTGGAGTTTGCAACTGAAAAGAAACTTTGTGTTCCCAACAAGCTAGGTGAAGGACGGCTTTCACACACACTTATCTCTCAGAACTGAGCATGTGGAGAGTCGTTCGTTCATCTAGCACAAAGGGAACGGGTTGCAGGAGAAACTTTTACTCTGGTTTCTCAGTCTGTTTCCTAGTGCCGGTTTGAAGTTCCTGCAGTTTTCACTGTAAAACCGAAGTGGAGCTAGTACCTCCCCAAATATATGTATGGAGTGGAGTTTGCAACTGAAAAGAAACTTTGTGTTCCCAACAAGCTAGGTGAAATACGGCTTTCACACACACTTATCTCTCAGAACTGAGCATGTGGAGAGACGTTCGTTCATCTAGCACAAAGGGAACGGGTTGCAGGAGAAACTTTTACTCTGGTTTCTCAGTCTGTTTCCTAGTGCCGATTTGAAGTTCCTGCAGTTTTCACTGTAAAACCGGGTTGGGGCTAGTACCTCCCATATATATGTATGGAGTGTAGTTTGCAACTGAAAAGAAACTTTGTGTTCACTACAAGCTAGGTGAAGGACTGCTTTCACACACACTTATCTCTCAGAGCTGAGCATGTGGAGAGTCGTTCGTTCATCTAGCACAAAGGGAACGGGTTGCAGGAGAAAATTTTACTCTGGTTTCTCAGTCTGTTTCCTAGTGCCGGTTTGAAGTTCTTGCAGTTTTCACTGTAAAACCGAGTTGGAGCTTTTACCTCCCCATATATATGTATGGAGTGGAGTTTGCAACTGAAAAGAAACTTTGTGTTCCCTACAAGCTAGTTGAAGGACGGCTTTCACACACACTTATCTCTCAGAACTGAGCATGTGGAGAGTCGTTCGTTCATCTAGCACAAAGGGAACGGGTTGCTTGAGAAACTTTTACTCTGGTTTCTCAGTCTGTTTCCTAGTGCCGGTTTGAAGTTCCTGCAGTTTTCACTGTAAAACCGAGTTGGAGCTAGTTCCTCCCCATATATATGTATGGTGTGGAGTTTGCAACTGAAAAGAAACTTTGTGTTCCCAACAAGCTAGGTGAAGGACGGCTTTCACACACACTTATCTCTCAGAACTGAGCATGTGGAGAGACGTTCTTTCATCTAGCACAAAGGGAACGGGTTGCATTAGAAACTTTTACTCTGTTTTCTCAGTCTGTTTCCTAGTGCCGGTTTGAAGTTCCTGCAGTTTTCACTGTAAAACCGGGTTGGGGCTATTACCTCCCCATATATATGTATGGAGTGGAGTTTGCAACTGAAAAGAAACTTTGTGTTCCCAACAAGCTAGATGAAGTACGGCTTTCACACACACATATCTCTCAGAACTGAGCATGTGGAGAGACGTTCGTTCATCTAGCACAAAGGGAACGGGTTGCAGGAGAAACTTTTACTCTGGTTTCTCAGTCTGTTTCCTAGTGCCGGTTTGAAGTTCCTGCAGTTTTCACTGTAAAACCGAGTTGGAGCTAGTACCTCCCCTTATATATGTATGGAGTGGAGTTTGCAACTGAAAAGAAACTTTGTGTTCCCAACAAGCTAGGTGAAGTACGGCTTTCACACACACTTATCTCTCAGTACTTAGCATGTGGAGAGACGTTCGTTCATCTAGCACAAAGGGAACGGGTTGCAGGAGAAACTTTTACTCGGGTTTCTCAGTCTGTTTCCTAGTGCCGGTTTGAAGTTCCTGCAGTCTTCACTGTAAAACAGGGTTGGGGCTAGTACCTCCCCATATATATGTATGGAGTGGAGTTTGCAACTGAAAAGAAACTTTGTGTTCCCTACAAGCTAGGTGAAGGACGGCTTTCACACACACTTATCTCTCAGAACTGAGCATGTGGAGAGTCGTTCGTTCATCTAGCACAATGGGAACGGGTTGCCGGAGAAACTTTTACTCTGGTTTCTCAGTCTGTTTCCTAGTGCCGGTTTGAAGTTCCTGCAGTTTTCACTGTAAAACCGAGTTGGAGCTAGTCCCACCCCATATATATGTATGGAATGGAGTTTGCAACTGAAAAGAAACTTTGTGTTCCCAACAAGCTAGGTGAAGTACGGCTTTCACACACACTTATCTCTCAGAACTGAGCATGTGGAGAGATGTTCGTTCATCTAGCACAAAGGGAACGGGTTGCAGGAGAAATTTTTACTCTGGATTCTCAGTCTGTTTCCTTGTGCCGGTTTGAAGTTCCTGCAGTTTTCACTGTAAAACCGAGTTGGAGCTAGTCCCTCCCCATATATATATATGGTGTGGAGTTTGCAACTGAAAAGAAACTTTGTGTTCCCAACAAGCTAGGTGAAGGACGGCTTTCACACACACTTATCTCTCAGAACTGAGCATGTGGAGAGACATTCGTTCATCTAGCACAAAGGGAACGGGTTGCATTAGAAACTATTACTCTGGTTTCTCAGTCTGTATCCTAGTGCCGGTTTGAAGTTCCTGCAGTTTTCACTGTAAAACCGGGTTGGGGCTAGTACCTCCCCATATATATGTATGGAGTGTGGTTTTCAACTGAAAAGAAACTTTGTGTTCCCAACAAGCTAGATGAAGGACGGCTTTCACACACACATATCTCTCAGAACTGAGCATGTGGAGAGACGTTCGTTCATCTAGCACAAAGTGAACGGGTTGCAGGAGAAACTTTTACTCTGGTTTCTCAGTCTGTTTCCTAGTGCCGGTTTGATGTTCCTGCAGTTTTCACTGTAAAACAGAGTTGGAGCTAGTACCTCCCCATATATATTTATGGAGTGGACTTTGCAACTGAAAAGAAACTTTGTGTTCCCAACAAGCTAGGTGAAGGACGGCTTTCACACACACTTATCTCTCAGAACTGAGCATGTGAAGAGACGTTCGTTCATCTAGCACAAAGGGAACGGGTTGCAGGAGAAACTTTTACTCTGGTTTCTCAGTCTGTTTCCTAGTGCCGGTTTGAAGTTTCTGCAGTTTTCACTGTAAAACCGAGTTGGAGCTAGTACCTCCCCATATATATGTATGGAGTGGAGTTTGCAACTCAAAAGAAACTTTGTGTTCCCAACAAGCTAGGTGAAGGTCGGCTTTCACACACACTTATCTCTCAGAACTGAGCATGTGGAGAGACGTTCGTTCATCTAGCACAAAGGGAACGGGTTGCAGGAGAAACTTTTACTCTGGTTTCTCAGTCTGTTTCCTAGTGCCGGTTTGAAGTTCCTGCATTTTTCACTGTAAAACCGAGTTGGAGCTAGTACCTCCCCATATATATGTATGGAGTGGAGTTTGCAACTGAAAATAAACTTTGTGTTCCCAACAAGCTTGGTGAAGGACGGCTTTCACACACACTTATCTCTCAGTACTGAGCATGTGGAGAGACGTTCGTTCATCTAGCACAAAGGGAACGGGATGCAGGAGAAACTTTTACTCGGGTTTCTCAGTCTGTTTCCTAGTGCCGGTTTGAAGTTCCTGCAGTTTTAACTGTAAAACCGAGTTGGAGCTAGTACCTCCCCATATATATGTATGGAGTGGAGTTTGCAACTGAAAAGAAACTTTGTGTTCCCAACAAGCTAGGTGAAGGACGGCTTTCAAACACAATTATCTTTCAGAACTGAGCATGTGGAGAGACGTTCGTTCATCTAGCACAAAGGGAATGGGTTGCAGGGGAAACTTTTACTCTGGTTTCTCAGTCTGTTTCCAAGTGCCGGTTTGAAGTTCCTGCAGTTTTCACTGTACAACAGTGTTGGAGCTAGTACCTCCCCATATATATGTATGGAGTGGAATTTGCAAATGAAAAGAAATATTGTGTTCCCAACAAGCTAAGTGAAGGACGGCTTTCACACACACTTATCACTCAGAACTGAGCATGTGGAGAGAAGTTCGTTCATCTAGCAGAAAGGGAACGAGTTGCAGGAGAAACTTTTACTCTGGTTTCTCAGTCTGTTTCCTAGTGCCGGTTTGAAGTTCCTGCAGTTTTCCCTGTAAAACCGAGTTGGAGCTAGTACCTCCCCATTTATATGTATGGAGTGGTATTTCCAACTGAAAAGAAACTTTGTGTTCCCAACAAGATAGGTGAAGGACGGCTTTCACACCCACTTATCCCTCAGAACTGAGCATGAGGAGAGACGTTCGTTCATCTAGCACAAAGGGAACGGGTTGCAGGGGAAACTTTTACTCTGGTTTCTCAGTCTGTTTCCTAGTGCCGGTTTGAAATTCCTGCAGTTTTCACTGTAAAACCGAGGTGGAGCTAGTACCTCCCCAAATATATGTATGGAGTGGAGTTTGCATCTGAAAAGAAACTTTGTGTTCCCAACAAGCTAGGTGAAGGACAGCTTTGAAACACACTTATCTCTCAGAACTGAGCATGTGGAGAGACGTTCGTTCATCTAGCACAAAGGGAAAGGTTTGCAGGAGAAACATTTACTCTGGTTTCTCAGTCTGTTTCCTAGTGCCGGTTTGAAGTTCCTGCAGTTTTCACTGTAAAACCGAGTTGGAGCTAGTACCTCCCCATATATATGTATGGAGTGGAGTTTGCAACTGAAAAGAAACTTTGTGTTCCCAACAAGCTATGTGAAGGACGGCTTTCACACACACTTATCTCTCAGAACTGAGCATGTGGAGAGACGTTCGTTCATCTAGCACAAAGGGAACGGGTTGCAGGAGAAACTTTTACTCTGGTTTCTCAGTCTGTTTCCTAGTGCCGGTTTGAAGTTCCTGCAGTTTTCACTGTAAAACCGAGTTGGAGCTAGTACCTCCCCATATATATGTATGGAGTGGAGTTTGCAACTGAAAAGAAACTTTGTGTTCCCAACAAGCTAGGTGAAGTACGGCTTTCACACACACTTATCTCTCAGAACTGAGCATGTGGAGAGACGTTCGTTCATCTAGCACAAAGGGAACGGGTTGCAGGAGAAACTTTTACTCTGGTTTCTCAGTCTGTTTCCTAGTGCCGGTTTGAAGTTCCTGCAGTTTTCACTGTAAAATCGAGGTGGAGCTAGTACCTCCCCAAATATATGTATGGAGTGGAGTTTTCAACTGAAAAGAAACTTTGTGTTCCCAACAAGCTAGGTGAAGGACGGCTTTCACACACACATATCTCTCAGAACTGAGCATGTGGAGAGACGTTGGTTCATCTAGCACAAAGAAACGGGTTGCAGGAGAAACTTTTACTCTGGTTTCTCAGTCTGTTTCCTAGTACCGGTTTGAAGTTCCTGCAGTTTTCACTGTAAAACCGAGGTGGAGCTTGTACCTCCCCATATATATTTATGGAGTGGAGTTTTCAACTGAAAAGAAACTTTGTGTTCCCAACAAGCTAGGTGAAGGACGGCTTTCACACACACTTATCTCTCAGAACTGAGCATGTGGAGAGACGTTCGTTCATCTAGCACAAAGGGAACGGGATGCAGGAGAAACTTTTACTCGGGTTTCTCAGTCTGTTTCCTAGTGCCGGTTTGAAGTTCCTGCAGTTTTAACTGTAAAACCGAGTTGGAGCTAGTACCTCCCCATATATATGTATGGAGTGGAGTTTGCAACTGAAAAGAAACTTTGTGTTCCCAACAAGCTAGGTGAAGGACGGCTTTCACACACAATTATCTTTCAGAACTGAGCATGTGGAGAGACGTTCGTTCATCTAGCACAAAGGGAATGGGTTGCAGGGGAAACTTTTACTCTGGTTTCTCAGTCTGTTTCCTAGTGCCGGTTTGAAGTTCCTGCAGTTTTCACTGTAAAACCGAGTTGGAGCTTTTACCTCCCCATATATATGTATGGAGTGGAGTTTGCAACTGAAAAGAAACTTTGTGTTCCCTACAAGCTAGTTGAAGGACGGCTTTCACACACACTTATCTCTCAGAACTGAGCATGTGGAGAGACGTTCGTTCATCTAGCACAAAGGGAACGGGTTGCAGGAGAAACTTTTACTCTGGATTCTCAGTCTGTTTCCTAGTGCCGGTTTGAAGTTCCTGCAGTTTTCACTGTAAAACCGAGTTGGAGCTAGTACCTCCCCATATATATGTATGGAGTGGAGTTTGCAACTGAAAATAAACTTTGTGTTCCCAACAAGCTAGGTGAAGGACGGCTTTCACACACAATTATCTTTCAGAACTGAGCATGTGGAGAGACGTTCGTTCATCTAGCACAAAGGGAATGGGTTGCAGGGGAAACTTTTACTCTGGTTTCTCAGTCTGTTTCCTAGTGCCGGTTTGAAGTTCCTGCAGTTTTCACTGTAAAACCGAGTTGGAGCTTTTACCTCCCCATATATATGTATGGAGTGGAGTTTGCAACTGAAAAGAAACTTTGTGTTCCCTACAAGCTAGTTGAAGGACGGCTTTCACACACACTTATCTCTCAGAACTGAGCATGTGGAGAGTCGTTCGTTCATCTAGCACAAAGGGAACGGGTTGCTTGAGAAACTTTTACTCTGGGTTCTCAGTCTGTTTCCTAGTGCCGGTTTGAAGTTCCTGCAGTTTTCACTGTAAAACCAAGTTGGAGCTAGTTCCTCCCCATATATATGTATGGTGTGGAGTTTGCAACTGAAAAGAAACTTTGTGTTCCCAACAAGCTAGGTGAAGGACGGCTTTCACACACACTTATCTCTCAGAACTGAGCATGTGGAGAGACGTTCTTTCATCTAGCACAAAGGGAACGGGTTGCATTAGAAACTTTTACTCTGTTTTCTCAGTCTGTTTCCTAGTGCCGGTTTGAAGTTCCTGCAGTTTTCACTGTAAAACCGGGTTGGGGCTATTACCTCCCCATATATATGTATGGAGTGGAGTTTGCAACTGAAAAGAAACTTTGTGTTCCCAACAAGCTAGATGAAGGACGGCTTTCACACACACATATCTCTCAGAACTGAGCATGTGGAGAGACGTTCGTTCATCTAGCACAAAGGGAACGGGTTGCAGGAGAAACTTTTACTCTGGTTTCTCAGTCTGTTTCCTAGTGCCGGTTTGAAGTTCCTGCAGTTTTCACTGTAAAACTTTGTTGGAGCTAGTACCTCCCCATATATATGTATGGAGTGGAGTTTGCAACTGAAAAGTAACTTTGTGTTCCCAACAAGCTAGGTGAAGTACGGCTTTCACACACACTTATCTCTCAGTACTGAGCATGTGGAGAGACGTTCGTTCATCTAGCACAACGGGAACGGGTTGCAGGAGAAACTTTTACTCGGGTTTCTCAGTCTGTTTCCTAGTGCCGGTTTGAAGTTCCTGCAGTCTTCACTGTAAAACAGGGTTGGGGCTAGTACCTCCCCATATATATGTATGGAGTGGAGTTTGCAACTGAAAAGAAACTTTGTGTTCCCTACAAGCTAGGTGAAGGACGGCTTTCACACACACTTATCTCTCAGAACTGAGCATGTGGAGAGTCGTTCGTTCATCTAGCACAATGGGAACGTGTTGCCGGAGAAACTTTTACTCTGGTTTCTCAGTCTGTTTCCTAGTGCCGGTTTGAAGTTCCTGCAGTTTTCACTGTAAAACCGAGTTGGAGCTAGTCCCACCCCATATATATGTATGGAATGGAGTTTGCAACTGAAAAGAAACTTTGTGTTCCCAACAAGCTAGGTGAAGTACGGCTTTCACACACACTTATCTCTCAGAACTGAGCATGTGGAGAGACGTTCGTTCATCTAGCACAAAGGGAACGGGTTGCAGGAGAAACTTTTACTCTGGTTTCTCAGTCTGTTTCCTAGTGCCGGTTTGAAGTTCCTGCAGTTTTCACTGTAAAACCGAGTTGGAGCTAGTACCTCCCCATATATATGTATGGAGTGGAGTTTGCAACTGAAAATAAACTTTGTGTTCCCAACAAGCTTGGTGAAGGACGGCTTTCACACACACTTATCTCTCAGTACTGAGCATGTGGAGAGACGTTCGTTCATCTAGCACAAAGGGAACGGGATGCAGGAGAAACTTTTACTCGGGTTTCTCAGTCTGTTTCCTAGTGCCGGTTTGAAGTTCCTGCAGTTTTAACTGTAAAACCGAGTTGGAGCTAGTACCTCCCCATATATATGTATGGAATGGAGTTTGCAACTGAAAAGAAACTTTGTGTTCCCAACAAGCTAGGTGAAGGACGGCTTTCACACAGAATTATCTTTCAGAACTGAGCATGTGGAGAGACGTTCGTTCATCTAGCACAAAGGGAATGGGTTGCAGGGGAAACTTTTACTCTGGTTTCTCAGTCTGTTTCCTAGTGCCGGTTTGAAGTTCCTGCAGTTTTCACTGTACAACAGTGTTGGAGCTAGTACCTCCCCATATATATGTATGGAGTGGAATTTGCAAATGAAAAGAAACATTCTGTTCCCAACAAGCTAGGTGAAGGACGGCTTTCACACACACTTATCACTCAGAACTGAGCATGTGGAGAGACGTTCGTTCATCTAGCAGAAAGGGAACCAGTTGCAGGAGAAACTTTTACTCTGGTTTCTCAGTCTGTTTCCTAGTGCCGGTTTGAAGTTCCTGCAGTTTTCCCTGTAAAACCGAGTTGGAGCTAGTACCTCCCCATTTATATGTATGGAGTGGTATTTCCAACTGAAAAGAAACTTTGTGTTCCCAACAAGATAGGTGAAGGACGGCTTTCACACCCACTTATCTCTCAGAACTGAGCATGAGGAGAGACGTTCGTTCATCTAGCACAAAGGGAACGGGTTGCAGGGGAAACTTTTACTCTGGTTTCTCAGTCTGTTTCCTAGTGCCGGTTTGAAGTTCCTGCAGTTTTCACTGTAAAACCGAGGTGGAGCTAGTACCTCCCCAAATATATGTATGGAGTGGAGTTTGCATCTGAAAAGAAACTTTGTGTTCCCAACAAGCTAGGTGAAGGACAGCTTTGAAACACACTTATCTCTCAGAACTGAGCATGTGGAGAGACGTTCGTTCATCAAGCACAAAGGGAACGGTTTGCAGGAGAAACATTTACTCTGGTTTCTCAGTCTGTTTCCTAGTGCCGGTTTGAAGTTCCTGCCGTTTTCAATGTAAAACCGGGTTGGGGCTATTACCTCCCCATATATATGTATGGAGTGGAGTTTGCAACTGAAAAGAAACTTTGTGTTCCCAACAAGCTAGGTGAAGGACGGCTTTCACACACACTTATCCCTCAGAACTGAGCATGTGGAGAGTCGTTCGTTCATCTAGCACAAAGGGAACGGGTTGCAGGAGAAACTTTTACTCTGGTTTCTCAGTCTGTTTCCTAGTGCCGGTTTGAAGTTCCTGCAGTTTTCACTGTAAAACTGAAGTGGAGCTAGTACCTCCCCAAATATATGTATGGAGTGGAGTTTGCAACTGAAAAGAAACTTTGTGTTCCCAACAAGCTAGGTGAAATACGGCTTTCACACACACTTATCTCTCAGACCTGAGCATGTGTAGAGACGTTCGTTCATCTAGCACAAAGGGAACGGGTTGCAGGAGAAACTTTTACTCTGGTTTCTCAGTCTGTTTCCTAGTGCCGGTTGAAAGTTCCTGCAGTTTTCACTGTAAAACCGAGTTGGAGCTTGTACCTCCCCATATATATGTATGGAGTGGAGTTTGCAACTGAAAAGAAACTTTGTGTTCCCAACAAGCTAGGTGAAGGACGGCTTTCACACACACTTATCTCTCAGAACTGAGCATGTGGAGAGTCGTTCGTTCATCTAGCACAAAGGGAACGGGTTGCTTGAGAAACTTTTACTCTGGTTTCTCAGTCTGTTTCCTAGTGCCGGTTTGAAGTTCCTGCAGTTTTCACTGTAAAACCGAGTTGGAGCTAGTTCCTCCCCATATATATGTATGGTGTGGAGTTTGCAACTGAAAAGAAACTTTGTGTTCCCAACAAGCTAGGTGAAGGACGGCTTTCACACACACTTATCTCTCAGAACTGAGCATGTGGAGAGACGTTCTTTCATCTAGCACAAAGGGAACGGGTTGCATTAGAAACTTTTACTCTGTTTTCTCAGTCTGTTTCCTAGTGCCGGTTTGAAGTTCCTGCAGTTTTCACTGTAAAACCGGGTTGGGGCTATTACCTCCCCATATATATGTATGGAGTGGAGTTTGCAACTGAAAAGAAACTTTGTGTTCCCAACAAGCTAGATGAAGGACGGCTTTCACACACACATATCTCTCAGAACTGAGCATGTGGAGAGATGTTCGTTCATCTAGCACAAAGGGAACGGGTTGGAGGAGAAACTTTTACTCTGGTTTCTCAGTCTGTTTCCTAGTGCCGGTTTGAAGTTCCTGCAGTTTTCACTGTAAAACCGAGTTGGAGCTAGTACCTCCCCATATATATGTATGGAGTGGAGTTTGCAACTGAAAAGAAACTTTGTGTTCCCAACAAGCTAGGTGAAGTACGGCTTTCACACACACTTATCTCTCAGTACTGAGCATGTGGAGAGACGTTCGTTTATCTAGCACAAAGGGAACGGGTTGCAGGAGAAACTTTTACTCGGGTTTCTCAGTCTGTTTCCTAGTGCCGGTTTGAAGTTACTGCAGTCTTCACTGTAAAACAGGGTTGGGGCTAGTACCTCCCCATATATATGTATGGAGTGGAGTTTGCAACTGAAAAGAAACTTTGTGTTCCCTACAAGCTAGGTGAAGGACGGCTTTCACACACACTTTTCTCTCAGAACTGAGCATGTGGAGAGTCGTTCGTTCATCTAGCACAATGGGAACGGGTTGCCGGAGAAACTTTTACTCTGGTTTCTCAGTCTGTTTCCTAGTGCCGGTTTGAAGTTCCTGCAGATTTCACTGTAAAACCGAGTTGGAGCTAGTCCACCCCATATATATGTATGGAATGGAGTTTGCAACTGAAAAGAAACTTTGTGTTCCCAACAAGTTAGATGAAGTACGGCTTTCACACACACTTATCTCTCAGAACTGAGCATGTGGAGAGATGTTCGTTCATCTAGCACAAAGGGAACGGGTTGCAGGAGAAATTTTTACTCTGGATTCTCAGTCTGTTTCCTTGTGCCGGTTTGAAGTTCCTGCAGTTTTCACTGTAAAACCGAGTTGGAGCTAGTCCCTCCCCATATATATATATGGTGTGGAGTTTGCAACTGAAAAGAAACTTTGTGTTCCCAACAAGCTAGGTGAAGGACGGCTTTCACACACACTTATCTCTCAGAACTGAGAATGTGGAGAGACATTCGTTCATCTAGCACAAAGGGAACGGGTTGCATTAGAAACTATTACTCTGGTTTCTCAGTCTGTATCCTAGTGCCGGTTTGAAGTTCCTGCAGTTTTCACTGTAAAACCGCGTTGGGGCTAGTACCTCCCCATATATATGTATGGAGTGGAGTTTTCAACTGAAAAGAAACTTTGTGTTCCCAACAAGCTAGATGAAGGACGGCTTTCACACACACATATCTCTCAGAACTGAGCATGTGGAGAGACGTTCGTTCATCTAGCACAAAGGGAACGGGTTGCAGGAGAAACTTTTACTCTGGTTTCTCAGTCTGTTTCCTAGTGCCGGTTTGATGTTCCTGCAGTTTTCACTGTAAAACAGAGTTGGAGCTAGTACCTCCCCATATATATTTATGGAGTGGACTTTGCAACTGAAAAGAAACTTTGTGTTCCCAACAAGCTAGGTGAAGGACGGCTTTCACACACACTTATCTCTCAGAACTGAGCATGTGAAGAGACGTTCATTCATCTAGCACAAAGGGAACGGGTTGCAGGAGAAACTTTTACTCTGGTTTCTCAGTCTGTTTCCTAGTGCCGGTTTGAAGTTTCTACAGTTTTCACTGTAAAACCGAGTTGGAGCTAGTACCTCCCCATATATATGTATGGAGTGGAGTTTGCAAATCAAAAGAAACTTTGTGTTCCCAACAAGCTAGGTGAAGGACGGCTTTCACACACACTTATCTCTCAGAACTGAGCATGTGGAGAGACGTTCGTTCATCTAGCACAAAGGGAACGGGTTGCAGGAGAAACTTTTACTCTGGTTTCTCAGTCTGTTTCCTAGTGCCGGTTTGAAGTTCCTGCAGTTTTCACTGTAAAACCGAGTTGGAGCTAGTACCTCCCCATATATATGTATGGAGTGGAGTTTGCAACTGAAAATAAACTTTGTGTTCCCAACAAGCTTGGTGAAGGACGGCTTTCACACACACTTATCTCTCAGTACTGAGCATGTGGAGAGACGTTCGTTCATCTAGCACAAAGGGAACGGGATGCAGGAGAAACTTTTACTCGGGTTTCTCAGTCTGTTTCCTAGTGCCGGTTTGAAGTTACTGCAGTTTTAACTGTAAAACCGAGTTGGAGCTAGTACCTCCCCATATATATGTATGGAGTGAAGTTTGCAACTGAAAAGAAACTTTGTGTTCCCAACAAGCTAAGTGAAGGACGGCTTTCACACACAATTATCTTTCAGAACTGAGCATGTGGAGAGACGTTCGTTCATCTAGCACAAAGGGAATGGGTTGCAGGGGAAACTTTTACTCTGGTTTCTCAGTCTGTTTCCTAGTGCCGGTTTGAAGTTCCTGCAGTTTTCACTGTACAACAGTGTTGGAGCTAGTACCTCCCCATATATATGTATGGAGTGGAATTTGCAAATGAAAAGAAACATTGTGTTCCCAACAAGCTAGGTGAAGGACGGCTTTCACACACACTTATCACTCAGAACTGAGCATGTGGAGAGACGTTCGTTCATCTAGCAGAAAGGGAACGAGTTGCAGGAGAAACTTTTACTCTGGTTTCTCAGTCTGTTTCCTAGTGCCGGTTTGAAGTTCCTGCAGTTTTCCCTGTAAAACCGTGTTGGAGCTAGTACCTCCCCATTTATATGTATGGAGTGGTATTTCCAACTGAAAAGAAACTTTGTGTTCCCAACAAGATAGGTGAAGGACGGCTTTCACACCCACTTATCTCTCAGAACTGAGCATGAGGAGAGACGTTCGTTCATCTAGCACAAAGGGAACGGGTTGCAGGGGAAACTTTTACTCTGGTTTCTCAGTCTGTTTCCTAGTGCCGGTTTGAAGTTCCTTCAGTTTTCACTGTAAAACCGAGGTGGAGCTATTACCTCCCCAAATATATGTATGGAGTGGAGTTTGCATCTGAAAAGAAACTTTGTGTTCCCAACAAGCTAGGTGAAGGACAGCTTTGAAACACACTTATCTCTCAGAACTGAGCATGTGGAGAGACGTTCGTTCATCTAGCACAAAGGGAACGGTTTGCAGGAGAAACATTTACTCTGGTTTCTCAGTCTGTTTCCTAGTGCCGGTTTGAAGTTCCTGCAGTTTTCACTGTAAAACCGAGTTGGAGCTAGTACCTCCCCATATATATGTATGGAGTGGAGTTTGCAACTGAAAAGAAACTTTGTGTTCCCAACAAGCTAGGTGAAGGACGGCTTTCACACACACTTATCTCTCAGAACTGAGCATGTGGAGAGACGTTCGTTCATCTGGCACAAAGGGAACGGGTTGCAGGAGAAACTTTTACTCTGGTTTCTCAGTCTGTTTCCTAGTGCCGGTTTGAAGTTCCTGCAGTTTTCAATGTAAAACCGGGTTGGGGCTATTACCTCCCCATATATATGTATGGAGTGGAGTTTGCAACTGAAAAGAAACTTTGTGTTCCCAACAAGCTAGGTGAAGGACGGCTTTCACACACACTTATCTCTCAGAACTGAGCATGTGGAGAGTCGTTCGTTCATCTAGCACAAAGGGAACGGGTTGCAGGAGAAACTTTTACTCTGGTTTCTCAGTCTGTTTCCTAGTGCCGGTTTGAAGTTCCTGCAGTTTTCACTGTAAAACCGAGGTGGAGCTAGTACCTCCCCAAATATATGTATGGAGTGGAGTTTGCAACTGAAAAGAAACTTTGTGTTCCCAACAAGCTAGGTGAAGGACGGCTTTCACACACACATATCTCTCAGAACTGAGCATGTGGAGAGACGTTGGTTCATCTAGCACAAAGAAACGGGTTGCAGGAGAAACTTTTACTCTGGTTTCTCAGTCTGTTTCCTAGTACCGGTTTGAAGTTCCTGCAGTTTTCACTGTAAAACCGAGGTGGAGCTAGTACCTCCCCATATATATGTATGGAGTGGAGTTTGCAACTGAAAAGAAACTTTGTGTTCCCAACAAGCTAGGTGAAGGACGGCTTTCACACACCCTTATCTCTCAGAACTGAGCATGTGGAGAAACTTTCGTTCATCTAGCACAAAGGGAATGGGTTGCAGGAGAAATTTTACTCTGGTTTCTCAGTCTGTTTCCTAGTGCCGGTTTGAAGTTCCTGCAGTTTCCACTGTAAAACCGAGTTGGAGGTAGTACTTCCCCATATATATGTATGGAGTGGAATTTGCAACTGAAAAGAAACTTTGTGTTCCCAACAAGCTAGGTGAAGGACGGCTTTCACACACACATATCTCTCAGAACTGAGCATGTGGAGAGTCGTTCGTTCATCTAGCACAAATGGAACGGGTTGCAGGAGAAACTTTTACTGTGGTTTCTCAGTCTGTTTCCTAGTGCCGGTTTGAAGTTCCTGCAGTTTTCACTTTAAAACCGAGTTGGAGCTAGTACCTCCCCATATATATGTATGGAGTGGAGTTTGCAACTGAAAGGGAACTTTGTGTTCCCAACAAGCTAGGTGAAAGACGGCTTTCACACACACTTATCTCTCAGAACTGAGCACGTGGAGAGTCGTTCGTTCATCTAGCACACAGGGAACGGGTTGCAGGAGAAACTTTTACTCTGGTTTCTCAGTCTGTTTCCTAGTGCCGGTTTGAAGTTCCTGCAGTTTTCACTGTAAAACCGAGTTGGAGCTAGTACCTCCCCATATATATGTATGGAGTGGAGTTTGCAACTGAAAGTGAACTTTGTGTTCCCAACAAGCTAGGTGAAGTACGGCTTTCACACACACTTATCTCTCAGAACTGAGCATGTGGAGAGTCGTTCGTTCATCTAGCACACAGGGAACGGGTTGCAGGAGAAACTTTTACTCTGGTTTCTCAGTCTGTTTCCTAGTGCCGGTTTGAATTTCCTGCAGTTTTCACTGTAAAACCGAGTTGGAGCTAGTACCTCCCCATATATATGTATGGAGTGGAGTTTGCAACTGAAAGGGAACTTTGTGTTCCCAACAAGTTAGGTGAAGGACGGCTTTCACACACACTTATCTCTCAGAACTGAGCATGTGGAGAGACGTTCGTTCATCTAGCACAAAGGGAACGGGTTGCAGGAGAAACTTTTACTCTGGTTTCTAAGTCTGATTCCTAGTGCCGGTTTGAAGTTCCTGCAGTTTTCACTGTAAAACCGAGTTGGAGCTAGTACCTCCCCAAATATATGTATGGAGTGGAGTTTGCAACTGAAAAGAAACATTGTGTTCCCAACAAGCTAGGTGAAGGACGGCTTTCACACACAATTATCTCTCAGAACTGACCATGTGGAGAGACGTTCGTTCATCTAGCACAAAGGGAACGGGTTGCAGGAGAAACTTTTACTCTGGTTTCTCAGTCTGTTTCCTAGTGCTGGTTTGAAGTTCCTGCAGTTTTCACTGTAAAACCGAGGTGGAGCTAGTACCTCCCCAAATATATGTATGGAGTGGAGTTTGCAAGTGAAAAGAAACTTTGTGTTCCCAACAAGCTAGGTGAAGGACGGCTTTCACACACACTTATCTCTCAGAACTGAGCATGTGGAGAGACGTTCGTTCATCTAGCACAAAGGGAACGGGTTGCAGGAGAAACTTTTACTCTGGTTTCTCAGTCTGTTTCCTAGTGCCGGTTTGATGTTCCTGCAGTTTTCACTGTAAAAACGAGTTGCAGCTAGTACCTCCCCTTATATATGTATGGAGTGGAGTTTGCAACTGAAAAGAAACTTTGTGTTCCCAACAAGCTAGTTGAAGGACGGCTTTCACACACATTTATCACTCAGAACTTAGCATGTGGAGAGACGTTCGTTCATCTAGCACAAATGGAACGGGTTGCAGGAGAAACTTTGACTCTGGTTTATCAGTCTGTTTCCTAGTGCCGGTTTGAAGTTCCTGCAGTTTTCTCTGTAAAACCGGGTTGGGGCTAGTACCTCCCCATATATATGTATGGAGTGGAGTTTGCAACTGAAAAGAAACTTTGTGTTCCCAACAAGCTAGGTGAAGGTTGGCTTTCACACACACTTATCTCTCAGAACTTAGCATGTGGAGAGTCGTTCGTTCATCTAGCACAAAGGGAAAAGGTTGCCGGAGAAACTTTTACTCTGGTTTCTCAGTCTGTTTCCTAGTGCCGTTTTGAAGTTCCTGCAGTTTTCACTGTAAAACCGAGTTGGAGCTAGTACCTACCGATATATATGTATGGAGTGGAGTTTGCAACTGAAAGGGAACTTTGTGTTCCCAACATGCTAAGTGAAGGACGGCTTTCACACACACTTATCTCTCAGAACTGAGCATGTGGAGAGTCGTTCGTTCATCTAGCACAAAGGGAACGGGTTGCAGGAGAAACTTTTACTCTGGTTTCTCAGTCTGTTTCCTAGTGCCGGTTTGAAGTTCCTGCAGTTTTCACTGTAAAACCGAGTTGGAGCTTGTCCCTCCCCATATATATGTATGGTGTGGAGTTTGCAACTGAAAAGAAACTTTGTGTTCCCAACAAGCTAGTTGAAGGACGGCTTTCAAACACACTTATCTCTCAGAACTGAACATGTGGATAGACGTTCGTTCATCTAGCACAAATGGAACGGGTTGCATTAGAAAATTGTACTCTGGATTCTCAGCCTGTTTCCTAGTGCCGGTTTGAAGTACCTGCAGTTTTCACTGTAAAACCGTGTTGGGGCTAGTACCTCCCCATATATATGTATGGAGTGGAGTTTGCAACTGAAAAGAAACTTTGTGTTCCCAACAAGCTAGGTGAAGGACGGCTTTCACACACACTTATCTCTCAGAACTGAGCATGTGGAGAAACTTTCGTTCATCTAGCACAAAGGGAATGGGTTGCAGGAGAAACTTTTACTCTGGTTTCTCAGTCTGTTTCCTAGTACCGGTTTGAAGTTCCTGCAGTTTTCACTGTAAAACCGAGGTGGAGCTAGTACCTCCCCATATATATGTATGGAGTGGAGTTTGCAACTGAAAAGAAACTTTGTGTTCCCAACAAGCTAGGTGAAGGACGGCTTTCACACAAACTTATCTCTCAGAACTGAGCATGTGGATAGTCGTTCGTTCATCTAGCACAAATGGAACGGGTTGCAGGAGAAACTTTTACTCTGGTTTCTCAGTCTGTTTCCTAGTGCCGGTTTGAAGTTCCTGCAGTTTTCACTGTAAAACCGAGTTGGAGCTAGTACCTCCCCATATATATGTATGGAGTGGAGTTTGCAACTGAAAGGGAACTTTGTGTTCCCAACAAGCTAGGTGAAAGACGGCTTTCACACACACTTATCTCTCAGAACTGAGCACGTGGAGAGTCGTTCGTTCATCTAGCACACAGGGAACGGGTTGCAGGAGAAACTTTTACTCTGGTTTCTCAGTCTCTTTCCTAGTGCCGGTTTGAAGTTCCTGCAGTTTTCACTGTAAAACCGAGTTGGAGCTAGTACCTCCCCATATATATGTATGGAGTGGAGTTTGCAACTGAAAGGGAACTTTGTGTTCCCAACAAGCTAGGTGAAGTACGGCTTTCACACACACTTATCTCTCAGAACTGAGCATGTGGAGAGTCGTTCGTTCATCTAGCACACAGGGAACGGGTTGCAGGAGAAACTTTTACTCTGGTTTCTCAGTCTGTTTCCTAGTGCCGGTTTCAAGTTCCTGCAGTTTTCACTGTTAAACCGAGTTGGAGCTAGTACCTCCCCATATATATGTATGGAGTGGTGTTTGCAACTGAAAGGGAACTTTGTGTTCCCAACAAGCTAGGTGAAGGACGGCTTTCACACACACTTATCTCTCAGAACTGAGCATGTGGAGAGACGTTCGTTCATCTAGCACAAAGGGAACGGATTGCAGGAGAAACTTTTACTCTGGTTTCTAAGTCTGATTCCTAGTGCCGGTTTGAAGTTCCTGCAGTTTTCACTGTAAAACCGAGTTGGAGCTAGTACCTCCCCAAATATATGTATGGAGTGGAGTTTGCAACTGAAAAGAAACTTTGTGTTCCCAACAAGCTAGGTGAAGGACGGCTTTCACACACAATTATCTCTCAGAACTGACCATGTGGAGAGACGTTCGTTCATCTAGCACAAAGGGAACGGGTTGCAGGAGAAACTTTTACTCTGGTTTCTCAGTCTGTTTCCTAGTGCCGGTTTGAAGTTCCTGCAGTTTTCACTGTAAAACCGAGGTGGAGCTAGTACCTCCCCAAATATATGTATGGAGTGGAGTTTGCAAGTGAAAAGAAACTTTGTGTTCCCAACAAGCTAGGTGAAGGACGGCTTTCACACACACTTATCTCTCAGAACTGAGCATGAGGAGAGACGTTCGTTCATCTAGCACAAAGGGAAAGGGTTGCAGGAGAAACTTTTACTCTGGTTTCTCAGTCTGTTTCCTAGTGCCGGTTTGATGTTCCTGCAGTTTTCACTGTAAAAACGAGTTGCAGCTAGTACCTCCCCTTATATATGTATGGAGTGGAGTTTGCAACTGAAAAGAAACTTTGTGTTCCCAACAAGCTAGCTGAAGGACGGCTTTCACACACATTTGTCACTCATAACTTAGCATGTGGAGAGACGTTCGTTCATCTAGCACAAAGGGAACGGGTTGCAGGAGAAACTTTTACTCTGGTTTATCAGTCTGTTTCCTAGTGCCGGTTTGAAGTTCCTGCAGTTTTCACTGTAAAACCGAGTTGGAGCTAGTACCTCCCCATATATATGTATGGAGTGGAGTTTGCAAGTGAAAAGAAACATTGTGTTCCCAACAAGCTAGGTGAAGGACGGCTTTCACACACACTTATCTGTCAGAACTGAGAATGTGGAGAGACGTTCGTTCATCTAGCACAAAGGGAACGGGTTGCAGGAGAAACTTTTACTCTGGTTTCTCAGTATGTTTCCTAGCGCCGGTTGGAAGTTCCTGCAGTTTTCTCTGTAAAACCGTGTTGGGGCTAGTACCTCCCCATATATATGTATGGAGTGGAGTTTGCAACTGAAAAGAAACTTTGTGTTCCCAACAAGCTAGGTGAAGGATGGCTTTCACACACACTTATCTCTCAGAACTTAGCATGTGGAGAGTCGTTCGTTCATCTAGCACAAAGGGAAAGGGTTGCCGGAGAAACTTTTACTCTGGTTTCTCAGTCTGTTTCCTAGTGCCGTTTTGAAGTTCCTGCAGTTTTCACTGTAAAACCGAGTTGGAGCTAGTACCTCCCCATATATATGTATGGAGTGGAGTTTGCAACTGAAAGGGAACTTTGTGTTCCCAACAAGCTAGTTGAAGGACGGCTTTCACACACACTTATCTCTCAGAACTGAGCATGTGGAGAGTCGTTCGTTCATCTAGCACAAAGGGAACAGGTTGCAGGAGAAACTTTTACTCTGGTTTCTCAGTCTGTTTCCTAGTGCCGGTTTGAAGTTCCTGCAGTTTTCACTGTAAAACCGAGTTGGAGCTTGTCCCTCCCCATATATATGTATGGTGTGGAGTTTGCAACTGAAAAGAAACTTTGTGTTCCCAACAAGCTAGTTGAAGGACGGCTTTCACACACACTTATCTCTCAGAAATGAACATGTGGATAGACGTTCGTTCATCTAGCACAAATGGAACGGGTTGCATTAGAAACTTGTACTCTGGTTTCTCAGCCTGTTTCCTAGTGCCGGTTTGAAGTTCCTGCAGTTTTCACTGTAAAACCGTGTTGGGGCTAGTACCTCCCCATATATATGTATGGAGTGGAGTTTGCAACTGAAAAGAAACTTTGTGTTCCCAACAAGCTAGATGAAGGACGGCTTTCACACACACATATCTCTCAGAACTGAGCATGTGGAGAGAAGTTCGTTCATCTAGCACAAAGGGAACGGGTTGCAGGAGAAACTTTTACTCTGGTTTCTCAGTCTGTTTCCTAGTGCCGGTTTGAAGTTCCTGCAGTTTTCACTGTAAAACCGAGTTGGAGCTAGTACTTCCCCATATATATGTATGGAGTGGAGTTTGCAACTGAAAAGAAACTTTGTGTTCCCAACAAGCTAGGTGAAGGACGGCTTTCACACACACTTATCTCTCAGAACTGACCATGTGGAGAGACTTTCGTTCATCTAGCACAAAGGGAACGGGTTGCAGGAGAAACTTTTACTCTGGTTTCTCAGTCTGTTTCCTAGTGCCGGTTTGAAGTTCCTGCAGTTTCCACTGTAAAACCGAGTTGGAGCTTGTACTTCCCCATATATATGTATGGAGTGGAATTTGCAACTGAAAAGAAACTTTGTGTTCCCAACAAGCTAGGTGAAGGACGGCTTTCACACACACTTATCTCTCAGAACTGAGCATGTGGAGAGTCGTTCGTTCATCTAGCACAAATGGAACGGGTTGCAGGAGAAACTTTTACTCTGGTTTCTCAGTCTGTTTCCTAGTGCCGGTTAGAAGTTCCTGCATTTTCACTGTAAAACCGAGTTGGAGCTAGTACCTCCCCATATATATGTATGGAGTGGAGTTTGCAACTGAAAGGGAACTTTGTGTTCCCAACAAGCTAGGTGAAGGACGGCTTTCACACACACTTATCTCTCAGAACTTAGCATGTGGAGAGTCGTTCGTTCATCTAGCACAAAGGGAAAGGTTTGCCGGAGAAACTTTTACTCTGGTTTCTCAGTCTGTTTCCTAGTGCCGTTTTGAAGTTCCTGCAGTTTTCACTGTAAAACCGAGTTAGAGCTAGTACCTCCCCATATATATGTATGGAGTGGAGTTTGCAACTGAAAGGGAACTTTGTGTTCCCAACAAGCTAGGTGAAGGACGGCTTTCACACACACTTATCTCTCAGAACTGAGCATGTGGAGAGTCGTTCGTTCATCTAGCATAAAGGGAACGGGTTGCAGGAGAAACTTTTACTCTGGTTTCTCAGTCTGTTTCCTAGTGCCGGTTTGAAGTTCCTGCAGTTTTCACTGTAAAACCGAGTTGGAGCTTGTCCCTCCCCATATATATGTATGGAGTGGAGTTTGCAACTGAAAGGGAACTTTGTGTTCCCAACAAGCTAGGTGAAGGACGGCTTTCACACACAATTATCTCTCAGAACTGAGCATGTGGAGAGTCGTTCGTTCATCTAGCACAAAGGGAACGGTTTGCAGGAGAAACTTTTACTCTGGTTTCTCAGTCTGTTTCCTAGTGCCGGTTTGAAGTTCCTGCAGTATTCACTGTAAAACCGAGTTGGAGCTTGTCCCTCCCCATATATATGTATGGTGTGGAGTTTGCAACTGAAAAGAAACTTTGTGTTCCCAACAATCTAGGTGAAGGACGGCTTTCACACACATTTATCACTCAGAACTGAGCATGTGGAGAGACGTTCGTTCATCTAGCACAAAGGGAACGGGTTGCAGGAGAAATTTTTACTCTGGTTTCTCAGTCTGTTTCCTAGTGCCGGTTTGAAGTTCCTGCAGTTTTCACTGTAAAACCGAGTTGGAGCTAGTACCTCCCCATATATATGTATGGAGTGGAGTTTGCAACTGAAAAGAAACATTGTGTTCCCAACAAGCTAGGTGAAGGACGGCTTTCACACACACTTATCTCTCAGAACTGAGCATGTGGAGAGACGTTCATTCATCTAGCACAAAGGGAACGGGTTGCAGGAGAAACTTTTATACTGGTATCTCAGTCTGTTTCCTAGCGCCGGTTGGAAGTTCCTGCAGTTTTCACTGTAAAACCGGGTTGGTGCTAGTACCTCCCCATATATATGTATGGAGTGGAGTTTGCAACTGAAAAGAAACTTTGTGTTCCCAACAAGCTAGGTGAAGGACGGCTTTCACACACACTTATCTCTCCGAACTGAGCATGTGGAGAGTCGTTCGTTCATCTAGCACAAAGGGAACGGGTTGCAGGAGAAACTTTTACTCTGTTTTCTCAGTCTTTTTCCTAGTGCCGGTTTGAAGTTCCTGCAGTTTTCACTGAAAAACCGAGTTGGAGCTAATACCTCCAAATATATATGTATGGAGTGGAGTTTGCAACTGAAAGGGAACTTTGTGTTCCCAACAAGCTAGGTGAAGGACGGCTTTCACACACACTTATCTCTCAGAACTGAGCATGTGGAGAGTCGTTCGTTCATCTAGCACAAAGGGAACGGGTTGCAGGAGAAACTTTTACTCTGGTTTCTCAGACTGTTTCCTAGTGCCGGTTTGAAGTTCCTGCAGTTTTCACTGTAAAACCGAGTTGGAGCTAGTCCCTCCCCATATATATGTATGTTGTGGAGTTAGCAACTGAAAAGAAACTTTGTGTTCCCAACAACCTAGGTGAAGGACGGCTTTCACACACACTTATCTCTCAGAACTGAGCATGTGGAGAGACGTTCGTTCATATAGCACAAAGGGAACGGGTTGCAGGAGAAACTTTTACTCTGGTTTCTCAGCCTGTTTCCTAGTGCCGGTTTGAAGTTCCTGCAGTTTTCACTGTAAAACCGTGTTGGGGCCAGTACCTCCCCATATATATGTATGGAGTGAAGTTTGCAACTGAAAAGAAACTTTGTGTTCCCAATAGCTAGATGAAGGACGGCTTTCACACACACATATCTCTCAGAACTGAGCATGTGGAGAGACGTTCGTTCATCTAGCACAAAGGGAACGGTTTGCAGGAGAAACTTTTACTCTGGTTTCTCAGTCTGTTTCCTAGTGCCGGTTTGAAGTTCCTGCAGTTTTCACTGTAAAACCGAGTTGGAGCTAGTACCTCCCCATATATATGTATGGAGTGGAGTTTGCAACTGAAAAGAAACTTTGTGTTCCCAACAAGCTAGGTGAAGGACGGCTTTCACACACACTTATCTCTCAGAACTGAGCATGTGGAGAGACGTTCGTTCATCTAGCACAAATGGAACGGGTTGCAGGAGAAACTTTACTCTGGTTTCTCAGGCTGTTTCCTAGTGCCGGTTTGAAGTTTCTGCAGTTTTCACTGTAAAACTGAGTTGGAGCTAGTACCTCCCCATATATATGTATGGAGTGGAGTTTGCAACTGAAAAGAAACTTTGTGTTCCCAACAAGCTTGGTGAAGGACGGCTTTCACACACACTTATCTCTCAGAATTGAGCATGTGGAGAGACGTTCGTTCATCTAGCACAAAGGGAACGGGTTGCAGGAGAAACTTTTACCCTGGTTTCTCAGTCTGTTTCCTAGTGCCGGTTTGAAGTTTCTGCAGTTTTCACTGTAAACCGAGTTGGAGCTAGTACCTCCCCATATATATGTATGGAGTGGAGTTTGCAACTGAAAAGAAACTTTGTGTTCCCAACAAGCTAGGTGAAGGACGGCTTTCACACACACTTATCTCTCAGAACTGAGCATGTGGAGAGACGTTCCTTCATCTAGCACAAAGGGAACGGTTTGCATTAGAAACTTTTACTCTGGTTTCTCAGTCTGTTTCCTAGTGCCGGTTTGAAGTTCCTGCAGTTTTCACATTAAAACCGGGTTGGGGCCAGTACCTCCCCATATATATGTATGGAGTGAAGTTTGCAACTAAAAAGAAACTTTGTGTTCCCAACAAGCTAGATGAAGGACGGCTTTCACACACACATATCTCTCAGAACTGAGCATGTGGAGAGACGTTCGTTCATCTAGCACAAAGGGAACGGGTTGCAGGAGAAACTTTTACTCTGGTTTCTCAGTCTGTTTCCTAGTGCCGGTTTGAAGTTCCTGCAGTTTTCACTGTAAAACTGAGTTGGAGCTAGTACCTCCGCATGTATATGTATGGAGTGGAGTTTGCAACTGAAAAGAAACTTTGTGTTCCCAACAAGCTAGGTGAAGGACGGCTTTCACACACACTTATCTCTCAGAAATGACCATGTGGAGAGACGTTCGTTCATCTAGCACAAAGGGAACAGGTTGCAAGAGAAACTTTTACTCTGGGTTCTCAGTCTGTTTCCTAGTGCCGGTTTGAAGTTTCTGCAGTTTTCACTGTAAAACCGAGTTGGAGCTAGTACCTCCCCATATATATGTATGGAGTGGAGTTTGCAACTGAAAAGAAACTTTGTGTTCCCAACAAGCTAGGTGAAGGACGGCTTTCACACACACTTACCTCTCAGAACTGAGCATGTGGAGAGACGTTCGTTCATCTAGCACAAAGGGAACGGGTTGCAGGAGAAACTTTTACCCTGGTTTCTCAGTCTGTTTCCTAGTGCCGTTTTGAAGTTCCTGCAGTTTTCACTGTAAAACCGAGTTGGAGCTACTCCCTCCCCATATATATGTATGGTGTGGAGTTTGCAACTGAAAAGAAACTTTGTGTTCCCAACAAGCTAGGTGAAGGACGGCTTTCACACACACTTATCTCTCAGAACTGAGCATGTGGAGAGACGTTCTTTCATCTAGCACAAAGGGAACGGGTTGCAGGAGAAACTTTTACTCTGGTTTATCAGTCTGTTTCCTAGTGCCGGTTTGAAGTTCCTGCAGTTTTCACTGTAAAACCGGGTTGGTGCTAGTACCTCCCCATATATATGTATGGAGTCGAGTTTGCAACTGAAAAGAAACTTTGTGTTCCAACAAGCTAGATGAAGTACGGCTTTCACACACACATATCTCTCAGAACTGAGCATGTGGAGAGACGTTCGTTCATCTAGCACAAATGGAACGGGTTGCAGTAGAAATTTTACTCTGGTTTCTCAGTCTGTTTCCTAGTGCCGGTTTGAAGTTCCTGCAGTTTTCACTGTAAAACCGAGTTGGAGTTCGTACCTCAACATATATATGTATGGAGTGGAGTTTGCAGCTGAAAAGAAACTTTGTGTTCCCAACAAGCTTGGTGAAGGACGGCTTTCACACACACTTATCTCTCAGAATTGAGCATGTGGAGAGACGTTCGTTCATCTAGCACAAAGGGAACGGGTTGCAGGAGAAAATTTTTTTCTGGTTTCTCAGTCTGTTTCCTAGTGCCGGTTTGAAGTTCCTGCAGTTTTCACTTTAAACCCGGGTTGGTGCTATTACTTCCCCATATATATGTATGGATAGGAGTTTGCAACTGAAAAGAAACTTTGTGTTCCCAACAAGCTAGATGAAGGACGGCTTTCACACACACATATCTCTCAGAACTGAGCATGTGGAGAGACGTTCGTTCATCTAGCACAATGGGAACGGGTTGCAGGAGAAACTTTACTCGGGTTTCTCAGTCTGTTTCCTAGTGCCGGTTTGATGTTCCTGCAGTTTTCACTGTAAAACAGGGTTGGGGCTAGTACCTCCCCATATATATGTATGGAGTGGAGTTTGCAACTGAAAAGAAACTTTGTGTTCCCTACAAGCTTGGTGAAGGACGGCTTTCACACACACATATCTCTCAGAACTGAGCATGTTGAGAGTCGTTCGTTCATCTAGCACAATGGGAACGTGTTGCAGGTGAAACGTTTACTCTGGTTTCTCAGTCTGTTTCCTAGTGCCGGTTTGAAGTTCCTGCAGTTTTCAATGTAAAACCTAGTTGGAGCTAGTCCCTCCCCATATATATGTATGGAGTGGAGTTTTCAACTGAAAAGAAACTTTGTGTTCCCAACAAGCTAGGTGAAGGACGGCTTTCACACACACTTATCTCTCAGAACTGAGCATGTGGAGAGACGTTCGTTCATCTAGCACAAAGGGAACGGGTTGCAGGAGAAACTTTTACTCTGGTTTCTCAGTCTGTTTCCTAGTGCCGGTTAGAAGTTCCTGCATTTTCACTGTAAAACCGAGTTGGAGCTAGTACCTCCCCATATATATTTATGGAGTGGAGTTTGCAACTGAAAGGGAACTTTGTGTTCCCAACAAGCTAGGTGAAGGACGGCTTTCACACACACTTATCTCTCAGAACTTAGCATGTGGAGAGTCGTTCGTTCATCTAGCACAAAGGGAAAGGGTTGCCGGAGAAACTTTTACTCTGGTTTCTCAGTCTGTTTCCTAGTGCCGTTTTGAAGTTCCTGCAGTTTTCACTGTAAAACCGAGTTAGAGCTAGTACCTCCCCATATATATGTATGGAGTGGAGTTTGCAACTGAAAGGGAACTTTGTGTTCCCAACAAGCTAGGTGAAGGACGGCTTTCACACACACTTATCTCTCAGAACTGAGCATGTGGAGAGTCGTTCGTTCATCTAGCATAAAGGGAACGGGTTGCAGGAGAAACTTTTACTCTGGTTTCTCAGTCTGTTTCCTAGTGCCGGTTTGAAGTTCCTGCAGTTTTCACTGTAAAACCGAGTTGGAGCTTGTCCCTCCCCATATATATGTATGGAGTGGAGTTTGCAACTGAAAGGGAACTTTGTGTTCCCAACAAGCTAGGTGAAGGACGGCTTTCACACACAATTATCTCTCAGAACTGAGCATGTGGAGAGTCGTTCGTTCATCTAGCACAAAGGGAACGGTTTGCAGGAGAAACTTTTACTCTGGTTTCTCAGTCTGTTTCCTAGTGCCGGTTTGAAGTTCCTGCAGTATTCACTGTAAAACCGAGTTGGAGCTTGTCCCTCCCCATATATATGTATGGTGTGGAGTTTGCAACTGAAAAGAAACTTTGTGTTCCCAACAATCTAGGTGAAGGACGGCTTTCACACACATTTATCACTCAGAACTGAGCATGTGGAGAGACGTTCGTTCATCTAGCACAAAGGGAACGGGTTGCAGGAGAAATTTTTACTCTGGTTTCTCAGTCTGTTTCCTAGTGCCGGTTTGAAGTTCCTGCAGTTTTCACTGTAAAACCGAGTTGGAGCTAGTACCTCCCCATATATATGTATGGAGTGGAGTTTGCAACTGAAAAGAAACATTGTGTTCCCAACAAGCTAGGTGAAGGACGGCTTTCACACACACTTATCTCTCAGAACTGAGCATGTGGAGAGACGTTCATTCATCTAGCACAAAGGGAACGGGTTGCAGGAGAAACTTTTATACTGGTATCTCAGTCTGTTTCCTAGCGCCGGTTGGAAGTTCCTGCAGTTTTCACTGTAAAACCGGGTTGGTGCTAGTACCTCCCCATATATATGTATGGAGTGGAGTTTGCAACTGAAAAGAAACTTTGTGTTCCCAACAAGCTAGGTGAAGGACGGCTTTCACACACACTTATCTCTCCGAACTGAGCATGTGGAGAGTCGTTCGTTCATCTAGCACAAAGGGAACGGGTTGCAGGAGAAACTTTTACTCTGTTTTCTCAGTCTTTTTCCTAGTGCCGGTTTGAAGTTCCTGCAGTTTTCCCTGAAAAACCGAGTTGGAGCTAATACCTCCAAATATATATGTATGGAGTGGAGTTTGCAACTGAAAGGGAACTTTGTGTTCCCAACAAGCTAGGTGAAGGACGGCTTTCACACACACTTATCTCTCAGAACTGAGCATGTGGAGAGTCGTTCGTTCATCTAGCACAAAGGGAACGGGTTGCAGGAGAAACTTTTACTCTGGTTTCTCAGACTGTTTCCTAGTGCCGGTTTGAAGTTCCTGCAGTTTTCACTGTAAAACCGAGTTGGAGCTAGTCCCTCCCCATATATATGTATGTTGTGGAGTTAGCAACTGAAAAGAAACTTTGTGTTCCCAACAAGCTAGGTGAAGGACGGCTTTCACACACACTTATCTCTCAGAACTGAGCATGTGGAGAGACGTTCGTTCATCTAGCACAAAGGGAACGGGTTGCAGGAGAAACTTTTACTCTGGTTTCTCAGCCTGTTTCCTAGTGCCGGTTTGAAGTTCCTGCAGTTTTCACTGTAAAACCGTGTTGGGGCCAGTACCTCCCCATATATATGTATGGAGTGAAGTTTGCAACTGAAAAGAAACTTTGTGTTCCCAATAGCTAGATGAAGGACGGCTTTCACACACACATATCTCTCAGAACTGAGCATGTGGAGAGACGTTCGTTCATCTAGCACAAAGGGAACGGTTTGCAGGAGAAACTTTTACTCTGGTTTCTCAGTCTGTTTCCTAGTGCCGGTTTGAAGTTCCTGCAGTTTTCACTGTAAAACCGAGTTGGAGCTAGTACCTCCCCATATATATGTATGGAGTGGAGTTTGCAACTGAAAAGAAACTTTGTGTTCCCAACAAGCTAGGTGAAGGACGGCTTTCACACACACTTATCTCTCAGAACTGAGCATGTGGAGAGACGTTCGTTCATCTAGCACAAATGGAACGGGTTGCAGGAGAAACTTTACTCTGGTTTCTCAGGCTGTTTCCTAGTGCCGGTTTGAAGTTTCTGCAGTTTTCACTGTAAAACTGAGTTGGAGCTAGTACCTCCCCATATATATGTATGGAGTGGAGTTTGCAACTGAAAAGAAACTTTGTGTTCCCAACAAGCTAGATGAAGGACGGCTTTCACACACACATATCTCTCAGAACTGAGCATGTGGAGAGACGTTCGTTCATCTAGCACAAATGGAACAGGTTGCAAGGGAAACTTTTACTCTGGGTTCTCAGTCTGTTTCCTAGTGCCGGTTTGAAGTTCCTGCAGTTTTCACTGTAAAACCGAGTTGGAGCTAGTACCTCCCCATATATATGTATGGAGTGGAGTTTGCAACTGAAAAGAAACTTTGTGTTCCCAACAAGCTAGGTGAAGGACGGCTTTCACACACACTTATCTCTCAGAATTGAGCATGTGGAGAGACGTTCGTTCATCTAGCACAAAGGGAACGGGTTGCAGGAGAAACTTTTACTCTGGTTTCTCAGTCTGTTTCCTAGTGCCGTTTTGAAGTTCCTGCAGTTTTCACTGTAAAACCGAGTTGGAGCTACTCCCTCCCCATATATATGTATGGTGTGGAGTTTGCAACTGAAAAGAAACTTTGTGTTCCCAACAAGCTAGGTGAAGGACGGCTTTCACACACACTTATCTCTCAGAACTGAGCATGTGGAGAGACGTTCTTTCATCTAGCACAAAGGGAACGGGTTGCAGGAGAAACTTTTACTCTGGTTTCTCAGTCTGTTTCCTAGTGCCGGTTTGAAGTTCCTGCAGTTTTCACTGTAAAACCGGGTTGGTGCTAGTACCTCCCCATATATATGTATGGAGTCGAGTTTGCAACTGAAAAGAAACTTTGATTCCCAACAAGCTAGATGAAGTACGGCTTTCACACACACATATCTCTCAGAACTGAGCATGTGGAGAGACGTTCGTTCATCTAGCACAAATGGAACGGGTTGCAGTAGAAATTTTACTCTGGTTTCTCAGTCTGTTTCCTAGTGCCGGTTTGAAGTTCCTGCAGTTTTCACTGTAAAACCGAGTTGGAGTTCGTACCTCAACATATATATGTATGGAGTGGAGTTTGCAACTGAAAAGAAACTTTGTGTTCCCAACAAGCTTGGTGAAGGACGGCTTTCACACACACTTATCTCTCAGAATTGAGCATGTGGAGAGACGTTCGTTCATCTAGCACAAAGGGAACGGGTTGCAGGAGAAACTTTTACCCTGGTTTCTCAGTCTGTTTCCTAGTGCCGGTTTGAAGTTTCTGCAGTTTTCACTGTAAACCGAGTTGGAGCTAGTACCTCCCCATATATATGTATGGAGTGGAGTTTGCAACTGAAAAGAAACTTTGTGTTCCCAACAAGCTAGGTGAAGGACGGCTTTCACACACACTTATCTCTCAGAACTGAGCATGTGGAGAGACGTTCCTTCATCTAGCACAAAGGGAAAGGTTTGCATTATAAACTTTTACTCTGGTTTCTCAGTCTGTTTCCTAGTGCCGGTTTGAAGTTCCTGCAGTTTTCACATTAAAACCGGGTTGGGGCCAGTACCTCCCCATATATATGTATGGAGTGAAGTTTGCAACTGAAAAGAAACTTTGTGTTCCCAACAAGCTAGATGAAGGACGGCTTTCACACACACATATCTCTCAGAACTGAGCATGTGGAGAGACGTTCGTTCATCTAGCACAAAGGGAACGGGTTGCAGGAGAAACTTTTACTCTGGTTTCTCAGTCTGTTTCCTAGTGCCGGTTTGAAGTTCCTGCAGTTTTCACTGTAAAACTGAGTTGGAGCTAGTACCTCCGCATGTATATGTATGGAGTGGAGTTTGCAACTGAAAAGAAACTTTGTGTTCCCAACAAGCTAGATGAAGGACGGCTTTCACACACACATATCTCTCAGAACTGAGCATGTGGAGAGACGTTCGTTCATCTAGCACAAAGGGAACAGGTTGCAAGAGAAACTTTTACTCTGGGTTCTCAGTCTGTTTCCTAGTGCCGGTTTGAAGTTTCTGCAGTTTTCACTGTAAAACCGAGTTGGAGCTAGTACCTCCCCATATATATGTATGGAGTGGAGTTTGCAACTGAAAAGAAACTTTGTGTTCCCAACAAGCTAGGTGAAGGACGGCTTTCACACACACTTACCTCTCAGAACTGAGCATGTGGAGAGACGTTCGTTCATCTAGCACAAAGGGAACGGGTTGCAGGAGAAACTTTTACCCTGGTTTCTCAGTCTGTTTCCTAGTGCCGTTTTGAAGTTCCTGCAGTTTTCACTGTAAAACCGAGTTGGAGCTACTCCCTCCCCATATATATGTATGGTGTGGAGTTTGCAACTGAAAAGAAACTTTGTGTTCCCAACAAGCTAGGTGAAGGACGGCTTTCACACACACTTATCTCTCAGAACTGAGCATGTGGAGAGACGTTCTTTCATCTAGCACAAAGGGAACGGGTTGCAGGAGAAACTTTTACTCTGGTTTATCAGTCTGTTTCCTAGTGCCGGTTTGAAGTTCCTGCAGTTTTCACTGTAAAACCGGGTTGGTGCTAGTACCTCCCCATATATATGTATGGAGTCGAGTTTGCAACTGAAAAGAAACTTTGTGTTCCAACAAGCTAGATGAAGTACGGCTTTCACACACACATATCTCTCAGAACTGAGCATGTGGAGAGACGTTCGTTCATCTAGCACAAATGGAACGGGTTGCAGTAGAAATTTTACTCTGGTTTCTCAGTCTGTTTCCTAGTGCCGGTTTGAAGTTCCTGCAGTTTTCACTGTAAAACCGAGTTGGAGTTCGTACCTCAACATATATATGTATGGAGTGGAGTTTGCAGCTGAAAAGAAACTTTGTGTTCCCAACAAGCTTGGTGAAGGACGGCTTTCACACACACTTATCTCTCAGAATTGAGCATGTGGAGAGACGTTCGTTCATCTAGCACAAAGGGAACGGGTTGCAGGAGAAAATTTTTTTCTGGTTTCTCAGTCTGTTTCCTAGTGCCGGTTTGAAGTTCCTGCAGTTTTCACTTTAAACCCGGTTTGGTGCTATTACTTCCCCATATATATGTATGGATAGGAGTTTGCAACTGAAAAGAAACTTTGTGTTCCCAACAAGCTAGATGAAGGACGGCTTTCACACACACATATCTCTCAGAACTGAGCATGTGGAGAGACGTTCGTTCATCTAGCACAAAGGGAACGGGTTGCAGGAGAAACTTTACTCGGGTTTCTCAGTCTGTTTCCTAGTGCCGGTTTGATGTTCCTGCAGTTTTCACTGTAAAACAGGGTTGGGGCTAGTACCTCCCCATATATATGTATGGAGTGGAGTTTGCAACTGAAAAGAAACTTTGTGTTCCCTACAAGCTTGGTGAAGGACGGCTTTCACACACACATATCTCTCAGAACTGAGCATGTTGAGAGTCGTTCGTTCATCTAGCACAATGGGAACGTGTTGCAGGTGAAACGTTTACTCTGGTTTCTCAGTCTGTTTCCTAGTGCCGGTTTGAAGTTCCTGCAGTTTTCAATGTAAAACCTAGTTGGAGCTAGTCCCTCCCCATATATATGTATGGAGTGGAGTTTTCAACTGAAAAGAAACTTTGTGTTCCCAACAAGCTAGGTGAAGGACGGCTTTCACACACACTTATCTCTCAGAACTGAGCATGTGGAGAGACGTTCGTTCATCTAGCACAAAGGGAACGGGTTGCAGGAGAAACTTTTACTCTGGTTTCTCAGTCTGTTTCCTAGTGCCGGTTTGAATTTCCTGCAGTTTTCACTGTAAAACAGTTTTGGTGCTAGTACCTCCCCATATATATGTATGGATTGGAGTTTGCAACTGAAAAGAAACTTTGTGTTCCCAACAAGCTAGATGAAGGACGGCTTTCACACACACATATCTCTCAGAACTGAGCATGTGGAGAGACGTTCGTTCATCTAGCACAAAGGGAACGGGTTGCTGGAGAAACTTTTACTCGGGTTTCTCAGTCTGTTTCCTAGTGCCGGTTTGATGTTCCTGCAGTTTTCACTGTAAAACAGGGTTGGGGCTATTACCTCCCCATATATATGTATGGATTGGAGTTTGCAACTGAAAAGAAACTTTGTGTTCCCTACAAGCTAGATGAAGGACGGCTTTCACACACACATATCTCTCAGAACTGAGCATGTTGAGAGTCGTTCGTTCATCTAGCACAATGGGAACGGGTTGCAGGTGAAACTTTTACTCTGGTTTCTCAGTCTGTTTCCAAGTGCCGGTTTGAATTTCCTGCAGTTTTCACTGTAAAACCTAGTTGGAGCTAGTCCCTCCCCATATATATGTATGGAGTGGAGTTTGCAAGTGAAAAGAAACTTTGTGTTCCCAACAAGCTAGGTGAAGGACGGCTTTCACACACACTTATCTCTCAGAACTGAGCATGTGGAGAGACGTTCGTTCATCTAGCATAAAGGGAACGGGTTGCATTAGAAACTTTTACTCTGGTTTCTCAGTCTGTTTCCTAGTGCCGGTTTGAAGTTCCTGCAGTTTTCACTGTAAAACCGGGTTGGTGCTAGTACCTCCCCATATATATGTATGGAGTGGAGTTTGCAACTGAAAAGAAACTTTGTGTTCCCAACAAGCTAGATGAAGTACGGCTTTCACACACACATATCTCTCAGAACTGAGCATGTGGAGAGACGTTCGTTCATCTAGCACAAAGGGAACGGGTTGCAGGAGAAACTTTTACTCTGGTTTCTCAGTCTGTTTCCTAGTGCCGGTTTGAAGTTCCTGCAGTTTTCACTGTAAAACCGAGTTGGAACTAGTACCTCCCCATATATATGTATGGAGTGGAGTTTGCAACTGAAAAGAAACTTTGTATTCCCAACAAGCTAGGTGAAGGACGGCTTTCACACACACTTATCTCTCAGAACTGAGCATGTGGAGAGACGTTCGTTCATCTAGCACAAAGGGAACGGTTTGCAGGAGAAACTTTTACTCTGGTTTATCAGTCTGTTTCCTAGTGCCGGTTTGAAGTTCCTGCAGTTTTCACTGTAAAACCGAGTTGGAGCTAGTCCCTCCCCATATATATGTATGGAGTGGAGTTTGCAAATCTAAAGAAACTTTGTGTTCCCAACAAGCTAGGTGAAGTACGGCTTTCACACACACTTATCTTTCAGAACTGAGCATGTGGAGAGACGTTCGTTCATCTAGAACAAAGGGAACGGGTTGCAGGAGAAACTTTTACTCTGGTTTCTCAGTCTGTTTCCTAGTGCCGGTTTGAAGTTCCTGCAGTTTTCACTGTAAAACAGAGTTGGAGATAGTACCTCCCCATTTATATATATGGAGTGGATTTTCCAACTGAAAAGAAGCTTTGTGTTCCCAACAAGCTAGGTGAAGGACGGCATTCACACACACATATCTCTCAGAATTGAGCATGAGGAGAGACGTTCGTTCATCTAGCACAAAGGGAACGGGTTGCAGGAGAAACTTTTACTCTGGTTTCTCAGTCTGTTTCCTAGTGCCGGTTTGAAGTTCCTGCAGTTTTCACTGTAAAACCGGGTTAGTGCTAGTACCTCCCCATATATATGTATGGAGTGGAGTTTGCAACTGAAAAGAAACTTTGTGTTCCCAACAAGCTAGATGAAGGACGGCTTTCACACACACATATCTCTCAGAACTGAGCATGTGGAGAGATGTTCGTTCATCTAGCACAAAGGGAACGGGTTGCAGGAGAAATTTTACTCTGGTTTCTCAGTCTGTTTCCTAGTGCCGGTTTGAAGTTAGTGCAGTTTTCACTGTAAAACCGAGTTGGAGCTCGTACCTCAACATATATATGTATGGAGTGGAGTTTGCAACTGAAAAGAAACTTTGTGTTCCCAACAAGCTTGGTGTAGGACGGCTTTCACACACACTTTTCTCTCAGAACTGAGCATGTGGAGAGACGTTCGTTCATCTAGCACAAAGGGAACGGGTTGCAGGAGAAAATTTTATTGTGGTTTCTCAGTCTGTTTCCTAGTGCCGGTTTGAAGTTTCTGCAGTTTTCACTGTAAACCGAGTTGGAGCTAATACCTCCCCATATATATGTATGGAGAGGAGTTTGCAACTCAAAAGAAACTTTGTGTTCCCAACAAGCTAGGTGAAGGACGGCTTTCACACACACTTATCTCTCAGAACTGAGCATGTGGAGAGACGTTCGTTCATCTAGCACAAAGGGAACGGGTTGTAGGAGAAACTTTTACTCTGGTTTCTCAGTATGTTTCCTAGTGCCGGTTTGAAGTTCCTGCAGTTTTCACTGTAAAACCGAGTTGGAGCTATTCCCTCCCCGTATATATGTATGGAGTGGAGTTTGCAACTGAAAAGAAACTTTGTGTTCCCAACAAGCTAGGTGAAGGACGGCTTTCACACACACTTATCTCTCAGAACTGAGCATGTGGAGAGACGTTCGTTCATCTAGCACAAAGGGAACGGGTTGCATTAGAAACTTTTACTCTGGTTTCTCAGTCTGTTTCCTAGTGCCGGTTTGAAGTTCCTGCAGTTTTCACTGTAAAACCGGGTTGGTGCTATTACTTCCCCATATATATGTATGGATAGGAGTTTGCAACTGAAAATAAACTTTGTTTTCCCAACAAGCTAGATGAAGGACGGCTTTCACACACACATATCTCTCAGAACTGAGCATGTGGAGAGACGTTCTTTCATCTAGCACAAAGGGAACGGGTTGCAGGAGAAACTTTTACTCTGGTTTCTCAGTCTGTTTCCTAGTGCCGGTTTGATGTTCCTGCAGTTTTCACTGTAAAACAGGGTTGGGGCTATTACCTCCCCATATATATGTATGGATTGGAGTTTGCAACTGAAAAGAAACTTTGTGTTCCCTACAAGCTAGATGAAGGACGGCATTCACACACACATATCTCTCAGAACTGAGCATGTTGAGAGTCGTTCGTTCATCTAGCACAATGGGAACGGGTTGCAGGTGAAACTTTTACTCTGGTTTCTCAGTCTGTTTCCAAGTGCCGGTTTGAATTTCCTGCAGTTTTCACTGTAAAACCTAGTTGGAGCTAGTCCCTCCCCATATATATGTATGGAGTGGAGTTTGCAAGTGAAAAGAAACTTTGTGTTCCCAACAAGCTAGGTGAAGTACGGCTTTCACACACACTTATCTCTCAGAACTGAGCATGTGGAGAGACGTTCGTTCATCTAGCACAAAGGGAACGGGTTGCAGGAGAAACTTTTACTCTGGTTTCTCATTCTTTTTCCTAGTGTCGGTTTGAAGTTCCTGCAGTTTTCACTGTAAAACCGAGTTGGAGCTAGTCCCTCCACATATATATGTATGGTGTGGAGTTTGCAACTGAAAAGAAACTTTGTGTTCCCAACAAGCTAGGTGAAGGACGGCTTTCACACACACTTATCTCTCAGAACTGAGCATGTGGAGAGACGTTCGTTCATCTAGCATAAAGGGAACGGGTTGCATTAGAAACTTTTACTCTGGTTTCTCAGTCTGTTTCCTAGTGCCGGTTTGAAGTTCCTGCAGTTTTCACTGTAAAACCGGGTTGGTGCTAGTACCTCCCCATATATATGTATGGAGTGGAGTTTGCAACTGAAAAGAAACTTTGTGTTCCCAACAAGCTAGATGAAGTACGGCTTTCACACACACATATCTCTCAGAACTGAGCATGTGGAGAGACGTTCGTTCATCTAGCACAAAGGGAACGGGTTGCAGGAGAAACTTTTACTCTGGTTTCTCAGTCTGTTTCCTAGTGCCGGTTTGAAGTTCCTGCAGTTTTCACTGTAAAACCGAGTTGGAACTAGTACCTCCCCATATATATGTATGGAGTGGAGTTTGCAACTGAAAAGAAACTTTGTGTTCCCAACAAGCTAGGTGAAGGACGGCTTTCACACACACTTATCTCTCAGAACTGAGCATGTGGAGAGACGTTCGTTCATCTAGCACAAAGGGAACGGTTTGCAGGAGAAACTTTTACTCTGGTTTATCAGTCTGTTTCCTAGTGCCGGTTTGAAGTTCCTGCAGTTTTCACTGTAAAACCGAGTTGGAGCTAGTCCCTCCCCATATATATGTATGGAGTGGAGTTTGCAAATCTAAAGAAACTTTGTGTTCCCAACAAGCTAGGTGAAGTACGGCTTTCACACACACTTATCTTTCAGAACTGAGCATGTGGAGAGACGTTCGTTCATCTAGAACAAAGGGAACGGGTTGCAGGAGAAACTTTTACTCTGGTTTCTCAGTCTGTTTCCTAGTGCCGGTTTGAAGTTCCTGCAGTTTTCACTGTAAAACAGAGTTGGAGATAGTACCTCCCCATTTATATATATGGAGTGGATTTTCCAACTGAAAAGAAGCTTTGTGTTCCCAACAAGCTAGGTGAAGGACGGCATTCACACACACATATCTCTCAGAATTGAGCATGAGGAGAGACGTTCGTTCATCTAGCACAAAGGGAACGGGTTGCAGGAGAAACTTTTACTCTGGTTTCTCAGTCTGTTTCCTAGTGCCGGTTTGAAGTTTCTGCAGTTTTCACTGTAAAACCGAGTTGGAGCTAGCCCTCCCCATATATATGTATGGAGTGGAGTTTGCAACTGAAAAGAAACTTTGTGTTCCTAACAAGCAAGGTGAAGGACGGCTTTCACACACACTTATCTCTCAGAACTGAGCATGTGGAGAGACGTTCGTTCATCTAGCACAAAGGGAACGGGTTGCAGGAGAAACTTTTACTCTGGTTTCTCAGTCTGTTTCCTAGTGCCGGTTTGAAGTTCCTGCAGTTTTCACTGTAAAACCGAGTTGGAGCTAGTCCCTCCCCATATATATGTATGGAGTGGAGTTTTCAACTGAAAAGAAACTTTGTGTTCCCAACAAGCTAGATGAAGGACGGCTTTCACACACACTTATCTCTCAGAACTGAGCATGTGGAGAGACGTTCGTTCATCTAGCACAAAGGGAACGGGTTGCATTAGAAACTTTTACTCTGGTTTCTCAGTCTGTTTCCTAGTGCCGGTTTGAAGTTCCTGCAGTTTTCACTGTAAAACCGGGTTAGTGCTAGTACCTCCCCATATATATGTATGGAGTGGAGTTTGCAACTGAAAAGAAACTTTGTGTTCCCAACAAGCTAGATGAAGGACGGCTTTCACACACACATATCTCTCAGAACTGAGCATGTGGAGAGATGTTCGTTCATCTAGCACAAAGGGAACGGGTTGCAGGAGAAATTTTACTCTGGTTTCTCAGTCTGTTTCCTAGTGCCGGTTTGAAGTTAGTGCAGTTTTCACTGTAAAACCGAGTTGGAGCTCGTACCTCAACATATATATGTATGGAGTGGAGTTTGCAACTGAAAAGAAACTTTGTGTTCCCAACAAGCTTGGTGTAGGACGGCTTTCACACACACTTTTCTCTCAGAACTGAGCATGTGGAGAGACGTTCGTTCATCTAGCACAAAGGGAACGGGTTGCAGGAGAAAATTTTATTGTGGTTTCTCAGTCTGTTTCCTAGTGCCGGTTTGAAGTTTCTGCAGTTTTCACTGTAAACCGAGTTGGAGCTAATACCTCCCCATATATATGTATGGAGAGGAGTTTGCAACTCAAAAGAAACTTTGTGTTCCCAACAAGCTAGGTGAAGGACGGCTTTCACACACACTTATCTCTCAGAACTGAGCATGTGGAGAGACGTTCGTTCATCTAGCACAAAGGGAACGGGTTGTAGGAGAAACTTTTACTCTGGTTTCTCAGTATGTTTCCTAGTGCCGGTTTGAAGTTCCTGCAGTTTTCACTGTAAAACCGAGTTGGAGCTATTCCCTCCCCGTATATATGTATGGAGTGGAGTTTGCAACTGAAAAGAAACTTTGTGTTCCCAACAAGCTAGGTGAAGGACGGCTTTCACACACACTTATCTCTCAGAACTGAGCATGTGGAGAGACGTTCGTTCATCTAGCACAAAGGGAACGGGTTGCATTAGAAACTTTTACTCTGGTTTCTCAGTCTGTTTCCTAGTGCCGGTTTGAAGTTCCTGCAGTTTTCACTGTAAAACCGGGTTGGTGCTATTACTTACCCCATATATATGTATGGATAGGAGTTTGCAACTGAAAATAAACTTTGTGTTCCCAACAAGCTAGATGAAGGACGGCTTTCACACACACATATCTCTCAGAACTGAGCATGTGGAGAGACGTTCTTTCATCTAGCACAAAGGGAACGGGTTGCAGGAGAAACTTTTACTCTGGTTTCTCAGTATGTTTCCTAGTACCTGTTTGAAGTTCCTGCAGTTTTCACTGTAAAACCGAGGTGGAACTAGTACCTCCCCATATATATGTATGGAGTGGAGTTTGCAACTGAAAAGAAACTTTGTGTTCCCAACATGCTAGGTGAAGGACGGCTTTCACACACCCTTATCTCTCAGAACTGAGCATGTGGAGAAACTTTCGTTCATCTAGCACAAAGGGAATGGGTTGCAGGAGAAATTTTACTCTGGTTTCTCAGTCTGTTTCCTAGTGCCGGGTTGAAGTTCCTGCAGTTTTCACTGTAAAACCGTGTTGGGGCTAGTACTTCCCCTTATATATATATGGAGTGGAGTTTGCAACTGAAAAGAAACTTTGTGTTCCCAACAAGCTAGCTGAAGGACGGCTTTCACACACACATATCTCTCAGAACTGAGCATGTGGAGAGACGTTCTTTCATCTAGCAAAAAGAAACGGGTTGCAGGAGAAACTTTTACTCTGGTTTCTCAGTCTGTTTCCTAGTACCGGTTTGAAGTTCCTGCAGTTTTCACTGTAAAACCGAGTTGGAGCTAGTACCTCCCCATATATATGTATGGAGTGGAGTTTGCAACTGAAAAGAAACTTTGTGTTCCCAACAAGATAGGTGAAGGACGGCTTTCACACACACTTATCTCTCAGAACTGAGCATGTGGAGAGACGTTCGTTCATCTAGCACAAAGGGAACGGGTTGCATTAGAAACTTTTACTCTGGTTTCTCAGTCTGTTTCCTAGTGCCGGTTTGAAGTTCCTGCAGTTTTCACTGTAAAACCGGGTTGGTGCTATTACTTCCCCATATATATGTATGGATAGGAGTTTGCAACTGAAAATAAACTTTGTGTTCCCAACAAGCTAGATGAAGGACGGCTTTCACACACACATATCTCTCAGAACTGAGCATGTGGAGAGACGTTCTTTCATCTAGCACAAAGGGAACGGGTTGCAGGAGAAACTTTTACTCTGGTTTCTCAGTATGTTTCCTAGTACCTGTTTGAAGTTCCTGCAGTTTTCACTGTAAAACCGAGGTGGAACTAGTACCTCCCCATATATATGTATGGAGTGGAGTTTGCAACTGAAAAGAAACTTTGTGTTCCCAACAAGCTAGGTGAAGGACGGCTTTCACACACCCTTATCTCTCAGAACTGAGCATGTGGAGAAACTTTCGTTCATCTAGCACAAAGGGAATGGGTTGCAGGAGAAATTTTACTCTGGTTTCTCAGTCTGTTTCCTAGTGCCGGGTTGAAGTTCCTGCAGTTTTCACTGTAAAACCGTGTTGGGGCTAGTACTTCCCCTTATATATATATGGAGTGGAGTTTGCAACTGAAAAGAAACTTTGTGTTCCCAACAAGCTAGGTGAAGGACGGCTTTCACACACACATATCTCTCAGAACTGAGCATGTGGAGAGACGTTCTTTCATCTAGCAAAAAGAAACGGGTTGCAGGAGAAACTTTTACTCTGGTTTCTCAGTCTGTTTCCTAGTACCGGTTTGAAGTTCCTGCAGTTTTCACTGTAAAACCGAGTTGGAGCTAGTACCTCCCCATATATATGTATGGAGTGGAGTTTGCAACTGAAAAGAAACTTTGTGTTCCCAACAAGCTAGGTGAAGGACGGCTTTCACACACACTTATCTCTCAGAACTGAGCATGTGGAGAGTCGTTCGTTCATCTAGCACAAATGGAACTGGTTGCAGGAGAAACTTTTACTGTGGTTTCTCAGTCTGTTTCCTAGTGCCGGTTTGAAGTTCCTGCAGTTTTCACTGTAAAACCGAGTTGGAGCTAGTACCTCCCCATATATATGTATGGAGTGGAGTTTGCAACTGAAAGGGAACTTTGTGTTCCCAACAAGCTAGTTGAAGTACGGCTTTCACACACACTTATCTCTCAGAACTGAGCATGTGGAGAGTCGTTCGTTCATATAGCACACAGGGAACGGGTTGCAGGAGAAACTTTTACTCTGGTTTCTCAGTCTGTTTCCTAGTGCCGGTTTCAAGTTCCTGCAGTTTTCACTGTTAAACCGAGTTGGAGCTAGTACCTCCCCATATATATGTATGGAGTGGAGTTTGCAACTGAAAGGGAACTTTGTGTTCCCAACAAGCTAGGTGAAGGACGGCTTTCACACACACTTATCTCTCAGAACTGAGCATGTGGAGAGACGTTCGTTCATCTAGCACAAAGGGAACGGATTGCAGGAGAAACTTTTACTCTGGTTTCTAAGTCTGATTCCTAGTGCCGGTTTGAAGTTCCTGCAGTTTTCACTGTAAAACCGAGTTGGAGCTAGTACCTCCCCAAATATATGTATGGAGTGGAGTTTGCAACTGAAAAGAAACTTTGTGTTCCCAACAAGCTATGTGAAGGACGGCTTTCACACACAATTATCTCTCAGAACTGACCATGTGGAGAGACGTTCGTTCATCTAGCACAAAGGGAACGGGTTGCAGGAGAAACTTTTACTCTGGTTTCTCAGTCTGTTTCCTAGTGCCTGTTTGAAGTTCCTGCAGTTTTCACTGTAAAACCGAGGTGGAGCTAGTACCTCCCCAAATATATGTATGGAGTGGAGTTTGCAAGTGAAAAGAAACTTTGTGTTCCCAACAAGCTAGGTGAAGGACGGCTTTCACACACACTTATCTCTCAGAACTGAGCATGTGGAGAGACGTTCGTTCATCTAGCACAAAGGGAAAGGGTTGCAGGAGAAACTTTTACTCTGGTTTCTCAGTCTGTTTCCTAGTGCCGGTTTGATGTTCCTGCAGTTTTCACTGTAAAAACGAGTTGCAGCTAGTACCTCCTCTTATATATGTATGGAGTGGAGTTTGCAACTGAAAAGAAACTTTGTGTTCCCAACAAGCTAGCTGAAGGACGGCTTTCACACACATTTATCTCTCAGAACTTAGCATGTGGAGAGACTTTCGTTCATCTAGCACAAAGGGAACGGGTTGCAGGAGAAACTTTTACTCTGGTTTATCAGTCTGTTTCCTAGTGCCGGTTTGAAGTTCCTGCAGTTTTCACTGTAAAACCGAGTTGGAGCTAGTACCTCCCCATATATATGTATGGAGTGGAGTTTGCAACTGAAAAGAAACATTGTGTTCCCAACAAGCTAGGTGAAGGACGGCTTTCACACACACTTATCTGTCAGAACTGAGAATGTGGAGAGACGTTCGTTCATCTAGCACAAAGGGAACGGGTTGCAGGAGAAACTTTTACTCTGGTTTCTCAGTATGTTTCCTAGCGCCGGTTGGAAGTTCCTGCAGTTTTCTCTGTAAAACCGGGTTGGGGCTAGTACCTCCCCATATATATGTATGGAGTGGAGTTTGCAACTGAAAAGAAACTTTGTGTTCCCAACAAGCTAGGTGAAGGATGGCTTTCACACACACTTATCTCTCAGAACTTAGCATGTGGAGAGTCGTTCGTTCATCTAGCACAAAGGGAAAGGGTTGCCGGAGAAACTTTTACTCTGGTTTCTCAGTCTGTTTCCTAGTGCCGTTTTGAAGTTCCTGCAGTTTTCACTGTAAAACCGAGTTGGAGCTAGTACCTCCCCATATATATGTATGGAGTGGAGTTTGCAACTGAAAGGGAACTTTGTGTTCCCAACAAGCTAGGTGAAGGACGGCTTTCACACACACTTATCTCTCAGAACTGAGCATGTGGAGAGTCGTTCGTTCATCTAGCACAAAGGGAACAGGTTGCAGGAGAAACTTTTACTGTGGTTTCTCAGTCTGTTTCCTAGTGCCGGTTTGAAGTTCCTGCAGTTTTCACTGTAAAACCGAGTTGGAGCTTGTCCCTCCCCATATATATGTATGGTGTGGAGTTTGCAACTGAAAAGAAACTTTGTGTTCCCAACAAGCTAGTTGAAGGACGGCTTTCACACACACTTATCTCTCAGAAATGAACATGTGGATAGACGTTCGTTCATCTAGCACAATTGGAACGGGTTGCATTAGAAACTTGTACTCTGGTTTCTCAGCCTGTTTCCTAGTGCCGGTTTGAAGTTCCTGCAGTTTTCACTGTAAAACCGTGTTGGGGCTAGTACCTCCCCATATATATGTATGGAGTGGAGTTTGCAACTGAAAAGAAACTTTGTGTTCCCAACAAGCTAGATGAAGGACGGCTTTCACACACACATATCTCTCAGAACTGAGCATGTGGAGAAAAGTTCGTTCATCTAGCACAAAGGGAACGGGTTGCAGGAGAAACTTTTACTCTGGTTTCTCAGTCTGTTTCCTAGTGCCGGTTTGAAGTTCCTGCAGTTTTCACTGTAAAACCGAGTTGGAGCTAGTTCTTCCCCATATATATGTATGGAGTGGAGTTTGCATCTGAAAAGAAACTTTGTGTTCCCAACAAGCTAAGTGAAGGACGGCTTTCACACACACTTATCTCTCAGAACTGACCATGTGGAGAGACTTTCGTTCATCTAGCACAAAGGGAACGGGTTGCAGGAGAAACTTTTACTCTGGTTTCTCAGTCTGTTTCCTAGTGCCGGTTTGAAGTTCCTGCAGTTTCCACTGTAAAACCGAGTTGGAGCTTGTACTTCCCCATATATATGTATGGAGTGAAATTTGCAACTGAAAAGAAACTTTGTGTTCCCAACAAGCTAGGTGAAGGACGGCTTTCACACACACTTATCTCTCAGAACTGAGCATGTGGAGAGTCGTTCGTTCATCTAGCACAAATGGAACGGGTTGCAGGAGAAACTTTTACTCTGGTTTCTCAGTCTGTTTCCTAGTGCCGGTTTGAAGTTCCTGCAGTTTTCACTGTAAAACCGAGTTGGAGCTAGTACCTACCCATATATATGTATGGAGTGGAGTTTGCAACTGAAAGGGAACTTTGTGTTCCCAACAAGCTAGGTGAAGGACGGCTTTCACACACACTTATCTCTCAGAACTTAGCATGTGGAGAGTCGTTCGTTCATCTAGCACAAAGGGAAAGGTTTGCCGGAGAAACTTTTACTCTGGTTTCTCAGTCTGTTTCCTAGTGCCGTTTTGAAGTTCCTGCAGTTTTCACTGTAAAACCGAGTTGGAGCTAGTACCTCCCCATATATATGTATGGAGTGGAGTTTGCAACTGAAAGGGAACTTTGTGTTCCCAACAAGCTAGGTGAAGGACGGCTTTCACACACACTTATCTCTCAGAACTGAGCATGTGGAGAGTCGTTCGTTCATCTAGCACAAAGGGAACGGGTTGCAGGAGAAACTTTTACTCTGGTTTCTCAGTCTGTTTCCTAGTGCCGGTTTGAAGTTCCTGCAGTTTTCACTGTAAAATCGAGTTGGAGCTTGTCCCTCCCCATATATATGTATGGAGTGGAGATTGCAACTGAAAGGGAACTTTGTGTTCCCAACAAGCTAGGTGAAGGACGGCTTTCACACACAATTATCTCTCAGAACTGAGCATGTGGAGAGTCGTTCGTTCATCTAGCACAAAGGGAACGGGTTGCAGGAGAAACTTTTACTCTGGTTTCTCAGTCTGTTTCCTAGTGCCGGTTTGAAGTTCCTGCAGTTTTCACTGTAAAACCGAGTTGGAGCTAGTACCTCCCCATATATATGTATGGAGTGGAGTTTGCAACTGAAAAGAAACATTGTGTTCCCAACAAGCTAGGTGAAGGACGGCTTTCACACACACTTATCTCTCAGAACTGAGCATGTGGAGAGACGTTCATTCATCTAGCACAAAGGGAACGGGTTGCAGGAGAAACTTTTATACTGGTATCTCAGTCTGTTTCCTAGCGCCGGTTGGAAGTTCCTGCAGTTTTCACTGTAAAACCGGGTTGGTGCTAGTACCTCCCCATATATATGTATGGAGTGGAGTTTGCAACTGAAAAGAAACTTTGTGTTCCCAACAAGCTAGGTGAAGGACGGCTTTCACACACACTTATCTCTCCGAACTGAGCATGTGGAGAGTCGTTCGTTCATCTAGCACAAAGGGAACGGGTTGCAGGAGAAACTTTTACTCTGTTTTCTCAGTCTTTTTCCTAGTGCCGGTTTGAAGTTCCTGCAGTTTTCACTGTAAAACCGAGTTGGAGCTAGTACCTCCCCATATATATGTATGGAGTGGAGTTTGCAACTGAAAGGGAACTTTGTGTTCCCAACAAGCTAGGTGAAGGACGGCTTTCACACACACTTATCTCTCAGAACTGAGCATGTGGAGAGTCGTTCGTTCATCTAGCACAAAGGGAACGGGTTGCAGGAGAAACTTTTACTCTGGTTTCTCAGTCTGTTTCCTAGTGCCGGTTTGAAGTTCCTGCAGTTTTCACTGTAAAATCGAGTTGGAGCTTGTCCCTCCCCATATATATGTATGGAGTGGAGTTTGCAACTGAAAGGGAACTTTGTGTTCCCAACAAGCTAGGTGAAGGACGGCTTTCACACACAATTATCTCTCAGAACTGAGCATGTGGAGAGTCGTTCGTTCATCTAGCACAAAGGGAACGGGTTGCAGGAGAAACTTTTACTCTGGTTTCTCAGTCTGTTTCCTAGTGCCGGTTTGAAGTTCCTGCAGTTTTCACTGTAAAACCGAGTTGGAGCTAGTACCTCCCCATATATATGTATGGAGTGGAGTTTGCAACTGAAAAGAAACATTGTGTTCCCAACAAGCTAGGTGAAGGACGGCTTTCACACACACTTATCTCTCAGAACTGAGCATGTGGAGAGACGTTCATTCATCTAGCACAAAGGGAACGGGTTGCAGGAGAAACTTTTATACTGGTATCTCAGTCTGTTTCCTAGCGCCGGTTGGAAGTTCCTGCAGTTTTCACTGTAAAACCGGGTTGGTGCTAGTACCTCCCCATATATATGTATGGAGTGGAGTTTGCAACTGAAAAGAAACTTTGTGTTCCCAACAAGCTAGGTGAAGGACGGCTTTCACACACACTTATCTCTCCGAACTGAGCATGTGGAGAGTCGTTCGTTCATCTAGCACAAAGGGAACGGGTTGCAGGAGAAACTTTTACTCTGTTTTCTCAGTCTTTTTCCTAGTGCCGGTTTGAAGTTCCTGCAGTTTTCACTGAAAAACCGAGTTGGAGCTATTACATCCCCATATATATGTATGGAGTGGAGTTTGCAACTGAAAGGGAACTTTGTGTTCCCAACAAGCTAGGTGAAGGACGGCTTTCACACACACTTATCTCTCAGAACAGAGCATGTGGAGAGTCTTTCGTTCATCTAGCACAAAGGGAACGGGTTGCAGGAGAAACTTTTACTCTGGTTTCTCAGACTGTTTCCTAGTGCCGGTTTGAAGTTCCTGCAGTTTTCACTGTAAAACCGAGTTGGAGCTAGTCCCTCCCCATATATATGTATGTTGTGGAGTTAGCAACTGAAAAGAAACTTTGTGTTCCCAACAACCTAGGTGAAGGACGGCTTTCACACACACTTATCTCTCAGAACTGAGCATGTGGAGAGACGTTCGTTCATCTAGCACAAAGGGAACGGGTTGCATTAGAAACTTTTACTCTGGTTTCTCAGTCTGTTTCCTAGTGCCGGTTTGAAGTTCCTGCAGTTTTCACTGTAAAATCGGGTTGGGGCCAGTACCTCCCCATATATATGTATGGAGTGAAGTTTGCAACTGAAAAGAAACTTTGTGTTCCCAACAAGCTAGATGAAGTACGGCTTTCACACACACATATCTCTCAGAACTGAGCATGTGGAGAGACGTTCGTTCATCTAGCACAAAGGGAACGGGTTGCAGGAGAAACTTTTTCTCTGGTTTCTCAGTCTGTTTCCTAGTGCCGGTTTGAATTTCCTGCAGTTTTCACTGTAAAACCGAGTTGGAGATAGTACCTCCCCATATATATGTATGGAGTGGAGTTTGCAACTGAAAAGAAACTTTGTGTTCCAAACAAGCTAGGTGAAGGACGGCTTTCACACACACTTATCTCTCAGAACTGAGCATGTGGAGAGACGTTCGTTCATCTAGCACAAAGGGAACGGGTTGCAGGAGAAACTTTTTCTCTGGTTTCTCAGGCTGTTTCCTAGTGCCGGTTTGAAGTTTCTGCAGTTTTCACTGTAAAACTGAGTTGGAGCTAGTACCTCCCCATATATATGTATGGAGTGGAGTTTGCAACTGAAAAGAAACTTTGTGTTCCCAACAAGCTAGATGAAGGACGGCTTTCACACACACATATCTCTCAGAACTGAGCATGTGGAGAGACGTTCGTTCATCTAGCACAAAGGGAACAGGTTGCAAGGGAAACTTTTACTCTGGGTTCTCAGTCTGTTTCCTAGTGCCGGTTTGAAGTTCCTGCAGTTTTCACTGTAAAACGGATTTGGAGCTAGTACCTCCCCATATATATGTATGGAGTGGAGTTTGCAACTGAAAAGAAACTTTGTGTTCCCAACAAGCTAGGTGAACGACGGCTTTCACACACACTTACCTCTCAGAACTGAGCATGTGGAGAGACGTTCGTTCATCTAGCACAAAGGGAACGGGTTGCAGGAGAAACTTTTACTCTGGTTTCTCAGTCTGTTTCCTAGTGCCGTTTTGAAGTTCCTGCAGTTTTCACTGTAAAACCGAGTTGGAGCTACTCCCTCCCCATATATATGTATGGTGTGGAGTTTGCAACTGAAAAGAAACTTTGTGTTCCCAACAAGCTAGGTGAAGGACTGCTTTCACACACACTTATCTCTCAGAACTGAGCATGTGGAGAGACGTTCTTTCATCTAGCACAAAGGGAACGGGTTGCAGGAGAAACTTTTACTCTGGTTTCTCAGTCTGTTTCCTAGTGCCGGTTTGAAGTTCCTGCAGTTTTCACTGTAAAACCGGGTTGGTGCTAGTACCTCCCCATATATATGTATGGAGTCGAGTTTGCAACTGAAAAGAAACTTTGTGTTCCCAACAAGCTAGATGAAGTACGGCTTTCACACACACATATCTCTCAGAACTGAGCATGTGGAGAGACGTTCGTTCATCTAGCACAAATGGAACGGGTTGCAGTAGAAATTTTACTCTGGTTTCTCAGTCTGTTTCCTAGTGCCGGTTTGAAGTTCCTGCAGTTTTCAGTGTAAAACCGAGTTGGAGTTCGTACCTCAACATATATATGTATGGAGTGGAGTTTGCAACTGAAAAGAAACTTTGTGTTCCCAACAAGCTTGGTGAAGGACGGCTTTCACACACACTTATCTCTCAGAATTGAGCATGTGGAGAGACGTTCGTTCATCTAGCACAAAGGGAACGGGTTGCAGGAGAAAATTTTTTTCCGGTTTCTCAGTCTGTTTCCTAGTGCCGGTTTGAAGTTTCTGCAGTTTTCACTGTAAACCGAGTTGGAGCTAGTACCTCCCCATATATATGTATGGAGTGGAGTTTGCAACTGAAAAGAAACTTTGTGTTCCCAACAAGCTAGTTGAAGGACGGCTTTCACACACACTTATCTCTCAGAACTGAGCATGTGGAGAGACGTTCCTTCATCTAGCACAAAGGGAACGGGTTGTAGGAGTAACTTTTACTCTGGGTTCTCAGTGTGTTTCCTAGTGCCGGTTTGAAGTTCCTGCAGTTTTCACTGTAAAACCGAGTTGGAGCTAGTCCCTCCCCTTATATATGTATGGAGTGGAGTTTGCAACTGAAAAGAAACTTTGTGTTCCCAACAAGCTAGGTGAAGGACGGCTTTCACACACACTTATCTCTCAGAACTGAGCATGTGGAGAGACGTTCGTTCATCTAGCACAAAGGGAACGGGTTGCATTAGAAACTATTACTCTGGTTTCTCAGTCTGTTTCCTAGTGCCGGTTTGAAGTTCCTGCAGTTTTCACTTTAAAACCGGGTTGGTGCTATTACTTCCCCATATATATGTATGGATTGGAGTTTGCAACTGAAAAGAAACTTTGTGTTCCCAACAAGCTAGATGAAGGACGGCTTTCACACACACATATCTCTCAGAACTGAGCATGTGGAGAGACGTTCGTTCATCTAGCACAAAGGGAACGGGTTGCAGGAGAAACTTTACTCGGGTTTCTCAGTCTGTTTCCTAGTGCCGGTTTGATGTTCCTGCAGTTTTCACTGTAAAACAGGGTTGGGGCTAGTACCTCCCCATATATATGTATGGAGTGGAGTTTGCAACTGAAAAGAAACTTTGTGTTCCCTACAAGCTTGGTGAAGGACGGCTTTCACACACACATATCTCTCAGAACTGAGCATGTTGAGAGTCGTTCGTTCATCTAGCACAATGGGAACGGGTTGCAGGTGAAACGTTTACTCTGGTTTCTCAGTCTGTTTCCTAGTGCCGGTTTGAAGTTCCTGCAGTTTTCAATGTAAAACTTAGTTGGAGCTAGTCCCTCCCCATATATATGTATGGAGTGGAGTTTGCAACTGAAAAGAAACTTTGTGTTCCCAACAAGCTAGGTGAAGGACGGCTTTCACACACACTTATCTCTCAGAACTGAGCATGTGGAGAGACGTTCGTTCATCTAGCACAAAGGGAACGGGTTGCAGGAGAAACTTTTACTCTGGTTTCTCAGTCTGTTTCCTAGTGCCGGTTTGAAGTTCCTGCAGTTTTCACTGTAAAACCGAGTTGGAGCTAGTCCCTCCACATATATATGTATGGTGTGGAGTTTGCAACTGAAAAGAAACTTTGTGTTCCCAACAAGCTAGGTGAAGGACGGCTTTCACACACACTTATCTCTCAGAACTGAGCATGTGGAGAGACGTTCGTTCATCTAGCACAAATGGAACGGGTTGCATTAGAAACTTTTACTCTGGTTTCTCAGTCTGTTTCCTAGTGCCGGTTTGAATTTCCTGCAGTTTTCACTGTAAAACCGTTTTGGTGCTAGTACCTCCCCATATATATGTATGGATTGGAGTTTGCAACTGAAATAAACTTTGTGTTCCCAACAAGCTAGGTGAAGGACGGCTTTCACACACACTTATCTCTCAGAACTGAGCATGTGGAGAGACGTTCGTTCATCTAGCACAAAGGGAACGGTTTGCAGGAGAAACTTTTACTCTGGTTTCTCAGTCTGTTTCCTAGTGCCGGTTTGAAGTTCCTGCAGTTTTCACTGTAAAACCGAGTTGGAGCTAGTCCCTCCCCATATATATGTATGGAGTGGAGTTTGCAAATGTGAAGAAACTTTGTGTTCCCAACAAGCTAGGTGAAGTACGGCTTTCACACACACATATCTTTCAGAACTGAGCATGTGGAGAGACGTTCGTTCATCTAGCACAAAGGGAACGTGTTGCAGGAGAAACTTTTACTCTGGTTTCTCAGTCTGTTTCCTAGTGCCGGTTTGAAGTTCCTGCAGTTTTCACTGTAAAACAGAGTTGGAGATAGTACCTCCCCATTTATATATATGGAGTGGATTTTCCAACTGAAAAGAAGCTTTGTGTTCCCAACAAGCTAGGTGAAGGATGGCATTCACACACACTTATCTCTCAGAACTGAGCATGTGGAGAGACGTTCGTTCATCTAGCACAAAGGGAACGGGTTGCATTAGAAACTATTACTCTGGTTTCTCAGTCTGTTTCCTAGTGCCGGTTTGAAGTTCCTGCAGTTTTCACTTTAAAACCGGGTTGGTGCTATTACTTCCCCATATATATGTATGGATTGGAGTTTGCAACTGAAAAGAAACTTTGTGTTCCCAACAAGCTTGGTGAAGGACGGCTTTCACACACACATATCTCTCAGAACTGAGCATGTGGAGAGACGTTCGTTCATCTAGCACAAAGGGAACGGGTTGCAGGAGAAACTTTACTCGGGTTTCTCAGTCTGTTTCCTAGTGCCGGTTTGATGTTCCTGCAGTTTTCACTGTAAAACAGGGTTGGGGCTAGTACCTCCCCATATATATGTATGGAGTGGAGTTTGCAACTGAAAAGAAACTTTGTGTTCCCTACAAGCTTGGTGAAGGACGGCTTTCACACACACATATCTCTCAGAACTGAGCATGTTGAGAGTCGTTCGTTCATCTAGCACAATGGGAACGGGTTGCAGGTGAAACGTTTACTCTGGTTTCTCAGTCTGTTTCCTAGTGCCGGTTTGAAGTTCCTGCAGTTTTCAATGTAAAACCTAGTTGGAGCTAGTCCCTCCCCATATATATGTATGGAGTGGAGTTTGCAACTGAAAAGAAACTTTGTGTTCCCAACAAGCTAGGTGAAGGACGGCTTTCACACACACTTATCTCTCAGAACTGAGCATGTGGAGAGACGTTCGTTCATCTAGCACAAAGGGAACGGGTTGCAGGAGAAACTTTTACTCTGGTTTCTCAGTCTGTTTCCTAGTGCCGGTTTGAAGTTCCTGCAGTTTTCACTGTAAAACCGAGTTGGAGCTAGTCCCTCCACATATATATGTATGGTGTGGAGTTTGCAACTGAAAAGAAACTTTGTGTTCCCAACAAGCTAGGTGAAGGACGGCTTTCACACACACTTATCTCTCAGAACTGAGCATGTGGAGAGACGTTCGTTCATCTAGCACAAATGGAACGGGTTGCATTAGAAACTTTTACTCTGGTTTCTCAGTCTGTTTCCTAGTGCCGGTTTGAATTTCCTGCAGTTTTCACTGTAAAACCGTTTTGGTGCTAGTACCTCCCCATATATATGTATGGATTGGAGTTTGCAACTGAAAAGAAACTTTGTGTTCCCAACAAGCTAGATGAAGGACGGCTTTCACACACACATATCTCTCAGAACTGAGCATGTGGAGAGACGTTCGTTCATCTAGCACAAAGGGAACGGGTTGCTGGAGAAACATTTACTCGGGTTTCTCAGTCTGTTTCCTAGTGCCGGTTTGATGTTCCTGCAGTTTTCACTGTAAAACAGGGTTGGGGCTATTACCTCCCCATATATATGTATGGAGTGGAGTTTGCAACTGAAAAGAAACTTTGTGTTCCCTACAAGCTAGATGAAGGACGGCTTTCACACACACATATCTCTCAGAACTGAGCATGTTGAGAGTCGTTCGTTCATCTAGCACAATGGGAACGGGTTGCAGGTGAAACTTTTACTCTGGTTTCTCAGTCTGTTTCCAAGTGCCGGTTTGAATTTCCTGCAGTTTTCACTGTAAAACCTAGTTGGAGCTAGTCCCTCCCCATATATATGTATGGAGTGTAGTTTGCAAGTGAAAAGAAACTTTGTGTTCCCAACAAGCTAGGTGAAGTACGGCTTTCACACACACTTATCTCTCAGAACTGAGCATGTGGAGAGTCGTTCGTTCATCTAGCACAAAGGGAACGGGTTGCAGGAGAAACTTTTACTCTGGTTTCTCAGTCTGTTTCCTAGTGCCGGTTTGAAGTTCCTGCAGTTTTCACTGTAAAACAGAGTTGGAGCTAGTCCCTCCACATATATATGTATGGTGTGGAGTTTGCAACTGAAAAGAAACTTTGTGTTCCCAACAAGCTAGGTGAAGGACGGCTTTCACACACACTTATCTCTCAGAACTGAGCATGTGGAGAGACGTTCGTTCATCTAGCATAAAGGGAACGGGTTGCATTAGAAACTTTTACTCTGGTTTCTCAGTCTGTTTCCTAGTGCCGGTTTGAAGTTCCTGCAGTTTTCACTGTAAAACCGGGTTGGTGCTAGTACCTCCCCATATATATGTATGGAGTGGAGTTTGCAACTGAAAAGAAACTTTGTGTTCCCAACAAGCTAGATGAAGTACGGCTTTCACACACACATATCTCTCAGAACTGAGCATGTGGAGAGACGTTCGTTCATCTAGCACAAAGGGAACGGGTTGCAGGAGAAACTTTTACTCTGGTTTCTCAGTCTGTTTCCTAGTGCCGGTTTGAAGTTCCTGCAGTTTTCACTGTAAAACCGAGTTGGAGCTAGTACCTCCCCATATATATGTATGGAGTGGAGTTTGCAACTGAAAAGAAACTTTGTGTTCCCAACAAGCTAGGTGAAGGACGGCTTTCACACACACTTATCTCTCAGAACTGAGCATGTGGAGAGACGTTCGTTCATCTAGCACAAAGGGAACGGTTTGCAGGAGAAACTTTTACTCTGGTTTCTCAGTCTGTTTCCTAGTGCCGGTTTGAAGTTCCTGCAGTTTTCACTGTAAAACCGAGTTGGAGCTAGTCCCTCCCCATATATATATATGGAGTGGAGTTTGCAAATGTGAAGAAACTTTGTGTTCCCAACAAGCTAGGTGAAGTACGGCTTTCACACACACTTATCTTTCAGAACTGAGCATGTGGAGAGACGTTCGTTCATCTAGCACAAAGGGAACGGGTTGCAGGAGAAACTTTTACTCTGGTTTCTCAGTCTGTTTCCTAGTGCCGGTTTGAAGTTCCTGCAGTTTTCACTGTAAAACAGAGTTGGAGATAGTACCTCCCCATTTATATATATGGAGTGGATTTTCCAACTGAAAAGAAGCTTTGTGTTCCCAACAAGCTAGGTGAAGGACGGCATTCACACACACATATCTCTCAGAATTGAGCATGAGGAGAGACGTTCGTTCATCTAGCACAAAGGGAACGGGTTGCAGGAGAAACTTTTACTCTGGTTTCTCAGTCTGTTTCCTAGTGCCGGTTTGAAGTTTCTGCAGTTTTCACTGTAAAACCGAGTTGGAGCTAGCCCTCCCCATATATATGTATGGAGTGGAGTTTGCAACTGAAAAGAAACTTTGTGTTCCTAACAAGCAAGGTGAAGGACGGCTTTCACACACACTTATCTCTCAGAACTGAGCATGTGGAGAGACGTTCGTTCATCTAGCACAAAGGGAACGGGTTGCAGGAGAAACTTTTACTCTGGTTTCTCAGTCTGTTTCCTAGTGCCGGTTTGAAGTTCCTGCAGTTTTCACTGTAAAACCGAGTTGGAGCTAGTCCCTCCCCATATATATGTATGGAGTGGAGTTTTCAACTGAAAAGAAACTTTGTGTTCCCAACAAGCTAGATGAAGGACGGCTTTCACACACACTTATCTCTCAGAACTGAGCATGTGGAGAGACGTTCGTTCATCTAGCACAAAGGGAACGGGTTGCATTAGAAATTTGTACTCTGGTTTCTCAGTCTGTTTCCTAGTGCCGGTTTGAAGTTCCTGCAGTTTTCACTGTAAAACCGGGTTAGTGCTTGTACCTCCCCATATATATGTATGGAGTGGAGTTTGCAACTGAAAAGAAACTTTGTGTTCCCAACAAGCTAGATGAAGGACGGCTTTCACACACACATATCTCTCAGAACTGAGCATGTGGAGAGATGTTCGTTCATCTAGCACAAAGGGAACGGGTTGCAGGAGAAATTTTACTCTGGTTTCTCAGTCTGTTTCCTAGTGCCGGTTTGAAGTTAGTGCAGTTTTCACTGTAAAACCGAGTTGGAGCTCGTACCTCAACATATATATGTATGGAGTGGAGTTTGCAACTGAAAAGAAACTTTGTGTTCCCAACAAGCTTGGTGTAGGACGGCTTTCACACACACTTTTCTCTCAGAACTGAGCATGTGGAGAGACGTTCGTTCATCTAGCACAAAGGGAACGGGTTGCATGAGAAAATTTTATTCTGGTTTCTCAGTCTGTTTCCTAGTGCCGGTTTGAAGTTTCTGCAGTTTTCACTGTAAACCGAGTTGGAGCTAATACCTCCCCATATATATGTATGGAGAGGAGTTTGCAACTCAAAAGAAACTTTGTGTTCCCAACAAGCTAGGTGAAGGACGGCTTTCACACACACTTATCTCTCAGAACTGAGCATGTGGAGAGACGTTCGTTCATCTAGCACAAAGGGAACGGGTTGTAGGAGAAACTTTTACACGGGTTTCTCAGTCTGTTTCCTAGTGCCGGTTTGATGTTCCTGCAGTTTTCACTGTAAAACAGGGTTGGGGCTAGTCCCTCCCCATATATATGTATGGAGTGGAGTTTGCAACTGAAAAGAAACTTTGTGTTCCCAACAAGCTACGTGAAGGACGGCTTTCACACACACTTATCTCTCAGAACTGAGCATGTGGAGAGACGTTCGTTCATCTAGCACAAAGGGAACGGGTTGCAGGAGAAACTTTTACTCTGGTTTCTCAGTCTGTTTCCTAGTGCCGGTTTGAAGTTCCTGCAGTTTTCACTATAAAACCGAGTTGGAGCTAGTCCCTCCACATATATATGTATGGTGTGGAGTTTGCAACTGAAAAGAAACTTTGTGTTCCCAACAAGCTAGGTGAAGGACGGCTTTCACACACACTTATCTCTCAGATCTGAGCATGTGGAGAGACGTTCGTTCATCTAGCACAAAGGGAACGGGTTGCATTAGAAACTTTTACTCTGGTTTCTCAGTCTGTTTCCTAGTGCCGGTTTGAAGTTCCTGCAGTTTTCACTGTAAAACCGTTTTGGTGCTAGTACCTCCCCATATATATGTATGGATTGGAGTTTGCAACTGAAAAGAAACTTTGTGTTCCCAACAAGCTAGATGAAGGACGGCTTTGACACACACATATCTCTCAGAACTGAGCATGTGGAGAGACGTTCGTTCATCTAGCACAAAGGGAACGGGTTGCAGGAGAAACTTTTACTCGTGTTTCTCAGTCTGTTTCCTAGTGCCGGTTTGATGTTCCTGCAGTTTTCACTGAAAAACAGGGTTGGGGCTAGTACCTCCCCATATATATGTATGGAGTGGAGTTTGCAACTGAAAAGAAACTTTGTGTTCCCTACAAGCTAGGTGAAGGACGGCTTTCACACACACATATCTCTCAGAACTGAGCATGTTGAGAGTCGTTCGTTCATCTAGCACAATGGGAACGGGTTGCAGGTGAAACTTTTACTCTGGTTTCTCAGTCTGTTTCCTAGTGCCGGTTTGAAGTTCCTGCAGTTTTCAATGTAAAACCTACTTGGAGCTAGTCCCTCCCCATATATATGTATGGAGTGGGGTTTGCAACTGAAAAGAAACTTTGTGTTCCCAACAAGATAGGTGAAGGACGGCTTTCACACACACTTATCTCTCAGAACTGAGCATGTGGAGAGACGTTCGTTCATCTAGCACAAAGGGAACGGGTTGCAGGAGAAACTTTTACTCTGGTTTCTCAGTCTGTTTCCTAGTGCCGGTTTGAAGTTCCTGCAGATTTCACTGTAAAACCGAGTTGGAGCTAGTCCCTCCACATATATATGTATGGTGTGGAGTTTGCAACTGAAAAGAAACTTTGTGTTCCCAACAAGCTAGGTGAAGGACGGCTTTCACACACACTTATCTCTCAGAACTGAGCATGTGGAGAGACGTTCGTTCATCTAGCACAAAGGGAACGGTTTGCATTAGAAACTTTTACTCTGGTTTCTCAGTCTGTTTCCTAGTGCCGGTTTGAAGTTCCTGCAGTTTTCACTGTAAAACCGGGTTGGTGCTAGTACCTCCCCATATATATGTATGGAGTGGAGTTTGCAACTGAAAAGAAACTTTGTGTTCCCAACAAGCTAGATGAAGTACGGCTTTCACACACATATCTCTCAGAACTGAGCATGTGGAGAGACGTTCGTTCATCTAGCACAAAGGGAACAGATTGCAGGAGAAACTTTTACTCTGGTTCCTCAGTCTGTTTCCTAGTGCCGGTTTGAAGTTCCTGCAGTTTTCACTGTAAAACCGAGTTGGAGCTAGTACCTCCCCATATATATGTATGGAGTGGAGTTTGCTGCTGAAAAGAAACTTTGTGTTCCCAACAAGCTAGGTGAAGGACGGCTTTCACACACACTTATCTCTCAGAACTGAGCATGTGGAGAGACGTTCGTTCATCTAGCACAAAGGGAACGGTTTGCAGGAGAAACTTTTGCTCTGGTTTCTCAGTCTGTTTCCTAGTGCCGGTTTGAAGTTCCTGCAGTTTTCACTGTAAAACCGAGTTGGAGCTAGTCCCTCCCTATATATATGTATGGAGTGGAGTTTGCAAATGAAAAGAAACTTTGTGTTCCCAACAAGCTAGATGAAGTACGGCTTTCACACACACTTATCTCTCAGAACTGAGCATGTGGAGAGACGTTCGTTCATCTAGCACAAAGGGAACGGGTTGCAGGAGAAACTTTTACTCTGGTTTCTCAGTCTGTTTCCTAGTGCCGGTTTGATGTTCCTGCAATTTTCACTGTAAAACAGAGTTGGAGCTAGTACCTCCCCATTTATATGTATGGAGAGGATTTTCCAACTGAAAAGAAGCTTTGTGTTCCCAACAAGATAGGTGAAGGACGGCTTTCACACACATTTATCTCTCAGAACTGAGCATGTGGAGAGACATTCGTTCATCTAGCACAAAGGGAACGGATTGCAGGAGAAACTTTTACTCTGGTTTCTCAGTCTGTTTCCTAGTGCCGGTTTGAAGTTCCTTCAGTTTTCACTGTAAAACAGAGTTGGAGCTAGTACCTCCCCATTTATATGTATGGAGTGGATTTTCCAACTGAAAAGAAGCTTTGTGTTCCCAACAAGATAGGTGAAGGTCGGCTTTCACACACACATATCTCTCAGTACTGAGCATGTTGAGAGTCGTTCGTTCATCTAGCACAAAGGGAACGGGTTGCAGGAGAAACTTTTACTCGGGTTTCTCAGTCTGTTTCCTAGTGCCGGTTTGATGTTCCTGCAGTTTTCACTGTAAAACAGGGTTGGGGCTAGTACCTCCCCATATATATGTATGGAGTGGAGTTTGCAACTGAAAAGAAACTTTGTGTTCCCAACAAGCTAGGTGAAGGACGGCTTTCACACACACTTATCTCTCAGTACTGAGCATGTTGCGAGTCATTCGTTCATCTAGCACAAAAGGAACGGGTTGCAGGAGAAACTTTTACTCGGGTTTCTCAGTCTGTTTCCTAGTGCCGGTTTGATGTTCCTGCAGTTTTCACTGTAAAACAGGGTTGGGGCTAGTACCTCCCCATATATATGTATGGAGTGGAGTTTGCAACTGAAAAGAAACTTTGTGTTCCCTACAAGCTAGGTGAAGGCGGCTTTCACACACACATACCTCTCAGAACTGAGCATGTTGAGAGTCGTTCGTTCATCTAGCACAATGGGAACGGGTTGCAGGTGAAACGTTTACTCTGGTTTCTCAGTCTGTTTCCTAGTGCCGGTTTGAAGTTCCTGCAGTTTTCAATGTAAAACCTAGTTGGAGCTAGTCCCTCCCCATATATATGTATGGAGTGGAGTTTGCAACTGAAAAGAAACTTTGTGTTCCCAACAAGCTAGGTGAAGGACGGCTTTCACACACACTTATCTCTCAGAACTGAGCATGTGGAGAGACGTTCGTTCATCTAGCACAAAGGGAACGTGTTGCAGGAGAAACTTTTACTCTGGTTTCTCAGTCTGTTTCCTAGTGCCGGTTTGAAGTTCCTGCAGTTTTCACTATAAAACCGAGTTGGAGCTAGTCCCTCCACATATATATGTATGGTGTGGAGTTTGCAACTGAAAAGAAACTTTGTGTTCCCAACAAGCTAGGTGAAGGACGGCTTTCACACACACTTATCTCTCAGAACTGAGCATGTGGAGAGACGTTCGTTCATCTAGCACAAAGGGAACGGGTTGCATTAGAAACTTTTACTCTGGTTTCTCAGTCTGTTTCCTAGTGCCGGTTTGAAGTTCCTGCAGTTTTCACTGTAAAACCGTTTTGGTGCTAGTACCTCCCCATATATATGTATGGATTGGAGTTTGCAACTGAAAAGAAACTTTGTGTTCCCAACAAGCTAGATGAAGGACGGCTTTGACACACACATATCTCTCAGAACTGAGCATGTGGAGAGACGTTCGTTCATCTAGCACAAAGGGAACGGGTTGCAGGAGAAACTTTTACTCGTGTTTCTCAGTCTGTTTCCTAGTGCCGGTTTGATGTTCCTGCAGTTTTCACTGTAAAACAGGGTTGGGGCTAGTACCTCCCCATATATATGTATGGAGTGGAGTTTGCAACTGAAAAGAAACTTTGTGTTCCCTACAAGCTAGGTGAAGGACGGCTTTCACACACACTTATCTCTCAGAACTGAGCATGTGGAGAGACGTTCGTTCATCTAGCACAATGGGAACGGGTTGCAGGAGAAACTTTTACTCTGGTTTCTCAGTCTGTTTCCTAGTGCCGGTTTGAAGTTCCTGCAGTTTTCACTGTAAAACCGAGTTGGAGCTAGTCCCTCCCCATATATATGTATGGAGTGGAGTTTTCAACTGAAAAGAAACTTTGTGTTCCCAACAAGCTAGATGAAGGACGGCTTTCACACACACTTATCTCTCAGAACTGAGCATGTGGAGAGACGTTCGTTCATCTAGCACAAAGGGAACGGGTTGCATTAGAAATTTGTACTCTGGTTTCTCAGTCTGTTTCCTAGTGCCGGTTTGAAGTTCCTGCAGTTTTCACTGTAAAACCGGGTTAGTGCTTGTACCTCCCCATATATATGTATGGAGTGGAGTTTGCAACTGAAAAGAAACTTTGTGTTCCCAACAAGCTAGATGAAGGACGGCTTTCACACACACATATCTCTCAGAACTGAGCATGTGGAGAGATGTTCGTTCATCTAGCACAAAGGGAACGGGTTGCAGGAGAAATTTTACTCTGGTTTCTCAGTCTGTTTCCTAGTGCCGGTTTGAAGTTAGTGCAGTTTTCACTGTAAAACCGAGTTGGAGCTCGTACCTCAACATATATATGTATGGAGTGGAGTTTGCAACTGAAAAGAAACTTTGTGTTCCCAACAAGCTTGGTGTAGGACGGCTTTCACACACACTTTTCTCTCAGAACTGAGCATGTGGAGAGACGTTCGTTCATCTAGCACAAAGGGAACGGGTTGCATGAGAAAATTTTATTCTGGTTTCTCAGTCTGTTTCCTAGTGCCGGTTTGAAGTTTCTGCAGTTTTCACTGTAAACCGAGTTGGAGCTAATACCTCCCCATATATATGTATGGAGAGGAGTTTGCAACTCAAAAGAAACTTTGTGTTCCCAACAAGCTAGGTGAAGGACGGCTTTCACACACACTTATCTCTCAGAACTGAGCATGTGGAGAGACGTTCGTTCATCTAGCACAAAGGGAACGGGTTGTAGGAGAAACTTTTACACGGGTTTCTCAGTCTGTTTCCTAGTGCCGGTTTGATGTTCCTGCAGTTTTCACTGTAAAACAGGGTTGGGGCTAGTACCTCCCCATATATATGTATGGAGTGGAGTTTGCAACTGAAAAGAAACTTTGTGTTCCCTACAAGCTAGGTGAAGGCGGCTTTCACACACACATACCTCTCAGAACTGAGCATGTTGAGAGTCGTTCGTTCATCTAGCACAATGGGAACGGGTTGCAGGTGAAACGTTTACTCTGGTTTCTCAGTCTGTTTCCTAGTGCCGGTTTGAAGTTCCTGCAGTTTTCAATGTAAATCCTAGTTGGAGCTAGTCCCTCCCCATATATATGTATGGAGTGGAGTTTGCAACTGAAAAGAAACTTTGTGTTCCCAACAAGCTACGTGAAGGACGGCTTTCACACACACTTATCTCTCAGAACTGAGCATGTGGAGAGACGTTCGTTCATCTAGCACAAAGGGAACGTGTTGCAGGAGAAACTTTTACTCTGGTTTCTCAGTCTGTTTCCTAGTGCCGGTTTGAAGTTCCTGCAGTTTTCACTATAAAACCGAGTTGGAGCTAGTCCCTCCACATATATATGTATGGTGTGGAGTTTGCAACTGAAAAGAAACTTTGTGTTCCCAACAAGCTAGGTGAAGGACGGCTTTCACACACACTTATCTCTCAGATCTGAGCATGTGGAGAGACGTTCGTTCATCTAGCACAAAGGGAACGGGTTGCATTAGAAACTTTTACTCTGGTTTCTCAGTCTGTTTCCTAGTGCCGGTTTGAAGTTCCTGCAGTTTTCACTGTAAAACCGTTTTGGTGCTAGTACCTCCCCATATATATGTATGGATTGGAGTTTGCAACTGAAAAGAAACTTTGTGTTCCCAACAAGCTAGATGAAGGACGGCTTTGACACACACATATCTCTCAGAACTGAGCATGTGGAGAGACGTTCGTTCATCTAGCACAAAGGGAACGGGTTGCAGGAGAAACTTTTACTCGTGTTTCTCAGTCTGTTTCCTAGTGCCGGTTTGATGTTCCTGCAGTTTTCACTGTAAAACAGGGTTGGGGCTAGTACCTCCCCATATATATGTATGGAGTGGAGTTTGCAACTGAAAAGAAACTTTGTGTTCCCTACAAGCTAGGTGAAGGACGGCTTTCACACACACATATCTCTCAGAACTGAGCATGTTGAGAGTCGTTCGTTCATCTAGCACAATGGGAACGGGTTGCAGGTGAAACTTTTACTCTGGTTTCTCAGTCTGTTTCCTAGTGCCGGTTTGAAGTTCCTGCAGTTTTCAATGTAAAACCTACTTGGAGCTAGTCCCTCCCCATATATATGTATGGAGTGGGGTTTGCAACTGAAAAGAAACTTTGTGTTCCCAACAAGATAGGTGAAGGACGGCTTTCACACACACTTATCTCTCAGAACTGAGCATGTGGAGAGACGTTCGTTCATCTAGCACAAAGGGAACGGGTTGCAGGAGAAACTTTTACTCTGGTTTCTCAGTCTGTTTCCTAGTGCCGGTTTGAAGTTCCTGCAGATTTCACTGTAAAACCGAGTTGGAGCTAGTCCCTCCACATATATATGTATGGTGTGGAGTTTGCAACTGAAAAGAAACTTTGTGTTCCCAACAAGCTAGGTGAAGGACGGCTTTCACACACACTTATCTCTCAGAACTGAGCATGTGGAGAGACGTTCGTTCATCTAGCACAAAGGGAACGGTTTGCATTAGAAACTTTTACTCTGGTTTCTCAGTCTGTTTCCTAGTGCCGGTTTGAAGTTCCTGCAGTTTTCACTGTAAAACCGGGTTGGTGCTAGTACCTCCCCATATATATGTATGGAGTGGAGTTTGCAACTGAAAAGAAACTTTGTGTTCCCAACAAGCTAGATGAAGTACGGCTTTCACACACATATCTCTCAGAACTGAGCATGTGGAGAGACGTTCGTTCATCTAGCACAAAGGGAACAGATTGCAGGAGAAACTTTTACTCTGGTTCCTCAGTCTGTTTCCTAGTGCCGGTTTGAAGTTCCTGCAGTTTTCACTGTAAAACCGAGTTGGAGCTAGTACCTCCCCATATATATGTATGGAGTGGAGTTTGCAACTGAAAAGAAACTTTGTGTTCCCAACAAGCTAGGTGAAGGACGGCTTTCACACACACTTATCTCTCAGAACTGAGCATGTGGAGAGACGTTCGTTCATCTAGCACAAAGGGAACGGTTTGCAGGAGAAACTTTTGCTCTGGTTTCTCAGTCTGTTTCCTAGTGCCGGTTTGAAGTTCCTGCAGTTTTCACTGTAAAACCGAGTTGGAGCTAGTCCCTCCCTATATATATGTATGGAGTGGAGTTTGCAAATGAAAAGAAACTTTGTGTTCCCAACAAGCTAGATGAAGTACGGCTTTCACACACACTTATCTCTCAGAACTGAGCATGTGGAGAGACGTTCGTTCATCTAGCACAAAGGGAACGGGTTGCAGGAGAAACTTTTACTCTGGTTTCTCAGTCTGTTTCCTAGTGCCGGTTTGATGTTCCTGCAGTTTTCACTGTAAAACAGAGTTGGAGCTAGTACCTCCCCATTTATATGTATGGAGAGGATTTTCCAACTGAAAAGAAGCTTTGTGTTCCCAACAAGATAGGTGAAGGACGGCTTTCACACACATTTATCTCTCAGAACTGAGCATGTGGAGAGACATTCGTTCATCTAGCACAAAGGGAACGGATTGCAGGAGAAACTTTTACTCTGGTTTCTCAGTCTGTTTCCTAGTGCCGGTTTGAAGTTCCTTCAGTTTTCACTGTAAAACAGAGTTGGAGCTAGTACCTCCCCATTTATATGTATGGAGTGGATTTTCCAACTGAAAAGAAGCTTTGTGTTCCCAACAAGATAGGTGAAGGTCGGCTTTCACACACACATATCTCTCAGTACTGAGCATGTTGAGAGTCGTTCGTTCATCTAGCACAAAGGGAACGGGTTGCAGGAGAAACTTTTACTCGGGTTTCTCAGTCTGTTTCCTAGTGCCGGTTTGATGTTCCTGCAGTTTTCACTGTAAAACAGGGTTGGGGCTAGTACCTCCCCATATATATGTATGGAGTGGAGTTTGCAACTGAAAAGAAACTTTGTGTTCCCAACAAGCTAGGTGAAGGACGGCTTTCACACACACTTATCTCTCAGTACTGAGCATGTTGCGAGTCATTCGTTCATCTAGCACAAAAGGAACGGGTTGCAGGAGAAACTTTTACTCGGGTTTCTCAGTCTGTTTCCTAGTGCCGGTTTGATGTTCCTGCAGTTTTCACTGTAAAACAGGGTTGGGGCTAGTACCTCCCCATATATATGTATGGAGTGGAGTTTGCAACTGAAAAGAAACTTTGTGTTCCCTACAAGCTAGGTGAAGGCGGCTTTCACACACACATACCTCTCAGAACTGAGCATGTTGAGAGTCGTTCGTTCATCTAGCACAATGGGAACGGGTTGCAGGTGAAACGTTTACTCTGGTTTCTCAGTCTGTTTCCTAGTGCCGGTTTGAAGTTCCTGCAGTTTTCAATGTAAAACCTAGTTGGAGCTAGTCCCTCCCCATATATATGTATGGAGTGGAGTTTGCAACTGAAAAGAAACTTTGGGTTCCCAACAAGCTACGTGAAGGACGGCTTTCACACACACTTATCTCTCAGAACTGAGCATGTGGAGAGACGTTCGTTCATCTAGCACAAAGGGAACGTGTTGCAGGAGAAACTTTTACTCTGGTTTCTCAGTCTGTTTCCTAGTGCCGGTTTGAAGTTCCTGCAGTTTTCACTATAAAACCGAGTTGGAGCTAGTCCCTCCACATATATATGTATGGTGTGGAGTTTGCAACTGAAAAGAAACTTTGTGTTCCCAACAAGCTAGGTGAAGGACGGCTTTCACACACACTTATCTCTCAGAACTGAGCATGTGGAGAGACGTTCGTTCATCTAGCACAAAGGGAACGGGTTGCATTAGAAACTTTTACTCTGGTTTCTCAGTCTGTTTCCTAGTGCCGGTTTGAAGTTCCTGCAGTTTTCACTGTAAAACCGTTTTGGTGCTAGTACCTCCCCATATATATGTATGGATTGGAGTTTGCAACTGAAAAGAAACTTTGTGTTCCCAACAAGCTAGATGAAGGACGGCTTTGACACACACATATCTCTCAGAACTGAGCATGTGGAGAGACGTTCGTTCATCTAGCACAAAGGGAACGGGTTGCAGGAGAAACTTTTACTCGTGTTTCTCAGTCTGTTTCCTAGTGCCGGTTTGATGTTCCTGCAGTTTTCACTGTAAAACAGGGTTGGGGCTAGTACCTCCCCATATATATGTATGGAGTGGAGTTTGCAACTGAAAAGAAACTTTGTGTTCCCTACAAGCTAGGTGAAGGACGGCTTTCACACACACTTATCTCTCAGAACTGAGCATGTGGAGAGACGTTCGTTCATCTAGCACAATGGGAACGGGTTGCAGGAGAAACTTTTACTCTGGTTTCTCAGTCTGTTTCCTAGTGCCGGTTTGAAGTTCCTGCAGTTTTCACTGTAAAACCGAGTTGGAGCTAGTCCCTCCCCATATATATGTATGGAGTGGAGTTTTCAACTGAAAAGAAACTTTGTGTTCCCAACAAGCTAGATGAAGGACGGCTTTCACACACACTTATCTCTCAGAACTGAGCATGTGGAGAGACGTTCGTTCATCTAGCACAAAGGGAACGGGTTGCATTAGAAATTTTTACTCTGGTTTCTCAGTCTGTTTCCTAGTGCCGGTTTGAAGTTCCTGCAGTTTTCACTGTAAAACCGGGTTAGTGCTTGTACCTCCCCATATATATGTATGGAGTGGAGTTTGCAACTGAAAAGAAACTTTGTGTTCCCAACAAGCTAGATGAAGGACGGCTTTCACACACACATATCTCTCAGAACTGAGCATGTGGAGAGATGTTCGTTCATCTAGCACAAAGGGAACGGGTTGCAGGAGAAATTTTACTCTGGTTTCTCAGTCTGTTTCCTAGTGCCGGTTTGAAGTTAGTGCAGTTTTCACTGTAAAACCGAGTTGGAGCTCGTACCTCAACATATATATGTATGGAGTGGAGTTTGCAACTGAAAAGAAACTTTGTGTTCCCAACAAGCTTGGTGTAGGACGGCTTTCACACACACTTTTCTCTCAGAACTGAGCATGTGGAGAGACGTTCGTTCATCTAGCACAAAGGGAACGGGTTGCATGAGAAAATTTTATTCTGGTTTCTCAGCTTGTTTCCTAGTGCCGGTTTGAAGTTTCTGCAGTTTTCACTGTAAACCGAGTTGGAGCTAATACCTCCCCATATATATGTATGGAGAGGAGTTTGCAACTCAAAAGAAACTTTGTGTTCCCAACAAGCTAGGTGAAGGACGGCTTTCACACACACTTATCTCTCAGAACTGAGCATGTGGAGAGACGTTCGTTCATCTAGCACAAAGGGAACGGGTTGTAGGAGAAACTTTTACACGGGTTTCTCAGTCTGTTTCCTAGTGCCGGTTTGATGTTCCTGCAGTTTTCACTGTAAAACAGGGTTGGGGCTAGTACCTCCCCATATATATGTATGGAGTGGAGTTTGCAACTGAAAAGAAACTTTGTGTTCCCTACAAGCTAGGTGAAGGCGGCTTTCACACACACATACCTCTCAGAACTGAGCATGTTGAGAGTCGTTCGTTCATCTAGCACAATGGGAACGGGTTGCAGGTGAAACGTTTACTCTGGTTTCTCAGTCTGTTTCCTAGTGCCGGTTTGAAGTTCCTGCAGTTTTCAATGTAAATCCTAGTTGGAGCTAGTCCCTCCCCATATATATGTATGGAGTGGAGTTTGCAACTGAAAAGAAACTTTGTGTTCCCAACAAGCTACGTGAAGGACGGCTTTCACACACACTTATCTCTCAGAACTGAGCATGTGGAGAGACGTTCGTTCATCTAGCACAAAGGGAACGGGTTGCAGGAGAAACTTTTACTCTGGTTTCTCAGTCTGTTTCCTAGTGCCGGTTTGAAGTTCCTGCAGTTTTCACTATAAAACCGAGTTGGAGCTAGTCCCTCCACATATATATGTATGGTGTGGAGTTTGCAACTGAAAAGAAACTTTGTGTTCCCAACAAGCTAGGTGAAGGACGGCATTCACACACACTTATCTCTCAGATCTGAGCATGTGGAGAGACGTTCGTTCATCTAGCACAAAGGGAACGGGTTGCATTAGAAACTTTTACTCTGGTTTCTCAGTCTGTTTCCTAGTGCCGGTTTGAAGTTCCTAAGTTTTCACTGTAAAACCGTTTTGGTGCTAGTACCTCCCCATATATATGTATGGATTGGAGTTTGCAACTGAAAAGAAACTTTGTGTTCCCAACAAGCTAGATGAAGGACGGCTTTGACACACACATATCTCTCAGAACTGAGCATGTGGAGAGACGTTCGTTCATCTAGCACAAAGGGAACGGGTTGCAGGAGAAACTTTTACTCGTGTTTCTCAGTCTGTTTCCTAGTGCCGGTTTGATGTTCCTGCAGTTTTCACTGTAAAACAGGGTTGGGGCTAGTACCTCCCCATATATATGTATGGAGTGGAGTTTGCAACTGAAAAGAAACTTTGTGTTCCCTACAAGCTAGGTGAAGGACGGCTTTCACACACACATATCTCTCAGAACTGAGCATGTTGAGAGTCGTTCGTTCATCTAGCACAATGGGAACGGGTTGCAGGTGAAACTTTTACTCTGGTTTCTCAGTCTGTTTCCTAGTGCCGGTTTGAAGTTCCTGCAGTTTTCAATGTAAAACCTACTTGGAGCTAGTCCCTCCCCATATATATGTATGGAGTGGAGTTTGCAAGTGAAAAGAAACTTTGTGTTCCCAACAAGATAGGTGAAGGACGGCTTTCACACACACTTATCTCTCAGAACTGAGCATGTGGAGAGACGTTCGTTCATCTAGCACAAAGGGAACGGGTTGCAGGAGAAACTTTTACTCTGGTTTCTCAGTCTGTTTCCTAGTGCCGGTTTGAAGTTCCTGCAGATTTCACTGTAAAACCGAGTTGGAGCTAGTCCATCCACATATATATGTATGGTGTGGAGTTTGCAACTGAAAAGAAACTTTGTGTTCCCAACAAGCTAGGTGAAGGACGGCTTTCACACACACTTATCTCTCAGAACTGAGCATGTGGAGAGACGTTCGTTCATCTAGCACAAAGGGAACGGGTTGCATTAGAAACTTTTACTCTGGTTTCTCAGTCTGTTTCCTAGTGCCGGTTTGAAGTTCCTGCAGTTTTCACTGTAAAACCGGGTTGGTGCTAGTACCTCCCCATATATATGTATGGAGTGGAGTTTGCAACTGAAAAGAAACTTTGTGTTCCCAACAAGCTAGATGAAGTACGGCTTTCACACACATATCTCTCAGAACTGAGCATGTGGAGAGACGTTCGTTCATCTAGCACAAAGGGAACGGATTGCAGGAGAAACTTTTCTGTGGTTCCTCAGTCTGTTTCCTAGTGCCGGTTTGAAGTTCCTGCAGTTTTCACTGTAAAACCGAGTTGGAGCTAGTACCTCCCCATATATATGTATGGAGTGGAGTTTGCAACTGAAAAGAAACTTTGTGTTCCCAACAAGCTAGGTGAAGGACGGCTTTCACACACACTTATCTCTCAGAACTGAGCATGTGGAGAGACGTTCGTTCATCTAGCACAAAGGGAACGGTTTGCAGGAGAAACTTTTGCTCTGGTTTCTCAGTCTGTTTCCTAGTGCCGGTTTGAAGTTCCTGCAGTTTTCACTGTAAAACCGAGTTGGAGCTAGTCCCTCCCTATATATATGTATGGAGTGGAGTTTGCAAATGAAAAGAAACTTTGTGTTCCCAACAAGCTAGATGAAGTACGGCTTTCACACACACTTATCTCTCAGAACTGAGCATGTGGAGAGACGTTCGTTCATCTAGCACAAAGGGAACGGGTTGCAGGAGAAACTTTTACTCTGGTTTCTCAGTCTGTTTCCTAGTGCCGGTTTGAAGTTCCTGCAGTTTTCACTGTAAAACAGTGTTGGAGCTAGTACCTCCCCATTTATATGTATGGAGAGGATTTTCCAACTGAAAAGAAGCTTTGTGTTCCCAACAAGATAGGTGAAGGACGGCTTTCACACACACTTATCTCTCAGAACTGAGCATGTGGAGAGACATTCGTTCATCTAGCACAAAGGGAACGGATTGCAGGAGAAACTTTTACTCTGGTTTCTCAGTCTGTTTCCTAGTGCCGGTTTGAAGTTCCTTCAGTTTTCACTGTAAAACAGAGTTGGAGCTAGTACCTCCCCATTTATATGTATGGAGTGGATTTTCCAACTGAAAAGAAGCTTTGTGTTCCCAACAAGATAGGTGAAGGTCGGCTTTCACACACACATATCTCTCAGTACTGAGCATGTTGAGAGTCGTTCGTTCATCTAGCACAAAGGGAACGGGTTGCAGGAGAAACTTTTACTCGGGTTTCTCAGTCTGTTTCCTAGTGCCGGTTTGATGTTCCTGCAGTTTTCACTGTAAAACAGGGTTGGGGCTAGTACCTCCCCATATATATGTATGGAGTGGAGTTTGCAACTGAAAAGAAACTTTGTGTTCCCAACAAGCTAGGTGAAGGACGGCTTTCACACACACTTATCTCTCAGTACTGAGCATGTTGCGAGTCGTTCGTTCATCTAGCACAAAAGGAACGGGTTGCAGGAGAAACTTTTACTCGGGTTTCTCAGTCTGTTTCCTAGTGCCGGTTTGATGTTCCTGCAGTTTTCACTGTAAAACAGGGATGGGGCTAGTACCTCCCCATATATATGTATGGAGTGGAGTTTGCAACTGAAAAGAAACTTTGTGTTCCCTACAAGCTAGGTGAAGGCGGCTTTCACACACACATACCTCTCAGAACTGAGCATGTTGAGAGTCGTTCGTTCATCTAGCACAATGGGAACGGGTTGCAGGTGAAACGTTTACTCTGGTTTCTCAGTCTGTTTCCTAGTGCCGGTTTGAAGTTCCTGCAGTTTTCAATGAAAAACCTAGTTGGAGCTAGTCCCTCCCCATATATATGTATGGAGTGGAGTTTGCAACTGAAAAGAAACTTTGTGTTCCCAACAAGCTACGTGAAGGACGGCTTTCACACACACTTATCTCTCAGAACTGAGCATGTGGAGAGACGTTCGTTCATCTAGCACAAAGGGAACGGGTTGCAGGAGAAACTTTTACTCTGGTTTCTCAGTCTGTTTCCTAGTGCCGGTTTGAAGTTCCTGCAGTTTTCACTATAAAACCGAGTTGGAGCTAGTCCCTCCACATATATATGTATGGTGTGGAGTTTGCAACTGAAAAGAAACTTTGTGTTCCCAACAAGCTAGGTGAAGGACGGCTTTCACACACACTTATCTCTCAGAACTGAGCATGTGGAGAGACGTTCGTTCATCTAGCACAAAGGGAACGGGTTGCATTAGAAACTTTTACTCTGGTTTCTCAGTCTGTTTCCTAGTGCCGGTTTGAAGTTCCTGCAGTTTTCACTGTAAAACCGTTTTGGTGCTAGTACCTCCCCATATATATGTATGGATTGGAGTTTGCAACTGAAAAGAAACTTTGTGTTCCCAACAAGCTAGATGAAGGACGGCTTTGACACACACATATCTCTCAGAACTGAGCATGTGGAGAGACGTTCGTTCATCTAGCACAAAGGGAACGGGTTGCAGGAGAAACTTTTACTCGTGTTTCTCAGTCTGTTTCCTAGTGCCGGTTTGATGTTCCTGCAGTTTTCACTGTAAAACAGGGTTGGGGCTAGTACCTCCCCATATATATGTATGGAGTGGAGTTTGCAACTGAAAAGAAACTTTGTGTTCCCTACAAGCTAGGTGAAGGACGGCTTTCACACACACATATCTCTCAGAACTGAGCATGTTGAGAGTCGTTCGTTCATCTAGCACAATGGGAACGGGTTGCAGGTGAAACTTTTACTCTGGTTTCTCAGTCTGTTTCCTAGTGCCGGTTTGAAGTTCCTGCAGTTTTCAATGTAAAACCTACTTGGAGCTAGTCCCTCCCCATATATATGTATGGAGTGGAGTTTGCAAGTGAAAAGAAACTTTGTGTTCCCAACAAGATAGGTGAAGGACGGCTTTCACACACACTTATCTCTCAGAACTGAGCATGTGGAGAGACGTTCGTTCATCTAGCACAAAGGGAACGGGTTGCAGGAGAAACTTTTACTCTGGTTTCTCAGTCTGTTTCCTAGTGCCGGTTTGAAGTTCCTGCAGATTTCACTGTAAAACCGAGTTGGAGCTAGTCCCTCCACATATATATGTATGGTGTGGAGTTTGCAACTGAAAAGAAACTTTGTGTTCCCAACAAGCTAGGTGAAGGACGGCTTTCACACACACTTATCTCTCAGAACTGAGCATGTGGAGAGACGTTCGTTCATCTAGCACAAAGGGAACGGGTTGCATTAGAAACTTTTACTCTGGTTTCTCAGTCTGTTTCCTAGTGCCGGTTTGAAGTTCCTGCAGTTTTCACTGTAAAACCGGGTTGGTGCTAGTACCTCCCCATATATATGTATGGAGTGGAGTTTGCAACTGAAAAGAAACTTTGTGTTCCCAACAAGCTAGATGAATTACGGCTTTCACACACATATCTCTCAGAACTGAGCATGTGGAGAGACGTTCGTTCATCTAGCACAAAGGTAACGGATTGCAGGAGAAACTTTTACTCTGGTTCCTCAGTCTGTTTCCTAGTGCCGGTTTGAAGTTCCTGCAGTTTTCACTGTAAAACCGAGTTGGAGCTAGTACCTCCCCATATATATGTATGGAGTGGAGTTTGCAACTGAAAAGAAACTTTGTGTTCCCAACAAGCTAGGTGAAGGACGGCTTTCACACACACTTATCTCTCAGAACTGAGCATGTGGAGAGACGTTCGTTCATCTAGCACAAAGGGAACAGTTTGCAGGAGAAACTTTTGCTCTGGTTTCTCAGTCTGTTTCCTAGTGCCGGTTTGAAGTTCCTGCAGTTTTCACTGTAAAACCGAGTTGGAGCTAGTCCCTCCCTATATATATGTATGGAGTGGAGTTTGCAAATGAAAAGAAACTTTGTGTTCCCAACAAGCTAGATGAAGTACGGCTTTCACACACACTTATATCTCAGAACTGAGCATGTGGAGAGACGTTCGTTCATCTAGCACAAAGGGAACGGGTTGCAGGAGAAACTTTTACTCTGGTTTCTCAGTCTGTTTCCTAGTGCCGGTTTGAAGTTCCTGCAGTTTTCACTGTAAAACAGAGTTGGAGCTAGTACCTCCCCATTTATATGTATGGAGAGGATTTTCCAACTGAAAAGAAGCTTTGTGTTCCCAACAAGATAGGTGAAGGACGGCTTTCACACACACTTATCTCTCAGAACTGAGCATGTGGAGAGACATTCGTTCATCTAGCACAAAGGGAACGGATTGCAGGAGAAACTTTTACTCTGGTTTCTCAGTCTGTTTCCTAGTGCCGGTTTGAAGTTCCTTCAGTTTTCACTGTAAAACAGAGTTGGAGCTAGTACCTCCCATTTATATGTATGGAGTGGATTTTCCAACTGAAAAGAAGCTTTGTGTTCCCAACAAGATAGGTGAAGGTCGGCTTTCACACACACATATCTCTCAGTACTGAGCATGTTGAGAGTCGTTCGTTCATCTAGCACAAAGGGAACGGGTTGCAGGAGAAACTTTTACTCGGGTTTCTCAGTCTGTTTCCTAGTGCCGGTTTGATGTTCCTGCAGTTTTCACTGTAAAACAGGGTTGGGGCTAGTACCTCCCCATATATATGTATGGAGTGGAGTTTGCAACTGAAAAGAAACTTTGTGTTCCCAACAAGCTAGGTGAAGGACGGCTTTCACACACACTTATCTCTCAGTACTGAGCATGTTGCGAGTCGTTCGTTCATCTAGCACAAAAGGAACGGGTTGCAGGAGAAACTTTTACTCGGTTTTCTCAGTATGTTTCCTAGTGCCGGTTTGATGTTCCTGCAGTTTTCACTGTAAAATAGGGTTGGGGCTAGTCCCTCCCCTTATATATGTATGAAGTGGAGTTTGCAACTGAAAAGATACTTTGTGTTCCCTACAAGCTAGGTGAAGGACGGCTTTCACACACACATATCTCTCAGAACTGAGCATGTGGAGAGTCGTTCGTTCATCTAGCACAATGGGAACGGGTTGCAGGAGAAACTTTTACTCTGGTTTCTCAGTCTGTTTCCTAGTGCCGGTTTGAAGTTTCTGCAGTTTTCACTGTAAAACCGAGTTTGAGCTAGTCCCTCCCCATATATATGTATGGAATGGAGTTTGCAACTGAAAAGAAACTTTGTGTTCCCAACAAGCTAGGTGAAGGACGGCATTCACACACACTTATCTCTCAGAACTGAGTATGTGGAGAGTCGTTCGTTCATCTAGCACAAAGGGAACGGGTTGCAGGAGAAACTTTTACTCTGGTTTCTCAGTCTGTTTCCTAGTGCCGGTTTGAAGTTCCTGCAGTTTTCACTGTAAAACCGAGTTGGAGCTAGTCCCTCCACATATATATGTATGGTTTGGAGTTTGCAACTGAAAAGAAACTTTGTGTTCCCAACAAGCTAGGTGAAGGACGGCTTTCACACACACTTATCTCTCAGAACTGAGCATGTGGAGAGACGTTCGTTCATCTAGCACAAAGGGAATGGGTTGCAGGAGAAACTTTTACTCTGGTTTCTCAGTCTGTTTCCTAGTGCCGGTTTGAAGTTCCTGCAGTTTTCACTGTAAAACCGAGGTGGAGCTAGTCCCTCCCCATATATATGTATGGAGTGGAGTTTGCAACCTAAAAGAAACTTTGTGTTCCCAACAAGCTAGGTGAAGAACGGCTTTCACACACACTTATCTCTCAGAACTGAGCATGTGGAGAGACGTTCGTTCATCTAGCACAAAGGGAAAGGGTTGCAGGAGAAACTTTTACTCTGGTTTCTCAGTCTGTTTCCTAGTGCCGGTTTGAAGTTCCTGCAGTTTTCACTGTAAAACCGAGTTGGAGCTAGTCCCTCCCCATATATATTTATGGAGTGGAGTTTGCAACTGAAAAGAAACTTTGTGTTCCCAACATGCTAGGTGAAGAACGGCTTTCACACACACTTATCTCTCAGAACTGAGCATGTGGAGAGACGTTCGTTCATCTAGCACAAATGGAACGGTTTGCAGGAGAAACTTTTACTCTGGTTTCTCAGTCTGTTTCCTAGTGCCGGTTTGAAGTTCCTGCAGTTTTCACTGTAAAACAGAGTTGGAGCTAGTACCTCCCCATATATATGTATGGAGTGGAGTTTGCAACTCAAAAGAAACTTTGTGTTCCCAACAAGCTAGGTGAAGGACGGCTTTCACACACACTTATCTCTCAGAACTGAGCATGTGGAGAGACGTTCGTTCATCTAGCACAAAGGGAACGGGTTGCATTAGAAACTTTTACTCTGGTTTCTCAGTCTGTTTCCTAGTGCCGGTTTGAAGTTCCTGCAGTTTTCACTGTAAAACCGAGTTGGAGCTAGTACCTCCCCATATATATATATGGAGTGGAGTTTGCAACTGAAAAGAAACTTTGTGTTCCCAACAAGCTAGGTGAAGGACTGCTTTCACACACACTTATCTCTCAGAACTGAGCATGTGGAGAGACGTTCGTTCATCTAGCACAAAGGGAACGGGTTGCAGGAGAAACTTTTACTCTGGTTTCTCAGTCTGCTTCCTAGTGCCGGTTTGAAGTTTCTGCAGTTTTCACTGTAAAACCGAGTTGGAGCTCGTACCTCCCCATATATATGTATGGAGTGGAGTTTGCAACTCAAAAGAAACTTTGTGTTCCCAACAAGCTAGGTGAAGTACGGCTTTCACACACACTTATCTCTCAGAACTGAGCATGTGGAGAGACGTTCGTTCATCTAGCACAAAGGGAATGGGTTGCAGGAGAAACTTTTACTCTGGTTTCTCAGTCTGTTTCCTAGTGCCGGTTTGAAGTTCCTGCAGTTTTCACTGTAAAACCGAGTTGGAGCTAGTCCCTCCCCATATATATGTATGGAGTGGAGTTTGCAACCTAAAAGAAACTTTGTGTTCCCAACAAGCTAGGTGAAGAACGGCTTTCACACACACTTATCTCTCAGAACTGAGCATGTGGAGAGACGTTCGTTCATCTAGCAAAATGGGAACGGGTTGCAGGAGAAACTTTTACTCTGGTTTCTCAGTCTGTTTCCTAGTGCCGGTTTGAAGTTCCTGCAGTTTTCACTGTAAAACAGAGTTGGAGCTAGTACCTTCCCATATATATGTATGGAGTGGAGTTTGCAACTCAAAAGAAACTTTGTGTTCCCAAAAAGCTATGTGAAGGACGGCTTTCACACACACTTATCTCTCAGAACTGAGCATGTGGAGAGACGTTCGTTCATCTAGCTCAAAAGGAACGGGTTGCAGGAGAAACTTTTACTCTGGTTTCTCAGTCTGTTTCCTAGTGCCGGTTTGATGTTCCTGCAGTTTTCACTGTAAAACCGAGTTGGAGCTAGTACCTCCCCATATATATGTATGGAGTGGAGTTTGCAACTGAAAAGAAACTTTGTGTTCCGAACAAGCTAGGTGAAGGACGGCTTTCACACACACTTATCTCTCAGAACTGAGCATGTGGAGAGACGTTCGTTCATCTAGCACAATGGGAACGGGTTGCAGGAGAAACTTTATTCGGGATTCTCAGTCTGTTTCCTAGTGCTGGTTTGATGTTCCTGCAGTTTTCACTGTAAAACAGGGTTGGGGCTAGTACCTCCGCATATATATGTATGGAGTGGAGTTTGCAACTGAAAAGAAACTTTGTGTTCCCTACAAGCTAGGTGAAGGACGGCTTTCACACACACATATCTCTCAGAACTGAGCATGTGGAGAGTCGTTCGTTCATCTAGCACAATGGGAAAGGGTTGCAGGAGAAACTTTTACTCTGGTTTCTCAGTCTGTTTCCTAGTGCCGGTTTGAAGTTCCTGCAGTTTTCACTGTAAAACCGAGTTGGAGCTAGTCCCTCCCCATATATATGTATGGAGTGGAGTTTGCAACTGAAAAGAAACTTTGTGTTCCCAACAAGCTAGGTGAAGTACGGCTTTCACACACACTTATCTCTCAGAACTGAGCATGTGGAGAGACGTTCGTTCATCTAGCACAAAGGGAACGGGTTGCAGGAGAAACTTTTACTCTGGTTTCTCAGTCTGTTTCCTAGTGCCTGTTTGAAGTTCCTGCAGTTTTAACTGTAAAACCGAGTTGGAGCTTGTCCATCCCCATATATATGTATGGAGTGGAGTTTGCACCTGAAAAGATACTTTGTGTTCCCAACAAGCTAGGTGAAATACGGCTTTCACACACACTTATCTCTCAGAACTTAGCATGTGGAGAGACGTACATTCATCTAGCACCAAGGGAACGGGTTGCAGGAGAAACTTTTACTCTGGTTTCTCAGGCTGTTTCCTAGTGCCGGTTTGAAGTTCCTGCATTTTTCACTGTAAAACCGAGTTGGAGCTAGTCCCTCCCCATATATATGTATGGAGTGGAGTTTGCAACTGAAAAGAAACTTTGTGTTCCCAACAAGCTAGGTGAAGGACGGCTTTCACACACACTTATCTCTCAGAACTGAGCATGTGGAGAGACGTTCGTTGATCTAGCACAAAGGGAACGGGTTGCATTAGAAATTTTACTCTGGTTTCTCAGTCTGTTTCCTAGTGCCGGTTTGAAGTTCCTGCAGTTTTCACTGTAAAAAAGGGTTGGTGCTAGTTCCTCCACATATATATGTATGGAGTGGAGTTTGCAATTGAAAAGAAACCTTGTGTTCCCAACAAGCTAGATGAAGGACGGCTTTCACACACACTTATCTCTCAGAACTGAGCATGTGGAGAGACGTTCGTTCATCTAGCACAAAGGGAACGGTTTGCAGGAGAAACTTTTACTCTGGTTTCTCAGTCTGTTTCCTAGTGCCGGTTTGAAGTTCCTGCAGTTTTCACTGTAAAACCGAGTTGGAGCTAGTACCTCCCCATATATATGTATGGAGTAGAGTTTGCAACTGAAAGATACTTTGTGTTCCCAACAAGCTAGGTGAAGGACGGCTTTCACACACACTTATCTCTCAGAACTGAGCATGTGGAGAGACGTTCGTTCATCTAGCACAAAGGGAACGGGTTGCAGGAGAAACTTTTACTCTGGTTTCTCAGTCTGTTTCCTAGTGCCGGTTTGAAGTTTCTGCAGTTTTCACTGTAAAACCGAGTTGGAGCTAGTACCTCCCCATTTATATATATGGAGTGGATTTTCCAACTGAAAAGAAGCTTTGTGTTCCCAACAAGCTAGGTGAAGGACTGCTTTCACACACACTTATCTCTCAGAACAGAGCATGTGGAGAGACGTTCGTTCATCTAGCACAAAGGGAACGGGTTGCAGGGGAAACTTTTACTCTGGTTTCTCAGTCTGCTTCCTAGTGCCGGTTTGAAGTTTCTGCAGTTTTCACTGTAAAACCGAGTTGGAGCTCGTACCTCCCCACATATATGTATGGAGTGGAGTTTGCAACTCAAAAGAAACTTTGTGTTCCCAACAAGCTAGGTGAAGTACGGCTTTCACACACACGTATCTCTCAGAACTGAGCATGTGGAGAGACGTTCGTTCATCTAGCACAAAGGGAATGGGTTGCAGGAGAAACTTTTACTCTGGTTTCTCAGTCTGTTTCCTAGTGCCGGTTTGAAGTTCCTGCAGTTTTCACTGTAAAACCGAGGTGGAGCTAGTCCCTCCCCATATATATGTATGGAGTGGAGTTTGCAACCTAAAAGAAACTTTGTGTTCCCAACAAGCTAAGTGAAGAACGGCTTTCACACACACTTATCTCTCAGAACTGAGCATGTGGAGAGACGTTCGTTCATCTAGCACAAAGGGAAAGGGTTGCAGGAGAAACTTTTACTCTGGTTTCTCATTCTGTTTCCTAGTGCCGGTTTGAAGTTCCTGCAGTTTTCACTGTAAAACCGAGTTGGAGCTAGTCCCTCCCCATATATATTTATGGAGTGGAGTTTGCAACTGAAAAGAAACTTTGTTTTCCCAACATGCTAGGTGAAGAACGGCTTTCACACACACTTATCTCTCAGAACTGAGCATGTGGAGAGACGTTCGTTCATCTAGCACAAATGGAACGGTTTGCAGGAGAAACTTTTACTCTGGTTTCTCAGTCTGTTTCCTAGTGCCGGTTTGAAGTTCCTGCAGTTTTCACTGTAAAACAGAGTTGGAGCTAGTACCTCCCCATATATATGTATGGAGTGGAGTTTGCAACTCAAAAGAAACTTTGTGTTCCCAACAAGCTAGGTGAAGGACGGCTTTCACACACACTTATCTCTCAGAACTGAGCATGTGGAGAGACGTTCGTTCATCTAGCACAAAGGGAACGGGTTGCATTAGAAACTTTTACTCTGGTTTCTCAGTCTGTTTCCTAGTGCCGGTTTGAAGTTCCTGCAGTTTTCACTGTAAAACCGAGTTGGAGCTAGTACCTCCCCATATATATATATGGAGTGGAGTTTGCAACAGAAAAGAAACTTTGTGTTCCCAACAAGCTAGGTGAAGGACTGCTTTCACACACACTTATCTCTCAGAACTGAGCATGTGGAGAGACGTTCGTTCATCTAGCCCAAAGGGAACGGGTTGCAGGAGAAACTTTTACTCTGGTTTCTCAGTCTGCTTCCTAGTGCCGGTTTGAAGTTTCTGCAGTTTTCACTGTAAAACCGAGTTGGAGCTCGTACCTCCCCATATATATGTATGGAGTGGAGTTTGCAACTCAAAAGAAACTTTGTGTTCCCAACAAGCTAGGTGAAGTACGGCTTTCACACACACTTATCTCTCAGAACTGAGCATGTGGAGAGACGTTCGTTCATCTAGCACAAAGGGAATGGGTTGCAGGAGAAACGTTTACTCTGGTTTCTCAGTCTGTTTCCTAGTGCCGGTTTGAAGTTCCTGCAGTTTTCACTGTAAAACCGAGTTGGAGCTAGTCCCTCCCCATATATATGTATGGAGTGGAGTTTGCAACCTAAAAGAAACTTTGTGTTCCCAACAAGCTAGGTGAAGAACGGCTTTCACACACAATTATCTCTCAGAACTGAGCATGTGGAGAGACGTTCGTTCATCTAGCAAAATGGGAACGGGTTGCAGGAGAAACTTTTACTCTGGTTTCTCAGTCTGTTTCCTAGTGCCGGTTTGAAGTTCCTGCAGTTTTCACTGTAAAACAGAGTTGGAGCTAGTACCTTCCCATATATATGTATGGAGTGGAGTTTGCAACTCAAAAGAAACTTTGTGTTCCCAAAAAGCTATGTGAAGGACGGCTTTCACACACACTTATCTCTCAGAACTGAGCATGTGGAGAGACGTTCGTTCATCTAGCACAAAGGGAACGGGTTGCAGGAGAAACTTTTACTCTGGTTTCTCAGTCTGTTTCCTAGTGCCGGTTTGATGTTCCTGCAGTTTTCACTGTAAAACCGAGTTGGAGCTAGTACCTCCCCATATATATGTATGGAGTGGAGTTTGCAACTGAAAAGAAACTTTGTGTTCCCTACAAGCTAGGTGAAGGACGGCTTTCACACACACATATCTCTCAGAACTGAGCATGTGGAGAGTCGTTCGTTCATCTAGCACAATGGGAACGGGTTGCAGGAGAAATTTTTACTCTGGTTTCTCAGTCTGTTTCCTAGTGCCGGTTTGAAGTTCCTGCAGTTTTCACTGTAAAACCGAGTTGGAGCTAGTCCCTCCCCATATATATGTATGGAGTGGAGTTTGCAACTGAAAAGAAACTTTGTGTTCCCAACAAGCTAGGTGAAGTACGGCTTTCACACACACTTATCTCTCAGAACTGAGCATGTGGAGAGACGTTCGTTCATCTAGCACAAAGGGAACGGGTTGCAGGAGAAACTTTTACTCTGGTTTCTCAGTCTGTTTCCTAGTGCCTGTTTGAAGTTCCTGCAGTTTTAACTGTAAAACCGAGTTGGAGCTTGTCCATCCCCATATATATGTATGGAGTGGAGTTTGCACCTGAAAAGATACTTTGTGTTCCCAACAAGCTAGGTGAAATACGGCTTTCACACACACTTATCTCTCAGAACTTAGCATGTGGAGAGACGTACATTCATCTAGCACAAATGGAACGGGTTGCAGGAGAAACTTTTACTCTGGTTTCTCAGCCTGTTTCCTAGTGCCGGTTTGAAGTTCCTGCATTTTTCACTGTAAAACCGAGTTGGAGCTAGTCCCTCCCCATATATATGTATGGAGTGGAGTTTGCAACTGAAAAGAAACTTTGTGTTCCCAACAAGCTAGGTGAAGGACGGCTTTCACACACACTTATCTCTCAGAACTGAGCCTGTGGAGAGACGTTCGTTGATCTAGCACAAAGGGAACGGTTTGCAGGAGAAACTTTTACTCTGGTTTCTCAGTCTGTTTCCTAGTGCCGGTTTGAAGTTCCTGCAGTTTTCACTGTAAAACCGAGTTGGAGCTTGTACCTCCCCATATATATGTATGGAGTAGAGTTTGCAACTGAAAGATACTTTGTGTTCCCAACAAGCTAGGTGAAGGACGGCTTTCACACACACTTATCTCTCAGAACTGAGCATGTGGAGAGACGTTCGTTCATCTAGCACAAAGGGAACGGGTTGCAGGAGAAACTTTTACTCTGGTTTCTCAGTCTGTTTCCTAGTGCCGGTTTGAAGTTTCTGCAGTTTTCACTGTAAAACCGAGTTGGAGCTAGTACCTCCCCATATATATGTATGGAGTGGAGTTTGCAACTGAAAAGAAACTTTGTGTTCCCAACAAGCTAGGTGAAGGACGGCTTTCACACACACTTATCTCTCAGAACTGAGCATGTGGAGAGACGTTCGTTCATCTAGCACAAAGGGAACGGGTTGCAGGAGAAACTTTTACTCTGGTTTCTCAGTCTGTTTCCTAGTGCCGGTTTGAAGTTCCTGCAGTTTTCACTGCAAAACCGAGGTGGAGCTAGTCCCTCCCCATATATATGTATGGAGTGGAGTTTGCAACTCAAAAGAAACTTTGTGTTCCCAACAAGCTAGGTGAAGGACGGCTTTCACACACACTTATCTCTGAGAACTGAGCATGTGGAGAGACTTTCGTTCATCTAGCACAAAGGGAACGGGTTGCAGGAGAAACTTTTACTCTGATTTCTCAGTCTGTTTCCTAGTGCCGGTTTGAAGTTCCTGCAGTTTTCACTGTAAAACAGAGTTGGAGCTAGTACCTCCCCATATATATGTATGGAGTGGAGTTTGCAACTCAAAAGAAACTTTGTGTTCCCTACAAGCTAGGTGAAGGACGGCTTTCACACACACTTATCTCTCAGAACTGAGCATGTGGAGAGACGTTCGTTCATCTAGCACAAAAGGAACGGGTTGCAGGAGAAACTTTTTCTCTGGTTTCTCAGTCTGTTTCTTAGTGCCGGTTTGAAGTTCCTGCAGTTTTCACTGTAAAACCGAGTTGGAGCTAGTACCTCCCCATATATATGTATGGAGTGGAGTTTGCAACTGAAAAGAAACTTTGTGTTCCGAACAAGCTAGGTGAAGGACGGCTTTCACACACACTTATCTCTCAGAACTGAGCATGTGGAGAGACGTTCGTTCATCTAGCACAAAGGGAACGGGTTGCAGGAGAAACATTTACTCGGGTTTCTCAGTCTGTTTCCTAGTGCCGGTTTGATGTTCCTGCAGTTTTCACTGTAAAACAGGGTTGGGGCTAGTACCTCCCCATATATATGTATGGAGTGGAGTTTGCAACTGAAAAGAAACTTTGTGTTCCCTACAAGCTAGGTGAAAGACGGCTTTCACACACACATATCTCTCAGAACTGAGCATGTGGAGAGTCGTTCGTTCATCTAGCACAAAGGGAACGGGTTGCAGGAGAAACTTTTACTCTGGTTTCTCAGTCTGTTTCCTAGTGCCGGTTTGAATTTCCTGCAGTTTTCACTGTAAAACCGAGGTGGAGCTAGTCCCTCCCCATATATATGTATGGAGTGGAGTTTGCAACCTAAAAGAAACTTTGTGTTCCCAACAAGCTAGGTGAAGAACGGCTTTCACACACACTTATCTCTCAGAACTGAGCATGTGGAGAGACGTTCGTTCATCTAGCACAATGGGAACGGGTTGCAGGAGAAACTTTTACTCTGGTTTCTCAGTCTGTTTCCTAGTGCCGTTTTGAAGTTCCTGCAGTTTTCACTGTAAAACCTAGTTGGAGCTAGTCCCTCCCCATATATATGTATGGAGTGGAGTTTGCAACTGAAAAGAAACTTTGTGTTCCCAACAAGCTAGGTGAAGGACGGCTTTCACACACACTTATCTCTGAGAACTGAGCATGTGGAGAGACGTTCGTTCATCTAGCACAAAGGGAACGGGTTGCAGGAGAAACTTTTACTCTGGTTTCTCAGTCTGTTTCCTAGTGCCGGTTTGAAGTTCCTGCAGTTTTCACTGTAAAACAGAGTTGGAGCTAGTACCTCCCCATATATATGTATGGAGTGGAGTTTGCAACTCAAAAGAAACTTTGTGTTCCCTACAAGCTAGGTGAAGGACGGCTTTCACACACACTTATCTCTCAGAACTGAGCATGTGGAGAGACGTTCGTTCATCTAGCACAAAAGGAACGGGTTTCAGGAGAAACTTTTACTCTGGTTTCTCAGTCTGTTTCCTAGTGCCGGTTTGAAGTTCCTGCAGTTTTCACTGTAAAACCGAGTTGGAGCTAGTACCTCCCCATATATATGTATGGAGTGGAGTTTGCAACTGAAAAGAAACTTTGTGTTCCGAACAAGCTAGGTGAAGGACGGCTTTCACACACATTTATCTCTCAGAACTGAGCATGTGGAGAGACGTTCGTTCATCTAGCACAAAGGAACGGGTTGCAGGAGAAACTTTTACTCGGGTTTCTCAGTCTGTTTCCTAGTGCCGGTTTGATGTTCCTGCATTTTTCACTGTAAAACAGGGTTGGGGCTAGTACTTCCCCATATATATGTATGGAGTGGAGTTTGCACCTGAAAAGAAACTTTGTGTTCCCTACAAGCTAGGTGAAGTACGGCTTTCACACACACTTATCTCTCAGAACTGAGCATGTGGAGAGACGTTCGTTCATCTAGCACAAAGGGAACGGGTTGCAGGAGAAACTTTTACTCTGGTTTCTCAGTCTGTTTCCTAGTGCCGGTTTGAAGTTCCTGCAGTTTTAACTGTAAAACCGAGTTGGAGCTTGTCCATCCCCATATATATGTAAGGAGTGGAGTTTGCACCTGAAAAGAAACTTTGTGTTCCCAACAAGCTAGGTGAAATACGGCTTTCACACACACTTATCTCTCAGAACTTAGCATGTGGAGAGACGTACATTCATCTAGCACAAAATGAACGGGTTGCAGAAGAAACTTTTACTCTGGTTTCTCAGGCTGTTTCCTAGTGCCGGTTTGAAGTTCCTGCATTTTTCACTGTAAAACCGAGTTGGAGCTAGTCCCTCCCCATATATATGTATGGAGTGGAATTTGCAACTGAAAAGAAACTTTGTGTTCCCAACAAGCTAGGTGAAGGACGGCTTTCACACACACTTATCTCTCAGAACTGAGCATGTGGAGAGACGTTCGTTGATCTAGCACAAAGGGAACGGGTTGCATTAGAAACTTTTACTCTGGTTTCTCAGTCTGTTTCCTAGTGCCGGTTTGAATTTCCTGCAGTTTTCACTGTAAAAACGGGTTGGTGCTAGTACCTCCACATATATATGTATGGAGTGGAGTTTGCAACTGAAAAGAAACTTTGTGTTCCCAACAAGCTAGATGAAGGACGGCTTTCACACACACTTATCTCTCAGAACTGAGCATGTGGAGAGACGTTCGTTCATCTAGCACAAATGGAACGGTTTGCAGGAGAAACTTTTACTCTGGTTTCTCAGTCTGTTTCCTAGTGCCGGTTTGAAGTTCCTGCAGTTTTCACTGTAAAACCGAGTTGGAGCTAGTACCTCCCCATATATATGTATGGAGTAGAGTTTGCAACTGAAAGAAACTTTGTGTTCCCAACAAGCTAGGTGAAGGACGGCTTTCACACACACTTATCTCTCAGAACTGAGCATGTGGAGAGTCGTTCGTTCATCTAGCACAAAGGGAACGGGTTGCAGGAGAAACTTTTACTCTGGATTCTCAGTCTGTTTCCTAGTACCGGTTTGAAGTTCCTGCAGTTTTCACTGTAAAACCGAGTTGGAGCTAGTCCCTCAACATATATATGTATGGAGTGGAGTTTGCAACTGAAAAGAAACTTTGTGTTCCCAAAAAGCTAGGTGAAGGACGGCTTTCACACACACTTATCTCTCAGAACTGAGCATGTGGAGAGACGTTCGTTCATGTAGCACAAAGGGAACGGGTTGCAGGAGAAACTTTTGCTCTGGTTTCTCAGTCTGTTTCCTAGTGTCGGTTTGAAGTTCCTGCAGTTTTCACTGTAAAACCTTGTTGGAGCTAGTACCTTCCCATTTATATGTATGGTGTGGATTTTCCAACTGAAAAGAAGCTTTGTGTTCCCAACAAGAAAGTGAAGGGCGGCTTTCACACACACTTATCTCTCAGAACTGAGCATGTGGAGAGACGTTCGTTCATCTAGCACAAAGGGAACGGGTTGCAGGAGAAACTTTTACTCTGGTTTCTCAGTCTGTTTCCTAGTGCCGGTTTGAAGTTCCTGCAGTTTTCACTGCAAAACCGAGGTGGAGCTAGTCCCTCCCCATATATATGTATGGAGTGGAGTTTGCAACCTAAAAGAAACTTTGTGTTCCCAACAAGCTAGGTGAAGAACGGCTTTCACACACACTTATCTCTCAGAACTGAGCATGTGGAGAGACGTTCGTTCATCTAGCACAATGGGAACGGGTTGCAGGAGAAACTTTTACTCTGGTTTCTCAGTCTGTTTCCTAGTGCCGTTTTGAAGTTCCTGCAGTTTTCACTGTAAAACCTAGTTGGAGCTAGTCCCTCCCCATATATATGTATGGAGTGGAGTTTGCAACTGAAAAGAAACTTTGTGTTCCCAACAAGCTAGGTGAAGGACGGCTTTCACACACACTTATCTCTGAGAACTGAGCATGTGGAGAGACTTTCGTTCATCTAGCACAAAGGGAACGGGTTGCAGGAGAAACTTTTACTCTGGTTTCTCAGTCTGTTTCCTAGTGCCGGTTTGAAGTTCCTGCTGTTTTCACTGTAAAACAGAGTTGGAGCTAGTACCTCCCCATATATATGTATGGAGTGGAGTTTGCAACTCAAAAGAAACTTTGTGTTCCCTACAAGCTAGGTGAAGGACGGCTTTCACACACACTTATCTCTCAGAACTGAGCATGTGGAGAGACGTTCGTTCATCTAGCACAAAAGGAACGGGTTGCAGGGGAAACTTTTACTCTGGTTTCTCAGTCTGTTTCTTAGTGCCGGTTTGAAGTTCCTGCAGTTTTCACTGTAAAACCGAGTTGGAGCTAGTACCTCCCCATATATATGTATGGAGTGGAGTTTGCAACTGAAAAGAAACTTTGTGTTCCGAACAAGCTAGGTGAAGGACGGCTTTCACACACACTTATCTCTCAGAACTGAGCATGTGGAGAGACGTTCGTTCATCTAGCACAAAGGGAACGGGTTGCAGGAGAAACATTTACTCGGGTTTCTCAGTCTGTTTCCTAGTGCCGGTTTGATGTTCCTGCAGTTTTCACTGTAAAACAGGGTTGGGGCTAGTACCTCCCCATATATATGTATGGAGTGGAGTTTGCAACTGAAAAGAAACTTTGTGTTCCCTACAAGCTAGGTGAAGGACGGCTTTCACACACACATATCTCTCAGAACTGAGCATGTGGAGAGTCGTTCGTTCATCTAGCACAAAGGGAACGGGTTGCAGGAGAAACTTTTACTCTGGTTTCTCAGTCTGTTTCCTAGTGCCGGTTTGAAGTTCCTGCAGTTTTCACTGTAAAACCGAGGTGGAGCTAGTCCCTCCCCATATATATGTATGGAGTGGAGTTTGCAACCTAAAAGAAACTTTGTGTTCCCAACAAGCTAGGTGAAGGACGGCTTTCACACACACTTATCTCTGAGAACTGAGCATGTGGAGAGACGTTCGTTCATCTAGCACAAAGGGAACGGGTTGCAGGAGAAACTTTTACTCTGGTTTCTCAGTCTGTTTCCTAGTGCCGGTTTGAAGTTCCTGCAGTTTTCACTGTAAAACAGATTTGGAGCTAGTACCTCCCCATATATATGTATGGAGTGGAGTTTGCAACTCAAAAGAAACTTTGTGTTCCCTACAAGCTAGGTGAAGGACGGCTTTCACACACACTTATCTCTCAGAACTGAGCATGTGGAGAGACGTTCGTTCATCTAGCACAAAAGGAACGGGTTGCAGGAGAAACTTTTACTCTGGTTTCTCAGTCTGTTTCCTAGTGCCGGTTTGAAGTTCCTGCAGTTTTCACTGTAAAACCGAGTTGGAGCTAGTACCTCCCCATATATATGTATGGAGTGGAGTTTGCAACTGAAAAGAAACTTTGTGTTCCGAACAAGCTAGGTGAAGGACGGCTTTCACACACATTTATCTCTCAGAACTGAGCATGTGGAGAGACGTTCGTTCATCTAGCACAAAGGGAACGGGTTGCAGGAGAAACTTTTACTCGGGTTTCTCAGTCTGTTTCCTAGTGCCGGTTTGATGTTCCTGCAGTTTTCACTGTAAAACAGGGTTGGGGCTAGTACCTCCCCATATATATGTATGGAGTGGAGTTTGCACCTGAAAAGAAACTTTGTGTTCCCTACAAGCTAGGTGAAGTACGGCTTTCACACACACTTATCTCTCAGAACTGAGCATGTGGAGAGACGTTCGTTCATCTAGCACAAAGGGAACGGGTTGCAGGAGAAACTTTTACTCTGGTTTCTCAGTCTGTTTCCTAGTGCCGGTTTGAAGTTCCTGCAGTTTTAACTGTAAAACCGAGTTGGAGCTTGTCCATCCCCATATATATGTATGGAGTGGAGTTTGCACCTGAAAAGAAACTTTGTGTTCCCAACAAGCTAGGTGAAATACGGCTTTCACACACACTTATCTCTCAGAACTTAGCATGTGGAGAGACGTACATTCATCTAGCACAAAGGGAACGGGTTGCAGGAGAAACTTTTACTCTGGTTTCTCAGGCTGTTTCCTAGTGCCGGTTTGAAGTTCCTGCATTTTTCACTGTAAAACCGAGTTGGAGCTAGTCCCTCCCCATATATATGTATGGAGTGGAATTTGCAACTGAAAAGAAACTTTGTGTTCCCAACAAGCTAGGTGAAGGACGGCTTTCACACACACTTATCTCTCAGAACTGAGCATGTGGAGAGACGTTCGTTGATCTAGCACAAAGGGAACGGGTTGCATTAGAAACTTTTACTCTGGTTTCTCAGTCTGTTTCCTAGTGCCGGTTTGAATTTCCTGCAGTTTTCACTGTAAAAACGGGTTGGTGCTAGTACCTCCACATATATATGTATGGAGTGGAGTTTGCAACTGAAAAGAAACTTTGTGTTCCCAACAAGCTAGATGAAGGACGGCTTTCACACACACTTATCTCTCAGAACTGAGCATGTGGAGAGACGTTCGTTCATCTAGCACAAATGGAACGGTTTGCAGGAGAAACTTTTACTCTGGTTTCTCAGTCTGTTTCCTAGTGCCGGTTTGAAGTTCCTGCAGTTTTCACTGTAAAACCGAGTTGGAGCTAGTACCTCCCCATATATATGTATGGAGTAGAGTTTGCAACTGAAAGAAACTTTGTGTTCCCAACAAGCTAGGTGAAGGACGGCTTTCACACACACTTATCTCTCAGAACTGAGCATGTGGAGAGACGTTCGTTCATCTAGCACAAAGGGAACGGGTTGCAGGAGAAACTTTTACTCTGGTTTCTCAGTCTGTTTCCTAGTGCCGGTTTGAAGTTCCTGCAGTTTTCACTGTAAAACCGAGTTGGAGCTAGTACTTCCATATATATATGTATGGAGTGGAGTTTGCAACTGAAAAGAAACTTTGTGTTCCCAACAAGCTAGGTGAAGACGGCTTTCACACACACTTATCTCTCAGTACTGAGCATGTGGAGAGACTTTCGTTCATCTAGCACAAAGGGAACGGGTTGCAGGAGAAACTTTTACTCGGGTTTCTCAGTCTTTTTCCTAGTGCCGGTTTGAAGTTCCTGCAGTTTTCTCTGTAAAACAGGGTTGGGGCCAGTACCTCCCCATATATATGTATGGAGTGGAGTTTGCAACTGAAAAGAAACTTTGTGTTCCCTACAAGCTAGGTGAAGGACGGCTTTCACACACACTTATCTCTCAGAACTGAGCATGTGGAGAGTCGTTCGTTCATCTAGCACAAAGGGAACGGGTTGCAGGAGAAACTTTTACTCTGGATTCTCAGTCTGTTTCCTAGTACCGGTTTGAAGTTCCTGCAGTTTTCACTGTAAAACCGAGTTGGAGCTAGTCCCTCAACATATATATGTATGGAGTGGAGTTTGCAACTGAAAAGAAACTTTGTGTTCCCAAAAAGCTAGGTGAAGGACGGCTTTCACACACACTTATCTCTCAGAACTGAGCATGTGGAGAGACGTTCGTTCATGTAGCACAAAGGAACGGGTTGCAGGAGAAACTTTTGCTCTGGTTTCTCAGTCTGTTTCCTAGTGTCGGTTTGAAGTTCCTGCAGTTTTCACTGTAAAACCTTGTTGGAGCTAGTACCTTCCCATTTATATGTATGGTGTGGATTTTCCAACTGAAAAGAAGCTTTGTGTTCCCAACAAGAAAGTGAAGGGCGGCTTTCACACACACTTATCTCTCAGAACTGAGCATGTGGAGAGACGTTCGTTCATCTAGCACAAAGGGAACGGGTTGCATTAGAAACTTTTACTCTGGTTTCTCAGTCTGTTTCCTAGTGCCGGTTTGATGTTCCTGCAGTTTTCACTGTAAAACCGAGTTGGAGCTAGTACCTCCCCATATATATGTATGGAGTGGAGTTTGCAACTGAAAAGAAACTTTGTGTTCCCAACAAGCTAGGTGAAGGACTGCTTTCACACACACTTATCTCTCAGAACTGAGCATGTGGAGAGACGTTCGTTCATCTAGCACAAAGGGAACGGGTTGCAGGAGAAACTTTAACTCTGGTTTCTCAGTCTGCTTCCTAGTGCCGGTTTGAAGTTTCTGCAGTTTTCACTGTAAAACCGAGTTGGAGCTCGTACCTCCCCATATATATGTATGGAGTGGAGTTTGCAACTCAAAAGAAACTTTGTGTTCCCAACAAGCTAGGTGAAGTACGGCTTTCACACACACTTATCTCTCAGAACTAAGCATGTGGAGAGACGTTCGTTCATCTAGCACAAAGGGAATGGGTTGCAGGAGAAACTTTTACTCTGGTTTCTCAGTCTGTTTCCTAGTGCCGTTTTGAAGTTCCTGCAGTTTTCACTGTAAAACCTAGTTGGAGCTAGTCCCTCCCCATATATATGTATGGAGTGGAGTTTGCAACTGAAAAGAAACTTTGTGTTCCCAACAAGCTAGGTGAAGGACGGCTTTCACACACACTTATCTCTCAGAACTGAGCATGTGGAGAGACGTTCGTTCATCTAGCACAAATGGAACGGGTTGCAGGAGAAACTTTTACTCTGGTTTCTCAGTCTGTTTCCTAGTGCCGGTTTGAAGTTCCTGCAGTTTTCACTGTAAAACAGAGTTGGAGCTAGTACCTCCCCATATATATGTATGGAGTGGAGTTTGCAACTGAAAAGAAACTTTGTGTTCCCAACAAGCTAGGTGAAGGACTGCTTTCACACACACTTATCTCTCAGAACTGAGCATGTGGAGAGACGTTCGTTCATCTAGCACAAAGGGAACGGGTTGCAGGAGACACTTTTACTCTGGTTTCTCAGTCTGCTTCCTAGTGCCGGTTTGAAGTTTCTGCAGTTTTCACTGTAAAACCGAGTTGGAGCTCGTACCTCCCCATATATATGTATGGAGTGGAGTTTGCAACTCAAAAGAAACTTTGTGTTCCCAACAAGCTAGGTGAAGTACGGCTTTCACACACACTTATCTCTCAGAACTAAGCATGTGGAGAGACGTTCGTTCATCTAGCACAAAGGGAATGGGTTGCAGGAGAAACTTTTACTCTGGTTTCTCAGTCTGTTTCCTAGTGCCGTTTTGAAGTTCCTGCAGTTTTCACTGTAAAACCTAGTTGGAGCTAGTCCCTCCCCATATATATGTATGGAGTGGAGTTTGCAACTGAAAAGAAACTTTGTGTTCCCAACAAGCTAGGTGAAGGACGGCTTTCACACACACTTATCTCTCAGAACTGAGCATGTGGAGAGACGTTCGTCATCTAGCACAAAGGGAACGGGTTGCAGGAGAAACTTTTACTCTGGTTTCTCAGTCTGTTTCCTAGTGCCGGTTTGAAGTTCCTGCAGTTTTCACTGTAAAACAGAGTTGGAGCTAGTACCTCCCCATATATATGTATGGAGTGGAGTTTGCAACTGAAAAGAAACTTTGTGTTCCCAACAAGCTAGGTGAAGGACTGCTTTCACACACACTTATCTCTCAGAACTGAGCATGTGGAGAGACGTTCGTTCATCTAGCACAAAGGGAACGGGTTGCAGGAGACACTTTTACTCTGGTTTCTCAGTCTGCTTCCTAGTGCCGGTTTGAAGTTTCTGCAGTTTTCACTGTAAAACCGAGTTGGAGCTCGTACCTCCCCATATATATGTATGGAGTTGAGTTTGCAACTCAAAAGAAACTTTGTGTTCCCAACAAGCTAGGTGAAGTACGGCTTTCACACACACTTATCTCTCAGAACTGAGCATGTGGAGAGACGTTCGTTCATCTAGCACAAAGGGAATGGGTTGCAGGAGAAACTTTTACTCTGGTTTCTCAGTCTGTTTCCTAGTGCCGGTTTGAAGTTCCTGCAGTTTTCACTGTAAAACCGAGGTGGAGCTAGTCCCTCCCCATATATATGTATGGAGTGGAGTTTGAAACCTAAAAGAAACTTTGTGTTCCCAACAAGCTAGGTGAAGAACGGCTTTCACACACACTTATCTCTCAGAACTGAGCATGTGGAGAGACGTTCGTTCATCTAGCACAATGGGAACGGGTTGCAGGAGAAACTTTTACTCTGGTTTCTCAGTCTTTTTCCTAGTGCCGTTTTGAAGTTCCTGCAGTTTTCACTGTGAAACCTAGTTGGAGCTAGTCCCTCCCCATATATATGTATGGAGTGGAGTTTGCAACTGAAAAGAAACTTTGTGTTCCCAACAAGCTAGGTGAAGGACGGCTTTCACACACACTTATCTCTCAGAACTGAGCATGTGGAGAGACGTTCGTTCATCTAGCACAAAGGGAACGGGATGCAGGAGAAACTTTTACTCTGGTTTCTCAGTCTGTTTCCTAGTGCCGGTTTGAAGTTCCTGCATTTTTCACTGTAAAACAGAGTTGGATCTAGTACCTCCCCATATATATGTATGGAGTGGAGTTTGCAACTCAAAAGAAACTTTGTGTTCCCTACAAGCTAGGTGAAGGACGGCTTTCACACACACTTATCTCTCAGAACTGAGCATGTGGAGAGACGTTCGTTCATCTAGCACAAAAGGAACGGGTTGCAGGAGAAACTTTTACTCTGGTTTCTCAGTCTGTTTCCTAGTGCCGGTTTGAAGTTCCTGCAGTTTTCACTGTAAAACCGAGTTGGAGCTAGTACCTCCCCATATATATGTATGGAGTGGAGTTTGCAACTGAAAAGAAACTTTGTGTTCCGAACAAGCTAGGTGAAGTACGGCTTTCACACACACTTATCTCTCAGAACTGAGCATGTGGAGAGACGTTCGTTCATCTAGCACAAAGGGAACGGGTTGCAGGAGAAACTTTTACTCGGGTTTCTCAGTCTGTTTCCTAGTGCCGGTTTGATGTTCCTGCAGTTTTCACTGTAAAACGGGGTTGGGGCTAGTACCTCCCCATATATATGTATGGAGTCGAGTTTGCAACTGAAAAGAAACTTTGTGTTCCCTACAAGCTACGTGAAGGACGGCTTTCACACACACATATCTCTCAGAACTGAGCATGTGGAGAGTCGTTCGTTCATCTAGCACAATGGGAACGGGTTGCAGGAGAAACTTTTACTCTGGTTTCTCAGTCTGTTTCCTAGTGCCGGTTTGAAGTTCCTGCAGTTTTCACTGTAAAACCGAGTTGGAGCTAGTCCCTTCCCATATATATGTATGGAGTGGAGTTTGCAACTGAAAAGAAACTTTGTGTTCCCAACAAGCTAGGTGAAGTACGGCTTTCACACACACTTATCTCTCAGAACTGAGCATGTGGAGAGACGTTCGTTCATCTAGCACAAAGGGAACGGGTTGCAGGAGAAACTTTTACTCTGGTTTCTCAGTCTGTTTCCTAGTGCCGGTTTGAAGTTCCTGCAGTTTTAACTGTAAAACCGAGTTGGAGCTTGTCCATCCCCATATATATGTATGGAGTGGAGTTTGCACCTGAAAAGAAACTTTGTGTTCCCAACAAGCTAGGTGAAATACGGCTTTCACACACACTTATCTCTCAGAACTTAGCATGTGGAGAGACGTACATTCATCTAGCACAAAGGGAACGGGTTGCAGGAGAAACTTTTTCTCTGGTTTCTCAGGCTGTTTCCTAGTGCCGGTTTGAAGTTCCTGCATTTTTCACTGTAAAAGCGAGTTGGAGCTAGTCCCTCCCCATATATATGTATGGAGTGGAGTTTGCAACTGAAAAGATACTTTGTGTTCCTAACAAGCTAGGTGAAGGACGGCTTTCACACACACTTATCTCTCAGAACTGAGCATGTGGAGAGACGTTCGTTGATCTAGCACAAATGGAACGGGTTGCATTAGAAACTTTTACTCTGGTTTCTCAGTCTGTTTCCTAGTGCCGGTTTGAAGTTCCTGCAGTTTTCACTGTAAAAACGGGTTGGTGCTAGTACCTCCACATATATATGTATGGAGTGGAGATTGCAACTGAAAACAAACTTTTTGTTCCCAACAAGCTAGATGAAGGACGGCTTTCACACACACTTATCTCTCAGAACTGAGCATGTGGAGAGACGTTCGTTCATCTAGCACAAAGGGAACGGTTTGCAGGAGAAACTTTTACTCTGGTTTCTCAGTCAGTTTCCTAGTGCCGGTTTGAAGTTCCTGCAGTTTTCACTGTAAAACCGAGTTGGAGCTAGTACCTCCCCATATATATGTATGGAGTAGAGTTTGCAACTGAAAGAAACTTTGTGTTCCCAACAAGCTAGGTGAAGGACGGCTTTCACACACACTTATCTCTCAGAACTGAGCATGTGGAGAGACGTTCGTTCATCTAGCACAAAGGGAACGGGTTGCAGGAGAAACTTTTACTCTGGTTTCTCAGTCTGTTTCCTAGTGCCGGTTTGAAGTTTCTGCAGTTTTCACTGTAAAACCGAGTTGGAGCTAGTACCTCCCCATATATATGTATGGAGTGGAGTTTGCAACTTAAAAGAAACTTTGTGTTCCCAACAAGCTAGGTGAAGGACGGCTTTCACACACACTTATCTCTCAGAACTGAGCATGTGGAGAGACGTTCGTTCATCTAGCACAAAGGGAATGGGTTGCAGGAGAAATTTTACTCTGGTTTCTCAGTCTGTTTCCTAGTGCCGGTTTGAAGTTCCTGCAGTTTTCACTGTAAAACCGAGGTGGAGCTAGTCCCTCCCCATATATATGTATGGAGTGGAGTTTGCAACCTAAAAGAAACTTTGTGTTCCCAACAAGCTAGGTGAAGAACGGCTTTCACACACACTTATCTCTCAGAACTGAGCATGTGGAGAGACGTTCGTTCATCTAGCACAATGGGAACGGGTTGCAGGGGAAACTTTTACTCTGGTTTCTCAGTCTGTTTCCTAGTGCCGTTTTGAAGTTCCTGCACTTTTCACTGTAAAACCTAGTTGGAGCTAGTCCCTCCCCATATATATGTATGGAGTGGAGTTTGCAACTGAAAAGAAACTTTGTGTTCCCAACAAGCTAGGTGAAGGACGGCTTTCACACACACTTATCTCTCAGAACTGAGCATGTGGAGAGACGTTCGTTCATCTAGCACAAAGGGAACGGGTTGCAGGAGAAACTTTTACTCTGGTTTCTCAGTCTGTTTCCTAGTGCCGGTTTGAAGTTCCTGCAGTTTTCACTGTAAAACAGAGTTGGAGCTAGTCCCTCCCCATATATATGTATGGAGTGGAGTTTGCAACCTAAAAGAAACTTTGTGTTCCCAACAAGCTAGGTGAAGAACGGCTTTCACACACACTTATCTCTCAGAACTGAGCATGTGGAGAGACGTTCGTTCATCTAGCACAAAGGGAACGGGTTGCAGGAGAAACTATTACTCGGGTTTCTCAGTCTTTTTCCTAGTGCCGGTTTGAAGTTCCTGCAGTTTTCACTGTAAAACAGGGTTGGGGCCAGTACCTCCCCATATATATGTATGGAGTGGAGTTTGCAACTGAAAAGAAACTTTGTGTTCCCAAAAAGCTAGGTGAAGGACGGCTTTCACACACACTTATCTCTCAGAACTGAGCATGTGGAGAGTCGTTCGTTCATCTAGCACAAAGGGAACGGGTTGCAGGAGAAACTTTTACTCTGGTTTCTCAGTCTGTTTCCTAGTGCCGGTTTGAAGTTCCTGCAGTTTTCACTGTAAAACCGAGTTGGAGCTAGTCCCTCCCCAAATATATGTATGGAGTGGAGTTTGCAACTGAAAAGAAATTTTGTGTTCCCAACAAGCTAGGTGAAGTACGGCTTTCACACACACTTATCTCTCAGAACTGAGCATGTGGAGAGACGTTCGTTCATGTAGCACAAAGGGAACGGGTTGCAGGAGAAAATTTTACTCTGGTTTCTCAGTCTGTTTCCTAGTGCCGGTTTGAAGTTCCTGCAGTTTTCACTGTAAAACCTTGTTGGAGCTAGTACCTTCCCATTTATATGTATGGAGTGGATTTTCCAACTGAAAAGAAGCTTTGTGTTCCCAACAAGAAAGTGAAGGACGGCTTTCACACACACTTATCTCTCAGAACTGAGCATGAGGAGAGGCGTTCGTTCATCTAGCACAAAGGGAACGGGTTGCAGGGGAAACTTTTTCTCTGGTTTCTCAGTCTGTTTCCTAGTGCCGGTTTGAAGTTCCTGCAGTTTTCACTGTAAAACCGAGTTGGAGCTAGTACCTACCCATATATATGTATGGATTGGTGTTTGCAACTGAAAAGTAACTTTGTGTTCCCAACAAGCTAGGTGAAGGACGGCTTTCACACACACTTATCTCTCAGAACTGAGCATGTGGAGAGACGTTCGTTCATTTAGCACAAAGGGAACGGGTTGCAGGAGAAACTTTTACTCTGGTTTCTCAGTCTGTTTCCTAGTGCCGGTTTGAAGTTCCTGCAGTTTTCACTGTAAAACCGAGGTGGAGCTAGTACCTCCCCATATATATGTATGGATTGGAGTTTGCAACTGAAAAGAATCTTTGTGTTCCCAACAAGCTAGGTGAAGGACGGGTTTCACACACACTTATCTCTCAGAACTGAGCATGTGGAGAGACGTTCGTTCATCTAGCACAAAGGGAACGGGTTGCAGGAGAAACTTTTACTCTGGTTTCTCAGTCTGTTTCCTAGTGCCGGTTTGAAGTTCCTGCAGTTTTCACTGTAAAACCGTGTTGGAGCTAGTCCCTCCCCAAATATATGTATGGAGTGGAGTTTGCAACTGAAAAGAAATTTTGTGTTCCCAACAAGCTAGGTGAAGTACGGCTTTCACACACACTTATCTCTCAGAACTGAGCATGTGGAGAGACGTTCGTTCATGTAGCACAAAGGGAACGGGTTGCAGGAGAAAATTTTACTCTGGTTTCTCAGTCTGTTTCCTAGTGCCGGTTTGAAGTTCCTGCAGTTTTCACTGTAAAACCTTGTTGGAGCTAGTACCTTCCCATTTATATGTATGGAGTGGATTTTCCAACTGAAAAGAAGCTTTGTGTTCCCAACAAGAAAGTGAAGGACGGCTTTCACACACACTTATCTCTCAGAACTGAGCATGAGGAGAGGCGTTCGTTCATCTAGCACAAAGGGAACGGGTTCCAGGGGAAACTTTTACTCTGGTTTCTCAGTCTGTTTCCTAGTGCCGGTTTGAAGTTCCTGCAGTTTTCACTGTAAAACCGAGTTGGAGCTAGTACCTACCCATATATATGTATGGATTGGTGTTTGCAACTGAAAAGTAACTTTGTGTTCCCAACAAGCTAGGTGAAGGACGGCTTTCACACACACATATCTCTCAGAACTGAGCATGTGGAGAGACGTTCGTTCATTTAGCACAAAGGGAACGGGTTGCAGGGGAAACTTTTACTCTGGTTTCTCAGTCTGTTTCCTAGTGCCGGTTTGAAGTTCCTGCAGTTTTCACTGTAAAACCGAGGTGGAGCTAGTACCTCCCCATATATATGTATGGATTGGAGTTTGCAACTGAAAAGAAACTTTGTGTTCCCAACAAGCTAGGTGAAGGACGGGTTTCACACACACTTATCTCTCAGAACTGAGCATGTGGAGAGACGTTCGTTCATCTAGCACAAAGGGAACGGGTTGCAGGAGAAACTTTTACTCTGGTTTCTCAGTCTGTTTCCTAGTGCCGGTTTGAAGTTCCTGCAGTTTTCACTGTAAAACCGAGTTGGAGCTAGTACCTCCCCATATATATGTATGGAGTGGAGTTTGCAACTGAAAAGAAACTTTGTGTTCCCAACAAGCTAGGTGAAGGACGGCTTTCACACACACTTATCTATCAGAACTGAGCATGTGGAGAGACGTTCGTTCATCTAGCACAAAGGGAACGGGTTGCATGATAAACTTTTACTCTGGTTTCTCAGTCTGTTTCCTAGTGCCGGTTTGAAGTTCCTGCAGTTTTCACTGTAAAACCGTGTTGGAGCTAGTACCTCCCCATATATATGTATGGAGTGGAGTTTGCAACTGAAAAGAAACTTTGTGTTCCCAACAAGCTAGGTGAAGGACGGCTTTCACACACACTTATCTCTCAGAACTGAGCATGTGGAGAGACGTTCGTTCTTCTAGCACAAAGGGAACGGATTGCAGGGGAAACTTTTACTCTGGTTTCTCAGTCTGTTTCCTAGTGCCGGTTTGAATTTCCTGCACTATTCACTGTAAAACCGAGTTGGAGCTAGTCCCTCCCCATATATATGTATGGAGTGGAGTTTGCAACTGAAAAGAAACTTTGTGTTCCCAACAAGCTAGGTGAAGGACGGCTTTCACACACACTTATCTCTCAGAACTGAGCATATTGAGAGACGTTCGTTCATCTGGCACAAAGGGAACGGGTTGCAGTAGAAACTTTTACTCTTGTTTCTCAGTCTGTTTCCTAGTGCCGGTTTGAAGTTCTTGCAGTTTTCACTGTAAAACCGAGTTGGAGCTAGTACCTCCCCATATATATGTATGGAGTGGAGTTTGCAACTGAAAAGAAACTTTGTGTTCCCAACAAGCTAGGTGAAGGACGGCTTTCACACACACTTATCTCTCAGAACTGAGCATGTGGAGAGACGTTCGTTCATCTAGCACAAAGGGAACGTGTTGCAGGGGAAACTTTTACTCTGGTTTCTCATTCTGTTTCCTAGTGCCGGTTTGAAGTTTCTGCAGTTTTCACTGTAAAACCTTGTTGGAGCCAGTACCTTCCCATTTATATGTATGGAGTGGATTTTCCAACTGAAAAGAAGCTTTGTGTTCCCAGCAAGAAAGTGAAGGACGGCTTACACACACACTTATCTCTCAGAACTGAGCATGAGGAGAGGCGTTCGTTCATCTAGCACAAAGGGAACGGGTTGCAGGAGAAACTTTTACTCTGGTTTCTCAGTCTGTTTCCTACTGCCGGTTTGAATTTCCTGCATTTTTCACTGTAAAACCGAGTTGGAGCTAGTACCTCCCCATATATATGTATGGAGTGGAGTTTGCAACTGAAAAGAAACTTTGTGTTCCCAACAAGCTAGGTTAAGGACGGCTTTCACACACACTTATCTCTCAGAACTGAGCATGTGGAGAGTCGTTCGTTCATTTAGCACAAAGGGAACGGGTTGCAGGAGAAACTTTTACTCTGGTTTCTCAGTCTGTTTCCTAGTGCCGGTTTGAAGTTCCTGCAGTTTTCACTGTAAAACCGAGGTGGAGCTAGTACCACCCCATATATATGTATGGAGTGGAGTTTGCAACTGAAAAGAAACTTTGTGTTCCCAACAAGCTAGTTGAAGGACGGGTTTCACACACACTTATCTCTCAGAACTGAGCATGTGGAGAGACGTTCGTTCATCTAGCACAAAGGGAACGGGTTGCAGGAGAAACTTTTACTCTGGTTTCTCAGTCTGTTTCCTAGTGCCGGTTTGAAGTTCCTGCAGTTTTCACTGTAAAACCGAGGTGGAGCTAGTACCTACCCAATTATATGTATGGAGTGGAGTTTGAAACTGAAAAGAAACTTTGTGTTCCCAACAAGCTAGGTGAAGGACGGGTTTCACACACATTTATCTCTCAGAACTGAGCATGTGGAGAGACGTTCGTTCATCTAGCACAAAGGGAACGGGTTGCAGGAGAAACTTTTACTCTGGTTTCTCAGTCTGTTTCCTAGTGCCGGTTTGAAGTTCCTGCAGTTTTCACTGTAAAACCGATTTGGAGCTAGTACCTCCCCATATATATGTATGGAGTGGAGTTTGCAACTGAAAAGAAACTTTGTGTTCCCAACAAGATAGGTGAAGGACGGCTTTCACACACACTTATCTCTCAGAACTGAGCATGTGGAGAGACGTTCGTTCATCTAGCACAAAGGGAAAGGGTTGCAGGAGAAACTTTTACTCTGGTTTCTCAGTCTGTTTCCTAGTGCCGGTTTCAAGTTCCTTCAGTTTTCACTGTAAAACCGAGTTGGAGCTAGTACCTCCCCATATATATGTATGGAGTGGAGTTTGCAACTGAAAAGAAACTTTGTGTTCCCAACAAGCTAGGTGAAGGACGGCTTTCACACACACTTATCTCTCAGAACTGAGCATGTGGAGAGACGTTCGTTCATCTAGCACAAAGGGAACGGATTGCAGGGGAAACTTTTACTCTGGTTTCTCATTCTGTTTCCTAGTGCCGGTTTGAATTTCCTGCACTATTCACAGTAAAACCGAGTTGGAGCTAGTACCTCCCCATATATATGTAGGGAGTGGAGTTTGCAACTGAAAAGAAACTTTGTGTTCCCAACAAGCTAGGTGAAGGACGGCTTTCACACACACTTAACTCTCAGAACTGAGCATGTGGAGAGACGTTCGTTCATCTGGCACAAAGGGAACGGGTTGCAGGAGAAACTTTTACTCTTGTTTCTCAGTCTGTTTCCTAGTGCCGGTTTGAAGTTCTTGCAGTTTTCACTGTAAAACCGAGTTGGAGCTTGTACCTCCCCATATATATGTATGGATTGGAGTTTGCAACTGAAAAGAAACTTTGTGTTCCCAACAAGCTAGGTGAAGGACGGCTTTCACACACACTTATCTCTCAGAACTGAGCATGTGGAGAGACGTTCGTTCATCTAGCACAAAGGGAACGTGTTGCAGGGGAAACTTTTTCTCTGGTTTCTCATTCTGTTTACTAGTGCCGGTTAGAAGTTCCTGCAGTTTTCACTGTAAAACCGAGTTGGAGCTTGTACCTCCCCATATATATGTATGGAGTGGAGTTTGCAACTGAAAAGAAACTTTGTGTTCCCAACAAGCTAGGTGAAGGACGGCTTTCACACACACTTATCACTCAGAACTGAGCATGAGGAGAGACGTTCGTTCATCTAGCACAAAGGGAACGGGTTGCAGGAGAAACTTTTACTCTGGTTTCTCAGTCTGTTTCCTAGTGCCGGTTTGAAGTTCGTGCAGTTTTCACTGTAAAACCAAGTTGGAGCTAGTACCTTCCCATATATATGTATGGAGTGGAGTTTGCAACTGAAAAGAAACTTTGTGTTCCCAACAAGCTAGGTGAAGGACGACTCTCACACACACTTATCTCTCAGAACTGAGCATGTGGAGAGACTTTCGTTCATCTAGCACAAAGGGAACGGGTTGCTGGAGAAACTTTTACTCTGGTTTCTCAGTCTGTTTCCTAGTGCCGGTTTGAAGTTCCTGCAGTTCTCTCTGTAAAACCGAGTTGGAGCTTGTACCTCCCCATATATATGTATGGAGTGGAGTTTGCAACTGAAAAGAAACTTTGTGTTCCCAATAAGCTAGATGAAGGACGGCTTTCACACACACTTATCTCTCAGAACTGAGCATGTGGAGAGACGTTCGTTCATCTAGCACAAAGGGAACGTGTTGCAGGGGAAACTTTTACTCTGGTTTCTCAGTCTGTTTCCAAGTGCCCGTTTGAAGTTCCTGCATTTTTCACTGTAAAACCGAGTTGGAGCTAGTACCTCCCCATATATATGTATGGAGTGGAGTTTGCAACTGAAAAGAAACTTTGTGTTCCCAACAAGCTAGGTGAAGGACGGCTTTCACACACACTTATCTCTCAGAACTGAGCATGTGGAGTGACGTTCGTTCATCTAGCACAAAGGGAACGGGTTGCAGGAGAAACTTTTACTCTGGTTTCTCAGTCTGTTTCCTAGTGCCGGTTTGAAGTTCCTGCAGTTTTCACTGTAAAACCGAGATGGAGCTAGTACCTCCCCATATATATGTATGGAGTGGAGTTTTCAACTGAAAAGAAACTTTGTGTTCCCAACAAGCAAGTTGAAGGACGGTTTTCACACACAATTATCTCTCAGAACTGAGCATGTGGAGAGACGTTCGTTCATTTAGCAGAAAGGGAACAGGTTGCAGGGGAAACTTTTACTCTGGTTTCTCAGTCTGTTTCCTAGTTCCGGTTTGAAGTTCCTGCAGTTTTCACTGTAAAACCGGTTTGGAGCTAGTACCTCCCCATATATATGTATGGAGTGGAGTTTGCAACTGAAAAGAAACTTTGTGTTCCCAACAAGCTAGGTGAAGGACGGCTTTCACACACACTTATCTCTCAGAACTGAGCATATGGATAGACGTTCGTTCATCTAGCACAAAGGGAACGGGTTGCAGGAGCAACTTTTACTCTGGTTTCTCAGTCTGTTTCCTAGTGCCGGTTTGAAGTTCCTGCAGTTTTCACTGTAAAACTGAGTTGGATCTAGTACCTCCCCATATATATGTATGGAGTGGTGTTTGCAACTGAAAAGAAACTTTGTGTTCCCAACAAGCTAGTTGAAGGAAGGCTTTCACACTCACTTATCTCTCAGAACTGAGCATGTGGAGAGACGTTCGTTCATCTAGCACAAAGGGAACAGTTTGCAGGAAAAACTTTTACTCTGGTTTCTCAGTCTCTTTCCTAGTGCCGACTTGAAGTTCTTGCAGTTTTCACTGTAAAACCGAGTTGGAGCTAGTACCTCCCCATATATATGTATGGAGTGGATTTTGCAACTGAAATGGAACTTTGTGTTCCCAACAAGCTAGTTGAAGGACGGCTTTCACACACACTTATCTCTCAGAAATGAGCATGTGGAGAGACGTTCGTTCATCTAGCACAAAAGGAACGGGTTGCAGGAGAAAATTTTACTCTGGTTTCTCAGTCTGTTTCCTAGTGCCGGTTTGAAGTTCCTGCAGTTTTCACTGTAAAACCGAGTTGGAGCTAGTACCTCCCCATATATATGTATGGAGTGGAGTTTGCAACTGAAAAGAAACTTTGTGTTCCCAACAAGCTAGGTGAAGGACGGCTTTCACACACACTTATCTCTCAGAACTGAGCATGTGGAGAGACGTTCGTTCATCTAGCACAAAGGGAACAGGTTGCAGTAGAAACTTTTACTCTGGTTTCTCAGTCTGTTTCCTAGTGCCGGTTTGAAGTTCCTGCAGTTTTCACTGTAAAACCGAATTGGAGCTAGTACCTCCCCATATATATGTATGGAGTGGAGTTTGCAACTGAAAAGAAACTTTGTGTTCCCAACAAGCTAGGTGAAGGACGGCTTTCACACTCACTTATCACTCAGAACTGAGCATGTGGAGAGACGTTCGTTCATCTAGCACAAAGGAACACGTTGCATTAGAAAGTTTTACTCTGGTTTCTCAGTCTGTTTCTTAATGCCGGTTTGAAGTTCCGGAATTTTCACTGTAAAACCGAGTTGGAGCTAGTACCTCCCCATATATATGTATGTAGTGGAGTTTGAAACTGAAAAGAAACTTTGTGTTCCCAACAAGCTAGGTGAAGTACGGCTTTCACACACACTTATCTCTCAGAACTGAGAATGTGGAGAGACGTTCATTCATCTAGCACAAAGGGAACGGCTTGCAGGAGAAACTTTTAGTCTGGTTTCTCAGTCTGTTTCCTAGTGCCGGTTTGAAGTTCCTGCAGTTTTCACTGTAAAACCGAGTTGGAGCTAGTACCTACCCATATATATGTATGGAGTGGGGTTTGCAACTGAAATGGAACTTTGTGTTCCCAACAAGCTATGTGAATGACGGCTCTCACACACACTTATCTCTCAGAACTGAGAATGTGGAGAGACGTTCATTCATCTAGCACAAAGGGAACGGGTTGCAGGAGAAACTTTTAGTCTGGTTTCTCAGTCTGTTTCCTAGTGCCGGTTTGAAGTTCCTGCAGTTTTCACTGTAAAACCGAGTTGGAGCTAGTACCTCCCCATATATATGTATGGAGTGGAGTTTGCAACTGAAAAGAAACTTTGTGTTCCCAACAAGCTAGGTGAAGCACTGCTTTCACACACACTTATCTCTCAGAACTGAGCATGTGGAGAGACGTTCATTCATCTAGCACAAAGGGAACGGGTTGCAGGAGAAACTTTTACTCTGGTTTCTCAGTCTGTTTCCTAGTGCCGGTTTGAAGTTCCTGCATTTTTCACTGTAAAACCGAGTTGGAGCTAGTACCTACCCATATATATGTATGGAGTGGAGTTTGCAACTGAAATGGAACTTTGTGTTCCCAACAAGCTAGTTGAAGTACGGCTTTCACACACGCTTATCTCTCAGAAATGAGCATGTGGAGAGACGTTCGTTCATCTAGCACAAAGGGAACGGGTTGCAGGAGAAACTTTTACTCTGGTTTCTCAGTCTGTTTCCTAGTGCTGGTTTGAATTTCCTGCAGTTTTCACTGTAAAACCGAGTTGGAGCTAGGACCTCCCCATATATATGTATGGAGTGGAGTTTACCACTGAAAAGAAACTATGTGTTCCCAACAAGCTAGGTGAAGGACGGCTTTCACTCACACTTATCTCTCAGAACTGAGCAAGTGGAGAGACGTTCGTTCATCTAGCACAAAGGGAACGGGTTGCAGGAGAAACTTTCACTCTGGTTTCTCAGTCTGTTTCCTAGTGCCGGTTACAAGTTCCTGCAGTTTTCACTGTAAAACCGGTTTGGAGCTAGTACCTCCCCATATATATGTATGGAGAGGTGTTTGCAACTGAAAAGAAACTTTGTGTTCCCAACAAGATAGGTGAAGGAAGGCTTTCACACTCACTTATCACTCAGAATTGAGCATGTGGAGAGACGTTCGTTCATCTAGCACAAAGGAACAGGTTGTAGGAGAAACTTTTACTCTGGTTTCTCAGTCTGTTTCCTAGTGCCGTTTTGAAGTTCCTGCAGTTTACACTGTAAAACCGAGTTGGAGTTAGTACCTCCCCATATATATGTATGTAGTGGAGTTTGCAACTGAAAAGAAACTTTGTGTTCCCAACAAGATAGGTGAAGGACAGCTTTCACACACACTTATCTCTCAGAACTGAGCATGTGGAGAGACGTTCATTCATCTAGCACAAAGGGAACGGGTTGCAGGAAAACTTTTACTCTGGTTTCTCAGTCTGTTTCCTAGTGCCGGTTTGAAGTTCCTGCATTTTTCACTGTAAAACCGAGTTGGAGCTAGTACCTCCCCATATATATATGGAGTGGAGTTTGCAACTGAAAAGGAACTTTGTGTTCCCAACAAGCTAGTTGAAGGACGGCTCTCACACACACATATCTCTCAGAACTGAGCATGTGGAGAGACGTTCGTTCATCTAGCACAAAGGGAACGGGTTGCAGGAGAAACTTTTACTCTGGTTTCTCAGTCTGTTTCCTAGTGCCGGTTTGAAGTTCCTGCATTTTTCACTGTAAAACCGAGTTGGAGCTAGTACCTCCCCATATATATGTATGGAGTGGATTTTGCAACTGAAATGGAACTTTGTGTTCCCAACAAGCTAGTTGAAGGACGGCTTTCACACACACTTATCTCTCAGAAATGAGCATGTGGAGAGACGTTCGTTCATCTAGCACAAAAGGAACGGGTTGCAGGAGAAAATTTTACTCTGGTTTCTCAGTCTGTTTCCTAGTGCCGGTTTGAAGTTCCTGCAGTTTTCACAGTAAAACCGAGTTGGAGCTAGTACCTCCCCATATATATGTATGGAGTGGAGTTTGCAACTGAAAAGAAACTTTGTGTTCCCAACAAGCTAGGTGAAGGACGGCTTTCACACACACTTATCTCTCAGAACTGAGCATGTGGAGAGACGTTCGTTCATCTAGCACAAAGGGAACTGGTTGCAGTAGAAACTTTTACTCTTGTTTCTCAGTCTGTTTCCTAGTGCCGGTTTGAAGTTCCTGCAGTTTTCACTGTAAAACCGAATTGGAGCTAGTACCTCCCCATATATATGTATGGAGTGGAGTTTGCAACTGAAAAGAAACTTTGTGTTCCCAACAAGCTTGGTGAAGGGCGGCTTTCACACACACTTATCGCTCAGAACTGAGCATGTGGAGAGACGTTCGTTCATCTAGCACAAAGTGAACGGGTTGCAGGAGAAACTTTTACTCTGGTTTCTCAGTCTGTTTCCTAGTGCCGGTTTGAAGTTCCTGCAGTTTTCACTGTAAAACCGATTTGGAGCTAGTACCTCCCCATGTATATATATGGAGTGGAGTTTGCAACTGAAAAGTAACTTTGTGTTCCCAACAAGCAAGTTGAAGGACGGTTTTCACACACAATTATCTCTCAGAACTGAGCATGTGGAGAGACGTTCGTTCATCTAGCACAAAAGGAACGGGTTGCAGGAGAAACTTTTACTCTGGTTTCTCAGTCTGTTTCCTAGTGCCGGTTTGAAGTTCCTGCAGTTTTCACTGTAAAACCGGGTTGGATCTAGTACCTCCCCATATATATGTATGGAGTGGAGTTAGCAACTGAAAAGAAACTTTGTGTTCCCAACAAGCTAGGTGAAGGCCGGCTTTCACACACACTTATCTCTCAGAACTGAGCATGTGGAGAGACGTTCGTTCATCTAGCACAATGGGAACGGGTTGCAGGTGAAACTTTTACTCTGGTTTCTCAGTCTGTTTCCTAGTGCCGGTTTGAAGTTCCTGCAGTTTTCACTGTAAAACCGAGTTGGAGCTAGTACCTACCCATATATATGTATGGAGTGGAGTTTGCAACTGAAAAGAAACTTTGTGTTCCCAACAAGCTATTTGAAGTTCGGTTTTCACACACACATATCTCTCAGAACTGAGCATGTGGAGAGACGTTCGTTCATCTAGCACATAGGGAACGGGTTGCAGTAGAAACTTTTACTCTGGTTTCTCAGTCTTTTTCCTAGGGCCGGTTTGAAGTTCCTGCAGTTTTCACTGTAAAACCGAGTTGTAGCTAGTACCTCCCCATATAAATGTATGGAGTGGAGTTTGCAACTGAAAAGAAACTTTGTGTTCCCAACAAGCTAGGTGAAGGACGGCTTTCACACACACTTATCTCTCAGAACTGAGCATGTGGAGAGACTTTCGTTCATCTAACACGAAGGGAATGGGTTGCAGGAGAAATTTTACTCTGGATTCTCAGTCTGTTTCCTAGTGCCGGGTTAAAGTTCCTGCATTTTTCACTGTAAAACCGAGTTGGATCTAGTACCTCCCCATATATATATGGAGTGGAGTTTGCAACTGAAAAGGAACTTTGTGTTCCCAACAAGCTAGTTGAAGGACGGCTCTCACACACACTTATCTCTCAGAACTGAGCATGTGGAGAGACGTTCGTTCATCTAGCACAAAGGGAACGGGTTGCAGGAGAAACTTTTACTCTGGTTTCTCAGTCTGTTTCCTAGTGCCGGTTTGAAGTTCCTGCATTTTTCACTGTAAAACCGAGTTGGAGCTAGTACCTCCCCATATATATGTATGGAGTGGATTTTGCAACTGAAATGGAACTTTGTGTTCCCAACAAGCTAGTTGAAGGACGGCTTTCACACACACTTATCTCTCAGAAATGAGCATGTGGAGAGACGTTCGTTCATCTAGCACAAAAGGAACGGGTTGCAGGAGAAAATTTTACTCTGGTTTCTCAGTCTGTTTCCTAGTGCCGGTTTGAAGTTCCTGCAGTTTTCACTGTAAAACCGAGTTGGAGCTAGTACCTCCCCATATATATGTATGGAGTGGAGTTTGCAACTGAAAAGAAACTTTGTGTTCCCATCAAGCTAAGTGAAGGACGGCTTTCACACACACTTATCTCTCAGAACTGAGCATGTGGAGAGACGTTCGTTCATCTAGCACAAAGGGAACTGGTTGCAGTAGAAACTTTTACTCTTGTTTCTCAGTCTGTTTCCTAGTGCCGGTTTGAAGTTCCTGCAGTTTTCACTGTAAAACCGAATTGGAGCTAGTACCTCCCCATATATATGTATGGAGTGGAGTTTGCAACTGAAAAGAAACTTTGTGTTCCCAACAAGCTTGGTGAAGGGCGGCTTTCACACACACTTATCGCTCAGAACTGAGCATGTGGAGAGACGTTCGTTCATCTAGCACAAAGTGAACGGGTTGCAGGAGAAACTTATACTCTGGTTTCTCAGTCTGTTTCCTAGTGCCGGTTTGAAGTTCCTGCAGTTTTCACTGTAAAACCGATTTGGAGCTAGTACCTCCCCATGTATATATATGGAGTGGAGTTTGCAACTGAAAAGTAACTTTGTGTTCCCAACAAGCAAGTTGAAGGACGGTTTTCACACACAATTATCTCTCAGAACTGAGCATGTGGAGAGACGTTCGTTCATCTAGCACAATGGGAACGGGTTGCAGGTGAAACTTTTACTCTGGTTTCTCAGTCTGTTTCCTAGTGCCGGTTTGAATTTCCTGCAGTTTTCACTGTAAAACCGAGTTGGAGCTAGTACCTACCCATATATATGTATGGAGTGGACTTTGCAACTGAAAAGAAACTTTGTGTTCCCAACAAGCTAGGTGAAGGACGGCTTTCACAAACTCTTATCTCTCAGGACTGAGCATGTGGAGAGACGTTCATTCATCTAGCACAAAGGGAACGGGTTGCAGGAGAACATTTTACTCTGGTTTCTCAGTCTGTTTCCTAGTGCCGGTTTGAAGTTCCTGCAGTTTTCACTGTAAAACCGAGTTGGAGCTAGTACCTCCCCATATATATGTATGGAGTGGAGTTTGCAACTGAAAAGAAACTTTGTGTTCCCAACAAGTTATTTGAAGTTCGGTTTTCACACACACATATCTCTCAGAACTGAGCATGTGGAGAGACGTTCGTTCATCTAGCACAAATGAACGGGTTGCAGGAGAAAATTTTACTCTGGTTTCTCAGTCTTTTTCCTAGTGCCGGTTTGAAGTTCCTGCAGTTTTCACTGTTAAACCGAGTTGGATCTAGTATCTCCCCAAATAAATGTATGGAGTGGAGTTTGCAACTGAAAAGAAACTTTGTGTTCCCAAAAAGCTAGGTGAAGGACGGCTTTCACACACACTTATCTCTCAGAACTGAGCATGTGGAGAGACTTTCGTTCATCTAGCACAAAGGGAACGGATTGCAGGAGAAATTTTACTCTGGTTTCTCAGTCTGTTTCCTAGTGCCGGTTTGAAGTTCCTGCAGTTTTCACTGTAAACCCGAGTTGGAGCTAGTACCTACCCATATATATGTATGGAGTGGAGTTTGTAACTGAAAAGAAACTTTGTGTTCTCAAAAAGCTAGGTGAAGGACGGCTTTCACACACACTTATCTCTCACAACTGAGCATGTGGAGAGTCGTTCATTCATCTAGCACAAAGGGAACGGGTTGCAGGGGAAACTTTTACTCTGGTTTCTCAGTCTGTTTCCTAGTGCCGGTTTGAAGTTCCTGCAGTTTTCACTGTAAAACAGAGTTGGAGCTAGTACCTCCCCATATATATGTATGGAGTGGAGTTTGCAACTGAAAAGAAACTTTGTGTTCCCAACAAGCTAGGTGAAGTACGGCTTTCACACACACTTATCTCTCAGAACTGAGCATGTGGAGAGACGTTCGTTCATCTAGCACAAAGGGAATGGTTTGCAGGAGAAACTTTTACTCTGGTTTCTCAGTCTGTTTCCTAGTGCCGGTTTGAAGTTTCTGCAGTTTTAACTGTAAAACCGGGTTGGAGCTATTACCTCCCCATATATATGTATGGAGTGGAGTTTGCAACTGAAAAGAAACTTTGTGTTCCCAACAAGCTAGGTGAAGGACGGCTTTCACACACACATATCTCACAGAACTGAGCATGTGGAGAGACGTTCGTTCATCTAGCACAAATGGAACGGGTTGCAGGAGAAACTTTCACTCTGGTTTCTCAGTCTGTTTCCTAGTGCCGGTTTGAAGTTCCTGCAGTTTTCACTGTAAAACCGATTTGGAGCTAGTACCTCCCAATATATATGTATGGAGTGGAGTTTGCAACTGAAAAGAAACTTTGTGTTCCCAACAAGCTAGGTGAAGGACGCCTTTCACACACACTTATCTCTCAGAACTGAGCATATGGATAGACGTTCGTTCATCTAGCACAAACGGAACGGGTTGCAGGAGCAACTGTTACTCCGGTTTCTCAGTCTGTTTCCTAGTGCCGGTTTGAAGTTCCTGCAGTTTTCACTGTAAAACCGAGTTGGATCTAGTACCTCCCCATATATATGTATGGAGTGGTGTTTGCAACTGAAAAGAAACTTTGTGTTCCCAACAAGCTAGTTGAAGGAAGGCTTTCACACTCACTTATCACTCAGAACTGAGCATGTGGAGAGACGTTCGTTCATCTAGCACAAAGGGAACAGTTTGCAGGAAAAACTTTTACTCTGGTTTCTCAGTCTGTTTCCTAGTGCCGGTTTGAAGTTCCTGCAGTTTTCACTGTAAAACCGAGTTGGAGCTAGTACCTCCCCATATATATGTATGGAGTGGAGTTTGCAACTGAAAAGAAACTTTGTGTTCCCAACAAGCTAGGTGAAGGACGGCTTTCACACTCACTTATCACTCAGAACTGAGCATGTGGAAAGACGTTCGTTCATCTAGCACAAAGGATCAGGTTGCATTAGAAAGTTTTACTCTGGTTTCTCAGTCTGTTTCTTAATGCCGGTTTGAAGTTCCGGAATTTTCACTGTAAAACCGAGTTGGAGCTAGTACCTCCCCATATATATGTATGTAGTGGAGTTTGCAACTGAAAAGAAACTTTGTGTTCCCAACAAGCTAGGTGAAGTACGGCTTTCACACACACTTATCTCTCAGAACTCAGAATGTGGAGAGACGTTCATTCATCTAGCACAAAGGGAACGGGTTGCAGGAGAAACTTTTATTCTGGTTTCTCAGTCTGTTTCCTAGTGCCGGTTTGAAGTTCCTGCAGTTTTCACTGTAAAACCGAGTTGGAGCTAGTACCTCCCCATATATATGTATGGAATGGAGTTTGCAACTGAAAAGAAACTTTGTGTTCCCAACAAGCTAGGTGAAGGACGGCTTTCACACTCACTTATCACTCAGAACTGAGCATGTGGAGAGACGTTCGTTCATCTAGCACAAAGGAACAGGTTGCATTAGAAAGTTTTACTCTGGTTTCTCAGTCTGTTTCCTAGTGCCGGTTTGAAGTTCCTGCAGTTTTCACTGTAAAACCGAGTTGGAGCTAGTACCTCCCCATATATATGTATGGAGTGGAGTTTGCAACTGAAAAGAAACTTTGTGTTCCCAACAAGCTAGGTGAAGGACGGCTTTCACACACACTTATCTCTCAGAACTGAGCATGTGGAGAGACGTTCGTTCATCTAGCACAAAGGGAACTGGTTGCAGTAGAAACTTTTACTCTGGTTTCTCAGTCTGTTTCCTAGTGCCGGTTTGAAGTTCCTGCAGTTTTCACTGTAAAACCGAATTGGAGCTAGTACCTCCCCATATATATGTATGGAGTGGAGTTTGCAACTGAAAAGAAACTTTGTGTTCCCAACAAGCTAGGTGAAGGACGGCTTTCACACTCACTTATCACTCAGAACTGAGCATGTGGAGAGACGTTCGTTCATCTAGCACAAAGGAACAGGTTGCATTAGAAAGTTTTACTCTGGTTTCTCAGTCTGTTTCTTAATGCCGGTTTGAAGTTCCGGAATTTTCACTGTAAAACCGAGTTGGAGCTAGTACCTCCCCATATATATGTATGTAGTGGAGTTTGCAACTGAAAAGAAACTTTGTGTTCCCAACAAGCTAGGTGAAGTACGGCTTTCACACACACTTATCTCTCAGAACTGAGAATGTGGAGAGACGTTCATTCATCTAGCACAAAGGGAACGGGTTGCAGGAGAAACTTTTATTCTGGTCTCTCAGTCTGTTTCCTAGTGCCGGTTTGAAGTTCCTGCAGTTTTCACTGTAAAACCGAGTTGGAGCTAGTACCTCCCCATATATATGTATGGAATGGAGTTTGCAACTGAAATGGGACTTTGTGTTCCCAACAAGCTATGTGAATGACGGCTCTCACACACACTTATCTCTCAGAACTGAGCATGTGGAGAGACGTTCGTTCATCTAGCACAAAGCGAACGGGTTGCAGGAGAAACTTTTACTCTGGTTTCTCAGTCTGTTTCCTTGTGCCGGTTTGAAGTTCCTGCAGTTTTCACTGTAAAACCGAGTTGGAGCTAGTACCTCCCCATATATATGTATGGAGTGGAGTTTGCAACTGAAAAGAAACTTTGTGTTCCCAACAAGCTAGGTGAAGGACGGCTTTCACACACACTTATCTCTCAGAACTGAGCATGTGGAGCGACGTTCGTTCATCTAGCACAAAGGGAACGGGTTGCAGGAGAAACTTTTACTCTGGTTTCTCAGTCTGTTTCCTAGTGCCGGTTTGAAGTTCCTGCAGTTTTCACTGTAAAACCGAGATGGAGCTAGTACCTCCCCATATATATGTATGGAGTGGAGTTTTCAACTGAAAAGAAACTTTGTGTTCCCAACAAGCAAGTTGAAGGACGGTTTTCACACACAATTATCTCTCAGAACTGAGCATGTGGAGAGACGTTCGTTCATTTAGCAGAAAGGGAACAGGTTGCAGGGGAAACTTTTACTCTGGTTTCTCAGTCTGTTTCCTAGTTCCGGTTTGAAGTTCCTGCAGTTTTCACTGTAAAACCGGTTTGGAGCTAGTACCTCCCCATATATATGTATGTAGTGGAGTTTGCAACTGAAAAGAAACTTTGTGTTCCCAACAAGCTAGGTGAAGGACGGCTTTCACACACACTTATCTCTCAGAACTGAGCATATGGATAGACGTTCGTTCATCTAGCACAAAGGGAACGGGTTGCAGGAGCAACTTTTACTCTGGTTTCTCAGTCTGTTTCCTAGTGCCGGTTTGAAGTTCCTGCAGTTTTCACTGTAAAACCGAGTTGGATCTAGTACCTCCCCATATATATATATGGAGTGGTGTTTGCAACTGAAAAGAAACTTTGTGTTCCCAACAAGCTAGTTGAAGGAAGGCTTTCACACTCACTAATCACTCAGAACTGAGCATGTGGAGAGACGTTCGTTCATCTAGCACAAAGGGAACAGTTTGCAGGAAAAACTTTTACTCTGGTTTCTCAGTCTCTTTCCTAGTGCCGACTTGAAGTTCTTGCAGTTTTCACTGTAAAACCGAGTTAGAGCTAGTACCTCCCCATATATATGTATGGAGTGGAGTTTGCAACTGAAAAGAAACTTTGTGTTCCCAAAAACTAGGTGAATGACGGCTTTCACACTCACTTATCTCTCAGAAATGAGCATGTGGAGAGACGTTCGTTCATCTAGCACAAAAGGAACGGGTTGCAGGAGAAAATTTTACTCTGGTTTCTCAGTCTGTTTCCTAGTGCCGGTTTGAATTTCCTGCAGTTTTCACTGTAAAACCGAGTTGGACCTAGTACCTCCCCATATATATGTATGGAGTGGAGTTTGCAACTGAAAAGAAACTTTGTGTTCCCAACAAGCTAGGTGAAGGACGGCTTTCACACACACTTATCTCTCAGAACTGAGCATGTGGAGAGACGTTCGTTCATCTAGCACAAAGGGAACTGGTTGCAGTAGAAACTTTTACTCTGGTTTCTCAGTCTGTTTCCTACTGCCGGTTTGAAGTTCCTGCAGTTTTCACTGTAAAACCGAATTGGAGCTAGTACCTCCCCATATATATGTATGGAGTGGAGTTTGCAACTGAAAAGAAACTTTGTGTTCCCAACAAGCTAGGTGAAGGACGGCTTTCACACTCACTTATCACTCAGAACTGAGCATGTGGAGAGACGTTCGTTCATCTAGCACAAAGGAACAGGTTGCATTAGAAAGTTTTACTCTGGTTTCTCAGTCTGTTTCTTAATGCCGGTTTGAAGTTCCGGAATTTTCACTGTAAAACCGAGTTGGAGCTAGTACCTCCCCATATATATGTATGTAGTGGAGTTTGCAACTGAAAAGAAACTTTGTGTTCCCAACAAGCTAGGTGAAGTACGGCTTTCACTCACACTTATCTCTCAGAACTGAGAATGTGGAGAGACGTTCATTCATCTAGCACAAAGGGAACGGGTTGCAGGAGAAACTTTTAGTCTGGTTTCTCAGTCTGTTTCCTAGTGCCGGTTTGAAGTTCCTGCAGTTTTCACTGTAAAACCGAGTTGGAGCTAGTACCTCCCCATATATATGTATTTAGTGGAGTTTGCAACTGAAATGGAACTTTGTGTTCCCAACAAGCTATGTGAATGACGGCTCTCACACACACTTATCTCTCAGAACTGAGAATGTGGAGAGACGTTCATTCATCTAGCACAAAGGGAACGGGTTGCAGGAGAAACTTTTAGTCTGGTTTCTGAGTCTGTTTCCTAGTGCCGGTTTGAAGTTCCTGCAGTTTTCACTGTAAAACCTAGTTGGAGCTAGTACCTCCCCATATATATGTATGGAGTGGAGTTTGCAACTGAAAAGAAACTTTGTGTTCCCAACAAGCTAGGTGAAGCACGGCTTTCACACACAATTATCTCTCAGAACTGAGCATGTGGAGCGACGTTCGTTCATCTAGCACAAAGGGAACGGGTTGCAGGAGAAACTTTTACTCTGGTTTCTCAGTCTGTTTCCTAGTGCCGGTTTGAAGTTCCTGCAGTTTTCACTGTAAAACCGAGATGGAGCTAGTACCTCCCCATATATATGTATGGAGTGGAGTTTGCAAATGAAAAGAAACTTTGTGTTCCCAACAAGCAAGTTGAAGGACGGTTTTCACACACAATTATCTCTCAGAACTGAGCATGTGGAGAGACGTTCGTTCATTTAGCAGAAAGGGAACAGGTTGCAGGGGAAACTTTTACTCTGGTTTCTCAGTCTGTTTCCTAGTGCCGGTTTGAAGTTCCTGCAGTTTTCACTGTAAAACCGATTTGGAGCTAGTACCTCCCCATATAAATGTATGGAGTGGAGTTTTCAACTGAAAAGAAACTTTGTGTTCTCAACAAGCTAGGTGAAGTACGGCTTTCACACACACTTATCTCTCAGAACTGAACATGTGGAGAGTCTTTCGTTCATCTAGCACAAAGGGAACGGGTTGCAGGAGAAAATTTACTCTGGTTTCTCAGTCTGTTTCCCAGTGCCGGTTTGAAGTTCCTGCAGTTTTCACTGTAAAACCGAGTTGGAGCTAGTACCTCCCCATATATATGTATGGAGTGGTGTTTGCAACTGAAAAGGAACTTTGTGTTCCCAACAATCTAGGTGAAGTTAGGCTTTCACACTCACTTATCACTCAGAACTGAGCATGTGGAGAGACGTTCGTACATCTAGCACAAAGGGAACGGGTTGCAGGAGAAACTTTTACTCTGGTTTCTCAGTCTGTTTCCTAGTGCCGGCTTGAAGTTCCTGCAGTTTTCACTGTAAAACCGGGTTGGAGCTAGTTCCTCCCCATATATATGTATGGAGTGGAGTTTGCAACTGAAAAGAAACTTTGTGTTCCCAACAAGCTAGGTGAAGGACGGCTTTCACTCACAGTTATCTCTCAGAACTGAGCATGTGGAGAGACCTTCGTTCATCTAGCACAAAGGGAACGGGTTGCAGGAGAAACTTTTACTCTGGTTTCTCAGTCTTTTTCCTAGTGCCGGTTTGAAGTTCCTGCAGTTTTCACTGTAAAACCGAGTTGGAGCTAGTACCTCCCTATATATATGTATGGAGTGGAGTTGGCAACTGAAAAGAAACTTTGTGTTCCCAACAAGCTAGGTGAAGGACGGCTTTCACACACACATATCTCTCAGAACTGACCACGTGGAGAGTCGTTCGTTCATCTAGCACAAAGGGAACGGGTTGCAGGAGAAACTTTCACTCTGGTTTCTCAGTGTGTTTCCTAGTGCCGGTTTGAAGTTCCTGCAGTTTTCACTGTAAAACCGGGTTGGAGCTAGTACCTCCCAATATATATATATGGAGTGGAATTTGCAACTGAAAAGAAACTTTGTGTTCCCAACAAGCTAGGTGAAGGACGGCTTTCACACACACTTATCTCTCAGAACTGAGCATGTGGAGAGACGTTCGTTCATCTAGCACAAAGGGAACGGGATGCAGGAGAAACTTTCACTCTGGTTTCACAGTCTGTTTCCTAGTGCCGGTTTGAAGTTCCTGCAGTTTTCACTGTAAAACCGAGTTAGAGCTAGTACCTCCCCATATATATGTATGGAGTGGAGTTTGCAACTGAAAAGAAACTTTGTGTTCCCAACAAGCTAGGTGAAGGACGGCTTTCACACACACTTATCTCTCAGAACTGAGCATGTGGAGAGACGTTCGTTCATCTAGCACAAAGGGACCGGGTTGCAGGAGAAACTTTTACTCTGGTTTCTCAGTCTGTTTCCTAGTGCTGGTTTGAAGTTCCTGCAGTTTTCACTGTAAAACCGAGTTGGAGCTAGTACCTCCCCATATATATGTATGGAGTGGAGTTTGCAACTGAAAAGAAACTTTGTGTTCCCAACAAGCTAGGTGAAGGACTGCTTTCACACACACTTATCTCTCAGAACTGAGCATGTGGAGAGACGTTCGTTCATCTAGCACAAAGGGAATGGGTTACAGGAGAAACTTTTACTCTGGTTTCTCAGTCTGTTTCCTAGTGCCGGCTTGAAGTTACTGCAGTTTTCACTGTAAAACCGAGTTGGAGCTAGTAACCACCGATATATATGTATGGAGTGGAGTTTGCACCTGAAAAGAAACTTTGTGTTCCCCACAAGCTAGATGAAAGGCGGCTCTCACAGACACTTATCTCTCAGAACTGAGCATGTGGAGAGACGTTCGTTCATCTAGCACAAAGGGAACGGGTTGCAGGAGAAACTTTTACTCTGGTTTCTCAGTCTGTTTCCTAGTGCCGGTTTGACGTTCCTGCAGTTTTCACTGTAAAACCGAGTTGGAGTTAGTACCTCCCCATATATATGTATGGATAGGAGTTTGCAACTGAAAAGAAACTTTGTGTTCCCAACAAGCTAGGTGAAGGCCGGCTTTCACACACACATATCTCTCAGAACTGAGCATGTGGAGAGACGTTCGTTCATCTAGCACAAAGGGAACGGGTTGCAGGAGAAACTTTAACTCTGGTTTCTCAGTCTGTTTCCTAGTGCCGGTTTGAAGTTCCTGCAGTTTTCACTGTAAAACAGAGTTGGAGCTAGTACATCCCCATATATATGTATGGAGTGTAGTTTGCAACTGAAAAGAAACTTTGTGTTCCCAACGAGCTACGTGAAGTACGGCTTTCACACACACTTATCTCTCAGAACTGAGCATGTGGAGAGTCGTTCGTTCATCTAGCACAAAGGGAACGAGTTGCAGGAGAAACTTTTTCTCTGGTTTCTCAGTCTGTTTCCTAGTGCCGGTTTGAAGTTCCTGCAGTTTTCACTGTAAAACCGTGTTGGAGCTAGTACTTCCCCATATATATGTATGGAGTGTAGTTTGCAACTGAAAAGAAACTTTGTGTTCCCAACAAGCTACGTGAAGGACGGCTTTCACACACACTTATCTCTCACAACTGAGCATGTGGAGAGTCGTTCATTCATCTAGCACAAAGGGAACGGGTTGCAGGATAAACTATTACTCTGGTTTCTCAGTCTGTTTCCTAGTGCCGGTATGAATTTCCTGCAGTATTCACTGTAAAACCAATTTGGAGCTAGTACATCCCCATATATATGTATGGAGTGGAGTTTGCAACTGAAAAGAAACTTTGTGTTCCCAACAAGCTAGGTGAAGTCCGGCTTTCACACACACTTATCTCTCCGAACTGAGCATGTGGAGAGACGTTCGTTCATCTAGCACAAAGGGAACGGGTTGCAGGGGAAACTTTTACTCTGGTTTCTCAGTCTGTTTCCTAGTTCCGGTTTGAAGTTCCTGCAGTTTTCACTGTAAAATCGAGTTGGAGCTAGTACCTCCCCATATATATGTATGGAGTGGAGTTTGCAACTGAAAAGAAACTTTGTGTTCCCAACAAGCTAGGTGAAGGACGGCTTTCACACACACTTATCTCTCAGAACTGAGCATGTGGAGAGTCGTTCGTTCATCTAGCACAAAGGGAACGGGTTGCAGGAGAAACTTTTACTCTGGTTTCTCAGTCTGTTTCCTAGTGCCGGTTTGAAGATCCTGCAGTTATCACTGTAAAAACGAGTTGGAGCTAGTACCTCCCCATATATATGTATGGAGTGTAGTTTGCAACTGAAAAGAAACTTTGTGTTCCCAACAAGCTACGTGAAGGACGGCTTTCACACACACTTATCTCTCAGAACTGAGCATGTGGAGAGTCGTTCATTCATCTAGCACAAAGGGAACGGGTTGCAGGATAAACTTTTAATCTGGTTTCTCAGTCTGTTTCCTAGTGCCGGTTTGAAGTTCCTGCAGTATTCACTGTAAAACCAATTTGGAGCTAGTACATCCCCATATATATGTATGGAGTGGAGTTTGCAACTGAAAAGAAACTTTGTGTTCCCAACAAGCTAGGTGAAGGCCGGCTTTCACACACACTTATCTCTCAGAACTGAGCATGTGGAGAGACGTTCGTTCATCTAGCACAAAGGGAACGGGTTGCAGGGGAAACTTTTACTCTGGTTTCTCAGTCTGTTTCCTAGTTCCGGTTTGAAGTTCCTGCAGTTTTCACTGTAAAATCGAGTTGGAGCTAGTACCTGCCCATATATATGTATGGAGTGGAATTTGCAACTGAAAAGAAACTTTGTGTTCCCAACAAGCTAGGTGAAGGACGGCTTTCACACACACTTATCTCTCAGAACTGAGAATGTGGAGAATCTTTCGTTCATCTAGCACAAAGAGATGGGTTGCAGGAGAAACTTTTACTCTGGTTTCTCAGTCTGTTTCCTAGTGCCGGTTTGAAGTTCCTGCAGTTTTCACTGTAAAACCTGGTTGGAGATAGTATCTCCCCATATATATGTATGGAGTGGAGTTTGCAACTGAAAAGAAACTTTGTGTTCCCAACAAGCTAGGTGAAGGCCGGCTTTCACACACACTTATACCTCAGAACTGAGCATGTGGAGATTCGTTCGTTCATCTAGCACAAAGGGAACGGATTGCAGGAGAAACTTTTACTCTGGTTTCTCAGTCTGTTTCCTAGTGCCGGTTTGAAGTTCCTGCTGTTTTCACTGTAAAACCGAGTTGGAGCTAGTACCTCCCCATATATATGTATGGAATGGAGTTTGCAACTGAAAAGAAACTTTGTGTTCCCAACAAGCTAGGTGAAGGACGGCTTTCACACACACTTATCTCTCAGAACTGAGCATGTGGAGAGTCGTTCGTTCATCTAGCACAAAGGAACGGGTTGCAGGAGAAACTTTTACTCTGGTTTCTCAGTCTGTTTCCTACTGCCGGTTTGAAGTTCCTGCAGTTTTCACTGTAAAACCGGGTAGGAGCTAGTACCTCCCCATATATATGTATGGAGTGGAGTTTGCAAGTGAAAAGAAACTTTGTGTTCCCAACAAGCTAGGTGAAGTCCGGCTTTCAAACACACTTATCTCTCAGAACTGAGCATGTGGATAGACGTTCGTTCATCTAGCACAAAGGGAATGGGTTGAAGGAGAAACTTTCACTCTGGTTTCTCAGTCTGTTTCCTAGTGCCGGTTTGAAGTTCCTGCAGTTTTCACTGTAAAACCGAGTTGGAGATAGTACCTCCCCATATATATGTATGGAATGGAGTTTGCAACTGAAAAGAAACTTTGTGTTCCCAACAAGCTAGGTGAAGGACGGCTTTCACACACACTTATCTCTCAGAACTGAGCATGTGGAGAGTCGTTCGTTCATCTAGCACAAAGGGAACGGGTTGCAGGAGAAACTTTTACTCTGGTTTCTCAGTCTGTTTCCTAGTGCCAGGTTGAAGTTCCTGCAGTTTTCACTGTAAAACCGGGTTGGAGCTAGTACCTCCCCATATATATGTATGGAGTGGAGTTTGCAACTGAAAAGAAACTTTGTGTTCCCAACAAGCTAGGTGAAGGCCGGCTTTCACACACACTTATCTCTCAGAACTGAGCATGTGGAGAGACGTTCGTTCATCTAGCACAAAGGGAACGGTTTGCAGGAGAAATTTTCACTCTGGTTTCTCAGGCTGTTTCCTAGTGCCGGTTTGAAGTTCCTGCAGTTTTCAATGTAAAACCGAGTTGGAGCTAGTACCTCCCCATATATATTTATGGAGTGGAGTTTGCAACTGAAAAGAAACTTTGTGTTCCCAACAAGCTGGGTGAAGGACGGATTTCACACACACTTATCTCTCAGAACTGAGCATGTGGATAGACGTTCGTTCATCTAGCAAAAAGGGAACGGGTTGCAGGAGAAACTTTTACTCTGGTTTCTCAGTCTGTTTCCTAGTGCCGGTTTGAAGTTCCTGCAGTTTTCACTGTAAAATCGAGTTGGAGCTAGTACCTCCCCATATATATGTATGGAGTGGAGTTTGCAACTGAAAAGAAACTTTGTGTTCCCAACAAGCTAGGTGAAGGACGGCTTTCACACACATTTATCTCTCAGAACTGAGCATGTGGAGAGTCGTTCGTTCATCTAGCACAAAGGGAACGGGTTGCAGGAGAAACTTTCACTCTGGATTCTCAGTCTGTTTCCTAGTGCCGGTTTGAAGTTCCTGCAGTTTTCACTGTAAAACCGAGATGGAGCTGGTACCTCCCCATATATATGTATGGAGTGGAGTTTGCAACTGAAAAGAAACTTTGTGTTCCCATCAAGCTAGGTGAAGGACGGCTTTCACACTCATCTCTCAGAACTGAGCATGTGGAGAGACGTTCGTTCATCTAGCACAAAGGGAACGGTTGCAGGAGAAACTTTCACTCTGGTTTCTCAGTCTGTTTCCTAGTGCCGGTTTGAAGTTCCTGCAGTTTTCACTGTAAAACCGAGTTGGAGCTAGTACCTCCCCATATATATGTATGGAGTGGAGTTTGCAACTGAAAAGAAACTTTGTGTTCCCAACAAGCTAGGTGAAGGACGGCTTTCACACACACTTATCCCTCAGAACTGAGCATGTGGAGAGTCGTTCGTTCATCTAGCACAAAGGGAACGGGTTGCAGGAGAAACTTTTACTCTGGTTTCTCAGTCTGTTTCCTAGTGCCGGTTTGAAGTTCCTGCAGTTTTCACTGTAAAACCGAGTTGGAGCTAGTACCTCCCCATATATATGTATGGATTGGAATTTGCAACTGAAAAGAAACTTTGTGTTCCCAACAAGCTAGGTGAAGGACGGCTTTCACACACACTTATCTCTCAGAACTGAGCATGTGGGAGTCGTTCATTCATCTAGCACAAAGGGAACGGGTTGCAGGAGAAACTTTTACTCTGGTTTCTCAGTCTGTTTCCTAGTGCCGGTTTGAAGTTCCTGCAGTTTTCACTGTAAAACCGGGTTGGATCTATTACCTCCCCTTATATATGTATGGAGTGGAGTTTGCAACTGAAAAGAAACTTTGTGTTCCCAACAAGCTAGGTGAAGGCCGGCATTCACACACACTAATCTCTCAGAACTGAGCATGTGGAGAGACGTTCGTTCATCTAGCACAAAGGGAACGGGTTGCAGGAGAAACTTTCACTCTGGATTCTCAGTCTGTTTCCTAGTGCCGGTTTGAAGTTCCTGCAGTTTTCACTGTAAAACCGAGTTGGAGCTAGTACCTCCCCATATATATGTATGGAGTGGGGTTTGCAACTGAAAAGAAACTTTGTGTTCCCAACAAGCTAGGTGAAGGACGGCTTTCACACACACTTATCTCTCAGAACTGAGCATGTGGAGAGTCGTTCGTTCATCAAGCACAAAGGGAACGGGTTGCAGGAGAAACTTTTACTCTGGTTTCTCAGTCTGTTTCCTAGTGCCGGTTTGAAGTTCCTGCAGTTTTCACTGTAAAACCGGGTTGGGGCTAGTACCTCCCCATATATATGTATGGAGTGGAGTTTGCAACTGAAAAGAAACTTTGTGTTCCCAACAAGCTAGGTGAAGGCCGGCTTTCACACACACTTATCTCTCAGAACTGAGCATGTGGAGAGACGTTCGTTCATCTAGCATAAAGGGAACGGGTTGCAGGAGAAACTTTCCCTCTGGTTTCTCAGTCTTTTTCCTAGTGCCGTTTTGAAGTTCCTGCAGTTTTCACTGTAAAACCGAGTTGGAGCTAGTACCTCCCCATATATATTTATGGAGTGGAGTTTGCAACTGAAAAGAAACTTTGTGTTCCCAACAAGCTAGGTGAAGTACGGCTTTCACACACACTTATCTCTCAGAACTGAGCTTGTGGATAGACGTTCGTTCATCTAGCAAAAATGGAACGGGTTGCAGGAGAAACTTTTACTCTGGTTTCTCAGTCTGTTTCCTAGTGCCTGTTTGAAGTTCTTGCAGTTTTCACTGTAAAATCGAGTTGGAGCTAGTACCTCCCCATATATATGTATGGAGTGGAGTTTGCAACTGAAAAGAAACTTTGTGTTCCCAACAAGCTAGGTGAAGGACGGCTTTCACACACACTTATCTCTCAGAACTGAGCATGTGGAGAGTCGTTCGTTCATCTAGCACAAAGGGAACGGGTTGCAGGAGAAACTTTCACTCTGGTTTCTCAGTCTGTTTCCTAGTTCCGGTTTGAAGTTCCTGCAGTTTTCACTGTAAAACCGAGATGGAGCTGGTACCTACCCATATATATGTATGGAGTGGAGTTTGCAACTGAAAAGAAACTTTGTGTTCCCAACAAGCTAGGTGAAGGACGGATTTCACACTCATCTCTCAGAACTGAGCATGTGGAGAGACGTTCGTTCATCTAGCACAAAGGGAACGGGTTACAGGAGAAACTTTTACTCTGGTTTCTCAGTCTGTTTCCTAGTGCCGGTTTGAAGTTCCTGCAGTTTTCACTGTAAAACCGATTTGGAGCTAGTACCTCCCCATATATATGTATGGAGTGGAGTTTGCAACTGAAAAGAAACTTTGTGTTCCCAACAAGCTATATGAAGTCCGGCTTTCACACACACTTATCTCTCAGAACTGAGCATGTGGAGAGACGTTCGTTCATCTAGCACAAAGGGAATGGGTTGCAGGAGAAACTTTCACTCTGGTTTCTCAGTCTGTTTCCTAGTGCCGGTTTGAAGTTCCTGCAGTTTTCCCTGTAAAACCGAGTTGGAGCTAGTACCTTCCCACATATATGTATGGAGTGGAGTTTGCAACTGAAAAGGAACTTTGTGTTCCCAACAAGCTAGGTGAAGGACGGCTTTCACACACAATTATCTCTCAGAACTGAGCATGTGGAAAGCCGCTCGTTCATCTAGCACAATGGGAACGGGTTGCAGGAGAAACTTTTACTCTGGTTTCTCAGTCTGTTTCCTAGTGCCGGTTTGTAGTTCCTGCAGTTTTCACTGTAAAACCGGGTTGGAGCTAGTACCTCCCCATATATATGTATGGAGTGGAGTTTGCAACTGAAAAGAAACTTTGTGTTCCCAACAAGCTAGTTGAAGGACGGCTTTCACACACATTTATCTCTCAGAACTGAGCATGTGGAGAGTCGTTCGTTCATCTAGCACAAAGGGAACGGGTTGCAGGAGAAACTTTCACTCTGGTTTCTCAGTCTGTTTCCTAGTGCCGGTTTGAAGTTCCTGAAGTTTTCACTGTAAAACCGAGATGGAGCTAGTACCTCCCCTTATATATGTATGGAGTGGAGTTTGCAACTGAAAAGAAAATTTGTGTTCCCAACAAGCTAGGTGAAGGACGGCTTTCACACTCACTTATCTCTCAGAACTGAGCATGTGGAGAGACGTTCGTTCATCTAGCACAAATGGAACGGGTTGCAGGAGAAACTTTCACACTGGTTTCTCAGTCTGTTTCCTAGTGCCGGCTTGAAGTTCCTGCAGTTTTCACTGTAAAACCGAGTTGGAGCTAGTACCCCCCCATATATATGTATGGATTGGAATTTGCAACTGAAAAGAAACTTAGTGTTCCCAACAAGCTAGCTGAAGAACGGCTTTCACACACATTTATCTCTCAGAACTGAGCATGTGGAGAGTCGTTCGTTCATCTAGCCAAAGGGAACGGGTTGCAGGAGAAACTTTCACTCTGGATTTTCAGTCTGTTTCCTAGTGCCGGTTTGAAGTTCCTGCAGTTTTCACTGTAAAACCGAGATGGAGCTAGTACCTCCCCATATATATGTATGGAGTGGAGTTTGAAACTGAAAAGAAACTTTGTGTTCCCAACAAGCTAGGTGAAAGACGGCTTTCACACACACTTATCTCTCAGAACTGAGCATCTGGAGAGACGTTCGTTCATCTAGCACAAAGGGAACGGGTTGCAGGAGAAACTTTCACTCTGGTTTCTCAGTCTGTTTCCTAGTGCCGGCTTGAAGTTCCTGCAGTCTTCACTGTAAAACAGATTTGGAGCTAGTACCTCCCCATATATATGTATGGAGTGGAGTTTGCAACTGAAAAGACACTTTGTGTGCCCAACAAGCTAGGTGAAGGACGGCTTTCACACACACTTATCTCTCAGAACTGAGCATGTGGAGAGACGTTCGTTCATCTAGCACAAAGGGAAATGGTTGCAGGAGAAACTTTTACTCTGGTTTCTCAGTCTGTTTCCTAGTGCCGGTTTGAAGTTCCTGCAGTTTTCACTGTAAAAACGAGTTGGAGCTAGTAACTTCCCGTATATATGTATGGATTGGGGTTTGCAACTGAAAAGAAACTTTGTGTTCCCAACAAGCTAGGTGAAGGACGGCTTTCTCACACAGTTATCTCTCAGAACTGAGCATGTGGAGAGTCGTTCGTTCATCTAGCACAAAGGGAACTTTTTGCAGGGGAAACTTTTACTCTGGTTCCTCAGTTTGTTTCCTAGTGCCGGTTTGAAATTCCTGCAGTTTTCTCTGTAAAACCGGGTTGGAGCTAGTACCTCCCCATATAAATGTATGGAGTGGGGTTTGCAAATTAAAAGAATCTTTGTGTTCCCAACAAGCTAGGTGAAGGCCGGCTTTCACACACACTTATCTCTCAGAAATGAGCATGTGGAGAGACGTTCGTTCATCTAGCACAAAGGGAACGGGTTGCAGGAGAAACTTTCACTCTGGTTTCTCAGTCTGTTTCCTAGTGCCGGTTTGAATTTCCTGCAGTTTTTACTGAAAAACCGAGTTGGAGCTAGTACCTCCCCATATATATGTATGGAGTGGGTTTTGCAACTGAAAAGAAACTTTGTGTTCCCAACAAGCTAGGTGAAGGACGGCTTTCACACACACTTATCTCTCAGAACTGAGCATGTGGATTGTCGTTCGTTCATCTAGCACAAAGGGAACGGGTTGCAGGAGAAACTTTCACTCTGGTTTCTCAGTCTGTTTCCTAGTGCCGGTTTGAAGTTCCTGCAGTTTTCACTGTAAAACCGGGTTGGAGCTAGTACCTCCCCATATATATGTATGGAGTGGGGTTTGCAACTGAAAAGAAACTTTGTGTTCCCAACAAGCTAGGTGAAGGCCGGCTTTCACAAACACTTATCTCTCAGAATTGAGCATGTGGAGAGACGTTCGTTCATCTAGCACAAAGGGAACGGGTTGCAGGAGAAACTTTTACTCTGGTTTCTCAGTCTGTTTCCTAGTGCCGGTTTGAAGTTCCTGCAGTTTTTACTGAAAAACAGAGTTGGAGCTAGTACCTCCCCATATATATGTATGGAGTGGGGTTTGCAACTGAAAAGAAACTTTGTGTTCCCAACAAGCTAAGTGAAGGACGGCTTTCACACACACTTATCTCTCAGAACTGAGCATGTGGATTGTCGTTCGTTCATCTAGCACAAAGGGAACGGGTTGCAGGAGAAACTTTCACTCTGGTTTCTCAGTCTGTTTCCTAGTGCCGGTTTGAAGTTCCTGCAGTTTTCACTGTAAAACCGGGTTGGAGCTAGTACCTCCCCATATATATGTATGGAGTGGGGTTTGCAACTGAAAAGAAACTTTGTGTTCCCAACAAGCTAGGTGAAGGACGGCTTTCACAAACACTTATCTCTCAGAACTGAGCATGTGGAGAGACGTTCGTTCATCTAGCACAAAGGGAACGGGTTGAAGGAGAAACTTTTACTGTGGTTTCTCAGTCTGTTTCCTAGTGCCGGTTTGAAGTTCCTGCAGTTTTCACTGTAAAACCGAGTTGGAGCTAGTACCTCCCCATATATATTTATGGAGTGGTGTTTGCAACTGAAAAGAAACTTTGTGTTCCCAACAAGCTAGGTGAAGGACGGTTTTCACACAAATTTATCTCTCAGAACTGAGCATGTGGAGCGTCGTTCGTTCATCTAGCACAAAGGGAACGGTTTGCAGGAGAAACTTTCACTCTGGTTTCTCAGTCTGTTTCCTAGTGCCGGTTTGAATTTCCTGCAGTTTTCACTGTAAAACCGAGATGGAGCTAGTACCTCCCCATGTATATGTATGGAGTGGAGTTTGCAACTGAAAAGAAACTTTGTGTTCCCAACAAGCTAGGTGAAGGACGGCTTTCACACTCATCTCTCAGAACTGAGCATGTGGAGAGACGTTCGTTCATCTAGAACAAAGGGAACGGTTGCAAGAGAAACTTTCACTCTGGTTTCTCAGTCTGTTTCCTAGTGCCGGCTTGAAGTTCCTGCAGTTTTCACTGTAAAACCGAGTTAGAGCTAGTACCTCCCCATATATATGTATGGAGTGGAGTTTGCAACTGAAAAGAAACTTTGTGTTCCCAACAAGCTAGGTGAAGGACGGCTTTCACACACACATATCTCTCAGAACTGAGCATGTGGAGAGACGTTCGTTCATCTAGCACAAAGGGAACGTGTTGCAGGAGAAACTTTTACTCTGGTTTCTCAGTCTGTTTCCTAGTGCCGGTTTGAAGTTCCTGCAGTTTTCACTGTAAAACCGAGTTGGAGCTAGTACCTCCCCATATATATGTATGGAGTGGAGTTTGCAAGTGAAAAGAAACTTTGTGTTCCCAACAAGCTAGGTGAAGGACGGCTTTCACACACACTTATCTCTCAGAACTGAGCATGTGGGAGTCGTTCCTTCATCTAGCACAAAGGGAACGGGTTGCAGGAGAAACTTTTACTCTGGTTTCTCAGTCTGTTTCCTAGTGCCGGTTTGAAGTTCCTGCAGTTTTCACTGTAAAACAGAGTTGGAGCTAGTACCTCCCCATATAAATGTATGGAGTGTAGTTTGCAACTGATAAGAAACTTTGTGTTCACAACAAGCTATGTGACGGACGGCTCTCACACACACTTATCTCTCAGAACTGAGCATGTGGAGAGTCTTTCGTTCATCTAGCACAAAGGGAACGTGTTGCAGGTGAAACTTTTACTCTGGTTTCTCAGTCTGTTTCCTAGTGCCGGTTTGAAGTTCCTGCCGTTTTCACTGTAAAACCGAGTTGGAGCTACTACCTCACCATATCTATGTATGGAGTGGTGTTTGCAACTGAAAAGAAACTTTGTGTTCCCAACAAGCTAGGTGAATGACGGCTTTCACACTCACTTAACACTCAGAAATGGGCATGTGGAGAGACGTTCGTTCATCTAGCACAAAGGGAACAGGTTGCAGGAGAAACATTTACTCTGGTTTCTCAGTCTGTTTCCTAGTGCCGGTTTGAAGTTCCTGCAGTTTTCACTGTAAAACCGAGTTGGAACTAGTACCTCCCCATATATATGTATGTAGTGGAGTTTGCAACTGAAAAGAAACTTTGTGTTCCCAACAAGCTAGGTGAAGGACGGCTCTCACACACACTTATCTCTCAGAACTGAGCATGTGGAGAGACGTTCGTTCATCTAGCACAAAGGGAACGGGTTGCAGGAGAAATTTTACTCTGGTTTCTCAGTCTGTTTCCTAGTGCCGGTTTGAAGTTCCAGCTGTTTTCACTGTAAAACCGAGTTGGATCTAGTACCTCCCCATATATATGTATGGAGTGGAGTTTTCAACTGAAAAGAAACTTTGTGTTCCCAACAAGCTAGGTGAAGGACGGCTTTCACACACAATTATCTCTCAGAACTGAGCATGTGGAGAGACGTTCGTTCATCTAGCACAAAGGGAACGGGTTGCAGTAGAAACTTTTACTCTGGATTCTCAGTCTTTTTCCTAGTGCCGGTTTGAATTTCCTGCAGTTTTCACTGTAAAACCGAGTTGGAGCTAGTACCTCCCCATATATATGTATGTAGTGGAGTTTGCAACTGAAAAGAAACTTTGTGTTCCCAACAAGCTAGTTGAAGTTCGGTTTTCACACACACATATCCTTCAGAAATGAGCATGTGGAGAGACGTTCGTTCATCTAGCACAAAGGGAACGGGTTGCAGGAGAAACTTTTACTCTGGTTTCTCAGAATTTTTCCTAGTGCCGGTTTGAAGTTCCTGCAGTTTTCACTGTAAAACCGAGTTGGAGCTAGTACCTCCCCATATAAATATATGGAGTGTAGTTTGCAACTGAAAAGAAACTTTGTGTTCCCAACAAGCTAGGTGAAGTACGGCTTTCACACACACTTATCTCTCAGAACTGAGCATGTGGAGAGACTTTCGGTCATCTAGCACAAAGGGAACGGGTTGCAGGAGAAACTTTTACTCTGGATTCTCAGTCTGTTTCCTAGTGCCGGTTTGAAGTTCCTGCAGTTTTCACTGTAAAACGGGGTTGGAGCTAGTACCTACCTATATATATGTATGTAGTGGAGTTTGCAACTGAAAAGAAACTTTGTGTTCCCAACAAGCTAGTTGAAGTTCGGTTTTCACACACACATATCTCTCAGAAATGAGCATGTGGAGAGACGTTCGTTCATCTAGCACAAAGGGAACGGGTTGCAGGAGAAACTTTTACTCTGGTTTCTCAGAATTTTTCCTAGTGCCGGTTTGAAGTTCCTGCAGTTTTCACTGTAAAACCGAGTTGGAGCTAGTACCTCCCCATATAAATATATGGAGTGTAGTTTGCAACTGAAAAGAAACTTTGTGTTCCCAACAAGCTAGGTGAAGGACGGCTTTCACACACACTTATCTCTCAGAACTGAGCATGTGGAGAGACTTTCGGTCATCTAGCACAAAGGGAACGGGTTGCAGGAGAAACTTTTACTCTGGTTTCTGAGTCTGTTTCCTAGTGCCGGTTTGAAGTTCCTGCAGTTTTCACTGTAAAACCGAGTTGGAGCTAGTACCTCCCCATATATATGTATGGAGTGGTGTTTGCAACTGAAAAGAAACTTTGTGTTCCCAAAAAGCTAAGTGAAGGAAGGCTTTCACACTCACTTATCACTCAGAACTGAGCATGTGGAGAGACGTTCGTTCATCTAGCACAAAGGGAACAGTTTGCAGGAAAAACTTTTACTCTGGATTCTCAGTCTGTTTCCTAGTGCCGGTTTGAAGTTCCTGCAGTTTTCACCGTAAAACCGAGTTGGAGCTAGTACCTCCCCATATATATGTATGGAGTGGAGTTTGCAACTGAAAAGAAACTTTGTGTTCCCAACAAGCTAGGTGAAGGACGGCTTTCACACACTCTTATCTCTCAGAACTGAGCATGTGGAGAGACGTTCGTTCATCTAGCTCAAAGGGAACGGGTTGCAGGAGAAACTTTTACTCTGGTTTCTCAGTCTGTTTCCTAGTGCCGGTTTGAAGTTCCTGCAGTTTTCACTGTAAAACAGATTTGGAGCTTGTACCTACCCATATATATGTATTGAGTGGAGTTTGCAACTCAAAAGAAACTTTGTGTTCCCAACAAGCTAGGTGAAGGACGGCTTTCACACACACTTATCTCTAAGAACTGAGCATGTGGAGAGACGTTCGTTCATCTAGCACTAAAGGAACAGGTTGCAGGAGAAACTTTTACTCTGGTTTCTCAGTCTGTTTCCTAGAGCCGGTTTGAAGTTCCTGCAGTTTTCACTGTAAAACCGAGTTGGAGCTAGTACCTCCCCATATATATGTATGGAGTGGAGTTTGCAACTGAAAAGAAACTTTGTGTTCCCAACAAGCTAGGTGAAGGACGGCTTTCACACACACTTACCTCTCAGAACTGAGCATGTGGAGAGACGTTCGTTCATCTAGCACAAAGGAAACGGGTTGCAGGAGAAACTTATACTCTGGTTTCTCAATCTGTTTCCTAGTGCCGGTTTGAAGTTCCTGCAGTTTTCACTGTAAAACCGAGTTGGAGCTAGTACCTCCCCATATAAATATATGGAGTGTAGTTTGCAACTGAAAAGAAACTTTGTGTTCCCAACAAGCTAGGTGAAGGACGGCTTTCACACACACATATCTCTCAGAACTGAGCATGTGGAGAGACGTTCGTTCATCTAGCACAAAAGGAACGGGTTGCAGGGGAAACTTTTACTCTGGTTTCTCAGTCTGTTTCCTAGTGCCGGTTTGAAGTTCCTGCAGTTTTCACTGTAAAACCGGGTTGGAGCTAGTACCTCCCCATATATATGTATGGAGTGGATTTTGCATCTGAAAAGAAACTTTGTGTTCCCAACAAGCTAAGTGAAGGAAGGCTTTCACACTCACTTATCACTCAGAACTGAGCATGTGGAGAGACGTTCGTTCATCTAGCACAAAGGGAACAGTTTGCAGTAAAAACTTTTACTCTGGTTTCTCAGTCTGTTTCCTAGTGCCGGTTTGAAGTTCCTGAAGTTTTCACTGTAAAACCGAGTTGGAGCTATTACCTCCCCATATATATATATGGAGTGGAGTTTGCAACTGAAAAGTAACTTTGTGTTCCCAACAAGCTAGGTGAAGGACGGCATTCACACACACTTATCTCTCAGAACTGAGCATGTGGAGAGACGTTCGTTCATCTAGCACAAAGGGAACGGGTTGCAGGAGAAACATTTACTCTGGTTTCTCAGTCTGTTTCCTAGTGCCGGTTTGAAGTTCCTGCAGTTTTCACTCTAAAATCGAGTTAGAGCTTGTACCTCCCCATATATATGTATGGAGTGGAGTTTGCAACTGAAAAGAAACTTTGTGTTCCCAACAAGCTAGGTGAAGGACGGCTTTCACACTCACGTATCTCTCAGAACTGAACATGTGGAAAGTCGTTCGTTCATCTAGCACAAAGGGAACGGGTTGCAGGGGAAACTTTTACTCTGGTTTCTCAGTCTGTTTCCTAGTGCCGGTTTGAAGTTCCTGCAGTTTTCACTGTAAAACCGGGTTGGAGCTATTACCTCCCCATATATATGTATGGAGTGAAGTTTGCAACTGAAAAGAAACTTTGTGTTCCCAACAAGCTCGGTGAAGGACGGCTTTCACACACACTTACCTCTCAGAACTGAGCATGTGGAGAGACGTTCGTTCATCTAGCAAAAAGGGAACGGGTTGCAGGAGAAACTTTTACTCTGGTTTCTCATTCTGTTTCCAAGGGCCGGTTTGAAGTTCCTGCAGTTTTCACTGTAAAACCGAGTTAGAGCTTGTACCTCCCCATATATATGTATGGAGTGGAGTTTGCAACTGAAAAGAAACTTTGTGTTCCCAACAAGCTAGGTGAAGGACGGCTTACACACTCACTTATCTCTCAGATCTGAGCATGTGGAGAGTCGTTCGTTCATCTAGCACAAAAGGAACGGGTTGCAGGGGAAACATTTACTCTGGTTTCTCAGTCTGTTTCCTAGTGCCGGTTTGAATTTCCTGCAGTTTTCACTGTAAAACCGGGTTGGAGCTAGTACCTCCCCATATATATGTATGGAGTGGAGTTTGCAACTGAAAAGAAACTTTGTGTTCCCAACAAGCTAAGTGAAGGAAGGCTTTCACACTCACTTATCACTCAGAACTGAGCATGTGGAGAGACTTTCGTTCATCTAGCACAAAGGGAACAGTTTGCAGGAAAAACTTTTACTCTTGTTTCTCAGTCTGTTTCCTAGTGCCGGTTTGAAGTTCCTGCAGTTTTCACTGTAAAACCGAGTTGGAACTAGTACCTCCCCATATACATGTATGGAGTGAAGTTTGCAACTGAAAAGAAACTTTGTGTTCCCAACAAGCTAGGTGAAGGACGGCTCTCACACACACTTATCTCTCACAACTGAGCATGTGGAGAGACGTTCGTTCATCTAGCACAAAGGGAACGGGTTGCAGGGGATACTTTTACTCTGGTTTCTCAGTCTGTTTCCTAGTGCCGATTTGAAGTTCCAGCTGTTTTCACTGTAAAACCGAGTTGGAGCTAGTACCTCCCCATATATATGTATGGAGTGGAGTTTTCAACTGAAAAGAAACTTTGTGTTCCCAACAAGCTAGGTGAATTACGGCTTTCACACACATTTATCTCTCAGAACTGAGCATGTGGAGAGACGTTCGTTCATCTAGCACAAAGGGAACGGGTTGCAGTAGAAACTTTTACTCTGGATTCTCAGTCTGTTTCCTAGTGCCGGTTTGAATTTCCTGCAGTTTTCACTGTAAAACGGGGTTGGAGCTAGTACCTCCCCATATATATGTATGTAGTGGAGTTTGCAACTGAAAAGAATCTTTGTGTTCCCAACAAGCAAGTTGAAGTTCGGTTTTCACACACACATATCTCTCAGAAATGAGCATGTGGAGAGACGTTCGTTCATCTAGCACAAAGGGAACAGTTTGCAGGAGAAACTTTTACTCTGGTTTCTCAGAATTTTTCCTAGTGCCGGTTTGAAATTCCTGCAGTTTTCACTGTAAAACCGAGTTGGAGCTAGTACCTCCCCATATAAATATATGGATTGTATTTTGCAACTGAAAAGAAACTTTGTGTTCCCATCAAGCTAGGTGAAGGACGGCTTTCACACACACTTATCTCTCAGAACTGAGCATGTGGAGAGACTTTCGGTCATCTAGCACAAAGGGAACGGGTTGCAGGACAAATTTTACTCTGGTTTCTGAGTTTGTTTCCTAGTGCCGGTTTGAAGTTCCTGCAGTTTTCACTGTAAAACCGAGTTGGAGCTTGTACCTCCCCATATATATGTATGGAGTGGTGTTTGCAACTGAAAAGAAACTTTGTGTTCCCAACAAGCTAAGTGAAGGAAGGCTTTCACACTCACATATCACTCAGAACTGAGCATGTGGAGAGACGTTCGTTCATCTAGCACAAAGGGAACTGTTTGCAGGAAAAACTTTTACTCTGGATTCTCAGTCTGTTTCCTAGTGCCGGTTTGAAGTTCCTGCAGTTTTCACTGTAAAACCGAGTTGGAGCTAGTACCTCCCCATATATATGTATGGAGTGGAGTTTGCAACTGAAAAGAAACTTTGTGTTCCCAACAAGCTAGGTGAAGGACGGCTTTCACACACACATATCTCTCAGAACCGAGCATGTGGAGAGACGTTCGTTCATCTAGCTCAAAGGGAACGGGTTGCAGGAGAAACTTTTACTCTGGTTTCTGAGTCTGTTTCCTAGTGCCGGTTTGAAGTTCCTGCAGTTTTCACTGTAAAACAGATTTGGAGCTAGTACCTCCCCATATATATGTATTGAGTGGAGTTTGCAACTCAAAAGAAACTTTGTGTTCCCAACAAGCTAGGTGAAAGACGGCTTTCACACACAATTATCTCTCAGAACTGAGCATGTGGAGAGACGTTCGTTCATCTAGCACAAAGGGAACGGGTTGCAGGAGAAACTTTTACTCTGGTTTCTCAGTCTGTTTCCTAGTGCCGGTTTGAAGTTCCTGCAGTTTTCACTGTAAAACCGAGTTGGAGCTAGTACCTCCCCTATATATGTATGGAGTGGAGTTTGCAACTGAAAAAAACTTTGTGTTCCCAACAAGCTAGGTGAAGGACGGCTTTCACACACACTTATCTCTCAGAACTGAGCATGTGGAGGGACGTTCGTTCATCTAGCACAAAGGGAACGGGTTGCAGGAGAAACTTTTACTCTGGTTTCTCAATCTGTTCCCTAGTGCCGGTTTGAAGTTCCTGCAGTTTTCACTGTAGAACCGAGTTGGAGCTAGTACCTCCCCATATAATTATATGGAGTGGAGTTTGCAACTGAAAAGAAACTTTGTGTTCCCAACAAGCTAGGTGAAGGACGGATTTCACACACACATATCTCTCAGAACTGAGCATGTGGAGAGACGTTCGTTCATCTAGCTCAAAGGGAACGGGTTGCAGGAGAAACTTTTACTCTGGTTTCTCATTCTGTTTCCTTGTGCCGGTTTGAAGTTCCTGCAGTTTTCACTGTAAAACCGAGTTAGAGCTTGTACCTACCCATATATATGTATGGAGTGGAGTTTGCAACTGAAAATAAACTTTGTGTTCCCAACAAGCTAGGTGAAGGACGGCTTTCACACTCACTTATCTCTCAGAACTGAGCATGTGGAGAGTCGTTCGTTCTTCTAGCACAAAGGGAACGGGTTGCAGGGGAAACTTTTACTCTGGTTTCTCAGTCTGTTTCCTAGTGCCGGTTTGAAGTTCCTGCAGTTTTCACTGTAAAACCGGGTTGGAGCTAGTACCTCCCCATGTATATGTATGGAGTTTAGTTTGCAACTGAAAAGAAACTTTGTGTTCCCAACAAGCTAAGTGAAGGAAGGCTTTCACACTCACTTATCACTCAGAACTGAGCATGTGGAGAGACGTTCGTTCATCTAGCACAAAAGGAACAGTTTGCAGGAAAAACTTTTACTCTGGTTTCTCAGTCTGTTTCCTAGTGCCGGTTTGAAGTTCCTGCAGTTTTCACTGTAAAACCGAGTTGGAGCTAGTACCTCCCCATATATATGTATGGAGTGGAGTTTGCAACTGAAAAGTAACTTTGTGTTCCCAACAAGCTAGGTGAAGGACGGCATTCACACACACATATCTCTCAGAACTGAGCATGTGGAGAGACGTTCGTTCATCTAGCACAAAGGGAACGGGTTGCAGGAGAAACTTTTACTCTGGTTTCTCAGTCTGTTTCCTAGTGCCGGTTTGAAGTTCCTGCAGTTTTCACTGTAAAACCGAGTTGGAGCTAGTACCTCCCCTATATATGTATGGAGTGGAGTTTGCAACTGAAAAGAAACTTTGTGTTCCCAACAAGCTAGGTGAAGGACGGCTTTCACACACACTTATCTCTCAGAACTGAGCATGTGGAGGGACGTTCGTTCATCTAGCACAAAGGAAACGGGTTGCAGGAGAAACTTTTACTCTGGTTTCTCAATCTGTTTCCTAGTGCCGGTTTGAAGTTCCTGCAGTTTTCACTGTAGAACCGAGTTGGAGCTAGTACCTCCCCATATAATTATATGGAGTGGAGTTTGCAACTGAAAAGAAACTTTGTGTTCCCAACAAGCTAGGTGAAGGACGGAATTCACACACACATATCTCTCAGAACTGAGCATGTGGAGAGACGTTCGTTCATCTAGCACAAAGGGAACGGGTTGCAGGAGAAACTTTTACTCTGGTTTCTCATTCTGTTTCCTTGTGCCGGTTTGAAGTTCCTGCAGTTTTCACTGTAAAACCGAGTTAGAGCTTGTACCTACCCATATATATTTATGGAGTGGAGTTTGCAACTGAAAATAAACTTTGTGTTCCCAACAAGCTAGGTGAAGGACGGCTTTCACACTCACTTATCTCTCAGAACTGAGCATGTGGAGAGTCGTTCGTTCTTATAGCACAAAGGGAACGGGTTGCAGGGGAAACTTTTACTCTGGTTTCTCAGTCTGTTTCCTAGTGCCGGTTTGAAGTTCCTGCAGTTTTCACTGTAAAACCGGGTTGGAGCTAGTACCTCCCCATGTATATGTATGGAGTTTAGTTTGCAACTGAAAAGAAACTTTGTGTTCCCAACAAGCAAAGTGAAGGAAGGCTTTCACACTCACTTATCACTCAGAACTGAGCATGTGGAGAGACGTTCGTTCATCTAGCACAAAGGGAACAGTTTGCAGGAAAAACTTTTACTCTGGTTTCTCAGTCTGTTTCCTAGTGCCGGTTTGAAGTTCCTGCAGTTTTCACTGTAAAACCGAGTTGGAGCTAGTACCTCCCCATATATATGTATGGAGTGGAGTTTGCAACTAAAAAGTAACTTTGTGTTCCCAACAAGCTAGGTGAAGGACGGCATTCACACACACATATCTCTCAGAACTGAGCATGTGGAGAGACGTTCGTTCATCTAGCACAAAGGGAACGGGTTGCAGGAGAAACATTTACTCTGGTTTCTCAGTCTGTTTCCTAGTGCCGGTTTGAAGTTCCTGCAGTTTTCACTGTAAAATCGAGTTAGAGCTGATACCTCCCCATATATATGTATGGAGTGGAGTTTGCAACTGAAAAGAAACTTTGTGTTCCCAACAAGCTAAGTGAAGGACGGCTTTCACATTCACTTATCTCTCAGAACTGAACATGTGGAAAGTCGTTCGTTCATCTAGCACAAAGGGAACGGGTTGCAGGGGAAACTTTTTCTCTGGTTTCTCAGTCTGTTTCCTAGTGCCGGTTTGAAATTCCTGCAGTTTTCACTGTAAAACCGGGTTGGAGCTAGTACCTCCCCATATATATGTATGGAGTGGAGTTTGCAACTGAAAAGAAACTTTGTGTTCCCAACAAGCTAGGTGAAGACGGCTTTCACACACACTTATCTCTCAGAACTGAGCATGTGGAGAGACGTTCGTTCATCTAGCAAAAAGGGAACGGGTTGCAGGAGAAACTTTTACTCTGGTTTCTCATTCTGTTTCCTAGGGCCGGTTTGAAGTTCCTGCAGTTTTCACTGTAAAACCGAGTTAGAGCTTGTACCTCCCCATATATATGTATGGAGTGGAGTTTGCAACTGAAAAGAAACTTTGTGTTCCCAACAAGCTAAGTGAAGGAAGGCTTTCACACTCACTTATCACTCAGAACTGAGCATGTGGAGAGACGTTCGTTCATCTAGCACAAAGGGAACAGTTTGCAGGAAAAACTTTTACTCTGGTTTCTCAGTCTGTTTCCTAGTGCCGGTTTGAAGTACCTGCAGTTTTCACTGTAAAACCGAGTTGGAGCTAGTACCTCCCCATATATATGTATGGAGTGGAGTTTGCAACTGAAAAGAAACTTTGTGTTCCCAACAAGCTAGGTGAAGGACGGCTTTCACACACACTTATCTCTCAGAACTGAGCATGTGGAGAGACGTTCGTTCATCTAGCACAAAGGGAACGGGTTGCAGGAGAAACTTTTACTCTGGTTTCTCAGTCTGTTTCCTAGTGCCGGTTTGAAGTTCCTGCAGTTTTCACTGTAAAACCGGGTTGGAGCTAGTACCTCCCCATATATATGTATGGAGTGGAGTTTGCAACTGAAAAGAAACTTTGTGTTCCCAACAAGCTAGGTGAAGAACGGCTTTCACACACACTTATCTCTCAGAACTGAGCATGTGGAGAGACGTTCGTTCATCTAGCAAAAAGGGAACGGGTTGCAGGAAAAACTTTTACTCTGGTTTCTCATTCTGTTTCCTAGGGCCGGTTTGAAGTTCCTGCAGTTTTCACTGTAAAACCGAGTTAGAGCTTGTACCTCCCCATATATATGTATGGAGTGGAGTTTGCAACTGAAAAGAAACTGTGTTCCCAACAAGCTAGGTGAAGGACGGCTTACACACTCACTTATCTCTCAGAACTGAGCATGTGGAGAGTCGTTCGTTCATCTAGCAAAAAAGGAACCGGTTGCAGGGGAAACATTTACTCTGGTTTCTCAGTCTGTTTCCTAGTGCCGGTTTGAAGTTCCTGCAGTTTTCACTGTAAAACCGGGTTGGAGCTAGTACCTCCCCATATGTATGTATGGAGTGGAGTTTGCAACTGAAAAGAAACTTTGTGTTCCCAACAAGCTAGGTGAAGTACGGCTTTCACACACACTTATCTCTCAGAACTGAGCATGTGGAGAGACGTTCGTTCATCTAGCAAAAAGGGAACGGGTTGCAGGGGAAACTTTTACTCTGGTTTCACATTCTGTTTCCTAGGGCCGGTTTGAAGTTCCTAGTTTTCACTGTAAAACCGAGTTAGAGCTTGTACCTCCCCATATATATGTATGGAGTGGAGTTTCCAACTGAAAAGAAACTTTGTGTTCCCAACAAGCTAGGTGAAGGACGGCTTACACACTCACTTATCTCTCAGAACTGAGCATGTGCAGAGTCGTTCGTTCATCTAGCACAAAAGGAACGGGTTGCAGCGGAAACATTTACTCTGGTTTCTCAGTCTGTTTCCTAGTGCCGGTTTGAATTTCCTGCAGTTTTCACTGTAAAACCGGGTTGGAGCTAGTACCTCCCACATATATGTATGGAGTGGAGTTTGCAACTGAAAAAAACTTTGTGTTCCCAACAAGCTAGGTGAAGGACGGCTTTCACACACACTTATCTCTCAGAACTGAGCATGTGGAGGGACGTTCGTTCATCTAGCACAAAGGGAACGGGTTGCAGGAGAAACTTTTACTCTGGTTTCTCAATCTGTTCCCTAGTGCCGGTTTGAAGTTCCTGCAGTTTTCACTGTAGAACCGAGTTGGAGCTAGTACCTCCCCATATAATTATATGGAGTGGAGTTTGCAACTGAAAAGAAACTTTGTGTTCCCAACAAGCTAGGTGAAGGACGGATTTCACACACACATATCTCTCAGAACTGAGCATGTGGAGAGACGTTCGTTCATCTAGCTCAAAGGGAACGGGTTGCAGGAGAAACTTTTACTCTGGTTTCTCATTCTGTTTCCTTGTGCCGGTTTGAAGTTCCTGCAGTTTTCACTGTAAAACCGAGTTAGAGCTTGTACCTACCCATATATATGTATGGAGTGGAGTTTGCAACTGAAAATAAACTTTGTGTTCCCAACAAGCTAGGTGAAGGACGGCTTTCACACTCACTTATCTCTCAGAACTGAGCATGTGGAGAGTCGTTCGTTCTTCTAGCACAAAGGGAACGGGTTGCAGGGGAAACTTTTACTCTGGTTTCTCAGTCTGTTTCCTAGTGCCGGTTTGAAGTTCCTGCAGTTTTCACTGTAAAACCGGGTTGGAGCTAGTACCTCCCCATGTATATGTATGGAGTTTAGTTTGCAACTGAAAAGAAACTTTGTGTTCCCAACAAGCTAAGTGAAGGAAGGCTTTCACACTCACTTATCACTCAGAACTGAGCATGTGGAGAGACGTTCGTTCATCTAGCACAAAAGGAACAGTTTGCAGGAAAAACTTTTACTCTGGTTTCTCAGTCTGTTTCCTAGTGCCGGTTTGAAGTTCCTGCAGTTTTCACTGTAAAACCGAGTTGGAGCTAGTACCTCCCCATATATATGTATGGAGTGGAGTTTGCAACTGAAAAGTAACTTTGTGTTCCCAACAAGCTAGGTGAAGGACGGCATTCACACACACATATCTCTCAGAACTGAGCATGTGGAGAGACGTTCGTTCATCTAGCACAAAGGGAACGGGTTGCAGGAGAAACTTTTACTCTGGTTTCTCAGTCTGTTTCCTAGTGCCGGTTTGAAGTTCCTGCAGTTTTCACTGTAAAACCGAGTTGGAGCTAGTACCTCCCCTATATATGTATGGAGTGGAGTTTGCAACTGAAAAGAAACTTTGTGTTCCCAACAAGCTAGGTGAAGGACGGCTTTCACACACACTTATCTCTCAGAACTGAGCATGTGGAGGGACGTTCGTTCATCTAGCACAAAGGAAACGGGTTGCAGGAGAAACTTTTACTCTGGTTTCTCAATCTGTTTCCTAGTGCCGGTTTGAAGTTCCTGCAGTTTTCACTGTAGAACCGAGTTGGAGCTAGTACCTCCCCATATAATTATATGGAGTGGAGTTTGCAACTGAAAAGAAACTTTGTGTTCCCAACAAGCTAGGTGAAGGACGGAATTCACACACACATATCTCTCAGAACTGAGCATGTGGAGAGACGTTCGTTCATCTAGCACAAAGGGAACGGGTTGCAGGAGAAACTTTTACTCTGGTTTCTCATTCTGTTTCCTTGTGCCGGTTTGAAGTTCCTGCAGTTTTCACTGTAAAACCGAGTTAGAGCTTGTACCTACCCATATATATTTATGGAGTGGAGTTTGCAACTGAAAATAAACTTTGTGTTCCCAACAAGCTAGGTGAAGGACGGCTTTCACACTCACTTATCTCTCAGAACTGAGCATGTGGAGAGTCGTTCGTTCTTATAGCACAAAGGGAACGGGTTGCAGGGGAAACTTTTACTCTGGTTTCTCAGTCTGTTTCCTAGTGCCGGTTTGAAGTTCCTGCAGTTTTCACTGTAAAACCGGGTTGGAGCTAGTACCTCCCCATGTATATGTATGGAGTTTAGTTTGCAACTGAAAAGAAACTTTGTGTTCCCAACAAGCAAAGTGAAGGAAGGCTTTCACACTCACTTATCACTCAGAACTGAGCATGTGGAGAGACGTTCGTTCATCTAGCACAAAGGGAACAGTTTGCAGGAAAAACTTTTACTCTGGTTTCTCAGTCTGTTTCCTAGTGCCGGTTTGAAGTTCCTGCAGTTTTCACTGTAAAACCGAGTTGGAGCTAGTACCTCCCCATATATATGTATGGAGTGGAGTTTGCAACTAAAAAGTAACTTTGTGTTCCCAACAAGCTAGGTGAAGGACGGCATTCACACACACATATCTCTCAGAACTGAGCATGTGGAGAGACGTTCGTTCATCTAGCACAAAGGGAACGGGTTGCAGGAGAAACATTTACTCTGGTTTCTCAGTCTGTTTCCTAGTGCCGGTTTGAAGTTCCTGCAGTTTTCACTGTAAAATCGAGTTAGAGCTGATACCTCCCCATATATATGTATGGAGTGGAGTTTGCAACTGAAAAGAAACTTTGTGTTCCCAACAAGCTAAGTGAAGGACGGCTTTCACATTCACTTATCTCTCAGAACTGAACATGTGGAAAGTCGTTCGTTCATCTAGCACAAAGGGAACGGGTTGCAGGGGAAACTTTTTCTCTGGTTTCTCAGTCTGTTTCCTAGTGCCGGTTTGAAATTCCTGCAGTTTTCACTGTAAAACCGGGTTGGAGCTAGTACCTCCCCATATATATGTATGGAGTGGAGTTTGCAACTGAAAAGAAACTTTGTGTTCCCAACAAGCTAGGTGAAGACGGCTTTCACACACACTTATCTCTCAGAACTGAGCATGTGGAGAGACGTTCGTTCATCTAGCAAAAAGGGAACGGGTTGCAGGAGAAACTTTTACTCTGGTTTCTCATTCTGTTTCCTAGGGCCGGTTTGAAGTTCCTGCAGTTTTCACTGTAAAACCGAGTTAGAGCTTGTACCTCCCCATATATATGTATGGAGTGGAGTTTGCAACTGAAAAGAAACTTTGTGTTCCCAACAAGCTAAGTGAAGGAAGGCTTTCACACTCACTTATCACTCAGAACTGAGCATGTGGAGAGACGTTCGTTCATCTAGCACAAAGGGAACAGTTTGCAGGAAAAACTTTTACTCTGGTTTCTCAGTCTGTTTCCTAGTGCCGGTTTGAAGTACCTGCAGTTTTCACTGTAAAACCGAGTTGGAGCTAGTACCTCCCCATATATATGTATGGAGTGGAGTTTGCAACTGAAAAGAAACTTTGTGTTCCCAACAAGCTAGGTGAAGGGCGGCTTTCACACACACTTATCTCTCAGAACTGAGCATGTGGAGAGACGTTCGTTCATCTAGCACAAAGGGAACGGGTTGCAGGAGAAACTTTTACTCTGGTTTCTCAGTCTGTTTCCTAGTGCCGGTTTGAAGTTCCTGCAGTTTTCACTGTAAAACCGGGTTGGAGCTAGTACCTCCCCATATATATGTATGGAGTGGAGTTTGCAACTGAAAAGAAACTTTGTGTTCCCAACAAGCTAGGTGAAGAACGGCTTTCACACACACTTATCTCTCAGAACTGAGCATGTGGAGAGACGTTCGTTCATCTAGCAAAAAGGGAACGGGTTGCAGGAAAAACTTTTACTCTGGTTTCTCATTCTGTTTCCTAGGGCCGGTTTGAAGTTCCTGCAGTTTTCACTGTAAAACCGAGTTAGAGCTTGTACCTCCCCATATATATGTATGGAGTGGAGTTTGCAACTGAAAAGAAACTGTGTTCCCAACAAGCTAGGTGAAGGACGGCTTACACACTCACTTATCTCTCAGAACTGAGCATGTGGAGAGTCGTTCGTTCATCTAGCAAAAAAGGAACCGGTTGCAGGGGAAACATTTACTCTGTTTTCTCAGTCTGTTTCCTAGTGCCGGTTTGAAGTTCCTGCAGTTTTCACTGTAAAACCGGGTTGGAGCTAGTACCTCCCCATATGTATGTATGGAGTGGAGTTTGCAACTGAAAAGAAACTTTGTGTTCCCAACAAGCTAGGTGAAGTACGGCTTTCACACACACTTATCTCTCAGAACTGAGCATGTGGAGAGACGTTCGTTCATCTAGCAAAAAGGGAACGGGTTGCAGGGGAAACTTTTACTCTGGTTTCACATTCTGTTTCCTAGGGCCGGTTTGAAGTTCCTAGTTTTCACTGTAAAACCGAGTTAGAGCTTGTACCTCCCCATATATATGTATGGAGTGGAGTTTCCAACTGAAAAGAAACTTTGTGTTCCCAACAAGCTAGGTGAAGGACGGCTTACACACTCACTTATCTCTCAGAACTGAGCATGTGCAGAGTCGTTCGTTCATCTAGCACAAAAGGAACGGGTTGCAGCGGAAACATTTACTCTGGTTTCTCAGTCTGTTTCCTAGTGCCGGTTTGAATTTCCTGCAGTTTTCACTGTAAAACCGGGTTGGAGCTAGTACCTCCCACATATATGTATGGAGTGGAGTTTGCAACTGAAAAGAAACTTTGTGTTCCCAACAAGCTAGGTGAAGGACGGCTTTCACACACACTTATCTCTCAGAACTGAGCATGTGGAGAGACGTTCGTTCATCTAGCACAAAGGGAACGGGTTGCAGGAGAAACTTTTACTCTGGTTTCTCAGTCTGTTTCCTAGTGCCGATTTGAAGTTCCTGCAGTTTTCACTGTAAAACAGAGTTGGAGCTAGTACCTCCCCATATATATGTATGGGGTGGAGTTTGCAACTGAAAAGAAACTTTGTGTTCCCAACAAGCTAGGTGAAGGACGGCTTTCACACACACTTATCTCTCAGAACTGAGTATGTGGAGAGACGTTCGTTCATCTAGCACAAAGGGAACGGGTTGCAGGAGAAACTTTTACTCTGGTTTCTCAGTCTGTTTCCTAGTGCCGGTTTGAAGTTCCTGCAGTTTTCACTGTAAAACCGAGTTGGAGCTAGTACCTCCCCATATATATGTATGGAGTGGAGTTTGCAACTGAAAAGAAACTTTGTGTTCCCAACAATCTAGGTGAAGGACGGCTTTCACACACACTTATCTCTCAGAACTGAGCATGTGGAGAGACGTTCGTTCATCTAGCACAAAGGAAACGGTTTGGAGGAGAAACTTTTACTCTGGTTTCTCAGTCTGTTTCCTAGTGCCTGTTTGAAGTTCCTGCAGTTTTCACTGTAAACCGAGTTAGAGCTTGTACCTCCCCATATATATGTATGGAGTGGAGTTTGCAACTTAAAAGAAACTTTGTGTTCCCAACAAGCTAGGTGAAGGACGGCTTTCACACTCACTTATCTCTCAGAACTGAGCATGTGGAGAGTCGTTCGTTCATCTAGCACAAAGGGAACGGGTTGCAGGGGAAACTTTTACTCTGGTTTCTCAGTCTGTTTCCTAGTGCCGGTTTGAAGTTCCTGCAGTTTTCACTGCAAAACCGGGTTGGAGCTAGTACCTCCCCATATATATGTATGGAGTGGAGTTTGCAACTGAAAAGAAACTTTGTGTTCCCAAAACCTAGGTGAAGGACGGCTTTCACACACACTTATCTCTCAGAACTGAGCATGTGGAGAGACGTTCGTTCATCTAGCAAAAAGGGAACGGGTTGCAGGAAAAACTTTTACTCTGGTTTCTCATTCTGTTTCCTAGGGCCGGTTTGAAGTTCCTGCAGTTTTCACTGTAAAACCGAGTTAGAGCTTGTACCTCCCCATATATATGTATGGAGTGGAGTTTGCAACTGAAAAGAAACTTTGTGTTCCCAAAACCTAGGTGAAGGACGGCTTTCACACACACTTATCTCTCAGAACTGAGCATGTGGAGAGACGTTCGTTCATCTAGCAAAAAGGGAACGGGTTGCAGGAAAAACTTTTACTCTGGTTTCTCATTCTGTTTCCTAGGGCCGGTTTGAAGTTCCTGCAGTTTTCACTGTAAAACCGAGTTAGAGCTTGTACCTCCCCATATATATGTATGGAGTGGAGTTTGCAACTGAAAAGAAACTGTGTTCCCAACAAGCTAGGTGAAGGACGGCTTACACACTCACTTATCTCTCAGAACTGAGCATGTGGAGAGTCGTTCGTTCATCTAGCACAAAAGGAACGGGTTGCAGGGGAAACATTTACTCTGATTTCTCAGTCTGTTTCCTAGTGCCGGTTTGAAGTTCCTGCAATTTTCACTGTAAAACCGGGTTGGAGCTAGTACCTCCCCATATATATGTATGGAGTGGAGTTTGCAACTGAAAAGAAACTTTGTGTTCCCAACAAGCTAGGTGAAGGACGGCTTTCACACACACTTATCTCTCAGAACTGAGCATGTGGAGAGACGTTCGTTCATCTAGCAAAAAGGGAACGGGTTGCAGGAGAAACTTTTACTCTGGTTTCTCATTCTGTTTCCTAGGGCCGGTTTGAAGTTCCTAGTTTTCACTGTAAAACCGAGTTAGAGCTTGTACCTCCCCATATATATGTATGGAGTGGAGTTTGCAACTGAAAAGAAACTTTGTGTTCCCAACAAGCTAGGTGAAGGACGGCTTACACACTCACTTTTCTCTCAGAACTGAGCATGTGCAGAGTCGTTCGTTCATCTAGCACAAAAGGAACGGGTTGCAGCGGAAACATTTACTCTGGTTTCTCATTCTGTTTCCTAGTGCCGGTTTGAATTTCCTGCAGTTTTCACTGTAAAACCGGGTTGGAGCTAGTACCTCCCCATATATATGTATGGAGTGGAGTTTGCAACTGAAAAGAAACTTTGTGTTCCCAACAAGCTAGGTGAAGGACGGCTTTCACACACACTTATCTCTCAGAACTGAGCATGTGGAGAGACGTTCGTTCATCTAGCACAAAGGGAACGGGTTGCAGGAGAAACATTTACTCTGGTTTCTCAGTCTGTTTCCTAGTGCCGGTTTGAAGTTCCTGCAGTTTTCACTGTAAAACAGAGTTGGAGCTAGTACCTCCCCATATATATGTATGGGGTGGAGTTTGCAACTGAAAAGAAACTTTGTGTTCCCAACAAGCTAGGTGAAGGACGGCTTTCACACACACTTATCTCTCAGAACTGAGTATGTGGAGAGACGTTCGTTCATGTAGCACAAAGGAACGGTTTGCAGGAGAAACTTTCAGTCTGGTTTCTCAGTCTGTTTCCTACTGCCGGTTTGAAGTTCCTGCAGTTTTCACTGTAAAACAGAGTTGGAGCTTAGTACCTAACCCATATATATGTATGGAGTGGAGTTTGAAACTGAAAAGAAACTTTGTGTTCCAAACAAGCTAGGTGAAGGACGGCTTTCACACACACTTATCTCTCAGAACTGAGCATGTGGAGAGTCGTTCGTTCATCTAGCAAAAAGGGAACGGGTTGCAGGAGAAACTTTTACTCTGGTTTCTCATTCTGTTTCCTAGGGCCGGTTTGAAGTTCCTGCAGTTTTCACTGTAAAACCGAGTTAAAGCTTGTACCTCCCCATATATATGTATGGAGTGGTGTTTGCAACTGAAAAGAAACTTTGTGTTCCCAACAAGCTAGGTGAAGGACGGCTTACACACTCACTTATCTCTAAGAACTGAGCATGTGCAGAGTCGTTCGTTCATCTAGCACAAAAGGAACGGGTTGCAGGGGAAACATTTACTCTGGTTTCTCAGTCTGTTTCCTAGTGCCGGTTTGAATTTCCTGCAGTTTTCACTGTAAAACCGAGTTGGAGCTAGTACCTCCCCATATATATGTATGGAGTGGAGTTTGCAACTGAAAAGAAACTTTGTGTTCCCAACAAGCTAAGTGAAGGAATGCTTTCACACTCACTTATCACTCAGAACTGAGCATGTGGAGAGACGTTCGTTCATCTAGCAAAAAGGGAACAGTTTGCAGGAAAAACTTTTACTCTTGTTTCTCAGTCTGTTTCCTAGTGCCGGTTTGAAGTTCCTGCAGTTTTCACTGTAAACCCGAGTTGGAGCTAGTACCTCCCCATATATATGTATGGAGTGGAGTTTGCAACTGAAAAGAAACTTTGTGTTCCCAACAAGCTAGGTGAAGGACGGCTTTCACCCACACTTATCTTTCAGAACAGAGCATGTGGAGAGACGTTCGTTCATCTAGCACAAAGGGAACGGGTTGCAGGAGAAACTTTTACTCTGGTTTCTCAGTCTGTTTCCTAGTGCCGGTTTGAAGTTCCTGCAGTTTTCACTGTAAAATAGAGTTGGAGCTAGTACCTACCCATATATATGTATGGGGTGGAGTTTGCAACTGAAAAGAAACTTTGTGTTCCCAACAAGCTAGGTGAAGGACGGCTTTCACACACACTTATCTCTCAGAACTGAGTATGTGGTGAGACGTTCGTTCATCTAGCACAAAAGGAACGGGTTGCAGGAGAAACTTTTACTCTGGTTTCTCAGTCTGTTTCCTAGTGCCGGTTTGAAGTTCCTGCAGTTTTCACTGTAAAAACGATTTGGAGCTAGTACCTCCCCATATATATGTATGGATTGGAGTTTGCAACTGAAAAGAAACTTTGTGTTCCCAACAAGCTAAGTGAAGGACGGCTTTCACACACACTTATCTCTCAGAACTGAGCATGTGGAGAGACGTTCGTTCATCTAGCACAAAGGAAAAGGTTTGCAGGAGAAATATTTACTCTGGTTTCTCAGTCTGTTTCCTAGTGCCGGTTTGAAGTTCCTGCAGTTTTCACTGTAAACCGAGTTAGAGCTTGTACCTCCCCATATATATGTATGGAGTGGAGTTTGCAACTGAAAAGAAACTTTGTGTTCCCAACAAGTTAGGTGAAGGACGGCTTTCACACTCACTTATCTCTCAGAACTGAGCATGTGGAGAGTCGTTCGTTCATCTAGCACAAAGGGAACGGGTTGCAGGGGAAACTTTTACTCTGGTTTCTCAGTCTGTTTCCTAGTGCCGGTTTGAAGTTCCTGCAGTTTTCACTGTAAAACCGGGTTGGAGCTAGTACCTCCCCATATATATGTATGGAGTGGAGTTTGCAACTGAATAGAAACTTTGTGTTCCCAACAAGCTAGGTGAAGGACGGCTTTCACACACATTTATCTCTCAGAACTGAGCATGTGGAGAGTCGTTCGTTCATCTAGCACAAAGGAACGGTTTGCAGGAGAAACTTTCAGTCTGGTTTCTCAGTCTGTTTCCTACTGCCGGTTTGAAGTTCCTGCAGTTTTCACTGTAAAACAGAGTTGGAGCTAGTACCTAACCCATATAAATGTATGGAGTGGAGTTTGCAACTGAAAAGAAACTTTGTGTTCCCAACAAGCTAGGTGAAGGACGGCTTTCACACACACTTATCTCTCAGACCTGAGCATGTGGAGAGACGTTCGTTCATCTAGCACAAAGGGAACGGGTTGCAGGAGAAACTTTTACTCTGGTTTCTCAGTCTGTTTCCTAGTGCCGGTTTGAAGTTCCTGCAGTTTTCACTGTAAAACCGTGTTGGAGCTAGTACCTCCCCAAATATATGTATGGAGTGGAGTTTGCAACTGAAAACAAACTTTGTGTTCCCAACAAGCTAGGTGAAGGACGGCTTTCACACACTTATCTCTCAGAACTGAGCATGTGGAGAGTCGTTCGTTCATCTAGCACAAAGGGAACGGTTTGCAGGAGAAACATTTACTCTGGTTTCTCAGTCTGTTTCCTAGTGCCTATTTGAAGTTCCTGCAGTTTTCACTGTAAAACCGGGTTGGAGCTAGTACCTCCCCATATATATGTATGGAATGGAGTTTGCAACTGAAAAGAAACTTTGTGTTCCCAACAAGCTAGGTGAAAGACGGCTTTCACTCACACTTATCTCTCAGAACTGAGCATTTGGAGAGACGTTCGTTCATCTATCACAAATGGAACGGGTTGAAGGAGAAACTTTTACTCTGGTTTCTCAAACTGTTTCCTAGTGCCGGTTTGAAGTTCCTGCAGTTTTCACTGTAAAACCGGGTTGGAGCTACTACCTCCCCATATATATGTATGGAGTGGAGTTTGCAACTGAAAAGAAACTTTGTGTTCCCAACAAGCTAGGTGAAGGCCGGCTTTCACACACACTTATCTCTCAGAACTGAGCATGTGGAGAGTCGTTCGTTCATCTAGCACAAAGGGAACGGGTTGCAGGAGAAACTTTTACTCTGGTTTCTCAGTCTGCTTCCTAGTGCCGGTTTGAAGTTCCTGCAGTTTTCACTGTAAAACCGGGTTGGAGCTAGTACCTCCCGATATATATGTATTGAGTGGGGTTTGCAACTGAAAAGAAACTTTTTGTTCCCAACAAGCTAGGTGAAGGCCGGCTTTCACACACACTTATCTCTCAGAACTGAGCATGTGGAGAGTCGTTCGTTCATCTAGCACAAAGGGAACGTGTTGCAGGGGAAACTTTTATTCTGGATTCTCAGTCTGTTTCCTAGTGCCGGGTTGAAGTTCCTGCAGTTTTCACTGTAAAACCGAGTTGGAGCTAGTACTTCCCCATATATATGTATGGAGTGGAATCTGCAACAGAAAAGAATCTTTGTGTTCCCAACAAGTTAGGTGAAGGCCGGCTTTCACACAAACTTATCTCTCAGAACTGAGCATGTGGAGAGTCGTTCGTTCATCTAGCACAAAGGGAACGGGTTGCAGGAGAAACATTCACTCTGGTTTCTCAGTCTGTTTCCTAGTGCCGGTTTGAAGTTCCTGCAGTTTTCACTGTAAAACCGATTTGGAGCTAGTACCTCCCCATATATATGTATGGAGTGGAGTTTGCAACTGAAAAGAAACTTTGTGTTCCCAACAAGCTAGGTGAAGGACGGCTTTCACACACACATATCTCTCAGAACTGAGTATGTGGAGAGACGTTCGTTCATCTAGCACAAAGGGAACGGGTTGCAAGAGATACATTTACTCTGGTTTCTCAGTCTGTTTCCTAGTGCCGGTTTGAAGTTCCTGCAGTTTTCACTGTAAAACCGTGTTGGAGCTAGTACCTCCCACATATATGTATGGAGTGGAGTTTGCAACTGAAAAGAAACTTTGTGTTCCCAACAAGCTAGTTGAAGGACGGCTTTCAAACACACTTATCTCTCAGAACTGAGCATGTGGAGAGTCTTTCGTTCATGTAGCTCAAAGGGAACGGGTTGCAGGAGAAACTTTCACTCTGGTTTCTCAGTCTGTTTCCTAGTGCCGGTTTGAAGTTCCTGCAGTTTTCCCTGTAAAACAGAGTTGGAGCTAGTACCTCCCCATATATATGTATGGAGTGGAGTTTGCAACTGAAAAGAAACTTTGTGTTCCCAACAAGCTTGGTGAAGGACGGCTTTCACACACACTTATCTCTCAGAACTGAGCATGTGGAGAGTCGTTCGTTCATCTAGCACAAAGGGAACGGGTTGCAGGGGAAAATTTTACTCTGGTTTCTCAGTCTGTTTCCTAGTGCCGGTTTGAAGTTCCTGCAGTTTTCACTGTAAAACCGGGTTGGAGCTAGTACCTCCCCATATATATGTATGGAGTGGAGTTTGCAACTGAATAGAAACTTTGTGTTCCCAACAAGCTAGGTGAAGGACGGCTTTCACACACACTTACCTCTCAGAACTGAGCATGTGGAGAGTCGTTCGTTCATCTAGCACAAAGGAACGGTTTGCAGGAGAAACTTTCAGTCTGGTTTCTCAGTCTGTTTCCTACTGCCGGTTTGAAGTTCCTGCAGTTTTCACTGTAAAACAGAGTTGGAGCTAGTACCTAACCCATATATATGTATGGAGTGGAGTTTGCAACTGAAAAGAAGCTTTGTGTTCCCAACAAGCTAGGTGAAGGACGGCTTTCACACACACTTATCTCTCAGAACTGAGCATGTGGAGAGACGTTCGTTCATCTAGCACAAAGGGAACGGGTTGCAGGAGAAACTTTTACTCTGGTTTCTCAGTCTGTTTCCTAGTGCCGGTTTGAAGTTCCTGCAGTTTTCACTGTAAAACCGTGTTGGAGCTAGTACCTCCCCAAATATATGTATGGAGTGGAGTTTGCAACTGAAAACAAACTTTGTGTTCCCAACAAGCTAGGTGAAGGACGGCTTTCACACACTTATCTCTCAGAACTGTGCATGTGGAGAGTCGTTCGTTCATCTAGCACAAAGGGAACGGTTTGCAGGAGAAACATTTACTCTGGTTTCTCAGTCTGTTTCCTAGTGCCTATTTGAAGTTCCTGCAGTTTTCACTGTAAAACCGGGTTGGAGCTAGTACCTCCCCATATATATGTATGGAGTGGAGTTTGCAACTGAAAAGAAACTTTGTGTTCCCAACAAGCTAGGTGAAGGACGGCTTTCACTCACACTTATCTCTCAGAACTGAGCATTTGGAGAGACGTTCGTTCATCTATCACAAATGGAACGGGTTGAAGGAGAAACTTTTACTCTGGTTTCTCAGACTGTTTCCTAGTGCCGGTTTGAAGTTCCTGCAGTTTTCACTGTAAAACCGGGTTGGAACTACTACCTCCCCATATATATGTATGGAGTGGAGTTTGCAACTGAAAAGAAACTTTGTGTTCCCAACAAGCTAGGTGAAGGCCGGCTTTCACACACACTTATCTCTCAGAACTGAGCATGTGGAGAGTCGTTCGTTCATCTAGCACAAAGGGAACTGGTTGCAGGAGAAACTTTTACTCTGGTTTCTCAGTCTGTTTCCTAGTGCCGGTTTGAAGTTCCTGCAGTTTTCACTGTAAAACCGGGTTGGAGCTAGTACCTCCCGATATATATGTATTGAGTGGGGTTTGCAACTGAAAAGAAACTTTGTGTTCCCAACAAGCTAGGTGAATGCCGGCTTTCAAACACACTTATCTCTCAGAACTGAGCATGTGGAGAGACGTTCGTTCATCCAGCATAAAGGGAACGGGTTGCAGGAGAAACTTTCACTCTGGTTTCTCAGTCTGTTTCCTAGTGCCGGTTTGAAGTTCCTGCAGTTTTCACTGTAAAACCGAGTTGGAGCTACTACCTCCCCATATATATGTATGGAGTGGAGTTTGCAACTGGAAAGAAACTTTGTGTTCCCAACAAGCTAGGTGAAGGACGGCTTTCACACACACTTATCTCTCAGAACTGAGCATGTGGAGAGTCGTTCGTTCATCTAGCACAAAGGGAACGTGTTGCAGGGGAAACTTTTACTCTGGATTCTCAGTCTGTTTCCTAGTGCCGGGTTGAAGTTCCTGCAGTTTTCACTGTAAAACCGAGTTGGAGCTAGTACTTCCCCATATATATGTATGGAGTGGAATCTGCAACAGAAAAGAATCTTTGTGTTCCCAACAAGTTAGGTGAAAGCCGGCTTTCACACAAACTTATCTCTCAGAACTGAGCATGTGGAGAGTCGTTCGTTCATCTAGCACAAAGGGAACGGGTTGCAGGAGAAACATTCACTCTGGTTTCTCAGTCTGTTTCCTAGTGCCGGTTTGAAGTTCCTGCAGTTTTCACTGTAAAACCGAGTTGGAGCTAGTACCTCCCCATATATATGTATGGAGTGGAGTTTGCAACTGAAAAGAAACTTTGTGTTCCCAACAAGCTAGGTGAAGGACGGCTTTCACACACACATATCTCTCAGAACTGAGTATGTGGAGAGACGTTCGTTCATCTAGCACAAAGGGAACGGGTTGCAAGAGATACATTTACTCTGGTTTCTCAGTCTGTTTCCTAGTGCCGGTTTGAAGTTCCTGCAGTTTTCACTGTAAAACCGTGTTGGAGCTAGTACCTCCCACATATATGTATGGAGTGGAGTTTGCAACTGAAAAGAAACTTTGTGTTCCCAACAAGCTAGTTGAAGGACGGCTTTCAAACACACTTATCTCTCAGATGAGCATGTGGAGAGTCTTTCGTTCATGTAGCTCAAAGGGAACGGGTTGCAGGAGAAACTTTCACTCTGGTTTCTCAGTCTGTTTCCTAGTGCCGGTTTGAAGTTCCTGCAGTTTTCCCTGTAAAACAGAGTTGGAGCTAGTACCTCCCCATATATATGTATGGAGTGGAGTTTGCAACTGAAAAGAAACTTTGTGTTCCCAACAAGATTGGTGAAGGACGGCTTTCACACACACTTATCTCTCAGAACTGAGCATGTGAAGAGACGTTCGTTCATCTAGCACAAATGGAACGGGTTGCAGGAGAAACTTTCACTCTGATTTCTCAGTCTGTTTCCTAGTGCCGGCTTGAAGTTCCTGCTGTTTTCACTGTAAAACCGAGTTGGAGCTAGTACCTCACCATATATATGTTTGGAGTGGAGTTTGCAACTGAAAACTAACTTTGTGTTCCCAACAAGCTAGGTGAAGTACGGCTTTCACACACACTTATCTCTCAGAACTGAGCATGTGGAGAGACGTTCGTTCATCTAGCAAAAAGGGAACGGTTTGCAGGAGAAACTTTTACTCTGGTTTCTTAGTCTGTTTCCTAGTGCCGGTTTGAAGTTCCTGCAGTTTTCACTGTAAAACCGATTTGGAGCTTGTAACCCCCCATATATATGTATGGAGTGGAGTTTGCAACTGAAAAGAAACTTTGTGTTCCCAACAAGCAAGATGAAGGACGGCTCTCACACACACTTATCTCTCAGAACTGAGCATGTGGAGAGACGTTCATTAATCTAGCACAAAAGGAACGGGTTGCAGGAGAAACTTTTCTCTGGTTTCTCAGTCTGTTTCCTAGTGCCTGTTTGATGTTACTGCAGTTTTCACTGTAAAACCGGGTTGGAGCTAGTACCTCCCCATATATATGTATGGATTGGAGTTTGCAACTGAAAAGAAACTTTCTGTTCCCAACAAGCTAGGTGAAGGACGGCTTTCACACACACTTATCTCTCAGAACTGAGCATGTGGAGAGTCGTTCGTTCATCTAGCACAAAGTGAACGGGTTGCAGGAGAAAATTTCACTCTGGTTTCTCAGTCTGTTTCCTAGTGCCGGTTTGAAGTTCCTGCAGTTTTCACTGTAAAACCGAGTTGGAGCTAGTACCTCCCCATATATATGTATGGAGTGGAGTTTGCAACTGAAAAGAAACTTTGTGTTCCCAACAAGCTAGGTGAAGGACGGCTTTCACACACACTTATCTCTCAGAACTGAGCATGTGGAGAGACGTTCGTTCATCTAGCACAAAGGGAACGGGTTGCAGGAGAAACTTTTACTCTGGTTTCTCATTCTGTTTCCTAGTGCCGGTTTGAAGTTCCTGCAGTTTTCACTGTAAAACCGAGTTGGAGCTAGTACATCCCCATATATATGTATGGAGTGGAGTTTGCAACTGAAAAGAAACTTTGTGTTCCCAACGAGCTATGTGAAGGACGGCTTTCACACACATTTATCTCTCAGAATTGAGCATGTGGAGAGTCGTTCGTTCATCTAGCACAAAGGGAACGAGTTGCAGGAGAAACTTTTTCTCTGGATTCTCAGTCTGTTTCCTAGTGCCGGTTTGAAGTTCCTGCAGTTTTCACTGTAAAACCGAGTTGGAGCTAGTACCTCCCCATATATATGTATGGAGTGTAGTTTGCAACTGAAAAGAAACTTTGTGTTCTCAAAAAGCTAGGTGAAGGACGGCTTTCACACACACTTATCTCTCAGAACTGAGCATGTGGAGAGTCGTTCATTCATCTAGCACAAAGGGAACGGGTTGCAGGAGAAACTTTTACTCTGGTTTCTCAGTCTGTTTCCTAGTGCCGGTATGAAGATCCTGCAGTATTCACTGTAAAACCAATTTGGAGCTAGTACATCCCCATATATATGTATGGATTGGAGTTTGCAACTGAAAAGAAACTTTGTGTTCCCTACAAGCTAGGTGAAGTCCGGCTTTCACACACACTTATCTCTCAGAACTGAGCATGTGGAGAGACGTTCGTTCATCTAGCACAAAGGGAACGGGTTGCAGGTGAAACTTTTACTCTGGTTTCTCAGTCTGTTTCCTAGTTCCGTTTTGTAGTTCCTGCAGTTTTCACTGTAAAACCTGGTTGGAGCTAGTATCTCCCCATATATATGTATGGAGTGGAGTTTGCAACTGAAAAGAAACTTTGTGTTCCCAACAAGCTAGGTGAAGGCCGGCTTTCACACACACTTATATCTCAGAACTGAGCATGTGGAGATTCGTTCGTTCATCTAGCACAGAGGGAACGGTTTGCAGGAGAAACTTTTACTCTGGTTTCTCAGTCTGTTTCCTAGTGCCGGTTTTAAGTTCCTGCTGTTTTCACTTTAAAACCGAGTTGGAGCTAGTACCTCCCCATATATATGTATGGAGTGGTGTTTGCAACTGAAAAGAAACTTTGTGTTCCCAACAAGCTCCGTGAAGGATGGCTTTCACACACACTTATCTCTCAGAACTGAGCATGTGGAGAGTCGTTCGTTCATCTAGCACAAAGGAACGGGTTGCAGGAGAAACTTTTACTCTGGTTTCTCAGTCTGTTTCCTACTGCCGGTTTGAAGTTCCTGCAGTTTTCACTGTAAACCCGGGTTGGAGCTAGTACCCCCCATATATATGTATGGAGTGGAGTTTGCAACTGAAAAGAAACTTTGTGTTCCCAACAAGCTAGGTGAAGGCCGGCTTTCACACACACTTATCTCTCAGAACTGAGCATGTGGAGAGACGTTCATTCATCTAGCACAAAGGGAACGGGTTGCAGGTGAAACTTTTACTCTGGTTTCTCAGTCTGTTTCCTAGTTCCGTTTTGTAGTTCCTGCAGTTTTCACTGTAAAACCTGGTTGGAGCTAGTATCTCCCCATATATATGTATGGAGTGGAGTTTGCAACTGAAAAGAAACTTTGTGTTCCCAACAAGCTAGGTGAAGGCCGGCTTTCACACACACTTATCTCTCAGAACTGAGCATGTGGAGAGACGTTCGTTCATCTAGCACAAAGGGAACGGTTTGCAGGAGAAACTTTTACTCTGGTTTCTCAGTCTGGTTCCTAGTGCCGGCTTGAAGTTCCTGCAGTCTTCACTGTAAAACAGAGTTGGAGCTAGTACCTCCCCATATATATGTATGGAGTGGAGTTTGCAACTGAAAAGAAACTTTGTGTTCCCAACAAGATTGGTGAAGGACGGCTTTCACACACACTTATCTCTCAGAACTGAGCATGTGGAGAGACGTTCGTTCATCTAGCACAAATGGAACGGGTTGCAGGAGAAACTTTCACTCTGATTTCTCAGTCTGTTTCCTAGTGCCGGCTTGAAGTTCCTGCAGTTTTCACTGTAAAACCGAGTTGGAGCTAGTACCTCACCATATATATGTTTGGAGTGGAGTTTGCAACTGAAAAGGAACTTTGTGTTCCCAACAAGCTAGGTGAAGGACGGCTTTCACACACACTTATCTCTCAGAACTGAGCATGTGGAGAGACGTTCGTTCATCTAGCAAAAAGGGAACGGTTTGCAGGAGAAACTTTTACTCTGGTTTCTTAGTCTGTTTCCTAGTGCCGGTTTGAAGTTCCTGCAGTTTTCACTGTAAAACCGATTTGGAGCTTGTAACCCCCCATATATATGTATGGAGTGGAGTTTGCAACTGAAAAGAAACTTTGTGTTCCCAACAAGCAAGATGAAGGACGGCTCTCACACACACTTATCTCTCAGAACTGAGCATGTGGAGAGACGTTCATTAATCTAGCACAAAAGGAACGGGTTGCAGGAGAAACTTTTCTCTGGTTTCTCAGTCTGTTTCCTAGTGCCTGTTTGATGTTACTGCAGTTTTCACTGTAAAACCGGGTTGGAGCTAGTACCTCCCCATATATATGTATGGATTGGAGTTTGCAACTGAAAAGAAACTTTCTGTTCCCAACAAGCTAGGTGAAGGACGGCTTTCACACACACTTATCTCTCAGAACTGAGCATGTGGAGAGTCGTTCGTTCATCTAGCACAAAGTGAACGGGTTGCAGGAGAAAATTTCACTCTGGTTTCTCAGTCTGTTTCCTAGTGCCGGTTTGAAGTTCCTGCAGTTTTCACTGTAAAACCGAGTTGGAGCTAGTACCTCCCCATATATATGTATGGAGTGGAGTTTGCAACTGAAAAGAAACTTTGTGTTCCCAACAAGCTAGGTGAAGGACGGCTTTCACACACACTTATCTCTCAGAACTGAGCATGTGGAGAGACGTTCGTTCATCTAGCACAAAGGGAACGGGTTGCAGGAGAAACTTTTACTCTGGTTTCTCATTCTGTTTCCTAGTGCCGGTTTGAAGTTCCTGCAGTTTTCACTGTAAAACCGAGTTGGAGCTAGTACATCCCCATATATATGTATGGAGTGGAGTTTGCAACTGAAAAGAAACTTTGTGTTCCCAACGAGCTATGTGAAGGACGGCTTTCACACACACTTATCTCTCAGAACTGAGCATGTGGAGAGTCGTTCGTTCATCTAGCACAAAGGGAACGGGTTGCAGGTGAAACTTTTACTCTGGTTTCTCAGTCTGTTTCCTAGTTCCGTTTTGTAGTTCCTGCAGTTTTCACTGTAAAACCTGGTTGGAGCTAGTATCTCCCCATATATATGTATGGAGTGGAGTTTGCAACTGAAAAGAAACTTTGTGTTCCCAACAAGCTAGGTGAAGGCCGGCTTTCACACACACTTATATCTCAGAACTGAGCATGTGGAGAGACGTTCGTTCATCTAGCACAAAGGGAACGGGTTGCAGGTGAAACTTTTACTCTGGTTTCTCAGTCTGTTTCCTAGTTCCGTTTTGTAGTTCCTGCAGTTTTCACTGTAAAACCTGGTTGGAGCTAGTATCTCCCCATATATATGTATGGAGTGGAGTTTGCAACTGAAAAGAAACTTTGTGTTCCCAACAAGCTAGGTGAAGGCCGGCTTTCACACACACTTATATCTCAGAACTGAGCATGTGGAGATTCGTTCGTTCATCTAGCACAGAGGGAACGGTTTGCAGGAGAAACTTTTACTCTGGTTTCTCAGTCTGTTTCCTAGTGCCGGTTTTAAGTTCCTGCTGTTTTCACTGTAAAACCGAGTTGGAGCTAGTACCTCCCCATATATATGTATGGAGTGGTGTTTGCAACTGAAAAGAAACTTTGTGTTCCCAACAAGCTCCGTGAAGGATGGCTTTCACACACACTTATCTCTCAGAACTGAGCATGTGGAGAGTCGTTCGTTCATCTAGCACAAAGGAACGGGTTGCAGGAGAAACTTTAACTCTGGTTTCTCAGTCTGTTTCCTACTGCCGGTTTGAAGTTCCTGCAGTTTTCACTGTAAACCCGGGTTGGAGCTAGTACCCCCCATATATATGTATGGAGTGGAGTTTGCAACTGAAAAGAAACTTTGTGTTCCCAACAAGCTAGGTGAAGGCCGGCTTTCACACACACTTATCTCTCAGAACTGAGCATGTGGAGAGACGTTCATTCATCTAGCACAAAGGGAACGGGTTGCAGGTGAAACTTTTACTCTGGTTTCTCAGTCTGTTTCCTAGTTCCGTTTTGTAGTTCCTGCAGTTTTCACTGTAAAACCTGGTTGGAGCTAGTATCTCCCCATATATATGTATGAAGTGGAGTTTGCAACTGAAAAGAAACTTTGTGTTCCCAACAAGCTAGGTGAAGGCCGGCTTTCACACACACTTATCTCTCAGAACTGAGCATGTGGAGAGACGTTCGTTCATCTAGCACAAAGGGAACGGGTTGCAGGAGAAACTTTTACTCTGGTTTCTCAGTCTGGTTCCTAGTGCCGGCTTGAAGTTCCTGCAGTCTTCACTGTAAAACAGAGTTGGAGCTAGTACCTCCCCATATATATGTATGGAGTGGAGTTTGCAACTGAAAAGAAACTTTGTGTTCCCAACAAGATTGGTGAAGGACGGCTTTCACACACACTTATCTCTCAGAACTGAGCATGTGGAGAGACGTTCGTTCATCTAGCACAAATGGAACGGGTTGCAGGAGAAACTTTCACTCTGATTTCTCAGTCTGTTTCCTAGTGCCGGCTTGAAGTTCCTGCAGTTTTCACTGTAAAACCGAGTTGGAGCTAGTACCTCACCATATATATGTTTGGAGTGGAGTTTGCAACTGAAAAGGAACTTTGTGTTCCCAACAAGCTAGGTGAAGGACGGCTTTCACACACACTTATCTCTCAGAACTGAGCATGTGGAGAGACGTTCGTTCATCTAGCAAAAAGGGAACGGTTTGCAGGAGAAACTTTTACTCTGGTTTCTTAGTCTGTTTCCTAGTGCCGGTTTGAAGTTGCTGCAGTTTTCACTGTAAAACCGATTTGGAGCTTGTAACCCCCCATATATATGTATGGAGTGGAGTTTGCAACTGAAAAGAAACTTTGTGTTCCCAACAAGCAAGATGAAGGACGGCTCTCACACACACTTATCTCTCAGAACTGAGCATGTGGAGAGACGTTCATTAATCTAGCACAAAAAGAACGGGTTGCAGGAGAAACTTTTCTCTGGTTTCTCAGTCTGTTTCCTAGTGCCTGTTTGATGTTACTGCAGTTTTCACTGTAAAACCGGGTTGGAGCTAGTACCTCCCCATATATATGTATGGATTGGAGTTTGCAACTGAAAAGAAACTTTCTGTTCCCAACAAGCTAGGTGAAGGACGGCTTTCACACACACTTATCTCTCAGAACTGAGCATGTGGAGAGTCGTTCGTTCATCTAGCACAAAGTGAACGGGTTGCAGGAGAAAATTTCACTCTGGTTTCTCAGTCTGTTTCCTAGTGCCGGTTTGAAGTTCCTGCAGTTTTCACTGTAAAACCGAGTTGGAGCTAGTACCTCCCCATATATATGTATGGAGTGGAGTTTGCAACTGAAAAGAAACTTTGTGTTCCCAACAAGCTAGGTGAAGGACGGCTTTCACACACACATATCTCTCAGAACTGAGCATGTGGAGAGACGTTCGTTCATCTAGCACAAAGGGAACGGGTTGCAGGAGAAACTTTTACTCTGGTTTCTCATTCTGTTTCCTAGTGCCGGTTTGAAGTTCCTGCAGTTTTCACTGTAAAACCGAGTTGGAGCTAGTACATCCCCATATATATGTATGGAGTGGAGTTTGCAACTGAAAAGAAACTTTGTGTTCCCAACGAGCTATGTGAAGGACGGCTTTCACACACACTTATCTCTCAGAACTGAGCATGTGGAGAGTCGTTCGTTCATCTAGCACAAAGGGAACGAGTTGCAGGAGAAACTTTTTCTCTGGATTCTCAGTCTGTTTCCTAGTGCCGGTTTGAAGTTCCTGCAGTTTTCACTGTAAAACCGAGTTGGAGCTAGTACCTCCCCATATATATGTATGGAGTGTAGTTTGCAACTGAAAAGAAACTTTGTGTTCTCAAAAAGCTAGGTGAAGGACGGCTTTCACACACACTTATCTCTCAGAACTGAGCATGTGGAGAGTCGTTCATTCATCTAGCACAAAGGGAACGGGTTGCAGGAGAAACTTTTACTCTGGTTTCTCAGTCTGTTTCCTAGTGCCGGTATGAAGATCCTGCAGTATTCACTGTAAAACCAATTTGGAGCTAGTACATCCCCATATATATGTATGGATTGGAGTTTGCAACTGAAAAGAAACTTTGTGTTCCCTACAAGCTAGGTGAAGTCCGGCTTTCACACACACTTATCTCTCAGAACTGAGCATGTGGAGAGACGTTCGTTCATCTAGCACAAAGGGAACGGGTTGCAGGTGAAACTTTTACTCTGGTTTCTCAGTCTGTTTCCTAGTTCCGTTTTGTAGTTCCTGCAGTTTTCACTGTAAAACCTGGTTGGAGCTAGTATCTCCCCATATATATGTATGGAGTGGAGTTTGCAACTGAAAAGAAACTTTGTGTTCCCAACAAGCTAGGTGAAGGCCGGCTTTCACACACACTTATATCTCAGAACTGAGCATGTGGAGATTCGTTCGTTCATCTAGCACAGAGGGAACGGTTTGCAGGAGAAACTTTTACTCTGGTTTCTCAGTCTGTTTCCTAGTGCCGGTTTTAAGTTCCTGCTGTTTTCACTGTAAAACCGAGTTGGAGCTAGTACCTCCCCATATATATGTATGGAGTGGTGTTTGCAACTGAAAAGAAACTTTGTGTTCCCAACAAGCTCCGTGAAGGATGGCTTTCACACACACTTATCTCTCAGAACTGAGCATGTGGAGAGTCGTTCGTTCATCTAGCACAAAGGAACGGGTTGCAGGAGAAACTTTTACTCTGGTTTCTCAGTCTGTTTCCTACTGCCGGTTTGAAGTTCCTGCAGTTTTCACTGTAAACCCGGGTTGGAGCTAGTACCCCCCATATATATGTATGGAGTGGAGTTTGCAACTGAAAAGAAACTTTGTGTTCCCAACAAGCTAGGTGAAGGCCGGCTTTCACACACACTTATCTCTCAGAACTGAGCATGTGGAGAGACGTTCGTTCATCTAGCACAAAGGGAACGGGTTGCAGGTGAAACTTTTACTCTGGATTCTCAGTCTGTTTCCTAGTTCCGTTTTGTAGTTCCTGCAGTTTTCACTGTAAAACCTGGTTGGAGCTAGTATCTCCCCATATATATGTATGGAGTGGAGTTTGCAACTGAAAAGAAACTTTGTGTTCCCAACAAGCTAGGTGAAGGCCGGCTTTCACACACACTTATCTCTCAGAACTGAGCATGTGGAGAGACGTTCGTTCATCTAGCACAAAGGGAACGGGTTGCAGGAGAAACTTTTACTCTGGTTTCTCAGTCTGGTTCCTAGTGCCGGCTTGAAGTTCCTGCAGTCTTCACTGTAAAACAGAGTTGGAGCTAGTACCTCCCCATATATATGAATGGAGTGGAGTTTGCAACTGAAAAGACACTTTGTGTTCCCAACAAGCTAGGTGAAGGACGGCTTTCACACACACTTATCTCTCAGAACTGAGCATGTGGAGAGACGTTCGTTCATCTAGCACAAAGGGAACGGGTTGCAGGAGAAACTTTCCCTCTGGATTCTCAGTCTGTTTCCTAGTGCCGGTTTGAAGTTCCTGCAGTTTTCACTGTAAAACCGAGTTGGAGCTAGTACCTCCCCATATATATGTATGGAGTGGAGTTTGCAACTGAAAAGACACTTTGTGTTCCCAACAAGCTAGGTGAAGGACGGCTTTCACACACACTTATCTCTCAGAAATGAGCATGTGGAGAGACGTTCGTTCATCTAGCACAAAGGGAACCGGTTGCAGGAGAAACTTTTACTCTGGTTTCTCAGTCTGTTTCCTAGTGCCGGTTTGAAGTTCCTGCAGTTTTCACTGTAAAACCGAGTTGGAGCTAGTACCTCCCCATATATATGTATGGAGTGGAGTATGCAACTGAAAAGAAACTTTGTGTTCCCAACAAGCTAGTTGAAGGACGGCTTTCACACACACTTATCTCTCAGAACTGAGCATGTGGAGAGTCATTCGTTCATCTAGCACAAAGGTAACGGGTTGCAGGAGAAACTTTTACTCTGGTTTCTCAGTCTGTTTCCTAGTGCCGGTTTGAAGTTCCTGCAGTTTTCACTGTAAAACCGTGTTGGAGCTAGTACCTCCCCATATATATGTATGGAGTGGAGTTTGCAACTGAAAAGAAACTTTGTGTTCCCAACAAGCTAGGTGAAGGCCGGCTTTCACACACACTTATCTCTCAGAACTGAGCATGTGGAGAGACGTTCGTTCATCTAGCACAAAGGGAACGGGTTGCATGAGAAACTTTCACTCTGGTTTCTCAGTTTGTTTCCTAGTGCCAGTTTGAATTTCCTGCAGTTTTCACTGTAAAACCGAGTTGGAGCTAGTACCTCCCCATATATATGTATGGAGTGGGGTTTGCAACTGAAAAGAAACTTTGTGTTCCCAACAAGCTAGGTGAAGGACGGCTTTCACACACACTTATCTCTCAGAACTGAGCATGTGGAGAGTCGTTCGTTCATCTAGCACAAAGGGATCGGGTTGCAGGAGAAACTTTCACTCTGGTTTCTCAGGCTGTTTCCTAGTGCCGGTTTGAAGTTCCTGCAGTTTTCACTGTAAAATCGAGTTGGAGCTAGTACGTCCCCATATATATGTATGGAGTGGAGTTTGCAACTGAAAAGAAACTTTGTGTTCCCAACAAGCTAGGTGAAGGACGGCTTTCACACACGTTTATCTCTCAGAACTGAGCATGTGGAGAGTCGTTCGTTCATCTAGCACAAAGGGAACGGGTTGCAGGAGAAACTTTCACTCTGGTTTCTCAGTCTGTTTCCTAGTGCCGGTTTGAAGTTCCTGCAGTTTTCACTGTAAAACCGAGATGGAGCTGGTACCTCCCCATATATATGTATGGAGTGGAGTTTGCAACTGAAAAGAAACTTTGTGTTCCCAACAAGCTAGGTGAAGGACGGCTTTCACACTCATCTCTCAGAACTGAGCATGTGGAGAGACGTTCGTTCATCTAGCACAAAGGGAGCGGTTGCAGGAGAAACTTTCACTCTGGTTTCTCAGTCTGTTTCCTAGTGCCGGCTTGAAGTTCCTGCAGTTTTCACTGTAAAACCGAGTTGGAGCTAGTACCTCCCCATATATATGTATTTAGTGGAGTTTGCAACTGAAAAGAAACTTTGTGTTCCCAACAAGCTAGGTGAAGGACGGCTTTCACACACACTTATCCCTCAGAACTGAGCATGTGGAGAGACGTTCGTTCATCTAGCACAAAGGGAACGGGTTGCAGGAGAAACTTTTACTCTGTTTTCGCAGTCTGTTTCCTAGTGCCGGTTTGAAGTTCCTGCAGTTTTCACTGTAAAACCGAGTTGGAGCTAGTACCTCCCCATATATAAGTATGGATTGGAATTTGCAACTGAAAAGAAACTTTGTGTTCCCAACAAGCTAGGTGAAGGACGGCTTTCACACACACTTATCTCTCAGAACTGAGCATGTGGGAGTCGTTCGTTCATCTAGCACAAAGGGAACGGGTTGCAGGAACAACTTTTACTCTGGTTTCTCAGTCTGTTTCCTAGTGCCGGTTTGAAGTTCCTGCAGTTTTCACTGTAAAACAGGGTTGGAGCTAGTACCTCCCCATATATATGTATGGACTGGAGTTTGCAACTGAAAAGACACTTTGTGTTCCCAACAAGCTAGGTGAAGGCCGGCTTTCACACACACTTATCTCTCAGAACTGAGCATGTGGAGAGACTTTCGTTCATCTAGCACAAAGGGAACGGGTTGCAGGAGAAACTTTCACTCTGATTTCTCAGTCTGTTTCCTACTTCCGGTTTGAATTCCTGCAGTTTTCACTGTTAAACCGAGTTGGAGCTACTACCTCCCCATATATATGTATGGAGTGGGGTTTGCAACTGAAAAGAAACTTTGTGTTCCCAACAAGCTAGGTGAAGGACGGCTTTCACACACACTTATCTCTCAGAACTGAGCATGTGGAGAGTCGTTCGTTCATCTAGCACAAAGGGATCGGGTTGCAGGAGAAACTTTCACTCTGGTTTCTCAGGCTGTTTCCTAGTGCCGGTTTGAAGTTCCTGCAGTTTTCACTGTAAAATCGAGTTGGAGCTAGTACGTCCCCATATATATGTATGGAGTGGAGTTTGCAACTGAAAAGAAACTTTGTGTTCCCAACAAGCTAGTTGAAGGACGGCTTTCACACACGTTTATCTCTTAGAACTGAGCATGTGGAGAGTCGTTCGTTCATCTAGCACAAAGGGAACGGGTTGCAGGAGAAACTTACACTCTGGTTTCTCAGTCTGTTTCCTAGTGCCGGTTTGAAGTTCCTGCAGTTTTCACTGTAAATCCGACATGGAGCTGGTACCTCCCCATATATATGTATGGAGTGGAGTTTGCAACTGAAAAGAAACTTTGTGTTCCCAACAAGCTTGGTGAAGGACGGCTTTCACACTCATCTCTCAGAACTGAGCATGTGGAGAGACGTTCGTTCATCTAGCACAAAGGGAGCGGTTGCAGGAGAAACTTTCACACTGGTTTCTCAGTCTGTTTCCTAGTGCCGGCTTGAAGTTCCTGCAGTTTTCACTGTAAAACCGAGTTTGAGCTAGTACCTCCCCATATATATGTATTTAGTGGAGGTTGCAACTGAAAAGAAACTTTGTGTTCCCAACAAGCTAGGTGAAGTACGGCTTTCACACACAATTATCCCTCAGAACTGAGCATGTGGAGAGACGTTCGTTCATCTAGCACAAAGGGAACGGGTTGCAGGAGAAACTTTTACTCCGGCTTCTCAGTCTGTTTCCTAGTGCCGGTTTGAAGTTCCTGCAGTTTTCACTGTAAAACCGAGTTGGAGCTAGTACCTCCCCATATATATGTATGGATTGGAATTTGCAACTGAAAAGAAACTTTGTGTTCCCAACAAGCTAGGTGAAGGACGGCTTTCACACACACTTATCTCTCAGAACTGAGCATGTGGGAGTCGTTCGTTCATCTAGCACAAAGGGAACGGGTTGCAGGAGCAACTTTTACTCTGGTTTCTCAGTCTGTTTCCTAGTGCCGGTTTGAAGTTCCTGCAGTTTTCACTGTAAAACCGGGTTGGAGCTAGTACCTCCCCATATATATGTATGGAGTGGAGTTTGCAACTGAAAAGAAACTTTGTGTTCCCAACAAGCTAGGTGAAGGCCGGCTTTCACACACACTTATCTCTCAGAACTGAGCATGTGGAGAGACTGTCGTTCATCTAGCACAAAGGGAACGGGTTGCAGGAGAAACTTTCACTCTGGTTTCTCAGTCTGTTTCCTAGTTCCGGTTTGAATTCCTGCAGTTTTCACTGTTAAACCGAGTTGGAGCTAGTACCTCCCCATATATATGTATGGAGTGGGGTTTGCAACTGAAAAGAAACTTTGTGTTCCCAACAAGCTAGGTGAAGGACGGCTTTCACACACACTTATCTCTCAGAACTGAGCATGTGGAGAGACGTTCGTTCAACTACCACAAAGGGAACGGTTTGCAGGAGAAACATTCACTCTTGTTTCTCAGTCTGTTTCCTAGTGCCGTTTTGAAGTTCCTGCAGTTTTCACTGTAAAACCGAGTTGGAGCTAGTACCTCCCCATATATATGTATGGAGTGGAGTTTGCAACTGAAAAGAAACTTTGTGTTCCCAACAAGCTAGGTGAAGGGCGGCTTTCACACACAGTTATCTCTCAGAACTGAGCATGTGGAGAGACGTTCGTTCATCTAGCACAAAGGGAACGGGTTGCAGGAGAAACTTTCCCTCTGGATTCTCAGTCTGTTTCCTAGTGCCGGTTGAAGTTCCTGCAGTTTTCACTGTAAAACCGAGTTGGAGCTAGTACCTCCCCATATATATGTATGGAGTGGAGTTTGCAACTGAAAAGACACTTTGTGTTCCCAACAAGCTAGGTGAAGGACGGCTTTCACACACACTTATCTCTCAGAAATGAGCATGTGGAGAGACGTTCGTTCATCTAGCACAAAGAGAGCGGTTGCAGGAGAAACTTTCACTCTGGTTTCTCAGTCTGTTTCCTAGTGCCGGTTTGAAGTTCCTGCAGTTTTCACTGTAAAACCGGGTTGGAGCTAGTACCTCCCCATATATATGTATGGAGTGGAGTTTGCAACTGAAAAGAAACTTTGTGTTCCCAACAAGCTAGGTGAAGGACGGCTTTCACACACACTTATCCCTCAGAACTGAGCATGTGGAGAGAAGTTCGTTCATCTAGCACAAAGGGAACGTTGCAGGAGAAACTTTTACTCTGGTTTCTCAGTCTGTTTCCTAGTGCCTGTTTGAAGTTCCTGCAGTTTTCACTGTAAAACCGAGTTGGAGCTAGTACCTCCCCATATATATGTATGGAGTGGAGTTTGCAACTCAAAAGAATCTTTGTGTTCCCAACAAGCTAGGTGAAGTCCGGCTTTCACACACACTTATCTCTCAGAACTGAGCATGTGGAGAGACGTTTGTTCATCTAGCAAAAAGGGAACGGTTTGCAGGAGAAACTTTTACTCTGGTTTCTCAGTCTTTTTCCTAGTGCCGGTTTGAAGTTCCTGCAGTTTTCACTTTAAAACCGATTTGGAGCTAGTATCTCCCCATATATATGTATGGAGTGGAGTTTGCAACTGAAAAGAAACTTTGTGTTCCCAACAAGCTAGGAGAAGTCCGGCATTCACACACACTTATCTCTCAGAACTGAGCATGTGGAGAGACGTTCGTTCATTTAGCACAATGTGAACGGGTTGCAGGAGAAACTTTTACTCTGGTATCTCAGTCTGTTTCCTAGTGCCGGTTTGAAGTTCCTGCAGTTTTCACTGTAAAACCGTGTTGGAGCTTGTACCTCCCCATATATATGTATGGAGTGGAGTTAGCAATTGTAAAGAATCATTGTGTTCCCAACAAGCTAGGTGAAGTACGGCTTTCACACACACTTATCTCTCAGAACTGAGCATGTGGAGAGACGTTCGTTCATCTAGCACAAATGGAACGGGTTGCAGGAGGAAGTTTTACTCTGGTTTCTCAGTCTGTTTCCTACTGCCGTTTTGAAGTTCCTGCTGTTTTCACTGTAAAACCGATTTGGAGCTACTACATCCCCATATATATGTATGGATTGGAGATTGCAAGTGAAAAGAAACTTTGTGTTCCAAAGAAGCTAGGTGAAGTACTGCTTTCACAGACACATATCTCTAAGAACTGAGCATGTGGAGAGACGTTCGTTCATCTAGCAAAAAGGGAATGGGTTGCAGGAGAAACTTTTACTCTGGTTTCTCAGTCTGTTTCCAAGTGCCGGTTTGAAATTCCTGCAGTTTTCACTGTAAACCCGAGTTGGAACTAGTACCTCCCCATATATATGTATGGAGTGGGGTTTGCAACTGAAAAGAAACTTTGTGTTCCCAACAAGCTAGGTGAAGGACGGCGTTCACACACAATTATCTCTCAGAACTGAGCATGTGGAGAGACGTTCGTTCATCTAGCAAAAAGGGAACGGGTTGCAGGAGAAACTTTTACTCTGCTTTCTCAGACTGTTTCCTAGTTCCGGTTTGAAGTTCTTGCAGTTTTCACTGTAAAACCGAGTTGGAGCTAGTATTTCCCCATATATATGTATGGAGTGGTGTTTGCAAATGAAAAGAATCTTTGTGTTCCCAACAAGCTAGGTGAAGGTCTTCTTCACACACAAATATCTCTCAGAACTGAGCATGTGGAGAGACGTTCGTTCATCTAGGACAAAGGGAACGGCTTGCAGGAGAAACGTTTACTCTGGTTTCTCAGTCTGTTTCCTAGTGCCGGTTTGAAGTTCCTGCATTTTTCACTGTAAAACCGTGTTGGAGCTAGTACCTCCCCATATATATGTATGGACTGGAGTTGGCAAGTGAAAAGAAACTTTGTGTTCCCAACAAGCTAGGTGAAGGACGGCTTTCACACTCACTTTTCTCTCAGAACTGAGCATGTGGAGAGACGTTCGTTCATCTAGCACAAAGGGAACGGGTTGCAGGAGGAACTTTTACTCTGGTTTCTCAGTCTGTTTCCTACTGCCGGTTTGAAGTTCCTGCAGTTTTCACTGTAAAGCCGAGTTGGAGCTACTACCTCCCCATATATATGTATGGATTGGAGATTGCAATTGAAAAGGAACTTTGTGTTCCAAAGAAGCTAGGTGAAGTACTGCATTCACAGACACATATCTCTAAGAATTGAGCATGTGGAGAGACGTTCGTTCATCTAGCACAAAGAACGGGTTGCAGGAGAAACTTTTACTCTGGTTTCTCAGTCTGTTTCCAAGTGCCGGTTTGAAATTCCTGCAGTTTTCACTGTAAACCCGAGTTGGAACTAGTACCTCCCCATATTTATGTATGGAGTGGAGTTTGCAACTGAAAAGAAACTTTGTGTTCCCAACAAGCTAGGTGAAGGACGGCTTTCACACACATTTATCTCTCAGAACTGAGCATGTGGAGAGACGTTCGTTCATCTAGCACAAAAAGAACGGGTTGCAGGAGAAACATTTACTCTGCTTTCTCAGTCTGTTTCCAAGTGCTGGTTTGAAGTTCTTGCAGTTTTCACTGTAAAACCGAGTTGGAGCTACTACCTCCCCATATATATGTATGGAGTGGAGTTGGCAAGTGAAAAGAAACTTTGTGTTCCCAACAAGCTAGGTGAAGGACGGCTTTCACACTCACTTATCTCTCAGAACTGAGCATGTGGAGAGACGTTCGTTCATCTAGCACAAAGGGAACGGGTTGCAGGAGGAACTTTTACTCTGGTTTCTCAGTCTGTTTCCTACTGCCGGTTTGAAGTTCCTGCAGTTTTCACTGTAAAATCGAGTTGGAGCTAGTACCTACCCATATATATGTATGGATTGGAGATTGCAAGTGAAAAGAAACTTTGTGTTCCATAGAAGCTAGGTGAAGTACTGCTTTCACAGACACATAACTCTAAGAACTTAGCATTTGGAGAGACGTTCGTTCATGTAGCACAAAGGGAACGGGTTGCAGGAGAAACTTTTACTCTGATTTCTCAGTCTGTTTGCAAGTGCCTGTTTGAAATTCCTGCAGTTTTCACTGTAAACCCGAGTTGGAGCTAGTACCTCCCCATATATATGTATGGAGTGGAGTTTGCAACTGAAAAGAAACTTTGTGTTCCCAACAAGCTAGGTGAAGGCCGGCATTCACACACACTAATCTCTCAGAACTTAGCATGTCGAGAGACGTTCGTTCATCTAGCACAAAGGGAACGGGTTGCAGGAAAAACTTTTACTCTGGTTTCTCAGTCTGTTTCCTAGTGCCGGTTTGAAGTTCCTGCAGTTTTCACTGTAAAATCGTGTTGGAGCTAGTACCTCCCCATATATATGTATGGAGTGGAGTTGGCAAGTGAAAAGAAACTTTGTGTTCCCAACAAGCTAGGTGAAGGACGGCTTTCACACTCACTTTTCTCTCAGAACTGAGCATGTGGAGAGACGTTCGTTCATCTAGCACAAAGGGAACGGGTTGCAGGAGGAACTTTTAATCTCGTTTATCAGTCTGTTTCCTAGTGCCGGTTTGAAGTTCCTGCTGTTTTCACTGTAAAGCCGAGTTGGAGCTACTACATCCCCATATATATGTATGGATTGGAGATTGCAAGGGAAAAGAATCTTTGTGTTCCAAAGAAGCTAGGTGAAGTACTGCTTTCACAGACATATAACTGTAAGAACTTAGCATGTGGAGAGACGTTCGTTCATGTAGCACAAAGGGAACGGGTTGCAGGAGAAACTTTTACTCTGGTTTCTCAGTCTGTTTCCAAGTGCCGGTTTGAAGTTCTTGCAATTTTCACTGTCAAACAGATTTGGAGCTAGTACCTCCCCATATATATTTATGGAGAGGAGTTTGCAACTGAAAAGAATTTTTGTGTTCCCAACAAGCTAGTTGAAGGACTGCTTTCACACACACTTATCTCTCAGAACTGAGCATGTGGAGAGACGTTCGTTCATCTAGCACAAAGGGAACGGGTTGCAGGAGGAAGTTTTACTCTGGTTTCTCAGTCTGTTTCCTACTGCCGTTTTGAAGTTCCTGCTGTTTTCACTGTAAAACCGATTTGGAGCTCCTACGTCCCCATATATATGTATGGATTGGAGATTGCAAGTGAAAAGAAACTTTGTGTTCCAAAGAAGCTAGGTGAAGTACAACTTTCACAGACACATATCTCTAAGAACTGAGCATGTGGAGAGACGTTCGTTCATCTAGCAAAAAGGGAATGGGTTGCAGGAGAAACTTTTACTCTGGTTTCTCAGTCTGTTTCCAAGTGCCGGTTTGAAATTCCTGCAGTTTTCACTGTAAACCCGAGTTGGAACTAGTACCTCCCCATATATATGTATGGAGTGGAGTTTGCAACTGAAAAGAAACTTTGTGTTCCCAACAAGCTAGGTGAAGGACGGCGTTCACACACAATTATCTCTCAGAACTGAGCATGTGGAGAGACGTTCGTTCATCTAGCACAAAGGGAACGGGTTGCAGGAGAAACTTTTACTCTGTTTTCTCAGACTGTTTCCTAGTTCCGGTTTGAAGTTCTTGCAGTTTTCACTGTAAAACCGAGTTGGAGCTAGTATTTCCCCATATATATGTATGGAGTGGTGTTTGCAAATGAAAAGAATCTTTGTGTTCCCAACAAGCTAGGTGAAGGTCTGCTTCACACACAAATATCTCTCAGAACTGAGCATGTGGAGAGACGTTCGTTCATCTAGCACAAAGGGAACGGGTTGCAGGAGAAACTTTTGCTCTGGTTTCTCAGTCTGTTTCCTAGTGCCGGTTTGAAGTTCCTGCATTTTTCACTGTAAAACCGAGTTGGAGCTAGACACTACCCATACATATATATGGAGTGGAGTTTGCAACTGAAAAGAAACTTTGTGTTCCCAACAAGCTAGGTGAAGGACGGCTTTCACACACACTTATCTCTCAGAACTGAGCATGTGGAGAGTCGTTCGTTCATCTAGCACAAAGGGAAAGGGTTGCAGGAGAAACTTTTACTCTGGTTTCTCAGTCTGTTTCCAAGTGCCGGTTTGAAATTCCTGCAGTTTTCACTGTAAACCCGAGTTGGAACTAGTACCTCCCCATATTTATGTATGGAGTGGAGTTTGCAACTGAAAAGAAACTTTGTGTTCCCAACAAGCTAGGTGAAGGACGGCTTTCACACACATTTATCTCTCAGAACTGAGCATGTGGAGAGACGTTCGTTCATCTAGCACAAAAAGAACGGGTTGCAGGAGAAACATTTACTCTGCTTTCTCAGTCTGTTTCCAAGTGCTGGTTTGAAGTTCTTGCAGTTTTCACTGTAAAACCGAGTTGGAGCTACTACCTCCCCATATATATGTATGGATTGGAGTTGGCAAGTGAAAAGAAACTTTGTGTTCACAACAAGCTAGGTGAAGGACGGCTTTCACACTCACTTATCTCTCAGAACTGAGCATGTGGAGAGACGTTCGTTCATCTAGCACAAAGGGAACGGGTTGCAGGAGGAACTTTTACTCTGGTTTCTCAGTCTGTTTCCTACTGCCGGTTTGAAGTTCCTGCAGTTTTCACTGTAAAATCGAGTTGGAGCTAGTACCTACCCATATATATTTATGGATTGGAGATTGCAAGTGAAAAGAAACTTTGTGTTCCATAGAAGCTAGGTGAAGTACTGCTTTCACAGACACATAACTCTAAGAACTTAGCATGTGGAGAGACGTTCGTTCATGTAGCACAAAGGGAACGGGTTGCAGGAGAAACTTTTACTCTGGTTTCTCAGTCTGTTTGCAAGTGCCTGTTTGAAATTCCTGCAGTTTTCACTGTAAACCCGAGTTGGAGCTAGTACCTCCCCATATATATGTATGGAGTGGAGTTTGCAACTGAAAAGAAACTTTGTGTTCCCAACAAGCTAGGTGAAGGACGGCATTCACACACACTAATCTCTCAGAACTTAGCATGTCAAGAGACGTTCGTTCATCTAGCACAAAGGGAACGGGTTGCAGGAAAAACTTTTACTCTGGTTTCTCAGTCTGTTTCCTAGTGCCGGTTTGAAGTTCCTGCAGTTTTCACTGTAAAATCGTGTTGGAGCTAGTACCTCCCCATATATATGTATGGAGTGGAGTTTGCAACTGAAAAGAAACTTTGTGTTCCCAACAAGCTAGGTGAAGGACGGCTTTCACACTCACTTTTCTCTCAGAACTGAGCATGTGGAGAGACGTTCGTTCATCTAGCACAAAGGGAACGGGTTGCAGGAGGAACTTTTAATCTCGTTTATCAGTCTGTTTCCTAGTGCCGGTTTGAAGTTCCTGCTGTTTTCACCGTAAAGCCGAGTTGGAGCTACTACATCCCCATATATATGTATGGATTGGAGATTGCAAGGGAAAAGAATCTTTGTGTTCCAAAGAAGCTAGGTGAAGTACTGCTTTCACAGACACATAACTGTAAGAACTTAGCATGTGGAGAGACGTTCGTTCATGTAGCACAAAGGGAACGGGTTGCAGGAGAAACTTTTACTCTGGTTTCTCAGTCTGTTTCCAAGTGCCGGTTTGAAGTTCTTGCAATTTTCACTGTCAAACAGATTTGGAGCTAGTACCTCCCCATATATATTTATGGAGAGGAGTTTGCAACTGAAAAGAATTTTTGTGTTCCCAACAAGCTAGTTGAAGGACTGCTTTCACACACACTTATCTCTCAGAACTGAGCATGTGGAGAGACGTTCGTTCATCTAGCACAAAGGGAACGGGTTGCAGGAGGAAGTTTTACTCTGGTTTCTCAGTCTGTTTCCTACTGCCGTTTTGAAGTTCCTGCTGTTTTCACTGTAAAACCGATTTGGAGCTACTACCTCCCCATATATATGTATGGATTGGAGATTGCAAGTGAAAAGAAACTTTGTGTTCCAAAGAAGCTAGGTGAAGTACTACTTTCACAGACACATATCTCTAAGAACTGAGCATGTGGAGAGACGTTCGTTCATCTAGCAAAAAGGGAATGGGTTGCAGGAGAAACTTTTACTCTGGTTTCTCAGTCTGTTTCCAAGTGCCGGTTTGAAATTCCTGCAGTTTTCACTGTAAACCCGAGTTGGAACTAGTACCTCCCCATATATATGTATGGAGTGGAGTTTGCAACTGAAAAGAAACTTTGTGTTCCCAACAAGCTAGGTGAAGGACGGCGTACACACACAATTATCTCTCAGAACTGAGCATGTGGAGAGACGTTCGTTCATCTAGCACAAAGGGAACGGGTTGCAGGAGAAACTTTTACTCTGCTTTCTCAGACTGTTTCCTAGTTCCGGTTTGAAGTTCTTGCAGTTTTCACTGTAAAACCGAGTTGGAGCTAGTATTTCCCCATATATATGTATGGAGTGGTGTTTGCAAATGAAAAGAATCTTTGTGTTCCCAACAAGCTAGGTGAAGGTCTGCTTCACACACAAATATCTCTCAGAACTGAGCATGTGGAGAGACGTTCGTTCATCTAGCACAAAGGGAACGGCTTGCAGGAGAAACGTTTACTCTGGTTTCTCAGTCTGTTTCCTAGTGCCGGTTTGAAGTTCCTGCATTTTTCACTGTAAAACCTTGTTGGAGCTAGTACCTCCCCATATATATGTATGGACTGGAGTTGGCAAGTGAAAAGAAACTTTGTGTTCCCAACAAGCTAGGTGAAGGACGGCTTTAACACTCACTTTTCTCTCAGAACTGAGCATGTGGAGAGACGTTCGTTCATCTAGCACAAAGGGAACGGGTTGCAGGAGGAACTTTTACTCTGGTTTCTCAGTCTGTTTCCTACTGCCGGTTTGAAGTTCCTGCAGTTTTCACTGTAAAATCGAGTTGGAGCTAGTACATACCCATATATATGTATGGATTGGAGATTGCAAGTGAAAAGAAACTTTGTGTTCCATAGAAGCTAGGTGAAGTACTGCTTTCACAGACACATAACTCTAAGAACTTAGCATGTGGAGAGACGTTCGTTCATGTAGCACAAAGGGAACGGGTTGCAGGAGAAACTTTTACTCTGGTTTCTCAGTCTGTTTGCAAGTGCCTGTTTGAAATTCCTGCAGTTTTCACTGTAAACCCGATTTGGAGCTAGTACCTCCCCATATATATGTATGGAGTGGAGTTTGCAACTGAAAAGAAACTTTGTGTTCCCAACAAGCTAGGTGAAGGACGGCATTCACACACACTTATCTCTCAGAACTGAGCATGTCGAGAGACTTTCGTTCATCTAGCACAAACGGAACGGGTTGCTGGAAAAACTTTTACTCTGGTTTCTCAGTCTGTTTCCTAGTGCCGGTTTGAAGTTCCTGCAGTTTTCACTGTAAAATCGTGTTGGAGCTAGTACCTCCCCATATATATGTATGGAGTGGAGTTGGCAAGTGAAAAGAAACTTTGTGTTCCCAACAAGCTAGGTGAAGGACGGCTTTCACACTCACTTTTCTCTCAGAACTGAGCATGTGGAGAGACGTTCGTTCATCTAGCACAAAGGGAACGGGTTGCAGGAGGAACTTTTAATCTCGTTTATCAGTCTGTTTCCTAGTGCCGGTTTGAAGTTCCTGCTGTTTTCACTGTAAAGCCGAGTTGGAGCTACTACATCCCCATATATATGTATGGATTGGAGATTGCAAGGGAAAAGAATCTTTGTGTTCCAAAGAAGCTAGGTGAAGTACTGCTTTCACAGACACATAACTGTAAGAACTTAGCATGTGGAGAGACTTTCGTTCATGTAGCACAAAGGGAACGGGTTGCAGGAGAAACTTTTACTCTGGTTTCTCAGTCTGTTTCCAAGTGCCGGTTTGAAGTTCTTGCAATTTTCACTGTCAAACAGAGTTGGAGCTAGTACCTCCCCATATATATTTATGGAGAGGAGTTTGCAACTGAAAAGAATTTTTGTGTTCCCAACAAGCTAGTTGAAGGACTGCTTTCACACACACATATCTCTCAGAACTGAGCATATGGAGAGACGTTCGTTAATGTAGCACAAAGGGAACGGGTTGCAGGAGAAACTTTTACTCTGGTTTCTCAGTCTGATTCCTACTGCCGGTTTGATGTTCCTGCAGTTTTCACTGTAAAACCGAGTTGGAGCTAGTACCTCCCCATATATATGTATGGATTGGAGATTGCAATTGAAAAGAAACTTTGTGTTCCAAAGAAGCTAGGTGAAGGACGGCTTTCACAGACACTTATCTCTCAGAACTGAGCATGTGGAGAGACGTTCCTTCATCTAGCACAAACGGAACGGGTTGCAGGAGAAACTTTTACTCTGGTTTCTCAGTCTGTTTCCTAGGGCCGGTTTGAAGTTCCTGCAGTTTTCACTTTAAAACCGAGTTGGAGCTAATACCACCCCATATATTTGTATGGAGTGGATTTTGCAACTGAAAAGAAACTTTGTGTTCCCAACAAGTTAGGTGAAGGACGGCTTTCAAACACACTTATCTCTCAGAACTGAGCAAGTGGAGAGACGTTCGTTCATCTAGCACAAAGGGAACGGGTTGCAGGAGAAACTTTTACTCTGGTTTCTCAGTCTGTTTCCTAGTGCCGTTTTGAAGTTCCTGCAGTTTTCACTGTAAAACCGAGTTGGAGCTAGTACCTCCCCATATCAATGTATGGAGTGGAGTTTGCAAGTGAAAAGAAACTTTGTGTTCCCAAAAAGCTAGGTGAAGTACGGCTTTCACACACACTTTTCTCTCAGAACTGAGCATGTGGAGAGACGTTTGTTTATCTAGCACTAAGGGAACGGGTTGCAGGAGAAACTTTTCTCTGGTTTCTCAGTCTGTTTCCTACTGCCGGTTTGAAGTTCCTGGAGTTTTCAGTGTATAAACGAGTTGGAGCTAATACCTCCCCATGTATATGTATGGAGTGGAGTTTGCAAGTGAAAAGAAACTTTGTGTTCCCAACATGCTATGTGAAGGACTGCTTTCACACACACTTATCTCTCAGAACTCTGCATGTGGAGAGACGTTCGTTCATCTAGCAAAAAGGCAACGGGTTGCTGGAAAAACTTTTACTCTGGTTTCTCAGTCTGTTTCTTAGTGCTGGTTTGAAGTTCTTCCAGTTTTCACTGTAAAACCGAGTTGGAGCTCGTACTTCCCCATATATATGTATGGAGTGGAGTTTGCAACTGAAAAGAAACTTTGTGTTCCCAACAAGCTAGTTGAAGGACGGCTTTCACACACACTTATCTCTCAGAACTGAGCATGTGGAGACACGTTCGTTCATCTAGCACAATGGGAACGGGTTGCAGGAGAAACTTTTACTCTGGTTTCTCAGTCTGTTTCCTAGTGCCGTTTTGAAGTTCCTGCAGTTTTCACTGTAAAACCGAGTTGGAGCTGGTACCTCCCCATATATATGTATGGAGAGGAGTTAGCAAGTGAAAAGAAACTTTGTGTTCCCAACAAGATAGGTGAAGTACGGTTTTCACACACAATTATCTCTCAGAACTGAGCATGTGGAGAGACGTTCGTTCATGTAGTACAAATGGAACGGGTTGCAGGAGAAACTTTTACTCTGGTTTCTCAGTCTGTTTCCAAGTGCCGGTTTGAAGTTCCTGCAGTTTTCAATGTAAAACCGAGTTGGAGCTAGTACCTCCCCATATATATGTATGGAGTGGAGTTTGCAACTGAAAAGAAACTTTGTGTTCCCAACAAGCTGGGTGAAGTACGGCTTTCAGACACACTTTTCTCTCAGAACTGAGCATGTGGAGAGACGTTTGTTCATCTAGCACAAAGGGAACGGGTTGCAGGAGAAACTTTTACTCTGGTTTCTCAGTCTTTTTCCTACTGCCGGTTTGAAGTTCCTGGAGTTTTCACTGTAAAACCGATTTGGAGCTAGTACCTACCCATATATATGTATGGAGTGGACTTTGCAACTGAAAAGAAACTTTGTGTTCCCCACATGCTAGGTGAAGGACGGCTTTCACACACACTTATCTCTCAGAACTGAGCATGTGGAGAGACGTTCGTTCATCTAGCAAAAAGGGAACGGGTTGCAGGAGAAACTTTTACTCTGGTTTCTCAGTCTGTTTCTTAGTGCCGGTTTGAAGTTCTTCCAGTTTTCACTGTAAAACCGAGTTGGAGCCCGTACCTCCCCATATATATGTATGGAGTTTAGTTTGAACTGAAAAGAAATTTTGTGTTCCCAACAAGCTAGTTGAAGGACGGCTTTCACACACACATATCTCTCAGAACTGAGCATGTGGAGAGACGTTCGTTCATCTAGCACAATGGGAAAGGGTTGCAGGAGAAACTTTTGCTCTGGTTTCCCAGTCTGTTTCCTAGTGCCGGTTTGAAGTTCCTGCAGTTTTCACTGTAAAACCGAGTTGGAGCTAGTACCTCCCCATATATATGTATGGAGTGGAGTTTGCAAGTGAAAAGAATCTATGTGTTCCCAACAAGCTAGGTAAAGTACGGTTTTCACCCACACATATCTCTCAGAACTGAGCATGTGGAGAGACGTTCGTTCATCTAGCACAAAGGGAACGGGTTGCAGGAGGAACTTTTACTCTGGTTTCTCAGTCTGTTTCCTAGTGCCGGTTTGAAGTTCCTGCAGTTTTCACTGTAAAACCGAGTTGGAGCTAGTACCTCCCCATATATATTTATGGAGTGGAGTTTGCCAGTGAAAAGAAACTTTGTGTTCCCAACAAGCTAGGTGAAGGACGGCTTTCACACACACTTATCTCTCAGAACTGAGCATGTGGAGAGACGTTCGTTCATCTAGCACAATGGGAACGGTTTGCAGGAGAAACTTTTACTCTGGTTTCCCAGTCTGTTTCCTAGTGCCGGTTTGAAGTTCCTGCAGCTTTCACTGTAAAACCGAGTTGGAGCTAGTACCTCCCCATATATATGTATGGAGTGGAGTTAGCAAGTGAAAAGAAACTTTGTGTTCCCAACAAGCTAGGTGAAGGACGGCTTTAACACACACTTATCTCTCAGAACTGAGCATGTGGAGCGACGTTCGTTCATCTAGCAAAATGGGAACGGGTTGCAGGGGAAACTTTTACTCTGGTTTCTCAGTCTGTTTCCTAGTGCCGGTTTGAAGTTCCTGCAGTTTTCACTGTAAAACCGAGTTGGAGCTAGTACCTCCCCATATATATGTATGGAGTGGAGTTAGCAAGTGAAAAGAAAATTTGTGTTCCCAACAAGCTAGGTGAAGTACGGTTTTCACACACACTTATCTCTCAGAACTGAGCATGTGGAGAGACGTTCGTTCATCTAGCACAAAGGGAACGGGTTGCAGGAGGAACTTTTACTCTGGTATCTCAGTCTGTTTCCTAGTGCCGGTTTGAAATTCCTGGAGTTTTCACTGTAAAACCGAGTTGGAGCTTAAACCTCCCCATATATATGTATGGAGTGTTGTTTCCAAGTGAAAAGAAACTTTGTGTTCCCAACAAGCAAGGTGAAGGACGGCTTTCACACACACTTATCTCTCAGAAATAAGCATGTGGAGAGACGTTCGTTCATGTAGCAAAAATGGAACGGGTTGCAGGAGAAACTTTTACTCTGGTTTCTCAGTCTGTTTCCAAGTGCCGGTTTGAAGTTCCTGCAATTTTCAATGTAAAACCGAGTTGGAGCTAGTACCTCCCCATATATATGTATGGACTGGAGTTTGCAACTGAAAAGAAACTTTGTGTTCCCAACAAGCTAGGTGAAGGACGGCTTTCACACACACTTTTCTCTCAGAACTGAGCATGTGGAGAGACGTTTGTTTATCTAGCACTAAGGGAACGGGTTGCAGGAGAAACTTTTCTCTGGTTTCTCAGTCTGTTTCCTACTGCCGGTTTGAAGTTCCTGGAGTTTTCAGTGTATAAACGAGTTGGAGCTAATACCTCCCCATGTATATGTATGGAGTGGAGTTTGCAAGTGAAAAGAAACTTTGTGTTCCCAACATGCTATGTGAAGGACGGCTTTCACACACACTTATCTCTCAGAACTGTGCATGTGGAGAGACGTTCGTTCATCTAGCAAAAAGGCAACGGGTTGCTGGAGAAACTTTTACTCTGGTTTCTCAGTCTGTTTCTTAGTGCTGGTTTGAAGTTCTTCCAGTTTTCACTGTAAAACCGAGTTGGAGCTCGTACTTCCCCATATATATGTATGGAGTGGAGTTTGCAACTGAAAAGAAACTTTGTGTTCCCAACAAGCTAGTTGAAGGACGGCTTTCACACACACTTATCTCTCAGAACTGAGCATGTGGAGACACGTTCGTTCATCTAGCACAATGGGAACGGGTTGCAGGAGAAACTTTTACTCTGGTTTCTCAGTCTGTTTCCTAGTGCCGTTTTGAAGTTCCTGCAGTTTTCACTGTAAAACCGAGTTGGAGCTGGTACCTCCCCATATATATGTATGGAGAGGAGTTAGCAAGTGAAAAGAAACTTTGTGTTCCCAACAAGATAGGTGAAGTACGGTTTTCACACACAATTATCTCTCAGAACTGAGCATGTGGAGAGACGTTCGTTCATGTAGTACAAATGGAACGGGTTGCAGGAGAAACTTTTACTCTGGTTTCTCAGTCTGTTTCCAAGTGCCGGTTTGAAGTTCCTGCAGTTTTCAATGTAAAACCGAGTTGGAGCTAGTACCTCCCCATATATATGTATGGAGTGGAGTTTGCAACTGAAAAGAAACTTTGTGTTCCCAACAAGCTGGGTGAAATACGGCTTTCACACACAATTTTCTCTCAGAACTGAGCATGTGGAGAGACGTTTGTTCATCTAGCACAAAGGGAACGGGTTGCAGGAGAAACTTTTACTCTGGTTTCTCAGTCTTTTTCCTAGTGCCGGTTTGAAGTTCCTGGAGTTTTCACTGTAAAACCGATTTGGAACTAGTACCTCCCCATATATATGTATGGAGTGGACTTTGCAACTGAAAAGAAACTTTGTGTTCCCCACATGCTAGGTGAAGGACGGCTTTCACACACACATATTTCTCAGAACTGAGCATGTGGAGAGACGTTCGTTCATCTAGCACAATGGGAAAGGGTTGCAGGAGAAACTTTTGCTCTGGTTTCCCAGTCTGTTTCCTAGTGCCGGTTTGAAGTTCCTGCAGTTTTCACTGTAAAACCGAGTTGGAGCTAGTACCTCCCCATATATATGTATGGAGTGGAGTTTGCAAGTGAAAAGAATCTATGTGTTCCCAACAAGCTAGGTAAAGTACGGTTTTCACACACACTTATCTCTGAGAAATGAGCATGTGGAGAGACGTTCGTTCATCTAGCACAAAGGGAACGGGTTGCAGGAGGAACTTTTACTCTGATTTCTCAGTCTGTTTCCTAGTGCCGGCTTGAAGTTCCTGCAGTTTTCACTGTAAAACCGAGGTGGAGCTAGTACCTCCCCATATATATTTATGGAGTGGAGTTTGCAAGTGAAAAGAAACTTTGTGTTCCCAACAAGCTAGGTGAAGGACGGCTTTCACACACACTTATCTCTCAGAACTGAGCATGTGGAGAGACGTTCGTTCATCTAGCACAATGGGAACGGTTTGCAGGGGAAACTTTTACTCTGGTTTCCCAGTCTGTTTCCTAGTGCCGGTTTGAAGTTCCTGCAGCTTTCACTGTAAAACCGAGTTGGAGCTAGTACCTCCCCATATATATGTATGGAGTGGAGTTAGCAAGTGAAAAGAAACTTTGTGTTCCCAACAAGCTAGGTGAAGGACGGCTTTCACACACACTTATCTCACAGAACTGAGCATGTGGAGAGACGTTCGTTCATCTAGCACAAAGGGAACGGGTTGCAGGGGGAACTTTTACTCTGGTTTCTCAGTCTGTTTCCTAGTGCCGGTTTGAAGTTCCTGCAGTTTTCAATGTAAAACCGAGTTGGAGCTAGTACCTCCCCATATATATGTATGGATTGGTGATTGCAAGTTAAAAGAAACTTTGTGTTCCCAACAAGCTAGGTGAAGGACGGCTTTCACACACACTTATCTCTCAGAACTGAGCATGTGGAGAGACATTCGTTCATCTAGCACAAGGGGAACGGGTTGCAGGAGAAACTTTTACTCTGGTTTCTCAGTCTGTTTCCTAGTGCCGGTTTGAATTTCCTGCAGTTTTCAATATAAAACCGAGGTGGAGCTAGTTCCTCCGCATATATATGTATGGAGTGGAGTTTGCAACTGAAAAGAAACTTTGTGTTCCCAAGAAGCTAGTTGAAGGACGGCTTTCACACACACTTATCTCTCAGAACTGAGCATGTGGAGCGACGTTCGTTCATCTAGCACAATGGGAACGGGTTGCAGGGGAAACTTTTACTCTGGTTTCTCAGTCTGTTTCCTAGTGCCGGTTTGAAGTTCCTGCAGTTTTCACTGTAAAACCGAGTTGGAGCTAGTACCTCCCCATATATATGTATGGAGTGGAGTTAGCAAGTGAAAAGAAAATTTGTGTTCCCAACAAGCTAGGTGAAGTACGGTTTTCACACACACTTATCTCTCAAAACTGAGCATGTGGAGAGACGTTCGTTCATCTAGCACAAAGGGAACGGGTTGCAGGAGGAACTTTTACTCTGGTATCTCAGTCTGTTTCCTAGTGCCGGTTTGAAATTCCTGGAGTTTTCACTGTAAAACCGAGTTGGAGCTTAAACTTCCCCATATATATGTATGGAGTGTTGTTTCCAAGTGAAAAGAAACTTTGTGTTCCCAACAAGCAAGGTGAAGGACGGCTTTCACACACACTTATCTCTCAGAAATAAGCATGTGGAGAGACGTTCGTTCATGTAGCACAAATGGAACGGGTTGCAGGAGAAACTTTTACTCTGGTTTCTCAGTCTGTTTCCAAGTGCCGGTTTGAAGTTCCTGCAATTTTCAATGTAAAACCGAGTTGGAGCTAGTACCTCCCCATATATATGTATGGAGTGGAGTTTGCAACTGAAAAGAAACTTTGTGTTCCCAACAAGCTAGGTGAAGGACGGCTTTCACACACACTTATCTCTCAAAACTGAGCATGTGGAGAGACGTTCGTTCATCTAGCACAAAGGGAACGTGTTGCAGGAGGAACTTTACTCTGGTTTCTCAGTCTGTTTCCTTCTGTCGGTTAGATGTTCCTGCAGTTTTCACTGTAAAACCGAGTTGGAGCTAGTACTTCCCCATATATATGTATGGATTGGAGATTGCAAGTGAAAAGAAACTTTGTGTTCCAAAGAAGATAGGTGAAGGACTGCTTTCACAGTCACTTTTCTCTCAGAACTGAGCATGTGGAGAGACGTTCGTTCATGTAGCAAAAAGGGAACGGGTTGCAGGAGAAACTTTTACTCTGTTTTCTCAGTCTGTTTCCAAGTGCCGGTATGAAGTTCCTGCAGTTTTCAATGTAAAACAGATTTGGAGCTAATACCACCCCATATATTTGTATGGAGTGGATTTTGCAAATGAAAAGAAACTTTGTGTTCCCAACAAGCTAGGTGAAGAACGGCTTTCACACACACTTATCTCTCAGAACTGAGCATGTGGAGAGGCGTTCGTTCATCTAGCACAAAGGGAACGGGTTGCAGGAGGAACATTTACTCTAGTTTCTCAGTCTGTTTCCTACTGCCGGTTTGAAGTTCCTGCAGTTTTCACTGTAAAACCGTGTTGGAGCTAGAACCTCCCCATATATATGTATGGATTGGAGATTGCAAGTGAAAAGAAACTTTGTGTTCCAAAGTAGCTAGGTGAAGGACTGCTTTCACAGACAATTATCTCTCAGAACTGAGCATGTGAGGAGACGTTCGTTCATCTAGCACAAAGGGAACGTGTTGCAGGAGGAAATATTACTCTGGTTTCTCAGTCTGTTTCCTTCTGCCGGTTAGAAGTTCCTGCGGTTTTCACTGTAAAATGGAGTTGGAGCTAGTACCACCCCATATATATGTATGGATTGGAGATCGCAAGTGAAAAGAACCTTTGTGTTCCAAAGAAGCTAGGTGAAGGACGGCTTTCACACTCAATTATCTCTCAGAACTGAGCATATGGAGAGACGTTCGTTCATCTAGCACAAATGGAACGGGCTGCAGGAGCAACTTTTACTGTGGTATCTAAGTCTCTTTCCTAGTGCCGGTTTGAATTTCCTGCAGTTTTCACTGTAAAACCGATTTGGAGGTAATACCACCCCATATATTTGTATGGAGTGGAGTTTGCAACTGAAAAGAAACTTTGTGTTCCCAACAAGCTAGGTGAAGGACGGCTTTCACACACACTTATCTCTCAGAACTGAGCATGTGGAGAGGCGTTCGTTCATTTAGCACAAAGGGAACGGGTTGCAGGAGAAACTTTTACTCTGGTTTCTCAGTCTGTTTCCTAGTGCCGGTTTGAAGTTCCTGCAGTTTTCACTGTAAAACCGAGTTGGAGCTAGTACCTCCCCATATATATGTATAGAGTGGTGTTTGCAAGTGAAAAGAAACTTTGTGTTCTCAACAAGCTAGGTGAAGGACTGCTTTCACACACACTTATCTCTCAGAACTGAGCATGTGGAGAGACTTTCGTTCATCTAGCACAAAGGGAACGGGTTGCAGGAGAAACTTTTACTCTGGATTCTCAGTCTGTGTCCTAGTGCCGGCTTGAAGTTCATGCAGTTTTCACTGTAAAACAGAGTTGGAGCTAGTACCTCCCCATATATATGTATGGAGTGAAGTTTGCAACTGAAAAGAAACTTTGTGTTCCCAACAAGCTAGGTGAAGGACGGCTTTCACACACACTTATCTCTCAGAACTGAGCATGTGGAGAGACATTCGTTCATCTAGCACAAGGGGAACGGGTTGCAGGAGAAACTTTTACTCTGGTTTCTCAGTCTGTTTCCTAGTGCCGGTTTGAAGTTCCTGCAGTTTTCAGTGTAAAACCGAGGTGGAGCTAGTACCTCCGCATATATATGTATGGAGTGGAGTTTGCAACTGAAAAGAAACTTTGTGTTCCGAAGAAGCTAGTTGAAGGACGGCTTTCACACACACTTAACTCTCAGAACTGAGCATGTGGAGAGACGTTCGTTCATCTAGCACAATGGGAACGGGTTGCAGGGGAAACTTTTACTCTGGTTTCTCAGTCTGTTTCCTAGTGCCGGTTTGAAGTTCCTGCAGTTTTCTCTGTAAATCCGAGTTGGAGCTGGTTCCTCCCCATATATATGTATGGAGTGGAGTTAGCAAGTGAAAAGAAACTTTGTGTTCCCAACAAGCTAGGTGAAGGACGGCTTTCACACAGACTTATCTCTCAGAACTGAGCATGTGGAGAGACGTTCGTTCATCTAGCACAAAGGGAACGTGTTGCAGGAGGAACTTTACTCTGGTTTCTCAGTCTGTTTCCTTCTGTCGGTTAGAAGTTCCTGCAGTTTTCACTGTAAAACCGAGTTGGAGCTAGTACATCCCCATATATATGTATGGATTGGAGATTGCAAGTGGAAAGAAACTTTGTGTTCCAAAGAAGATAGGTGAAGGACTGCTTTCACAGTCACTTATCTCTCAGAACTGAGCATGTGGAGAGACGTTCGTTCATGTAGCACAAAGTGAACTGGTTGCAGGAGAAACTTTTACTCTGTTTTCTCAGTCTGTTTCCAAGTGCCGGTATGAAGTTCCTGCAGTTTTCAATGTAAAACAGATTTGGAGCTAATACCACCCCATATATTTGTATGGAGTGGATTTTGCAAATGAAAAGAAACTTTGTGTTCCCAACAAGCTAGGTGAAGGACGGCTTTCACACACAATTATCTCTCAGAACTGAGCATGTGGAGAGACGTTCGTTCATCTAGCACAAAGGGAACGTGTTGCAGGAGGAAATTTTACTCTGGTTTCTCAGTCTGTTTCCTTCTGCCGGTTAGAAGTTCCTGCAGTTTTCACTGTAAAATGGAGTTGGAGCTAGTACCTCCCCATATATATGTATGGATTGGAGATCGCAAGTGAAAAGAACCTTAGTGTTCCAAAGAAGCTAGGTGAAGGACGGCTTTCACACTCAATTATCTCTCAGAACTGAGCATATGGAGAGACGTTCGTTCATCTAGCACAAATGGAACGGGCTGCAGGAGCAACTTTTACTCTGGTATCTAAGTCTCTTTCCTAGTGCCGGTTTGAATTTCCTGCAGTTTTCACTGTAAAACCGATTTGGAGGTAATACCACCCCATATATTTGTATGGAGTTGAGTTTGCAACTGAAAAGAAACTTTGTGTTCCCAACAAGCTAGGTGAAGTACGGCTTTCACACACACTTATCTCTCAGAACTGAGCATGTGGAGAGGCGTTCGTTCATGTAGCACAAAGGGAACGGGTTGCAGGAGAAACTTTTACTCTGGTTTCTCAGTCTGTTTCCTAGTGCCGGTTTGAAGTTCTTGCAGATTTCTCTGTAAAACCGAGTTGGAGCTAGTACTTCCCCATATATATGTATGGAATTGAGTTTGCAATTGAAAAGAAACTTTGTTTTCCCAACAAGCTAGGTGAAGGACGGCTTTCACACACACTTATCTCTCAGAAATGAGCATGTGGAGAGACGTTCGTTCATCTAGCACAAAAGGAACGGGTTGCAGGATTAACTTTTACTCTGGTTTCTCAGTCTGTTTCCTACTGCCGGTTTGAAGTTACTGCAGTTTCACTGTAAAACCGAGTTGGATCTAGTACCAACCCATATATATGTATGGATTGGAGATTGCAAGTGAAAAGAAACTTTGTGTTCCAAAGAAGCTAGGTGAAGGACTGCTTTCACTGACACTTATCTCTGAGAACTGAGCATGTGGAGAGACGTTCGTTCATCTAGCACAAAGGGAACGGGTTGCAGGAGGAACTTTTACTCTGGTTTCTCAGTCTGTTTCCTAGTGCCGGTTTGAAGTTCCTGCAGTTTTCACTGTAAAACCGAGGTGGAGCTAGTACCTCCGCATATATATGTATGGAGTGGAGTTTGCAACTGAAAAGAAACTTTGTGTTCCCAAGAAGCTAGTTGAAGGACGGCTTTCACACACACTTATCTCTCAGAACTGAGCATGTGGAGAGACGTTCGTTCATCTAGCACAATGGGAACGGGTTGCAGGGGAAACTTTTACTCTGGTTTCTCAGTCTGTTTCCTTCTGCCGGTTAGAATTTCCTGCAGTTTTCACTGTAAAATGGAGTTGGAGCTAGTACCTCCCCATATATATGTATGGATTGGAGATCGCAAGTGAAAAGAACCTTAGTGTTCCAAAGAAGCTAGGTGAAGGACGGCTTTCACACTCAATTATCTCTCAGAACTGAGCATATGGAGAGACGTTCGTTCATCTAGCACTAATGGAACGGGCTGCAGGAGCAACTTTTACTCTGGTATCTAAGTCTCTTTCCTAGTGCCGGTTTGAATTTCCTGCAGTTTTCACTGTAAAACCGATTTGGAGGTAATACCACCCCATATATTTGTATGGAGTTGAGTTTGCAACTGAAAAGAAACTTTGTGTTCCCAACAAGCTAGGTGAAGGACGGCTTTCACACACACTTATCTCTCAGAACTGAGCATGTGGAGAGGCGTTCGTTCATGTAGCACAAAGGGAACGGGTTGCAGGAGAAACTTTTACTCTGGTTTCTCAGTCTGTTTCCTAGTGCCGGTTTGAAGTTCTTGCAGATTTCTCTGTAAAACCGAGTTGGAGCTAGTACTTCCCCATATATATGTATGGAATTGAGTTTGCAATTGAAAAGAAACTTTGTTTTCCCAACAAGCTAGGTGAAGGACGGCTTTCACACACACTTATCTCTCAGAAATGAGCATGTGGAGAGACGTTCGTTCATCTAGCACAAAAGGAACGGGTTGCAGGATTAACTTTTACTCTGGTTTCTCAGTCTGTTTCCTACTGCCGGTTTGAAGTTACTGCAGTTTCACTGTAAAACCGAGTTGGATCTAGTACCAACCCATATATATGTATGGATTGGAGATTGCAAGTGAAAAGAAACTTTGTGTTCCAAAGAAGCTAGGTGAAGGACTGCTTTCACTGACACTTATCTCTGAGAACTGAGCATGTGGAGAGACGTTCGTTCATCTAGCACAAAGGGAACGGGTTGCAGGAGGAACTTTTACTCTGGTTTCTCAGTCTGTTTCCTAGTGCCGGTTTGAAGTTCCTGCAGTTTTCACTGTAAAACCGAGGTGGAGCTAGTACCTCCGCATATATATGTATGGAGTGGAGTTTGCAACTGAAAAGAAACTTTGTGTTCCCAAGAAGCTAGTTGAAGGACGGCTTTCACACACACTTATCTCTCAGAACTGAGCATGTGGAGAGACGTTCGTTCATCTAGCACAATGGGAACGGGTTGCAGGGGAAACTTTTACTCTGGTTTCTCAGTCTGTTTCCTAGTGCCGGTTTGAAGTTCCTGCAGTTTTCTCTGTAAAACCGAGTTGGAGCTTAAACCTCCCCATATATATGTATGGAGTGTTGTTTCCAAGTGAAAAGAAACTTTGTGTTCCCAACATGCTAGTTGAAGGACGGCTTTCACACACACTTATCTCTCAGAAATGAGCATGTGGAGAGACGTTCGTTCATGTAGCACAAATGGAACGGGTTGCAGGAGAAACTTTTACTCTGGTTTCTCAGTCTGTTTCCAAGTGCCGGTTTGAAGTTCCTGCAGTTTTCAATGTAAAACCGAGTTGGAGCTAGTACCTCCCCATATATATGTATGGAGTGGAGTTTGCAACTGAAAAGAAACTTTGTGTTCCCAACAAGCTAGGTGAAGGACGGCTTTCACACACACTTATCTCTCAGAACTGAGCATGTGGAGAGACGTTCGTTCATCTAGCACAAAGGGAACGTGTTGCAGGAGGAACTTAACTCTGGTTTCTCAGTCTGTTTCCTTCTGTCGGTTAGAAGTTCCTGCAGTTTTCACTGTAAAACCGAGTTGGAGCTAGTACTTCCCCATATATATGTATGGATTGGAGATTGCAAGTGAAAAGAAACTTTGTGTTCCAAAGAAGATAGGTGAAGGACTGCTTTCACAGACACATATCTCTCAGAACTGAGCATGTGGAGAGACGTTCGTTCATGTAGCACAAAGGGAACGGGTTGCAGGAGAAACTTTTACTCTGGTATCTCATTCTGTTTCCAAGTGCCGGTTTGAAGGTCCAGCAGTTTTAAATGTAAAACCGAGTTGGAGCTAGTACCTCCCTATATATATATATGGAGTGGAGATTGCAAGTGAAAAGAAACTTTGTGTTCCCAACCAGCTAGGTGAAGTTCGGCTTTCACACTCAATTATCTCTCAGAACTGAGCATGTGGAGAGACGTTCGTTCATGTAGCACAAATGGAACGGGTTGCAGGAGAAACTTTTACTCTGGTTTCTCAGTCTGTTTCCTAGTGCCGTTTTGCAGTTCCTGCAGTTTTCACTGTAAATCCGAGTTGGAGCTTGTACCTCCCCATATATATTTATGGAGTGGACTTTGCAACTGAAAAGAAACTTTGTGTTCCCAACAAGCTGGGTGAAGTACGGCTTTCACACACACTTTTCTCTCAGAACTGAGCATGTGGAGAGACGTTTGTTCATCTAGCACGAAGGGAACGTGTTGCAGGAGAAACTTTTACTCTGGTTTCTCAGTCTGTTTCCTAGTGCCGGTTTGAAGTTCCTGGAGTTTTCACTGTAAAACCGATTTGGAGCTAGTACCTCCCCATATATATGTATGGAGTGGAGCTTGCAGGTGAAAAGAACTTAGTGTTCCCCACATGCTAGGTGAAGGACGGCTTTCACACACACTTATCTCTCAGAACTGAGCATGTGGAGAGACGTTCGTTCATCTAGCACAATGGGAACGGGTTGCAGGAGAAACTTTTACTCTGGTTTCCCAGTCTGTTTCCTAGTGCCGGTCTGAAGTTCCTGCAATTTTCACTGTAAAACCGAGTTGGATCTAGTACCTCCCCATATATATGTATGGATTGGAGATTGCAAGTGAAAAGAAACTTTGTGTTCCAAAGAAGATAGGTGAAGGACTGCTTTCACAGTCACTTATCTCTCAGAACTGAGCATGTGGAGAGACGTTCGTTCATGTAGCACAAATGGAACGTGTTGCAGGAGAAACTTTTACTCTGTTTTCTCAGTCTGTTTCCAAGTGACGGTATGAAGTTCCTGCAGTTTTCAATGTAAAACCGATTTGGAGCTAATACCACCCCATATAATTGTATGGAGTGGATTTTGCAAATGAAAAGAAACTTTGTGTTCCCAACAAGCTAGGTGAAGGACGGCTTTCACACACACTTATCTCTCAGAACTGAGCATGTGGAGAGACGTTCGTTCATCTAGCACAAAGGGAACGGTTTGCAGGAGGAACATTTACTCTAGTTTCTCAGTCTGTTTCCTACTGCCGGTTTGAAGTTCCTTCAGTTTTCACTGTAAAACCGTGATGTAGCTAGTACATCCCCATATATATGTATGGATTTGAGATTGCAAGTGAAAAGAAACTTTGTGTTCCAAATTAGCTATGTGAAGGACTGCTTTCACAGACAATTATCTCTCAGAAATGAGCATGTGAGGAGACGTTCGTTCATCTAGCACAAAGGGAACGTGTTGCAGGAGGAACTTTTACTCTGGTTTCTCAGTCTGTTTCCTTCTGCCGGTTAGAAGTTCCTTCAGTTTTCACTGTAAAATGGAGTTGGTGCTAGTACCTCCCCATATATATGTATGGATTGGAGATCGCAAGTGAAAAGAAACTTTGTGTTCAACAGAAGCTAGGTGAAGGACGGCTTTCACACTCAATTATCTCTCAGAACTGAGCATATGGAGAGACGTTCGTTCATCTAGCACAAATGGAACGGGCTGCAGGAGCAACTTTTACTCTGGTATCTAAGTCTGTTTCCTAGTGCCGGTTTGAATTTCCTGCAGTTTTCACTGTAAAACCGATTTGGAGGTAATACCACCCCATATATTTGTATGGAGTGGAGTTTGCAACTGAAAAGAAACTTTGTGTTCCCAACAAGCTAGGTGAAGGACGGCTTTCACACACACTTATCTCTCAGAACTGAGCATGTGGAGAGGCGTTCGTTCATTTAGCACAAAGGGAACGGGTTGCAGGAGAAACTTTTACTCTGGTTTCTCAGTCTGTTTCCTAGTGCCGGTTTGAAGTTCTTGCAGATTTCTCTGTAAAACCGAGTTGGAGCTAGTACCTCCCCATATATATGTATGGAATTGAGTTTGCAATTGAAAAGAAACTTTGTGTTCCCAACAAGCTAGGTGAAGGACGGCTTTCACACACAATTATCTCTCAGAAATGAGCATGTGGAGAGACGTTCGTTCATCTAGCACAAAAGGAATGGGTTGCAGGAGGAACTTTTACTCTGGTTTCTCAGTCTGTTTCCTACTGCCGGTTTGTAGTTACTGCAGATTCACTGTAAAACAGAGTTGGAGCTAGTACCTCCCCATATATATGTATGGATTGGAGATTGCAAGTGAAAAGAAACTTTGTGTTCCAAAGAAGCTAGGTGAAGGACTGCTTTCACTGACACTTATCTCTGAGAACTGAGCATGTGGAGAGACGTTCGTTCATCTAGCACAAAGGGAACGGGTTGCAGGAGGAACTTTTACTCTGGTTTCTCAGTCTGTTTCCTAGTGCCGGTTTGAAGTTCCTGCAGTTTTCACTGTAAAACCGAGTTGGAGCTAGTACCTCCCCATATATATGTATAGAGTGGTGTTTGCAAGTGAAAAGAAACTTTGTGTTCCCAACAAGCTAGGTGAAGGACGGCTTTCACACACACTTATCTCTTAGAACTGAGCATGTGGAGAGACATTCGTTCATCTAGCACAAGGGGAACGGGTTGCAGGAGAAACTTTTACTCTGGTTTCTCAGTCTGTTTCCTAGTGCCGGTTTGAAGTTCCTGCAGTTTTCACTGTAAAACCGAGGTGGAGCTAGTACCTCCGCATATATATGTATGGAGTGGAGTTTTCAACTGAAAAGAAACTTTGTGTTCCCAACAAGCTAGGTGAAGGCCGGCTTTCACACACAATTATCTCTCAGAACTGAGCATGTGGATAGACGTTTGTTCATCTAGCAAAAAGGGAACGGGTTGCTGGAGAAACTTTTACTCTGATTTCTCAGTCTTTTTCCTAGTGCCGGTTTGAAGTACCTGCAGTTTTCACTGTAAAACCGAGTTGGAGCTAGTGCCTCCCCATATATATGTATGGAGTGGAGTTTGCAACTGAAAAGAAACTTTGTGTTCCCAACAAGCTAGGTGAAGGACGGCTTTCACACACACTTATCACTCATTACTGAGCATGTGGATAGACGTTCGTTCATCTAGCACAAAGGGAACGGGTTGCAGGAGAAACTTTCACTCTGGTTTCTCAGTCTGTTTCCTAGTGCCGGTTTGAATTTCCTGCAGTTTACATTGTAAAACCGAGTTGGAGCTAGTACCTTCCCATATATATGTATGGAGTGGAGTTTGCAACTGAAAAGAAACTTTGTGTTCCCAACAAGCTAGGTGAAGGCCGCCTTTAACACGCACTTATCTCTCAGAATTGAGCATGTGGAGAGACGTTTGTTCATCTAGCACAAAGGGAACGGGTTTCAGGAGAAACTTTTACTCTGGTTTCTCAGTCTGTTTCCTAGTGCCGGTTTGTAGTTCCTGCAGTTTTCACTGTAAAATTGATTTGGAGCAAGTACCTCCCCATATATATATATGGAGTGGATTTTGCAACTGAAAAGAAATTTTGTGTTCCCAAAAAGCTAGGTGAAGGCCGGCTTTCACACACACTTATCTCTCAGAAATGAGCATGTGGAGAGACATTCGTTCATCTAGCACAAGGGGAAAGGGTTGCAGGAGAAACTTTTACTCTGGTTTCTCTGTCTGTTTCCTAGTGCCGGCTTGATGTTCCTTCAGTTTTCACTTTAAAACCGAGTTGGAGCTAGTACCTCCCCATATATATGTATGGAGTGGAGTTTGCAACTGAAAAGAAACTTTGTGTTCCCAACAAGCTAGGTGAACGACGGCTTTCACACACATTTATCTCTCAGAACTGAGCATGTGGAGAGACGTTCGTTCATCTAGCCCAAAGGGAACGGGTTGCAGGAGAAACTTTTACTCTGGTTTCTCAGTCTGTTTCCTAGTGCCGGCTTGAAGTTCATGCAGTTTTCACTGTAAAACCGAGTTGGAGCTAGTACCTCCCCATATATATGTATGGAGTATAGTTTGCAACTGAAAAGAAACTTTGTGTTCCCAACAAGCTAGGTGAAGGACGGCTTTCACACACACTTATCTCTCAGAACTGAGCATGTGGAGAGACATTCGTTCATCTAGCACAAGGGGATCGGGTTGCAGGAGAAACTTTTACTCTGGTTTCTCAGTGTGTTTCCTAGTGCCGGCTTGAAGTTCCTGCAGTTTTCTCTGTAAAACCGAGTTGGAGCTAGTACCTCCGCATATATATGTATGGATTGGAGTTTGCAACTGAAAAGAAACTTTGTGTTCCCAACAAGCTAGGTGAAGGCCGGCTTTCACACACACTTATCTCTCAGAACTGAGCATGTGGAGAGTCGTTCGTTCATCTAGCACAAAGGGAACGGGTTGCAGGAGAAACTTTAACTCTGGTTTCTCAGTCTGTTTCCTAGTGCCGGTTTGAAGTTCCTGCAGTTTTCACTGTAAAACCGAGTTGGAGCTAGTACCTCCCCATATATATGTATGGAGTGGAGTTTGCAACTGAAAAGAAACTTTGTGTTCCCAACAAGCTAGATGAAGGACGACTTTCACACACACTTATCTCTCAGAACTGAGCATGTGGAGAGACGTTCGTTCATCTAGCACAAAGGGAACGGGTTGCAGGAGAAACTTTTACTCTGGATTCTCAGTCTGTTTCCTAGTACCGGTTTGAAGTTCCTGCAGTTTTCACTGTAAAACCGAGTTGGAGCTAGTACCTCCCCATATATATGTATGGAGTGGAGTTTGCAACTGAAAAGAAACTTTGTCTTCCCAACAAGCTAGGTGAAGGACGGCTTTCACACACACTTATCTCTCAGAACTGAGCATGTGGAGAGACGTTCGTTCAACTAGCACAAAGGGAACGGGTTGCAGGAGAAACTTTTACTCTGGTTTCTCAGTCTGTTTCCTAGTGCCGGTTTGAAGTTCCTGCAGTTTTCACTGTAAAACCGTGTTGGAGCTAGTACCTCCCCATATATATGTATGGAGTGGAGTTTGCAAGTGAAAAGAATCATTGTGTTCCCAACAAGCTAGGTGAAGGACGGCTTTCACACACACTTATCTCTCAGAACTGAGCATGTGGAGAGACGTTCGTTCATCTAGCACAAAGGGAACGGGTTGCAGGAGGAACTTTTACTCTGGTTTCTCAGTCTGTTTCCTACTGTCGGTTTGAAGTTCCTGCTGTTTTCACTGTAAAACCGATTTGGAGCTACTACCTCCCCATATATATGTATGGATTGGAGATTGCAAGTGAAAAGAATCTTTGTGTTCCCAACAAGCTAGGTGAAGTTCTGCTTTCACACACAAAAATCTCTCAGAACTGAGCATGTGGAGAGACGTTCGTTCATCTAGCACAAAGGGAACGGGTTGCAGGAGAAACGTTTACTCTGGTTTCTCAGTCTGTTTCCTAGTGGTGGTTTGAAGTTCCTGCATTTTTCACTGTAAAACCGTGTTGGAGCTAGTACCTCCCCATATATATGTATGGAGTGGAGTTGGTAAGTGAAAAGAAACTTTGTGTTCCCAACAACCTAGGTGAAGGACGGCTTTCACACACACTTATCTCTCAGAACTGAGCATGTGGAGAGACGTTCGTTCATCTAGCACAAAGGGAACGGGTTGCAGGAGGAACTTTTACTCTGGTTTCTCAGTCTGTTTCCTACTGCCGTTTTGAAGTTCCTGCAGTTTTCACTGTAAAATAGAGTTGGAGCTAGTACCTACCCATATATATGTATGGATTGGAGATTGCAAGTGAAAAGAATCTTTGTGTTCCATAGAAGCTAGGTGAAGTACTGCTTTCACAGACACATAACTCTAAGAACTTAGCATGTGGAGAGACGTTCGTTCATGTAGCACAAATGGAACGGGTTGCAGGAGAAACTTTTACTCTGGTTTCTCAGTCTGTTTGCAAGTGCCGGTTTGAAATTCCTGCAGTTTTCACTGTAAACCCGAGTTGGAGCTAGTACCTCCCCATATATATATATGGAGTGGAGTTTGCAACTGAAAAGAAACTTTGTGTTCCCAACAAGCTAGGTGAAGGACGGCTTTCACACACACTTATCTCTCAGAAATGAGCATGTCGAGAGACGTTCGTTCATCTAGAACAAAGGGAAACGGTTGCAGGAGAAACTTTTACTCTGGTTTCTCAGTCTGTTTCCTAGTGCCGGTTTGAAGTTCCTGCAGTTTTCACTGTAAAATCGTGTTGGAGCTAGTACCTCCCCATATATATGTATGGAGTGGAGTTGGCAAGTGAAAAGAAACTTTGTGTTCCCAACAAGCTAGATGAAGGACGGCTTTCACACTCACTTTTCTCTCAGAACTGAGCATGTGGAGAGACGTTCGTTCATCTAGCACAAAGGGAACGGGTTGCAGGAGGAACTTTTAATCTCGTTTATCAGTCTGTTTCCAAGTGCCGGTTTGAAGTTCCTGCAGTTTTCACTTCAAAACCGAGTTGGAGCTAATACCACCCCATATATTTGTATGGAGTGGATTTTGCAACTGAAAAGAAACTTTGTGTTCCCAACAAGTTAGGTGAAGTACGGTTTTCACACACACTTATCTCTCAAAACTGAGCATTTGGAGAGACGTTCGTTCATCTAGCACAAAGGGAACGGGTTGCAGGAGGAACTTTTACTCTGGTATCTCAGTCTGTTTCCTAGTGCCGGTTTGAAATTCCTGGAGTTTTCACTGTAAAACCGAGTTGGAGCTTAAACTTCCCCATATATATGTATGGAGTGTTGTTTCCAAGTGAAAAGAAACTTTGTGTTCCCAACAAGCAAGGTGAAGGACGGCTTTCACACACACTTATCTCTCAGAAATAAGCATGTGGAGAGACGTTCGTTCATGTAGCACAAATGGAACGGGTTGCAGGAGAAACTTTTACTCTGGTTTCTCAGTCTGTTTCCAAGTGCCGGTTTGAAGTTCCTGCAATTTTCAATGTAAAACCGAGTTGGAGCTAGTACCTCCCCATATATATGTATGGAGTGGAGTTTGCAACTGAAAAGAAACTTTGTGTTCCCAACAAGCTAGGTGAAGGACGGCTTTCACACACACTTATCTCTCAAAACTGAGCATGTGGAGAGACGTTCGTTCATCTAGCACAAAGGGAACGTGTTGCAGGAGGAACTTTACTCTGGTTTCTCAGTCTGTTTCCTTCTGTCGGTTAGATGTTCCTGCAGTTTTCACTGTAAAACCGAGTTGGAGCTAGTACTTCCCCATATATATGTATGGATTGGAGATTGCAAGTGAAAAGAAACTTTGTGTTCCAAAGAAGATAGGTGAAGGACTGCTTTCACAGTCACTTTTCTCTCAGAACTGAGCATGTGGAGAGACGTTCGTTCATGTAGCAAAAAGGGAACGGGTTGCAGGAGAAACTTTTACTCTGTTTTCTCAGTCTGTTTCCAAGTGCCGGTATGAAGTTCCTGCAGTTTTCAATGTAAAACAGATTTGGAGCTAATACCACCCCATATATTTGTATGGAGTGGATTTTGCAAATGAAAAGAAACTTTGTGTTCCCAACAAGCTAGGTGAAGGACGGCTTTCACACACACTTATCTCTCAGAACTGAGCATGTGGAGAGGCGTTCGTTCATCTAGCACAAAGGGAACGGGTTGCAGGAGGAACATTTACTCTAGTTTCTCAGTCTGTTTCCTACTGCCGGTTTGAAGTTCCTGCAGTTTTCACTGTAAAACCGTGTTGGAGCTAGAACCTCCCCATATATATGTATGGATTGGAGATTGCAAGTGAAAAGAAACTTTGTGTTCCAAAGTAGCTAGGTGAAGGACTGCTTTCACAGACAATTATCTCTCAGAACTGAGCATGTGAGGAGACGTTCGTTCATCTAGCACAAAGGGAACGTGTTGCAGGAGGAAATATTACTCTGGTTTCTCAGACTGTTTCCTTCTGCCGGTTAGAAGTTCCTGCAGTTTTCACTGTAAAATGGAGTTGGAGCTAGTACCACCCCATATATATGTATGGATTGGAGATCGCAAGTGAAAAGAACCTTTGTGTTCCAAAGAAGCTAGGTGAAGGACGGCTTTCACACTCAATTATCTCTCAGAACTGAGCATATGGAGAGACGTTCGTTCATCTAGCACAAATGGAACGGGCTGCAGGAGCAACTTTTACTCTGGTATCTAAGTCTCTTTCCTAGTGCCGGTTTGAATTTCCTGCAGTTTTCACTGTAAAACCGATTTGGAGGTAATACCACCCCATATATTTGTATGGAGTGGAGTTTGCAACTGAAAAGAAACTTTGTGTTCCCAACAAGCTAGGTGAAGGACGGCTTTCACACACACTTATCTCTCAGAACTGAGCATGTGGAGAGGCGTTCGTTCATTTAGCACAAAGGGAACGGGTTGCAGGAGAAACTTTTACTCTGGTTTCTCAGTCTGTTTCCTAGTGCCGGTTTGAAGTTCCTGCAGTTTTCACTGTAAAACCGAGTTGGAGCTAGTACCTCCCCATATATATGTATAGAGTGGTGTTTGCAAGTGAAAAGAAACTTTGTGTTCTCAACAAGCTAGGTGAAGGACTGCTTTCACACACACTTATCTCTCAGAACTGAGCATGTGGAGAGACTTTCGTTCATCTAGCACAAAGGGAACGGGTTGCAGGAGAAACTTTTACTCTGGATTCTCAGTCTGTGTCCTAGTGCCGGCTTGAAGTTCATGCAGTTTTCACTGTAAAACAGAGTTGGAGCTAGTACCTCCCCATATATATGTATGGAGTGAAGTTTGCAACTGAAAAGAAACTTTGTGTTCCCAACAAGCTAGGTGAAGGACGGCTTTCACACACACTTATCTCTCAGAACTGAGCATGTGGAGAGACATTCGTTCATCTAGCACAAGGGGAACGGGTTGCAGGAGAAACTTTTACTCTGGTTTCTCAGTCTGTTTCCTAGTGCCGGTTTGAAGTTCCTGCAGTTTTCAGTGTAAAACCGAGGTGGAGCTAGTACCTCCGCATATATATGTATGGAGTGGAGTTTGCAACTGAAAAGAAACTTTGTGTTCCGAAGAAGCTAGTTGAAGGACGGCTTTCACACACACTTAACTCTCAGAACTGAGCATGTGGAGAGACGTTCGTTCATCTAGCACAATGGGAACGGGTTGCAGGGGAAACTTTTACTCTGGTTTCTCAGTCTGTTTCCTAGTGCCGGTTTGAAGTTCCTGCAGTTTTCTCTGTAAATCCGAGTTGGAGCTGGTTCCTCCCCATATATATGTATGGAGTGGAGTTAGCAAGTGAAAAGAAACTTTGTGTTCCCAACAAGCTAGTTGAAGGACGGCTTTCACACAGACTTATCTCTCAGAACTGAGCATGTGGAGAGACGTTCGTTCATCTAGCACAAAGGGAACGTGTTGCAGGAGGAACTTTACTCTGGTTTCTCAGTCTGTTTCCTTCTGTCGGTTAGAAGTTCCTGCAGTTTTCACTGTAAAACCGAGTTGGAGCTAGTACTTCCCCATATATATGTATGGATTGGAGATTGCAAGTGGAAAGAAACTTTGTGTTCCAAAGAAGATAGGTGAAGGACTGCTTTCACAGTCACTTATCTCTCAGAACTGAGCATGTGGAGAGACGTTCGTTCATGTAGCACAAAGTGAACGGGTTGCAGGAGAAACTTTTACTCTGTTTTCTCAGTCTGTTTCCAAGTGCCGGTATGAAGTTCCTGCAGTTTTCAATGTAAAACAGATTTGGAGCTAATACCACCCCATATATTTGTATGGAGTGGATTTTGCAAATGAAAAGAAACTTTGTGTTCCCAACAAGCTAGGTGAAGGACGGCTTTCACACACAATTATCTCTCAGAACTGAGCATGTGGAGAGACGTTCGTTCATCTAGCACAAAGGGAACGGGTTGCAGGAGGAACATTTACTCTAGTTTCTCAGTCTGTTTCCTACTGCCGGTTTGAAGTTCCTGCAGTTTTCACTGTAAAACCGTGTTGGAGCTAGTACCTCCCCATATATATGTAAGGATTGGAGATTGCAAGTGAAAAGAAACTTTGTGTTCCAAAGTAGCTAGATGAAGGACTGCTTTCACAGACAATTATCTCTCAGAACTGAGCATGTGAGGAGACGTTCGTTCATCTAGCACAAAGGGAACGTGTTGCAGGAGGAAATTTTACTCTGGTTTCTCAGTCTGTTTCCTTCTGCCGGTTAGAAGTTCCTGCAGTTTTCACTGTAAAATGGAGTTGGAGCTAGTACCTCCCCATATATATGTATGAATTGGAGATCGCAAGTGAAAAGAACCTTAGTGTTCCAAAGAAGCTAGGTGAAGGACGGCTTTCACACTCAATTATCTCTCAGAACTGAGCATATGGAGAGACGTTCGTTCATCTAGCACAAATGGAACGGGCTGCAGGAGCAACTTTTACTCTGGTATCTAAGTCTCTTTCCTAGTGCCGGTTTGAATTTCCTGCAGTTTTCACTGTAAAACCGATTTGGAGGTAATACCACCCCATATATTTGTATGGAGTTGAGTTTGCAACTGAAAAGAAACTTTGTGTTCCCAACAAGCTAGGTGAAGGACGGCTTTCACACACACTTATCTCTCAGAACTGAGCATGTGGAGAGGCGTTCGTTCATGTAGCACAAAGGGAACGGGTTGCAGGAGAAACTTTTACTCTGGTTTCTCAGTCTGTTTCCTAGTGCCGGTTTGAAGTTCTTGCAGATTTCTCTGTAAAACCGAGTTGGAGCTAGTACTTCCCCATATATATGTATGGAATTGAGTTTGCAATTGAAAAGAAACTTTGTTTTCCCAACAAGCTAGGTGAAGGACGGCTTTCACACACACTTATCTCTCAGAAATGAGCATGTGGAGAGACGTTCGTTCATCTAGCACAAAAGGAACGGGTTGCAGGATTAACTTTTACTCTGGTTTCTCAGTCTGTTTCCTACTGCCGGTTTGAAGTTACTGCAGTTTCACTGTAAAACCGAGTTGGATCTAGTACCAACCCATATATATGTATGGATTGGAGATTGCAAGTGAAAAGAAACTTTGTGTTCCAAAGAAGCTAGGTGAAGGACTGCTTTCACGGACACTTATCTCTGAGAACTGAGCATGTGGAGAGACGTTCGTTCATCTAGCACAAAGGGAACGGGTTGCAGGAGGAACTTTTACTCTGGTTTCTCAGTCTGTTTCCTAGTGCCGGTTTGAAGTTCCTGCAGTTTTCACTGTAAAACCGAGTTGGAGCTAGTACCTCCCCATATATATGTATAGAGTGGTGTTTGCAAGTGAAAAGAAACTTTGTGTTCCCAACAAGCTAGGTGAAGTACTGCTTTCACACACACTTATCTCTCAGAACTGAGCATGTGGAGAGAACTTCGTTCATCTAGCACAAAGGGAACGGGTTGCTGGAGAAACTTTTACTCTGGATTCTCAGTCTGTGTCCTAGTGCCGGCTTGAAGTTCATGCAGTTTTCACTGTAAAACCGAGTTGGAACTAGTACCTCCCCATATATATGTATGGAGTGGAGTTTGCAACTGAAAAGAAACTTTGTGTTCCCAACAAGCTAGGTGAAGGACGGCTTTCACACACACTTATCTCTCAGAACTGAGCATGTGGAGAGACATTCGTTCATCTAGCACAAGGGGAACGGGTTGCAGGAGAAACTTTTACTCTGGTTTCTCAGTCTGTTTCCTAGTGCCGGTTTGAAGTTCCTGCAGTTTTCACTGTAAAACCGAGGTGGAGCTAGTACCTCCGCATATATATGTATGGAGTGGAGTTTGCAACTGAAAAGAAACTTTGTGTTCCCAAGAAGCTAGTTGAAGGACGGCTTTCACACACACTTATCTCTCAGAACTGAGCATGTGGAGAGACGTTCGTTCATCTAGCACAATGGGAACGGGTTGCAGGGGAAACTTTTACTCTGGTTTCTCAGTCTGTTTCCTAGTGCCGGTTTGAAGTTCCTGCAGTTTTCTCTGTAAAACCGAGTTGGAGCTTAAACCTCCCCATATATATGTATGGAGTGTTGTTTCCAAGTGAAAAGAAACTTTGTGTTCCCAACATGCTAGTTGAAGGACGGCTTTCACACACACTTATCTCTCAGAAATGAGCATGTGGAGAGACGTTCGTTCATGTAGCACAAATGGAACGGGTTGCAGGAGAAACTTTTACTCTGGTTTCTCAGTCTGTTTCCAAGTGCCGGTTTGAAGTTCCTGCAGTTTTCAATGTAAAACCGAGTTGGAGCTAGTACCTCCCCATATATATGTATGGAGTGGAGTTTGCAACTGAAAAGAAACTTTGTGTTCCCAACAAGCTAGGTGAAGGACGGCTTTCACACACACTTATCTCTCAGAACTGAGCATGTGGAGAGACGTTCGTTCATCTAGCACAAAGGGAACGTGTTGCAGGAGGAACTTAACTCTGGTTTCTCAGTCTGTTTCCTTCTGTCGGTTAGAAGTTCCTGCAGTTTTCACTGTAAAACCGAGTTGGAGCTAGTACTTCCCCATATATATGTATGGATTGGAGATTGCAAGTGAAAAGAAACTTTGTGTTCCAAAGAAGATAGGTGAAGGACTGCTTTCACAGACACATATCTCTCAGAACTGAGCATGTGGAGAGACGTTCGTTCATGTAGCACAAAGGGAACGGGTTGCAGGAGAAACTTTTACTCTGGTATCTCATTCTGTTTCCAAGTGCCGGTTTGAAGGTCCAGCAGTTTTAAATGTAAAACCGATTTGGAGCTAGTACCTCCCTATATATATATATGGAGTGGAGATTGCAAGTGAAAAGAAACTTTGTGTTCCCAACCAGCTAGGTGAAGTTCGGCTTTCACACTCAATTATCTCTCAGAACTGAGCATGTGGAGAGACGTTCGTTCATGTAGCACAAATGGAACGGGTTGCAGGAGAAACTTTTACTCTGGTTTCTCAGTCTGTTTCCTAGTGCCGTTTTGCAGTTCCTGCAGTTTTCACTGTAAAACCGAGTTGGAGCTTGTACCTCCCCATATATATTTATGGAGTGGACTTTGCAACTGAAAAGAAACTTTGTGTTCCCAACAAGCTGGGTGAAGTACGGCTTTCACACACACTTTTCTCTCAGAACTGAGCATGTGGAGAGACGTTTGTTCATCTAGCACGAAGGGAACGTGTTGCAGGAGAAACTTTTACTCTGGTTTCTCAGTCTGTTTCCTAGTGCCGGTTTGAAGTTCCTGGAGTTTTCACTGTAAAACCGATTTGGAGCTAGTACCTCCCCATATATATGTATGGAGTGGAGCTTGCAGGTGAAAAGAAACTTAGTGTTCCCCACATGCTAGGTGAAGGACGGCTTTCACACACACTTATCTCTCAGAACTGAGCATGTGGAGAGACGTTCGTTCATCTAGCACAATGGGAACGGGTTGCAGGAGAAACTTTTACTCTGGTTTCCCAGTCTGTTTCCTAGTGCCGGTCTGAAGTTCCTGCAATTTTCACTGTAAAACCGAGTTGGATCTAGTACCTCCCCATATATATGTATGGATTGGAGATTGCAAGTGAAAAGAAACTTTGTGTTCCAAAGAAGATAGGTGAAGGACTGCTTTCACAGTCACTTATCTCTCAGAACTGAGCATGTGGAGAGACGTTCGTTCATGTAGCACAAATGGAACGTGTTGCAGGAGAAACTTTTACTCTGTTTTCTCAGTCTGTTTCCAAGTGACGGTATGAAGTTCCTGCAGTTTTCAATGTAAAACCGATTTGGAGCTAATACCACCCCATATAATTGTATGGAGTGGATTTTGCAAATGAAAAGAAACTTTGTGTTCCCAACAAGCTAGGTGAAGGACGGCTTTCACACACACTTATCTCTCAGAACTGAGCATGTGGAGAGACGTTCGTTCATCTAGCACAAAGGGAACGGTTTGCAGGAGGAACATTTACTCTAGTTTCTCAGTCTGTTTCCTACTGCCGGTTTGAAGTTCCTTCAGTTTTCACTGTAAAACCGTGATGTAGCTAGTACATCCCCATATATATGTATGGATTTGAGATTGCAAGTGAAAAGAAACTTTGTGTTCCAAATTAGCTATGTGAAGGACTGCTTTCACAGACAATTATCTCTCAGAAATGAGCATGTGAGGAGACGTTCGTTCATCTAGCACAAAGGGAACGTGTTGCAGGAGGAACTTTTACTCTCGTTTCTCAGTCTGTTTCCTTCTGCCGGTTAGAAGTTCCTTCAGTTTTCACTGTAAAATGGAGTTGGTGCTAGTACCTCCCCATATATATGTATGGATTGGAGATCGCAAGTGAAAAGAAACTTTGTGTTCAACAGAAGCTAGGTGAAGGACGGCTTTCACACTCAATTATCTCTCAGAACTGAGCATATGGAGAGACGTTCGTTCATCTAGCACAAATTGAACGGGCTGCAGGAGCAACTTTTACTCTGGTATCTAAGTGTGTTTCCTAGTGCCGGTTTGAATTTCCTGCAGTTTTCACTGTAAAACCGATTTGGAGGTAATACCACCCCATATATTTGTATGGAGTGGAGTTTGCAACTGAAAAGAAACTTTGTGTTCCCAACAAGCTAGGTGAAGGACGGCTTTCACACACACTTATCTCTCAGAACTGAGCATGTGGAGAGGCGTTCGTTCATTTAGCACAAAGGGAACGGGTTGCAGGAGAAACTTTTACTCTGGTTTCTCAGTCTGTTTCCTAGTGCCGGTTTGAAGTTCTTGCAGATTTCTCTGTAAAACCGAGTTGGAGCTAGTACCTCCCCATATATATGTATGGAATTGAGTTTGCAATTGAAAAGAAACTTTGTGTTCCCAACAAGCTAGGTGAAGGACGGCTTTCACACACACTTATCTCTCAGAAATGAGCATGTGGAGAGACGTTCGTTCATCTAGCACAAAAGGAATGGGTTGCAGGAGGAACTTTTACTCTGGTTTCTCAGTCTGTTTCCTACTGCCGGTTTGTAGTTACTGCAGATTCACTGTAAAACAGAGTTGGAGCTAGTACCTCCCCATATATATGTATGGATTGGAGATTGCAAGTGAAAAGAAACTTTGTGTTCCAAAGAAGCTAGGTGAAGGACTGCTTTCACTGACACTTATCTCTGAGAACTGAGCATGTGGAGAGACGTTCGTTCATCTAGCACAAAGGGAACGGGTTGCAGGAGGAACTTTTACTCTGGTTTCTCAGTCTGTTTCCTAGTGCCGGTTTGAAGTTCCTGCAGTTTTCACTGTAAAACCGAGTTGGAGCTAGTACCTCCCCATATATATGTATAGAGTGGTGTTTGCAAGTGAAAAGAAACTTTGTGTTCCCAACAAGCTAGGTGAAGGACGGCTTTCACACACACTTATCTCTTAGAACTGAGCATGTGGAGAGACATTCGTTCATCTAGCACAAGGGGAACGGGTTGCAGGAGAAACTTTTACTCTGGTTTCTCAGTCTGTTTCCTAGTGCCGGTTTGAAGTTCCTGCAGTTTTCACTGTAAAACCGAGGTGGAGCTAGTACCTCCGCATATATATGTATGGAGTGGAGTTTTCAACTGAAAAGAAACTTTGTGTTCCCAACAAGCTAGGTGAAGGCCGGCTTTCACACACAATTATCTCTCAGAACTGAGCATGTGGATAGACGTTTGTTCATCTAGCAAAAAGGGAACGGGTTGCTGGAGAAACTTTTACTCTGATTTCTCAGTCTTTTTCCTAGTGCCGGTTTGAAGTACCTGCAGTTTTCACTGTAAAACAGAGTTGGAGCTAGTGCCTCCCCATATATATGTATGGAGTGGAGTTTGCAACTGAAAAGAAACTTTGTGTTCCCAACAAGCTAGGTGAAGGACGGCTTTCACACACACTTATCACTCATTACTGAGCATGTGGATAGACGTTCGTTCATCTAGCACAAAGGGAACGGGTTGCAGGAGAAACTTTCACTCTGGTTTCTCAGTCTGTTTCCTAGTGCCGGTTTGAATTTCCTGCAGTTTACATTGTAAAACCGAGTTGGAGCTAGTACCTTCCCATATATATGTATGGAGTGGAGTTTGCAACTGAAAAGAAACTTTGTGTTCCCAACAAGCTAGGTGAAGGCCGCCTTTAACACGCACTTATCTCTCAGAATTGAGCATGTGGAGAGACGTTTGTTCATCTAGCACAAAGGGAACGGGTTTCAGGAGAAACTTTTACTCTGGTTTCTCAGTCTGTTTCCTAGTGCCGGTTTGTAGTTCCTGCAGTTTTCACTGTAAAATTGATTTGGAGCAAGTACCTCCCCATATATATATATGGAGTGGATTTTGCAACTGAAAAGAAATTTTGTGTTCCCAAAAAGCTAGGTGAAGGCCGGCTTTCACACACACTTATCTCTCAGAAATGAGCATGTGGAGAGACATTCGTTCATCAAGCACAAGGGGAACGGGTTGCAGGAGAAACTTTTACTCTGGTTTCTCTGTCTGTTTCCTAGTGCCGGCTTGATGTTCCTTCAGTTTTCACTTTAAAACCGAGTTGGAGCTAGTACCTCCCCATATATATGTATGGAGTGGAGTTTGCAACTGAAAAGAAACTTTGTGTTCCCAACAAGCTAGGTGAACGACGGCTTTCACACACACTTATCTCTCAGAACTGAGCATGTGGAGAGACGTTCGTTCATCTAGCCCAAAGGGAACGGGTTGCAGGAGAAACTTTTACTCTGCTTTCTCAGTCTGTTTCCTAGTGCCGGCTTGAAGTTCATGCAGTTTTCACTGTAAAACCGAGTTGGAGCTAGTACCTCCCCATATATATGTATGGAGTATAGTTTGCAACTGAAAAGAAACTTTGTGTTCCCAACAAGCTAGGTGAAGGACGGCTTTCACACACACTTATCTCTCAGAACTGAGCATGTGGAGAGACATTCGTTCATCTAGCACAAGGGGATCGGGTTGCAGGAGAAACTTTTACTCTGGTTTCTCAGTGTGTTTCCTAGTGCCGGCTTGAAGTTCCTGCAGTTTTCTCTGTAAAACCGAGTTGGAGCTAGTACCTCCGCATATATATGTATGGATTGGAGTTTGCAACTGAAAAGAAACTTTGTGTTCCCAACAAGCTAGGTGAAGGCCGGCTTTCACACACACTTATCTCTCAGAACTGAGCATGTGGAGAGTCGTTCGTTCATCTAGCACAAAGGGAACGGGTTGCAGGAGAAACTTTAACTCTGGTTTCTCAGTCTGTTTCCTAGTGCCGGTTTGAAGTTCCTGCAGTTTTCACTGTAAAACCGAGTTGGAGCTAGTACCTCCCCATATATATGTATGGAGTGGAGTTTGCAACTGAAAAGAAACTTTGTGTTCCCAACAAGCTAGATGAAGGACGGCTTTCACACACACTTATCTCTCAGAACTGAGCATGTGGAGAGACGTTCGTTCATCTAGCACAAAGGGAACGGGTTGCAGGAGAAACTTTTACTCTGGATTCTCAGTCTGTTTCCTAGTACCGGTTTGAAGTTCCTGCAGTTTTCACTGTAAAACCGAGTTGGAGCTAGTACCTCCCCATATATATGTATGGAGTGGAGTTTGCAACTGAAAAGAAACTTTGTCTTCCCAACAAGCTAGGTGAAGGACGGCTTTCACACACACTTATCTCTCAGAACTGAGCATGTGGAGAGACGTTCGTTCAACTAGCACAAAGGGAACGGGTTGCAGGAGAAACTTTTACTCTGGTTTCTCAGTCTGTTTCCTAGTGCCGGTTTGAAGTTCCTGCAGTTTTCACTGTAAAACCGTGTTGGAGCTAGTACCTCCCCATATATATGTATGGAGTGGAGTTTGCAAGTGAAAAGAATCATTGTGTTCCCAACAAGCTAGGTGAAGGACGGCTTTCACACACACTTATCTCTCAGAACTGAGCATGTGGAGAGACGTTCGTTCATCTAGCACAAAGGGAACGGGTTGCAGGAGGAACTTTTACTCTGGTTTCTCAGTCTGTTTCCTACTGCCGGTTTGAAGTTCCTGCTGTTTTCACTGTAAAACCGATTTGGAGCTACTACCTCCCCATATATATGTATGGATTGGAGATTGCAAGTGAAAAGAATCTTTGTGTTCCCAACAAGCTAGGTGAAGTTCTGCTTTCACACACAAAAATCTCTCAGAACTGAGCATGTGGAGAGACGTTCGTTCATCTAGCACAAAGGGAACGGGTTGCAGGAGAAACGTTTACTCTGGTTTCTCAGTCTGTTTCCTAGTGGTGGTTTGAAGTTCCTGCATTTTTCACTGTAAAACCGTGTTGGAGCTAGTACCTCCCCATATATATGTATGGAGTGGAGTTGGTAAGTGAAAAGAAACTTTGTGTTCCCAACAACCTAGGTGAAGGACGGCTTTCACACACACTTATCTCTCAGAACTGAGCATGTGGAGAGACGTTCGTTCATCTAGCACAAAGGGAACGGGTTGCAGGAGGAACTTTTACTCTGGTTTCTCAGTCTGTTTCCTACTGCCGTTTTGAAGTTCCTGCAGTTTTCACTGTAAAATAGAGTTGGAGCTAGTACCTACCCATATATATGTATGGATTGGAGATTGCAAGTGAAAAGAATCTTTGTGTTCCATAGAAGCTAGGTGAAGTACTGCTTTCACAGACACATAACTCTAAGAACTTAGCATGTGGAGAGACGTTCGTTCATGTAGCACAAATGGAACGGGTTGCAGGAGAAACTTTTACTCTGGTTTCTCAGTCTGTTTGCAAGTGCCGGTTTGAAATTCCTGCAGTTTTCACTGTAAACCCGAGTTGGAGCTAGTACCTCCCCATATATATATATGGAGTGGAGTTTGCAACTGAAAAGAAACTTTGTGTTCCCAACAAGCTAGGTGAAGGACGGCTTTCACACACACTTATCTCTCAGAAATGAGCATGTCGAGAGACGTTCGTTCATCTAGAACAAAGGGAAATGGTTGCAGGAGAAACTTTTACTCTGGTTTCTCAGTCTGTTTCCTAGTGCCGGTTTGAAGTTCCTGCAGTTTTCACTGTAAAATCGTGTTGGAGCTAGTACCTCCCCATATATATGTATGGAGTGGAGTTGGCAAGTGAAAAGAAACTTTGTGTTCCCAACAAGCTAGATGAAGGACGGCTTTCACACTCACTTTTCTCTCAGAACTGAGCATGTGGAGAGACGTTCGTTCATCTAGCACAAAGGGAACGGGTTGCAGGAGGAACTTTTAATCTCGTTTATCAGTCTGTTTCCAAGTGCCGGTTTGAAGTTCCTGCAGTTTTCACTTCAAAACCGAGTTGGAGCTAATACCACCCCATATATTTGTATGGAGTGGATTTTGCAACTGAAAAGAATCTTTGTGTTCCCAACAAGTTAGGTGAAGGACGGCTTTCACACACTTATCTCTCAGAACTCAGCAAGTGGAGAGACGTTCGTTCATCTAGCACAAAGGGAACGGGTTGCAGGAGAAACTTTTACTCTGGTTTCTCAGTCTGTTTCCTAGTGCCGGTTTGAAGTTCCTGCAGTTTTCACTGTAAAACCGAGTTGGAGCTAGTACCTCCCCATATCAATGTATGGAGTGGAGTTTGCAAGTGAAAAGAAACTTTGTGTTCCCAAAAACCTAGGTGAAGGACGGCTTTCACACACACTTTTCTCTCAGAACTGAGCATGTGGAGAGACGTTTGTTTATCTAGCACTAAGGGAACGGGTTGCAGGAGAAACTTTTCTGTGGTTTCTCAGTCTGTTTCCTACTGCCGGTTTGAATTTCCTGGAGTTTTCACTGTATAAACGAGTTGGAGCTTATACCTCCCCATATATATGTATGGAGTGGAGTTTGCTAGTGAAAAGAAACTTTGTGTTCCCAACATGCTATGTGAAGGACGGCTTTCACACACACTTATCTCTCAGAACTGTGCATGTGGAGAGACGTTCGTTCATCTAGAAAAAAGGGAACGGGTTGCTGGAGAAACTTTTACTCTGTTTTCTCAGTCTGTTTCTTAGTGCTGGTTTGAAGTTCTTCCAGTTTTCACTGTAAAACCGAGTTGGAGCTCGTACTTCCCCATATATATGTATGGGGTGGAGTTTGCAAATGAAAAGAAACTTTGTGTTCCCAACAAGCTAGTTGAAGGACGGCTTTCACACACACTTATCTCTCAGAACTGAGCATGTGGAGACACGTTCGTTCATCTAGCACAATGGGAACGGGTTGCAGGGGAAACTTTTACTCTGGTTTCTCAGTCTGTTTCCAAGTGCCGGTTTGAAGTTCCTGCAGTTTTCAATGTAAAACCGAGTTGGAGCTAGTACCTCCCCATATATATGTATGGAGTGGAGTTTGCAACTGAAAAGAAACTTTGTGTTCCCAACAAGCTAGGTGAAGGACGGCTTTCACACACACTTATCTCTCAGAACTGAGCATGTGGAGAGACGTTCGTTCATCTAGCACAAAGGGAACGTGTTGCAGGAGGAACTTTTACTCTGGTTTCTCAGTCTGTTTCCTAGTGCCGGCTTGAAGTTCCTGCAGTTTTCACTGTAAAACCGAGTTGGAGCTAGTACTTCCCCATATATATGTATGGATTGGAGATTGCAAGTGAAAAGAAACTTTGTGTTCCAAAGAAGATAGTTGAAGGACTGCTTTCACAGACACATATCTCTCAGAACTGAGCATGTGGAGAGACGTTCGTTCATCTAGCACAAAGGGAACGGGTTGCAGGAGAAACTTTTACTCTGGTATCTCATTCTGTTTCCAAGTGCCGGATTGAAGGTCCTGCAGTTTTCAATGTAAAACAGAGTTGGAGCTAGTACCTCCCTATATATATGTATGGAGTGGTGTTTGCAAGTGAAAAGAAACTTTGTGTTCCCAACAAGCTAGGTGAAGTTCGGCTTTCACACTCAATTATCTCTCAGAACTGAGCATGTGGAGAGACGTTCGTTCATCTAGCACAAAGGGAACGTGTTGCAGGAGAAACTTTTACTCTGGTTTCTCAGTCTGTTTCCTAGTGCTGTTTTGCAGTTCCTGCAGTTTTCTCTGTAAAACCGAGTTGGAGCTAGTACCTCCCCATATATATTTATTGTGTGGAATTTGCAACTGAAAAGAAACTTTGTGTTCCCAACAAGCTGGGTGAATTACGGCTTTCACACACACTTTTCTCTCAGAACTGAGCATGTGGAGAGTCGTTTGTTCATCTAGCACAAAGGGAACGAGTTGCAGGAGAAACTTTTACTCTGGTTTCTCAGTCTGTTTCCTAGTGCCGGTTTGAAGTTCCTGGAGTTTTCACTGTAAAACCGTGTTGGAGCTAGTACCTCCCCATATATATATATGGAGTGGAGTTTGCAAGTGAAAAGAAACTTTGTGTTCCCCACATGCTAAGTGAAGGACGGCTTTCACACACACTTATCTCTCAGAACTGAGCATGTGGAGAGACGTTCGTTCATCTAGCAAAAAGGGAACGGGTTGCAGGAGAAACTTTTACTCTGGTTTCTCAGTCTGTTTCTTAGTGCCGGTTTGAAGTTCTTCCAGTTTTCACTGTAAAACCGAGTTGGAGCTCGTACTTCCCCATATATATGTATGGAGTGGAGTTTGAACTGAAAAGAAATTTTGTGTTCCCAACAAACTAGTTGAAGGACGGCTTTCACACACACTTATCTCTCAGAACTGAGCATGTGGAGAGACGTTCGTTCATCTAGCACAATGGGAACGGGTTGCAGGAGAAACTTTTACCCTGGTTTCCCAGTCTGTTTCCTAGTGCCCGTTTGAAGTTCCTGCAGTTTTCACTGTAAAACCGAGTTGGAGCCAGTACCTCCCCATATATATGTATGGAGTGGAGTGTGCAAGTGAAAAGAAACTATGTGTTCCCAACAAGCTAGGTAAATTACGGTTTTCACACACACTTATCTCTCAGAACTGAGCATGTGGAGAGACGTTCGTTCATCTAGCACAAAGGGAACGGGTTGCAGGAGGAACTTTTACTCTGGTTTCTCAGTCTGTTTCCTAGTGCCGGTTTGAAGTTCCTGCAGTTTTCACTGTAAAACCGTGTTGGAGCTAGTACCTCCCAATATATATGTATGGAGTGGAGTTTGCAAGTGAAAAGAAACTTTGTGTTCCCAACAAGCTAGGTGAAGGACGGCTTTCACACACACTTATCTCACAGAACTGAGCATGTGGAGAGACGTTCGTTCATCTAGCACAAAAGGAACGGGTTGCAGGAGGAACTTTTACTCTGGTTTCTCAGTCTGTTTCCTAGTGCCGGTTTGAATTTCCTGCAGTTTTCAATGTAAAACCGAGTTGGAGCTAGTACCTCCCCATATATATGTATGGATTGGTGATTGCAAGTGAAAAGAATCTTTGCGTTCCAAAGAAGCTATGTGAAGGACGGTTTTCACACACATTTATCTCTCAGAACTGAGCATCTGGAGAGACGTTCGTTCATATAGCACAAAGGGAACGTGTTGCAGGAGGAACTTTTACTCTGGTTTCTCAGTCTGTTTCCTTCTGCCGGTTAGAAGTTCCTGCAGTTTACACTGTAAAACCGAGTTGGAGCTCGTACTTCCCCATATATATGTATGGGGTGGAGTTTGCAAATGAAAAGAAACTTTGTGTTCCCAACAAGCTAGTTGAAGGACGGCTTTCACACACACTTATCTCTCAGAACTGAGCATGTGGAGACACGTTCGTTCATCTAGCACAATGGGAACGGGTTGCAGGAGAAACTTTTACTCTGGTTTCTCAGTCTGTTTCCAAGTGCCGGTTTGAAGTTCCTGCAGTTTTCAATGTAAAACCGAGTTGGAGCTAGAACCTCCCCATATATATGTATGGAGTGGAGTTTGCAACTGAAAAGAAACTTTGTGTTCCCAACAAGCTAGGTGAAGGACGGCTTTCACACACACTTATCTCTCAGAACTGAGCATGTGGAGAGACGTTCGTTCATCTAGCACAAAGGGAACGTGTTGCAGGAGGAACTTTTACTCTGGTTTCTCAGTCTGTTTCCTAGTGCCGGCTTGATGTTCCTGCAGTTTTCACTGTAAAACCGAGTTGGAGCTAGTACTTCCCCATATATATGTATGGATTGGAGATTGCAAGTGAAAAGAAACTTTGTGTTCCAAAGAAGATAGTTGAAGGACTGCTTTCACAGACACATATCTCTCAGAACTGAGCATGTGGAGAGACGTTCGTTCATCTAGCACAAAGGGAACGGGTTGCAGGAGAAACTTTTACTCTGGTATCTCATTCTGTTTCCAAGTGCCGGATTGAAGGTCCTGCAGTTTTCAATGTAAAACCGAGTTGGAGCTAGTACCTCCCTATATATATGTATGGAGTGCTGTTTGCAAGTGAAAAGAAACTTTGTGTTCCCAACAAGCTAGGTGAAGTTCGGCTTTCACACTCAATTATCTCTCAGAACTGAGCATGTGGGGAGACGTTCGTTCATCTAGCACAAAGGGAAAGGGTTGCAGGAGAAACTTTTACTCTGGTTTCTCAGTCTGTTTCCTAGTGCTGTTTTGCAGTTCCTGCAGTTTTCTCTGTAAAACCGAGTTGGAGCTAGTACCTCCCCATATATATTTATGGTGTGGACTTTGCAACTGAAAAGAAACTTTGTGTTCCCAACAAGCTGGGTGAATTACGGCTTTCACACACACTTTTCTCTCAGAACTGAGCATGTGGAGAGACGTTTGTTCATCTAGCACAAAGGGAACGAGTTGCAGGAGAAACTTTTACTCTGGTTTCTCAGTCTGTTTCCTAGTGCCGGTTTGAAGTTCCTGGAGTTTTCACTGTAAAACCGTGTTGGAGCTAGTACCTCCCCATATATATATATGGAGTGGAGTTTGCAAGTGAAAAGAAACTTTGTGTTCCCCACATGCTAAGTGAAGGACGGCTTTCACACACACTTATCTCTCAGAACTGAGCATGTGGAGAGACGTTCGTTCATCTAGCAAAAAGGGAACGGGTTGCAGGAGAAACTTTTACTCTGGTTTCTCAGTCTGTTTCTTAGTGCCGGTTTGAAGTTCTTCCAGTTTTCACTGTAAAACCGAGTTGGAGCTCGTACTTCCCCATATATATGTATGGAGTGGAGTTTGAACTGAAAAGAAATTTTGTGTTCCCAACAAGCTAGTTGAAGGACGGCTTTCACACACACTTATCTCTCAGAACTGAGCATGTGGAGAGACGTTCGTTCATCTAGCACAATGGGAACGGGTTGCAGGAGAAACTTTTACCCTGGTTTCCCAGTCTGTTTCCTAGTGCCCGTTTGAAGTTCCTGCAGTTTTCACTGTAAAACCGAGTTGGAGCCAGTACCTCCCCATATATATGTATGGAGTGGAGTTTGCAAGTGAAAAGAAACTATGTGTTCCCAACAAGCTAGGTAAATTACGGTTTTCACACACACTTATCTCTCAGAACTGAGCATGTGGAGAGACGTTCGTTCATCTAGCACAAAGGGAACGGGTTGCAGGAGGAACTTTTACTCTGGTTTCTCAGTCTGTTTCCTAGTGCCGTTTTGCAGTTCCTGCAGTTTTCACTGTAAAACCGAGTTGGAGCTAGTACCTCCCAATATATATTTATGGTGTGGACTTTGCAACTGAAAAGAAACTTTGTGTTCCCAACAAGCTGGGTGAAGTACGGCTTTCACACACACTTTTCTCTCAGAACTGAGCATGTGGAGAGACGTTTGTTCATCTAGCACAAAGGGAACGGATTGCAGGAGAAACTTTTACTCTGGATTCTCAGTCTGTTTCCTAGTGCCGGTTTGAAGTTCCTGGAGTTTTCACTGTAAAACCGATTTGGAGCTAGTACCTCCCCATATATATGTATGGAGTGGAGTTTGCAAGTGAAAAGAAACTTTGCGTTCCAAAGAAGCTACGTGAAGGACGGTTTTCACACACACTTATCTCTCAGAACTGAGCATGTGGAGAGACGTTCGTTCATCTAGCACAAAGGGAACGGGTTGCAGGGGGAACTTTTACTCTGGTTTCTCAGTCTGTTTCCTTCTGCCGGTTAGATGTTCCTGCAGTTTACACTGTAAAACCGAGTTGGAGCTAGTACATCCCCATATATATGTATGGATTGGAAATTGCAAGTGAAAAGAAACTTTGAGTTCCAAAGAAGCTAGGTGAAGGACTGTTTCACAGACACTTATCTCTCAGAACTGAGCATGTGGAGAGACGTTCGTTCATCTAGCACAAAGGGAACTGGTTGCAGGAGAAACTTTTACTCTGGTTTCTCAGTCTGTTTCCTAGTGCCGGTATGATGTTCCTGCAGTTTTCAATGTAAAACCGATTTGGAGCTAGTACCTCCGCATATATATGTATGGAGTGGAGTTTGCAATTGAAAAGAAACTTTGTGTTCCCAACAAGCTAGGTGAAGGACGGCTTTCACACTCAATTATCTCTCAGAACTGAGCATGTGGAGAGACTTTCGTTCATCTAGCACAAAGTGAACGGGTTGCAGGAGCAAATTTTACTCTGGTTTCTCAGTCTGTTTCCTACTGCCGGTTTGCAGTTCCTGCACTTTTCACTGTAAAACCGAGTTGGAGTTAGTACCTCCCCATATATATGTATGGATTCGAGATTGCAAGTGAAAAGAAACTTTGTGTTCCAAAGAAGCTAGGTGAAGGACTGCTTTCAAAGACACATATCTCTCAGAACTCAGCGTGTGGAGAGACGTTCGTTCATGTAGCACAAAGGGAACCGGTTGCAGGGGAAACTTTTACTCTGGTTTCTCAGTCTGTTTCCAAGTGCCGGTTTGAAGTTCCTGCAGTTTTCACTTTAAAACCGAGTTGGAGCTAATACCACCCCATATAGTTGTATGGAGTGGATTTTGCAACTGAAAAGAAACTTTGTGTTCCCAACAAGCTAGGTGAAGGACGGCTTTCACACACACTTATCTCTCAGAACTGAGCATGTGGAGAGACGTTCGTTCATCTAGCACAATGGGAACGGTTTGCAGGAGAAACTTTTACTCTGGTTTCCCAGTCTGTTTCCTAGTGCCGGTTTGAAGTTCCTGCAGTTTTCACTCTAAAAACGAGTTGGAGCTAGTATCTCCCCATATATATTTATGGAGTGGAGTTAGCAAGTGAAAAGAAACTTTGTGTTCCCAACAAGCTAGGTAAAGTACGGTTTTCACACACACTTATCTCTCAGAACTGAGGAGGTTGAGAGAAGTTCGTTCAACTAGCACAAACGGAACGGGTTGCAGGAGGAACTTTTACTCTGGTTTCTCAGTCTGTTTCCTAGTGCCGGTTTGAAGTTCCTGCAGTTTTCACTTTAAAACAGAGTTGGAGCTAATACCACCCCATATATATGTATGGAGTGGATTTTGCAACTGAAAAGAAACTTTGTGTTCCCAACAAGTTAGGTGAAGGACGGCTTTCAAACACACTTATCTCTCAGAACTGAGCATGTGGAGAGACGCTCGTTCATCTAGCACAAAGGGAACGGGTTGCAGGAGAAACTTTTACTCTGGTTTCTCAGTCTGTTTCCTAGTGCCGGTTTGAAGTTCCTGCAGTTTTCACTGTAAAACCGAGTTGGAGTTTGTACCTCCCCATATAAATGTATGGAGTGGGGTTTGCAAGTGAAAAGAAACTTTGTGTTCCCAAAAAGCTAGGTGAAGGACGGCTTTCACACACATTATTCTCTCAGAACTGAGCATGTGGAGAGACGTTTGTTCATCTAGCACTCAGGGAACGGGTTGCAAGAGAAACTTTTCTCTGTTTTCTCAGTCTGTTTCCTAGTGCCGGTTTGAAGTTCCTGCAGTTTTCACTGTATAACCGAGTTGGAGCTAATACCTCCCCATATATATGTATGGAGTGGAGTTTGCAAGTGAAAAGAAACTTTGTGTTCCCAACATGCTATGTGAAGGACGGCTTTCACACACACTTATCTCTCAAAACTGTGCATATGGAGAGACGTTCGTTCATCTAGCAAAAAGGGAACGGGTTGATGGAAAAACTTTTACTCTGGTTTCTCAGTCTGTTTCTTAGTGCTGGTTTGAAGTTCTTCCAGTTTTCACTGTAAACCCGAGTTGGAGCTCGTACTTCCCCATATATATGTATGGAGTGGAGTTTGCAACTGAAAAGAAACTTTGTGTTCCCAAGAAGCTAGTTGAAGGACGGCTTTCACACACACTTATCTCTCAGAACTGAGCATGTGGATAGACGTTCGTTCATCTAGCACAATGGGAACGGGTTGCAGGAGAAACTTTTACTCTGGTTTCTCAGTCTGTTTCCTAGTGCCGGTTTGAAGATCCTGAAGTTTTCACTGTAAAACAGAGTTGGAGCTGGTACCTCCCCATATATATGTATGGAGTGGAGTTAGCAAGTGAAAAGAAACTTTGTGTTCCCAACAAGCTAGGTGAAGTACGGTTTTCACACACACGTATCTCTCAGAACTGAGCATGTGGAGAGACGTTCGTTCATCTAGCACAAAGGGAACGGGTTGCAGGGGGAACTTTTACTCTTGTATCTCAGTCTGTTTCCTACTGCCGGTTTGAATTTCCTGCAGTTTTCACTGTAAAATCGAGTTGGAGCTTAAACCTCCCCATATATAAGTATGGAGTGTTGTTTCCAAGTGAAAAGAAACTTTGTGTTCCCTACATGCTAGGTGAAGGACGGCTTTCACACACACTTATCTCTCAGAAATGAGCATGTGGAGAGACGTTCGTTCATGTAGCATAAATGGAACGGGTTGCAGGAGAAACTTTTACTCTGGTTTCTCAGTCTGTTTCCAAGTGCCGGTTTGAAGTTCCTGCAGTTTTCAATGTAAAACCGAGTTGGAGCTAGTACCTCCCCATATATATTTATGGAGTGGAGTTTGCAACTGAAAAGAAACTTTGTGTTCCCAACAAGCTAGGTGAAGGACGGCTTTCACACACACTTATCTCTCAGAACTGAGCATGTGGAGAGACGTTCGTTCATCTAGCACAAAGGGAACGTGTTGCAGGAGGAAATTAACTCTGGTTTCTCAGTCTGTTTCCTTCTGTCGGTTAGAAGTTCCTGCAGTTTTCACTGTAAAACCGAGTTGGAGCTAGTACTTCCCCATATATATGTATGGATTGGAGATTGCAAGTGAAAAGAAACTTTGTGTTCCAAAGAAGATAGGTGAAGGACTGCTTTCACAGACACATATCTCTCAGAACTGAGCATGTGGAGAGACGTTCGTTCATGTAGCACTAAGGGAACGGGTTGCAGGAGAAACTTTTACTCTGGTATCTCATTCTGTTTCCAAGTGCCGGTTTGAAGGTCCTGCAGTTTTCAATGTAAAACCGAGTTGGAGCTAGTACTTCCCTATATATATGTATGGAGTGGAGTTTGCAAGTGAAAAGAAACTTTGTGTTCCCAACAAGCTAGGTGAAGTTCGGCTTTCACACTCAATTATCTCTCAGAACTGAGCATGTGGAGAGACGTTCGTTCATGTAGCACAAATGGAACGGGTTGCAGGAGAAACTTTTACTCTGGTTTCCCAGTCTGTTTCCTAGTGCCGTTTTGCAGTTCCTGCAGTTTTCACTGTAAAACCGAGTTGGAGCTAGTACCTCCCCATATATATTTATGGAGTGGACTTTGCAACTGAAAAGAAACTTTGTGTTCCCAACAAGCTGGGTGAAGTACGGCTTTCACACACACTTTTCTCTCAGAACTGAGCATGTGGAGATACGTTTGTTCATCTAGCACAAAGGGAACGGGTTGCAGGAGAAACTTTTACTCTGGTTTCTCAGTCTGTTTCCTAGTGCCGGTTTGAAGTTCCTGGAGTTTTCACTGTAAAACCGATTTGGAGCTAGTACCTCCCCATATATATGTATGGAGTGGAGTTTGCAGGTGAAAAGAAACTTTGTGTTCCCCACATGCTAGGTGAAAGACGGCTTTCACACACACTTATCTCTTCAGAACTGAGCATGTGGAGAGACGTTCGTTCATCTATAAAAAAGGGAACGGGTTGCAGGAGAAACTTTTACTCTGGTTTCTCAGTCTGTTTCTTAGTGCCGGATTGAAGTTCTTCCAGTTTTCACTGTAAAACCGAGTTGGAGCTCGTACCTCCCCATATATATGTATGGAGTGGAGTTTGAACTGAAAAGAAATTTTGTGTTCCCAACAAGCTAGTAGAAGGACGGCTTTCACACACACTTATCTCTCAGAACTGAGCATGTGGAGACACGTTCGTTCATCTAGCACAATGGGAACGGGTTGCAGGGGAAACTTTTACTCTGGATTCCCAGTCTGTTTCCTAGTGCCGGTTTGAAGTTCCTGCAGTTTTCACTGTAAAACCGAGTTGGAGCTAGTACCGCCCCATATATATGTATGGAGTGGAATTTGCAAGTGAAAAGAAACTATGTGTTCCCAACAAGCTAGGTAAAGTACGGTTTTCACACACAATTATCTCTCAGAACAGAGCATGTGGAGAGACTTTCGTTCATCTAGCACAAAGGGAACGGGTTGCAGGAGGAACTTTTACTCTGGTTTCTCATTCTGTTTCCTAGTGCCGGTTTGAAGTTCCTGCAGTTTTCACTGTAAAACCGAGTTGGAGCTAGTACCTCCCCATATATATGTATGGAGTGGAGTTTGCAAGTGAAAAGAAACTTTGTGTTCCAAACAAGCTAGGTGAAGGACGGCTTTCACACTCAATTATCTCTCAGAACTGAGCATGTGGAGAGACGTTCGTTCATCTAGCACAAAGGGAACGGTTTGCAGGAGCAACGTTTACTCTGGTTTCTCAGTCTGTTTCCAAGTGCCGGTTTGAAGTTCCTGCAGTTTTCACTTTAAAACCGAGTTGGAGCTAATACCACCCCATATATTTGTATGGAGTGGATTATATAACTGAAAAGAAACTTTGTGTTCCCAACAAGTTAGGTGAAGGACGGCTTTCAAACACACTTATCTCTCAGAACTGAGCAAGTGGAGAGACGTTCGTTCATCTAGCAAAAAGGGAACGGGTTGCAGGAGAAACTTTTACTCTGGTTTCTCAGTCTGTTTCCTAGTGCCGGTTTGAAGTTCCTGCAGTTTTCACTGTAAAACCGAGTTGGAGCTAGTACCTCCCCATAAATATGTATGGAATGGAGTTTGCAAGTGAAAAGAAACTTTGTGTTCCCAAAAAGCTAGGTGAAGGACGGCTTTCACACACACTTTTCTCTCAGAACTGAGCATGTGGAGAGACGTTTATTCATCTAGCACTAAGGGAACGGGTTGCAGGAGAAACTTTTCTCTGGTTTCTCAGTCTGTTTCCTACTGCCGGTTTGAAGTTCCTGGAGTTTTCACTGTATAACCGAGTTGGAGCTAATACCTCCCCATATGTATGTATGGAGTGGAGTTTGCAACTGAAAAGAAACTTTGTGTTCCCAACAAGCTAGGTGAAGGACGGCTTTCACACTCACTTATCTCTCAGAACTGAGCATGTGGAGAGTCGTTCGTTCATCTAGCACAAAGGGAACGGGTTGCAGGAGAAACTTTTTCTCTGGTTTCTCAGTCTGTTTCCTAGTGCCGGTTTGAAGTTCCTGCAGTTTTCACTTTAAATCCGAGTTGGAGCTAGTACCTCCCCATATATATGTATGGAGTGGAGTTTGCAACTGAAAAGAATCTTTGTGTTCCCAACAAGCTAGGTGAAGGACGGCTTTCACACACACTTATCTCTCAGAACTGAGCATGTGGAGAGACGTTCGTTCATCTAGCACAAAGGGAACGGGTTGCAGGAGGAACTTTTACTCTGGTATCTCAGTCTGTTTCCTACTGCCGGTTTGAATTTCCTGCAGTTTTCACTGTAAAACCGAGTTGGAGCTTAAACCTCCCCATATATATGTATGGAGTGTTGTTTCCAAGTGAAAAGAAACTTTGTATTCCCAACATGCTAGGTGAAGGACGGCTTTCACACACACTTATCTCTCAGAAATGAGCATGTGGAGAGACGTTCGTTCATGAAGCACAAATGGAACGGGTTGCAGGAGAAACTTTTACTCTGGTTTCTCAGTCTGTTTCCAAGTGCCGGTTTGAAGTTCCTGCAGTTTTCAATGTAAAACCGAGTTGGGGCTAGTACCTCCACATATATATGTATGGAGTGGAGTTTGCAACTGAAAAGAAACTTTGTGTTCCCAACAAGCTAGGTGAAGGACGGCTTTCACACACACTTATCTCTCAGAACTGCGCATGTGGAGAGACGTTCGTTCATCTATCACAAAGGGAACGTGTTGCAGGAGGAACTATTTCTCTGGTTTCTCAGTATGTTTCCTTCTGTCGGTTAGAAGTTCCTGCAGTTTTCACTGTAAAACCGAGTTGGAGCTAGTACTTCCCCATATATATGTATGGATTGGAGATTGCAAGTGAAAAGAAACTTTGTGTTCCAAAGTTGATAGGTGAAGGACAGCTTTCACAGACACATATCTCTCAGAACTGAGCATGTGGAGAGACGTTCGTTCATGTAGCACAAAGGGAACGGGTTGCAGGAGAAACTTTTACTCTGGTATCTCATTCTGTTTCCAAGTGCCGGTTTGAAGGTCCTGCAGTTTTCAATGTAAAAGCGAGTTGGATCTAGTACCTCCCTATATATATGTATGGAGTGGGGTTTGCAAGTGAAAAGAAACTTTGTGTTCCCAACAAGCTAGGTGAAGTTCGGCTTTCACACTCAATTATCTCTCAGAACTGAGCATGTGGAGAGACGTTCGTTCATCTAGCACAAAAGGAACGGGTTGCAGGAGAAACTTTTACTCTGGTTTCTCAGTCTGTTTCCTAGTGCCGTTTTGCAGTTCCTGCAGTTTTCACTGTAAAACCGAGTTGGAGCTAGTACTTCCCCATATATATTTATGGAGTGGATTTTGCAACTGAAAAGAAACTTTGTGTTCCCAACAAGCTGGGTGAAGTACGGCTTTCACACACACTTTTCTCTCAGAACTGAGCATGTGGAGAGACGTTTGTTCATCTAGCACAAAGGGAACGGGTTGCAGGAGAAACTTTTACTCTGGTTTCTCAGTCTGTTTCCTAGTGCCGGTTTGAAGTTCCTGGAGTTTTCACTGTAAAACCGATTTGGAGCTAGTACCTCCCCATATATATGTATGGAGTGGAGTTTGCAAGTGAAAAGAATCTATGTGTTCCCAACAAGCTAAATAAAGTACGGTTTTCACACACACTTATCTCTCAGAACAGAGCATGTGGAGAGACGTTCGTTCATCTAGCACAAAGGGAACGGGTTGCAGGAGGAACTTTTACTCTGGTTTCTCAGTCTGTTTCCTAGTGCTGGTTTGAATTTCCTGCAGTTTTCACTGTAAAACCGAGTTGGAGCTAGTACCTCCCCATATATATGTATGGAGTGGAGTTTGCAAGTGAAAAGAAACTTTGTGTTCCCAACAAGCTAGGTGAAGGACGGCTTTCACACACACTTTTCTCTCAGAACTGAGCATGTGGAGAGACGTTCGTTCATCTAGCACAATGGGAACCGGTTGCAGGAGAAACTATTACTCTGGTTTCCCAGTCTGTTTCCTAGTGCCGGTTTGAAGTTCCTGCAGTTTTCACTGTAAAACCGAGTTGGATCTAGTACCCCCCAATATATATGTATGGATTGGAGATTGCAAGTGAAAAGAAACTTTGTGTTCCAAAGAAGATAGGTGAAGGACTGCTTTCACAGTCACTTATCTCTCAGAACTGAGCATGTAGAGAGACGTTCCTTCATGTAGCACAAATGGAACTGGTTGCAGGAGAAACTTTTACTCTGTTTTCTCAGTCTGTTTCCAAGTGCCGGTATGAAGTTCCTGCAGTTTTCAATGTAAAACCGATTTGGAGCTAATACCACCCCATATATTTTTATGGAGTGGATTTTGAAAATGAAAAGAGACTTTGTGTTCCCAACAAGCTAGGTGAAGTACGGCTTTCACACACACTTATCTCTCAGAAATGAGCATGTGGATAGACGTTCGTTCATGTAGCACAAAGGGAACGGTTTGCAGGAGGAACATTTACTCTAGTTTCTCAGTCTGTTTCCTACTGCCGGTTTGAAGTTCCTGCAGTTTTCACTGTAAAACCGTGTTGGAGCTAGTACCTCCCCATATATATGTATGGATTGGAGATTGCAAGTGAAAAGAAACTTTGTGTTCCAAAGTAGCTTGGTGAAGGACTGCTTTCACAGACACTTATCTCTCACAACTGAGCATGTGCAGAGACGTTGGTTCATCTAGCACAAAGGGAACGTGTTGCAGGAGGAAATTTTACTCTGGTTTCTCAGTCTGTTTCCTTCTACCGGTTAGAAGTTCCTGCAGTTTTCACTGTAAAACGGAGTTGGAGCTAGTACCTCCCCATATATATGTATGGATTGGAGATCGCAAGTGAAAAGAAATTTTGTGTTCCAAAGAAGCTAGGTGAAGGACGGCTTTCACACTCAATTATCTCTCAGAACTGAGTATATGGAGAGACGTTCGTTCATCTAGCACAAAGGGAACGGGCTGCAGGAGCAACTTTTACTCTGGTTTCTCAGTCTGTTTCCTAGTGCCGGTTTGAATTTCCTGCAGTTTTCACTGTAAAACCGAGTTGGAGGTAATACAACCCCATATATTTGTATGGAGTGGAGTTGGCAAATGAAAAGAAACTTTGTGTTCCCAACAAGCTAGGTGAAGGACGGCTTTCACACACACTTATCTCTCAGAACTGAGCATGTGGAGAGGCGTTCGTTCATTTAGCACAAAGGGAACGGGTTGCAGGAGAAACTTTTACTCTGGTTTCTCAGTCTGTTCCCTAGTGCCGGTTTGAAGTTCTTGCAGATTTCTCTGTAAAACCGAGTTGGAGCTAGTACCTACCCATATATATGTATGGAATTGAGTTTGCAATTGAAAAGAAACTTTGTGTTCCCAACAAGCTAGGTGAAGGACGGCTTTCACACACACTTATCTCTCAGAAATGAGCATGTGGAGAGACGTTCGTTCATCTAGCACAAAAGGAACGGGTTGCAGGAGGAACTTTTACTCTGGTTTCTCAGTCTGTTTCCTACTGCCGGTTTGAAGTTACTGCAGTTTCACTGTAAAACCGATTTGGAGCTAGTACCTCCCCATATATATGTATGGAGTGGAGTTTGCAACTGAAAAGAAACTTTGTGTTCCCAAAAAGCTAGGTGAAGTACGGCTTTCACACACACTTATCTCTCAGAAATGAGCATGTGGAGAGACATTCGTTCATCTAGCACAAAAGGAACGGCTTGCAGGAGAAACTTTTACTCTGGTTTCTCAGTCTGTTTCCTAGTGCCGGTTTGAAGTTCCTGCAGTTTTCACTGTAAAACCGAGTTGGAGCTAGTCCCTACCCATATATATATATGGAGTGGTGTTTGCAACTGAAAAGAAACTTTGTGTTCCCAACAAGCTAGGTGAAGGACGGGTTTCACACACACGTATCTCTCAGAACTGAGCATGTGGAGAGACGTTCGTTCATCTAGCACAAAGGGAACGGGTTGCAGGAGAAACTTTTACTCTGGTTTCTCAGTCTGTTTCCTAGTGCCGGTTTGACGTTCCTGCAGTTTTCACTGTAAAACCGAGTTGGAGCTATTACCTCCCCTTATATATGTATGGAGTGGAGTTTGCAACTGAAAAGAAACTTTGTCTTCACATAAAGTTAGGTGAAGGACGGCTATCACACACACTTATCTCTCAGAACTGAGCATGTGTAGAGACGTTCGTTCATCTAGCACAAAGGGAACGGGTTGCAGGAGAAACATTTACTCTGGTTTCTCAGTCTGTTTCCTAGTGCCGGTTTGAAGTTCCTGCAGTTTTCATTGTAAAACCGTGATGGAGCTAGTCCCTACCCATATATATATATGGTGTGGAGTTTGCAACTGAAAAGAAACTTTGTGTTCCCAAAAAGCTAGGTGAAAGACTGCTTTCACACACAGTTATCTCTCAGAACTGAGCATGTGGAGAGACGTTCGTTCATCTAGCACAAAAGGAACGGCTTGCAGGAGAAACTTTTACTCTGGTTTCTCAGTCTGTTTCCTAGTGCCGGTTTGAAGTTCCTGCAGTTTTCACTGTAAAACCGAGTTGGAGCTAGTCCCTACCCATATATATATATGGAGTGGTGTTTGCAACTGAAAAGAAAGTTTGTGTTCCCAACAAGCTAGGTGAAAGACGGCTTTGACACACACTTATCTCTCAGAACTGAGCATGTGGAGAGACGTTCGTTCATCTAGCACAAAGGGAACGGGTTGCTGGAGGAACTTTTACTCTGGTATCTCAGTCTGTTTCCTACTGCCGGTTTGAATTTCCTGCAGTTTTCACTGTAAAACCGAGTTGGAGCTTAAACCTCCCCATATATATGTATGGAGTGTTGTTTCCAAGTGAAAAGAAACTTTGTGTTCCCAACATGCTAGGTGAAGGACGGCTTTCACACACACTTATCTCTCAGAAATGAGCATGTGGAGAGACGTTCGTTCATGAAGCACAAATGGAACGGGTTGCAGGAGAAACTTTTACTCTGGTTTCTCAGTCTGTTTCCAAGTGCCGGTTTGAAGTTCCTGCAGTTTTCAATGTAAAACCGAGTTGGAGCTAGTACCTCCCCATATATATGTATGGAGTGGAGTTTGCAACTGAAAAGAAACTTTGTGTTCCCAACAAGCTAGGTGAAGGACGGCTTTCACACACACTTATCTCTCAGAACTGCGCATGTGGAGAGAAGTTCGTTCATCTAGCACAAAGGGAACGTGTTGCAGGAGGAACTTTTACTCTGGTTTCTCAGTCTGTTTCCTTCTGTCGGTTAGATGTTCCTGCAGTTTTCACTGTAAAACCGAGTTGGAGCTAGTACTTCCCCATATATATGTATGGATTGGAGATTGCAAGTGAAAAGAAACTTTGTGTTCCAAAGAAGTTAGGTGAAGGACAGCTTTCACAGACACATATCTCTCAGAACTGAGCATGTGGAGAGACGTTCGTTCATGTAGCACAAAGGGAACGGGTTGCAGGAGAAACTTTTACTCTGGTATCTCATTCTGTTTCAAAGTGCCGGTTTGAAGGTCCTGCAGTTTTCAATGTAAAACCGAGTTGGATCTAGTACCTCCCTATATATATGTATGGAGTGGAGTTTGCAAGTGAAAAGAAACTTTGAGTTCCCAACAAGCTAGGTGAAGTTCGGCTTTCACACTCAATTATCCCTCAGAACTGAGCATGTGGAGAGACGTTCGTTCATCTAGCACAAAGGGAACGGGTTGCAGGAGAAACTTTTACTCTGGTTTCTCAGTCTGTTTCCTAGTGCCGTTTTGCAGTTCCTGCAGTTTTCACTGTAAAACCGAGTTGGAGCTAGTACCTCCCCATATATATTTATGGAGTGGATTTTGCAACTGAAAAGAAACTTTGTGTTCCCAACAAGCTGGGTGAAGTACGGCTTTCACACACACTTTTCTCTCAGAACTGAGCATGTGGAGAGACGTTTGTTCATCTAGAACAAAGGGAACGGGTTGCAGGAGAAACTTTTACTCTGGTTTCTCAGTCTGTTTCCTAGTGCCGGTTTGAAGTTACTGCAGTTTCACTGTAAAACCGAGTTGGAGCTAGTACCTCCCCATATATATGTATGGAGTGGAGTTTGCAACTGAAAAGAAACTTTGTGTTCCCAAAAAGCTAGGTGAAGTACGGCTTTCACACACACTTATCTCTCAGAAATGAGCATGTGGAGAGACGTTCGTTCATCTAGCACAAAAGGAACGGCTTGCAGGAGAAACTTTTACTCTGGTTTCTCAGTCTGTTTCCTAGTGCCGGTTTGAAGTTCCTGCAGTTTTCACTGTAAAACCGAGTTGGAGCTATTACCTCCCCTTATATATGTATGGAGTGGAGTTTGCAACTGAAAAGAAACTTTGTCTTCACATAAAGTTAGGTGAAGGACGGCTATCACACACACTTATCTCTCAGAACTGAGCATGTGTAGAGACGTTCGTTCATCTAGCACAAAGGGAACGGGTTGCAGGAGAAACATTTACTCTGGTTTCTCAGTCTGTTTCCTAGTGCCGGTTTGAAGTTCCTGCAGTTTTCACTGTAAAACCGTGATGGAGCTAGTCCCTACCCATATATATATATATGGTGTGGAGTTTGCAACTGAAAAGAAACTTTGTGTTCCCAAAAAGCTAGGTGAAGGACTGCTTTCACACACAGTTATCTCTCAGAACTGAGCATGTGGAGAGACGTTCGTTCATCTAGCACAAAAGGAACGGCTTGCAGGAGAAACTTTTACTCTGGTTTCTCAGTCTGTTTCCTAGTGCCGGTTTGAAGTTCCTGCAGTTTTCACTGTAAAACCGAGTTGGAGCTAGTCCCTACCCATATATATATATGGAGTGGTGTTTGCAACTGAAAAGAAAGTTTGTGTTCCCAACAAGCTAGGTGAAAGACGGCTTTGACACACACTTATCTCTCAGAACTGAGCATGTGGAGAGACGTTCGTTCATCTAGCACAAAGGGAACGGGTTGCTGGAGGAACTTTTACTCTGGTATCTCAGTCTGTTTCCTACTGCCGGTTTGAATTTCCTGCAGTTTTCACTGTAAAACCGAGTTGGAGCTTAAACCTCCCCATATATATGTATGGAGTGTTGTTTCCAAGTGAAAAGAAACTTTGTGTTCCCAACATGCTAGGTGAAGGACGGCTTTCACACACACTAATCTCTCAGAAATGAGCATGTGGAGAGACGTTCGTTCATGAAGCACAAATGGAACGGGTTGCAGGAGAAACTTTTACTCTGGTTTCTCAGTCTGTTTCCAAGTGCCGGTTTGAAGTTCCTGCAGTTTTCAATGTAAAACCGAGTTGGAGCTAGTACCTCCCCATATATATGTATGGAGTGGAGTTTGCAACTGAAAAGAAACTTTGTGTTCCCAACAAGCTAGGTGAAGGACGGCTTTCACACACACTTATCTCTCAGAACTGCGCATGTGGAGAGAAGTTCGTTCATCTAGCACAAAGGGAACGTGTTGCAGGAGGAACTTTTACTCTGGTTTCTCAGTCTGTTTCCTTCTGTCGGTTAGAAGTTCCTGCAGTTTTCACTGTAAAACCGAGTTGGAGCTAGTACTTCCCCATATATATGTATGGATTGGAGATTGCAAGTGAAAAGAAACTTTGTGTTCCAAAGAAGTTAGGTGAAGGACAGCTTTCACAGACACATATCTCTCAGAACTGAGCATGTGGAGAGACGTTCGTTCATGTAGCACAAAGGGAACGGGTTGCAGGAGAAACTTTTACTCTGGTATCTCATTCTGTTTCAAAGTGCCGGTTTGAAGGTCCTGCAGTTTTCAATGTAAAACCGAGTTGGATCTAGTACCTCCCTATATATATGTATGGAGTGGAGTTTGCAAGTGAAAAGAAACTTTGAGTTCCCAACAAGCTAGGTGAAGTTCGGCTTTCACACTCAATTATTCCTCAGAACTGAGCATGTGGAGAGACGTTCGTTCATCTAGCACAAAGGGAACGGGTTGCAGGAGAAACTTTTACTCTGGTTTCTCAGTCTGTTTCCTAGTGCCGTTTTGCAGTTCCTGCAGTTTTCACTGTAAAACCGAGTTGGAGCTAGTACCTCCCCATATATATTTATGGAGTGGATTTTGCAACTGAAAAGAAACTTTGTGTTCCCAACAAGCTGGGTGAAATACGGCTTTCACACACACTTTTCTCTCAGAACTGAGCATGTGGAGAGACGTTTGTTCATCTAGAACAAAGGGAACGGGTTGCAGGAGAAACTTTTACTCTGGTTTCTCAGTCTGTATCCTAGTGCCGGTTTGAAGTTACTGCAGTTTCACTGTAAAACCGAGTTGGAGCTAGTACCTCCCCATATATATGTATGGAGTGGAGTTTGCAACTGAAAAGAAACTTTGTGTTCCCAAAAAGCTAGGTGAAGTACGGCTTTCACACACACTTATCTCTCAGAAATGAGCATGTGGAGAGACGTTCGTTCATCTAGCACAAAAGGAACGGCTTGCAGGAGAAACTTTTACTCTGGTTTCTCAGTCTGTTTCCTAGTGCCGGTTTGAAGTTCCTGCAGTTTTCACTGTAAAACCGAGTTGGAGCTAGTCCCTACCCATATATATATATGGAGTGGTGTTTGGAACTGAAAAGAAACTTTGTGTTCCCAACAAGCTAGGTGAAGGACGGGTTTCACACACACGTATCTCTCAGAACTGAGCATGTGGAGAGACGTTCGTTCATCTAGCACAAAGGGAACGGGTTGCAGGAGAAACTTTTACTCTGGTTTCTCAGTGTGTTTCCTAGTGCCGGTTTGACGTTCCTGCAGTTTTCACTGTAAAACCGAGTTGGAGCTATTACCTCCCCTTATATATGTATGGAGTGGAGTTTGCATCTGAAAAGAAACTTTGTCTTCACATAAAGTTAGGTGAAGGACGGCTATCACACACACTTATCTCTCAGAACTGAGCATGTGTAGAGACGTTCGTTCATCTAGCACAAAGGGAACGGGTTGCAGGAGAAACATTTACTCTGGTTTCTCAGTCTGTTTCCTAGTGCCGGTTTGAAGTTCCTGCAGTTTTCACTGTAAAACCGTGATGGAGCTAGTCCCTACCCATATATATATATGGTGTGGAGTTTGCAACTGAAAAGAAACTTTGTGTTCCCAAAAAGCTAGGTGAAGGACTGCTTTCACACACAGTTATCTCTCAGAACTGAGCATGTGGAGAGACGTTCGTTCATCTAGCACAAAAGGAACGGCTTGCAGGAGAAACTTTTACTCTGGTTTCTCAGTCTGTTTCCTAGTGCCGGTTTGAAGTTCCTGCAGTTTTCACTGTAAAACCGAGTTGGAGCTAGTCCCTACCCATATATATATATGGAGTGGTGTTTGCAACTGAAAAGAAAGTTTGTGTTCCCAACATGCTAGGTGAAGGACGGCTTTCACACACACTTATCTCTCAGAAATGAGCATGTGGAGAGACGTTCGTTCATGAAGCACAAATGGAACGGGTTGCAGGAGAAACTTTTACTCTGATTTCTCAGTCTGTTTCCAAGTGCCGGTTTGAAGTTCCTGCAGTTTTCAATGTAAAACCGAGTTGGAGCTAGTACCTCCCCATATATATGTATGGAGTGGAGTTTGCAACTGAAAAGAAACTTTGTCTTCCCAACAAGCTAGGTGAAGGACGGCTTTCACACACACTTATCTCTCAGAACTGCGCATGTGGAGAGAAATTCGTTCATCTAGCACAAAGGGAAAGTGTTGCAGGAGGAACTTTTACTCTGGTTTCTCAGTCTGTTTCCTTCTGTCGGTTAGAAGTTCCTGCAGTTTTCACTGTAAAACCGAGTTGGAGCTAGTACTTCCCCATATATATGTATGGATTGGAGATTGCAAGTGAAAAGAAACTTTGTGTTCCAAAGAAGATAGGTGAAGGACAGCTTTCACAGACACATATCTCTCAGAACTGAGCATGTGGAGAGACGTTTGTTCATCTAGCACAAAGGGAACGGGTTGCAGGAGAAACTTTTACTCTGGTTTCTCAGTCTGTTTCCTAGTGCCGGTTTGAAGTTCCTGGAGTTTTCACTGTAAAACAGATTTGGAGCTAGTACCTCCCCATATATATGTATGGAGTGGAGTTTGCAAGTGAAAAGAAACTATGTGTTCCCAACAAGCTAAGTAAAGTACGGTTTTCACACACACTTATCTCTCAGAACAGAGCATGTGGAGAGACTTTCGTTCATCTAGCACAAAGGGAACGGGTTGCAGGAGGAACTTTTACTCTGGTTTCTCAGTCTGTTTCCTAGTGCCGGTTTGAAGTTCCTGCAGTTTTCACTGTAAAACCGAGTTGGAGCTAGTACCTCCCCATATATATGTATGGAGTGGAGTTTGCAAGTGAAAAGAAACTTTGTGTTCCCAACAAACTAGGTGAAGGACGGCTTTCACACACACTTATCTCTCAGAACTGAGCATGTGGAGAGACGTTCGTTCATCTAGCACAATGGGAACGGGTTGCAGGAGAAACTTTTACTCTGGATTCTCAGTCTGTTTCCTAGTGCCGGTTTGAAGTTCCTGCAGTTTTCACTGTAAAACCGAGTTGGATCTAGTACCTCCCCATATATATGTATGGATTGGAGATTGCAAGTGAAAAGAAACTTTGTGTTCCAAAGAAGATAGGTGAAGGACTGCTTTCACAGTCACTTATCTCTCAGAACTGAGCATGTGGAGAGACGTTCCTTCATGTAGCACAAATGGAACGGGTTGCAGGAGAAACTTTTACTCTGTTTTCTCAGTCTGTTTCCAAGTGCCGGTATGAAGTTCCTGCAGTTTTCAATGTAAAACCGAATTGGAGCTAATACCACCCCATATATTTGTATGGAGTGGATTTTGCAAATGAAAAGAGACTTTGTGTTCCCAACAAGCTAGGTGAAGTATGGCTTTCACACACACTTATCTCTCAGAACTGAGCATGTGGAGAGACGTTCGTTCATCTAGCACAAAGGGAACGGGTTGCAGGAGGAACATTTACTCTATTTTCTCAGTCTGTTTCCTACTGCCGGTTTGAAGTTCCTGCAGTTTTCACTGTAAAACCGTGTTGGAGCTAGTACCTCCCCATATATATGTATGGATTGGAGATTGCAAGTGAAAAGAAACTTTGTGTTCCAAAGTAGCTAGGTGAAGGACTGCTTTCACAGACACTTATCTCTCAGAACTGAGCATGTGGAGAGACGTTCGTTCATCTAGCACAAAGGGAACGTGTTGCAGGAGGAAATTTTACTCTGGTTTCTCAGTCTGTTTCCTTCTGCCGGTTAGAAGTTCCTGCAGTTTTCACTGTAAAACGGAGTTGGAGCTAGTACCTCCCCATATATATGTATGGATTGGAGATCGCAAGTGAAAAGAAATTTTGTGTTCCAAAGAAGCTAGGTGAAGGACGGCTTTCACACTCAATTATCTCTCAGAACTGAGCATATGGAGAGACGTTCGTTCATCTAGCACAAAGGGAACTGGCTGCAGGAGCAACTATTACTCTGGTTTCTCAGTCTGTTTCCTAGTGCCGGTTTGATTTTCCTGCAGTTTTCACTGTAAAACCGAGTTGGAGTTAATACAACCCCATATATTTGTATGGAGTGGAGTTGGCAACTGAAAAGAAACTTTGTGTTCCCAACAAGCTAGGTGAAGGACGGCTTTCACACACACTTATCTCTCAGAACTGAGCATGTGTAGAGGCGTTCGTTCATTTAGCACAAAGGAAACGGGTTGCAGGAGAAACTTTTACTCTGGTTTCTCAGTCTGTTCCCTAGTGCCGGTTTGAAGTTCTTGCAGATTTCTCTGCAAAACCGAGTTGGAGCTAGTACCTCCCCATATATATGTATGGAATTGAGTTTGCAATTGAAAAGAAACTTTGTGTTCCCAACAAGCTAGGTGAAAAACGGCATTCACACACACTTATCTCTCAGAAATGAGCATGTGGAGAGACGTTCGTTCATCTAGCACAAAAGGAACGGGTTGCAGGTGGAACTTTTACTCTGGTTTCTCAGTCTGTTCCCTACTGCCGGTTTGAAGTTACTGCAGTTTCACTGTAAAACCGAGTTGGAGCTAGGACCTCCCCATATATATATATGGATTGGAGATTGCAAGTGAAAAGAAACTTTGTGTTCCAAAGAAGCTAGGTGAAGGACTGCTTTCACTGACACTTATCTCTGAAAACTGAGCATGTGGAGAGACGTTCGTTCATCTAGCACAAAGGGAACGGGTTGCAGGAGGAACTTTTACTCTGGTTTCTCAGTCTGTTTCCTAGTGCCGGTTTGAAGTTCCTGCAGTTTTCACTGTAAAACCGAGTTGGAGCTAGTACCTCCCCATATATATGTATAGAGTGGTGTTTGCAAGTGAAAAGAAACTTTGTGTTCCCAACATGCTAGGTGAAGCACGGCTTTCACACACACTTATCTCTCAGAACTGAGCATGTGGATAGACGTTCGTTCATGTAGCACAAATGGAACCGGTTGCAGGAGAAACTTTTACTCTGGTTTCTCAGTCTGTTTCCAAGTGCCGGTTTGAATTTCCTGCAGTTTTCAATGTAAAAGAGAGTTGGAGCTAGTACCTCCCCATATATATGTATGGAGTGGAGTTTGCAAGTGAAAAGAAACTTTGTGTTCCCAACAAGCTAGGTGAAGGACGGGATTCACACACACTTATCTCTCAGAACTGAGCATGTGGAGAGACGTTCGTTCTTCTAGCAAAAATGTAACGTGTTGCAGGAGGAACTTTTACTCTGGTTTCTCAGTCTGTTTCCTACTGTCGGTTAGAAATTCCTGCAATTTTCACTGTAAAACCGAGTTGGAGCTAGTACTTCCCCATATATATGTATGGATTGGAGATTGCAAGTGAAAAGAAACTTTGTGTTCCAAAGAAGCTAGGTGAAGGACTGCTTTCACAGACACATATCTCTCAGAACTGAGCATGTGGAGAGACGTTCGTTCATGTAGCACAAAGGGAACCGGTTGCAGGAGAAACTTTTACTCTGGTATCTCAGTCTGTTTCCAAGTGCCGGTTTGAAGGTCCTGCAGTTTTCAATGTAAAACAGAGTTGGAGCTAGTACCTCGCTATATATATGTATGGAGTGGATTTTGCAAGTGAAAAGAAACTTTGTGTTCCCAAAAAGCTAGGTGAAGGACGGCTTTCACACTCAATTATCTCTCAGAACTGAGCATGTGGAGAGACGTTCGTTCATCTAGCACAAAGGGAACGGGTTGCAGGAGCAACTTTTCCTCTGGTTTCTCAGTCTGTTTCCTAGTGCCGGTTTGCAGTTCCTGCAGTTTTCACTGTAAAATTGAGTTGGAGTTAGTACCTCCCCATATATATGTATGGATTGGAGATTGCAAGTGAAAAGAAACTTTGTGTTCCAAAAAAGCTAGGTGAAGGACTGTTTTCACAGACACTTATCTCTCAGAAATGAGCATGTGGAGAGACGTTCGTTCATGTAGCACAAAGGGAACGGGTTGCAGGAGAAACTTTTACTCTGGTTTCTCAGTCTGTTTCCTTCTGCCGGTTAGAAGTTCCTGCAGGTTTCACTGTAAAATGGAGTTGGAGCTTGTACCTCCCCATATATATGTATGGATTGGAGATCGCAAGTGAAAAGAAACTTTGTGTTCCAAAGAAGCTAGGTGAAGGACGGCTTTCACACTCAATTATCTCTCAGAACTGAGCATATGGAGAGACGTTCGTTCATCTAGCACAAATGGAACGGGCTGCAGGAGAAACTTTTACTCTGGTTTCTCAGTCTGTTTCCAAGTGCCGGTTTGAAGTTCCTGCAGTTTTCACTGTAAACCGTGTTGGAGCTAGTACCTCCCCATATATATGTATGGAGTGGAGTTTGCAACTGAAAAGAAACTTTGTGTTCCCAACAAGCTAGGTGAAGGACGGCTTTCACACACACTTATCTCTCAGAACTGAGCATGTGGAGAGACGTTCGTTCATCTAGCACAAAATGAACGGCTTGCAGGAGAAACTTTTAATCTGGTTTCTCAGTCTGTTTCCTAGTGCCGGTTGGACGTTCCTGCAGTTTTCACAATAAAACCGAGTTGGAGCTAGTACCTCCCCATATATATGTATGGAGTGGAGTTTGCAACTGAAAAGAAACTTTGTGTTCCCAAAAAGCTAGGTGAAGTACGGCTTTCACACACACTTATCTTTCAGAACTGAGCATGTGGAGAGACGTTCGTTCATCTAGCACAAAAGGAACGGCTTGCAGGAGAAACTTTTACTCTGGATTCTCAGTCTGTTTCCTAGTGCCGGTTTGAAGTTCCTGCAGTTTTCATTGTAAAACCGAGTTGGAGCTAGTCCCTACCCATATATATATATGGAGTGGTGTTTGCAACTGAAAAGAAACTTTGTGTTCCCTACAAGCTAGGTGAAGGACGGGTTTCACACACACGTATCTCTCAGAACTGAGCATGTGGAGAGACGTTCGTTCATCTAGCACAATGGGAACGGGTTGCAGGAGAAACTTTTACTCTGGTTTCTCAGTCTGTTTCCTAGTGCCGGTTTGAAGTTCCTGCAGTTTTCACTGTAAAACCGAGTTGGAGCTATTACCTCCCCTTATATATGTATGGAGTGGAGTTTGCAACTGAAAAGAAACTTTGTCTTCACATCAAGTTAGGTGAACGACGGCTATCACACACACTTATCTCTCAGAACTGAGCATGTGGAGAGACGTTCGTTCATCTAGCACAAAGGGAACGGGTTGCACGAGAAACTTTTACTCTAGTTTCTCAGTCTGTTTCCTAGTGCCGGTTTGAATTTCCTGCAGTTTTCACTGTAAAACCGTGTTGGAGCTAGTCCCTACCCATATATATATATGGTGTGGAGTTTGCAACTGAAAAGAAACTTTGTGTTCCCAAAAAGCTAGGTGAAGGACGGCTTTCACACACAGTTATCTCTCAGAACTGAGCATGTGGAGAGACGTTCGTTCATCTAGCACAAAGGGAACGGGTTGCAGGAGAAACTTTTACTCTGGTTTCTCAGTCTGTTTCCTAGTGCCGGTTTGAAGTTCCTGCAGTTTTCACTTTAAATCCGAGTTGGAGCTAGTACCTCCCCTTATATATGTATGGAGTGGAGTTTGCAACTGAAAAGAAACTTTGTGTTCCCAACAAGCTAGGTGAATTACGACTTTCACACACACTTATCTCTCAGAACTGAGCATGTGGAGAGACGTTCGTTCATCTAGCACAAAGGGAACGGGTTGCAGGAGAAACTTTTACTCTGGTTTCTCAGTCTGTTTCCTAGTGCCGGTTTGAAGTTCCTGCAGTTTTCACTGTAAAACCGAGTTGGAGCTAGTCCTTACCCATATATATATATGGAGTGGAGTTTGCAACTGAAAAGAAACTTTGTGTTCCCAACAAGCTAGGTGACGGACGGGATTCACACACATTTATCTCTCAGAACTGAGCATGTGGAGAGACGTTCGTTCATCTAACACAAAGGGAACGGGTTGAATGAGAATCTTATACTCTGTTTTCTCAGTCTGTTTCCTAGTGCCGGTTTGAAGTTCCTGCAGTTTTCACTTTAAATCCGAGTTGGAGCTAGTACCTCCCCATATATATGTATGGAGTGGAGTTTGCAACTAAAAAGAATCTTTGTGTTCCCAACAAGCTAGGTGAAGGACTGCTTTCACAGACACTTATCTCTCAGAACTGAGCATGTGGAGAGACGTTCGTTCATCCAGCACAAAGGGAACGGGTTGCAGGAGGAACTTTTACTCTGGTATCTCACTCTGTTTCCTACTGCCGGTTTGAATTTCCTGCAGTTTTCACTGTAAAACCGAGTTGGAGCTAGTACCTCTCCCTATATATGTATGGAGTGGGGTTTGCAAGTGAAAAGAAACTTTGTGTTCCCAACAAGCTAGGTGAAGGACGGCTTTCACACTCAATTATCTCTCAGAACTGAGCATGTGGAGAGACGTTCGTTCATCTAGCACAAAGGGAACGGGATGCAGGAGCAACTTTTACTCTGGTTTCTCAGTCTGTTTCCTACTGCCGGTTTGCAGTTCCTGCACTTTTCACTGTAAAACCGAGTTGGAGTTAGTACATCCCCATATATATATATGGATTCCAGATTTCAAGTGAAAAGAAACTTTGTGTTCCAAAGAAGCTAGGTGAAGGACTGCTTTCATAGACACTTATCTCTCAGAAGTGAGCATGTGGAGAGACGTTCGTTCATGTAGCACAAAGGGAACGGGTTGCAGGAGCAACTTTTACTCTGGTTTCTCAGTCTGTTTCGAAGTGCCGGTTTGAAGTTCCTGCAGGTTTCACTTTAAAACAGAGTTGGAGCTAATACCACCCCATATATTTGTATGGAGTGGATTTTGCAACTGAAAAGAAACTTTGTGTTCCCAACAAGTTAGGTTAAGGACGGCTTTCAAACACACTTATCTCTCAGAACTGAGCAAGTGAAGAGAAATTCGTTCATCTAGCACAAAGGGAACGGGTTGCAGGAGAAACTTTTACTCTGGTTTCTCAGTCTGTTTCCTAGTGCTGGTTTGAAGTTCCTGCAGTTTTCACTGTAAAACCGAGTTGTAGCTAGTACCTCCCCATATCAATGTATGGAGTGGAGTTTGCAAGTGAAAAGAAACTTTGTGTTCCCAAAAAGCTAGGTGAAGGACGGCTTTCACACACACTTTTCTCTCAGAACTGAGCATGTGGAGAGACGTTTGTTCATCTAGCACTAAGGGAACGGGTTGCAGGAGAAACTTTTCTCTGGTTTCTCAGTCTGTTTCCTACTACCGGTTTGAAGTTCCTGGAGTTTTCACTGTATAACCGAGTTGGAGCTAATACCTCCCCATATATATGTATGGAGTGCAGTTTGCAAGTGAAAAGAAACTTTGTGTTCCCAACATGCTATGTGAAGGACGGCTTTCACACACACTTATCTCTCAGAACTGTGCATGTGGAGAGACGTTCGTTCATCTAGCAAAAAGGGAACGGGTTGCTGGAGAAACTTTTACTCTGGTTTCTCAGTCTGTTTCCTAGTGCCGGTTTGAAGTTCCTGCACTTTTCACTTTAAATCCGAGTTGGAGCTAGTACCTCCCCATATATATGTATGGAGTGGAGTTTGCAACTGAAAAGAAACTTTGTGTTCCCAACAAGCTATGTGAAGGACTGCTTTCACAGACACCTATCTCTCAGAACTGAGCATGTGGAGAGACGTTCGTTCATCTAGCACAAAGGGAACGGGTTGCAGGAGGAACTTTTACTCTGGTATCTCAGTCTGTTTCCTACTGCCGGTTTGAATTTCCTGCAGTTTTCACTGTAAAACCGAGTTGGAGCTAGTACCTCCCCATATATATGTATGGAGTGGAGTTTGCAAGTGAAAAGAAACTTTGTGTTCCCAACAAGCTAGGTGAAGGAAGGCTTTCACTCTCAATTATCTCTCAGAACTGAGCATGTGGAGAGACTTCCGTTCATCTAGCACAAAGGGAACGGGTTGCAGGAGCAACTTTTACTCTGGTTTCTCAGTCTGTTTCCTACTGCCTGTTTGCAGTTCCTGCACTTTTCACTGTAAAACCGTGTTGGAGTTAGTACCTCCCCATATAAATGTATGGATTCGAGATTGCAAGTGAAAAGAAACTTTGTGTTCCAAAGAAGCTAGGTGAAGGACTGCTTTCACAGACACTTATCTCTCAGAACTGAGCATGTGGAGAGACGTTCGTTCATGTAGCACAAAGGGAACGGGTTGCAGGGGAAACTTTTACTCTGGTTTCTCAGTCTGTTTCCAAGTGCCGGTTTGAAGTTCCTGCAGTTTTCACTTTAAAACCGAGTTGGAGCTAATACCACCCCATATATTTGTATGGAGTGGATTTTGCAACTGAAAAGAAACTTTGTGTTCCCAACAAGTTAGGTGAAGGACGGCTTTCAAACACACTTATCTCTCAGAACTGAGCATGTGGAGAGACGTTCGTTCATCTAGCACAAAGTGAACGTGTTGCATGAGGAAATTTTACTCTGGTTTCTCAGTCTGTTTCCTTCTGCCGGTTAGAAGTTCCTGCAGTTTTCACTGTAAAACGGAGTTGGAGCTTGTACCTCCCCATATATATGTATGGATTGGAGATCGCAAGTGAAAAGAAATTTTGTGTTCCAAAGAAGCGAGGTGAAGGACGGCTTTCACACTCAATTATCTCTCGGAACTGAGCATATGGAGAGACGTTCGTTCATCTAGCACAAAGGGAACGGGCTGCAGGGGCAACTTTTACTCTGGTTTCTCAGTCTTTTTCCTAGTGCCGGTTTGAATTTCCTGCAGTTTTCACTGTAAAACCGAGTTGGAGGTAATACAACCCCATATAATTGTATGGAGTGGGGTTTGCAACTGAAAAGAAACTTTGTGTTCCCAACAAGCTAGGTGAAGGACGGCTTTCACACACACTTATCTCTCAGAAATGAGCATGTGGAGAGGCGTTCGTTCATCTAGCACAAAGGGAACGGGTTGCAGGAGGAACTTTTACTCTGGTTTCTCAGTCTGTTTCCTAGTGCCGGTTTGAAGTTCCTGCAGTTTTCACTGTAAAACCGAGTTGGAGCTAGTACCTCCCAATATATATGTATAGAGTGGTGTTTGCAAGTGAAAAGAAACTTTGTGTTCCCAACATGCTAGGTGAAGGACGGCTTTCACACACACTTATCTCTCAGAACAGAGCATGTGGATAGACGTTCGTTCATGTAGCACAAATGGAACGGGTTGCAGGAGAAACTTTTACTCTGGTTTCTCAGTCTGTTTCCAAGTGCCGGTTTGAATTTCCTGCAGTTTTCATTGTAAAATAGTGTTGGAGCTAGTACCTCCCCATATATATGTATGGAGTGGAGTTTGCAAGTGAAAAGAATCTTTGTGTTCCCAACAAGCTAGGTGAAGGACGGGTTTCACACACACTTATCTCTCAGAACTGAGCATGTGGAGAGACGTTCGTTCATATAGCACATAGGTAACGTGTTGCAGGAGGAACTTTTACTCAGGTTTCTCAGTCTGTTTCCTTCTGTCGGTTAGAAATTCCTGCAATTTTCACTGTAAAACCGAGTTGGAGCTAGTACTTCCCCATATATATGTATGGATTGGAGATTGCAAGTGAAAAGAAACTTTGTGTTCCAAAGAAGCTAGGTGAAGGACTGCTTTCACAGACACATATCTTTCAGAACTGAGCCTGTGGAGAGACGTTCGTTCATGTAGCACAAAGGGAACTGGTTGCAGGAGAAACTTTTACTCTGGTATCTCAGTCTGTTTCCAAGTGCCGGTTTGAAGGTCCTGCAGTTTTCAATGTAAAACCGAGTTGGAGCTAGTACCTCCCTATATATATGTACGGAGTGGAGTTTGCAAGTGAAAAGAAACTTTGTGTTCCCAATAAGCTAGGTGAAGGACGGCTTTCACACTCAATTATCTCTCAGAACTGAGCATGTGGAGAGACGTTCGTTCCTCTAGCACAAAGGGAACGGGTTGCAGGAGCAACTTTTACTCTGTTTTCTCAGTCTTTTTCCTAGTGCCGGTTTGCAGTTCCTGCAGTTTTCACTGTAAAATTGAGTTGGAGTTAGTACCTCCTCATATATATGTATGGATTGGAGATTGCAAGTGAAAAGAAACTTTGTGTTCCAAAAAAGCTAGGTGAAGGACTGTTTTCACAGACACTTATCTCTCAGAAATGAACATGTGGAGAGACGTTCGTTCATGTAGCACAAAGGGAACGGGTTGCAGGAGAAACTTTTACTCGGGTTTCTCAGTCTGTTTCCTAGTGCCAGTTTGAAGTTCCTGCAGTTTACACTGTAAAACCGAGTTGGAGCTAGTACCTCCCCATATATATTTATGGAGTGGAGTTTGCAACTTAAAAGATACTTTGTGTTCCCAACAAGCTGGGTGAAGTACGGCTTTCACACACACTTTTCTCTCAGAACTGAGCATGTGGAGAGACGTTCGTTCATCTAGCACAAAGCGAACGGGTTACAGGAGAAACTTTTACTCTGGTTTCTCAATCTGTTTCCTAGTGCCGGTTTGAAGTTCCTGCAGTTTTCACTGTAAAACCGAGTTGGAGCTCGTACCTCCCCATATATATGTATGGAGTGGAGTTTGCAACTGAAAAGAAATTTTGTGTTCCCAACAAGCTAGGTGAAGGACGGCTTTCACACACACTTATCTCTCAGAACTGAGCATGTGGAGAGACGTTCGTTCATCTAGCACAAAGGGAACGGGTTGCAGGGGAAACTTTTACTCTGGTTTCTCAGTCTGTTTCCTAGTGCCGGTTTGAAGTACTTGCAGATTTCTCTGTAAAACCGAGTTGGAGCTAGTACCTCCCCATATATATGTATGGATTGGAGATTGCAAGTGAAAAGAAACTTTGTGTTCCAAAGAAGCTAGGTGAAGGACTGCTTTCACAGACACATATCTCTCAGAACTGAGCATGTGGAGAGACGTTCGTTCATGTAGCACAAAGGGAACGGGTTGCAGGAGAAACTTTTACTCTGGTATCTCAGTCTGTTTCCAAGTGCCGGTTTGAAGGTCCTGCAGTTTTCAATGTAAAACCGAGTTGGAGCTAGTACCTCCCTATATATATGTATGGAGTGGAGTTTGCAAGTGAAAAGAAACTTTGTGTTCCAAAGAAGCTAGGTGAAGGACTGCTTTCACAGACACTTATCTCTCAGAAATTAGCATGTGGAGAGACGTTCGTTCATGTAGCACAAAGGAAACGGGTTGCAGGAGAAACTTTTACTCTGGTTTCTCAGTCTGTTTCCTAGTGCCGGTTTGCATTTCCTGCAGTTTTCACTGTAAAATCGTGTTGGAGTTAGTACCTCCCCATATATATGTATGGATTGGAGATTGCAAGTGAAAAGAAACTTGGTGTTCCAAAGAAGCTAGGTGAAGGACTGCTTTCACAGACACTTATCTCTCAGAAATGAGCATGTGGAGAGACGTTCGTTCATGTAGCACAAAGGGAACGGGTTGCAGGGAAACTTTTACTCTGGTTTCTCAGTCTGTTTCCAAGTGCCGGTTTGAAGTTCCTGCAGTTTTCACTGTAAAACCGAGTTGGAGATAATACCACTCCATATATTTGTATGGAGTGGATTTTGCAACTGAAAAGAAACTTTGTGTTCCCAACAAGCTAGGTGAAGGACGGCTTTCACACACACTTATCTCTCAGAACTGAGCATGTGGAGAGACGTTCGTTCATCTAGCACAAACGGAACGGGTTGCAGGAGAAACTTTTACTCTGGTTTCTCAGTCTGTTTCCTAGTGCCAGTTTGAAGTTCCTGCAGTTTACACTGTAAAACCGAGTTGGAGCCAGTACCTCCCCATATATATTTATGGAGTGGAGTTTGCAACTGAAAAGATACTTTGTGTTCCCAACAAGCTGGGTGAAGTACGGCTTTCACACACACTTTTCTCTCAGAACTGAGCATGTGGAGAGACGTTTGTTCATCTAGCACAAAGGGAACGGGTTTCAGGAGAAACTTTTACTCTGGTTTCTCAGTCTGTTTCCTAGTGCCGGTTTGAAGTTCCTGGATATTTCACTGTAAAACCGAGTTGGAGCTAGTACCTACCCATATATATGTATGGAGTGGAGTTTGCAAGTGAAAAGAAACTTTGTGTTCCCCACATGCTAGGTGAAGGACGGCTTTCACACACACTTATCTCTCAGAACTGAGCATGTGGAGAGACGTTCGTTCATCTAGCACAAAGGGAACGGGTTGCAGGAGCAACTTTTTCTCTGGTTTCTCAGTCTGTTTCCTAGTGCCGGTTTGAAGTTCCTGCAGTTTACACTGTAAAACCGAGTTGGAGATAGTACCTCCCCATATATATTTATGGAGTGGAGTTTGCAACTGAAAAGATACTTTGTGTTCCCAACAAGCTGGGTGAAGTACGGCTTTCACACACACTTTTCTCTCAGAACTGAGCATGTGGAGAGACGTTTGTTCATCTAGCACAAAGGGAACGGGTTGCAGTAGAAACTTTTACTCTGGTTTCTCAGTCTGTTTCCTAGTGCCGGTTTGAAGTTCCTGGAGTTTTCACTGTAAAACCGAGTTGGAGCTAGTACCTCCCCATATATATGTATGGAGTGGAGTTTGCAAGTGAAAAGAAACTTTGTGTTCCCCACATGCTAGGTGAAGGACGGCTTTCACACACACTTATCTCTTAGAACTGAGCATGTGGAGAGACGTTCGTTCATCTAGCAAAAAGGGAAAGGTTTGCAGGAGAAACTTTTACTCTGGTTTCTCAGTCTGTTTCTTAGTGCCGGATTGAAGTTCTTCCAGTTTTCACTGTAAAACCGAGTTGGAGCTCGTACCTCCCCATATATATGTATGAAGTGGAGTTTGCAACTGAAAACAAATTTTGTGTTCCCAACAAGCTAGTTGAAGGACGGCTTTCACACACACTTATCTCTCAGAACTTAGCATGTGGAGAGACGTTCGTTCATCTAGCACAAAGGGAACGGGTTGCAGGAGAAACTTTTACTCTGGTTTCTCAGTCTGTTTCCTAGTGCCGGTTTGAAGTTCCTGCAGTTTACACTGTAAAACCGAGTTGGAGCCAGTACCTCCCCATATATATTTATGGAGTGGAGTTTGCACCTGAAAAGATACTTTGTGTTCCCAACAAGCTGGGTGAAGTACGGCTTTCACACACACTTTTCTCTCAGAACTGAGCATGTGGAGAGACGTTTGTTCATCTAGCACAAAGGGAACGGGTTTCAGGAGAAACTTTTACTCTGGTTTCTCAGTCTGTTTCCTAGTGCCGGTTTGAAGTTCCTGGAGATTTCACTGTAAAACCGAGTTGGAGCTAGTACCTCCCCATATATATGTATGGAGTGGAGTTTGCAAGTGAAAAGAAACTTTGTGTTCCCCACATGCTAGGTGAAGGACGGCTTTCACACACACTTATCTCTCAGAACTGAGCATGTGGAGAGACGTTCGTTCATCTAGCACAAAGGGAACGGGTTGCAGGAGCAACTTTTACTCTGGTTTCTCAGTCTGTTTCCTAGTGCCGGTTTGAAGTTCCTGCAGTTTACACTGTAAAACCGATTTGGAGCTAGTACCTCCCCATATATATTTATGGAGTGGAGTTTGCAACTGAAAAGATACTTTGTGTTCCCAACAAGCTGGGTGAAGTACGGTTTTCACACACACTTTTCTCTCAGAACTGAGCATGTGGAGAGACGTTTGTTCATCTAGCACAAAGGGAACGGGTTGCAGGAGAAACTGTTACTCTGGTTTCTCAGTCTGTTTCCTAGTGCCGGTTTGAAGTTCCTGGAGTTTTCACTGTAAAACCGAGTTGGAGCTAGTACCTCCCCATATATATGTATGGAGTGGAGTTTGCAAGTGAAAAGAAACTTTGTGTTCCCCACATGCTAGGTGAAGGACGGCTTTCACACACACTTATCTCTCAGAACTGAGCATGTGGAGAGACGTTCGTTCATCTAGCACAAAGGGAACGGGTTGCTTGAGCAACTTTTACTCTGGTTTCTCAGTCTGTTTCCAAGTGCCGGTTTGAAGGTCCTGCAGTTTTCAATGTAAAACCGAGTTGGAGCTAGTACCTCCCTATATATATGTATGGAGTGGAGTTTGCAAGTGAAAAGAAACTTTGTGTTCCAAAGAAGCTAGGTGAAGGACTGCTTTCACAGACACTTATCTCTCAGAAATGAGCATGTGGAGAGACGTTCGTTCATGTAGCACAAAGGAAACGGGTTGCAGGAGAAACTTTTACTCTGGTTTCTCAGTCTGTTTCCTAGTGCCGGTTTGCAATTCCTGCAGTTTTCACTGTAAAATCGTGTTGGAGTTAGTACCTCCCCATATATATGTATGGATTGGAGATTGCAAGTGAAAAGAAACTTGGTGTTCCAAAGAAGCTAGGTGAAGGACTGCTTTCACAGACACTTATCTCTCAGAAATGAGCATGTGGAGAGACGTTCGTTCATGTAGCACAAAGGGAACGGGTTGCAGGGAAACTTTTACTCTGGTTTCTCAGTCTGTTTCCAAGTGCCGGTTTGAATTTCCTGCAGTTTTCACTGTAAAACCGAGTTGGAGATAATACCACTCCATATATTTGTATGGAGTGGATTTTGCAACTGAAAAGAAACTTTGTGTTCCCAACAAGCTAGGTGAAGGACGGCTTTCACACACACTTATCTCTCAGAACTGAGCATGTGGAGAGACGTTCGTTCATCTAGCACAAACGGAACGGGTTGCAGGAGAAACTTTTACTCTGGTTTCTCAGTCTGTTTCCTAGTGCCAGTTTGAAGTTCCTGCAGTTTACACTGTAAAACCGAGTTGGAGCCAGTACCTCCCCATATATATTTATGGAGTGGAGTTTGCAACTGAAAAGATACTTTGTGTTCCCAACAAGCTGTGTGAAGTACGGCTTTCACACACAATTTTCTCTCAGAACTGAGCATGTGGAGAGACGTTTGTTCATCTAGCACAAAGGGAACGGGTTTCAGGAGAAACTTTTACTCTGGTTTCTCAGTCTGTTTCCTAGTGCCGGTTTGAAGTTCCTGGAGATTTCACTGTAAAACCGAGTTGGAGCTAGTACCTACCCATATATATGTATGGAGTGGAGTTTGCAAGTGAAAAGAAACTTTGTGTTCCCAACAAGCTAGGTGAAGGACGTCTTTCACACACACTTATCTCTCAGAACTTAGCATGTGGAGAGACGTTCGTTCATCTAGCACAAAGGGAACGGGTGGCAGGGGAAACATTTACTCTGGTTTCTCAGTCTGTTTCCTAGTGCCGGTTTGAAGTTCCTGCAGTTTACACTGTAAAACCGAGTTGGAGCTAGTACCTCCCCATATATATTTATGGAGTGGAGTTTGCAACTGAAAAGATACTTTGTGTTCCCAACAAGCTGTGTGAAGTACGGCTTTCACACACACTTTTCTCTCAGAACTGAGCATGTGGAGAGACGTTTGTTCATCTAGCACAAAGGGAACGGGTTGCAGGAGAAACTTTTACTCTGGTTTCTCAGTCTGTTTCCTAGTGCCGGTTTGAAGTTCCTGGAGTTTTCACTGTAAAACCGAGTTGGAGCTAGTACCTCCCCATATATATGTATGGAGTGGAGTTTGCAAGTGAAAAGAAACTTTGTGTTCCCCACATGCTAGGTGAAGGACGGCTTTCACACACACTTATCTCTTAGAACTGAGCATGTGGAGAGACGTTCGTTCATCTAGCAAAAAGGGAAAGGTTTGCAGGAGAAACTTTTACTCTGGTTTCTCAGTCTGTTTCTTAGTGCCGGATTGAAGTTCTTCCAGTTTTCACTGTAAAACCGAGTTGGAGCTCGTACCTCCCCATATATATGTATGAAGTGGAGTTTGCAACTGAAAAGAAATTTTGTGTTCCCAACAAGCTAGTTGAAGGACGGCTTTCACACACACTTATCTCTCAGAACTTAGCATGTGGAGAGACGTTCGTTCATCTAGCACAAAGGGAACGGGTTGCAGGAGAAACTTTTACTCTGGTTTCTCAGTCTGTTTCCTAGTGCCGGTTTGAAGTTCCTGCAGTTTACACTGTAAAACCGAGTTGGAGCTAGTACCTCCCCATATATATTTATGGAGTGGAGTTTGCAACTGAAAAGATACTTTGTGTTCCCAACAAGCTGGGTGAAGTACGGTTTTCACACACACTTTTCTCTCAGAACTGAGCATGTGGAGAGACTTTTGTTCATCTAGCACAAAGGGAACGGGTTGCAGGAGAATCTTTTACTCTGGTTTCTCAGTCTGTTTCCTAGTGCCGGTTTGAGTTTCCTGGAGTTTTCACTGTAAAACCGAGTTGGAGCTAGTACCTCCCCATATATATGTATGGAGTGGAGTTTGCAAGTGAAAAGAAACTTTGTGTTCCCCACATGCTAGGTGAAGGACGGCTTTCACACACACATATCTCTTAGAACTGAGCATGTGGAGAGACGTTCGTTCATCTAGCAAAAAGGGAAAGGTTTGCAGGAGAAACTTTTACTCTGGTTTCTCAGTCTGTTTCTTAGTGCCGGTTTGAAGTTCTTCCAGTTTTCACTGTAAAACCGAGTTGGAACTCGTACCTCCCCATATATATGTATGGAGAGGAGTTTGCAACTGAAAAGAAATTTTGTGTTCCCAACAAGCTAGTTGAAGGACGGCTTTCACACACACTTATCTCTCAGAACTGAGCATGTGGAGAGACGTTCGTTCATCTAGCACAATGGGAACAGTTTGCAGGAGAAACTTTTACTCTGGTTTCCCAGTCTGTTTCCTAGTGCCGGTTGGAAGTTCCTGCAGTTTTCACTGTAAAACCGAGTTGGAGATAATACCACCCCATATATTTGTATGGAGTGGATTTTGCAACTGAAAAGAAACTTTGTGTTCCCAACAAGCTAGGTGAAGGACGGCTTTCACACACACTTTTCTCTCAGAACTGAGCATGTGGAGAGACGTTCGTTCATCTAGCACAAAGGGAACGGGTTGCAGGAGCAACTTTTACTCTGGTTTCTCAGTCTGTTTCCTAGTGCCGGTGTGAAGTTCCTGCAGTTTTCACTGTAAAACCGAGTTGGAGCTAGTACCTCCCCATATATATGTATGGATTGGAGATTGCAAGTGAAAAGAAACTTTGTGTTCCAAAGAAGCTAGGTGAAGGACTGCTTTCACAGACACTTATCTCTCAGAAATGAGCATGTGGAGAGACGTTCGTTCATGTAGCACAAACGGAACGTGTTGCAGGAGAAACTTTTACTCTGGTTTCTCAGTCTGTTTCCTAGTGCCAGTTTGAAGTTCCTGCAGTTTACACTGTAAAACCGAGTTGGAGCCAGTACCTCCCCATATATATGTATGGAGTGGAGTTTGCAAGTGAAAAGAAACTTTGTGTTCCCCACATGCTAGGTGAAGGACGGCTTTCACACACACTTATCTCTTAGAACTGAGCATGTGGAGAGACGTTCGTTCATCTAGCAAAAAGGGAAAGGTTTGCAGGAGAAATTTTTACTCTGGTTTCTCAGTCTGTTTCTTAGTGCCGGTTTGAAGTTCTTCCAGTTTTCACTGTAAAACCGAGTTGGAGCTCGTACCTCCCCATATATATGTATGGAGAGGAGTTTGCAACTGAAAAGAAATTTTGTGTTCCCAACAAGCTAGTTGAAGGACGGCTTTCACACACACTTATCTCTCAGAACTGAGCATGTGGAGAGACGTTCGTTCATCTAGCACAATGGGAACAGTTTGCAGGAGAAACTTTTACTCTGGTTTCCCAGTCTGTTTCCTAGTGCCGGTTGGAAGTTCCTGCAGTTTTCACTGTAAAACCGAGTTGGAGCTAATACCACCCCATATATTTGTATGGAGTGGATTTTGCAACTGAAAAGAAACTTTGTGTTCCCAACAAGCTAGGTGAAGGACGGCTTTCACACACACTTTTCTCTCAGAACTGAGCATGTGGAGAGACGTTCGTTCATCTAGCACAAAGGGAACGGGTTGCAGGAGCAACTTTTACTCTGGTTTCTCAGTCTGTTTCCTAGTGCCGGTGTGCAGTTCCTGCAGTTTTCACTGTAAAACCGAGTTGGAGCTAGTACCTCCCCATATATATGTATGGATTGGAGATTGCAAGTGAAAAGAAACTTTGTGTTCCAAAGAAGCTAGGTGAAGGACTGCTTTCACAGACACTTATCTCTCAGAAATGAGCATGTGGAGAGACGTTCGTTCATGTAGCACAAAGGGAACGGGTTGCAGGAGAAACTTTTACTCTAGTATCTCAGTCTGTTTCCAAGTGCCGGTTTGAAGGTCCTGCAGTTTTCACTGTAAAACCGAGTTGGAGGTAATACCACACCATATATTTGTATGGAGTGGTGTTTGCAAGTGAAAAGAAACTTTGTGTTCCCAACAAGCTAAGTGAAGGACGGGTTTCACACACACTTATCTCTCAGAACTGAGCATGTGGAGAGACGTTCGTTCATCTAGCACAAACGGAACGGTTTGCAGGAGAAACTTTTACTCTGGTTTCTCAGTCTGTTTCCTAGTGCCGGTTTGAAGTTCCTGCAGTTTTCACTGTAAAACCGAGTTGGAGCTAGTACCTCCACATATATATGTATGGAGTGGATTTTGCAACTGAACAGGAATTTTTTGTTCCCAACAAGCTAGGTGAAGGACGGCTTTCACACACATTTATCTCTCAGAACTGAGCATGTGGAGAGACGTTCGTTCATCTAGCACAAAGGGAAAGTGTTGCAGGAGAAACTTTTACTCTGGTTTCTCAGTCTGTTTCCTAGTGCCGGTTTGAAGTTCCTGCAGTTTACACTGTAAAACCGAGTTGGAGCTAGTACCTCCCCATATATATGTATGGAGTGGAGTTTGCAAGTGAAAAGATTCTTTGTGTTCCCAACAAGCTATGTGAAGTACGGCTTTCACACACACTTTTCTCTCAGAACTGAGCATGTGGAGAGACGTTCGTTCATCTAGCACAAAGGGAACGGGTTTCAGGAGAAACTTTTACTCTGGTTTCTCAGTCTGTTTCCTACTGCCGGTTTGAAGTTCCTGGAGATTTCACTGTAAAACCGAGTTGGAGCTAGTACCTCCCCATATATATGTATGGAGTGGAGTTTGCAAGTGAAAAGAAACTTTGTGTTCCCCACATGCTAGGTGAAGGACGGCTTTCACACACACTTATCTCTCAGAACTGAGCATGTGGAGAGACGTTCGTTCATCTAGCAAAAAGGGAAAGGGTTGCAGGAGAAACTTTTTCTCTGGTTTCTCAGTCTGTTTCTTAGTGCCGTTTTAAAGTTCTTCCAGTTTACACTGTAAAACCGAGTTGGAGCTCGTACCTCCCCATATATATGTATGGAGTGGGGTTTGCAACTGAAAAGAAATTTTGTGTTCCCAACAAGCTAGTTGAAGGACGGCCTTCACACACACTTATCTCTCAGAACTTAGCATGTGGAGAGACGTTCGTTCATCTAGCACAAAGGGAACGGGTTGCAGGAGGAACTTTTACTCTGGTTTGTCAGTCTGTTCCCTACTGCCGGTTTGAAGTTCCTGCAGTTTTCACTGTAAAACCGAGTTGGAGCTAGTACTTCCCCATATATATGTATGGATTGGAGATTGCAAGTGAAAAGAAACTTTGTGTTCCAAAGAAGCTAGGTGAAGGAATGCTTTCACTGACACTTATCTCTGAGAACTGAGCATGTGGAGAGACGTTCGTTCATCTAGCACAAAGGGAACGGGTGGCAGGGGAAACATTTACTCTGGTTTCTCAGTCTGTTTCCTAGTGCCGGTTTGAAGTTCCTGCAGTTTACACTGTAAAACCGAGTTGGAGCTAGTACCTCCCCATATATATTTATGGAGTGGAGTTTGCAACTGAAAAGATACTTTGTGTTCCCAACAAGCTGTGTGAAGTACGGCTTTCACACACACTTTTCTCTCAGAACTGAGCATGTGGAGAGACGTTTGTTCATCTAGCACAAAGGGAACGGGTTGCAGGAGAAACTTTTACTCTGGTTTCTCAGTCTGTTTCCTAGTGCCGGTTTGAAGTTCCTGGAGTTTTCACTGTAAAACCGAGTTGGAGCTAGTACCTCCCCATATATATGTATGGAGTGGAGTTTGCAAGTGAAAAGAAACTTTGTGTTCCCCACATGCTAGGTGAAGGACGGCTTTCACACACACTTATCTCTTAGAACTGAGCATGTGGAGAGACGTTCGTTCATCTAGCAAAAAGGGAAAGGTTTGCAGGAGAAACTTTTACTCTGGTTTCTCAGTCTGTTTCTTAGTGCCGGATTGAAGTTCTTCCAGTTTTCACTGTAAAACCGAGTTGGAGCTCGTACCTCCCCATATATATGTATGAAGTGGAGTTTGCAACTGAAAAGAAATTTTGTGTTCCCAACAAGCTAGTTGAAGGACGGCTTTCACACACACTTATCTCTCAGAACTTAGCATGTGGAGAGACGTTCGTTCATCTAGCACAAAGGGAACGGGTTGCAGGAGAAACTTTTACTCTGGTTTCTCAGTCTGTTTCCTAGTGCCGGTTTGAAGTTCCTGCAGTTTACACTGTAAAACCGAGTTGGAGCTAGTACCTCCCCATATATATTTATGGAGTGGAGTTTGCAACTGAAAAGATACTTTGTGTTCCCAACAAGCTGGGTGAAGTACGGTTTTCACACACACTTTTCTCTCAGAACTGAGCATGTGGAGAGACTTTTGTTCATCTAGCACAAAGGGAACGGGTTGCAGGAGAATCTTTTACTCTGGTTTCTCAGTCTGTTTCCTAGTGCCGGTTTGAGTTTCCTGGAGTTTTCACTGTAAAACCGAGTTGGAGCTAGTACCTCCCCATATATATGTATGGAGTGGAGTTTGCAAGTGAAAAGAAACTTTGTGTTCCCCACATGCTAGGTGAAGGACGGCTTTCACACACACATATCTCTTAGAACTGAGCATGTGGAGAGACGTTCGTTCATCTAGCAAAAAGGGAAAGGTTTGCAGGAGAAACTTTTACTCTGGTTTCTCAGTCTGTTTCTTAGTGCCGGTTTGAAGTTCTTCCAGTTTTCACTGTAAAACCGAGTTGGAACTCGTACCTCCCCATATATATGTATGGAGAGGAGTTTGCAACTGAAAAGAAATTTTGTGTTCCCAACAAGCTAGTTGAAGGACGGCTTTCACACACACTTATCTCTCAGAACTGAGCATGTGGAGAGACGTTCGTTCATCTAGCACAATGGGAACAGTTTGCAGGAGAAACTTTTACTCTGGTTTCCCAGTCTGTTTCCTAGTGCCGGTTGGAAGTTCCTGCAGTTTTCACTGTAAAACCGAGTTGGAGATAATACCACCCCATATATTTGTATGGAGTGGATTTTGCAACTGAAAAGAAACTTTGTGTTCCCAACAAGCTAGGTGAAGGACGGCTTTCACACACACTTTTCTCTCAGAACTGAGCATGTGGAGAGACGTTCGTTCATCTAGCACAAAGGGAACGGGTTGCAGGAGCAACTTTTACTCTGGTTTCTCAGTCTGTTTCCTAGTGCCGGTGTGAAGTTCCTGCAGTTTTCACTGTAAAACCGAGTTGGAGCTAGTACCTCCCCATATATATGTATGGATTGGAGATTGCAAGTGAAAAGAAACTTTGTGTTCCAAAGAAGCTAGGTGAAGGACTGCTTTCACAGACACTTATCTCTCAGAAATGAGCATGTGGAGAGACGTTCGTTCATGTAGCACAAACGGAACGTGTGGCAGGAGAAACTTTTACTCTGGTTTCTCAGTCTGTTTCCTAGTGCCAGTTTGAAGTTCCTGCAGTTTACACTGTAAAACCGAGTTGGAGCCAGTACCTCCCCATATATATGTATGGAGTGGAGTTTGCAAGTGAAAAGAAACTTTGTGTTCCCCACATGCTAGGTGAAGGACGGCTTTCACACACACTTATCTCTTAGAACTGAGCATGTGGAGAGACGTTCGTTCATCTAGCAAAAAGGGAAAGGTTTGCAGGAGAAATTTTTACTCTGGTTTCTCAGTCTGTTTCTTAGTGCCGGTTTGAAGTTCTTCCAGTTTTCACTGTAAAACCGAGTTGGAGCTCGTACCTCCCCATATATATGTATGGAGAGGAGTTTGCAACTGAAAAGAAATTTTGTGTTCCCAACAAGCTAGTTGAAGGACGGCTTTCACACACACTTATCTCTCAGAACTGAGCATGTGGAGAGACGTTCGTTCATCTAGCACAATGGGAACAGTTTGCAGGAGAAACTTTTACTCTGGTTTCCCAGTCTGTTTCCTAGTGCCGGTTGGAAGTTCCTGCAGTTTTCACTGTAAAACCGAGTTGGAGCTAATACCACCCCATATATTTGTATGGAGTGGATTTTGCAACTGAAAAGAAACTTTGTGTTCCCAACAAGCTAGGTGAAGGACGGCTTTCACACACACTTTTCTCTCAGAACTGAGCATGTGGAGAGACGTTCGTTCATCTAGCACAAAGGGAACGGGTTGCAGGAGCAACTTTTACTCTGGTTTCTCAGTCTGTTTCCTAGTGCCGGTGTGCAGTTCCTGCAGTTTTCACTGTAAAACCGAGTTGGAGCTAGTACCTCCCCATATATATGTATGGATTGGAGATTGCAAGTGAAAAGAAACTTTGTGTTCCAAAGAAGCTAGGTGAAGGACTGCTTTCACAGACACTTATCTCTCAGAAATGAGCATGTGGAGAGACGTTCGTTCATGTAGCACAAAGGGAACGGGTTGCAGGAGAAACTTTTACTCTAGTATCTCAGTCTGTTTCCAAGTGCCGGTTTGAAGGTCCTGCAGTTTTCACTGTAAAACCGAGTTGGAGGTAATACCACACCATATATTTGTATGGAGTGGTGTTTGCAAGTGAAAAGAAACTTTGTGTTCCCAACAAGCTAAGTGAAGGACGGGTTTCACACACACTTATCTCTCAGAACTGAGCATGTGGAGAGACGTTCGTTCATCTAGCACAAACGGAACGGTTTGCAGGAGAAACTTTTACTCTGGTTTCTCTGTCTGTTTCCTAGTGCCGGTTTGAAGTTCCTGCAGTTTTCACTGTAAAACCGAGTTGGAGCTAGTACCTCCACATATATATGTATGGAGTGGATTTTGCAACTGAACAGGAATTTTTTGTTCCCAACAAGCTAGGTGAAGGACGGCTTTCACACACATTTATCTCTCAGAACTGAGCATGTGGAGAGACGTTCGTTCATCTAGCACAAAGGGAAAGTGTTGCAGGAGAAACTTTTACTCTGGTTTCTCAGTCTGTTTCCTAGTGCCGGTTTGAAGTTCCTGCAGTTTACACTGTAAAACCGAGTTGGAGCTAGTACCTCCCCATATATATGTATGGAGTGGAGTTTGCAAGTGAAAAGATTCTTTGTGTTCCCAACAAGCTATGTGAAGTACGGCTTTCACACACACTTTTCTCTCAGAACTGAGCATGTGGAGAGACGTTCGTTCATCTAGCACAAAGGGAACGGGTTTCAGGAGAAACTTTTACTCTGGTTTCTCAGTCTGTTTCCTACTGCCGGTTTGAAGTTCCTGGAGATTTCACTGTAAAACCGAGTTGGAGCTAGTACCTCCCCATATATATGTATGGAGTGGAGTTTGCAAGTGAAAAGAAACTTTGTGTTCCCCACATGCTAGGTGAAGGACGGCTTTCACACACACTTATCTCTCAGAACTGAGCATGTGGAGAGACGTTCGTTCATCTAGCAAAAAGGGAAAGGGTTGCAGGAGAAACTTTTTCTCTGGTTTCTCAGTCTGTTTCTTAGTGCCGTTTTAAAGTTCTTCCAGTTTACACTGTAAAACCGAGTTGGAGCTCGTACCTCCCCATATATATGTATGGAGTGGGGTTTGCAACTGAAAAGAAATTTTGTGTTCCCAACAAGCTAGTTGAAGGACGGCCTTCACACACACTTATCTCTCAGAACTTAGCATGTGGAGAGACGTTCGTTCATCTAGCACAAAGGGAACGGGTTGCAGGAGGAACTTTTACTCTGGTTTGTCAGTCTGTTCCCTACTGCCGGTTTGAAGTTCCTGCAGTTTTCACTGTAAAACCGAGTTGGAGCTAGAACTTCCCCATATATATGTATGGATTGGAGATTGCAAGTGAAAAGAAACTTTGTGTTCCAAAGAAGCTAGGTGAAGGAATGCTTTCACTGACACTTATCTCTGAGAACTGAGCATGTGGAGAGACGTTCGTTCATCTAGCACAAAGGGAACGGGTTGCAGGAGAAACTTTTACTCTGGTTTCTCAGTCTGTTTCCTAGTGCCGGTTTGAAGTTCCTGCAGTTTACACTGTAAAACCGAGTTGGAGCTAGTACCTCCCCATATATATTTATGGAGTGGAGTTTGCAACTGAAAAGATACTTTGTGTTCCCAACAAGCTGGGTGAAGTACGGCTTTCACACACACTTTTCTCTCAGAACTGAGCATGTGGAGAGACGTTTGTTCATCTAGCACAAAGGGAACTGGTTGCAGGAGAAACTTTTACTCTGCTTTCTCAGTCTGTTTCCTAGTGCCGGTTTGAAGTTCCTGGAGTTTTCACTGTAAAACCGAGTTGGAGCTAGTACCTCCCCATATATATGTATGGAGTGGAGTTTGCAAGTGAAAAGAAACTTTGTGTTCCCCACATGCTAGGTGAAGGACGGCTTTCACACACACTTATCTCTTAGAACTGAGCATGTGGAGAGACGTTCGTTCATCTAACAAAAAGGGAAAGGTTTGCAGGAGAAACTTTTACTCTGGTTTCTCAGTCTGTTTCTTAGTGCCGGTTTGAAGTTCTTCCAGTTTTCACTGTAAAATCGAGTTGGAGCTCGTACCTCCCCATATATATGTATGGAGTGGAGTTTGCAACTGAAAAGAAATTTTGTGTTCCCAACAAGCTAGTTGAAGGACGGCTTTCACACACACTTATCTCTCAGAACTGAGCATGTGGAGAGACGTTCGTTCATCTAGCACAAAGGGAACGGGTTGCAGGAGCAACTTTTACTCTGGTTTCTCAGTCTGTTTCCTAGTGCCGGTGTGCAGTTCCTGCAGTTTTCACTGTAAAACCGAGTTGGAGCTAGTACCTCCCCATATATATGTATGGATTGGAGATTGCAAGTGAAAAGAAACTTTGTGTTCCCCACATGCTAGGTGAAGGACGGCTTTCACACACACTTATCTCTCAGAACTGAGCATGTGGAGAGACGTTCGTTCATCTAGCAAAAAGGGAAAGGGTTGCAGGAGAAACTTTTTCTCTGGTTTCTCAGTCTGTTTCTTAGTGCCGGTTTGAAGTTCTTCCAGTTTACACTGTAAAACCGAGTTGGAGCTCGTACCTCCCCATATATATGTATGGAGTGGGGTTTGCAACTGAAAAGAAATTTTGTGTTCCCAACAAGCTAGTTGAAGGACGGCCTTCACACACACTTATCTCTCAGAACTTAGCATGTGGAGAGACGTTCGTTCATCTAGCACAAAAGGAACGGGTTGCAGGAGGAACTTTTACTCTGGTTTGTCAGTCTGTTCCCTACTGCCGGTTTGAAGTTCCTGCAGTTTTCACTGTAAAACCGAGTTGGAGCTAGTACCTCCCCATATATATGTATGGATTGGAGATTGCAAGTGAAAAGAAACTTTGTGTTCCAAAGCTAGGTGAAGGAATGCTTTCACTGACACTTATCTCTTAGAACTGAGCATGTGGAGAGACGTTCGTTCATCTAGCACAAAGGAAACGGGTTGCAGGAGGAACTTTTACTCTGGTTTCTAAGTCTGTTTCCTAGTGCCGGTTTGAAGTTCCTGCAGTTTTCACTGTAAAACCGAGATGGAGCTAGTACCTCCCCATATATATGTATGGAGTGGAGTTTGCAAGTGAAAAGAAACTTTGTGTTCCCAACAAGCTAGGTGAAGGACGGCTTTCACACACACTTATCTCTCAGAACTGAGCATGTGGAGAGACGTTCGTTCATCTAGCACAAAAGGAACGGTTTGCAGGAGCAACTTTTACTCTGGTTTCTCAGTCTGTTTCCTAGTGCCGGTGTGCAGTTCCTGCAGTTTTCACTGTAAAACCGAGTTGGAGTTAGTACCTCCCCATATATATGTATGGAATGGAGATTGCAAGTGAAAAGAAACTTTGTGTTCCAAAGAAGTTATGTGAAGGACTGCTTTCACAGACACTTATCTCTCAGAACTGAGCATGTGGAGAGACGTTCGTTCATGTAGCACAAAGGGAACGGGTTGCAGGAGAAATTTTTACTCTGGTTTCTCAGTCTGTTTCCAAGTGCCGGTTTGAAGTTCCTGCAGTTTTCACTGTAAAACCGAGTTGGAGGTAATACCACACCATATATTTGTATGGAGTGGATTTTGCAACTGAAAAGAAACTTTGTATTCCCAACAAGCTAAGTGAAGGACGGCTTTCACACACACTTATCTCTCAGAACTGAGCATGTGGAGAGACGTTCGTTCATCTAGCACAAAGGGAACGGGTTGCAGGAGAAACTTTTACTCTGGTTTCTCAGTCTGTTTCCTAGTGCCGGTTTGAAGTTCCTGCAGTTTTCACTGTAAAACCGAGTTGGAGCTAGTACCTCCACATATATATTTATGGAGTGGAGTTTGCAACTGAACAGGAATTAAGTGTTCCCAACAAGCTAGGTGAAGGACGGCTTTCACACACACTTATCTCTCAGAACTGAGCATGTGGAGAGACGTTCGTTCATCTAGCACAATGGGAACGGGTTGCCGGAGAAACTTTTACTCTGGTTTCTCAGTCTGTTTCCTAGTGCCGGTTTGAAGTTCCTGCAGTTTTCACTGTAAAACCGAGTTGGAGCTAGTACCTCCCCATATATATGAATGGAGTGGAGTTTGCAAGTGAAAAGAAACTTTGTGTTCCCAACAAGCTAGGTGAAGGACGGCTTTCACACACACTTATCCCTCAGAACTGAGCATGTGGAGAGACGTTCGTTCATGTAGCACAAATGGAACGGGTTGCAGGGGAAATTTTACTCTGGTTTCTCAGTATGTTTCCAAGTGCCGGTTTGAAGTTCCTGCAGTTTTCAATGTAAAACCGAGTTGGGACTAGTACCTCCCCATATATATGTATGGAGTGGAGTTTGCAACTGAAAAGAAACTTTGTGTTCCCAACAAGCTAGGTGAAGGGCGGCTTTCACACACACTTATCTCTCAGAACTGAGCATGTGGAGAGACGTTCGTTCATCTAGCACAAAGGAACGGGTTGCAGGAGAAACTATTACGCTGGTTTCTCAGTCTGTTTCCTAGTGCCAGTTTGAAGTTCCTGCATTTTACACTGTAAAACCCAGTTGGAGCTAGTACCTCCCCATATATATGTATGGAGTGGAGTTTGCAACTGAAAAGATACTTTGTGTTCCCAACAAGCTGGGTGAAGTACGGCTTTCACACACACTTTTCTCTCAGAACTGAGCATGTGGAGAGACGTTCGTTCATCTAGCACAAAGGGAACGGGTTTCAGGAGAAACTTTTACTCTGGTTTCTCAGTCTGTTTCCTAGTGCCGGTTTGAAGTTCCTGGAGATTTCACTGTAAAACCGAGTTGGAGCTAGTACCTCCCCATATATATGTATGGAGTGGAGTTTGCAAGTGAAAAGAAACTTTGTTTTCCCCACATGCTAGGTGAAGGACGGGTTTCACACACAATAATCTCTCAGAACTGAGCATGTGGAGAGACGTTCGTTCAACCAGCAAAAAGGGAAAGGGTTGCAGGAGAAACTTTTACTCTGGTTTCTCAGTCTGTTTCTTAGTGCCGGTTTGAAGTTCTTGCAGATTTCTCTGTAAAACCGAGTTGGAGCTAGTAACTCCCCGTATATATGTATGGAATTGAGTTTGCAAGTGAAAAGAAACTTTGTGTTCCCAACAAGCTCGGTGAAGGACGGCTTTCACACACACTTATCTCTCAGAAATGAGCATGTGGAGAGACGTTCGTTCATCTAGCACAAAAGGAACGGGTTGCAGGAGGAACTTTTACTCTGGTTTCTCAGTCTGTTTCCTACTGCCGGTTTGAAGTTCCTGCAGTTTTCACTGTAAAACCGAGTTGGAGCTAGTACCTCCCCATATATATGTATGGATTGGAGATTGCAAGTGAAAAGAAACTTTGTGTTCCAAAGAAGCTAGGTGAAGGACTGCTTTCACTGACAATTAATTCTGAGAACTGAGCATGTGGAGAGACGTTCGTTCATCTAGCACAAAGGGAACGGGTTGCAGGAGGAAATTTTACTCTGGTTTCTCAGTCTGTTTCCAAGTGCCGGTTTGAAGTTCCTGCAGTTTTCACTGTAAAACCGAGTTGGAGGTAATACCACACCATATATTTGTATGGAGTGGATTTTGCAACTGAAAAGAAACTTTGTGTTCCCAGCAAGCTAGGTGAAGTACGGCTTTCACACACACTTATTTCTCAGAACTGAGCATGTGGAGAGACGTTCGTTCATCTAGCACAAAGGGAACGGGTTGCAGGAGGAACTTTTACTCTGGTTTCTCAGTCTGTTTCCTAGTGCCGGTTTGAAGTTCCTGCAGTTTTCACTGTAAAACCGAGTTGGAGCTAGTACCTCCACATATATATGTATGGAGTGGAGTTTGCAACTGAACAGGAATTTTGTGTTCCCAACAAGCTAGGTGAAGGACGGCTTTCACACACACTTATCTCTCAGAACTGAGCATGTGGAGAGACGTTCGTTCATCTAGCACAATGGGAACGGGTTGCAGGAGCAACTTTTACTCTGGTTTCTCAGTCTGTTTCCTAGTGCCGGTTTGAAGTTCCTGCAGTTTTTACTGTAAAACCGAGTTGGAGCTAGTACCTCCCCATATATATGTATGGAGTGGATTTTGCAACTGAAAAGAAACTTTGTGTTCCCAACAAGCTAGGTGAAGGACGGCTTTCACACACACTTTTCTCTCAGAACTGAGCATGTGGAGAGACGTTCGTTCATCTAGCACAAAGGGAACGGTTTGCAGGAGCAACTTTTACTCTGGTTTCTCATTCTGTTTCCTAGTGCCGGTGTGCAGTTCCTGCAGTTTTCACTGTAAAACCGAGTTGGAGCTAGTACCTCCCCATATATATGTATGGATTGGAGATTGCAAGTGAAAAGAAACTTTGTGTTCCCCACATGCTAGGTGAAGGACGGCTTTCACACACACTTATCTCTCAGAACTGAGCATGTGGAGAGACGTTCGTTCATCTAGCAAAAAGGGAAAGGGTTGCAGGAGAAACTTTTTCTCTGGTTTCTCAGTCTGTTTCTTAGTGCCGGTTTGAAGTTCTTCCAGTTTACACTGTAAAACCGAGTTGGAGCTCGTACCTCCCCATATATATGTATGGAGTGGGGTTTGCAACTGAAAAGAAATTTTGTGTTCCCAACAAGCTAGTTGAAGGACGGCCTTCACACACACTTATCTCTCAGAACTTAGCATGTGGAGAGACGTTCGTTCATCTAGCACAAAAGGAACGGGTTGCAGGAGGAACTTTTACTCTGGTTTGTCAGTCTGTTCCCTACTGCCGGTTTGAAGTTCCTGCAGTTTTCACTGTAAAACCGAGTTGGAGCTAGTACCTCCCCATATATATGTATGGATTGGAGATTGCAAGTGAAAAGAAACTTTGTGTTCCAAAGCTAGGTGAAGGAATGCTTTCACTGACAATTATCTCTGAGAACTGAGCATGTGGAGAGACGTTCGTTCATCTAGCACAAAGGGAAAGGGTTGCAGGAGGAACTTTTACTCTGGTTTCTAAGTCTGTTTCCTAGTGCCAGTTTGAAGTTCCTGCAGTTTTCACTGTAATACCGAAATGGAGCTAGTACCTCCCCATATATATGTATGGAGTGGAGTTTGCAAGTGAAAAGAAACTTTGTGTTCCCAACAAGCTAGGTGAAGGACGGCTTTCACACACACTTATCTCTCAGAACTGAGCATGTGGAGAGACGTTCGTTCATCTAGCACAAAGGTAACGGTTTGCAGGAGCAACTTTTACTCTGGTTTCTCAGTCTGTTTCCTAGTGCCGGTGTGCAGTTCCTGCAGTTTTCACTGTAAAACCGAGTTGGAGTTAGTACCTCCCCATATATATGTATGGATTGGAGATTGCAAGTGAAAAGAAACTTTGTGTTCCAAAGAAGTTATGTGAAGGACTGCTTTCACAGACACTTATCTCTCAGAACTGAGCATGTGGAGAGACGTTCGTTCATGTAGCACAAAGGGAACGGGTTGCAGGAGAAATTTTTACTCTGGTTTCTCAGTCTGTTTCCAAGTGCCGGTTTGAAGTTCCTGCAGTTTTCACTGTAAAACCGAGTTGGAGGTAATACCACACCATATATTTGTATGGAGTGGATTTTGCAACTGAAAAGAAACTTTGTATTCCCAACAAGCTAAGTGAAGGACGGCTTTCACACACACTTATCTCTCAGAACTGAGCATGTGGAGAGACGTTCGTTCATCTAGCACAAAGGGAACGGGTTGCAGTAGAAACTTTTACTCTGGTTTCTCAGTCTGTTTCCAAGTGCCGGTTTGAAGTTCCGGCAGTTTTCACTGTAAAACCGAGTTGGAGCTAGTACCTCCACATATATATTTATGGAGTGGAGTTTGCAACTGAACAGGAATTAAGTGTTCCCAACAAGCTAGGTGAAGGACGGCTTTCACACACACTTATCTCTCAGAACTGAGCATGTGGAGAGACGTTCGTTCATCTAGCACAATGGGAACGGGTTGCAGGAGAAACTTTTACTCTGGTTTCTCAGTCTGTTTCCTAGTGCCGGTTTGAAGTTCTTGTATTTTTCACTGTAAAACCGAGTTGGAGCTCGTACATCCCCATATATATGTATGGAGTGGGGTTTGCAAATGAAAAGAATCTTTGTGTTCCCAACAAGCTAGTTGAAGGACTGCTTTCACACACACATATATCTCAGAACTGAGCATGTGGAGAGACGTTCGTTCATCTAGCACAATGGGAACGGGTTGCCGGAGAAACTTTTACTCTGGTTTCTCAGTCTGTTTCCTAGTGCCGGTTTGAAGTTCCTGCAGTTTTCACTGTAAAACCGAGTTGGAGCTAGTACCTCCCCATATATATGAATGGAGTGGAGTTTGCAAGTGAAAAGAAACTTTGTGTTCCCAACAAGCTAGGTGAAGGACGGCTTTCACACACACTTATCCCTCAGAACTGAGCATGTGGAGAGACGTTCGTTCATGTAGCACAAATGGAACGGGTTGCAGGGGAAATTTTACTCTGGTTTCTCAGTATGTTTCCAAGTGCCGGTTTGAAGTTCCTGCAGTTTTCAGTGTAAAACCGAGTTGGGGCTAGTACCTCCCCATATATATGTATGGAGTGGAGTTTGCAACTGAAAAGAAACTTTGTGTTCCCAACAAGCTAGGTGAAGGGCGGCTTTCACACACAGTTATCTCTCAGAACTGAGCATGTGGAGAGACGTTCGTTCACCTAGCACAAAGGAACGGGTTGCAGGAGAAACTATTACTCTGGTTTCTCAGTCTGTTTCCTAGTGCCAGTTTGAAGTTCCTGCATTTTACACTGTAAAACCCACTTGGAGCTAGTACCTCCCCATATATATGTATGGAGTGGAGTTTGCACCTGAAAAGATACTTTGTGTTCCCAACAAGCTGGGTGAAGTACGGCTTTCACACACACTTTTCTCTCAGAACTGAGCATGTGGAGATACGTTCGTTCATCTAGCACAAAAGGAACGGGTTTCAGGAGAAACTTTTACTCTGGTTTCTCAGTCTGTTTCCTAGTGCCGGTTTGAAGTTCCTGGAGATTTCACTGTAAAACCGAGTTGGAGCTAGTACCTCCCCATATATATGTATGGAGTGGAGTTTGCAAGTGAAAAGAAACTTTGTTTTCCCCACATGCTAGGTGAAGGACGGGTTTCACACACACTTATCTCTCAGAACTGAGCATGTGGAGAGACGTTCGTTCAACCAGCAAAAAGGGAAAGGGTTGCAGGAGAAACTTTTACTCTGGTTTCTCAGTCTGTTTCTTAGTGCCGGTTTGAAGTTCTTGCAGATTTCTCTGTAAAACCGATTTGGAGCTAGTACCTCCCCGTATATATGTATGGAATTGAGTTTGCAAGTGAAAAGAAACTTTGTGTTCCCAACAAGCTAGGTGAAGGACGGCTTTCACACACACTTATCTCTCAGAAATGAGCATGTGGAGAGACGTTCGTTCATCTAGCACAAAAGGAACGGGTTGCAGGAGGAACTTTTACTCTGGTTTCTCAGTCTGTTTCCTACTGCCGGTTTGAAGTTCCTGCAGTTTTCACTGTAAAACCGAGTTGGAGCTAGTACCTCCCCATATATATGTATGGATTGGAGATTGCAAGTGAAAAGAAACTTTGTGTTCCAAAGAAGCTAGGTGAAGGACTGCTTTCACTGACAATTAATTCTGAGAACTGAGCATGTGGAGAGACGTTCGTTCATCTAGCACAAAGGGAACGGGTTGCAGGAGGAACTTTTACTCTGGTTTCTCAGTCTGTTTCCAAGTGCCGGTTTGAAGTTCCTGCAGTTTTCACTGTAAAACCGAGTTGGAGGTAATACCACACCATATATTTGTATGGAGTGGATTTTGCAACTGAAAAGAAACTTTGTGTTCCCAGCAAGCTAGGTGAAGTACGGCTTTCACACACACTTATTTCTCAGAACTGAGCATGTGGAGAGACGTTCGTTCATCTAGCACAAAGGGAACGGGTTGCAGGAGGAACTTTTACTCTGGTTTCTCAGTCTGTTTCCTAGTGCCGGTTTGAAGTTCCTGCAGTTTTCACTGTAAAACCGAGTTGGAGCTAGTACCTCCACATATATATGTATGGAGTGGAGTTTGCAACTGAACAGGAATTTTGTGTTCCCAACAAGCTAGGTGAAGGACGGCTTTCACACACACTTATCTCTCAGAACTGAGCATGTGGAGAGACGTTCGTTCATCTAGCACAATGGGAACGGGTTGCAGTAGAAACTTTTACTCTGGTTTCTCAGTCTGTTTCCTAGTGCCGGTTTGAAGTTCCTGCAGTTTTCACTGTAAAACCGAGTTGGAGCTAGGACCTCCCCATATATATGTATGGAGTGGAGTTTGCAAGTGAAAAGATACTTTGTGTTCCCAACAAGCTATGTGAAGTACGGCTTTCACACACACTTATCTCTCAGAACTGAGCATGTGGAGAGACTTTCATTCATCTAGCACAAAGGGAACGGGTTTCAGGAGAAACTTTTACTCTGGTTTCTCAGTCTGTTTCCTACTGCCGGTTTGAAGTTCCTGGAGATTTCACTGTAAAACCGAGTTGGAGCTAGTACCTCCCCATATATATGTATGGAGTGGAGTTTGCAAGTGAAAAGAAACTTTGTGTTCCCCACATGCTAGGTGAAGGATGGCTTTCACACACACTTATCTCTCAGAACTGAGCATGTGGAGAGACGTTCGTTCATCTAGCACAAAGAGAACGGGTTGCAGGAGAAACTTTTACTCTGGTTTCTCAGTCTGTTTCCTAGTGCCGGTTTGAAGTTCTTCCAGTTTTCACTGTAAAACCGAGTTGGAGCTCATACCTCCCCATATATATGTATGGAGTGGGGTTTGCAACTGAAAAGAAATTTTGTGTTCCCAACAAGCTAGTTGAAGGACGGCCTTCACACACCCTTATCTCTCAGAACGGAGCATGTGGAGAGACGTTCGTTCATCTAGCACAATGGGAACGGGTTGCAGGAGAAACTTATACTCTGGTTTCCCAGTCTGTTTCCTAGTGCCTGTTTGAAGTTCCTGCAGTTTTCACTGTAAAACCGAGTTGGAGCTAATACCACCCCATATATTTGTATGGAGTGGATTTTGCAACTGAAAAGAAACTATGTGTTCCCAACAAGCTAGGTGAAGGACGGGTTTCACACACACTTATATCTCAGATCTGAGCATGTGGAGAGACGTTCGTTCATCTAGCACAAAGGGAACGGGTTGCAGGAGAAACTTTTACTCTGGTTTCTCAGTCAGTTTCCTAGTGCCGGTTTGAAGTTCTTGCAGATTTCTCTGTAAAACCGAGTTGGAGCTAGTACCTCCCCGTATATATGTATGGAATTGAGTTTGCAAGTGAAAAGAAACTTTGTGTTCCCAACAAGCTAGGTGAAGGACGGCTTTCACACACACTTACCTCTCAGAAATGAGCATGTGGAGAGACGTTCGTTCATTTAGCACAAAAGGAACGGGTTGCAGGAGGAACTTTTACTCTGGTTTCTCAGTCTGTTCCCTACTGCCGGTTTGAAGTTCCTGCAGTTTTCACTGTAAAACCGAGTTGGGGCTAGTACATCCCCATATATATATATGGATTGGAGATTGCAAGTGAAAAGAAACTTTGTGTTCCAAAGAAGCTAGGTGAAGGACTGCTTTCACTGACATTTATCTCTGAGAACTAGGCATGTGGAGAGACGTTCGTTCATCTAGCACAAAGGGAACGGGTTGCAGGAGGAACTTTTACTCTGGTTTCTCAGTCTGTTTCCTAGTGCCGGTTTGAAGTTCCTGAGTTTTCACTGTAAAACAGAGTTGGAGCTAGTACCTCCCCATATATATGTATGGAGTGGTGTTTGCAAGTGAAAAGAAACTTTGTGTTCCCAACATGCTAGGTGAAGGACGGCTTTCACACACACTTATCTCTCAGAACTGAGCATGTGGAGAGACGTTCGTTCATGTAGCACAAATGGAACGGGTTGCAGGAGAAACTTTTACTCTGGTTTCTCAGTCTGTTTCCAAGTGCTGGTTTGAAGTTCCTGCAGTTTTCAATGTAAAACCTTGTTGGAGCTAGTACCTCCCCATATATATGTATGGAGTGGAGTTTGCAAGTGAAAAGAAACTTTGTGTTCCCAACAAGCTAGGTGAAAGACGGCTTTCCCACACACTTATCTCTCAGAACTGAGCATGTGGAGAGACGTTCGTTCATCTAGCACAAAGGGAACGGGTTGCAGGAGGAATATTTACTCTGGTTTCTCAGTCTGTTTCCTAGTGCCGGTTTGAAGTTCCTGCAGTTTTCACTGTAAAACCGAGTTGGAGCTAGTACCTCCACATATATATGTATGGAGTGGAGTTTGCAACTGAACAGGAATTTTGTGTTCCCAACAAGCTAGGTGAAGGACGGCTTTCACACACACTTATCTCTCAGAACTGAGCATGTGGAGAGACGTTCGTTCATCTAGCACAATGGGAAAGGGTTGCAGGAGAAACTTTTACTCTGGTTTCTCAGTCTGTTTCCTAGTGCCGGTTTGAAGTTCCTGCAGTTTTCACTGTAAAACCGAGTTGGAGCTAGTACCTCCCAATATATATGTACGGAGTGGAGATTGCAAGTGAAAAGAAACTTTGTGTTCCCAACAAGATATGTGAGGGACGGCTTTCACACACACTTATCCCTCACAACCGAGCATGTGGAGAGACGTTCGTTCATCTAGCACAAAGGGAATGGGTTGCCGGAGAAACTTCTACTCTGGTTTCTCAGACTGTTTCCTACTGCCGGTTTGAAGTTCCTGCAGTTTTCACTGTAAAACCGTGTTGGAGCTAGTACCTACCCATATATATGTATGGAGTGGAGTTTGTAAGTGAAAAGAAACTTTGTGTTCCCAACAAGCTAGTTGAAGGACTGCTTTCACACACACTTATCTCTCAGAACTGAGCATGTGGAGAGATGTTCATTCATTTAGCACAAAAGGAACGGGTTGCAGGAGACACTTTTACTCTGGTTTCTCAGTCTGTTTCCTAGTGCCGGTTTGAAGTTCTTGCAGTTTTCACTGTAAAACCGAGTTGGAGCTCGTACCTCCCCATATATATGTATGGAGTGGGGTTTGCAAATGAAAAGAAACTTTGTGTTCCAAAGAAGTTAGGTGAAGGACTGCTTTCACAGACACTTATCTCTCAGAAGTGACCATGTGGAGAGACGTTCGTTCATGTGGCACAAAGGGAACGGGTTGCAGGAGAAACTTTTACTCTGGTTTCTCAGTCTGTTTCCAAGTGCCGGTTTGAAGTTCCTGCAGTTTTCACTGTAAAATCGAGTTTGAGGTAATACCACACCATATATTGTATGGAGTGGATTTTGCAACTGAAAAGATACTTTGTGTTCCCAACAAGCTAGGTGAAGGACGGCTTTCACACACACTTATCTCTCAGAACTGAGCATGTGGAGAGACGTTCGTTCATCCAGCACAAAGGGAACGGGTTGCAGGGGAAACTTTTACTCTGGTTTCTCAGTCTGTTTCCTAGTGCCGGTTTGAATTTCCTGCAGTTTTCACTGTAAAACCGAGTTGGAGCTAGTACCTCCACATATATATGTATGGAGTGGAGTTTGCAACTGAACAGGAATTTTGTGTTCCCAACAAGCTAGGTGTAGGACGGCTTTCACACACACTTATCTCTCAGAACTGATCATGTGGAGAGACGTTCGTTCATCTAGCACAATGGGAACGGGTTACAGGAGAAACTTTTACTCTGGTTTCTCAGTCTGTTTCCTAGTGCCGGTTTGAAGTTCCTGCAGTTTTCACTGTAAAACCGAGTTGGAGCTAGTACCTCCCAATATATATGTATGGAGTGAAGTTTGCAAGTGAAAAGAAACTTTGTTTTCCCAACAAGCTATGTGAGGGACGGCTTTCACACACAATTATCCCTCAGAACCGAGCATGTGGAGAGACGTTCGTTCATCTAGCACAAAGGGAATGGGTTGCCGGAGAAACTTCTACTCTGGTTTCTCAGTCTGTTTCATACTGCCGGTTTGAAGTTCCTGCAGTTTTCACTGTAAAACCGTGTTGGAGCCAGTACCTCCCCATATATATGTATGGAGTGGAGTTTGCAACTGAAAAGAAACTTTGTGTTCCCAACAAGGTAGGTGAAGGACGGCTTTCACACACATATATATCTCAGAACTGAGCATGTGGAGAGATGTTCATTCATCTAGCACAAAATGAACGGGTTGCAGGAGAAACTTTTACTCTGGTTTCTCAGTCTGTTTCCTAGTGCCGGTTTGAAGTTCTTGCAGTTTTCACTGTAAAACCGAGTTGGAGCTCGTACCTCCCCATATATATGTATGGAGTGGAGTTTGCAAATGAAAAGAATCTTTGTGTTCCCAACAAGCTAGTTGAAGGACTGCTTTCACACACACATATATCTCAGAACTTAGCATGTGGAGAGACGTTCGTTCATCTAGCACAAAGGGAACGGGTTGCCGGACAAACTTTTACTCTGGTTTCTCAGTCTGTTTCCTAGTGCCGGTTTGAAGTTCCTGCAGTTTCACTGTAAAACCGAGTTGGAGCTAGTACCTCCCCATATATATGAATGGAGTGGAGTTTGCAAGTGAAAAGAAACTTTGTGTTCCCAACAAGCTAGGTGAAGGACGGCTTTCACACACACTTATCCCTCAGAACTGAGCATGTGGAGAGACGATCGTTCATGTAGCACAAATGGAACGGGTTGCAGGAGAAACTTTTACTCTGGTTTCTCAGTCTGTTTCCAAGTGCCGGTTTGAAGTTCCTGCAGTTTTCAATGTAAAACCGAGTAGGAGCTAGTACCTCCCCATATATATGTATGGAGTGGAGTTTGCAACTGAAAAGAAACTTTGTGTTCCCAACAAGCTAGGTGAAGGACGGCTTTCACACACACTTATCTCTCAGAACTGAGCATGTGGAGAGACGTTCGTTCATCTAGCACAAAGGGAACGGGTTGCAGGGGAAACTTTTACTCTGGTTTCTCAGTCTGTTTCCCAGTGCCGGTTTGAAGTTCTTGCAGATTTCTCTGTAAACCCGAGTTGGAGCTAATACCTCCCCGTATATATGTATGGAATTGAGTTTGCAACTGAAAAGAAACTTTGTGTTCCCAACAAGCTTGGTGAAGGACGGCTTTCACACACATTTATCTCTCAGAAATGAGCATGTGGAGAGACGTTCGTTCATCTAGCAAAAAAGGAACGGGTTGCAGGAGCAACTTTTACTCTGGTTTCTCTGTCTGTTTCCTACTGCCGGTTTGAAGTTCCTGCAGTTTTCACTGTAAACTGAGTTGGTGCTAGTACCTCCCCATATATATGTATGGATTGGAGATTGCAAGTGAAAAGAAACTTTGTGTTCCAAAGAAGCTAGGTGAAGGACTGCTTTCACTGACACTTATCTCTGAGAACTGAGCATGTGGAGAGACGTTCGTTCATCTAGCAAAAATGGAACGGGTTGCAGGAGGAAATTTTACTCTGGTTTCTCAGTCTGTTTCCTAGTGCCGGTTTGAAGTTCCTGCAGTTTTCACTGTAAAACCGAGTTGGAGCTAGTACCTCCCCATATATATGTATGGATTGGAGATTGCAAGTTAAAAGAAACTTTGTGTTCCCAACATGCTAGGTGAAGGACGGCTTTCACACACACTTATCTCTCAGAACTGAGCATGTGGAGAGACGTTCGTTCATGTAGCACAAATGGAACGGGTTGCAGGAGAAACTTTTACTCTGGTTTCTCAGTCTGTTTCCAAGTGCCGGTTTGAAGTTCCTGCAGTTTTCAATGTAAAACCAATTTGGAGCTAGTACCTCCCCATATATATGTATGGAGTGGAGTTTGCAATTGAAAAGAAACTTTGTGTTCCCAACAAGCTAGGTGAAGGACGGCTTTCACACACACTTATCTCTCAGAACTGAGCATGTGGAGAGACGTTCGTTCAACTAGCACAAAGGGAACGTTTTGCAGGAGCAACTTTTACTCTGGTTTCTCAGTCTGTTTCCTAGTGCCGTTTTGAAGTTCCTGCAGTTTTCACTGTAAAATCGAGTTGGAGTTAGTACCTCCCCATATATATGTATGGATTGGAGATTGCAAGTGAAAAGAAACTTTGTGTTCCAAAGAAGTTAGGTGAAGGACTGCTTTCACAGACACTTATCTCTCAGAACTGAGCATGTGGAGAGACGTTCGTTCATGTAGCACAAAAGGAACGGGTTGCAGGAGAAACTTTTACTCTGGTTTCTCAGTCTGTTTCCAAGTGCCGGTTTGAAGTTCCTGCAGTTTTCACTGTAAAACCGAGTTGGAGGTAATACCACACCATATATTTGTATGGAGTGGTTTTTGCAACTGAAAAGAAACTTTGTATTCCCAACAAGCTAGTTGAAGGACGGCTTTCACACACACTTATCTCTCAGAACTGAGCATGTGGAGAGACGTTCGTTCATGTAGCACAAAGGGAACGGGTTGCAGGAGAAACTTTTACTCTGGTTTCTCAGTCTGTTTCCTAGTGCCGGTTTGAAGTTCCTGCAGTTTTCACTGTAAAACCGAGTTGGAGCTAGTACCTCCACATATATATGTATGGAGTGGAGTTTGCAACTGAACAGGAATTTTGTGTTCCCAACAAGCTACGTGAAGGACGGCTTTCACACGCACTTATCTCTCAGAACTGAGCATGTGGAGAGACGTTCGTTCATCTAGCACAATGGGAACGGGTTGCAGGAGAAAATTTTACTCAGGTTTCTCACTCTGTTTCCTAGTGCCGGTTTGAAGTTCCTGCAGTTTTCACTGTAAAACCGAGTTGGAGCTAGTACCTCCCAATATATATGTATGGAGTGGAGTTTGCAAGTGAAAAGAAACTTTGTGTTCCCAACAAGCTATGTGAGGGACGTCTTTCACACACACTTATCCCTCAAAACCGAGCATGTGGAGAGACGTTCGTTCATCTAGCACAAAGGGAATGGGTTGCCGGAGAAACTTCTACTCTGGTTTCTCAGTCTGTTTCCTACTGCCGGTTTGAAGTTCCTGCATTTTTCACTGTAAAACCGTGTTGGAGCTAGTACCTCCCCATATATATGTATGGAGTGGAGTTTGTAAGTGAAAAGAAACTTTGTGTTCCCAACAAGCTAGTTGAAGGACTGCTTTAACACACACATATATCTCAGAACTGAGCATGTGGAGAGATGTTCATTCATCTAGCACAAAAGGAACGGGTTGCAGGAGAAACTTTTACTCTGGTTTCTCAGTCTGTTTCCTAGTGCCGGTTTGAAGTTCTTGCAGTTTGCACTGTAAAACCGAGTTGGAGCTCGTACCTCCCCTTATATATGTATGGAGTGGAGTTTGCAAATGAAAAGAATCTTTGTGTTCCCAACAAGCTAGTTGAAGGACTGCTTTCACACACACATATATCTCAGAATTGAGCATGTGGAGAGACGTTCGTTCATCTAGCACAAAGGGAACGGGTTGCCGGAGAAACTTTTACTCTGGTTTCTCAGTCTGTTTCCTAGTGCCGGTTTGAAGTTCCTGCAGTTTTCACTGTAAAACCGAGTTGGAGCTAGTACCTCCCCATATATATAAATGGAGTGGAGTTTGCAAGTGAAAAGAAACTTTGTGTCCCCAACAAGCTAGGTGAAGGACGGCTTTCACACACACTTATCCCTCAGAACTGAGCATGTGGAGAGACGTTCGTTCATGTAGCACAAATGGAACGGGTTGCAGGAGAAACTTTTACTCTGGTTTCTCAGTCTGTTTCCAAGTGCCGGTTTGAAATTCCTGCAGTTTTCAATGTAAAACCGAGTTGGAGCTAGTACCTCCCCATATATATGTATGGAGTGGAGTTTGCAAGTGAAAAGAAACTTTGTGTTCCCAACAAGCTAGGTGAAGGACGGCTTTCACACACACTTATCTCTCAGAACTGAGCATGTGGAGAGACGTTCGTTCATCTAGCACAAATGGAACGGTTTGCAGGAGCAACTTTTACTCTGGTTTCTCAGTCTGTTTCCTAGTGCCGGTGTGCATTTCCTGCAGTTTTCACTGTAAAATCGAGTTGGAGTTAGTACCTCCCCATATATATGTATGGATTGGAGATTGCAAGTGAAAAGAAACTTTGTGTTCCAAAGAAGTTAGGTGAAGGACTGCTTTCACAGACACTTATCTCTCAGAACTGAGCATGTGGAGAGACGTTAGTTCATGTAGCACAAAGGGAACGGGTTGCAGGAGAAACTTTTACTCTGGTTTCTCAGTCTGTTTCCAAGTACCGGTTTGAAGTTCCTGCAATTTTCACTGTAAAATCGTGTTGGAGGTAATACCACACCATATATTTGTATGGAGTGGATTTTGCAACTTAAAAGAAACTTTGTGTTCCCAACAAGCTAGGTGAAGAATGGCTTTCACACACACTTATCTCTCAGAACTGAGCATGTGGAGAGACGTTCGTTCATCTAGCACAAAGGGAACGGGTTGCAGGAGGAAATTTTACTCTGGTTTCTCAGTCTGTTTCCTACTGCCGGTTTGAAGTTCCTGCAGATTTCACTGGAAAACCGAGTTGGAGCATGTATCTCCCCATATATATATATGGATTGGAGATTGCATTTGAAAAGAAACATTGTGATCCAAAAAGCTAGGTGAAGTACTGCTTTCACAGACAATTTTCTCTCAGAAATGAGCATGTGGAGGGACGTTCGTTCATCTAGCACAAAGGGAACGGGTTGCAGGAGAAACTTTTACTCTGGTTTCTCAGTCTGTTTCCAAGTGCCGGTTTGAAGTTCCTGCAGTTTTCACTGTAAAACAGAGTTGTAGCTAGTACCTCCCCATATATATGTATGGATTGGAAATTGCAATTGAAAAGAGACTTTGTGTTCCAAAGAAGCTAGGTGAAGGAAGTCTTTCACAGACACTTATCTCTCAGAACTGAGCATGTGGAGAGACGTTCGTTCATGTAGAACAAAGGGAACGAGTTTCAGGAAAAATTTTACTCTGGTTTCTCAGTCTGTTTCCAAGTGCCGGTTTGAAGTTCCTGCAGTTTTCACTGTAAAACCGAGTTGGAGCTAGTACCTCCCCATATATATGTATGGATTGGAGATTGCAATTGAAAAGAAACTTTGTGTTCCAAAGAAGCTAGGTGAAGGACTGCTTTCACAGACAATTATCTCTCAGAACTGAGCATGTGGAGAGACGTTCATTCATGTAGCACAAATGGAACGGGTTGCAGGAGAAACTTTTACTCTGGTTTCTCAGTCTGTTTCAAAGTGCCGGTTTGAAGTTCCTGCAGTTTTCAATGTAAAACCGAGTTGGAGCTAGTACCTCCCCATATATATGTATGGAGTGGTGTTTGCAACTGAAAAAAACTTTGTGTTCCCAACAAGCTAGGTGAAGGCCTGTTATCACACACACTTTTCTCTCAGAACTGAGCATGTGGAGAGACGTTCGTTCATCTAGCACAAAGGGAACGGGTTGCAGGAGAAACTTTTACTCTGGTTTCAAAGTCTGTTTCCTAGTGCCGATTTGAAGTTCCTGCAGTTTTCACTGTAAAACCGAGTAGGAGCTAGAACCTCCCCATATATATGTATGGATTGGAGTTTGCAAAGGAAAAGAAACTTTGTGTTCCCAACAATCGAGGTGAAGTATAGCTTTCACACACACTTATCTCTCAGAACTGAGCATGTGGAGAGACGTTCGTTCATCTAGCACAAAGGGAACGGAATGCAGGAGAAACTTTTACTCTGGTTTCTCAGTCTTTTTCCAAGTGCCGGTTTGAAGTTCCTGCAGTTTTCAATGTAAAACATAGTTGGAGCTCGTACCTCCCCATATATATGTACGGATTGGAGTTTGCAAGTGAAAAGAAACTTTGTGTTCCCAACAAGCTAGGTGAAGGACGGCTTTCACACACACTTATCTCTCAGAACTGAGCATGTGGAGAGACATTCGTTCATCTAGCTCACTGGTAACGGGTTGCAGGAGAAACTTTTACTCTGGTTTCTCAGTATGTTTCCAAGTGCCGGTTTGAAGTTCCGGCAGTTTTCACTGTAAAACCGAGTTGGAGCTAGTACCTCCCCATATATATGTATGGAGTGGAGTTTGCAAGTGAAAAGAATCTTAGTGTTCCCAACAATCTAGGTGAAGGACGGCTTTCACACACAATTATCTCTCAGAACTGAGCATGTGGAGAGACTTTCGTTCATGTAGCACAAAGGGAACGTGTTGCAGGGGGAACTTTTACTCTGGTTTCTCAGTCTGTTTCCTACTGCCGGTTTGAAGTTCCTGCAGTTTTCACTGTAAAACATAGTTGGAGCTAGAACCTCCCCATATATATGTATGGATTGGCGATTGCAAGTGAAAAGAAACTTTGTGTTCCAATGAAGCCAAGTGAAGGACTGCTTTCACAGACACTTATCTCTCAGAACTGAGCATGTGGAGAGACGTTCTTTCATGTAGCACAATGGGAACGGGTTGCAGGAGAAACTTTTACTCTGGTTTCTCAGTCTGTTTCCAAGTGCCGATTTGAAGTTCCTGCAGTTTTCACTGTAAAACCGAGTTGGAGCTTGTACCTCCACATATATATGTATGGTTTGGAGATTGCAAGTGAAAAGAAACTTTGTGTTCCAAAGAAGCTAGGTGAAGGACGGCTTTCACACACACATATCTCTCAGAACTGAGCATGTGGAGAGACGTTCGTTCATCTAGCACAAAGGGAACGGGTTGCAGGAGAAACTTTTACTCTGGTATCTCAGTCTATTTCCTAGTGCCTGTTTGAAGTTCTTGCAGATTTCACTGTAAATCCGAGTTGGAGCTAGTACCTCCCCATATATATATATGGAGAGTAGTTTGCAACTGAAAAGAATCTTTGTGTTCCCAACAAGCTAGTTGAAGGACTGCTTTCACACACACATATCTCTCAGAAATGAGCATGTGGAGAGACGTTCGTTCATCTAGCACAAAGGGAACGGGTTGCAGGAGAAACTTTTACTCTGGTTTCTCAGTCTGTTTCCTAGTGCCGGTTTGAAGTTCCTGCAGTTTTCACTGTAAAACCGAGTAGGAGCTAGAACCTCCCCATATATATGTATGGAGTGGAGTTTGCAACTGAAAAGAAACACTGTGTTCCCAACAAGCTAGCTGAAGAATGGCTTTCACACACACTTATCTCTCAGAACTGAGCATGTGGAGAGACGTTCGTTCATCTAGCACAAAGGTAACGGGATGCAGGAGAAACATTTATTCTGGTTTCTCAGGTTTTTTCCAAGTGCCGGTTTGAAGTTCCTGCAGTTTTCAATGTAAAACATAGTTGGAGCTAGTACCTCCCCATATATATGTATGGATTGGAGTTTGCAAGTGAAAAGAAACTTTGTGTTCCCAACAAGCTAGGTGAAGGACGGCTTTCACACACACTTATCTCTCAGAACTGAGCATGTGGAGAGACGTTCGTTCATCTAGCACAAATGGAACAGGTTGCAGGAGAAATTTTACTCTGGTTTCTCAGTCTGTTTCCTAGTGCCGTTTTGAAGTTCCTGCAGTTTCCACTGAAAAACCGATTTGGAACTCGTACCTCCCCATATATATGTATGGAGTACAGTTTGCAACTGAAAAGAAATTTTGTGTTCCCAACAAGCTAGGTTAAGGACGGCTTTCACACACACTTATCTCTCAGAATTGAGCATGTGGAGAGACTTTCGTTCATGTAGCACAAAGGGAACGGGTTGCAGGAGAAACTTTTACTCTGGTTTCTCAGCCTGTTTCCTACTGCCGGATTGAAGTTCCTGCAGTTTTCACTGTAAAACCGAGTTGGAGCTAGTACCTCCCCATATACATGTATGGAGTGGAGTTTGCAAGTGAAAAGAAACTTTGTGTTCCCAACAAGCTAGTTGAAGGACTGCTTTAACACACACATATATCTCAGAAATGAGCATGTGGAGAGACGTTCATTCATCTAGCACAAAAGGAACGGGTTGCAGGAGAAACTTTTACTCTGGTTTCTCAGTCTGTTTCCTAGTGCCGGTTTGAAGTTCTTGCAGTTTTCACTGTAAAACGGAGTTGGAGCTCGTACCTCCCTATATATATGTATGGAGTGGTGTTTGCAACTGAAAAGAATCTTTGTGTTCCCATCAAGCTAGGTGAAGGACGGCTTTCACACACACTTATCTCTCAGAACTGAGCATGTGGAGAGACGTTCGTTCATCTAGCACAAATGGAACGGGTTGCAGGAGAAATTTTACTCTGGTTTCTCAGTCTGTTTCCTAGTGCCGGTTTGAAGTTCCTGCAGTTTCCACTGAAAAACCGATTTGGAACTCGAACCTCCCCATATATATGTATGGAGTGGAGTTTGCAACTGAAAAGAAATTTTGTGTTCCCAACAAGCAAGGTGAAGGACGGCTTTCACACACACTTATCTCTCAGAACTGAGCATGTGGAGAGACGTTCGTTCATCTAGCACAATGGGAACGGTTTGCAGGAGAAACTTTTACTCTGGTTTCTCAGTCTGTTTCCAAGTGCCGGTTTGAAGTTCCTGCAGTTTACACTGTAAAACCGAGTTGGAGCTAGTACCTCCCCATATATATGTATGGAGTGGAGTTTGCAACTGAAAAGAATCTTTGTGTTCCCAACAAGCTAGGTTAAGGACGGCTTTCACACACACTTATCTCTCAGAATAGAGCATGTGGAGAGACTTTCGTTCATGTAGCACAAAGGGAACGGGTTGCAGGAGAAACTTTTACTCTGGTTTCTCAGTCTGTTTCCTACTGCCGGATTGAAGTTCCTGCAGTTTTCACTGTAAAACCGAGTTGGAGCTAGAACCTCCCCATATATATGTATGGATTGGAGATTGCAAGTGAAAAGAAACTTTGTGTTCCAAAGAAGCCAATTGAAGGACTGCTTTCACAGACACTTATCTCTCAGAACTGAGCAAGTGGAGAGACGTTCGTTCATGTAGCACAAAGGGAACGGGTTGCAGGAGAAACTTTTACTCTGGTTTCTCAGTCTGTTTCCAAGTGCCGGTTTGAAGATCCTGTAGTTTTCACTGTAAAACAGAGTTGGAGCTAGTACCTCCACAAATATATGTATGGAGTGGAGTTTGCAACTGAAAAGGTATTTTCTGTTCCCAACAAGCTAGGTGAAGGACGGCTTTCACACACACTTATCTCTCAGAACTGAGCATGTGGAGAGACGTTCGTTCATCTAGCACAAAGGGAATGGGTTGCCGGAGAAACTTCTACTCTGGTTACTCAGTCTGTTTCCTACTGCCGGTTTGAAGTTCCTGCAGTTTTCACTGTAAAATCGAGTTGGAGCTAGTACCTCCCCATATACATGTATGGAGTGGAGTTTGCAAGTGAAAAGAAACTTTGTGTTCCCAACAAGCTAGTTGAAGGACTGCTTTAACACACACATATATCTCAGAAATGAGCATGTGGAGAGACGTTCATTCATCTAGCACAAAAGGAACGGGTTGCAGGAGAAACTATTACCCTGGTTTCTCAGTCTGTTTCCTAGTGCCGGTTTGAAGTTCTTGCAGTTTTCACTGTAAAACGGAGTTGGAGCTCGTACCTCCCCATATATATGTATGGAGTGGAGTTTGCAAGTGAAAATAAACTTTGTGTTCCCAACAAGCTAGGTGAAGGACGGCTTTCACACACACTTATCTCTCAGAACTGAGCATGTGGAGAGACTTTCGTTCATCTAGCACATAAGGAACGGTTTGCAGGAGAAACTTTTACTCTGGTTTCTCAGTCTGTTTCCTAGTGCCGGTTTGAAGTTCCTGCAGTTTTCACTGTAAAACCGTGTTGGAGCTAGTACCTCCCCATATATATATATGGAGTGGAGTTTGCAAGTGAAACGAAACTTTGTGTTCCAAAGAAGCTAGGTGTAGGACGGCTTTCAAACACACTTATGTCTCACAACTGAGCATGTGGATAGACGTTCGTTCATCTAGCACAAACGGAACGGGTTGCAGGAGGAACTTTTACTCTGGTTTCTCAGTCTGTTTCCTACTGCCGGTTTGATGTTCCTGCAGTTTTCACTGTAAAACCGAGTAGGAGCTAGAACCTCCCCATATATATGTATGGAGTGGAGTTTGCAACTGAAAAGAAACTTTGTGTTCCCAACAAGCTAGGTGAAGTATGGCTTTCACACACACTTATCTCTCAGAACTGAGCATGTGGAGAGACGTTCGTTCATCTAGCACAAAGGGAACGGGATGTAGGAGAAACTTTTATTCTGGTTTCTCAGTCTTTTTCCAAGTGCCGGTTTGAAGTTCCTGCAGTTTTCAATGTAAAACATAGTTGGAGCTCGTACCTCCCCATATATATGTATGGATTGGAGTTTGCAAGTGAAAAGAAATTTTGTGTTCCCAACAAGCTAGGTGAAGGACGGCTTTCACACACACTTATCTCTCAGAACTGAGCATGTGGAGAGACGTTCGTTCATCTAGCACAAAGGGAACGGTTTGCAGGAGAAATTTTACACTGGTTTCTCAGTCTGTTTCCTAGTGCCGGTTTGAAGTTCTTGCTGTTTTCACTGTAAAACCGATTTGGAACTCGTACCTCCCCATATATATGTATGGAGTGGAGTTTGCAACTGAAAAGTAATTTTGTGTTCCCAACAAGCTAGGTGAAATACGGCTTTCACACACAATTATCTCTCAGAATTGAGCATGTGGAGAGACTTTCGTTCATCTAGCACAATGGGAACGGGTTGTAGGAGAAACTTTTACTCTGGTTTCTCAGTCTGTTTCCAGGTGCCGGTTTGAAGTTCCTGCAGTTTTCAGTGTAAAACCGAGTTGGAGCTAGTACCTCCCCATATATATGTATGGAGTGGAGTTTGCAACTGGAAAGAATCTTTGTGTTCCCAACAAGCTAGGTTAAGGACGGCTTTCACACACACTTATCTCTCAGAACTGAGCATGTGGAGAGACGTTCGTTCATCTAGCACAAAGGGAACGGGTTGCAGGAGAAACTTTTACTCTGGTTTCTCAGTCTGTTACCTACTGCCGGTTTGAAGTTCCTGCAGTTTTCACTGTAAAACCGAGTTGGAGCTAGAACCTCCCAATATATATGTATGGATTGGAGATTGCAAGTGAAAAGAAACTTTGTGTTCCAAAGAAGCCAATTGAAGGACTGCTTTCACAGACACTTATCTCTCAGAACTAAGCATGTGGAGAGACGTTCGTTCATGTAGCACAAAGGGAACGGGTTGCCGGAGAAACGTTTACTCTCGTTTCTCAGTCTGTTTCCTAGTGCCGGTTTGAAGTTCCTGCAGTTTTCACTGTAAAACCGAGTTGGAGCTAGTACCTCCCCATATATATGTATGGAGTGGAGTTTGCAAGTGAAAAGAAACTTTGTGTTCCCAACAAGCTAGGTGAAGAACGGCTTTCAAACACACTTATCTCTCAGAAATGAGCATGTGGAGAGACGTTCGTTCATCTAGCACAAAGGGAACGGTTTGCAGGAGAAACTTTTACTCTGGTTTCTCAGTCTGTTTCCTAGTGCCGGTTTGAATTTCCTGCAGTTATCATTGTAAAACCTTGTTGGAGCTAGTACCTCCCCATATATATGTATGGATTGGAGATTGCAATTGAAAAGAAACTTTGTGTTCAAAAGAAGCTAGGTGAAGAACGGCTTTCACAGACACTTATCTCCCAGAACTGAGCATGTGGAGAGACGTTCGTTCATCTAGCACAAAGGGAACGGGTTGCAGGAGAAACTTTTACTCTGGTTTCCCAGTCTGTTTCCTAGTGCCGGTTTGAAGTTCCTGCAGTTTTCACTGTAAAAACGAGTTGGAGCTAGTACCTCCCCATATATATGTATGGAGTGGAGTTTGCAACTGAAAAGAAACTTGGTGTTCCCAACAAGCTAGGTGAAGGACGGGTTTCACACACACTTATCTCTCAGAACTGAGCATGTGGAGAGACGTTCGTTCATCTAGCACAAAGGGAACGGGTTGCAGGAGAAACTTTTACTCTGGTTTCTCAGTCTGTTTCCTAGTTCCGCTTTGAAGTTCCTGCAGTTTTCACTGTAAAATCGAGTTGGAGCTAGTCCCTACCCATATATATATATGGAGTGGAATTTGCAACTGAAAAGTAATTTTGTGTTCCCAACAAGCTAGGTGAAGGACGGCTTTCACACACACTTATCTCTCAGAACTGAGCATGTGGAGAGACGTTCGTTCATCTAGCACAAAGGGAACGGGTTGCAGGAGAAACTTTTACTCTGGTTTCTCAGTCTGTTTCCAAGTGCCGGTTTGAAGTTCCTGCAGTTTTCACTGTAAAACCGAGTTGGAGCTAGTCCCTACCCATATATATATAAGGAGTGGAGTTTGCAACTGAAAAGGACCTTTGTGTTCCCAACAAGCTAGGTGAAGGACGGCTTTCACACACACTTATCTCTCACAACTGAGCATGTGGAGAGACGTTCGTTCATCTAGCACAAATGGAACGGGTTGCAGGGGAAACATTTACTCTGGTTTCTCAGTCTGTTTCCTAGTGCCGGTTTGAAGTTCCTGCAGTTTTCACTGTAAAACAGAGTTGGAGCTAGTACCTCCCCATATATATGTATGGAGTGGAGTTTGCAACTGAAAAGAAACTTTGTGTTCCCAACAAGCTAGGTGAAGGACGGCTTTCACACCCACTTATCTCTCAGAACTGAGCATGTGGAGAGACGTTCGTTCATCCTGCACAAAAGGAACAGGTTGCAGGAGAAACTATTACTCTGGTTTCTCAGTCTGTTTCCTAGTGCCGGTTTCAAGTTCCTGCAGTTTGCACTGTAAAACCGAGTTGGAGCTAGTCCTTACCCATATATATATATGGAGTGAGTTTGCAACTGAAAAGAAACTTTGTGTTCCCAACAAGCTAGGTGAAGGACGGGATTCACACACACTTATCTCTCAGAAGTGAGCATGTGGAGAGACTTTCGTTCATCTAGCACAAAGGGAACGGGTTGCAGGAGAAACTTTTACTCTGGTTTCTCAGTCTGTTTCCTACTGCCGTTTTGAAGTTCCTGCAGTTTTCACTGTAAAACCGAGTTGGAGCTAGTACCTCCCCATATATATGTATGGAGTGGAGTTTGCATCTGAAATGAAACTTTGTGTTCCCAACAAGGTAGGTGAAGGACGGCTTTCACACACACTTATCTCTCAGAACAGAGCATGTGGAGAGTCGTTCGTTCATCTAGCAAAAGGAAACGGGTTGCAGTAGAAACTTTTACTCTGGTTTCTCAGTCTGTTTCCTAGTGCCGGTTTGAAGTTCCTGCAGTTTTCACTGTAAAACCGAGTTGGAGCTAGTACCTCCCCATATATATATATATGGATAGGAGTTTGCAACTGAAAAGAAACTTTGTGTTCCCAACAAGCTAGGTGAAACACGGGTTTCACACGCACTTATCTCTCAGAACTGAGCATGTGGAGAGACGTTCATTCATCTAGCACAAAAGGAACGGGTTGCAGGATAAAGTTTTACTCTGGTTTCTCAGTCTGCTTCCTAGTGCCGGTTTGAAGTTCTTGCAGTTTTCACTGTAAAACCGTGTTGGAGCTAGTACCTCCCCATATATATGTATGGAGTGGAGTTTGCAAGTGAAAAGAAACTTGGTTTTCCAAAGAAGCTAGGTGTAGGACGGCTTTCACACACACTTATCTCTCAGAACTGAGCATGTGGTGAGACGTTCGTTCATGTAGCACAAAGGGAACGGGTTGCAGGAGAAACTTTTACTCTGGTTTCTCAGTCTGTTTCCAAGTGCCGGTTTGAAGATCCTGTAGTTTTCAGTGTAAAACAGAGTTGGAGCTAGTACCTCCCCATACATATGTATGGAGTGGAGTTTGCAACTGAAAAGGTATTTTCTGTTCCCAACAAGCTAGGTGAAGGACGGCTTTCACACACACTTATTTCTCAGAACTGAGCATGTGGAGAGACGTTCGTTCATCCAGCACAAAAGGAACGGGTTGCAGGAGAAACTTTTACTCTGGTTTCTCAGTCTGCTTCCTAGTTCCGGTTTGAAGTTCTTGCAGTTTTCACTGTAAAACGGAGTTGGAGCTCGTACCACCCCATATATATGTATGGAGTGGTGTTTGCAACTGAAAAGAATCTTTGTGTTCCCAACAAGCTAGTTGAAGGACTGCTTTCACACACACTTATCTCTCAGAACTGAGCATGTGGAGAGACGTTCGTTCACCAAGCACAAAGGGAACGGGATGTAGGAGAAACTTTTATTCTGGTTTCTCAGTCTTTTTCCAAGTGCCGGTTTGAAGACCCTGCAGTTTTCAATGTAAAACATAGTTGGAGCTCGTACCTCCCCATATATATGTATGGATTGAAGTTTGCAAGTGAAAAGAAACTTTGTGTTCCCAACAAGCTACGTGAAGGGCGGCTTTCACACACACTTATCTCTCAGAACTGAGCATGTGGAGAGACTTTCGTTCATCTAGCACAAAGGGAACGGGTTGCAGGAGAAATTTTACTCTGGTTTCTCAGTCTGTTTCCTAGTGCCGGTTTGAAGTTCTTGCTGTTTTCACTGTAAAATCGATTTGGAACTCGTACCTCCCCATATATATGTATGGAGTGGAGTTTGCAACTGAAAAGAAATTTTGTGTTCCCAACAAGCTAGGTGAAGGACGGCTTTCACACACAATTATCTCTAAGAATTGAGCATGTGGAGAGACGTTCGTTCATCTAGCACAATGGGAATGGGTTGTAGGAGAAACTTTTACTCAGGTTTCTCAGTCTGTTTCCAAGTGCCGGTTTGAAGTTCCTGCAGTTTTCAGTGTAAAACAGAGTTGGAGCTAGTACCTCCCCATATATATGTATGGAGTGGAGTTTGCAACTGAAAAGAAACTTAGTGTTCCCAACAAGATAGGTGAAGGACGGCTTTCACACACACTTATCTCTCAGAACTGAGCATGTAGAGAGACGTTCGTTCATCTAGCACAAAGGGAACGGGTTGCCGGAGAAACTTTTACTCTGGTTTCTCAGTCTGTTTCCTAGTGCCGGTTTGAAGTTCCTGCAGTTTTAACTGTAAAACCGAGTTGGAGCTAGTACCTCCCCATATATATGTATGGATTGGAGTTTGCAAGTGAAAAGAAACTTTGTCTTCCCAAAAAGCTAGGTGAAGGACGGCTTTCAAACACACTTATCTCTCAGAACTGATCATGTGGAGAGACGTTCGTTCATCTAGCACAAAGGGAACGGTTTGCAGGAGAAACTTTTACTCTGGTTTCTCAGTCTGTTTCCTAGTGCCGGTTTGAAGTTCCTGCAGTTTTCATTGTAAAACCTTTTGGAGCTAGTACCTCCCCATATATATGTATGGAGTGGAGTTTGCAAGGGAAAAGAAACTTTGTGTTCCAAAGAAGCTAGGTGTAGGACGGCTTTCACACACACTTATCTCTCAGAACTGAGCATGTGGAGAGGAGGTCATTCATCTAGGACAAAGGGAACGGTTTGCAGGAGAAACTTTTACTCTGGTTTCTCAGTCTGTTTCCTAGTTCCGCTATGAAGTTCCTGCAGTTTTCACTGTAAAACCGAGTTGGAGCTAGTTCCTACCCATATATATATATGGAGTGGAATTTGCAACTGAAAAGAAATTTTGTGTTCCCAACAAGCTAGGTGAAGGACGGCTTTCACACACACTTATCTCTCAGAACTGAGCATGTGGAGAGACGTTCGTTCATCTAGCACAAAGGGAACGGTTTGCAGGAGAAACTTTTACTCTGGTTTCTCAGACTGTTTCCTAGTGCCGGTTTGAAGTTCCTGCAGTTTTCACTGTAACCGAGTTGGAGCTAGTCCCTACCCATATATATATATGGAGTGGAGTTTGCAACTGAAAAGGACCTTTGTGTTCCCAACAAGCTAGGTGAAGGACGGCTTTCACACACACTTATCTCTCACAACTGAGCATGTTGAGAGACGTTCGTTCATCTAGCACAAATGGAACGGGTTGCAGGGGAAACATTTACTCTGGTTTCTCAGTCTGTTTCCTAGTGCCGGTTTGAAGTTCCTGCAGTTTTCACTGTAAAACAGAGTTGGAGCTAGTACCTCCCCATATATATGTATGGAGTGGAGTTTGCAACTGAAAAGAAACTTTGTGTTCCCAACAAGCTAGGTGAAGGACGGCTTTCACACACACTTATCTCTCAGAACTGAGCATGTGGAGAGACTTTCGTTTATCCTGCACAAAAGGAACGGGTTGCAGGAGAAACTATTATTCTGGTTTCTCAGTCTGTTTCCTAGTGCCGGTTTCAAGTTCCTGCAGTTTTCACTGTAAAACCGAGTTGGAGCTAGTCCTTACCCATATATATATATGGAGTGGAGTTTGCAACTGAAAAGAAACTTTGTGTTCCCAACAAGCTAGGTGAAGGACGGGTTTCACACACACTTATCTCTCAGAACTGAGCATGTGGAGAGACGTTCGTTCATCTAGCACAAAGGGAACGGGTTGCAGGAGAAACTTTTACTCTGGTTTCTCAGTCTGTTTCCTAGTGCCGGTTTGAAGTTCCTGCAGTTTTCACTGTAAAACCGAGTTGGAGCTAGTACCTCCCCATATATATGTATGGAGTGGAGATTGCAACTGAAAAGAAACTTTGTGTTCCCAAAAAGGTAGGTGAAGGACGGCTTTCACACACACTTATCTCTCAGAACTGAGCATGTGGAGAGTCGTTCGTTCATCTAGCACAAAGGGAACGGGTTGCAGTAGAAACTTTTACTCTGGTTTCTCAGTCTGTTTCCTAGTGCCGGTTTGAAGTTCCTGCAGTTTTCACTATAAAACCGAGTTGGAGCTAGTACCTTCCCATATATATATATGGATTGGAGTTTGCAACTGAAAAGAAACTTTGTGTTCCCAACAAGCTAGGTGAAGGACGGGTTTCACACACACTTATCTCTCAGAACTGAGCATGTGGAGAGACGTTCGTTCATCTAGCACAAAGGGAACGGGTTGCAGGAGAAACTTTACTCTGGTTTCTGAGTCTGTTTCCAAGTGCCGGTTTGAAGTTCCTGCAGTTTTCACTGTAAAACAGAGTTGTAGCTAGTACATCCCCGTATATATGTATGGATTGGTGATTGCAATTGAAAAGAAACTTTGTGTTCCAAAGAAGCTAGGTGAATGACGGCTTTCACAGACACTTATCTCTCTGAACTGAGCATGTGGAGAGACGTTCGTTCATCTAGCACAAAGGGAAAGGTTTGCAGGAGAAACTTTTACTCTGGTTTCTCAGTCTGTTTCCTAGTGCCGGTTTGAAGTTCCTGCAATTTTCACTTAAAAACCGTGTTGGAGCTAGTACATCCCATATATATGTATGGAGTGGAGTTTGCAACTGAAAAGAAACTTTGTGTTCCCAACAAGCTAGGTGAAGTACGGCTTTCACACACACTTATCTCTCAGAACTGAGCATGTGGAGAGACGTTCGTTCCTCTAGCACAAAGGGAACGGGTTGCAGGAGAATCTTTTTCTCTGGTTTCTCAGTCTGTTTCCTAGTGCCGGTTTGAAGTTCCTGCAGTTTTCACTGTAAAACCGAGTTGGAGCTAGACCATACCCATATATATATATGGAGTGGTGTTTGCAACTGAAAAGAAACTTTGTGTTCCCAACAAGCTAGGTGAAGGACGGCTTTCACACACACTTATCTCTCAGAACTGAGCATGTGGAGAGACGTTCGTTCATCTAGCACAAAGGGAACGGGTTGCAGGGGAAACTTTTACTCTGGTTTCTCAGTCTGTTTCCTAGTGCCGGTTTGAAGTTCCTGCAGTTTTCACTGTAAAACCGAGTTGGAGCTAGTACCTCCCCATATATATGTATGGAGTGGAGATTGCAACTGAAAAGAAACTTTGTGTTCCCAACAAGGTAGGTGAAGGACGGCTTTCACACACACTTATCTCTCAGAACTGAGCATGTGGAGAGTCGTTCGTTCATCTAGCACAAAGGGAACGGGTTGCAGTAGAAACTTTTACTCTGGTTTCTCAGTCTGTTTCCTAGTGCCGATTTGAAGTTCCTGCAGTTTTCACTATAAAACCGAGTTGGAGCTAGTACCTCCCCATATATATATATGGATTGGAGTTTGCAACTGAAAAGAAACTTTGTGTTCCCAACAAGCTAGGTGAAGGACGGGTTTCACACACACTTATCTCTCAGAACTGAGCATGTGGAGAGACGTTCGTTCATCTAGCACAAAGGGAACGGGTTGCAGGAGAAACTTTACTCTGGTTTCTGAGTCTGTTTCCAAGTGCCGGTTTGAAGTTCCTGCAGTTTTCACTGTAAAACAGAGTTGTAGCTAGTACATCCCCGTATATATGTATGGATTGGAGATTGCAATTGAAAAGAAACTTTGTGTTCCAAAGAAGCTAGGTGAATGACGGCTTTCACAGAAACTTATCTCTCTGAACTGAGCATGTGGAGAGACGTTCGTTCATCTAGCACAAAGGGAAAGGGTTGCAGGAGAAACTTTTACTCTGGTTTCTCAGTCTGTTTCCTAGTGCCGGTTTGAAGTTCCTGCAATTTTCACTTTAAAACCGTGTTGGAGCTAGTACATCCCATATATATGTATGGAGTGGAGTTTGCAACTGAAAAGAAACTTTGTGTTCCCAACAAGCTAGGTGAAGTACGGCTTTCACACACACTTATCTCTCAGAACTGAGCATGTGGAGAGACGTTCGTTCCTCTAGCACAAAGGGAACGGGTTGCAGGAGAATCTTTTTCTCTGGTTTCTCAGTCTGTTTCCTAGTGCCGGTTTGAAGTTCCTGCAGTTTTCACTGTAAAACCGAGTTGGAGCTAGACCATACCCATATATATATATGGAGTGGTGTTTGCAACTGAAAAGAAACTTTGTGTTGCCAACAAGCTAGGTGAAGGACGGCTTTCACACACACTTATCTCTCAGAACTGAGCATGTGGAGAGACGTTCGTTCATCTAGCACAAAGGGAACGGGTTGCAGGAGAAACTTTTACCCTGGTTTCTCAGTCTGTTTCATAGTGCCGGTTTGAATTTCCTGCAGTTTTCACTGTAAAACCGAGTTGGAGCTAGTCCCTACCCATATATATATATGGAGTGGAGTTTGCAACTGAAAAGAAACTTTGTGTTCCCAACAAGCTAGGTGAAGTACGGCTTTCACACACACTTATCTCTCACAACTGAGCATGTGGAGAGACGTTCGTTCATCTAGCACAAAGGGAACGGGTTGCAGGAGAAGCTTTTACTCTGGTTTCTCAGACTGTTTCCTAGTGCCGGTTAGAAGTTCCTGCAGTTTTCACTGTAAAACCGAGTTGGAGCTAGTACCTCCCCATATATATGTATGGAGTGGAGTTTGCAACTGAAAAGAAACTTTGTGTTCCCAACAAGCTAGGTGAAGGACGGCTTTCACACACAATTATCTCTCAGAACTGAGCATGTGGAGAGACTTTCGTTTATCCTGCACAAAAGGAACGGGTTGCAGGAGAAACTTTTACTCTGGTTTCTCAGTCTGTTTCCTAGTGCCGGTTTCAAGTTCCTGCAGTTTTCACTGTAAAACCGAGTTGGAGCTAGTCCTTACCCATATATATATATGGAGTGGAGTTTTCAACTGAAAAGAAACTTTGTGTTCCCAACAAGCTAGGTGAAGGACGGGTTTCACACACACTTATCTCTCAGAACTGAGCATGTGGAGAGACGTTCGTTCATCTAGCACAAAGGGAACGGGTTGTAGGAGAAACTTTTACTCTGGTTTCTCAGTCTGTTCCTAGTGCCGGTTTGAAGTTCCTGGAGTTTTCACTGTAAAACCGAGTTGGAGCTAGTACCTCCCCATATATATGTATGGAGTGGAGTTTGCAACTGAAAAGAAACTTTGTGTTCCCAACAAGGTAGGTGAAGGACGGCTTTCACACACACTTATCTCTCAGAACTGAGCATGTGGAGAGTCGTTCGTTCATCTAGCACAAAGGGAACGGGTTGCAGTAGAAACATTTACTCTGGTTTCTCAGTCTGTTTCCTAGTGCCGGTTTGAAGTTCCTGCTGTTTTCACTGTAAAACCGAGTTGGAGCTAGTACCTCCCCATATATATATATGGATTGGAGTTTGCAACTGAAAAGAAACATTGTGTTCCCAAGAAGCTAGGTGAAGGACGGCTTTCACACACACTTATTTCTCAGAACTGAGCATGTGGAGAGACGTTCGTTCATCTAGCACAAAGGGAACGGGTTGCAGGAGAAACTTTACTCTGGTTTCTGAGTCTGTTTCCAAGTGCCGGTTTGAAGTTCCTGCAGTTTTCACTGTAAAACAGAGTTGTAGCTAGTACCTCCCCGTATATATGTATGGATTGGAGATTGCAATTGAAAAGAAACTTTGTGTTCCAAAGAAGCTAGGTGAAGGACGGCTTTAACAGACACTTATCTCTCTGAACTGAGCATGTGGAGAGACGTTCGTTCATCTAGCACAAAGGGAAAGGGTTGCAGGAGAAACTTTTACTCTGGTTTCTCAGTCTGTTTCCTAGTGCCGGTTTGAAGTTCCTGCAATTTTCACTTTAAAACCGTGTTGGAGCTAGTACATCCCATATATATGTATGGAGTGGAGTTTGCAACTGAAAAGAAACTTTGTGTTCCCAACAAGCTAGGTGAAGTACGGCTTTCACACACACTTATCTCTCAGAACTGAGCATGTGGAGAGACGTTCGTTCCTCTAGCACAAAGGGAACGGGTTGCAGGAGAATCTTTTTCTCTGGTTTCTCAGTCTGTTTCCTAGTGCCGGTTTGAAGTTCCTGCAGTTTTCACTGTAAAACCGAGTTGGAGCTAGACCCTACCCATATATATATATGGAGTGGTGTTTGCAACTGAAAAGAAACTTTGTGTTGCCAACAAGCTAGGTGAAGGACGGCTTTCACACACACTTATCTCTCAGAACTGAGCATGTGGAGAGACGTTCGTTCATCTAGCACAAAGGGAACGGGTTGCAGGAGAAACTTTTACTCTGGTTTCTCAGTCTGTTTCCTAGTACCGGTTTGAAGTTCCTGCAGTTTTCAATGTAAAACCGTGTTGGAGCTAGTCCCTACCTATATATATATATGGAGTGGAATAAGCAACTGAAAAGAATCTTTGTGTTCCCAACAAGCTAGGTGAAGGACGGCTTTCACACACACTTATCTCTCAGAAGTGAGCATGTGGAGAGACGTTCGTTCATCTATCACAAAGGGAACGGGTTGCAGGAGAAACTTTTACCCTGGTTTCTCAGTCTGTTTCCTAGTGCCGGTTTGAAGTTCCTGCAGTTTTCACTGTAAAACCGAGTTGGAGCTAGTCCCTACCCATATATATATATGGAGTGGAGTTTGCAACTGAAAAGAAACTTTGTGTTCCCAACAAGCTAGGTGAAGTACGGCTTTCACACACACTTATCTCTCACAACTGAGCATGTGGAGAGACGTTCGTTCATCTAGCACAAAGGGAACGGGTTGCAGGTGAAACTTTTACTCTGGTTTCTCAGTCTGTTTCCTAGTTCCGTTTTGTAGTTCCTGCAGTTTTCACTGTAAAACCTGGTTGGAGCTAGTATCTCCCCATATATATGTATGGAGTGGAGTTTGCAACTGAAAAGAAACTTTGTGTTCCCAACAAGCTAGGTGAAGTCCGGCTTTCACACACACTTATATCTCAGAACTGAGCATGTGGAGATTCGTTCGTTCATCTAGCACAGAGGGAACGGTTTGCAGGAGAAACTTTTACTCTGGTTTCTCAGTCTGTTTCCTAGTGCCGGTTTTAAGTTCCTGCTGTTTTCACTGTAAAACCGAGTTGGAGCTAGTACCTCCCCATATATATGTATGGAGTGGTGTTTGCAACTGAAAAGAAACTTTGTGTTCCCAACAAGCTCCGTGAAGGATGGCTTTCACACACACTTATCTCTCAGAACTGAGCATGTGGAGAGTCGTTCGTTCATCTAGCACAAAGGAACGGGTTGCAGGAGAAACTTTTACTCTGGTTTCTCAGTCTGTTTCCTACTGCCGGTTTGAAGTTCCTGCAGTTTTCACTGTAAACCCGGGTTGGAGCTAGTACCCCCCATATATATGTATGGAGTGGAGTTTGCAACTGAAAAGAAACTTTGTGTTCCCAACAAGCTAGGTGAAGGCCGGCTTTCACACACACTTATCTCTCAGAACTGAGCATGTGGAGAGACGTTCGTTCATCTAGCACAAAGGGAACGGGTTGCAGGTGAAACTTTTACTCTGGATTCTCAGTCTGTTTCCTAGTTCCGTTTTGTAGTTCCTGCAGTTTTCACTGTAAAACCTGGTTGGAGCTAGTATCTCCCCATATATATGTATGGAGTGGAGTTTGCAACTGAAAAGAAACTTTGTGTTCCCAACAAGCTAGGTCAAGGCCGGCTTTCACACACACTTATCTCTCAGAACTGAGCATGTGGAGAGACGTTCGTTCATCTAGCACAAAGGGAACGGGTTGCAGGAGAAACTTTTACTCTGGTTTCTCAGTCTGGTTCCTAGTGCCGGCTTGAAGTTCCTGCTGTCTTCACTGTAAAACAGAGTTGGAGCTAGTACCTCCCCATATATATGACTGGAGTGGAGTTTGCAACTGAAAAGACACTTTGTGTTCCCAACAAGCTAGGTGAAGGACGGCTTTCACACACACTTATCTCTCAGAACTGAGCATGTGGAGAGACGTTCGTTCATCTAGCACAAAGGGAACGGGTTGCAGGAGAAACTTTCCCTCTGGATTCTCAGTCTGTTTCCTAGTGCCGGTTTGAAGTTCCTGCAGTTTTCACTGTAAAACCGAGTTGGAGCTAGTACCTCCCCATATATATGTATGGAGTGGAGTTTGCAACTGAAAAGACACTTTGTGTTCCCAACAAGCTAGGTGAAGGACGGCTTTCACACACACTTATCTCTCAGAAATGAGCATGTGGAGAGACGTTCGTTCATCTAGCACAAAGGGAACCGGTTGCAGGAGAAACTTTTACTCTGGTTTCTCAGTCTGTTTCCTAGTGCCGGTTTGAAGTTCCTGCAGTTTTCACTGTAAAACCGAGTTGGAGCTAGTACCTCCCCATATATATGTATGGAGTGGAGTATGCAACTGAAAAGAAACTTTGTGTTCCCAACAAGCTAGTTGAAGGACGGCTTTCACACACACTTATCTCTCAGAACTGAGCATGTGGAGAGTCATTCGTTCATCTAGCACAAAGGTAACGGGTTGCAGGAGAAACTTTTACTCTGGTTTCTCAGTCTGTTTCCTAGTGCCGGTTTGAAGTTCCTGCAGTTTTCACTGTAAAACCGAGTTGGAGCTAGTACCTCCCCATATATATGTATGGAGTGGAGTTTGCAACTGAAAAGAAACTTTGTGTTCCCAACAAGCTAGGTGAAGGCCGGCTTTCACACACACTTATCTCTCAGAACTGAGCATGTGGAGAGACTTTCGTTCATCTAGCACAAAGGGAACGGGTTGCATGAGAAACTTTCACTCTGGTTTCTCAGTTTGTTTCCTAGTGCCAGTTTGAATTTCCTGCAGTTTTCACTGTAAAACCGAGTTGGAGCTAGTACCTCCCCATATATATGTATGGAGTGGGGTTTGCAACTGAAAAGAAACTTTGTGTTCCCAACAAGCTAGGTGAAGGACGGCTTTCACACACACTTATCTCTCAGAACTGAGCATGTGGAGAGTCGTTCGTTCATCTAGCACAAAGGGATCGGGTTGCAGGAGAAACTTTCACTCTGGTTTCTCAGGCTGTTTCCTAGTGCCGGTTTGAAGTTCCTGCAGTTTTCACTGTAAAATCGAGTTGGAGCTAGTACGTCCCCATATATATGTATGGAGTGGAGTTTGCAACTGAAAAGAAACTTTGTGTTCCCAACAAGCTAGGTGAAGGACGGCTTTCACACACGTTTATCTCTCAGAACTGAGCATGTGGAGAGTCGTTCGTTCATCTAGCACAAAGGGAACGGGTTGCAGGGGAAACTTTCACTCTGGTTTCTCAGTCTGTTTCCTAGTGCCGGTTTGAAGTTCCTGCAGTTTTCACTGTAAAACCGAGATGGAGCTGGTACCTCCCCATATATATGTATGGAGTGGAGTTTGCAACTGAAAAGAAACTTTGTGTTCCCAACAAGCTAGGTGAAGGACGGCTTTCACACTCATCTCTCAGAACTGAGCATGTGGAGAGACGTTCGTTCATCTAGCACAAAGGGAGCGGTTGCAGGAGAAACTTTCACTCTGGTTTCTCAGTCTGTTTCCTAGTGCCGGCTTGAAGTTCCTGCAGTTTTCACTGTAAAACCGAGTTGGAGCTAGTACCTCCCCATATATATGTATTTAGTGGAGTTTGCAACTGAAAAGAAACTTTGTGTTCCCAACAAGCTAGGTGAAGGACGGCTTTCACACACACTTATCCCTCAGAACTGAGCATGTGGAGAGACGTTCGTTCATCTAGCACAAAGGGAACGGGTTGCAGGAGAAACTTTTACTCTGTTTTCGCAGTCTGTTTCCTAGTGCCGGTTTGAAGTTCCTGCAGTTTTCACTGTAAAACCGAGTTGGAGTTAGTACCTCCCCATATATAAGTATGGATTGGAATTTGCAACTGAAAAGAAACTTTGTGTTCCCAACAAGCTAGGTGAAGGACGGCTTTCACACACACTTATCTCTCAGAACTGAGCATGTGGGAGTCGTTCGTTCATCTAGCACAAAGGGAACGGGTTGCAGGAACAACTTTTACTCTGGTTTCTCAGTCTGTTTCCTAGTGCCGGTTTGAAGTTCCTGCAGTTTTCACTGTAAAACAGGGTTGGAGCTAGTACCTCCCCATATATATGTATGGACTGGAGTTTGCAACTGAAAAGAAACTTTGTGTTCCCAACAAGCTAGGTGAAGGCCGGCTTTCACACACACTTATCTCTCAGAACTGAGCATGTGGAGAGACTTTCGTTCATCTAGCACAAAGGGAACGGGTTGCAGGAGAAACTTTCACTCTGATTTCTCAGTCTGTTTCCTACTTCCGGTTTGAATTCCTGCAGTTTTCACTGTTAAACCGAGTTGGAGCTACTACCTCCCCATATATATGTATGGAGTGGGGTTTGCAACTGAAAAGAAACTTTGTGTTCCCAACAAGCTAGGTGAAGGACGGCTTTCACACACACTTATCTCTCAGAACTGAGCATGTGGAGAGTCGTTCGTTCATCTAGCACAAAGGGATCGGGTTGCAGGAGAAACTTTCACTCTGGTTTCTCAGGCTGTTTCCTAGTGCCGGTTTGAAGTTCCTGCAGTTTTCACTGTAAAATCGAGTTGGAGCTAGTACGTCCCCATATATATGTATGGAGTGGAGTTTGCAACTGAAAAGAAACTTTGTGTTCCCAACAAGCTAGTTGAAGGACGGCTTTCACACACGTTTATCTCTTAGAACTGAGCATGTGGAGAGTCGTTCGTTCATCTAGCACAAAGGGAACGGGTTGCAGGAGAAACTTACACTCTGGTTTCTCAGTCTGTTTCCTAGTGCCGGTTTGAAGTTCCTGCAGTTTTCACTGTAAATCCGACATGGAGCTGGTACCTCCCCATATATATGTATGGAGTGGAGTTTGCAACTGAAAAGAAACTTTGTGTTCCCAACAAGCTTGGTGAAGGACGGCTTTCACACTCATCTCTCAGAACTGAGCATGTGGAGAGACGTTCGTTCATCTAGCACAAAGGGAGCGGTTGCAGGAGAAACTTTCACACTGGTTTCTCAGTCTGTTTCCTAGTGCCGGCTTGAAGTTCCTGCAGTTTTCACTGTAAAACCGAGTTGGAGCTAGTACCTCCCCATATATATGTATTTAGTGGAGTTTGCAACTGAAAAGAAACTTTGTGTTCCCAACAAGCTAGGTGAAGGACGGCTTTCACACACAATTATCCCTCAGAACTGAGCATGTGGAGAGACGTTCGTTCATCTAGCACAAAGGGAACGGGTTGCAGGAGAAACTTTTACTCCGGCTTCTCAGTCTGTTTCCTAGTGCCGGTTTGAAGTTCCTGCAGTTTTCACTGTAAAACCGAGTTGGAGCTAGTACCTCCCCATATATATGTATGGATTGGAATTTGCAACTGAAAAGAAACTTTGTGTTCCCAACAAGCTAGGTGAAGGACGGCTTTCACACACACTTATCTCTCAGAACTGAGCATGTGGGAGTCGTTCGTTCATCTAGCACAAAGGGAACGGGTTGCAGGAGCAACTTTTACTCTGGTTTCTCAGTCTGTTTCCTAGTGCCGGTTTGAAGTTCCTGCAGTTTTCACTGTAAAACCGGGTTGGAGCTAGTACCTCCCCATATATATGTATGGAGTGGAGTTTGCAACTGAAAAGAAACTTTGTGTTCCCAACAAGCTAGGTGAAGGCCGGCTTTCACACACACTTATCTCTCAGAACTGAGCATGTGGAGAGACTGTCGTTCATCTAGCACAAAGGGAACGGGTTGCAGGAGAAACTTTCACTCTGGTTTCTCAGTCTGTTTCCTAGTTCCGGTTTGAATTCCTGCAGTTTTCACTGTTAAACCGAGTTGGAGCTAGTACCTCCCCATATATATGTATGGAGTGGGGTTTGCAACTGAAAAGAAACTTTGTGTTCCCAACAAGCTAGGTGAAGGACGGCTTTCACACACACTTATCTCTCAGAACTGAGCATGTGGAGAGACGTTCGTTCAACTACCACAAAGGGAACGGTTTGCAGGAGAAACATTCACTCTTGTTTCTCAGTCTGTTTCCTAGTGCCGTTTTGAAGTTCCTGCAGTTTTCACTGTAAAACCGAGTTGGAGCTAGTACCTCCCCATATATATGTATGGAGTGGAGTTTGCAACTGAAAAGAAACTTTGTGTTCCCAACAAGCTAGGTGAAGGGCGGCTTTCACACACAGTTATCTCTCAGAACTGAGCATGTGGAGAGACGTTCGTTCATCTAGCACAAAGGGAACGGGTTGCAGGAGAAACTTTCCCTCTGGATTCTCAGTCTGTTTCCTAGTGCCGGTTTGAAGTTCCTGCAGTTTTCACTGTAAAACCGAGTTGGAGCTAGTACCTCCCCATATATATGTATGGAGTGGAGTTTGCAACTGAAAAGACACTTTGTGTTCCCAACAAGCTAGGTGAAGGACGGCTTTCACACACACTTATCTCTCAGAAATGAGCATGTGGAGAGACGTTCGTTCATCTAGCACAAAGAGAGCGGTTGCAGGAGAAACTTTCACTCTGGTTTCTCAGTCTGTTTCCTAGTGCCGGTTTGAAGTTCCTGCAGTTTTCACTGTAAAACCGGGTTGGAGCTAGTACCTCCCCATATATATGTATGGAGTGGAGTTTGCAACTGAAAAGAAACTTTGTGTTCCCAACAAGCTAGGTGAAGGCCGGCTTTCACACACACTTATCTCTCAGAAATGAGCATGTGGAGAGACTGTCGTTCATCTAGCACAAAGGGAACGGGTTGCAGGAGAAACTTTCACTCTGGTTTCTCAGTCTGTTTCCTAGTTCCGGTTTGAATTCCTGCAGTTTTCACTGTTAAACCGAGTTGGAGCTAGTACCTCCCCATATATATGTATGGAGTGGGGTTTGCAACTGAAAAGAAACTTTGTGTTCCCAACAAGCTAGGTGAAGGACGGCTTTCACACACACTTATCTCTCAGAACTGAGCATGTGGAGAGACGTTCGTTCAACTACCACAAAGGGAACGGTTTGCAGGAGAAACATTCACTCTTGTTTCTCAGTCTGTTTCCTAGTGCCGTTTTGAAGTTCCTGCAGTTTTCACTGTAAAACCGAGTTGGAGCTAGTACCTCCCCATATATATGTATGGAGTGGAGTTTGCAACTGAAAAGAAACTTTGTGTTCCCAACAAGCTAGGTGAAGGGCGGCTTTCACACACAGTTATCTCTCAGAACTGAGCATGTGGAGAGACGTTCGTTCATCTAGCACAAAGGGAACGGGTTGCAGGAGAAACTTTCCCTCTGGATTCTCAGTCTGTTTCCTAGTGCCGGTTTGAAGTTCCTGCAGTTTTCACTGTAAAACCGAGTTGGAGCTAGTACCTCCCCATATATATGTATGGAGTGGAGTTTGCAACTGAAAAGACACTTTGTGTTCCCAACAAGCTAGGTGAAGGACGGCTTTCACACACACTTATCTCTCAGAAATGAGCATGTGGAGAGACGTTCGTTCATCTAGCACAAAGAGAGCGGTTGCAGGAGAAACTTTCACTCTGGTTTCTCAGTCTGTTTCCTAGTGCCGGCTTGAAGTTCCTGCAGTTTTCACTGTAAAACCGAGTTGGAGCTAGTACCTCCCCATATATATGTATTTAGTGGAGTTTGCAACTGAAAAGAAACTTTGTGTTCCCAACAAGCTAGGTGAAGGACGGCTTTCACACACACTTATCCCTCAGAACTGAGCATGTGGAGAGAAGTTCGTTCATCTAGCACAAAGGGAACGTTGCAGGAGAAACTTTTACTCTGGTTTCTCAGTCTGTTTCCTAGTGCCTGTTTGAAGTTCCTGCAGTTTTCACTGTAAAACCGAGTTGGAGCTAGTACCTCCCCATATATATGTATGGAGTGGAGTTTGCAACTGAAAAGAATCTTTGTGTTCCCAACAAGCTAGGTGAAGTCCGGCTTTCACACACACTTATCTCTCAGAACTGAGCATGTGGAGAGACGTTTGTTCATCTAGCAAAAAGGGAACGGTTTGCAGGAGAAACTTTTACTCTGGTTTCTCAGTCTTTTTCCTAGTGCCGGTTTGAAGTTCCTGCAGTTTTCACTTTAAAACCGATTTGGAGCTAGTACCTCCCCATATATATGTATGGAGTGGAGTTTGCAACTGAAAAGAAACTTTGTGTTCCCAACAAGCTAGGAGAAGTCCGGCATTCACACACACTTATCTCTCAGAACTGAGCATGTGGAGAGACGTTCGTTCATTTAGCACAATGTGAACGGGTTGCAGGAGAAACTTTTACTCTGGTATCTCAGTCTGTTTCCTAGTGCCGGTTTGAAGTTCCTGAAGTTTTCACTGTAAAACCGTGTTGGAGCTTGTACCTCCCCATATATATGTATGGAGTGGAGTTAGCAATTGTAAAGAATCATTGTGTTCCCAACAAGCTAGGTGAAGTACGGCTTTCACACACACTTATCTCTCAGAACTGAGCATGTGGAGAGACGTTCGTTCATCTAGCACAAATGGAACGGGTTGCAGGAGGAAGTTTTACTCTGGTTTCTCAGTCTGTTTCCTACTGCCGTTTTGAAGTTCCTGCTGTTTTCACTGTAAAACCGATTTGGAGCTACTACATCCCCATATATATGTATGGATTGGAGATTGCAAGTGAAAAGAAACTTTGTGTTCCAAAGAAGCTAGGTGAAGTTCTGCTTTCACAGACACATATCTCTAAGAACTGAGCATGTGGAGAGACGTTCGTTCATCTAGCAAAAAGGGAATGGGTTGCAGGAGAAACTTTTACTCTGGTTTCTCAGTCTGTTTCCAAGTGCCGGTTTGAAATTCCTGCAGTTTTCACTGTAAACCCGAGTTGGAACTAGTACCTCCCCATATATATGTATGGAGTGGAGTTTGCAACTGAAAAGAAACTTTGTGTTCCCAACAAGCTAGGTGAAGGACGGCGTTCACACACAATTATCTCTCAGAACTGAGCATGTGGAGAGACGTTCGTTCATCTAGCAAAAAGGGAACGGGTTGCAGGAGAAACTTTTACTCTGCTTTCTCAGACTGTTTCCTAGTTCCGGTTTGAAGTTCTTGCAGTTTTCACTGTAAAACCGAGTTGGAGCTAGTATTTCCCCATATATATGTATGGAGTGGTGTTTGCAAATGAAAAGAATCTTTGTGTTCCCAACAAGCTAGGTGAAGGTCTGCTTCACACACAAATATCTCTCAGAACTGAGCATGTGGAGAGACGTTCGTTCATCTAGGACAAAGGGAACGGCTTGCAGGAGAAACGTTTACTCTGGTTTCTCAGTCTGTTTCCTAGTGCCGGTTTGAAGTTCCTGCATTTTTCACTGTAAAACCGTGTTGGAGCTAGTACCTCCCCATATATATGTATGGACTGGAGTTGGCAAGTGAAAAGAAACTTTGTGTTCCCAACAAGCTAGGTGAAGGACGGCTTTCACACTCACTTTTCTCTCAGAACTGAGCATGTGGAGAGACGTTCGTTCATCTAGCACAAAGGGAACGGGTTGCAGGAGGAACTTTTACTCTGGTTTCTCAGTCTGTTTCCTACTGCCGGTTTGAAGTTCCTGCAGTTTTCACTGTAAAGCCGAGTTGGAGCTACTACCTCCCCATATATATGTATGGATTGGAGATTGCAATTGAAAAGGAACTTTGTGTTCCAAAGAAGCTAGGTGAAGTACTGCATTCACAGACACATATCTCTAAGAATTGAGCATGTGGAGAGACGTTCGTTCATCTAGCACAAAGAACGGGTTGCAGGAGAAACTTTTACTCTGGTTTCTCAGTCTGTTTCCAAGTGCCGGTTTGAAATTCCTGCAGTTTTCACTGTAAACCCGAGTTGGAACTAGTACCTCCCCATATTTATGTATGGAGTGGAGTTTGCAACTGAAAAGAAACTTTGTGTTCCCAACAAGCTAGGTGAAGGACGGCTTTCACACACATTTATCTCTCAGAACTGAGCATGTGGAGAGACGTTCGTTCATCTAGCACAAAAAGAACGGGTTGCAGGAGAAACATTTACTCTGCTTTCTCAGTCTGTTTCCAAGTGCTGGTTTGAAGTTCTTGCAGTTTTCACTGTAAAACAGAGTTGGAGCTACTACCACCCCATATATATGTATGGAGTGGAGTTGGCAAGTGAAAAGAAACTTTGTGTTCCCAACAAGCTAGGTGAAGGACGGCTTTCACACTCACTTATCTCTCAGAACTGAGCATGTGGAGAGACGTTCGTTCATCTAGCACAAAGGGAACGGGTTGCAGGAGGAACTTTTACTCTGGTTTCTCAGTCTGTTTCCTACTGCCGGTTTGAAGTTCCTGCAGTTTTCACTGTAAAATCGAGTTGGAGCTAGTACCTACCCATATATATGTATGGATTGGAGATAGCAAGTGAAAAGAAACTTTGTGTTCCATAGAAGCTAGGTGAAGTACTGCTTTCACAGACACATAACTCTAAGAACTTAGCATTTGGAGAGACGTTCGTTCATGTAGCACAAAGGGAACGGGTTGCAGGAGAAACTTTTACTCTGATTTCTCAGTCTGTTTGCAAGTGCCTGTTTGAAATTCCTGCAGTTTTCACTGTAAACCCGAGTTGGAGCTAGTACCTCCCCATATATATGTATGGAGTGGAGTTTGCAACTGAAAAGAAACTTTGTGTTCCCAACAAGCTAGGTGAAGGCCGGCATTCACACACACTAATCTCTCAGAACTTAGCATGTCGAGAGACGTTCGTTCATCTAGCACAAAGGGAACGGGTTGCAGGAAAAACTTTTACTCTGGTTTCTCAGTCTGTTTCCTAGTGCCGGTTTGAAGTTCCTGCAGTTTTCACTGTAAAATCGTGTTGGAGCTAGTACCTCCCCATATATATGTATGGAGTGGAGTTGGCAAGTGAAAAGAAACTTTGTGTTCCCAACAAGCTAGGTGAAGGACGGCTTTCACACTCACTTTTCTCTCAGAACTGAGCATGTGGAGAGACGTTCGTTCATCTAGCACAAAGGGAACGGGTTGCAGGAGGAACTTTTAATCTCGTTTATCAGTCTGTTTCCTAGTGCCGGTTTGAAGTTCCTGCTGTTTTCACTGTAAAGCCGAGTTGGAGCTACTACATCCCCATATATATGTATGGATTGGAGATTGCAAGGGAAAAGAATCTTTGTGTTCCAAAGAAGCTAGGTGAAGTACTGCTTTCACAGACATATAACTGTAAGAACTTAGCATGTGGAGAGACGTTCGTTCATGTAGCACAAAGGGAACGGGTTGCAGGAGAAACTTTTACTCTGGTTTCTCAGTCTGTTTCCAAGTGCCGGTTTGAAGTTCTTGCAATTTTCACTGTCAAACAGATTTGGAGCTAGTACCTCCCCATATATATTTATGGAGAGGAGTTTGCAACTGAAAAGAATTTTTGTGTTCCCAACAAGCTAGTTGAAGGACTGCTTTCACACACACTTATCTCTCACAACTGAGCATGTGGAGAGACGTTCGTTCATCTAGCACAAAGGGAACGGGTTGCAGGAGGAAGTTTTACTCTGGTTTCTCAGTCTGTTTCCTACTGCCGTTTTGAAGTTCCTGCTCTTTTCACTGTAAAACCGATTTGGAGCTCCTACGTCCCCATATATATGTATGGATTGGAGATTGCAAGTGAAAAGAAACTTTGTGTTCCAAAGAAGCTAGGTGAAGTACAACTTTCACAGACACATATCTCTAAGAACTGAGCATGTGGAGAGACGTTCGTTCATCTAGCAAAAAGGGAATGGGTTGCAGGAGAAACTTTTACTCTGGTTTCTCAGTCTGTTTCCAAGTGCCGGTTTGAAATTCCTGCAGTTTTCACTGTAAACCCGAGTTGGAACTAGTACCTCCCCATATATATGTATGGAGTGGAGTTTGCAACTGAAAAGAAACTTTGTGTTCCCAACAAGCTAGGTGAAGGACGGCGTTCACACACAATTATCTCTCAGAACTGAGCATGTGGAGAGACGTTCGTTCATCTAGCACAAAGGGAACGGGTTGCAGGAGAAACTTTTACTCTGCTTTCTCAGACTGTTTCCTAGTTCCGGTTTGAAGTTCTTGCAGTTTTCACTGTAAAACCGAGTTGGAGCTAGTATTTCCCCATATATATGTATGGAGTGGTGTTTGCAAATGAAAAGAATCTTTGTGTTCCCAACAAGCTAGGTGAAGGTCTGCTTCACACACAAATATCTCTCAGAACTGAGCATGTGGAGAGACGTTCGTTCATCTAGCACAAAGGGAACGGCTTGCAGGAGAAACGTTTACTCTGGTTTCTCAGTCTGTTTCCTAGTGCCGGTTTGAAGTTCCTGCATTTTTCACTGTAAAACCTTGTTGGAGCTAGTACCTCCCCATATATATGTATGGACTGGAGTTGGCAAGTGAAAAGAAACTTTGTGTTCCCAACAAGCTAGGTGAAGGACGGCTTTAACACTCACTTTTCTCTCAGAACTGAGCATTTGGAGAGACGTTCGTTCATCTAGCACAAAGGGAACGGGTTGCAGGAGAAACTTTTGCTCTGGTTTCTCAGTCTGTTTCCTAGTGCCGGTTTGAAGTTCCTGCATTTTTCACTGTAAAACCGAGTTGGAGCTAGTCCCTACCCATACATATATATGGAGTGGAGTTTGCAACTGAAAAGAAACTTTGTGTTCCCAACAAGCTAGGTGAAGGACGGCTTTCACACACACTTATCTCTCAGAACTGAGCATGTGGAGAGTCGTTCGTTCATCTAGCACAAAGGGAAAGGGTTGCAGGAGAAACTTTTACTCTGGTTTCTCAGTCTGTTTCCAAGTGCCGGTTTGAAATTCCTGCAGTTTTCACTGTAAACCCGAGTTGGAACTAGTACCTCCCCATATTTATGTATGGAGTGGAGTTTGCAACTGAAAAGAAACTTTGTGTTCCCAACAAGCTAGGTGAAGGACGGCTTTCACACACATTTATCTCTCAGAACTGAGCATGTGGAGAGACGTTCGTTCATCTAGCACAAAAAGAACGGGTTGCAGGAGAAACATTTACTCTGCTTTCTCAGTCTGTTTCCAAGTGCTGGTTTGAAGTTCTTGCAGTTTTCACTGTAAAACCGAGTTGGAGCTACTACCTCCCCATATATATGTATGGATTGGAGTTGGCAAGTGAAAAGAAACTTTGTGTTCACAACAAGCTAGGTGAAGGACGGCTTTCACACTCACTTATCTCTCAGAACTGAGCATGTGGAGAGACGTTCGTTCATCTAGCACAAAGGGAACGGGTTGCAGGAGGAACTTTTACTCTGGTTTCTCAGTCTGTTTCCTACTGCCGGTTTGAAGTTCCTGCAGTTTTCACTGTAAAATCGAGTTGGAGCTAGTACTTACCCATATATATTTATGGATTGGAGATTGCAAGTGAAAAGAAACTTTGTGTTCCATAGAAGCTAGGTGAAGTACTGCTTTCACAGACACATAACTCTAAGAACTTAGCATGTGGAGAGACGTTCGTTCATGTAGCACAAAGGGAACGGGTTGCAGGAGAAACTTTTACTCTGGTTTCTCAGTCTGTTTGCAAGTGCCTGTTTGAAATTCCTGCAGTTTTCACTGTAAACCCGAGTTGGAGCTAGTACCTCCCCATATATATGTATGGAGTGGAGTTTGCAACTGAAAAGAAACTTTGTGTTCCCAACAAGCTAGGTGAAGGACGGCATTCACACACACTAATCTCTCAGAACTTAGCATGTCAAGAGACGTTCGTTCATCTAGCACAAAGGGAACGGGTTGCAGGAAAAACTTTTACTCTGGTTTCTCAGTCTGTTTCCTAGTGCCGGTTTGAAGTTCCTGCAGTTTTCACTGTAAAATCGTGTTGGAGCTAGTACCTCCCCATATATATGTATGGAGTGGAGTTTGCAACTGAAAAGAAACTTTGTGTTCCCAACAAGCTAGGTGAAGGACGGCTTTCACACTCACTTTTCTCTCAGAACTGAGCATGTGGAGAGACGTTCGTTCATCTAGCACAAAGGGAACGGGTTGCAGGAGGAACTTTTAATCTCGTTTATCAGTCTGTTTCCTAGTGCCGGTTTGAAGTTCCTGCTGTTTTCACCGTAAAGCCGAGTTGGAGCTACTACATCCCCATATATATGTATGGATTGGAGATTGCAAGGGAAAAGAATCTTTGTGTTCCAAAGAAGCTAGGTGAAGTACTGCTTTCACAGACACATAACTGTAAGAACTTAGCATGTGGAGAGACGTTCGTTCATGTAGCACAAAGGGAACGGGTTGCAGGAGAAACTTTTACTCTGGTTTCTCAGTCTGTTTCCAAGTGCCGGTTTGAAGTTCTTGCAATTTTCACTGTCAAACAGATTTGGAGCTAGTACCTCCCCATATATATTTATGGAGAGGAGTTTGCAACTGAAAAGAATTTTTGTGTTCCCAACAAGCTAGTTGAAGGACTGCTTTCACACACACTTATCTCTCAGAACTGAGCATGTGGAGAGACGTTCGTTCATCTAGCACAAAGGGAACGGGTTGCAGGAGGAAGTTTTACTCTGGTTTCTCAGTCTGTTTCCTACTGCCGTTTTGAAGTTCCTGCTGTTTTCACTGTAAAACCGATTTGGAGCTACTACATCCCCATATATATGTATGGATTGGAGATTGCAAGTGAAAAGAAACTTTGTGTTCCAAAGAAGCTAGGTGAAGTACTACTTTCACAGACACATATCTCTAAGAACTGAGCATGTGGAGAGACGTTCGTTCATCTAGCAAAAAGGGAATGGGTTGCAGGAGAAACTTTTACTCTGGTTTCTCAGTCTGTTTCCAAGTGCCGGTTTGAAATTCCTGCAGTTTTCACTGTAAACCCGAGTTGGAACTAGTACCTCCCCATATATATGTATGGAGTGGAGTTTGCAACTGAAAAGAAACTTTGTGTTCCCAACAAGCTAGGTGAAGGACGGCGTACACACACAATTATCTCTCAGAACTGAGCATGTGGAGAGACGTTCGTTCATCTAGCACAAAGGGAACGGGTTGCAGGAGAAACTTTTACTCTGCTTTCTCAGACTGTTTCCTAGTTCCGGTTTGAAGTTCTTGCAGTTTTCACTGTAAAACCGAGTTGGAGCTAGTATTTCCCCATATATATGTATGGAGTGGTGTTTGCAAATGAAAAGAATCTTTGTGTTCCCAACAAGCTAGGTGAAGGTCTGCTTCACACACAAATATCTCTCAGAACTGAGCATGTGGAGAGACGTTCGTTCATCTAGCACAAAGGGAACGGCTTGCAGGAGAAACGTTTACTCTGGTTTCTCAGTCTGTTTCCTAGTGCCGGTTTGAAGTTCCTGCATTTTTCACTGTAAAACCTTGTTGGAGCTAGTACCTCCCCATATATATGTATGGACTGGAGTTGGCAAGTGAAAAGAAACTTTGTGTTCCCAACAAGCTAGGTGAAGGACGGCTTTAACACTCACTTTTCTCTCAGAACTGAGCATGTGGAGAGACGTTCGTTCATCTAGCACAAAGGGAACGGGTTGCAGGAGGAACTTTTACTCTGGTTTCTCAGTCTGTTTCCTACTGCCGGTTTGAAGTTCCTGCAGTTTTCACCTTAAAGCCGAGTTGGAGCTACTACCTCCCCATATATATGTATGGATTGGAGATTGCAATTGAAAAGGAACTTTGTGTTCCAAAGAAGCTAGGTGAAGTACTGCATTCACAGACACATATCTCTAAGAATTGAGCATGTGGAGAGACGTTCGTTCATCTAGCACAAAGAACGGGTTGCAGGAGAAACTTTTACTCTGGTTTCTCAGTCTGTTTCCTAGTGCCTGTTTGAAATTCCTGCAGTTTTCACTGTAAACCCGATTTGGAGCTAGTACCTCCCCATATATATGTATGGAGTGGAGTTTGCAACTGAAAAGAAACTTTGTGTTCCCAACAAGCTAGGTGAAGGACGGCATTCACACACACTTATCTCTCAGAACTGAGCATGTCGAGAGACTTTCGTTCATCTAGCACAAACGGAACGGGTTGCAGGAAAAACTTTTACTCTGGTTTCTCAGTCTGTTTCCTAGTGCCGGTTTGAAGTTCCTGCAGTTTTCACTGTAAAATCGTGTTGGAGCTAGTACCTCCCCATATATATGTATGGAGTGGAGTTGGCAAGTGAAAAGAAACTTTGTGTTCCCAACAAGCTAGGTGAAGGACGGCTTTCACACTCACTTTTCTCTCAGAACTGAGCATGTGGAGAGACGTTCGTTCATCTAGCACAAAGGGAACGGGTTGCAGGAGGAACTTTTAATCTCGTTTATCAGTCTGTTTCCTAGTGCCGGTTTGAAGTTCCTGCTGTTTTCACTGTAAAGCCGAGTTGGAGCTACTACATCCCCATATATATGTATGGATTGGAGATTGCAAGGGAAAAGAATCTTTGTGTTCCAAAGAAGCTAGGTGAAGTACTGCTTTCACAGACACATAACTGTAAGAACTTAGCATGTGGAGAGACGTTCGTTCATGTAGCACAAAGGGAACGGGTTGCAGGAGAAACTTTTACTCTGGTTTCTCAGTCTGTTTCCAAGTGCCGGTTTGAAGTTCTTGCAATTTTCACTGTCAAACAGAGTTGGAGCTAGTACCTCCCCATATATATTTATGGAGAGGAGTTTGCAACTGAAAAGAATTTTTGTGTTCCCAACAAGCTAGTTGAAGGACTGCTTTCACACACACATATCTCTCAGAACTGAGCATATGGAGAGACGTTCGTTAATGTAGCACAAAGGGAACGGGTTGCAGGAGAAACTTTCACTCTGGTTTCTCAGTCTGATTCCTACTGCCGGTTTGATGTTCCTGCAGTTTTCACTGTAAAACCGAGTTGGAGCTAGTACCTCCCCATATATATGTATGGATTGGAGATTGCAATTGAAAAGAAACTTTGTGTTCCAAAGAAGCTAGGTGAAGGACGGCTTTCACAGACACTTATCTCTCAGAACTGAGCATGTGGAGAGACGTTCCTTCATCTAGCACAAACGGAACGGGTTGCAGGAGAAACTTTTACTCTGGTTTCTCAGTCTGTTTCCTAGGGCCGGTTTGAAGTTCCTGCAGTTTTCACTTTAAAACCGAGTTGGAGCTAATACCACCCCATATATTTGTATGGAGTGGATTTTGCAACTGAAAAGAAACTTTGTGTTCCCAACAAGTTAGGTGAAGGACGGCTTTCAAACACACTTATCTCTCAGAACTGAGCAAGTGGAGAGACGTTCGTTCATCTAGCACAAAGGGAACGGGTTGCAGGAGAAACTTTTACTCTGGTTTCTCAGTCTGTTTCCTAGTGCCGTTTTGAAGTTCCTGCAGTTTTCACTGTAAAACCGAGTTGGAGCTAGTACCTCCCCATATCAATGTATGGAGTGGAGTTTGCAAGTGAAAAGAAACTTTGTGTTCCCAAAAAGCTAGGTGAAGTACGGCTTTCACACACACTTATCTCTCAGAACTGAGCATGTGGAGAGACGTTTGTTTATCTAGCACTAAGGGAACGGGTTGCAGGAGAAACTTTTCTCTGGTTTCTCAGTCTGTTTCCTACTGCCGGTTTGAAGTTCCTGGAGTTTTCAGTGTATAAACGAGTTGGAGCTAATACCTCCCCATGTATATGTATGGAGTGGAGTTTGCAAGTGAAAAGAAACTTTGTGTTCCCAACATGCTATGTGAAGGACTGCTTTCACACACACTTATCTCTCAGAACTCTGCATGTGGAGAGACGTTCGTTCATCTAGCAAAAAGGCAACGGGTTGCTGGAAAAACTTTTACTCTGGTTTCTCAGTCTGTTTCTTAGTGCTGGTTTGAAGTTCTTCCAGTTTTCACTGTAAAACCGAGTTGGAGCTCGTACTTCCCCATATATATGTATGGAGTGGAGTTTGCAACTGAAAAGAAACTTTGTGTTCCCAACAAGCTAGTTGAAGGACGGCTTTCACACACACTTATCTCTCAGAACTGAGCATGTGGAGACACGTTCGTTCATCTAGCACAATGGGAACGGGTTGCAGGAGAAACTTTTACTCTGGTTTCTCAGTCTGTTTCCTAGTGCCGTTTTGAAGTTCCTGCAGTTTTCACTGTAAAACCGAGTTGGAGCTGGTACCTCCCCATATATATGTATGGAGAGGAGTTAGCAAGTGAAAAGAAACTTTGTGTTCCCAACAAGATAGGTGAAGTACGGTTTTCACACACAATTATCTCTCAGAACTGAGCATGTGGAGAGACGTTCGTTCATGTAGTACAAATGGAACGGGTTGCAGGAGAAACTTTTACTCTGGTTTCTCAGTCTGTTTCCAAGTGCCGGTTTGAAGTTCCTGCAGTTTTCAATGTAAAACCGAGTTGGAGCTAGTACCTCCCCATATATATGTATGGAGTGGAGTTTGCAACTGAAAAGAAACTTTGTGTTCCCAACAAGCTGGGTGAAGTACGGCTTTCAGACACACTTTTCTCTCAGAACTGAGCATGTGGAGAGACGTTTGTTCATCTAGCACAAAGGGAACGGGTTGCAGGAGAAACTTTTACTCTGGTTTCTCAGTCTTTTTCCTACTGCCGGTTTGAAGTTCCTGGAGTTTTCACTGTAAAACCGATTTGGAGCTAGTACCTACCCATATATATGTATGGAGTGGACTTTGCAACTGAAAAGAAACTTTGTGTTCCCCACATGCTAGGTGAAGGACGGCTTTCACACACACTTATCTCTCAGAACTGAGCATGTGGAGAGACGTTCGTTCATCTAGCAAAAAGGGAACGGGTTGCAGGAGAAACTTTTACTCTGGTTTCTCAGTCTGTTTCTTAGTGCCGGTTTGAAGTTCTTCCAGTTTTCACTGTAAAACCGAGTTGGAGCCCGTACCTCCCCATATATATGTATGGAGTTTAGTTTGAACTGAAAAGAAATTTTGTGTTCCCAACAAGCTAGTTGAAGGACGGCTTTCACACACACATATCTCTCAGAACTGAGCATGTGGAGAGACGTTCGTTCATCTAGCACAAAGGGAACGGGTTGCAGGAGGAACTTTTACTCTGGTTTCTCAGTCTGTTTCCTAGTGCCGGTTTGAAGTTCCTGCAGTTTTCACTGTAAAACCGAGTTGGAGCTAGTACCTCCCCATATATATTTATGGAGTGGAGTTTGCCAGTGAAAAGAAACTTTGTGTTCCCAACAAGCTAGGTGAAGGACGGCTTTCACACACACTTATCTCTCAGAACTGAGCATGTGGAGAGACGTTCGTTCATCTAGCACAATGGGAACGGTTTGCAGGAGAAACTTTTACTCTGGTTTCCCAGTCTGTTTCCTAGTGCCGGTTTGAAGTTCCTGCAGCTTTCACTGTAAAACCGAGTTGGAGCTAGTACCTCCCCATATATATGTATGGAGTGGAGTTAGCAAGTGAAAAGAAACTTTGTGTTCCCAACAAGCTAGGTGAAGGACGGCTTTAACACACACTTATCTCTCAGAACTGAGCATGTGGAGCGACGTTCGTTCATCTAGCAAAATGGGAACGGGTTGCAGGGGAAACTTTTACTCTGGTTTCTCAGTCTGTTTCCTAGTGCCGGTTTGAAGTTCCTGCAGTTTTCACTGTAAAACCGAGTTGGAGCTAGTACCTCCCCATATATATGTATGGAGTGGAGTTAGCAAGTGAAAAGAAAATTTGTGTTCCCAACAAGCTAGGTGAAGTACGGTTTTCACACACACTTATCTCTCAGAACTGAGCATGTGGAGAGACGTTCGTTCATCTAGCACAAAGGGAACGGGTTGCAGGAGGAACTTTTACTCTGGTATCTCAGTCTGTTTCCTAGTGCCGGTTTGAAATTCCTGGAGTTTTCACTGTAAAACCGAGTTGGAGCTTAAACCTCCCCATATATATGTATGGAGTGTTGTTTCCAAGTGAAAAGAAACTTTGTGTTCCCAACAAGCAAGGTGAAGGACGGCTTTCACACACACTTATCTCTCAGAAATAAGCATGTGGAGAGACGTTCGTTCATGTAGCAAAAATGGAACGGGTTGCAGGAGAAACTTTTACTCTGGTTTCTCAGTCTGTTTCCAAGTGCCGGTTTGAAGTTCCTGCAATTTTCAATGTAAAACCGAGTTGGAGCTAGTACCTCCCCATATATATGTATGGACTGGAGTTTGCAACTGAAAAGAAACTTTGTGTTCCCAACAAGCTAGGTGAAGGACGGCTTTCACACACACTTTTCTCTCAGAACTGAGCATGTGGAGAGACGTTTGTTTATCTAGCACTAAGGGAACGGGTTGCAGGAGAAACTTTTCTCTGGTTTCTCAGTCTGTTTCCTACTGCCGGTTTGAAGTTCCTGGAGTTTTCAGTGTATAAACGAGTTGGAGCTAATACCTCCCCATGTATATGTATGGAGTGGAGTTTGCAAGTGAAAAGAAACTTTGTGTTCCCAACATGCTATATGAAGGACGGCTTTCACACACACTTATCTCTCAGAACTGTGCATGTGGAGAGACGTTCGTTCATCTAGCAAAAAGGCAACGGGTTGCTGGAGAAACTTTTACTCTGGTTTCTCAGTCTGTTTCTTAGTGCTGGTTTGAAGTTCTTCCAGTTTTCACTGTAAAACCGAGTTGGAGCTCGTACTTCCCCATATATATGTATGGAGTGGAGTTTGCAACTGAAAAGAAACTTTGTGTTCCCAACAAGCTAGTTGAAGGACGGCTTTCACACACACTTATCTCTCAGAACTGAGCATGTGGAGACACGTTCGTTCATCTAGCACAATGGGAACGGGTTGCAGGAGAAACTTTTACTCTGGTTTCTCAGTCTGTTTCCTAGTGCCGTTTTGAAGTTCCTGCAGTTTTCACTGTAAAACCGAGTTGGAGCTGGTACCTCCCCATATATATGTATGGAGAGGAGTTAGCAAGTGAAAAGAAACTTTGTGTTCCCAACAAGATAGGTGAAGTACGGTTTTCACACACAATTATCTCTCAGAACTGAGCATGTGGAGAGACGTTCGTTCATGTAGTACAAATGGAACGGGTTGCAGGAGAAACTTTTACTCTGGTTTCTCAGTCTGTTTCCAAGTGCCGGTTTGAAGTTCCTGCAGTTTTCAATGTAAAACCGAGTTGGAGCTAGTACCTCCCCATATATATGTATGGAGTGGAGTTTGCAACTGAAAAGAAACTTTGTGTTCCCAACAAGCTGGGTGAAATACGGCTTTCACACACACTTTTCTCTCAGAACTGAGCATGTGGAGAGACGTTTGTTCATCTAGCACAAAGGGAACGGGTTGCAGGAGAAACTTTTACTCTGGTTTCTCAGTCTTTTTCCTAGTGCCGGTTTGAAGTTCCTGGAGTTTTCACTGTAAAACCGATTTGGAACTAGTACCTCCCCATATATATGTATGGAGTGGACTTTGCAACTGAAAAGAAACTTTGTGTTCCCCACATGCTAGGTGAAGGACGGCTTTCACACACACATATTTCTCAGAACTGAGCATGTGGAGAGACGTTCGTTCATCTAGCACAATGGGAAAGGGTTGCAGGAGAAACTTTTGCTCTGGTTTCCCAGTCTGTTTCCTAGTGCCGGTTTGAAGTTCCTGCAGTTTTCACTGTAAAACCGAGTTGGAGCTAGTACCTCCCCATATATATGTATGGAGTGGAGTTTGCAAGTGAAAAGAATCTATGTGTTCCCAACAAGCTAGGTAAAGTACGGTTTTCACACACACTTATCTCTGAGAAATGAGCATGTGGAGAGACGTTCGTTCATCTAGCACAAAGGGAACGGGTTGCAGGAGGAACTTTTACTCTGATTTCTCAGTCTGTTTCCTAGTGCCGGCTTGAAGTTCCTGCAGTTTTCACTGTAAAACCGAGGTGGAGCTAGTACCTCCCCATATATATTTATGGAGTGGAGTTTGCAAGTGAAAAGAAACTTTGTGTTCCCAACAAGCTAGGTGAAGGACGGCTTTCACACACACTTATCTCTCAGAACTGAGCATGTGGAGAGACGTTCGTTCATCTAGCACAATGGGAACGGTTTGCAGGGGAAACTTTTACTCTGGTTTCCCAGTCTGTTTCCTAGTGCCGGTTTGAAGTTCCTGCAGCTTTCACTGTAAAACCGAGTTGGAGCTAGTACCACCCCATATATATGTATGGAGTGGAGTTAGCAAGTGAAAAGAAACTTTGTGTTCCCAACAAGCTAGGTGAAGGACGGCTTTCACACACACTTATCTCACAGAACTGAGCATGTGGAGAGACGTTCGTTCATCTAGCACAAAGGGAACGGGTTGCAGGGGGAACTTTTACTCTGGTTTCTCAGTCTGTTTCCTAGTGCCGGTTTGAAGTTCCTGCAGTTTTCAATGTAAAACCGAGTTGGAGCAAGTACCTCCCCATATATATGTATGGATTGGTGATTGCAAGTTAAAAGAAACTTTGTGTTCCCAACAAGCTAGGTGAAGGACGGCTTTCACACACACTTATCTCTCAGAACTGAGCATGTGGAGAGACATTCGTTCATCTAGCACAAGGGGAACGGGTTGCAGGAGAAACTTTTACTCTGGTTTCTCAGTCTGTTTCCTAGTGCCGGTTTGAATTTCCTGCAGTTTTCAATATAAAACCGAGGTGGAGCTAGTTCCTCCGCATATATATGTATGGACTGGAGTTTGCAACTGAAAAGAAACTTTGTGTTCCCAACAAGCTAGTTGAAGGACGGCTTTCACACACACTTATCTCTCAGAACTGAGCATGTGGAGCGACGTTCGTTCATCTAGCACAATGGGAACGGGTTGCAGGGGAAACTTTTACTCTGGTTTCTCAGTCTGTTTCCTAGTGCCGGTTTGAAGTTCCTGCAGTTTTCACTGTAAAACCGAGTTGGAGCTAGTACCTCCCCATATATATGTATGGAGTGGAGTTAGCAAGTGAAAAGAAAATTTGTGTTCCCAACAAGCTAGGTGAAGTACGGTTTTCACACACACTTATCTCTCAAAACTGAGCATGTGGAGAGACGTTCGTTCATCTAGCACAAAGGGAACGGGTTGCAGGAGGAACTTTTACTCTGGTATCTCAGTCTGTTTCCTAGTGCCGGTTTGAAATTCCTGGAGTTTTCACTGTAAAACCGAGTTGGAGCTTAAACTTCCCCATATATATGTATGGAGTGTTGTTTCCAAGTGAAAAGAAACTTTGTGTTCCCAACAAGCAAGGTGAAGGACGGCTTTCACACACACTTATCTCTCAGAAATAAGCATGTGGAGAGACGTTCGTTCATGTAGCACAAATGGAACGGGTTGCAGGAGAAACTTTTACTCTGGTTTCTCAGTCTGTTTCCAAGTGCCGGTTTGAAGTTCCTGCAATTTTCAATGTAAAACCGAGTTGGAGCTAGTACCTCCCCATATATATGTATGGAGTGGAGTTTGCAACTGAAAAGAAACTTTGTGTTCCCAACAAGCTAGGTGAAGGACGGCTTTCACACACACTTATCTCTCAAAACTGAGCATGTGGAGAGACGTTCGTTCATCTAGCACAAAGGGAACGTGTTGCAGGAGGAACTTTACTCTGGTTTCTCAGTCTGTTTCCTTCTGTCGGTTAGATGTTCCTGCAGTTTTCACTGTAAAACCGAGTTGGAGCTAGTACTTCCCCATATATATGTATGGATTGGAGATTGCAAGTGAAAAGAAACTTTGTGTTCCAAAGAAGATAGGTGAAGGACTGCTTTCACAGTCACTTTTCTCTCAGAACTGAGCATGTGGAGAGACGTTCGTTCATGTAGCAAAAAGGGAACGGGTTGCAGGAGAAACTTTTACTCTGTTTTCTCAGTCTGTTTCCAAGTGCCGGTATGAAGTTCCTGCAGTTTTCAATGTAAAAGAGATTTGGAGCTAATACCACCCCATATATTTGTATGGAGTGGATTTTGCAAATGAAAAGAAACTTTGTGTTCCCAACAAGCTAGGTGAAGAACGGCTTTCACACACACTTATCTCTCAGAACTGAGCATGTGGAGAGGCGTTCGTTCATCTAGCACAAAGGGAACGGGTTGCAGGAGGAACATTTACTCTAGTTTCTCAGTCTGTTTCCTACTGCCGGTTTGAAGTTCCTGCAGTTTTCACTGTAAAACCGTGTTGGAGCTAGAACCTCCCCATATATATGTATGGATTGGAGATTGCAAGTGAAAAGAAACTTTGTGTTCCAAAGTAGCTAGGTGAAGGACTGCTTTCACAGACAATTATCTCTCAGAACTGAGCATGTGAGGAGACGTTCGTTCATCTAGCACAAAGGGAACGTGTTGCAGGAGGAAATATTACTCTGGTTTCTCAGTCTGTTTCCTTCTGCCGGTTAGAAGTTCCTGCAGTTTTCACTGTAATATGGAGTTGGAGCTAGTACCACCCCATATATATGTATGGATTGGAGATCGCAAGTGAAAAGAACCTTTGTGTTCCAAAGAAGCTAGGTGAAGGACGGCTTTCACACTCAATTATCTCTCAGAACTGAGCATATGGAGAGACGTTCGTTCATCTAGCACAAATGGAACGGGCTGCAGGAGCAACTTTTACTGTGGTATCTAAGTCTCTTTCCTAGTGCCGGTTTGAATTTCCTGCAGTTTTCACTGTAAAACCGATTTGGAGGTAATACCACCCCATATATTTGTATGGAGTGGAGTTTGCAACTGAAAAGAAACTTTGTGTTCCCAACAAGCTAGGTGAAGGACGGCTTTCACACACACTTATCTCTCAGAACTGAGCATGTGGAGAGGCGTTCGTTCATTTAGCACAAAGGGAACGGGTTGCAGGAGAAACTTTTACTCTGGTTTCTCAGTCTGTTTCCTAGTGCCGGTTTGAAGTTCCTGCAGTTTTCACTGTAAAACCGAGTTGGAGCTAGTACCTCCCCATATATATGTATAGAGTGGTGTTTGCAAGTGAAAAGAAACTTTGTGTTCTCAACAAGCTAGGTGAAGGACTGCTTTCACACACACTTATCTCTCAGAACTGAGCATGTGGAGAGACTTTCGTTCATCTAGCACAAAGGGAACGGTTTGCAGTAGAAACTTTTACTCTGGATTCTCAGTCTGTGTCCTAGTGCCGGCTTGAAGTTCATGCAGTTTTCACTGTAAAACAGAGTTGGAGCTAGTACCTCCCCATATATATGTATGGAGTGAAGTTTGCAACTGAAAAGAAACTTTGTGTTCCCAACAAGCTAGGTGAAGGACGGCTTTCACACACACTTATCTCTCAGAACTGAGCATGTGGAGAGACATTCGTTCATCTAGCACAAGGGGAACGGGTTGCAGGAGAAACTTTTACTCTGGTTTCTCAGTCTGTTTCCTAGTGCCGGTTTGAAGTTCCTGCAGTTTTCAGTGTAAAACCGAGGTGGAGCTAGTACCTCCGCATATATATGTATGGAGTGGAGTTTGCAACTGAAAAGAAACTTTGTGTTCCGAAGAAGCTAGTTGAAGGACGGCTTTCACACACACTTAACTCTCAGAACTGAGCATGTGGAGAGACGTTCGTTCATCTAGCACAATGGGAACGGGTTGCAGGGGAAACTTTTACTCTGGTTTCTCAGTCTGTTTCCTAGTGCCGGTTTGAAGTTCCTGCAGTTTTCTCTGTAAATCCGAGTTGGAGCTGGTTCCTCCCCATATATATGTATGGAGTGGAGTTAGCAAGTGAAAAGAAACTTTGTGTTCCCAACAAGCTAGGTGAAGGACGGCTTTCACACAGACTTATCTCTCAGAACTGAGCATGTGGAGAGACGTTCGTTCATCTAGCACAAAGGGAACGTGTTGCAGGAGGAACTTTACTCTGGTTTCTCAGTCTGTTTCCTTCTGTCGGTTAGAAGTTCCTGCAGGTTTCACTGTAAAACCGAGTTGGAGCTAGTACTTCCCCATATATATGTATGGATTGGAGATTGCAAGTGGAAAGAAACTTTGTGTTCCAAAGAAGATAGGTGAAGGACTGCTTTCACAGTCACTTATCTCTCAGAACTGAGCATGTGGAGAGACGTTCGTTCATGTAGCACAAAGTGAACGGGTTGCAGGAGAAACTTTTACTCTGTTTTCTCAGTCTGTTTCCAAGTGCCGGTATGAAGTTCCTGCAGTTTTCAATGTAAAACAGATTTGGAGCTAATACCACCCCATATATTTGTATGGAGTGGATTTTGCAAATGAAAAGAAACTTTGTGTTCCCAACAAGCTAGGTGAAGGACGGCTTTCACACACAATTATCTCTCAGAACTGAGCATGTGGAGAGACGTTCGTTCATCTAGCACAAAGGGAACGGGTTGCAGGAGGAACATTTACTCTAGTTTCTCAGTCTGTTTCCTACTGCCGGTTTGAAGTTCCTGCAGTTTTCACTGTAAAACCGTGTTGGAGCTAGTACCTCCCCATATATATGTAAGGATTGGAGATTGCAAGTGAAAAGAAACTTTGTGTTCCAAAGTAGCTAGATGAAGGACTGCTTTCACAGACAATTATCTCTCAGAACTGAGCATGTGAGGAGACGTTCGTTCATCTAGCACAAAGGGAACGTGTTGCAGGAGGAAATTTTACTCTGGTTTCTCAGTCTGTTTCCTTCTGCCGGTTAGAAGTTCCTGCAGATTTCACTGTAAAATGGAGTTGGAGCTAGTACCTCCCCATATATATGTATGGATTGGAGATCGCAAGTGAAAAGAACCTTAGTGTTCCAAAGAAGCTAGGTGAAGGACGGCTTTCACACTCAATTATCTCTCAGAACTGAGCATATGGAGAGACGTTCGTTCATCTAGCACAAATGGAACGGGCTGCAGGAGCAACTTTTACTCTGGTATCTAAGTCTCTTTCCTAGTGCCGGTTTGAATTTCCTGCAGTTTTCACTGTAAAACCGATTTGGAGGTAATACCACCCCATATATTTGTATGGAGTTGAGTTTGCAACTGAAAAGAAACTTTGTGTTCCCAACAAGCTAGGTGAAGGACGGCTTTCACACACACTTATCTCTCAGAACTGAGCATGTGGAGAGGCGTTCGTTCATGTAGCACAAAGGGAACGGGTTGCAGGAGAAACTTTTACTCTGGTTTCTCAGTCTGTTTCCTAGTGCCGGTTTGAAGTTCTTGCAGATTTCTCTGTAAAACCGAGTTGGAGCTAGTACTTCCCCATATATATGTATGGAATTGAGTTTGCAATTGAAAAGAAACTTTGTTTTCCCAACAAGCTAGGTGAAGGACGGCTTTCACACACACTTATCTCTCAGAAATGAGCATGTGGAGAGACGTTCGTTCATCTAGCACAAAAGGAACGGGTTGCAGGATTAACTTTTACTCTGGTTTCTCAGTCTGTTTCCTACTGCCGGTTTGAAGTTACTGCAGTTTCACTGTAAAACCGAGTTGGATCTAGTACCAACCCATATATATGTATGGATTGGAGATTGCAAGTGAAAAGAAACTTTGTGTTCCAAAGAAGCTAGGTGAAGGACTGCTTTCACTGACACTTATCTCTGAGAACTGAGCATGTGGAGAGACGTTCGTTCATCTAGCACAAAGGGAACGGGTTGCAGGAGGAACTTTTACTCTGGTTTCTCAGTCTGTTTCCTAGTGCCGGTTTGAAGTTCCTGCAGTTTTCACTGTAAAACCGAGGTGGAGCTAGTACCTCCGCATATATATGTATGGAGTGGAGTTTGCAACTGAAAAGAAACTTTGTGTTCCCAAGAAGCTAGTTGAAGGACGGCTTTCACACACACTTATCTCTCAGAACTGAGCATGTGGAGAGACGTTCGTTCATCTAGCACAATGGGAACGGGTTGCAGGGGAAACTTTTACTCTGGTTTCTCAGTCTGTTTCCTAGTGCCGGTTTGAAGTTCCTGCAGTTTTCTCTGTAAAACCGAGTTGGAGCTTAAACCTCCCCATATATATGTATGGAGTGTTGTTTCCAAGTGAAAAGAAACTTTGTGTTCCCAACATGCTAGTTGAAGGACGGCTTTCACACACACTTATCTCTCAGAAATGAGCATGTGGAGAGACGTTCGTTCATGTAGCACAAATGGAACGGGTTGCAGGAGAAACTTTTACTCTGGTTTCTCAGTCTGTTTCCAAGTGCCGGTTTGAAGTTCCTGCAGTTTTCAATGTAAAACCGAGTTGGAGCTAGTACCTCCCCATATATATGTATGGAGTGGAGTTTGCAACTGAAAAGAAACTTTGTGTTCCCAACAAGCTAGGTGAAGGACGGCTTTCACACACACTTATCTCTCAGAACTGAGCATGTGGAGAGACGTTCGTTCATCTAGCACAAAGGGAACGTGTTGCAGGAGGAACTTAACTCTGGTTTCTCAGTCTGTTTCCTTCTGTCGGTTAGAAGTTCCTGCAGTTTTCACTGTAAAACCGAGTTGGAGCTAGTACTTCCCCATATATATGTATGGATTGGAGATTGCAAGTGAAAAGAAACTTTGTGTTCCAAAGAAGATAGGTGAAGGACTGCTTTCACAGACACATATCTCTCAGAACTGAGCATGTGGAGAGACGTTCGTTCATGTAGCACAAAGGGAACGGGTTGCAGGAGAAACTTTTACTCTGGTATCTCATTCTGTTTCCAAGTGCCGGTTTGAAGGTCCAGCAGTTTTAAATGTAAAACCGAGTTGGAGCTAGTACCTCCCTATATATATATATGGAGTGGAGATTGCAAGTGAAAAGAAACTTTGTGTTCCCAACCAGCTAGGTGAAGTTCGGCTTTCACACTCAATTATCTCTCAGAACTGAGCATGTGGAGAGACGTTCGTTCATGTAGCACAAATGGAACGGGTTGCAGGAGAAACTTTTACTCTGGTTTCTCAGTCTGTTTCCTAGTGCCGTTTTGCAGTTCCTGCAGTTTTCACTGTAAAACCGAGTTGGAGCTTGTACCTCCCCATATATATTTATGGAGTGGACTTTGCAACTGAAAAGAAACTTTGTGTTCCCAACAAGCTGGGTGAAGTACGGCTTTCACACACACTTTTCTCTCAGAACTGAGCATGTGGAGAGACGTTTCTTCATCTAGCACGAAGGGAACGTGTTGCAGGAGAAACTTTTACTCTGGTTTCTCAGTCTGTTTCCTAGTGCCGGTTTGAAGTTCCTGCAGTTTTCAGTGTAAAACCGAGGTGGAGCTAGTACCTCCGCATATATATGTATGGAGTGGAGTTTGCAACTGAAAAGAAACTTTGTGTTCCGAAGAAGCTAGTTGAAGGACGGCTTTCACACACACTTAACTCTCAGAACTGAGCATGTGGAGAGACGTTCGTTCATCTAGCACAATGGGAACGGGTTGCAGGGGAAACTTTTACTCTGGTTTCTCAGTCTGTTTCCTAGTGCCGGTTTGAAGTTCCTGCAGTTTTCTCTGTAAATCCGAGTTGGAGCTGGTTCCTCCCCATATATATGTATGGAGTGGAGTTAGCAAGTGAAAAGAAACTTTGTGTTCCCAACAAGCTAGGTGAAGGACGGCTTTCACACAGACTTATCTCTCAGAACTGAGCATGTGGAGAGACGTTCGTTCATCTAGCACAAAGGGAACGTGTTGCAGGAGGAACTTTACTCTGGTTTCTCAGTCTGTTTCCTTCTGTCGGTTAGAAGTTCCTGCAGGTTTCACTGTAAAACCGAGTTGGAGCTAGTACTTCCCCATATATATGTATGGATTGGAGATTGCAAGTGGAAAGAAACTTTGTGTTCCAAAGAAGATAGGTGAAGGACTGCTTTCACAGTCACTTATCTCTCAGAACTGAGCATGTGGAGAGACGTTCGTTCATGTAGCACAAAGTGAACGGGTTGCAGGAGAAACTTTTACTCTGTTTTCTCAGTCTGTTTCCAAGTGCCGGTATGAAGTTCCTGCAGTTTTCAATGTAAAACAGATTTGGAGCTAATACCACCCCATATATTTGTATGGAGTGGATTTTGCAAATGAAAAGAAACTTTGTGTTCCCAACAAGCTAGGTGAAGGACGGCTTTCACACACAATTATCTCTCAGAACTGAGCATGTGGAGAGACGTTCGTTCATCTAGCACAAAGGGAACGGGTTGCAGGAGGAACATTTACTCTAGTTTCTCAGTCTGTTTCCTACTGCCGGTTTGAAGTTCCTGCAGTTTTCACTGTAAAACCGTGTTGGAGCTAGTACCTCCCCATATATATGTAAGGATTGGAGATTGCAAGTGAAAAGAAACTTTGTGTTCCAAAGTAGCTAGATGAAGGACTGCTTTCACAGACAATTATCTCTCAGAACTGAGCATGTGAGGAGACGTTCGTTCATCTAGCACAAAGGGAACGTGTTGCAGGAGGAAATTTTACTCTGGTTTCTCAGTCTGTTTCCTTCTGCCGGTTAGAAGTTCCTGCAGATTTCACTGTAAAATGGAGTTGGAGCTAGTACCTCCCCATATATATGTATGGATTGGAGATCGCAAGTGAAAAGAACCTTAGTGTTCCAAAGAAGCTAGGTGAAGGACGGCTTTCACACTCAATTATCTCTCAGAACTGAGCATATGGAGAGACGTTCGTTCATCTAGCACAAATGGAACGGGCTGCAGGAGCAACTTTTACTCTGGTATCTAAGTCTCTTTCCTAGTGCCGGTTTGAATTTCCTGCAGTTTTCACTGTAAAACCGATTTGGAGGTAATACCACCCCATATATTTGTATGGAGTTGAGTTTGCAACTGAAAAGAAACTTTGTGTTCCCAACAAGCTAGGTGAAGGACGGCTTTCACACACACTTATCTCTCAGAACTGAGCATGTGGAGAGGCGTTCGTTCATGTAGCACAAAGGGAACGGGTTGCAGGAGAAACTTTTACTCTGGTTTCTCAGTCTGTTTCCTAGTGCCGGTTTGAAGTTCTTGCAGATTTCTCTGTAAAACCGAGTTGGAGCTAGTACTTCCCCATATATATGTATGGAATTGAGTTTGCAATTGAAAAGAAACTTTGTTTTCCCAACAAGCTAGGTGAAGGACGGCTTTCACACACACTTATCTCTCAGAAATGAGCATGTGGAGAGACGTTCGTTCATCTAGCACAAAAGGAACGGGTTGCAGGATTAACTTTTACTCTGGTTTCTCAGTCTGTTTCCTACTGCCGGTTTGAAGTTACTGCAGTTTCACTGTAAAACCGAGTTGGATCTAGTACCAACCCATATATATGTATGGATTGGAGATTGCAAGTGAAAAGAAACTTTGTGTTCCAAAGAAGCTAGGTGAAGGACTGCTTTCACTGACACTTATCTCTGAGAACTGAGCATGTGGAGAGACGTTCGTTCATCTAGCACAAAGGGAACGGGTTGCAGGAGGAACTTTTACTCTGGTTTCTCAGTCTGTTTCCTAGTGCCGGTTTGAAGTTCCTGCAGTTTTCACTGTAAAACCGAGGTGGAGCTAGTACCTCCGCATATATATGTATGGAGTGGAGTTTGCAACTGAAAAGAAACTTTGTGTTCCCAAGAAGCTAGTTGAAGGACGGCTTTCACACACACTTATCTCTCAGAACTGAGCATGTGGAGAGACGTTCGTTCATCTAGCACAATGGGAACGGGTTGCAGGGGAAACTTTTACTCTGGTTTCTCAGTCTGTTTCCTAGTGCCGGTTTGAAGTTCCTGCAGTTTTCTCTGTAAAACCGAGTTGGAGCTTAAACCTCCCCATATATATGTATGGAGTGTTGTTTCCAAGTGAAAAGAAACTTTGTGTTCCCAACATGCTAGTTGAAGGACGGCTTTCACACACACTTATCTCTCAGAAATGAGCATGTGGAGAGACGTTCGTTCATGTAGCACAAATGGAACGGGTTGCAGGAGAAACTTTTACTCTGGTTTCTCAGTCTGTTTCCAAGTGCCGGTTTGAAGTTCCTGCAGTTTTCAATGTAAAACCGAGTTGGAGCTAGTACCTCCCCATATATATGTATGGAGTGGAGTTTGCAACTGAAAAGAAACTTTGTGTTCCCAACAAGCTAGGTGAAGGACGGCTTTCACACACACTTATCTCTCAGAACTGAGCATGTGGAGAGACGTTCGTTCATCTAGCACAAAGGGAACGTGTTGCAGGAGGAACTTAACTCTGGTTTCTCAGTCTGTTTCCTTCTGTCGGTTAGAAGTTCCTGCAGTTTTCACTGTAAAACCGAGTTGGAGCTAGTACTTCCCCATATATATGTATGGATTGGAGATTGCAAGTGAAAAGAAACTTTGTGTTCCAAAGAAGATAGGTGAAGGACTGCTTTCACAGACACATATCTCTCAGAACTGAGCATGTGGAGAGACGTTCGTTCATGTAGCACAAAGGGAACGGGTTGCAGGAGAAACTTTTACTCTGGTATCTCATTCTGTTTCCAAGTGCCGGTTTGAAGGTCCAGCAGTTTTAAATGTAAAACCGAGTTGGAGCTAGTACCTCCCTATATATATATATGGAGTGGAGATTGCAAGTGAAAAGAAACTTTGTGTTCCCAACCAGCTAGGTGAAGTTCGGCTTTCACACTCAATTATCTCTCAGAACTGAGCATGTGGAGAGACGTTCGTTCATGTAGCACAAATGGAACGGGTTGCAGGAGAAACTTTTACTCTGGTTTCTCAGTCTGTTTCCTAGTGCCGTTTTGCAGTTCCTGCAGTTTTCACTGTAAAACCGAGTTGGAGCTTGTACCTCCCCATATATATTTATGGAGTGGACTTTGCAACTGAAAAGAAACTTTGTGTTCCCAACAAGCTGGGTGAAGTACGGCTTTCACACACACTTTTCTCTCAGAACTGAGCATGTGGAGAGACGTTTCTTCATCTAGCACGAAGGGAACGTGTTGCAGGAGAAACTTTTACTCTGGTTTCTCAGTCTGTTTCCTAGTGCCGGTTTGAAGTTCCTGGAGTTTTCACTGTAAAACCGATTTGGAGCTAGTACCTCCCCATATATATGTATGGAGTGGAGCTTGCAGGTGAAAAGAAACTTAGTGTTCCCCACATGCTAGGTGAAGGACGGCTTTCACACACACTTATCTCTCAGAACTGAGCATGTGGAGAGACGTTCGTTCATCTAGCACAATGGGAACGGGTTGCAGGAGAAACTTTTACTCTGGTTTCCCAGTCTGTTTCCTAGTGCCGGTCTGAAGTTCCTGCAATTTTCACTGTAAAACCGAGTTGGATCTAGTACCTCCCCATATATATGTATGGATTGGAGATTGCAAGTGAAAAGAAACTTTGTGTTCCAAAGAAGATAGGTGAAGGACTGCTTTCACAGTCACTTATCTCTCAGAACTGAGCATGTGGAGAGACGTTCGTTCATGTAGCACAAATGGAACGTGTTGCAGGAGAAACTTTTACTCTGTTTTCTCAGTCTGTTTCCAAGTGACGGTATGAAGTTCCTGCAGTTTTCAATGTAAAACCGATTTGGAGCTAATACCACCCCATATAATTGTATGGAGTGGATTTTGCAAATGAAAAGAAACTTTGTGTTCCCAACAAGCTAGGTGAAGGACGGCTTTCACACACACTTATCTCTCAGAACTGAGCATGTGGAGAGACGTTCGTTCATCTAGCACAAAGGGAACGGTTTGCAGGAGGAACATTTACTCTAGTTTCTCAGTCTGTTTCCTACTGCCGGTTTGAAGTTCCTTCAGTTTTCACTGTAAAACCGTGATGTAGCTAGTACATCCCCATATATATGTATGGATTTGAGATTGCAAGTGAAAAGAAACTTTGTGTTCCAAATTAGCTATGTGAAGGACTGCTTTCACAGACAATTATCTCTCAGAAATGAGCATGTGAGGAGACGTTCGTTCATCTAGCACAAAGGGAACGTGTTGCAGGAGGAACTTTTACTCTGGTTTCTCAGTCTGTTTCCTTCTGCCGGTTAGAAGTTCCTTCAGTTTTCACTGTAAAATGGAGTTGGTGCTAGTACCTCCCCATATATATGTATGGATTGGAGATCGCAAGTGAAAAGAAACTTTGTGTTCAACAGAAGCTAGGTGAAGGACGGCTTTCACACTCAATTATCTCTCAGAACTGAGCATATGGAGAGACGTTCGTTCATCTAGCACAAATGGAACGGGCTGCAGGAGCAACTTTTACTCTGGTATCTAAGTCTGTTTCCTAGTGCCGGTTTGAATTTCCTGCAGTTTTCACTGTAAAACCGTTTTGGAGGTAATACCACCCCATATATTTGTATGGAGTGGAGTTTGCAACTGAAAAGAAACTTTGTGTTCCCAACAAGCTAGGTGAAGGACGGCTTTCACACACACTTATCTCTCAGAACTGAGCATGTGGAGAGGCGTTCGTTCATTTAGCACAAAGGGAACGGGTTGCAGGAGAAACTTTTACTCTGGTTTCTCAGTCTGTTTCCTAGTGCCGGTTTGAAGTTCTTGCAGATTTCTCTGTAAAACCGAGTTGGAGCTAGTACCTCCCCATATATATGTATGGAATTGAGTTTGCAATTGAAAAGAAACTTTGTGTTCCCAACAAGCTAGGTGAAGGACGGCTTTCACACACACTTATCTCTCAGAAATGAGCATGTGGAGAGACGTTCGTTCATCTAGCACAAAAGGAATGGGTTGCAGGAGGAACTTTTACTCTGGTTTCTCAGTCTGTTTCCTACTGCCGGTTTGTAGTTACTGCAGATTCACTGTAAAACAGAGTTGGAGCTAGTACCTCCCCATATATATGTATGGATTGGAGATTGCAAGTGAAAAGAAACTTTGTGTTCCAAAGAAGCTAGGTGAAGGACTGCTTTCACTGACACTTATCTCTGAGAACTGAGCATGTGGAGAGACGTTCGTTCATCTAGCACAAAGGGAACGGGTTGCAGGAGGAACTTTTACTCTGGTTTCTCAGTCTGTTTCCTAGTGCCGGTTTGAAGTTCCTGCAGTTTTCACTGTAAAACCGAGTTGGAGCTAGTACCTCCCCATATATATGTATAGAGTGGTGTTTGCAAGTGAAAAGAAACTTTGTGTTCCCAACAAGCTAGGTGAAGGACGGCTTTCACACACACTTATCTCTTAGAACTGAGCATGTGGAGAGACATTCGTTCATCTAGCACAAGGGGAACGGGTTGCAGGAGAAACTTTTACTCTGGTTTCTCAGTCTGTTTCCTAGTGCCGGTTTGAAGTTCCTGCAGTTTTCACTGTAAAACCGAGGTGGAGCTAGTACCTCCGCATATATATGTATGGAGTGGAGTTTTCAACTGAAAAGAAACTTTGTGTTCCCAACAAGCTAGGTGAAGGCCGGCTTTCACACACAATTATCTCTCAGAACTGAGCATGTGGATAGACGTTTGTTCATCTAGCAAAAAGGGAACGGGTTGCTGGAGAAACTTTTACTCTGATTTCTCAGTCTTTTTCCTAGTGCCGGTTTGAAGTACCTGCAGTTTTCACTGTAAAACCGAGTTGGAGCTAGTGCCTCCCCATATATATGTATGGAGTGGAGTTTGCAACTGAAAAGAAACTTTGTGTTCCCAACAAGCTAGGTGAAGGACGGCTTTCACACACACTTATCACTCATTACTGAGCATGTGGATAGACGTTCGTTCATCTAGCACAAAGGGAACGGGTTGCAGGAGAAACTTTCACTCTGGTTTCTCAGTCTGTTTCTTAGTGCCGGTTTGAATTTCCTGCAGTTTACATTGTAAAACCGAGTTGGAGCTAGTACCTTCCCATATATATGTATGGAGTGGAGTTTGCAACTGAAAAGAAACTTTGTGTTCCCAACAAGCTAGGTGAAGGCCGCCTTTAACACGCACTTATCTCTCAGAATTGAGCATGTGGAGAGACGTTTGTTCATCTAGCACAAAGGGAACGGGTTTCAGGAGAAACTTTTACTCTGGTTTCTCAGTCTGTTTCCTAGTGCCGGTTTGTAGTTCCTGCAGTTTTCACTGTAAAATTGATTTGGAGCAAGTACCTCCCCATATATATATATGGAGTGGATTTTGCAACTGAAAAGAAATTTTGTGTTCCCAAAAAGCTAGGTGAAGGCCGGCTTTCACACACACTTATCTCTCAGAAATGAGCATGTGGAGAGACATTCGTTCATCTAGCACAAGGGGAACGGGTTGCAGGAGAAACTTTTACTCTGGTTTCTCTGTCTGTTTCCTAGTGCCGGCTTGATGTTCCTTCAGTTTTCACTTTAAAACCGAGTTGGAGCTAGTACCTCCCCATATATATGTATGGAGTGGAGTTTGCAACTGAAAAGAAACTTTGTGTTCCCAACAAGCTAGGTGAACGACGGCTTTCACACACATTTATCTCTCAGAACTGAGCATGTGGAGAGACGTTCGTTCATCTAGCCCAAAGGGAACGGGTTGCAGGAGAAACTTTTACTCTGGTTTCTCAGTCTGTTTCCTAGTGCCGGCTTGAAGTTCATGCAGTTTTCACTGTAAAACCGAGTTGGAGCTAGTACCTCCCCATATATATGTATGGAGTATAGTTTGCAACTGAAAAGAAACTTTGTGTTCCCAACAAGCTAGGTGAAGGACGGCTTTCACACACACTTATCTCTCAGAACTGAGCATGTGGAGAGACATTCGTTCATCTAGCACAAGGGGATCGGGTTGCAGGAGAAACTTTTACTCTGGTTTCTCAGTGTGTTTCCTAGTGCCGGCTTGAAGTTCCTGCAGTTTTCTCTGTAAAACCGAGTTGGAGCTAGTACCTCCGCATATATATGTATGGATTGGAGTTTGCAACTGAAAAGAAACTTTGTGTTCCCAACAAGCTAGGTGAAGGCCGGCTTTCACACACACTTATCTCTCAGAACTGAGCATGTGGAGAGTCGTTCGTTCATCTAGCACAAAGGGAACGGGTTGCAGGAGAAACTTTAACTCTGGTTTCTCAGTCTGTTTCCTAGTGCCGGTTTGAAGTTCCTGCAGTTTTCACTGTAAAACCGAGTTGGAGCTAGTACCTCCCCATATATATGTATGGAGTGGAGTTTGCAACTGAAAAGAAACTTTGTGTTCCCAACAAGCTAGATGAAGGACGGCTTTCACACACACTTATCTCTCAGAACTGAGCATGTGGAGAGACGTTCGTTCATCTAGCACAAAGGGAACGGGTTGCAGGAGAAACTTTTACTCTGGATTCTCAGTCTGTTTCCTAGTACCGGTTTGAAGTTCCTGCAGTTTTCACTGTAAAACCGAGTTGGAGCTAGTACCTCCCCATATATATGTATGGAGTGGAGTTTGCAACTGAAAAGAAACTTTGTCTTCCCAACAAGCTAGGTGAAGGACGGCTTTCACACACACTTATCTCTCAGAACTGAGCATGTGGAGAGACGTTCGTTCAACTAGCACAAAGGGAACGGGTTGCAGGAGAAACTTTTACTCTGGTTTCTCAGTCTGTTTCCTAGTGCCGGTTTGAAGTTCCTGCAGTTTTCACTGTAAAACCGTGTTGGAGCTAGTACCTCCCCATATATATGTATGGAGTGGAGTTTGCAAGTGAAAAGAATCATTGTGTTCCCAACAAGCTAGGTGAAGGACGGCTTTCACACACACTTATCTCTCAGAACTGAGCATGTGGAGAGACGTTCGTTCATCTAGCACAAAGGGAACGGGTTGCAGGAGGAACTTTTACTCTGGTTTCTCAGTCTGTTTCCTACTGCCGGTTTGAAGTTCCTGCTGTTTTCACTGTAAAACCGATTTGGAGCTACTACCTCCCCATATATATGTATGGATTGGAGATTGCAAGTGAAAAGAATCTTTGTGTTCCCAACAAGCTAGGTGAAGTTCTGCTTTCACACACAAAAATCTCTCAGAACTGAGCATGTGGAGAGACGTTCGTTCATCTAGCACAAAGGGAACGGGTTGCAGGAGAAACGTTTACTCTGGTTTCTCAGTCTGTTTCCTAGTGGTGGTTTGAAGTTCCTGCATTTTTCACTGTAAAACCGTGTTGGAGCTAGTACCTCCCCATATATATGTATGGAGTGGAGTTGGTAAGTGAAAAGAAACTTTGTGTTCCCAACAACCTAGGTGAAGGACGGCTTTCACACACACTTATCTCTCAGAACTGAGCATGTGGAGAGACGTTCGTTCATCTAGCACAAAGGGAACGGGTTGCAGGAGGAACTTTTACTCTGGTTTCTCAGTCTGTTTCCTACTGCCGTTTTGAAGTTCCTGCAGTTTTCACTGTAAAATAGAGTTGGAGCTAGTACCTACCCATATATATGTATGGATTGGAGATTGCAAGTGAAAAGAATCTTTGTGTTCCATAGAAGCTAGGTGAAGTACTGCTTTCACAGACACATAACTCTAAGAACTTAGCATGTGGAGAGACGTTCGTTCATGTAGCACAAATGGAACGGGTTGCAGGAGAAACTTTTACTCTGGTTTCTCAGTCTGTTTGCAAGTGCCGGTTTGAAATTCCTGCAGTTTTCACTGTAAACCCGAGTTGGAGCTAGTACCTCCCCATATATATATATGGAGTGGAGTTTGCAACTGAAAAGAAACTTTGTGTTCCCAACAAGCTAGGTGAAGGACGGCTTTCACACACACTTATCTCTCAGAAATGAGCATGTCGAGAGACGTTCGTTCATCTAGAACAAAGGGAAACGGTTGCAGGAGAAACTTTTACTCTGGTTTCTCAGTCTGTTTCCTAGTGCCGGTTTGAAGTTCCTGCAGTTTTCACTGTAAAATCGTGTTGGAGCTAGTACCTCCCCATATATATGTATGGAGTGGAGTTGGCAAGTGAAAAGAAACTTTGTGTTCCCAACAAGCTAGATGAAGGACGGCTTTCACACTCACTTTTCTCTCAGAACTGAGCATGTGGAGAGACGTTCGTTCATCTAGCACAAAGGGAACGGGTTGCAGGAGGAACTTTTAATCTCGTTTATCAGTCTGTTTCCAAGTGCCGGTTTGAAGTTCCTGCAGTTTTCACTTCAAAACCGAGTTGGAGCTAATACCACCCCATATATTTGTATGGAGTGGATTTTGCAACTGAAAAGAAACTTTGTGTTCCCAACAAGTTAGGTGAAGTACGGTTTTCACACACACTTATCTCTCAAAACTGAGCATGTGGAGAGACGTTCGTTCATCTAGCACAAAGGGAACGGGTTGCAGGAGGAACTTTTACTCTGGTATCTCAGTCTGTTTCCTAGTGCCGGTTTGAAATTCCTGGAGTTTTCACTGTAAAACCGAGTTGGAGCTTAAACTTCCCCATATATATGTATGGAGTGTTGTTTCCAAGTGAAAAGAAACTTTGTGTTCCCAACAAGCAAGGTGAAGGACGGCTTTCACACACACTTATCTCTCAGAAATAAGCATGTGGAGAGACGTTCGTTCATGTAGCACAAATGGAACGGGTTGCAGGAGAAACTTTTACTCTGGTTTCTCAGTCTGTTTCCAAGTGCCGGTTTGAAGTTCCTGCAATTTTCAATGTAAAACCGAGTTGGAGCTAGTACCTCCCCATATATATGTATGGAGTGGAGTTTGCAACTGAAAAGAAACTTTGTGTTCCCAACAAGCTAGGTGAAGGACGGCTTTCACACACACTTATCTCTCAAAACTGAGCATGTGGAGAGACGTTCGTTCATCTAGCACAAAGGGAACGTGTTGCAGGAGGAACTTTACTCTGGTTTCTCAGTCTGTTTCCTTCTGTCGGTTAGATGTTCCTGCAGTTTTCACTGTAAAACCGAGTTGGAGCTAGTACTTCCCCATATATATGTATGGATTGGAGATTGCAAGTGAAAAGAAACTTTGTGTTCCAAAGAAGATAGGTGAAGGACTGCTTTCACAGTCACTTTTCTCTCAGAACTGAGCATGTGGAGAGACGTTCGTTCATGTAGCAAAAAGGGAACGGGTTGCAGGAGAAACTTTTACTCTGTTTTCTCAGTCTGTTTCCAAGTGCCGGTATGAAGTTCCTGCAGTTTTCAATGTAAAACAGATTTGGAGCTAATACCACCCCATATATTTGTATGGAGTGGATTTTGCAAATGAAAAGAAACTTTGTGTTCCCAACAAGCTAGGTGAAGGACGGCTTTCACACACACTTATCTCTCAGAACTGAGCATGTGGAGAGGCGTTCGTTCATCTAGCACAAAGGGAACGGGTTGCAGGAGGAACATTTACTCTAGTTTCTCAGTCTGTTTCCTACTGCCGGATTGAAGTTCCTGCAGTTTTCACTGTAAAACCGTGTTGGAGCTAGAACCTCCCCATATATATGTATGGATTGGAGATTGCAAGTGAAAAGAAACTTTGTGTTCCAAAGTAGCTAGGTGAAGGACTGCTTTCACAGACAATTATCTCTCAGAACTGAGCATGTGAGGAGACGTTCGTTCATCTAGCACAAAGGGAACGTGTTGCAGGAGGAAATATTACTCTGGTTTCTCAGTCTGTTTCCTTCTGCCGGTTAGAAGTTCCTGCAGTTTTCACTGTAAAATGGAGTTGGAGCTAGTACCACCCCATATATATGTATGGATTGGAGATCGCAAGTGAAAAGAACCTTTGTGTTCCAAAGAAGCTAGGTGAAGGACGGCTTTCACACTCAATTATCTCTCAGAACTGAGCATATGGAGAGACGTTCGTTCATCTAGCACAAATGGAACGGGCTGCAGGAGCAACTTTTACTCTGGTATCTAAGTCTCTTTCCTAGTGCCGGTTTGAATTTCCTGCAGTTTTCACTGTAAAACCGATTTGGAGGTAATACCACCCCATATATTTGTATGGAGTGGAGTTTGCAACTGAAAAGAAACTTTGTGTTCCCAACAAGCTAGGTGAAGGACGGCTTTCACACACACTTATCTCTCAGAACTGAGCATGTGGAGAGGCGTTCGTTCATTTAGCACAAAGGGAACGGGTTGCAGGAGAAACTTTTACTCTGGTTTCTCAGTCTGTTTCCTAGTGCCGGTTTGAAGTTCCTGCAGTTTTCACTGTAAAACCGAGTTGGAGCTAGTACCTCCCCATATATATGTATAGAGTGGTGTTTGCAAGTGAAAAGAAACTTTGTGTTCTCAACAAGCTAGGTGAAGGACTGCTTTCACACACACTTATCTCTCAGAACTGAGCATGTGGAGAGACTTTCGTTCATCTAGCACAAAGGGAACGGGTTGCAGGAGAAACTTTTACTCTGGATTCTCAGTCTGTGTCCTAGTGCCGGCTTGAAGTTCATGCAGTTTTCACTGTAAAACAGAGTTGGAGCTAGTACCTCCCCATATATATGTATGGAGTGAAGTTTGCAACTGAAAAGAAACTTTGTGTTCCCAACAAGCTAGGTGAAGGACGGCTTTCACACACACTTATCTCTCAGAACTGAGCATGTGGAGAGACATTCGTTCATCTAGCACAAGGGGAACGGGTTGCAGGAGAAACTTTTACTCTGGTTTCTCAGTCTGTTTCCTAGTGCCGGTTTGAAGTTCCTGCAGTTTTCAGTGTAAAACCGAGGTGGAGCTAGTACCTCCGCATATATATGTATGGAGTGGAGTTTGCAACTGAAAAGAAACTTTGTGTTCCGAAGAAGCTAGTTGAAGGACGGCTTTCACACACACTTAACTCTCAGAACTGAGCATGTGGAGAGACGTTCGTTCATCTAGCACAATGGGAACGGGGTGCAGGGGAAACTTTTACTCTGGTTTCTCAGTCTGTTTCCTAGTGCCGGTTTGAAGTTCCTGCAGTTTTCTCTGTAAATCCGAGTTGGAGCTGGTTCCTCCCCATATATATGTATGGAGTGGAGTTAGCAAGTGAAAAGAAACTTTGTGTTCCCAACAAGCTAGGTGAAGGACGGATTTCACACAGACTTATCTCTCAGAACTGAGCATGTGGAGAGACGTTCGTTCATCTAGCACAAAGGGAACGTGTTGCAGGAGGAACTTTACTCTGGTTTCTCAGTCTGTTTCCTTCTGTCGGTTAGAAGTTCCTGCAGTTTTCACTGTAAAACCGAGTTGGAGCTAGTACTTCCCCATATATATGTATGGATTGGAGATTGCAAGTGGAAAGAAACTTTGTGTTCCAAAGAAAATAGGTGAAGGACTGCTTTCACAGTCACTTATCTCTCAGAACTGAGCATGTGGAGAGACGTTCGTTCATGTAGCACAAAGTGAACGGGTTGCAGGAGAAACTTTTACTCTGTTTTCTCAGTCTGTTTCCAAGTGCCGGTATGAAGTTCCTGCAGTTTTCAATGTAAAACAGATTTGGAGCTAATACCACCCCATATATTTGTATGGAGTGGATTTTGCAAATGAAAAGAAACTTTGTGTTCCCAACAAGCTAGGTGAAGGACGGCTTCCACACACAATTATCTCTCAGAACTGAGCATGTGGAGAGACGTTCGTTCATCTAGCACAAAGGGAACGGGTTGCAGGAGGAACATTTACTCTAGTTTCTCAGTCTGTTTCCTACTGCCGGTTTGAAGTTCCTGCAGTTTTCACTGTAAAACCGTGTTGGAGCTAGTACCTCCCCATATATATGTAAGAATTGGAGATTGCAAGTGAAAAGAAACTTTGTGTTCCAAAGTAGCTAGATGAAGGACTGCTTTCACAGACAATTATCTCTCAGAACTGAGCATGTGAGGAGACGTTCGTTCATCTAGCACAAAGGGAACGTGTTGCAGGAGGAAATTTTACTCTGGTTTCTCAGTCTGTTTCCTTCTGCCGGTTAGAAGTTCCTGCAGTTTTCACTGTAAAATGGAGTTGGAGCTAGTACCTCCCCATATATATGTATGGATTGGAGATCGCAAGTGAAAAGAACCTTAGTGTTCCAAAGAAGCTAGGTGAAGGACGGCTTTCACACTCAATTATCTCTCAGAACTGAGCATATGGAGAGACGTTCGTTCATCTAGCACAAATGGAACGGGCTGCAGGAGCAACTTTTACTCTGGTATCTAAGTCTCTTTCCTAGTGCCGGTTTGAATTTCCTGCAGTTTTCACTGTAAAACCGATTTGGAGGTAATACCACCCCATATATTTGTATGGAGTTGAGTTTGCAACTGAAAAGAAACTTTGTGTTCCCAACAAGCTAGGTGAAGGACGGCTTTCACACACACTTATCTCTCAGAACTGAGCATGTGGAGAGGCGTTCATTCATGTAGCACAAAGGGAACGGGTTGCAGGAGAAACTTTTACTCTGGTTTCTCAGTCTGTTTCCTAGTGCCGGTTTGAAGTTCTTGCAGATTTCTCTGTAAAACCGAGTTGGAGCTAGTACTTCCCCATATATATGTATGGAATTGAGTTTGCAATTGAAAAGAAACTTTGTTTTCCCAACAAGCTAGGTGAAGGACGGCTTTCACACACACTTATCTCTCAGAAATGAGCATGTGGAGAGACGTTCGTTCATCTAGCACAAAAGGAACGGGTTGCAGGATTAACTTTTACTCTGGTTTCTCAGTCTGTTTCCTACTGCCGGTTTGAAGTTACTGCAGTTTCACTGTAAAACCGAGTTGGATCTAGTACCAACCCATATATATGTATGGATTGGAGATTGCAAGTGAAAAGAAACTTTGTGTTCCAAAGAAGCTAGGTGAAGGACTGCTTTCACTGACACTTATCTCTGAGAACTGAGCATGTGGAGAGACGTTCGTTCATCTAGCACAAAGGGAACGGGTTGCAGGAGGAACTTTTACTCTGGTTTCTCAGTCTGTTTCCTAGTGCCGGTTTGAAGTTCCTGCAGTTTTCACTGTAAAACCGAGTTGGAGCTAGTACCTCCCCATATATATGTATAGAGTGGTGTTTGCAAGTGAAAAGAAACTTTGTGTTCCCAACAAGCTAGGTGAAGTACTGCTTTCACACACACTTATCTCTCAGAACTGAGCATGTGGAGAGAACTTCGTTCATCTAGCACAAAGGGAACGGGTTGCTGGAGAAACTTTTACTCTGGATTCTCAGTCTGTGTCCTAGTGCCGGCTTGAAGTTCATGCAGTTTTCACTGTAAAACCGAGTTGGAACTAGTACCTCCCCATATATATGTATGGAGTGGAGTTTGCAACTGAAAAGAAACTTTGTGTTCCCAACAAGCTAGGTGAAGGACGGCTTTCACACACACTTATCTCTCAGAACTGAGCATGTGGAGAGACATTCGTTCATCTAGCACAAGGGGAACGGGTTGCAGGAGAAACTTTTACTCTGGTTTCTCAGTCTGTTTCCTAGTGCCGGTTTGAAGTTCCTGCAGTTTTCAGTGTAAAACCGAGGTGGAGCTAGTACCTCCGCATATATATGTATGGAGTGGAGTTTGCAACTGAAAAGAAACTTTGTGTTCCCAAGAAGCTAGTTGAAGGACGGCTTTCACACACACTTATCTCTCAGAACTGAGCATGTGGAGAGACGTTCGTTCATCTAGCACAATGGGAACGGGTTGCAGGGGAAACTTTTACTCTGGTTTCTCAGTCTGTTTCCTAGTGCCGGTTTGAAGTTCCTGCAGTTTTCTCTGTAAAACCGAGTTGGAGCTTAAACCTCCCCATATATATGTATGGAGTGTTGTTTCCAAGTGAAAAGAAACTTTGTGTTCCCAACATGCTAGTTGAAGGACGGCTTTCACACACACTTATCTCTCAGAAATGAGCATGTGGAGAGACGTTCGTTCATGTAGCACAAATGGAACGGGTTGCAGGAGAAACTTTTACTCTGGTTTCTCAGTCTGTTTCCAACTGCCGGTTTGAAGTTCCTGCAGTTTTCAATGTAAAACCGAGTTGGAGCTAGTACCTCCCCATATATATGTATGGAGTGGAGTTTGCAACTGAAAAGAAACTTTGTGTTCCCAACAAGCTAGGTGAAGGACGGCTTTCACACACACTTATCTCTCAGAACTGAGCATGTGGAGAGACGTTCGTTCATCTAGCACAAAGGGAACGTGTTGCAGGAGGAACTTAACTCTGGTTTCTCAGTCTGTTTCCTTCTGTCGGTTAGAAGTTCCTGCAGTTTTCACTGTAAAACCGAGTTGGAGCTAGTACTTCCCCATATATATGTATGGATTGGAGATTGCAAGTGAAAAGAAACTTTGTGTTCCAAAGAAGATAGGTGAAGGACTGCTTTCACAGACACATATCTCTCAGAACTGAGCATGTGGAGAGACGTTCGTTCATGTAGCACAAAGGGAACGGGTTGCAGGAGAAACTTTTACTCTGGTATCTCATTCTGTTTCCAAGTGCCGGTTTGAAGGTCCAGCAGTTTTAAATGTAAAACCGAGTTGGAGCTAGTACCTCCCTATATATATATATGGAGTGGAGATTGCAAGTGAAAAGAAACTTTGTGTTCCCAACCAGCTAGGTGAAGTTCGGCTTTCACACTCAATTATCTCTCAGAACTGAGCATGTGGAGAGACGTTCGTTCATGTAGCACAAATGGAACGGGTTGCAGGAGAAACTTTTACTCTGGTTTCTCAGTCTGTTTCCTAGTGCCGTTTTGCAGTTCCTGCAGTTTTCACTGTAAAACCGAGTTGGAGCTTGTACCTCCCCATATATATTTATGGAGTGGACTTTGCAACTGAAAAGAAACTTTGTGTTCCCAACAAGCTGGGTGAAGTACGGCTTTCACACACACTTTTCTCTCAGAACTGAGCATGTGGAGAGACGTTTGTTCATCTAGCACGAAGGGAACTTGTTGCAGGAGAAACTTTTACTCTGGTTTCTCAGTCTGTTTCCTAGTGCCGGTTTGAAGTTCCTGGAGTTTTCACTGTAAAACCGATTTGGAGCTAGTACCTCCCCATATATATGTATGGAGTGGAGCTTGCAGGTGAAAAGAAACTTAGTGTTCCCCACATGCTAGGTGAAGGACGGCTTTCACACACACTTATCTCTCAGAACTGAGCATGTGGAGAGACGTTCGTTCATCTAGCACAATGGGAACGGGTTGCAGGAGAAACTTTTACTCTGGTTTCCCAGTCTGTTTCCTAGTGCCGGTCTGAAGTTCCTGCAATTTTCACTGTAAAACCGAGTTGGATCTAGTACCTCCCCATATATATGTATGGATTGGAGATTGCAAGTGAAAAGAAACTTTGTGTTCCAAAGAAGATAGGTGAAGGACTGCTTTCACAGTCACTTATCTCTCAGAACTGAGCATGTGGAGAGACGTTCGTTCATGTAGCACAAATGGAACGTGTTGCAGGAGAAACTTTTACTCTGTTTTCTCAGTCTGTTTCCAAGTGACGGTATGAAGTTCCTGCAGTTTTCAATGTAAAACCGATTTGGAGCTAATACCACCCCATATAATTGTATGGAGTGGATTTTGCAAATGAAAAGAAACTTTGTGTTCCCAACAAGCTAGGTGAAGGACGGCTTTCACACACACTTATCTCTCAGAACTGAGCATGTGGAGAGACGTTCGTTCATCTAGCACAAAGGGAACGGTTTGCAGGAGGAACATTTACTCTAGTTTCTCAGTCTGTTTCCTACTGCCGGTTTGAAGTTCCTTCAGTTTTCACTGTAAAACCGTGATGTAGCTAGTACATCCCCATATATATGTATGGATTTGAGATTGCAAGTGAAAAGAAACTTTGTGTTCCAAATTAGCTATGTGAAGGACTGCTTTCACAGACAATTATCTCTCAGAAATGAGCATGTGAGGAGACGTTCGTTCATCTAGCACAAAGGGAACGTGTTGCAGGAGGAACTTTTACTCTGGTTTCTCAGTCTGTTTCCTTCTGCCGGTTAGAAGTTCCTTCAGTTTTCACTGTAAAATGGAGTTGGTGCTAGTACCTCCCCATATATATGTATGGATTGGAGATCGCAAGTGAAAAGAAACTTTGTGTTCAACAGAAGCTAGGTGAAGGACGGCTTTCACACTCAATTATCTCTCAGAACTGAGCATATGGAGAGACGTTCGTTCATCTAGCACAAATGGAACGGGCTGCAGGAGCAACTTTTACTCTGGTATCTAAGTCTGTTTCCTAGTGCCGGTTTGAATTTCCTGCAGTTTTCACTGTAAAACCGATTTGGAGGTAATACCACCCCATATATTTCTATGGAGTGGAGTTTGCAACTGAAAAGAAACTTTGTGTTCCCAACAAGCTAGGTGAAGGACGGCTTTCACACACACTTATCTCTCAGAACTGAGCATGTGGAGAGGCGTTCGTTCATTTAGCACAAAGGGAACGGGTTGCAGGAGAAACTTTTACTCTGGTTTCTCAGTCTGTTTCCTAGTGCCGGTTTGAAATTCTTGCAGATTTCTCTGTAAAACCGAGTTGGAGCTAGTACCTCCCCATATATATGTATGGAATTGAGTTTGCAATTGAAAAGAAACTTTGTGTTCCCAACAAGCTAGGTGAAGGACGGCTTTCACACACACTTATCTCTCAGAAATGAGCATGTGGAGAGACGTTCGTTCATCTAGCACAAAAGGAATGGGTTGCAGGAGGAACTTTTACTCTGGTTTCTCAGTCTGTTTCCTACTGCCGGTTTGTAGTTACTGCAGATTCACTGTAAAACAGAGTTGGAGCTAGTACCTCCCCATATATATGTATGGATTGGAGATTGCAAGTGAAAAGAAACTTTGTGTTCCAAAGAAGCTAGGTGAAGGACTGCTTTCACTGACACTTATCTCTGAGAACTGAGCATGTGGAGAGACGTTCGTTCATCTAGCACAAAGGGAACGGGTTGCAGGAGGAACTTTTACTCTGGTTTCTCAGTCTGTTTCCTAGTGCCGGTTTGAAGTTCCTGCAGTTTTCACTGTAAAACCGAGTTGGAGCTAGTACCTCCCCATATATATGTATAGAGTGGTGTTTGCAAGTGAAAAGAAACTTTGTGTTCCCAACAAGCTAGGTGAAGGACGGCTTTCACACACACTTATCTCTTAGAACTGAGCATGTGGAGAGACATTCGTTCATCTAGCACAAGGGGAACGGGTTGCAGGAGAAACTTTTACTCTGGTTTCTCAGTCTGTTTCCTAGTGCCGGTTTGAAGTTCCTGCAGTTTTCACTGTAAAACCGAGGTGGAGCTAGTACCTCCGCATATATATGTATGGAGTGGAGTTTTCAACTGAAAAGAAACTTTGTGTTCCCAACAAGCTAGGTGAAGGCCGGCTTTCACACACAATTATCTCTCAGAACTGAGCATGTGGATAGACGTTTTTTCATCTAGCAAAAAGGGAACGGGTTGCTGGAGAAACTTTTACTCTGATTTCTCAGTCTTTTTCCTAGTGCCGGTTTGAAGTACCTGCAGTTTTCACTGTAAAACCGAGTTGGAGCTAGTGCCTCCCCATATATATGTATGGAGTGGAGTTTGCAACTGAAAAGAAACTTTGTGTTCCCAACAAGCTAGGTGAAGGACGGCTTTCACACACACTTATCACTCATTACTGAGCATGTGGATAGACGTTCGTTCATCTAGCACAAAGGGAACGGGTTGCAGGAGAAACTTTCACTCTGGTTTCTCAGTCTGTTTCCTAGTGCCGGTTTGAATTTCCTGCAGTTTACATTGTAAAACCGAGTTGGAGCTAGTACCTTCCCATATATATGTATGGAGTGGAGTTTGCAACTGAAAAGAAACTTTGTGTTCCCAACAAGCTAGGTGAAGGCCGCCTTTAACACGCACTTATCTCTCAGAATTGAGCATGTGGAGAGAAGTTTGTTCATCTAGCACAAAGGGAACGTGTTTCAGGAGAAACTTTTACTCTGGTTTCTCAGTCTGTTTCCTAGTGCCGGTTTGTAGTTCCTGCAGTTTTCACTGTAAAATTGATTTGGAGCAAGTACCTCCCCATATATATATATGGAGTGGATTTTGCAACTGAAAAGAAATTTTGTGTTCCCAAAAAGCTAGGTGAAGGCCGGCTTTCACACACACTTATCTCTCAGAAATGAGCATGTGGAGAGACATTCGTTCATCAAGCACAAGGGGAACGGGTTGCAGGAGAAACTTTTACTCTGGTTTCTCTGTCTGTTTCCTAGTGCCGGCTTGATGTTCCTTCAGTTTTCACTTTAAAACCGAGTTGGAGCTAGTACCTCCCCATATATATGTATGGAGTGGAGTTTGCAACTGAAAAGAAACTTTGTGTTCCCAACAAGCTAGGTGAAGGCCGGCTTTCACACACACTTATCTCTCAGAACTGAGCATGTGGAGAGTCGTTCGTTCATCTAGCACAAAGGGAACGGGTTGCAGGAGAAACTTTAACTCTGGTTTCTCAGTCTGTTTCCTAGTGCCGGTTTGAAGTTCCTGCAGTTTTCACTGTAAAACCGAGTTGGAGCTAGTACCTCCCCATATATATGTATGGAGTGGAGTTTGCAACTGAAAAGAAACTTTGTGTTCCCAACAAGCTAGATGAAGGACGGCTTTCACACACACTTATCTCTCAGAACTGAGCATGTGGAGAGACGTTCGTTCATCTAGCACAAAGGGAACGGGTTGCAGGAGAAACTTTTACTCTGGATTCTCAGTCTGTTTCCTAGTACCGGTTTGAAGTTCCTGCAGTTTTCACTGTAAAACCGAGTTGGAGCTAGTACCTCCCCATATATATGTATGGAGTGGAGTTTGCAACTGAAAAGAAACTTTGTCTTCCCAACAAGCTAGGTGAAGGACGGCTTTCACACACACTTATCTCTCAGAACTGAGCATGTGGAGAGACGTTCGTTCAACTAGCACAAAGGGAACGGGTTGCAGGAGAAACTTTTACTCTGGTTTCTCAGTCTGTTTCCTAGTGCCGGTTTGAAGTTCCTGCAGTTTTCACTGTAAAACAGTGTTGGAGCTAGTACCTCCCCATATATATGTATGGAGTGGAGTTTGCAAGTGAAAAGAATCATTGTGTTCCCAACAAGCTAGGTGAAGGACGGCTTTCACACACACTTATCTCTCAGAACTGAGCATGTGGAGAGACGTTCGTTCATCTAGCACAAATGGAACGGGTTGCAGGAGGAACTTTTACTCTGGTTTCTCAGTCTGTTTCCTACTGCCGGTTTGAAGTTCCTGCTGTTTTCACTGTAAAACCGATTTGGAGCTACTACCTCCCCATATATATGTATGGATTGGAGATTGCAAGTGAAAAGAATCTTTGTGTTCCCAACAAGCTAGGTGAAGTTCTGCTTTCACACACAAAAATCTCTCAGAACTGAGCATGTGGAGAGACGTTCGTTCATCTAGCACAAAGGGAACGGGTTGCAGGAGAAACGTTTACTCTGGTTTCTCAGTCTGTTTCCTAGTGGTGGTTTGAAGTTCCTGCATTTTTCACTGTAAAACCGTGTTGGAGCTAGTACCTCCCCATATATATGTATGGAGTGGAGTTGGTAAGTGAAAAGAAACTTTGTGTTCCCAACAACCTAGGTGAAGGACGGCTTTCACACACACTTATCTCTCAGAACTGAGCATGTGGAGAGACGTTCGTTCATCTAGCACAAAGGGAACGGGTTGCAGGAGGAACTTTTACTCTGGTTTCTCAGTCTGTTTCCTACTGCCGTTTTGAAGTTCCTGCAGTTTTCACTGTAAAATAGAGTTGGAGCTAGTACCTACCCATATATATGTATGGATTGGAGATTGCAAGTGAAAAGAATCTTTGTGTTCCATAGAAGCTAGGTGAAGTACTGCTTTCACAGACACATAACTCTAAGAACTTAGCATGTGGAGAGACGTTCGTTCATGTAGCACAAATGGAACGGGTTGCAGGAGAAACTTTTACTCTGGTTTCTCAGTCTGTTTGCAAGTGCCGGTTTGAAATTCCTGCAGTTTTCACTGTAAACCCGAGTTGGAGCTAGTACCTCCCCATATATATATATGGAGTGGAGTTTGCAACTGAAAAGAAACTTTGTGTTCCCAACAAGCTAGGTGAAGGACGGCTTTCACACACACTTATCTCTCAGAAATGAGCATGTCGAGAGACGTTCGTTCATCTAGAACAAAGGGAAACGGTTGCAGGAGAAACTTTTACTCTGGTTTCTCAGTCTGTTTCCTAGTGCCGGTTTGAAGTTCCTGCAGTTTTCACTGTAAAATCGTGTTGGAGCTAGTACCTCCCCATATATATGTATGGAGTGGAGTTGGCAAGTGAAAAGAAACTTTGTGTTCCCAACAAGCTAGATGAAGGACGGCTTTCACACTCACTTTTCTCTCAGAACTGAGCATGTGGAGAGACGTTCGTTCATCTAGCACAAAGGGAACGGGTTGCAGGAGGAACTTTTAATCTCGTTTATCAGTCTGTTTCCAAGTGCCGGTTTGAAGTTCCTGCAGTTTTCACTTCAAAACCGAGTTGGAGCTAATACCACCCCATATATTTGTATGGAGTGGATTTTGCAACTGAAAAGAATCTTTGTGTTCCCAACAAGTTAGGTGAAGGACGGCTTTCACACACTTATCTCTCAGAACTCAGCAAGTGGAGAGACGTTCGTTCATCTAGCACAAAGGGAACGGGTTGCAGGAGAAACTTTTACTCTGGTTTCTCAGTCTGTTTCCTAGTGCCGGTTTGAAGTTCCTGCAGTTTTCACTGTAAAACCGAGTTGGAGCTAGTACCTCCCCATATCAATGTATGGAGTGGAGTTTGCAAGTGAAAAGAAACTTTGTGTTCCCAAAAACCTAGGTGAAGGACGGCTTTCACACACACTTTTCTCTCAGAACTGAGCATGTGGAGAGACGTTTGTTTATCTAGCACTAAGGGAACGGGTTGCAGGAGAAACTTTTCTGTGGTTTCTCAGTCTGTTTCCTTCTGCCGGTTTGAATTTCCTGGAGTTTTCACTGTATAAACGAGTTGGAGCTTATACCTCCCCATATATATGTATGGAGTGGAGTTTGCAAGTGAAAAGAAACTTTGTGTTCCCAACATGCTATGTGAAGGACGGCTTTCACACACACTTATCTCTCAGAACTGTGCATGTGGAGAGACGTTCGTTCATCTAGAAAAAAGGGAACGGGTTGCTGGAGAAACTTTTACTCTGTTTTCTCAGTCTGTTTCTTAGTGCGGGTTTGAAGTTCTTCCAGTTTTCACTGTAAAACCGAGTTGGAGCTCGTACTTCCCCATATATATGTATGGGGTGGAGTTTGCAAATGAAAAGAAACTTTGTGTTCCCAACAAGCTAGTTGAAGGACGGCTTTCACACACACTTATCTCTCAGAACTGAGCATGTGGAGACACGTTCGTTCATCTAGCACAATGGGAACGGGTTGCAGGGGAAACTTTTACTCTGGTTTCTCAGTCTGTTTCCAAGTGCCGGTTTGAAGTTCCTGCAGTTTTCAATGTAAAACCGAGTTGGAGATAGTACCTCCCCATATATATGTATGGAGTGGGGTTTGCAACTGAAAAGAAACTTTGTGTTCCCAACAAGCTAGGTGAAGGACGGCTTTCACACACACTTATCTCTAAGAACTGAGCATGTGGAGAGACGTTCGTTCATCTAGCACAAAGGGAACGTGTTGCAGGAGGAACTTTTACTCTGGTTTCTCAGTCTGTTTCCTAGTGCCGGCTTGAAGTTCCTGCAGTTTTCACTGTAAAACCGAGTTGGAGCTAGTACTTCCCCATATATATGTATGGATTGGAGATTGCAAGTGAAAAGTAACTTTGTGTTCCAAAGAAGATAGTTGAAGGACTGCTTTCACAGACACATATCTCTCAGAACTGAGCATGTGGAGAGACGTTCGTTCATCTAGCACAAAGGGAACGGGTTGCAGGAGAAACTTTTACTCTGGTATCTCATTCTGTTTCCAAGTGCCGGATTGAAGGTCCTGCAGTTTTCAATGTAAAACAGAGTTGGAGCTAGTACCTCCCTATATATATGTATGGAGTGGTGTTTGCAAGTGAAAAGAAACTTTGTGTTCCCAACAAGCTAGGTGAAGTTCGGCTTTCACACTCAATTATCTCTCAGAACTGAGCATGTGGAGAGACGTTCGTTCATCTAGCACAAAGGGAACGTGTTGCAGGAGAAACTTTTACTCTGGTTTCTCAGTCTGTTTCCTAGTGCTGTTTTGCAGTTCCTGCAGTTTTCTCTGTAAAACCGAGTTGGAGCTAGTACCTCCCCATATATATTTATTGTGTGGACTTTGCAACTGAAAAGAAACTTTGTGTTCCCAACAAGCTGGGTGAATTACGGCTTTCACACACACTTTTCTCTCAGAACTGAGCATGTGGAGAGACGTTTGTTCATCTAGCACAAAGGGAACGAGTTGCAGGAGAAACTTTTACTCTGGTTTCTCAGTCTGTTTCCTAGTGCCGGTTTGAAGTTCCTGGAGTTTTCACTGTAAAACCGTGTTGGAGCTAGTACCTCCCCATATATATATATGGAGTGGAGTTTGCAAGTGAAAAGAAACTTTGTGTTCCCCACATGCTAAGTGAAGGACGGCTTTCACACACACTTATCTCTCAGAACTGAGCATGTGGAGAGACGTTCGTTCATCTAGCAAAAAGGGAACGGGTTGCAGGAGAAACTTTTACTCTGGTTTCTCAGTCTGTTTCTTAGTGCCGGTTTGAAGTTCTTCCAGTTTTCACTGTAAAACCGAGTTGGAGCTCGTACTTCCCCATATATATGTATGGAGTGGAGTTTGAACTGAAAAGAAATTTTGTGTTCCCAACAAACTAGTTGAAGGACGGATTTCACACACACTTATCTCTCAGAACTGAGCATGTGGAGAGACGTTCGTTCATCTAGCACAATGGGAACGGGTTGCAGGAGAAACTTTTACCCTGGTTTCCCAGTCTGTTTCCTAGTGCCCGTTTGAAGTTCCTGCAGTTTTCACTGTAAAACCGAGTTGGAGCCAGTACCTCCCCATATATATGTATGGAGTGGAGTGTGCAAGTGAAAAGAAACTATGTGTTCCCAACAAGCTAGGTAAATTACGGTTTTCACACACACTTATCTCTCAGAACTGAGCATGTGGAGAGACGTTCGTTCATCTAGCACAAAGGGAACGGGTTGCAGGAGGAACTTTTACTCTGGTTTCTCAGTCTGTTTCCTAGTGCCGGTTTGAAGTTCCTGCAGTTTTCACTGTAAAACCGTGTTGGAGCTAGTACCTCCCAATATATATGTATGGAGTGGAGTTTGCAAGTGAAAAGAAACTTTGTGTTCCCAACAAGCTAGGTGAAGGACGGGTTTCACACACACTTATCTCACAGAACTGAGCATGTGGAGAGACGTTAGTTCATCTAGCACAAAAGGAACGGGTTGCAGGAGGAACTTTTACTCTGGTTTCTCAGTCTGTTTCCTAGTGCCGGTTTGAATTTCCTGCAGTTTTCAATGTAAAACCGAGTTGGAGCTAGTACCTCCCCATATATATGTATGGATTGGTGATTGCAAGTGAAAAGAATCTTTGCGTTCCAAAGAAGCTATGTGAAGGACGGTTTTCACACACACTTATCTCTCAGAACTGAGCATCTGGAGAGACGTTCGTTCATATAGCACAAAGGGAACGTGTTGCAGGAGGAACTTTTACTCTGGTTTCTCAGTCTGTTTCCTTCTGCCGGTTAGAAGTTCCTGCAGTTTACACTGTAAAACCGAGTTGGAGCTCGTACTTCCCCATATATATGTATGGGGTGGAGTTTGCAAATGAAAAGAAACTTTGTGTTCCCAACAAGCTAGTTGAAGGACGGCTTTCACACACACTTATCTCTCAGAACTGAGCATGTGGAGACACGTTCGTTCATCTAGCACAATGGGAACGGGTTGCAGGAGAAACTTTTACTCTGGTTTCTCAGTCTGTTTCCAAGTGCCGGTTTGAAGTTCCTGCAGTTTTCAATGTAAAACCGAGTTGGAGCTAGAACCTCCCCATATATATGTATGGAGTGGAGTTTGCAACTGAAAAGAAACTTTGTGTTCCCAACAAGCTAGGTGAAGGACGGCTTTCACACACACTTATCTCTCAGAACTGAGCATGTGGAGAGACGTTCGTTCATCTAGCACAAAGGGAACGGGTTGCAGGAGAAACTTTTACTCTGGTATCTCATTCTGTTTCCAAGTGCCGGATTGAAGGTCCTGCAGTTTTCAATGTAAAACCGAGTTGGAGCTAGTACCTCCCTATATATATGTATGGAGTGCTGTTTGCAAGTGAAAAGAAACTTTGTGTTCCCAACAAGCTAGGTGAAGTTCGGCTTTCACACTCAATTATCTCTCAGAACTGAGCATGTGGGGAGACGTTCGTTCATCTAGCACAAAGGGAAAGGGTTGCAGGAGAAACTTTTACTCTGGTTTCTCAGTCTGTTTCCTAGTGCTGTTTTGCAGTTCCTGCAGTTTTCTCTGTAAAACCGAGTTGGAGCTAGTACCTCCCCATATATATTTATGGTGTGGACTTTGCAACTGAAAAGAAACTTTGTGTTCCCAACAAGCTGGGTGAATTACGGCTTTCACACACACTTTTCTCTCAGAACTGAGCATGTGGAGAGACGTTTGTTCATCTAGCACAAAGGGAACGAGTTGCAGGAGAAACTTTTACTCTGGTTTCTCAGTCTGTTTCCTAGTGCCGGTTTGAAGTTCCTGGAGTTTTCACTGTAAAACCGTGTTGGAGCTAGTACCTCCCCATATATATATATGGAGTGGAGTTTGCAAGTGAAAAGAAACTTTGTGTTCCCCACATGCTAAGTGAAGGACGGCTTTCACACACACTTATCTCTCAGAACTGAGCATGTGGAGAGACGTTCGTTCATCTAGCAAAAAGGGAACGGGTTGCAGGAGAAACTTTTACTCTGGTTTCTCAGTCTGTTTCTTAGTGCCGGTTTGAAGTTCTTCCAGTTTTCACTGTAAAACCGAGTTGGAGCTCGTACTTCCCCATATATATGTATGGAGTGGAGTTTGAACTGAAAAGAAATTTTGTGTTCCCAACAAGCTAGTTGAAGGACGGCTTTCACACACACTTATCTCTCAGAACTGAGCATGTGGAGAGACGTTCGTTCATCTAGCACAATGGGAACGGGTTGCAGGAGAAACTTTTACCCTGGTTTCCCAGTCTGTTTCCTAGTGCCCGTTTGAAGTTCCTGCAGTTTTCACTGTAAAACCGAGTTGGAGCCAGTACCTCCCCATATATATGTATGGAGTGGAGTTTGCAAGTGAAAAGAAACTATGTGTTCCCAACAAGCTAGGTAAATTACGGTTTTCACACACACTTATCTCTCAGAACTGAGCATGTGGAGAGACGTTCGTTCATCTAGCACAAAGGGAACGGGTTGCAGGAGGAACTTTTACTCTGGTTTCTCAGTCTGTTTCCTAGTGCCGTTTTGCAGTTCCTGCAGTTTTCACTGTAAAACCGAGTTGGAGCTAGTACCTCCCCATATATATTTATGGTGTGGACTTTGCAACTGAAAAGAAACTTTGTGTTCCCAACAAGCTGGGTGAAGTACGGCTTTCACACACACTTTTCTCTCAGAACTGAGCATGTGGAGAGACGTTTGTTCATCTAGCACAAAGGGAACGGATTGCAGGAGAAACTTTTACTCTGGATTCTCAGTCTGTTTCCTAGTGCCGGTTTGAAGTTCCTGGAGTTTTCACTGTAAAACCGATTTGGAGCTAGTACCTCCCCATATATATGTATGGAGTGGAGTTTGCAAGTGAAAAGAAACTTTGCGTTCCAAAGAAGCTATGTGAAGGACGGTTTTCACACACACTTATCTCTCAGAACTGAGCATGTGGAGAGACGTTCGTTCATCTAGCACAAAGGGAACGGGTTGCAGGGGGAACTTTTACTCTGGTTTCTCAGTCTGTTTCCTTCTGCCGGTTAGATGTTCCTGCAGTTTACACTGTAAAACCGAGTTGGAGCTAGTACATCCCCATATATATGTATGGATTGGAAATTGCAAGTGAAAAGAAACTTTGAGTTCCAAAGAAGCTAGGTGAAGGACTGTTTCACAGACACTTATCTCTCAGAACTGAGCATGTGGAGAGACGTTCGTTCATCTAGCACAAAGGGAACGGGTTGCAGGAGAAACTTTTACTCTGGTTTCTCAGTCTGTTTCCTAGTGCCGGTATGATGTTCCTGCAGTTTTCAATGTAAAACCGATTTGGAGCTAGTACCTCCGCATATATATGTATGGAGTGGAGTTTGCAATTGAAAAGAAACTTTGTGTTCCCAACAAGCTAGGTGAAGGACGGCTTTCACACTCAATTATCTCTCAGAACTGAGCATGTGGAGAGACTTTCGTTCATCTAGCACAAAGAGAACGGGTTGCAGGAGCAAATTTTACTCTGGTTTCTCAGTCTGTTTCCTACTGCCGGTTTGCAGTTCCTGCACTTTTCACTGTAAAACCGAGTTGGAGTTAGTACCTCCCCATATATATGTATGGATTCGAGATTGCAAGTGAAAAGAAACTTTGTGTTCCAAAGAAGCTAGGTGAAGGACTGCTTTCAAAGACACATATCTCTCAGAACTCAGCGTGTGGAGAGACGTTCGTTCATGTAGCACAAAGGGAACCGGTTGCAGGGGAAACTTTTACTCTGGTTTCTCAGTCTGTTTCCAAGTGCCGGTTTGAAGTTCCTGCAGTTTTCACTTTAAAACCGAGTTGGAGCTAATACCACCCCATATAGTTGTATGGAGTGGATTTTGCAACTGAAAAGAAACTTTGTGTTCCCAACAAGCTAGGTGAAGGACGGCTTTCACACACACTTATCTCTCAGAACTGAGCATGTGGAGAGACGTTCGTTCATCTAGCACAATGGGAACGGTTTGCAGGAGAAACTTTTACTCTGGTTTCCCAGTCTGTTTCCTAGTGCCGGTTTGAAGTTCCTGCAGTTTTCACTCTAAAAACGAGTTGGAGCTAGTATCTCCCCATATATATTTATGGAGTGGAGTTAGCAAGTGAAAAGAAACTTTGTGTTCCCAACAAGCTAGGTAAAGTACGGTTTTCACACACACTTATCTCTCAGAACTGAGGAGGTTGAGAGAAGTTCGTTCAACTAGCACAAACGGAACGGGTTGCAGGAGGAACTTTTACTCTGGTTTCTCAGTCTGTTTCCTAGTGCCGGTTTGAAGTTCCTGCAGTTTTCACTTTAAAACCGAGTTGGAGCTAATACCACCCCATATATATGTATGGAGTGGATTTTGCAACTGAAAAGAAACTTTGTGTTCCCAACAAGTTAGGTGAAGGACGGCTTTCAAACACACTTATCTCTCAGAACTGAGCATGTGGAGAGACGCTCGTTCATCTAGCACAAAGGGAACGGGTTGCAGGAGAAACTTTTACTCTGGTTTCTCAGTCTGTTTCCTAGTGCCGGTTTGAAGTTCCTGCAGTTTTCACTGTAAAACCGAGTTGGAGTTTGTACCTCCCCATATAAATGTATGGAGTGGAGTTTGCAAGTGAAAAGAAACTTTGTGTTCCCAAAAAGCTAGGTGAAGGACGGCTTTCACACACATTATTCTCTCAGAACTGAGCATGTGGAGAGACGTTTGTTCATCTAGCACTCAGGGAACGGGTTGCAAGAGAAACTTTTCTCTGTTTTCTCAGTCTGTTTCCTAGTGCCGGTTTGAAGTTCCTGCAGTTTTCACTGTATAACCGAGTTGGAGCTAATACCTCCCCATATATATGTATGGAGTGGAGTTTGCAAGTGAAAAGAAACTTTGTGTTCCCAACATGCTATGTGAAGGACGGCTTTCACACACACTTATCTCTCAAAACTGTGCATGTGGAGAGACGTTTGTTCATCTAGCAAAAAGGGAACGGGTTGATGGAAAAACTTTTACTCTGGTTTCTCAGTCTGTTTCTTAGTGCTGGTTTGAAGTTCTTCCAGTTTTCACTGTAAACCCGAGTTGGAGCTCGTACTTCCCCATATATATGTATGGAGTGGAGTTTGCAACTGAAAAGAAACTTTGTGTTCCCAAGAAGCTAGTTGAAGGACGGCTTTCACACACACTTATCTCTCAGAACTGAGCATGTGGATAGACGTTCGTTCATCTAGCACAATGGGAACGGGTTGCAGGAGAAACTTTTACTCTGGTTTCTCAGTCTGTTTCCTAGTGCCGGTTTGAAGATCCTGAAGTTTTCACTGTAAAACAGAGTTGGAGCTGGTACCTCCCCATATATATGTATGGAGTGGAGTTAGCAAGTGAAAAGAAACTTTGTGTTCCCAACAAGCTAGGTGAAGTACGGTTTTCACACACACGTATCTCTCAGAACTGAGCATGTGGAGAGACGTTCGTTCATCTAGCACAAAGGGAACGGGTTGCAGGGGGAACTTTTACTCTTGTATCTCAGTCTGTTTCCTACTGCCGGTTTGAATTTCCTGCAGTTTTCACTGTAAAATCGAGTTGGAGCTTAAACCTCCCCATATATAAGTATGGAGTGTTGTTTCCAAGTGAAAAGAAACTTTGTGTTCCCTACATGCTAGGTGAAGGACGGCTTTCACACACACTTATCTCTCAGAAATGAGCATGTGGAGAGACGTTCGTTCATGTAGCATAAATGGAACGGGTTGCAGGAGAAACTTTTACTCTGGTTTCTCAAACTGTTTCCAAGTGCCGGTTTGAAGTTCCTGCAGTTTTCAATGTAAAACCGAGTTGGAGCTAGTACCTCCCCATATATATTTATGGAGTGGAGTTTGCAACTGAAAAGAAACTTTGTGTTCCCAACAAGCTAGGTGAAGGACGGCTTTCACACACACTTATCTCTCAGAACTGAGCATGTGGAGAGACGTTCGTTCATCTAGCACAAAGGGAACGTGTTGCAGGAGGAAATTAACTCTGGTTTCTCAGTCTGTTTCCTTCTGTCGGTTAGAAGTTCCTGCAGTTTTCACTGTAAAACCGAGTTGGAGCTAATACTTCCCCATATATATGTATGGATTGGAGATTGCAAGTGAAAAGAAACTTTGTGTTCCAAAGAAGATAGGTGAAGGACTGCTTTCACAGACACATATCTCTCAGAACTGAGCATGTGGAGAGACGTTCGTTCATGTAGCACTAAGGGAACGGGTTGCAGGAGAAACTTTTACTCTGGTATCTCATTCTGTTTCCAAGTGCCGGTTTGAAGGTCCTGCAGTTTTCAATGTAAAACCGAGTTGGAGCTAGTACTTCCCTATATATATGTATGGAGTGGAGTTTGCAAGTGAAAAGAAACTTTGTGTTCCCAACAAGCTAGGTGAAGTTCGGCTTTCACACTCAATTATCTCTCAGAACTGAGCATGTGGAGAGACGTTCGTTCATGTAGCACAAATGGAACGGGTTGCAGGAGAAACTTTTACTCTGGTTTCTCAGTCTGTTTCCTAGTGCCGTTTTGCAGTTCCTGCAGTTTTCACTGAAAAACCGAGTTGGAGCTAGTACCTCCCCATATATATTTATGGAGTGGACTTTGCAACTGAAAAGAAACTTTGTGTTCCCAACAAGCTGGGTGAAGTACGGCTTTCACACACACTTTTCTCTCAGAACTGAGCATGTGGAGATACGTTTGTTCATCTAGCACAAAGGGAACGGGTTGCAGGAGAAACTTTTACTCTGGTTTCTCAGGCTGTTTCCTAGTGCCGGTTTGAAGTTCCTGGAGTTTTCACTGTAAAACCGATTTGGAGCTAGTACCTCCCCATATATATGTATGGAGTGGAGTTTGCAGGTGAAAAGAAACTTTGTGTTCCCCACATGCTAGGTGAAAGACGGCTTTCACACACACTTATCTCTTCAGAACTGAGCATGTGGAGAGACGTTCGTTCATCTATAAAAAAGGGAACGGGTTGCAGGAGAAACTTTTACTCTGGTTTCTCAGTCTGTTTCTTAGTGCCGGATTGAAGTTCTTCCAGTTTTCACTGTAAAACCGAGTTGGAGCTCGTACCTCCCCATATATATGTATGGAGTGGAGTTTGAACTGAAAAGAAATTTTGTGTTCCCAACAAGCTAGTAGAAGGACGGCTTTCACACACACTTATCTCTCAGAACTGAGCATGTGGAGACACGTTCGTTCATCTAGCACAATGGGAACGGGTTGCAGGGGAAACTTTTACTCTGGATTCCCAGTCTGTTTCCTAGTGCCGGTTTGAAGTTCCTGCAGTTTTCACTGTAAAACCGAGTTGGAGCTAGTACCGCCCCATATATATGTATGGAGTGGAATTTGCAAGTGAAAAGAAACTATGTGTTCCCAACAAGCTAGGTAAAGTACGGTTTTCACACACAATTATCTCTCAGAACAGAGCATGTGGAGAGACTTTCGTTCATCTAGCACAAAGGGAACGGGTTGCAGGAGGAACTTTTACTCTGGTTTCTCATTCTGTTTCCTAGTGCCGGTTTGAAGTTCCTGCAGTTTTCACTGTAAAACCGAGTTGGAGCTAGTACCTCCCCATATATATGTATGGAGTGGAGTTTGCAAGTGAAAAGAAACTTTGTGTTCCAAACAAGCTAGGTGAAGGACGGCTTTCACACTCAATTATCTCTCAGAACTGAGCATGTGGAGAGACGTTCGTTCATCTAGCACAAAGGGAACGGTTTGCAGGAGCAACGTTTACTCTGGTTTCTCAGTCTGTTTCCAAGTGCCGGTTTGAAGTTCCTGCAGTTTTCACTTTAAAACCGAGTTGGAGCTAATACCACCCCATATATTTGTATGGAGTGGATTATATAACTGAAAAGAAACTTTGTGTTCCCAACAAGTTAGGTGAAGGACGGCTTTCAAACACACTTATCTCTCAGAACTGAGCAAGTGGAGAGACGTTCGTTCATCTAGCAAAAAGGGAACGGGTTGCAGGAGAAACTTTTACTCTGGTTTCTCAGTCTGTTTCCTAGTGCCGGTTTGAAGTTCCTGCAGTTTTCACTGTAAAACCGAGTTGGAGCTAGTACCTCCCCATATATATGTATGGAGTGGAGTTTGCAAGTGAAAAGAAACTTTGTGTTCCCAAAAAGCTAGGTGAAGGACGGCTTTCACACACACTTTTCTCTCAGAACTGAGCATGTGGAGAGACGTTTATTCATCTAGCACTAAGGGAACGGGTTGCAGGAGAAACTTTTCTCTGGTTTCTCAGTCTGTTTCCTACTGCCGGTTTGAAGTTCCTGGAGTTTTCACTGTATAACCGAGTTGGAGCTAATACCTCCCCATATGTATGTATGGAGTGGAGTTTGCAACTGAAAAGAAACTTTGTGTTCCCAACAAGCTAGGTGAAGGACGGCTTTCACACTCACTTATCTCTCAGAACTGAGCATGTGGAGAGACGTTCGTTCATCTAGCACAAAGGGAACGGGTTGCAGGAGAAACTTTTACTCTGGTTTCTCAGTCTGTTTCCTAGTGCCGGTTTGAAGTTCCTGCAGTTTTCACTTTAAATCCGAGTTGGAGCTAGTACCTCCCCATATATATGTATGGAGTGGAGTTTGCAACTGAAAAGAATCTTTGTGTTCCCAACAAGCTAGGTGAAGGACGGCTTTCACACACACTTATCTCTCAGAACTGAGCATGTGGAGAGACGTTCGTTCATCTAGCACAAAGGGAACGGGTTGCAGGAGGAACTTTTACTCTGGTATCTCAGTCTGTTTCCTACTGCCGGTTTGAATTTCCTGCAGTTTTCACTGTAAAACCGAGTTGGAGCTTAAACCTCCCCATATATATGTATGGAGTGTTGTTTCCAAGTGAAAAGAAACTTTGTATTCCCAACATGCTAGGTGAAGGACGGCTTTCACACACACTTATCTCTCAGAAATGAGCATGTGGAGAGACGTTCGTTCATGAAGCACAAATGGAACGGGTTGCAGGAGAAACTTTTACTCTGGTTTCTCAGTCTGTTTCCAAGTGCCGGTTTGAAGTTCCTGCAGTTTTCAATGTAAAACCGAGTTGGGGCTAGTACCTCCACATATATATGTATGGAGTGGAGTTTGCAACTGAAAAGAAACTTTGTGTTCCCAACAAGCTAGGTGAAGGACGGCTTTCACACACACTTATCTCTCAGAACTGCGCATGTGGAGAGACGTTCGTTCATCTAGCACAAAGGGAACGTGTTGCAGGAGGAACTATTTCTCTGGTTTCTCAGTATGTTTCCTTCTGTCGGTTAGAAGTTCCTGCAGTTTTCACTGTAAAACCGAGTTGGAGCTAGTACTTCCCCATATATATGTATGGATTGGAGATTGCAAGTGAAAAGAAACTTTGTGTTCCAAAGTTGATAGGTGAAGGACAGCTTTCACAGACACATATCTCTCAGAACTGAGCATGTGGAGAGACGTTCGTTCATGTAGCACAAAGGGAACGGGTTGCAGGAGAAACTTTTACTCTGGTATCTCATTCTGTTTCCAAGTGCCGGTTTGAAGGTCCTGCAGTTTTCAATGTAAAAGCGAGTTGGATCTAGTACCTCCCTATATATATGTATGGAGTGGAGTTTGCAAGTGAAAAGAAACTTTGTGTTCCCAACAAGCTAGGTGAAGTTCGGCTTTCACACTCAATTATCTCTCAGAACTGAGCATGTGGAGAGACGTTCGTTCATCTAGCACAAAAGGAACGGGTTGCAGGAGAAACTTTTACTCTGGTTTCTCAGTCTGTTTCCTAGTGCCGTTTTGCAGTTCCTGCAGTTTTCACTGTAAAACCGAGTTGGAGCTAGTACCTCCCCATATATATTTATGGAGTGGATTTTGCAACTGAAAAGAAACTTTGTGTTCCCAACAAGCTGGGTGAAGTACGGCTTTCACACACACTTTTCTCTCAGAACTGAGCATGTGGAGAGACGTTTGTTCATCTAGCACAAAGGGAACGGGTTGCAGGAGAAACTTTTACTCTGGTTTCTCAGTCTGTTTCCTAGTGCCGGTTTGAAGTTCCTGGAGTTTTCACTGTAAAACCGATTTGGAGCTAGTACCTCCCCATATATATGTATGGAGTGGAGTTTGCAAGTGAAAAGAATCTATGTGTTCCCAACAAGCTAAATAAAGTACGGTTTTCACATACACTTATCTCTCAGAACAGAGCATGTGGAGAGACGTTCGTTCATCTAGCACAAAGGGAACGGGTTGCAGGAGGAACTTTTACTCTGGTTTCTCAGTCTGTTTCCTAGTGCCGGTTTGAATTTCCTGCAGTTTTCACTGTAAAACCGAGTTGGAGCTAGTACCTCCCCATATATATGTATGGAGTGGAGTTTGCAAGTGAAAAGAAACTTTGTGTTCCCAACAAGCTAGGTGAAGGACGGCTTTCACACACACTTTTCTCTCAGAACTGAGCATGTGGAGAGACGTTCGTTCATCTAGCACAATGGGAACCGGTTGCAGGAGAAACTATTACTCTGGTTTCCCAGTCTGTTTCCTAGTGCCGGTTTGAAGTTCCTGCAGTTTTCACTGTAAAACCGAGTTGGATCTAGTACCCCCCAATATATATGTATGGATTGGAGATTGCAAGTGAAAAGAAACTTTGTGTTCCAAAGAAGATAGGTGAAGGACTGCTTTCACAGTCACTTATCTCTCAGAACTGAGCATGTAGAGAGACGTTCCTTCATGTAGCACAAATGGAACTGGTTGCAGGAGAAACTTTTACTCTGTTTTCTCAGTCTGTTTCCAAGTGCCGGTATGAAGTTCCTGCAGTTTTCAATGTAAAACCGATTTGGAGCTAATACCACCCCATATATTTTTATGGAGTGGATTTTGAAAATGAAAAGAGACTTTGTGTTCCCAACAAGCTAGGTGAAGTACGGCTTTCACACACACTTATCTCTCAGAAATGAGCATGTGGATAGACGTTCGTTCATGTAGCACAAAGGGAACGGTTTGCAGGAGGAACATTTACTCTAGTTTCTCAGTCTGTTTCCTACTGCCGGTTTGAAGTTCCTGCAGTTTTCACTGTAAAACCGTGTTGGAGCTAGTACCTCCCCATATATATGTATGGATTGGAGATTGCAAGTGAAAAGAAACTTTGTGTTCCAAAGTAGCTTGGTGAAGGACTGCTTTCACAGACACTTATCTCTCACAACTGAGCATGTGGAGAGACGTTGGTTCATCTAGCACAAAGGGAACGTGTTGCAGGAGGAAATTTTACTCTGGTTTCTCAGTCTGTTTCCTTCTACCGGTTAGAAGTTCCTGCAGTTTTCACTGTAAAACGGAGTTGGAGCTAGTACCTCCCCATATATATGTATGGATTGGAGATCGCAAGTGAAAAGAAATTTTGTGTTCCAAAGAAGCTAGGTGAAGGACGGCTTTCACACTCAATTATCTCTCAGAACTGAGTATATGGAGAGACGTTCGTTCATCTAGCACAAAGGGAACGGGCTGCAGGAGCAACTTTTACTCTGGTTTCTCAGTCTGTTCCTAGTGCCGGTTTGAATTTCCTGCAGTTTTCACTGTAAAACCGAGTTGGAGGTAATACAACCCCATATATTTGTATGGAGTGGAGTTGGCAAATGAAAAGAAACTTTGTGTTCCCAACAAGCTAGGTGAAGGACGGCTTTCACACACACTTATCTCTCAGAACTGAGCATGTGGAGAGGCGTTCGTTCATTTAGCACAAAGGGAACGGGTTGCAGGAGAAACTTTTACTCTGGTTTCTCAGTCTGTTCCCTAGTGCCGGTTTGAAGTTCTTGCAGATTTCTCTGTAAAACCGAGTTGGAGCTAGTACCTCCCCATATATATGTATGGAATTGAGTTTGCAATTGAAAAGAAACTTTGTGTTCCCAACAAGCTAGGTGAAGGACGGCTTTCACACACACTTATCTCTCAGAAATGAGCATGTGGAGAGACGTTCGTTCATCTAGCACAAAAGGAACGGGTTGCAGGAGGAACTTTTACTCTGGTTTCTCAGTCTGTTTCCTACTGCCGGTTTGAAGTTATTGCAGTTTCACTGTAAAACCGATTTGGAGCTAGTACCTCCCCATATATATGTATGGAGTGGAGTTTGCAACTGAAAAGAAACTTTGTGTTCCCAAAAAGCTAGGTGAAGTACGGCTTTCACACACACTTATCTCTCAGAAATGAGCATGTGGAGAGACATTCGTTCATCTAGCACAAAAGGAACGGCTTGCAGGAGAAACTTTTACTCTGGTTTCTCAGTCTGTTTCCTAGTGCCGGTTTGAAGTTCCTGCAGTTTTCACTGTAAAACCGAGTTGGAGCTAGTCCCTACCCATATATATATATGGAGTGGTGTTTGCAACTGAAAAGAAACTTTGGGTTCCCAACAAGCTAGGTGAAGGACGGGTTTCACACACACGTATCTCTCAGAACTGAGCATGTGGAGAGACGTTCGTTCATCTAGCACAAAGGGAACGGGTTGCAGGAGAAACTTTTACTCTGGTTTCTCAGTCTGTTTCCTAGTGCCGGTTTGACGTTCCTGCAGTTTTCACTGTAAAACCGAGTTGGAGCTATTACCTCCCCTTATATATGTATGGAGTGGAGTTTGCAACTGAAAAGAAACTTTGTCTTCACATAAAGTTAGGTGAAGGACGGCTATCACACACACTTATCTCTCAGAACTGAGCATGTGTAGAGACGTTCGTTCATCTAGCACAAAGGGAACGGGTTGCAGGAGAAACATTTACTCTGGTTTCTCAGTCTGTTTCCTAGTGCCGGTTTGAAGTTCCTGCAGTTTTCACTGTAAAACCGTGATGGAGCTAGTCCCTACCCATTTATATATATGGTGTGGAGTTTGCAACTGAAAAGAAACTTTGTGTTCCCAAAAAGCTAGGTGAAAGACTGCTTTCACACACAGTTATCTCTCAGAACTGAGCATGTGGAGAGACGTTCGTTCATCTAGCACAAAAGGAACGGCTTGCAGGAGAAACTTTTACTCTGGTTTCTCAGTCTGTTTCCTAGTGCCGGTTTGAAGTTCCTGCAGTTTTCACTGTAAAACCGAGTTGGAGCTAGTCCCTACCCATATATATATATGGAGTGGTGTTTGCAACTGAAAAGAAAGTTTGTGTTCCCAACAAGCTAGGTGAAAGACGGCTTTGACACACACTTATCTCTCAGAACTGAGCATGTGGAGAGACGTTCGTTCATCTAGCACAAAGGGAACGGGTTGCTGGAGGAACTTTTACTCTGGTATCTCAGTCTGTTTCCTACTGCCGGTTTGAATTTCCTGCAGTTTTCACTGTAAAACCGAGTTGGAGCTTAAACCTCCCCATATATATGTATGGAGTGTTGTTTCCAAGTGAAAAGAAACTTTGTGTTCCCAACATGCTAGGTGAAGGACGGCTTTCACACACACTTATCTCTCAGAAATGAGCATGTGGAGAGACGTTCGTTCATGAAGCACAAATGGAACGGGTTGCAGGAGAAACTTTTACTCTGGTTTCTCAGTCTGTTTCCAAGTGCCGGTTTGAAGTTCCTGCAGTTTTCAATGTAAAACCGAGTTGGAGCTAGTACCTCCCCATATATATGTATGGACTGGAGTTTGCAACTGAAAAGAAACTTTGTGTTCCCAACAAGCTAGGTGAAGGACGGCTTTCACACACACTTATCTCTCAGAACTGCGCATGTGGAGAGAAGTTCGTTCATCTAGCACAAAGGGAACGTGTTGCAGGAGGAACTTTTACTCTGGTTTCTCAGTCTGTTTCCTTCTGTCGGTTAGATGTTCCTGCAGTTTTCACTGTAAAACCGAGTTGGAGCTAGTACTTCCCCATATATATGTATGGATTGGAGATTGCAAGTGAAAAGAAACTTTGTGTTCCAAAGAAGTTAGGTGAAGGACAGCTTTCACAGACACATATCTCTCAGAACTGAGCATGTGGAGAGACGTTCGTTCATGTAGCACAAAGGGAACGGGTTGCAGGAGAAACTTTTACTCTGGTATCTCATTCTGTTTCAAAGTGCCGGTTTGAAGGTCCTGCAGTTTTCAATGTAAAACCGAGTTGGATCTAGTACCTCCCTATATATATGTATGGAGTGGAGTTTGCAAGTGAAAAGAAACTTTGAGTTCCCAACAAGCTAGGTGAAGTTCGGCTTTCACACTCAATTATCCCTCAGAACTGAGCATGTGGAGAGACGTTCGTTCATCTAGCACAAAGGGAACGGGTTGCAGGAGAAACTTTTACTCTGGTTTCTCAGTCTGTTTCCTAGTGCCGTTTTGCAGTTCCTGCAGTTTTCACTGTAAAACCGAGTTGGAGCTAGTACCTCCCCATATATATTTATGGAGTGGATTTTGCAACTGAAAAGAAACTTTGTGTTCCCAACAAGCTGGGTGAAGTACGGCTTTCACACACACTTTTCTCTCAGAACTGAGCATGTGGAGAGACGTTTGTTCATCTAGAACAAAGGGAACGGGTTGCAGGAGAAACTTTTACTCTGGTTTCTCAGTCTGTTTCCTAGTGCCGGTTTGAAGTTACTGCAGTTTCACTGTAAAACCGAGTTGGAGCTAGTACCTCCCCATATATATGTATGGAGTGGAGTTTGCAACTGAAAAGAAACTTTGTGTTCCCAAAAAGCTAGGTGAAGTACGGCTTTCACACACACTTATCTCTCAGAAATGAGCATGTGGAGAGACGTTCGTTCATCTAGCACAAAAGGAACGGCTTGCAGGAGAAACTTTTACTCTGGTTTCTCAGTCTGTTTCCTAGTGCCGGTTTGAAGTTCCTGCAGTTTTCACTGTAAAACCGAGTTGGAGCTATTACCTCCCCTTATATATGTATGGAGTGGAGTTTGCAACTGAAAAGAAACTTTGTCTTCACATAAAGTTAGGTGAAGGACGGCTATCACACACACTTATCTCTCAGAACTGAGCATGTGTAGAGACTTTCGTTCATCTAGCACAAAGGGAACGGGTTGCAGGAGAAACATTTACTCTGGTTTCTCAGTCTGTTTCCTAGTGCCGGTTTGAAGTTCCTACAGTTTTCACTGTAAAACCGTGATGGAGCTAGTCCCTACCCATATATATATATGGTGTGGAGTTTGCAACTGAAAAGAAACTTTGTGTTCCCAAAAAGCTAGGTGAAGGACTGCTTTCACACACAGTTATCTCTCAGAACTGAGCATGTGGAGAGACGTTCGTTCATCTAGCACAAAAGGAACGGCTTGCAGGAGAAACTTTTACTCTGGTTTCTCAGTCTGTTTCCTAGTGCCGGTTTGAAGTTCCTGCAGTTTTCACTGTAAAACCGAGTTGGAGCTAGTCCCTACCCATATATATATACGGAGTGGTGTTTGCAACTGAAAAGAAAGTTTGTGTTCCCAACAAGCTAGGTGAAAGACGGCTTTGACACACACTTATCTCTCAGAACTGAGCATGTGGAGAGACGTTCGTTCATCTAGCACAAAGGGAACGGGTTGCTGGAGGAACTTTTACTCTGGTATCTCAGTCTGTTTCCTACTGCCGGTTTGAATTTCCTGCAGTTTTCACTGTAAAACCGAGTTGGAGCTTAAACCTCCCCATATATATGTATGGAGTGTTGTTTCCAAGTGAAAAGAAACTTTGTGTTCCCAACATGCTAGGTGAAGGACGGCTTTCACACACACTAATCTCTCAGAAATGAGCATGTGGAGAGACGTTCGTTCATGAAGCACAAATGGAACGGGTTGCAGGAGAAACTTTTACTCTGGTTTCTCAGTCTGTTTCCAAGTGCCGGTTTGAAGTTCCAGCAGTTTTCAATGTAAAACCGAGTTGGAGCTAGTACCTCCCCATATATATGTATGGAGTGGAGTTTGCAACTGAAAAGAAACTTTGTGTTCCCAACAAGCTAGGTGAAGGACGGCTTTCACACACACTTATCTCTCAGAACTGCGCATGTGGAGAGAAGTTCGTTCATCTAGCACAAAGGGAACGTGTTGCAGGAGGAACTTTTACTCTGGTTTCTCAGTCTGTTTCCTTCTGTCGGTTAGAAGTTCCTGCAGTTTTCACTGTAAAACCGAGTTGGAGCTAGTACTTCCCCATATATATGTATGGATTGGAGATTGCAAGTGAAAAGAAACTTTGTGTTCCAAAGAAGTTAGGTGAAGGACAGCTTTCACAGACACATATCTCTCAGAACTGAGCATGTGGAGAGACGTTCGTTCATGTAGCACAAAGGGAACGGTTTGCAGGAGAAACTTTTACTCTGGTATCTCATTCTGTTTCAAAGTGCCGGTTTGAAGGTCCTGCAGTTTTCAATGTAAAACCGAGTTGGATCTAGTACCTCCCTATATATATGTATGGAGTGGAGTTTGCAAGTGAAAAGAAACTTTGAGTTCCCAACAAGCTAGGTGAAGTTCGGCTTTCACACTCAATTATTCCTCAGAACTGAGCATGTGGAGAGACGTTCGTTCATCTAGCACAAAGGGAACGGGTTGCAGGAGAAACTTTTACTCTGGTTTCTCAGTCTGTTTCCTAGTGCCGTTTTGCAGTTCCTGCAGTTTTCACTGTAAAACCGAGTTGGAGCTAGTACCTCCCCATATATATTTATGGAGTGGATTTTGCAACTGAAAAGAAACTTTGTGTTCCCAACAAGCTGGGTGAAATACGGCTTTCACACACACTTTTCTCTCAGAACTGAGCATGTGGAGAGACGTTCGTTCATCTAGCACAAAGGGAACGGGTTGCAGGAGAAACTTTTACTCTGGTTTCTCAGTGTGTTTCCTAGTGCCGGTTTGACGTTCCTGCAGTTTTCACTGTAAAACCGAGTTGGAGCTATTACCTCCCCTTATATATGTATGGAGTGGAGTTTGCATCTGAAAAGAAACTTTGTCTTCACATAAAGTTAGGTGAAGGACGGCTATCACACACACTTATCTCTCAGAACTGAGCATGTGTAGAGACGTTCGTTCATCTAGCACAAAGGGAACGGGTTGCAGGAGAAACATTTACTCTGGTTTCTCAGTCTGTTTCCTAGTGCCGGTTTGAAGTTCCTGCAGTTTTCACTGTAAAACCGTGATGGAGCTAGTCCCTACCCATATATATATATGGTGTGGAGTTTGCAACTGAAAAGAAACTTTGTGTTCCCAAAAAGCTAGGTGAAGGACTGCTTTCACACACAGTTATCTCTCAGAACTGAGCATGTGGAGAGACGTTCGTTCATCTAGCACAAAAGGAACGGCTTGCAGGAGAAACTTTTACTCTGGTTTCTCAGTCTGTTTCCTAGTGCCGGTTTGAAGTTCCTGCAGTTTTCACTGTAAAACCGAGTTGGAGCTAGTCCCTACCCATATATATATATGGAGTGGTGTTTGCAACTGAAAAGAAAGTTTGTGTTCCCAACATGCTAGGTGAAGGACGGCTTTCACACACACTTATCTCTCAGAAATGAGCATGTGGAGAGACGTTCGTTCATGAAGCACAAATGGAACGGGTTGCAGGAGAAACTTTTACTCTGATTTCTCAGTCTGTTTCCAAGTGCCGGTTTGAAGTTCCTGCAGTTTTCAATGTAAAACCGAGTTGGAGCTAGTACCTCCCCTTATATATGTATGGAGTGGAGTTTGCAACTGAAAAGAAACTTTGTGTTCCCAACAAGCTAGGTGAAGGACGGCTTTCACACACACTTATCTCTCAGAACTGCGCATGTGGAGAGAAGTTCGTTCATCTAGCACAAAGGGAAAGTGTTGCAGGAGGAACTTTTACTCTGGTTTCTCAGTCTGTTTCCTTCTGTCGGTTAGAAGTTCCTGCAGTTTTCACTGTAAAACCGAGTTGGAGCTAGTACTTCCCCATATATATGTATGGATTGGAGATTGCAAGTGAAAAGAAACTTTGTGTTCCAAAGAAGTTAGGTGAAGGACAGCTTTCACAGACACATATCTCTCAGAACTGAGCATGTGGAGAGACGTTCGTTCATGTAGCACAAAGGGAACGGGTTGCAGGAGAAACTTTTACTCTGGTATCTCATTCTGTTTCAAAGTGCCGGTTTGAAGGTCCTGCAGTTTTCAATGTAAAACCGAGTTGGATCTAGTACCTCCCTATATATATGTATGGAGTGGAGTTTGCAAGTGAAAAGAAACTTTGAGTTCCCAACAAGCTAGGTGAAGTTCGGCTTTCACACTCAATTATTCCTCAGAACTGAGCATGTGGAGAGACGTTCGTTCATCTAGCACAAAGGGAACGGGTTGCAGGAGAAACTTTTACTCTGGTTTCTCAGTCTGTTTCCTAGTGCCGTTTTGCAGTTCCTGCAGTTTTCACTGTAAAACCGAGTTGGAGCTAGTACCTCCCCATATATATTTATGGAGTGGATTTTGCAACTGAAAAGAAACTTTGTGTTCCCAACAAGCTGGGTGAAATACGGCTTTCACACACACTTTTCTCTCAGAACTGAGCATGTGGAGAGACGTTCGTTCATCTAGCACAAAGGGAACGGGTTGCAGGAGAAACTTTTACTCTGGTTTCTCAGTGTGTTTCCTAGTGCCGGTTTGACGTTCCTGCAGTTTTCACTGTAAAACCGAGTTGGAGCTATTACCTCCCCTTATATATGTATGGAGTGGAGTTTGCATCTGAAAAGAAACTTTGTCTTCACATAAAGTTAGGTGAAGGACGGCTATCACACACACTTATCTCTCAGAACTGAGCATGTGTAGAGACGTTCGTTCATCTAGCACAAAGGGAACGGGTTGCAGGAGAAACATTTACTCTGGTTTCTCAGTCTGTTTCCTAGTGCCGGTTTGAAGTTCCTGCAGTTTTCACTGTAAAACCGTGATGGAGCTAGTCCCTACCCATATATATATATGGTGTGGAGTTTGCAACTGAAAAGAAACTTTGTGTTCCCAAAAAGCTAGGTGAAGGACTGCTTTCACACACAGTTATCTCTCAGAACTGAGCATGTGGAGAGACGTTCGTTCATCTAGCACAAAAGGAACGGCTTGCAGGAGAAACTTTTACTCTGGTTTCTCAGTCTGTTTCCTAGTGCCGGTTTGAAGTTCCTGCAGTTTTCACTGTAAAACCGAGTTGGAGCTAGTCCCTACCCATATATATATATGGAGTGGTGTTTGCAACTGAAAAGAAAGTTTGTGTTCCCAACATGCTAGGTGAAGGACGGCTTTCACACACACTTATCTCTCAGAAATGAGCATGTGGAGAGACGTTCGTTCATGAAGCACAAATGGAACGGGTTGCAGGAGAAACTTTTACTCTGATTTCTCAGTCTGTTTCCAAGTGCCGGTTTGAAGTTCCTGCAGTTTTCAATGTAAAACCGAGTTGGAGCTAGTACCTCCCCTTATATATGTATGGAGTGGAGTTTGCAACTGAAAAGAAACTTTGTGTTCCCAACAAGCTAGGTGAAGGACGGCTTTCACACACACTTATCTCTCAGAACTGCGCATGTGGAGAGAAGTTCGTTCATCTAGCACAAAGGGAAAGTGTTGCAGGAGGAACTTTTACTCTGGTTTCTCAGTCTGTTTCCTTCTGTCGGTTAGAAGTTCCTGCAGTTTTCACTGTAAAACCGAGTTGGAGCTAGTACTTCCCCATATATATGTATGGATTGGAGATTGCAAGTGAAAAGAAACTTTGTGTTCCAAAGAAGATAGGTGAAGGACAGCTTTCACAGACACATATCTCTCAGAACTGAGCATGTGGAGAGACGTTTGTTCATCTAGCACAAAGGGAACGGGTTGCAGGAGAAACTTTTACTCTGGTTTCTCAGTCTGTTTCCTAGTGCCGGTTTGAAGTTCCTGGAGTTTTCACTGTAAAACAGATTTGGAGCTAGTACCTCCCCATATATATGTATGGAGTGGAGTTTGCAAGTGAAAAGAAACTATGTGTTCCCAACAAGCTAAGTAAAGTACGGTTTTCACACACACTTATCTCTCAGAACAGAGCATGTGGAGAGACTTTCGTTCATCTAGCACAAAGGGAACGGGTTGCAGGAGGAACTTTTACTCTGGTTTCTCAGTCTGTTTCCTAGTGCCGGTTTGAAGTTCCTGCAGTTTTCACTGTAAAACCGAGTTGGAGCTAGTACCTCCCCATATATATGTATGGAGTGGAGTTTGCAAGTGAAAAGAAACTTTGTGTTCCCAACAAGCTAGGTGAAGGACGGGATTCACACACACTTATCTCTCAGAACTGAGCATGTGGAGAGACGTTCGTTCTTCTAGCAAAAATGTAACGTGTTGCAGGAGGAACTTTTACTCTGGTTTCTCAGTCTGTTTCCTACTGTCGGTTAGAAATTCCTGCAATTTTCACTGTAAAACCGAGTTGGAGCTAGTACTTCCCCATATATATGTATGGATTGGAGATTGCAAGTGAAAAGAAACTTTGTGTTCCAAAGAAGCTAGGTGAAGGACTGCTTTCACAGACACATATCTCTCAGAACTGAGCATGTGGAGAGACGTTCGTTCATGTAGCACAAAGGGAACCGGTTGCAGGAGAAACTTTTACTCTGGTATCTCAGTCTGTTTCCAAGTGCCGGTTTGAAGGTCCTGCAGTTTTCAATGTAAAACAGAGTTGGAGCTAGTACCTCGCTATATATATGTATGGAGTGGATTTTGCAAGTGAAAAGAAACTTTGTGTTCACAAAAAGCTAGGTGAAGGACGGCTTTCACACTCAATTATCTCTCAGAACTGAGCATGTGGAGAGACGTTCGTTCATCTAGCACAAAGGGAACGGGTTGCAGGAGCAACTTTTCCTCTGGTTTCTCAGTCTGTTTCCTAGTGCCGGTTTGCAGTTCCTGCAGTTTTCACTGTAAAATTGAGTTGGAGTTAGTACCTCCCCATATATATGTATGGATTGGAGATTGCAAGTGAAAAGAAACTTTGTGTTCCAAAAAAGCTAGGTGAAGGACTGTTTTCACAGACACTTATCTCTCAGAAATGAGCATGTGGAGAGACGTTCGTTCATGTAGCACAAAGGGAACGGGTTGCAGGAGAAATTTTTACTCTGGTTTCTCAGTCTGTTTCCTTCTGCCGGTTAGAAGTTCCTGCAGGTTTCACTGTAAAAAGGAGTTGGAGCTTGTACCTCCCCATATATATGTATGGATTGGAGATCGCAAGTGAAAAGAAACTTTGTGTTCCAAAGAAGCTAGGTGAAGGACGGCTTTCACACTCAATTATCTCTCAGAACTGAGCATATGGAGAGACGTTCGTTCATCTAGCACAAATGGAACGGGCTGCAGGAGAAACTTTTACTCTGGTTTCTCAGTCTGTTTCCAAGTGCCGGTTTGAAGTTCCTGCAGTTTTCACTGTAAACCGTGTTGGAGCTAGTACCTCCCCATATATATGTATGGAGTGGAGTTTGCAACTGAAAAGAAACTTTGTGTTCCCAACAAGCTAGGTGAAGGACGGCTTTCACACACACTTATCTCTCAGAACTGAGCATGTGGAGAGACGTTCGTTCATCTAGCACAAAATGAACGGCTTGCAGGAGAAACTTTTAATCTGGTTTCTCAGTCTGTTTCCTAGTGCCGGTTGGACGTTCCTGCAGTTTTCACAATAAAACCGAGTTGGAGCTAGTACCTCCCCATATATATGTATGGAGTGGAGTTTGCAACTGAAAAGAAACTTTGTGTTCCCAAAAAGCTTGGTGAAGTACGGCTTTCACACACACTTATCTCTCAGAACTGAGCATGTGGAGAGACGTTCGTTCATCTAGCACAAAAGGAACGGCTTGCAGGAGAAACTTTTACTCTGGATTCTCAGTCTGTTTCCTAGTGCCGGTTTGAAGTTCCTGCAGTTTTCATTGTAAAACCGAGTTGGAGCTAGTCCCTACCCATATATATATATGGAGTGGTGTTTGCAACTGAAAAGAAACTTTGTGTTCCCTACAAGCTAGGTGAAGGACGGGTTTCACACACACGTATCTCTCAGAACTGAGCATGTGGAGAGACGTTCGTTCATCTAGCACAAAGGGAACGGGTTGCAGGAGAAACTTTTACTCTGGTTTCTCAGTCTGTTTCCTAGTGCCGGTTTGAAGTTCCTGCAGTTTTCACTGTAAAACCGAGTTGGAGCTATTACCTCCCCTTATATATGTATGGAGTGGAGTTTGCAACTGAAAAGAAACTTTGTCTTCACATCAAGTTAGGTGAACGACGGCTATCACACACACTTATCTCTCAGAACTGAGCATGTGGAGAGACGTTCGTTCATCTAGCACAAAGGGAACGGGTTGCACGAGAAACTTTTACTCTAGTTTCTCAGTCTGTTTCCTAGTGCCGGTTTGAATTTCCTGCAGTTTTCACTGTAAAACCGTGTTGGAGCTAGTCCCTACCCATATATATATATGGTGTGGAGTTTGCAACTGAAAAGAAACTTTGTGTTCCCAAAAAGCTAGGTGAAGGACGGCTTTCACACACAGTTATCTCTCAGAACTGAGCATGTGGAGAGACGTTCGTTCATCTAGCACAAAGGGAACGGGTTGCAGGAGAAACTTTTACTCTGGTTTCTCAGTCTGTTTCCTAGTGCCGGTTTGAAGTTCCTGCAGTTTTCACTTTAAATCCGAGTTGGAGCTAGTACCTCCCCTTATATATGTATGGAGTGGAGTTTGCAACTGAAAAGAAACTTTGTGTTCCCAACAAGCTAGGTGAATTACGACTTTCACACACACTTATCTCTCAGAACTGAGCATGTGGAGAGACGTTCGTTCATCTAGCACAAAGGGAACGGGTTGCAGGAGAAACTTTTACTCTGGTTTCTCAGTCTGTTTCCTAGTGCCGGTTTGAAGTTCCTGCAGTTTTCACTGTAAAACCGAGTTGGAGCTAGTCCTTACCCATATATATATATGGAGTGGAGTTTGCAACTGAAAAGAAACTTTGTGTTCCCAACAAGCTAGGTGACGGACGGGATTCACACACATTTATCTCTCAGAACTGAGCATGTGGAGAGACGTTCGTTCATCTAACACAAAGGGAACGGGTTGAATGAGAATCTTATACTCTGTTTTCTCAGTCTGTTTCCTAGTGCCGTTTTGAAGCTCCTGCAGTTTTCACTGTAAAACCGAGTTGGAGCTAGTACCTCCCCATATATATGTATGGAGTGGAGTTTGCAACTGAAAAGAAACTTTGTGTTCCCAACAAGCTATGTGAAGGACGGCTTTCACACTCACTTATCTCTCAGAACTGAGCATGTGGAGAGACGTTCGTTCATCTAGCACAAAGGGAACGGGTTGCAGGAGAAACTTTTACTCTGGTTTCTCAGTCTGTTTCCTAGTGCCGGTTTGAAGTTCCTGCAGTTTTCACTTTAAATCCGAGTTGGAGCTAGTACCTCCCCATATATATGTATGGAGTGGAGTTTGCAACTAAAAAGAATCTTTGTGTTCCCAACAAGCTAGGTGAAGGACTGCTTTCACAGACACTTATCTCTCAGAACTGAGCATGTGGAGAGACGTTCGTTCATCCAGCACAAAGGGAAAGGGTTGCAGGAGGAACTTTTACTCTGGTATCTCACTCTGTTTCCTACTGCCGGTTTGAATTTCCTGCAGTTTTCACTGTAAAACCGAGTTGGAGCTAGTACCTCTCCCTATATATGTATGGAGTGGGGTTTGCAAGTGAAAAGAAACTTTGTGTTCCCAACAAGCTAGGTGACGGACGGGATTCACACACATTTATCTCTCAGAACTGAGCATGTGGAGAGACGTTCGTTCATCTAACACAAAGGGAACGGGTTGAATGGGAATCTTATACTCTGTTTTCTCAGTCTGTTTCCTAGTGCCGTTTTGAAGCTCCTGCAGTTTTCACTGTAAAACCGAGTTGGAGCTAGTACCTCCCCATATATATGTATGGAGTGGAGTTTGCAACTGAAAAGAAACTTTGTGTTCCCAACAAGCTATGTGAAGGACGGCTTTCACACTCACTTATCTCTCAGAACTGAGCATGTGGAGAGACGTTCGTTCATCTAGCACAAAGGGAACGGGTTGCAGGAGAAACTTTTACTCTGGTTTCTCAGTCTGTTTCCTAGTGCCGGTTTGAAGTTCCTGCAGTTTTCACTTTAAATCCGAGTTGGAGCTAGTACCTCCCCATATATATGTATGGAGTGGAGTTTGCAACTAAAAAGAATCTTTGTGTTCCCAACAAGCTAGGTGAAGGACTGCTTTCACAGACACTTATCTCTCAGAACTGAGCATGTGGAGAGACGTTCGTTCATCCAGCACAAAGGGAAAGGGTTGCAGGAGGAACTTTTACTCTGGTATCTCACTCTGTTTCCTACTGCCGGTTTGAATTTCCTGCAGTTTTCACTGTAAAACCGAGTTGGAGCTAGTACCTCTCCCTATATATGTATGGAGTGGGGTTTGCAAGTGAAAAGAAACTTTGTGTTCCCAACAAGCTAGGTGAAGGACGGCTTTCACACTCAATTATCTCTCAGAACTGAGCATGTGGAGAGACGTTCGTTCATCTAGCACAAAGGGAACAGGTTGCAGGAGCAACTTTTACTCTGGTTTCTCAGTCTGTTTCCTACTGCCGGTTTGCAGTTCCTGCACTTTTCACTGTAAAACCGAGTTGGAGTTAGTACATCCCCATATATATATATGGATTCCAGATTTCAAGTGAAAAGAAACTTTGTGTTCCAAAGAAGCTAGGTGAAGGACTGCTTTCACAGACACTTATCTCTCAGAAGTGAGCATGTGGAGAGACGTTCGTTCATGTAGCACAAAGGGAACGGGTTGCAGGAGCAACTTTTACTCTGGTTTCTCAGTCTGTTTCCAAGTGCCGGTTTGAAGTTCCTGCAGGTTTCACTTTAAAACAGAGTTGGAGCTAATACCACCCCATATATTTGTATGGAGTGGATTTTGCAACTGAAAAGAAACTTTGTGTTCCCAACAAGTTAGGTTAAGGACGGCTTTCAAACACACTTATCTCTCAGAACTGAGCAAGTGAAGAGAAATTCGTTCATCTAGCACAAAGGGAACGGGTTGCAGGAGAAACTTTTACTCTGGTTTCTCAGTCTGTTTCCTAGTGCTGGTTTGAAGTTCCTGCAGTTTTCACTGTAAAACCGAGTTGTAGCTAGTACCTCCCCATATCAATGTATGGAGTGGACTTTGCAAGTGAAAAGAAACTTTGTGTTCCCCAAAAGCTAGGTGAAGGACGGCTTTCACACACACTTTTCTCTCAGAACTGAGCATGTGGAGAGACGTTTGTTCATCTAGCACTAAGGGAACGGGTTGCAGGAGAAACTTTTCTCTGGTTTCTCAGTCTGTTTCCTACTACCGGTTTGAAGTTCCTGGAGTTTTCACTGTATAACCGAGTTGGAGCTAATACCTCCCCATATATATGTATGGAGTGCAGTTTGCAAGTGAAAAGAAACTTTGTGTTCCCAACATGCTATGTGAAGGACGGCTTTCACACACACTTATCTCTCAGAACTGTGCATGTGGAGAGACGTTCGTTCATCTAGCAAAAAGGGAACGGGTTGCTGGAGAAACTTTTACTCTGGTTTCTCAGTCTGTTTCCTAGTGCCGGTTTGAAGTTCCTGCACTTTTCACTTTAAATCCGAGTTGGAGCTAGTACCTCCCCATATATATGTATGGAGTGGAGTTTGCAACTGAAAAGAAACTTTGTGTTCCCAACAAGCTAGGTGAAGGACTGCTTTCACAGACACCTATCTCTCAGAACTGAGCATGTGGAGAGACGTTCGTTCATCTAGCACAAAGGGAACGGGTTGCAGGAGGAACTTTTACTCTGGTATCTCAGTCTGTTTCCTACTGCCGGTTTGAATTTCCTGCAGTTTTCACTGTAAAACCGAGTTGGAGCTAGTACCTCCCCATATATATGTATGGAGTGGAGTTTGCAAGTGAAAAGAAACTTTGTGTTCCCAACAAGCTAGGTGAAGGACGGCTTTCACTCTCAATTATCTCTCAGAACTGAGCATGTGGAGAGACTTCCGTTCATCTAGCACAAAGGGAACGGGTTGCAGGAGCAACTTTTACTCTGGTTTCTCAGTCTGTTTCCTACTGCCTGTTTGCAGTTCCTGCACTTTTCACTGTAAAACCGTGTTGGAGTTAGTACCTCCCCATATAAATGTATGGATTCGAGATTGCAAGTGAAAAGAAACTTTGTGTTCCAAAGAAGCTAGGTGAAGGACTGCTTTCACAGACACTTATCTCTCAGAACTGAGCATGTGGAGAGACGTTCGTTCATGTAGCACAAAGGGAACGGGTTGCAGGGGAAACTTTTACTCTGGTTTCTCAGTCTGTTTCCAAGTGCCGGTTTGAAGTTCCTGCAGTTTTCACTTTAAAACCGAGTTGGAGCTAATACCACCCCATATATTTGTATGGAGTGGATTTTGCAACTGAAAAGAAACTTTGTGTTCCCAACAAGTTAGGTGAAGGACGGCTTTCAAACACACTTATCTCTCAGAACTGAGCATGTGGAGAGACGTTCGTTCATCTAGCACAAAGTGAACGTGTAGCATGAGGAAATTTTACTCTGGTTTCTCAGTCTGTTTCCTTCTGCCGGTTAGAAGTTCCTGCAGTTTTCACTGTAAAACGGAGTTGGAGCTTGTACCTCCCCATATATATTTATGGATTGGAGATCGCAAGTGAAAAGAAATTTTGTGTTCCAAAGAAGCGAGGTGAAGGACGGCTTTCACACTCAATTATCTCTCAGAACTGAGCATATGGAGAGACGTTCGTTCATCTAGCACAAAGGGAACGGGCTGCAGGGGCAACTTTTACTCTGGTTTCTCAGTCTTTTTCCTAGTGCCGGTTTGAATTTCCTGCAGTTTTCACTGTAAAACCGAGTTGGAGGTAATACAACCCCATATATTTGTATGGAGTGGGGTTTGCAACTGTAAAGAAACTTTGTGTTCCCAACAAGCTAGGTGAAGGACGGCTTTCACACACACTTATCTCTCAGAAATGAGCATGTGGAGAGGCGTTCGTTCATCTAGCACAAAGGGAACGGGTTGCAGGAGGAACTTTTACTCTGGTTTCTCAGTCTGTTTCCTAGTGCCGGTTTGAAGTTCCTGCAGTTTTCACTGTAAAACCGAGTTGGAGCTAGTACCTCCCCATATATATGTATAGAGTGGTGTTTGCAAGTGAAAAGAAACTTTGTGTTCCCAACATGCTAGGTGAAGGACGGCTTTCACACACACTTATCTCTCAGAACAGAGCATGTGGATAGACGTTCGTTCATGTAGCACAAATGGAACGGGTTGCAGGAGAAACTTTTACTCTGGTTTCTCAGTCTGTTTCCAAGTGCCGGTTTGAATTTCCTGCAGTTTTCATTGTAAAATAGTGTTGGAGCTAGTACCTCCCCATATATATGTATGGAGTGGAGTTTGCAAGTGAAAAGAATCTTTGTGTTCCCAACAAGCTAGGTGAAGGACGGGTTTCACACACACTTATCTCTCAGAACTGAGCATGTGGAGAGACGTTCGTTCATATAGCACATAGGTAACGTGTTGCAGGAGGAACTTTTACTCAGGTTTCTCAGTCTGTTTCCTTCTGTCGGTTAGAAATTCCTGCAATTTTCACTGTAAAACCGAGTTGGAGCTAGTACTTCCCCATATATATGTATGGATTGGAGATTGCAAGTGAAAAGAAACTTTGTGTTCCAAAGAAGCTAGGTGAAGGACTGCTTTCACAGACACATATCTTTCAGAACTGAGCCTGTGGAGAGACGTTCGTTCATGTAGCACAAAGGGAACTGGTTGCAGGAGAAACTTTTACTCTGGTATCTCAGTCTGTTTCCAAGTGCCGGTTTGAAGGTCCTGCAGTTTTCAATGTAAAACCGAGTTGGAGCTAGTACCTCCCTATATATATGTACGGAGTGGAGTTTGCAAGTGAAAAGAAACTTTGTGTTCCCAATAAGCTAGGTGAAGGACGGCTTTCACACTCAATTATCTCTCAGAACTGAGCATGTGGAGAGACGTTCGTTCCTCTAGCACAAAGGGAACGGGTTGCAGGAGCAACTTTTACTCTGGTTTCTCAGTCTGTTTCCTAGTGCCGGTTTGCAGTTCCTGCAGTTTTCACTGTAAAATTGAGTTGGAGTTAGTACCTCCTCATATATATGTATGGATTGGAGATTGCAAGTGAAAAGAAACTTTGTGTTCCAAAAAAGCTAGGTGAAGGACTGTTTTCACAGACACTTATCTCTCAGAAATGAACATGTGGAGAGACGTTCGTTCATGTAGCACAAAGGGAACGGGTTGCAGGAGAAACTTTTACTCGGGTTTCTCAGTCTGTTTCCTAGTGCCAGTTTGAAGTTCCTGCAGTTTACACTGTAAAACCGAGTTGGAGCTAGTACCTCCCCATATATATTTATGGAGTGGAGTTTGCAACTTAAAAGATACTTTGTGTTCCCAACAAGCTGGGTGAAGTACGGCTTTCACACACACTTTTCTCTCAGAACTGAGCATGTGGAGAGACGTTCGTTCATCTAGCACAAAGCGAACGGGTTACAGGAGAAACTTTTACTCTGGTTTCTCAATCTGTTTCCTAGTGCCGGTTTGAAGTTCCTGCAGTTTTCACTGTAAAACCGAGTTGGAGCTCGTACCTCCCCATATATATGTATGGAGTGGAGTTTGCAACTGAAAAGAAATTTTGTGTTCCCAACAAGCTAGGTGAAGGACGGCTTTCACACACACTTATCTCTCAGAACTGAGCATGTGGAGAGACGTTCGTTCATCTAGCACAAAGGGAACGGGTTGCAGGGGAAACTTTTACTCTGGTTTCTCAGTCTGTTTCCTAGTGCCGGTTTGAAGTACTTGCAGATTTCTCTGTAAAACCGAGTTGGAGCTAGTACCTCCCCATATATATGTATGGATTGGAGATTGCAAGTGAAAAGAAACTTTGTGTTCCAAAGAAGCTAGGTGAAGGACTGCTTTCACAGACACATATCTCTCAGAACTGAGCATGTGGAGAGACGTTCGTTCATGTAGCACAAAGGGAACGGGTTGCAGGAGAAACTTTTACTCTGGTATCTCAGTCTGTTTCCAAGTGCCGGTTTGAAGGTCCTGCAGTTTTCAATGTAAAACCGAGTTGGAGCTAGTACCTCCCTATATATATGTATGGAGTGGAGTTTGCAAGTGAAAAGAAACTTTGTGTTCCAAAGAAGCTAGGTGAAGGACTGCTTTCACAGACACTTATCTCTCAGAAATTAGCATGTGGAGAGACGTTCGTTCATGTAGCACAAAGGAAACGGGTTGCAGGAGAAACTTTTACTCTGGTTTCTCAGTCTGTTTCCTAGTGCCGGTTTGCATTTCCTGCAGTTTTCACTGTAAAATCGTGTTGGAGTTAGTACCTCCCCATATATATGTATGGATTGGAGATTGCAAGTGAAAAGAAACTTGGTGTTCCAAAGAAGCTAGGTGAAGGACTGCTTTCACAGACACTTATCTCTCAGAAATGAGCATGTGGAGAGACGTTCGTTCATGTAGCACAAAGGGAACGGGTTGCAGGGAAACTTTTACTCTGGTTTCTCAGTCTGTTTCCAAGTGCCGGTTTGAAGTTCCTGCAGTTTTCACTGTAAAACCGAGTTGGAGATAATACCACTCCATATATTTGTATGGAGTGGATTTTGCAACTGAAAAGAAACTTTGTGTTCCCAACAAGCTAGGTGAAGGACGGCTTTCACACACACTTATCTCTCAGAACTGAGCATGTGGAGAGACGTTCGTTCATCTAGCACAAACGGAACGGGTTGCAGGAGAAACTTTTACTCTGGTTTCTCAGTCTGTTTCCTAGTGCCAGTTTGAAGTTCCTGCAGTTTACACTGTAAAACCGAGTTGGAGCCAGTACCTCCCCATATATATTTATGGAGTGGAGTTTGCAACTGAAAAGATACTTTGTGTTCCCAACAAGCTGGGTGAAGTACGGCTTTCACACACACTTTTCTCTCAGAACTGAGCATGTGGAGAGACGTTTGTTCATCTAGCACAAAGGGAACGGGTTGCAGTAGAAACTTTTACTCTGGTTTCTCAGTCTGTTTCTTAGTGCCGGATTGAAGTTCTTCCAGTTTTCACTGTAAAACCGAGTTGGAGCTCGTACCTCCCCATATATATGTATGAAGTGGAGTTTGCAACTGAAAAGAAATTTTGTGTTCCCAACAAGCTAGTTGAAGGACGGCTTTCACACACACTTATCTCTCAGAACTTAGCATGTGGAGAGACGTTCGTTCATCTAGCACAAAGGGAACGGGTTGCAGGAGAAACTTTTACTCTGGTTTCTCAGTCTGTTTCCTAGTGCCGGTTTGAAGTTCCTGCAGTTTACACTGTAAAACCGAGTTGGAGCTAGTACCTCCCCATATATATTTATGGAGTGGATTTTGCAACTGAAAAGATACTTTGTGTTCCCAACAAGCTGGGTGAAGTACGGTTTTCACACACACTTTTCTCTCAGAACTGAGCATGTGGAGAGACTTTTGTTCATCTAGCACAAAGGGAACGGGTTGCAGGAGAATCTTTTACTCTGGTTTCTCAGTCTGTTTCCTAGTGCCGGTTTGAGGTTCCTGGAGTTTTCACTGTAAAACCGAGTTGGAGCTAGTACCTCCCCATATATATGTATGGAGTGGAGTTTGCAAGTGAAAAGAAACTTTGTGTTCCCCACATGCTAGGTGAAGGACGGCATTCACACACACTTATCTCTTAGAACTGAGCATGTGGAGAGACGTTCGTTCATCTAGCAAAAAGGGAAAGGTTTGCAGGAGAAACTTTTACTCTGGTTTCTCAGTCTGTTTCTTAGTGCCGGTTTGAAGTTCTTCCAGTTTTCACTGTAAAACCGAGTTGGAGCTCGTACCTCCCCATATATATGTATGGAGAGGAGTTTGCAACTGAAAAGAAATTTTGTGTTCCCAACAAGCTAGTTGAAGGACGGCTTTCACACACACTTATCTCTCAGAACTGAGCATGTGGAGAGACGTTCGTTCATCTAGCACAATGGGAACAGTTTGCAGGAGAAACTTTTACTCTGGTTTCCCAGTCTGTTTCCTAGTGCCGGTTGGAAGTTCCTGCAGTTTTCACTGTAAAACCGAGTTGGAGCTAGTACCTCCCCATATATATGTATGGATTGGAGATTGCAAGTGAAAAGAAACTTTGTGTTCCAAAGAAGCTAGGTGAAGGACTGCTTTCACAGACACTTATCTCTCAGAAATGAGCATGTGGAGAGACGTTCGTTCATGTAGCACAAACGGAACGGGTTGCAGGAGAAACTTTTACTCTGGTTTCTCAGTCTGTTTCCTAGTGCCAGTTTGAAGTTCCTGCAGTTTACACTGTAAAACCGAGTTGGAGCCAGTACCTCCCCATATATATTTATGGAGTGGAGTTTGCACCTGAAAAGATACTTTGTGTTCCCAACAAGCTGGGTGAAGTACGGCTTTCACACACACTTTTCTCTCAGAACTGAGCATGTGGAGAGACGTTTGTTCATCTAGCACAAAGGGAACGGGTTTCAGGAGAAACTTTTACTCTGGTTTCTCAGTCTGTTTCCTAGTGCCGGTTTGAAGTTCCTGGAGATTTCACTGTAAAACCGAGTTGGAGCTAGTACCTCCCCATATATATGTATGGAGTGGAGTTTGCAAGTGAAAAGAAACTTTGTGTTCCCCACATGCTAGGTGAAGGACGGCTTTCACACACACTTATCTCTCAGAACTGAGCATGTGGAGAGACGTTCGTTCATCTAGCACAAAGGGAACGGGTTGCAGGAGCAACTTTTACTCTGGTTTCTCAGTCTGTTTCCTAGTGCCGGTTTGAAGTTCCTGCAGTTTACACTGTAAAACCGATTTGGAGCTAGTACCTCCCCATATATATTTATGGAGTGGAGTTTGCAACTGAAAAGATACTTTGTGTTCCCAACAAGCTGGGTGAAGTACGGTTTTCACACACACTTTTCTCTCAGAACTGAGCATGTGGAGAGACGTTTGTTCATCTAGCACAAAGGGAACGGGTTGCAGGAGAAACTGTTACTCTGGTTTCTCAGTCTGTTTCCTAGTGCCGGTTTGAAGTTCCTGGAGTTTTCACTGTAAAACCGAGTTGGAGCTAGTACCTCCCCATATATATGTATGGAGTGGAGTTTGCAAGTGAAAAGAAACTTTGTGTTCCCCACATGCTAGGTGAAGGACGGCTTTCACACACACTTATCTCTCAGAACTGAGCATGTGGAGAGACGTTCGTTCATCTAGCACAAAGGGAACGGGTTGCTTGAGCAACTTTTACTCTGGTTTCTCAGTCTGTTTCCAAGTGCCGGTTTGAAGGTCCTGCAGTTTTCAATGTAAAACCGAGTTGGAGCTAGTACCTCCCTATATATATGTATGGAGTGGAGTTTGCAAGTGAAAAGAAACTTTGTGTTCCAAAGAAGCTAGGTGAAGGACTGCTTTCACAGACACTTATCTCTCAGAAATGAGCATGTGGAGAGACGTTCGTTCATGTAGCACAAAGGAAACGGGTTGCAGGAGAAACTTTTACTCTGGTTTCTCAGTCTGTTTCCTAGTGCCGGTTTGCAATTCCTGCAGTTTTCACTGTAAAATCGTGTTGGAGTTAGTACCTCCCCATATATATGTATGGATTGGAGATTGCAAGTGAAAAGAAACTTGGTGTTCCAAAGAAGCTAGGTGAAGGACTGCTTTCACAGACACTTATCTCTCAGAAATGAGCATGTGGAGAGACGTTCGTTCATGTAGCACAAAGGGAACGGGTTGCAGGGAAACTTTTACTCTGGTTTCTCAGTCTGTTTCCAAGTGCCGGTTTGAATTTCCTGCAGTTTTCACTGTAAAACCGAGTTGGAGATAATACCACTCCATATATTTGTATGGAGTGGATTTTGCAACTGAAAAGAAACTTTGTGTTCCCAACAAGCTAGGTGAAGGACGGCTTTCACACACACTTATCTCTCAGAACTGAGCATGTGGAGAGACGTTCGTTCATCTAGCACAAACGGAACGGGTTGCAGGAGAAACTTTTACTCTGGTTTCTCAGTCTGTTTCCTAGTGCCAGTTTGAAGTTCCTGCAGTTTACACTGTAAAACCGAGTTGGAGCCAGTACCTCCCCATATATATTTATGGAGTGGAGTTTGCAACTGAAAAGATACTTTGTGTTCCCAACAAGCTGGGTGAAGTACGGCTTTCACACACAATTTTCTCTCAGAACTGAGCATGTGGAGAGACGTTTGTTCATCTAGCACAAAGGGAACGGGTTTCAGGAGAAACTTTTACTCTGGTTTCTCAGTCTGTTTCCTAGTGCCGGTTTGAAGTTCCTGGAGATTTCACTGTAAAACCGAGTTGGAGCTAGTACCTACCCATATATATGTATGGAGTGGAGTTTGCAAGTGAAAAGAAACTTTGTGTTCCCAACAAGCTAGGTGAAGGACGGCTTTCACACACACTTATCTCTCAGAACTTAGCATGTGGAGAGACGTTCGTTCATCTAGCACAAAGGGAACGGGTGGCAGGGGAAACATTTACTCTGGTTTCTCAGTCTGTTTCCTAGTGCCGGTTTGAAGTTCCTGCAGTTTACACTGTAAAACCGAGTTGGAGCTAGTACCTCCCCATATATATTTATGGAGTGGAGTTTGCAACTGAAAAGATACTTTGTGTTCCCAACAAGCTGTGTGAAGTACGGCTTTCACACACACTTTTCTCTCAGAACTGAGCATGTGGAGAGACGTTTGTTCATCTAGCACAAAGGGAACGGGTTGCAGGAGAAACTTTTACTCTGGTTTCTCAGTCTGTTTCCTAGTGCCGGTTTGAAGTTCCTGGAGTTTTCACTGTAAAACCGAGTTGGAGCTAGTACCTCCCCATATATATGTATGGAGTGGAGTTTGCAAGTGAAAAGAAACTTTGTGTTCCCCACATGCTAGGTGAAGGACGGCTTTCACACACACTTATCTCTTAGAACTGAGCATGTGGAGAGACGTTCGTTCATCTAGCAAAAAGGGAAAGGTTTGCAGGAGAAACTTTTACTCTGGTTTCTCAGTATGTTTCTTAGTGCCGGATTGAATTTCTTCCAGTTTTCACTGTAAAACCGAGTTGGAGCTCGTACCTCCCCATATATATGTATGAAGTGGAGTTTGCAACTGAAAAGAAATTTTGTGTTCCCAACAAGCTAGTTGAAGGACGGCTTTCACACACACTTATCTCTCAGAACTTAGCATGTGGAGAGACGTTCGTTCATCTAGCACAAAGGGAACGGGTTGCAGGAGAAACTTTTACTCTGGTTTCTCAGTCTGTTTCCTAGTGCCGGTTTGAAGTTCCTGCAGTTTACACTGTAAAACCGAGTTGGAGCTAGTACCTCCCCATATATATTTATGGAGTGGAGTTTGCAACTGAAAAGATACTTTGTGTTCCCAACAAGCTGGGTGAAGTACGGTTTTCACACACACTTTTCTCTCAGAACTGAGCATGTGGAGAGACTTTTGTTCATCTAGCACAAAGGGAACGGGTTGCAGGAGAATCTTTTACTCTGGTTTCTCAGTCTGTTTCCTAGTGCCGGTTTGAGTTTCCTGGAGTTTTCACTGTAAAACCGAGTTGGAGCTAGTACCTCCCCATATATATGTATGGAGTGGAGTTTGCAAGTGAAAAGAAACTTTGTGTTCCCCACATGCTAGGTGAAGGACGGCTTTCACACACACATATCTCTTAGAACTGAGCATGTGGAGAGACGTTCGTTCATCTAGCAAAAAGGGAAAGGTTTGCAGGAGAAACTTTTACTCTGGTTTCTCAGTCTGTTTCTTAGTGCCGGTTTGAAGTTCTTCCAGTTTTCACTGTAAAACCGAGTTGGAACTCGTACCTCCCCATATATATGTATGGAGAGGAGTTTGCAACTGAAAAGAAATTTTGTGTTCCCAACAAGCTAGTTGAAGGACGGCTTTCACACACACTTATCTCTCAGAACTGAGCATGTGGAGAGACGTTCGTTCATCTAGCACAATGGGAACAGTTTGCAGGAGAAACTTTTACTCTGGTTTCCCAGTCTGTTTCCTAGTGCCGGTTGGAAGTTCCTGCAGTTTTCACTGTAAAACCGAGTTGGAGATAATACCACCCCATATATTTGTATGGAGTGGATTTTGCAACTGAAAAGAAACTTTGTGTTCCCAACAAGCTAGGTGAAGGACGGCTTTCACACACACTTTTCTCTCAGAACTGAGCATGTGGAGAGACGTTCGTTCATCTAGCACAAAGGGAACGGGTTGCAGGAGCAACTTTTACTCTGGTTTCTCAGTCTGTTTCCTAGTGCCGGTGTGAAGTTCCTGCAGTTTTCACTGTAAAACCGAGTTGGAGCTAGTACCTCCCCATATATATGTATGGATTGGAGATTGCAAGTGAAAAGAAACTTTGTGTTCCAAAGAAGCTAGGTGAAGGACTGCTTTCACAGACACTTATCTCTCAGAAATGAGCATGTGGAGAGACGTTCGTTCATGTAGCACAAACGGAACGTGTTGCAGGAGAAACTTTTACTCTGGTTTCTCAGTCTGTTTCCTAGTGCCAGTTTGAAGTTCCTGCAGTTTACACTGTAAAACCGAGTTGGAGCCAGTACCTCCCCATATATATTTATGGAGTGGAGTTTGCAAGTGAAAAGAAACTTTGTGTTCCCAACATGCTAGGTGAAGGACGGCTTTCACACACACTTATCTCTCAGAACTGAGCATGTGGAGAGACGTTCGTTCATCTAGCACAAAGGGAACGGGTTGCAGGAGCAACTTTTACTCTGGTTTCTCAGTCTGTTTCCTAGTGCCGGTTTGAAGTTCCTGCAGTTTACACTGTAAAACCGAGTTGGAGCTAGTACCTCCCCATATATATTTATGGAGTGGAGTTTGCAACTGAAAAGATACTTTGTGTTCCCAACAAGCTGGGTGAAGTACGGCTTTCACACACACTTTTCTCTCAGAACTGAGCATGTGGAGAGACGTTTGTTCATCTAGCACAAAGGGAACGGGTTGCAGGAGAAACTTTTACTCTGGTTTCTCAGTCTGTTTCCTAGTGCCGGTTTGAAGTTCCTGGAGTTTTCACTGTAAAACCGAGTTGGAGCTAATACCTCCCCATATATATGTATGGAGTGGAGTTTGCAAGTGAAAAGAAACTTTGTGTTCCCCACATGCTAGGTGAAGGACGGCTTTCACACACACTTATCTCTTAGAACTGAGCATGTGGAGAGACGTTCGTTCATCTAGCAAAAAGGGAATGGTTTGCAGGAGAAACTTTTACTCTGGTTTCTCAGTCTGTTTCTTAGTGCCGGATTGAAGTTCTTCCAGTTTTCACTGTAAAACCGAGTTGGAGCTCGTACCTCCCCATATATATGTATGGAGTGGAGTTTGCAACTGAAAAGAAATTTTGTGTTCCCAACAAGCTAGTTGAAGGACGGCTTTCACACACACTTATCTCTCAGAACTGAGCATGTGGAGAGACGTTCGTTCATCTAGCACAAAGGGAACGGGTTGCAGGAGAAACTTTTACTCTGGTTTCTCAGTCTGTTTCCTAGTGCCGGTTTGAAGTTCCTGCAGTTTACACTGTAAAACCGAGTTGGAGCTAGTACCTCCCCATATATATTTATGGAGTGGAGTTTGCAAGTGAAAACATACTTTGTGTTCCCAACAAGCTGGGTGAAGTACGGTTTTCACACACACTTTTCTCTCAGAACTGAGCATGTGGAGAGACTTTTGTTCATCTAGCACAAAGGGAACGGGTTGCAGGAGAATCTTTTACTCTGGTTTCTCAGTCTGTTTCCTAGTGCCGGTTTGAAGTTCCTGGAGTTTTCACTGTAAAACCGAGTTGGAGCTAGTACTTCCCCATATATATGTATGGAGTGGAGTTTGCAAGTGAAAAGAAACTTTGTGTTCCCCACATGCTAGGTGAAGGACGGCTTTCACACACACTTATCTCTTAGAACTGAGCATGTGGAGAGACGTTCGTTCATCTAGCAAAAAGGGAAAGGTTTGCAGGAGAAATTTTTACTCTGGTTTCTCAGTCTGTTTCTTAGTGCCGGTTTGAAGTTCTTCCAGTTTTCACTGTAAAACCGAGTTGGAGCTCGTACCTCCCCATATATATGTATGGAGAGGAGTTTGCAACTGAAAAGAAATTTTGTGTTCCCAACAAGCTAGTTGAAGGACGGCTTTCACACACACTTATCTCTCAGAACTGAGCATGTGGAGAGACGTTCGTTCATCTAGCACAATGGGAACAGTTTGCAGGAGAAACTTTTACTCTGGTTTCCCAGTCTGTTTCCTAGTGCCGGTTGGAAGTTCCTGCAGTTTTCACTGTAAAACCGAGTTGGAGCTAATACCACCCCATATATTTGTATGGAGTGGATTTTGCAACTGAAAAGAAACTTTGTGTTCCCAACAAGCTAGGTGAAGGACGGCTTTCACACACACTTTTCTCTCAGAACTGAGCATGTGGAGAGACGTTCGTTCATCTAGCACAAAGGGAACGGGTTGCAGGAGCAACTTTTACTCTGGTTTCTCAGTCTGTTTCCTAGTGCCGGTGTGCAGTTCCTGCAGTTTTCACTGTAAAACCGAGTTGGAGCTAGTACCTCCCCATATATATGTATGGATTGGAGATTGCAATTGAAAAGAAACTTTGTGTTCCAAAGAAGCTAGGTGAAGGACTGCTTTCACAGACACTTATCTCTCAGAAATGAGCATGTGGAGAGACGTTCGTTCATGTAGCACAAAGGGAACGGGTTGCAGGGGAAACTTTTACTCTAGTATCTCAGTCTGTTTCCAAGTGCCGGTTTGAAGGTCCTGCAGTTTTCACTGTAAAACCGAGTTGGAGGTAATACCACACCATATATTTGTATGGAGTGGTGTTTGCAAGTGAAAAGAAACTTTGTGTTCCCAACAAGCTAAGTGAAGGACGGGTTTCACACACACTTATCTCTCAGAACTGAGCATGTGGAGAGACGTTCGTTCATCTAGCACAAACGGAACGGTTTGCAGGAGAAACTTTTACTCTGGTTTCTCAGTCTGTTTCCTAGTGCCGGTTTGAAGTTCCTGCAGTTTTCACTGTAAAACCGAGTTGGAGCTAGTACCTCCACATATATATGTATGGAGTGGATTTTGCAACTGAACAGGAATTTTTTGTTCCCAACAAGCTAGGTGAAGGACGGCTTTCACACACATTTATCTCTCAGAACTGAGCATGTGGAGAGACGTTCGTTCATCTAGCACAAAGGGAAAGTGTTGCAGGAGAAACTTTTACTCTGGTTTCTCAGTCTGTTTCCTAGTGCCGGTTTGAAGTTCCTGCAGTTTACACTGTAAAACCGAGTTGGAGCTCGTACCTCCCCATATATATGTATGGGGTGGGGTTTGCAACTGAAAAGAAATTTTGTGTTCCCAACAAGCTAGTTGAAGGACGGCCTTCACACACACTTATCTCTCAGAACTTAGCATGTGGAGAGACGTTCGTTCATCTAGCACAAAGGGAACGGGTTGCAGGAGGAACTTTTACTCTGGTTTGTCAGTCTGTTCCCTACTGCCGGTTTGAAGTTCCTGCAGTTTTCACTGTAAAACCGAGTTGGAGCTAGTACTTCCCCATATATATGTATGGATTGGAGATTGCAAGTGAAAAGAAACTTTGTGTTCCAAAGAAGCTAGGTGAAGGAATGCTTTCACTGACACTTATCTCTGAGAACTGAGCATGTGGAGAGACGTTCGTTCATCTAGCACAAAGGGAACGGGTTGCAGGAGAAACTTTTACTCTGGTTTCTCAGTCTGTTTCCTAGTGCCGGTTTGAAGTTCCTGCAGTTTACACTGTAAAACCGAGTTGGAGCTAGTACCTCCCCATATATATTTATGGAGTGGAGTTTGCAACTGAAAAGATACTTTGTGTTCCCAACAAGCTGGGTGAAGTACGGCTTTCACACACACTTTTCTCTCAGAACTGAGCATGTGGAGAGACGTTTGTTCATCTAGCACAAAGGGAACTGGTTGCAGGAGAAACTTTTACTCTGCTTTCTCAGTCTGTTTCCTAGTGCCGGTTTGAAGTTCCTGGAGTTTTCACTGTAAAACCGAGTTGGAGCTAGTACCTCCCCATATATATGTATGGAGTGGAGTTTGCAAGTGAAAAGAAACTTTGTGTTCCCCACATGCTAGGTGAAGGACGGCTTTCACACACACTTATCTCTTAGAACTGAGCATGTGGAGAGACGTTCGTTCATCTAACAAAAAGGGAAAGGTTTGCAGGAGAAACTTTTACTCTGGTTTCTCAGTCTGTTTCTTAGTGCCGGTTTGAAGTTCTTCCAGTTTTCACTGTAAAATCGAGTTGGAGCTCGTACCTCCCCATATATATGTATGGAGTGGAGTTTGCAACTGAAAAGAAATTTTGTGTTCCCAACAAGCTAGTTGAAGGACGGCTTTCACACACACTTATCTCTCAGAACTGAGCATGTGGAGAGACGTTCGTTCATCTAGCACAATGGGAACAGTTTGCAGGAGAAACTTTTACTCTGGTTTCCCAGTCTGTTTCCTAGTGCCGGTTGGAAGTTCCTGCAGTTTTCACTGTAAAACCGAGTTGGAGCTAATACCACCCCATATATTTGTATGGAGTGGATTTTGCAACTGAAAAGAAACTTTGTGTTCCCAACAAGCTAGGTGAAGGACGGCTTTCACACACACTTTTCTCTCAGAACTGAGCATGTGGAGAGACGTTCGTTCATCTAGCACAAAGGGAACGGGTTGCAGGAGCAACTTTTACTCTGGTTTCTCAGTCTGTTTCCTAGTGCCGGTGTGCCGTTCCTGCAGTTTTCACTGTAAAACCGAGTTGGAGCTAGTACCTCCCCATATATATGTATGGATTGGAGATTGCAAGTGAAAAGAAACTTTGTGTTCCCCACATGCTAGGTGAAGGACGGCTTTCACACACACTTATCTCTCAGAACTGAGCATGTGGAGAGACGTTCGTTCATCTAGCAAAAAGGGAAAGGGTTGCAGGAGAAACTTTTTCTCTGGTTTCTCAGTCTGTTTCTTAGTGCCGGTTTGAAGTTCTTCCAGTTTACACTGTAAAACCGAGTTGGAGCTCGTACCTCCCCATATATATGTATGGAGTGGGGTTTGCAACTGAAAAGAAATTTTGTGTTCCCAACAAGCTAGTTGAAGGACGGCCTTCACACACACTTATCTCTCAGAACTTAGCATGTGGAGAGACGTTCGTTCATCTAGCACAAAAGGAACGGGTTGCAGGAGGAACTTTTACTCTGGTTTGTCAGTCTGTTCCCTACTGCCGGTTTGAAGTTCCTGCAGTTTTCACTGTAAAACCGAGTTGGAGCTAGTACCTCCCCATATATATGTATGGATTGGAGATTGCAAGTGAAAAGAAACTTTGTGTTCCAAAGCTAGGTGAAGGAATGCTTTCACTGACACTTATCTCTTAGAACTGAGCATGTGGAGAGACGTTCGTTCATCTAGCACAAAGGAAACGGGTTGCAGGAGGAACTTTTACTCTGGTTTCTAAGTCTGTTTCCTAGTGCCGGTTTGAAGTTCCTGCAGTTTTCACTGTAAAACCGAGATGGAGCTAGTACCTCCCCATATATATGTATGGAGTGGAGTTTGCAAGTGAAAAGAAACTTTGTGTTCCCAACAAGCTAGGTGAAGGACGGCTTTCACACACACTTATCTCTCAGAACTGAGCATGTGGAGAGACGTTCGTTCATCTAGCACAAAGGGAACGGGTTGCAGGAGAAACTTTTACTCTGGTTTCTCAGTCTGTTTCCTAGTGCCGGTGTGCAGTTCCTGCAGTTTTCACTGTAAAACCGAGTTGGAGTTAGTACCTCCCCATATATATGTATGGAATGGAGATTGCAAGTGAAAAGAAACTTTGTGTTCCAAAGAAGTTATGTGAAGGACTGCTTTCACAGACACTTATCTCTCAGAACTGAGCATGTGGAGAGACGTTCGTTCATGTAGCACAAAGGGAACGGGTTGCAGGAGAAATTTTTACTCTGGTTTCTCAGTCTGTTTCCAAGTGCCGGTTTGAAGTTCCTGCAGTTTTCACTGTAAAACCGAGTTGGAGGTAATACCACACCATATATTTGTATGGAGTGGATTTTGCAACTGAAAAGAAACTTTGTATTCCCAACAAGCTAAGTGAAGGACGGCTTTCACACACACTTATCTCTCAGAACTGAGCATGTGGAGAGACGTTCGTTCATCTAGCACAAAGGGAACGGGTTGCAGGAGAAACTTTTACTCTGGTTTCTCAGTCTGTTTCCTAGTGCCGGTTTGAAGTTCCTGCAGTTTTCACTGTAAAACCGAGTTGGAGCTAGTACCTCCACATATATATTTATGGAGTGGAGTTTGCAACTGAACAGGAATTAAGTGTTCCCAACAAGCTAGGTGAAGGACGGCTTTCACACACACTTATCTCTCAGAACTGAGCATGTGGAGAGACGTTCGTTCATCTAGCACAATGGGAACGGGTTGCCGGAGAAACTTTTACTCTGGTTTCTCAGTCTGTTTCCTAGTGCCGGTTTGAAGTTCCTGCAGTTTTCACTGTAAAACCGAGTTGGAGCTAGTACCTCCCCATATATATGAATGGAGTGGAGTTTGCAAGTGAAAAGAAACTTTGTGTTCCCAACAAGCTAGGTGAAGGACGGCTTTCACACACACTTATCCCTCAGAACTGAGCATGTGGGGAGACGTTCGTTCATGTAGCACAAATGGAACGGGTTGCAGGGGAAATTTTACTCTGGTTTCTCAGTATGTTTCCAAGTGCCGGTTTGAAGTTCCTGCAGTTTTCAATGTAAAACCGAGTTGGGACTAGTACCTCCCCATATATATGTATGGAGTGGAGTTTGCAACTGAAAAGAAACTTTGTGTTCCCAACAAGCTAGGTGAAGGGCGGCTTTCACACACACTTATCTCTCAGAACTGAGCATGTGGAGAGACGTTCGTTCATCTAGCACAAAGGAACGGGTTGCAGGAGAAACTATTACGCTGGTTTCTCAGTCTGTTTCCTAGTGCCAGTTTGAAGTTCCTGCATTTTACACTGTAAAACCCAGTTGGAGCTAGTACCTCCCCATATATATGTATGGAGTGGAGTTTGCAACTGAAAAGATACTTTGTGTTCCCAACAAGCTGGGTGAAGTACGGCTTTCACACACACTTTTCTCTCAGAACTGAGCATGTGGAGAGACGTTCGTTCATCTAGCACAAAGGGAACGGGTTTCAGGAGAAACTTTTACTCTGGTTTCTCAGTCTGTTTCCTAGTGCCGGTTTGAAGTTCCTGGAGATTTCACTGTAAAACCGAGTTGGAGCTAGTACCTCCCCATATATATGTATGGAGTGGAGTTTGCAAGTGAAAAGAAACTTTGTTTTCCCCACATGCTAGGTGAAGGACGGGTTTCACACACAATAATCTCTCAGAACTGAGCATGTGGAGAGACGTTCGTTCAACCAGCAAAAAGGGAAAGGGTTGCAGGAGAAACTTTTACTCTGGTTTCTCAGTCTGTTTCTTAGTGCCGGTTTGAAGTTCTTGCAGATTTCTCTGTAAAACCGAGTTGGAGCTAGTAACTCCCCGTATATATGTATGGAATTGAGTTTGCAAGTGAAAAGAAACTTTGTGTTCCCAACAAGCTCGGTGAAGGACGGCTTTCACACACACTTATCTCTCAGAAATGAGCATGTGGAGAGACGTTCGTTCATCTAGCACAAAAGGAACGGGTTGCAGGAGGAACTTTTACTCTGGTTTCTCAGTCTGTTTCCTACTGCCGGTTTGAAGTTCCTGCAGTTTTCACTGTAAAACCGAGTTGGAGCTAGTACCTCCCCATATATATGTATGGATTGGAGATTGCAAGTGAAAAGAAACTTTGTGTTCCAAAGAAGCTAGGTGAAGGACTGCTTTCACTGACAATTAATTCTGAGAACTGAGCATGTGGAGAGACGTTCGTTCATCTAGCACAAAGGGAACGGGTTGCAGGAGGAACTTTTACTCTGGTTTCTCAGTCTGTTTCCAAGTGCCGGTTTGAAGTTCCTGCAGTTTTCACTGTAAAACCGAGTTGGAGGTAATACCACACCATATATTTGTATGGAGTGGATTTTGCAACTGAAAAGAAACTTTGTGTTCCCAGCAAGCTAGGTGAAGTACGGCTTTCACACACACTTATTTCTCAGAACTGAGCATGTGGAGAGACGTTCGTTCATCTAGCACAAAGGGAACGGGTTGCAGGAGGAACTTTTACTCTGGTTTCTCAGTCTGTTTCCTAGTGCCGGTTTGAAGTTCCTGCAGTTTTCACTGTAAAACCGAGTTGGAGCTAGTACCTCCACATATATATGTATGGAGTGGAGTTTGCAACTGAACAGGAATTTTGTGTTCCCAACAAGCTAGGTGAAGGACGGCTTTCACACACACTTATCTCTCAGAACTGAGCATGTGGAGAGACGTTCGTTCATCTAGCACAATGGGAACGGGTTGCAGGAGCAACTTTTACTCTGGTTTCTCAGTCTGTTTCCTAGTGCCGGTTTGAAGTTCCTGCAGTTTTTACTGTAAAACCGAGTTGGAGCTAGTACCTCCCCATATATATGTATGGAGTGGATTTTGCAACTGAAAAGAAACTTTGTGTTCCCAACAAGCTAGGTGAAGGACGGCTTTCACACACACTTTTCTCTCAGAACTGAGCATGTGGAGAGACGTTCGTTCATCTAGCACAAAGGGAACGGTTTGCAGGAGCAACTTTTACTCTGGTTTCTCATTCTGTTTCCTAGTGCCGGTGTGCAGTTCCTGCAGTTTTCACTGTAAAACCGAGTTGGAGCTAGTACCTCCCCATATATATGTATGGATTGGAGATTGCAAGTGAAAAGAAACTTTGTGTTCCCCACATGCTAGGTGAAGGACGGCTTTCACACACACTTATCTCTCAGAACTGAGCATGTGGAGAGACGTTCGTTCATCTAGCAAAAAGGGAAAGGGTTGCAGGAGAAACTTTTTCTCTGGTTTCTCAGTCTGTTTCTTAGTGCCGGTTTGAAGTTCTTCCAGTTTACACTGTAAAACCGAGTTGGAGCTCGTACCTCCCCATATATATGTATGGAGTGGGGTTTGCAACTGAAAAGAAATTTTGTGTTCCCAACAAGCTAGTTGAAGGACGGCCTTCACACACACTTATCTCTCAGAACTTAGCATGTGGAGAGACGTTCGTTCATCTAGCACAAAAGGAACGGGTTGCAGGAGGAACTTTTACTCTGGTTTGTCAGTCTGTTCCCTACTGCCGGTTTGAAGTTCCTGCAGTTTTCACTGTAAAACCGAGTTGGAGCTAGTACCTCCCCATATATATGTATGGATTGGAGATTGCAAGTGAAAAGAAACTTTGTGTTCCAAAGCTAGGTGAAGGAATGCTTTCACTGACACTTATCTCTGAGAACTGAGCATGTGGAGAGACGTTCGTTCATCTAGCACAAAGGGAAAGGGTTGCAGGAGGAACTTTTACTCTGGTTTCTAAGTCTGTTTCCTAGTGCCAGTTTGAAGTTCCTGCAGTTTTCACTGTAATACCGAAATGGAGCTAGTACCTCCCCATATATATGTATGGAGTGGAGTTTGCAAGTGAAAAGAAACTTTGTGTTCCCAACAAGCTAGGTGAAGGACGGCTTTCACACACACTTATCTCTCAGAACTGAGCATGTGGAGAGACGTTCGTTCATCTAGCACAAAGGTAACGGTTTGCAGGAGCAACTTTTACTCTGGTTTCTCAGTCTGTTTCCTAGTGCCGGTGTGCAGTTCCTGCAGTTTTCACTGTAAAACCGAGTTGGAGTTAGTACCTCCCCATATATATGTATGGATTGGAGATTGCAAGTGAAAAGAAACTTTGTGTTCCAAAGAAGTTATGTGAAGGACTGCTTTCACAGACACTTATCTCTCAGAACTGAGCATGTGGAGAGACGTTCGTTCATGTAGCACAAAGGGAACGGGTTGCAGGAGAAATTTTTACTCTGGTTTCTCAGTCTGTTTCCAAGTGCCGGTTTGAAGTTCCTGCAGTTTTCACTGTAAAACCGAGTTGGAGGTAATACCACACCATATATTTGTATGGAGTGGATTTTGCAACTGAAAAGAAACTTTGTATTCCCAACAAGCTAAGTGAAGGACGGCTTTCACACACACTTATCTCTCAGAACTGAGCATGTGGAGAGACGTTCGTTCATCTAGCACAAAGGGAACGGGTTGCAGTAGAAACTTTTACTCTGGTTTCTCAGTCTGTTTCCTAGTGCCGGTTTGAAGTTCCTGCAGTTTTCACTGTAAAACCGAGTTGGAGCTAGTACCTCCACATATATATTTATGGAGTGGAGTTTGCAACTGAACAGGAATTAAGTGTTCCCAACAAGCTAGGTGAAGGACGGCTTTCACACACACTTATCTCTCAGAACTGAGCATGTGGAGAGACGTTCGTTCATCTAGCACAATGGGAACGGGTTGCAGGAGAAACTTTTACTCTGGTTTCTCAGTCTGTTTCCTAGTGCCGGTTTGAAGTTCCTGCAGTTTTCACTGTAAAACCGAGTTGGAGCTTGTACCTCCCAATATATATGTATGGAGTGGAGTTTGCAAGTGAAAAGAAACTTTGTGTTCCCAACAAGCTATGTGAGGGACGGCTTTCACACACACTTATCCCTCACAACCGAGCATGTGGAGAGACGTTCGTTCATCTAGCACAAAGGGAATGGGTTGCCGGAGAAACTTCTACTCTGGTTTCTCAGTCTGTTTCCTACTGCCGGTTTGAAGTTCCTGCAGTTTTCACTGTAAAACCGTGTTGGAGCTAGTACCTCCCCATATATATGTATGCAGTGGAGTTTGTAAGTGAAAAGAAACTTTGTGTTCCCAACAAGCTATTTGAAGGACTGCTTTAACACACACATATATCTCAGAACTGATCATGTGAGAGATGTTCATTCATCTAGCACAAAAGGAACGGGTTGCAGGAGAAACTTTTACTCTGGTTTCTCAGTCTGTTTCCTAGTGCCGGTTTGAAGTTCTTGTATTTTTCACTGTAAAACCGAGTTGGAGCTCGTACATCCCCATATATATGTATGGAGTGGGGTTTGCAAATGAAAAGAATCTTTGTGTTCCCAACAAGCTAGTTGAAAGACTGCTTTCACACACACATATATCTCAGAACTGAGCATGTGGAGAGACGTTCGTTCATCTAGCACAATGGGAACGGGTTGCCGGAGAAACTTTTACTCTGGTTTCTCAGTCTGTTTCCTAGTGCCGGTTTGAAGTTCCTGCAGTTTTCACTGTAAAACCGAGTTGGAGCTAGTACCTCCCCATATATATGAATGGAGTGGAGTTTGCAAGTGAAAAGAAACTTTGTGTTCCCAACAAGCTAGGTGAAGGACGGCTTTCACACACACTTATCCCTCAGAACTGAGCATGTGGAGAGACGTTCGTTCATGTAGCACAAATGGAACGGGTTGCAGGGGAAATTTTACTCTGGTTTCTCAGTATGTTTCCAAGTGCCGGTTTGAAGTTCCTGCAGTTTTCAATGTAAAACCGAGTTGGGGCTAGTACCTCCCCATATATATGTATGGAGTGGAGTTTGCAACTGAAAAGAAACTTTGTGTTCCCAACAAGCTAGGTGAAGGGCGGCTTTCACACACAGTTATCTCTCAGAACTGAGCATGTGGAGAGACGTTCGTTCACCTAGCACAAAGGAACGGGTTGCAGGAGAAACTATTACTCTGGTTTCTCAGTCTGTTTCCTAGTGCCAGTTTGAAGTTCCTGCATTTTACACTGTAAAACCCAGTTGGAGCTAGTACCTCCCCATATATATGTATGGAGTGGAGTTTGCACCTGAAAAGATACTTTGTGTTCCCAACAAGCTGGGTGAAGTACGGCTTTCACACACACTTTTCTCTCAGAACTGAGCATGTGGAGATACGTTCGTTCATCTAGCACAAAAGGAACGGGTTTCAGGAGAAACTTTTACTCTGGTTTCTCAGTCTGTTTCCTAGTGCCGGTTTGAAGTTCCTGGAGATTTCACTGTAAAACCGAGTTGGAGCTAGTACCTCCCCATATATATGTATGGAGTGGAGTTTGCAAGTGAAAAGAAACTTTGTTTTCCCCACATGCTAGGTGAAGGACGGGTTTCACACACACTTATCTCTCAGAACTGAGCATGTGGAGAGACGTTCGTTCAACCAGCAAAAAGGGAAAGGGTTGCAGGAGAAACTTTTACTCTGGTTTCTCAGTCTGTTTCTTAGTGCCGGTTTGAAGTTCTTGCAGATTTCTCTGTAAAACCGAGTTGGAGCTAGTACCTCCCCGTATATATGTATGGAATTGAGTTTGCAAGTGAAAAGAAACTTTGTGTTCCCAACAAGCTAGGTGAAGGACGGCTTTCACACACACTTATCTCTCAGAAATGAGCATGTGGAGAGACGTTCGTTCATCTAGCACAAAAGGAACGGGTTGCAGGAGGAACTTTTACTCTGGTTTCTCAGTCTGTTTCCTACTGCCGGTTTGAAGTTCCTGCAGTTTTCACTGTAAAACCGAGTTGGAGCTAGTACCTCCCCATATATATGTATGGATTGGAGATTGCAAGTGAAAAGAAACTTTGTGTTCCAAAGAAGCTAGGTGAAGGACTGCTTTCACTGACAATTAATTCTGAGAACTGAGCATGTGGAGAGACGTTCGTTCATCTAGCACAAAGGGAACGGGTTGCAGGAGGAACTTTTACTCTGGTTTCTCAGTCTGTTTCCAAGTGCCGGTTTGAAGTTCCTGCAGTTTTCACTGTAAAACCGAGTTGGAGGTAATACCACACCATATATTTGTATGGAGTGGATTTTGCAACTGAAAAGAAACTTTGTGTTCCCAGCAAGCTAGGTGAAGTACGGCTTTCACACACACTTATTTCTCAGAACTGAGCATGTGGAGAGACGTTCGTTCATCTAGCACAAAGGGAACGGGTTGCAGGAGGAACTTTTACTCTGGTTTCTCAGTCTGTTTCCTAGTGCCGGTTTGAAGTTCCTGCAGTTTTCACTGTAAAACCGAGTTGGAGCTAGTACCTCCACATATATATGTATGGAGTGGAGTTTGCAACTGAACAGGAATTTTGTGTTCCCAACAAGCTAGGTGAAGGACGGCTTTCACACACACTTATCTCTCAGAACTGAGCATGTGGAGAGACGTTCGTTCATCTAGCACAATGGGAACGGGTTGCAGGAGAAACTTTTACTCTGGTTTCTCAGTCTGTTTCCTAGTGCCGGTTTGAAGTTCCTGCAGTTTTCACTGTAAAACCGAGTTGGAGCTAGTACCTCCCCATATATATGTATGGAGTGGAGTTTGCAAGTGAAAAGATACTTTGTGTTCCCAACAAGCTATGTGAAGTACGGCTTTCACACACACTTATCTCTCAGAACTGAGCATGTGGAGAGACTTTCATTCATCTAGCACAAAGGGAACGGGTTTCAGGAGAAACTTTTACTCTGGTTTCTCAGTCTGTTTCCTACTGCCGGTTTGAAGTTCCTGGAGATTTCACTGTAAAACCGAGTTGGAGCTAGTACCTCCGCATATATATGTATGGAGTGGAGTTTGCAAGTGAAAAGAAACTTTGTGTTCCCCACATGCTAGGTGAAGGATGGCTTTCACACACACTTATCTCTCAGAACTGAGCATGTGGAGAGACGTTCGTTCATCTAGCACAAAGAGAACGGGTTGCAGGAGAAACTTTTACTCTGGTTTCTCAGTCTGTTTCCTAGTGCCGGTTTGAAGTTCTTCCAGTTTTCACTGTAAAACCGAGTTGGAGCTCATACCTCCCCATATATATGTATGGAGTGGGGTTTGCAACTGAAAAGAAATTTTGTGTTCCCAACAAGCTAGTTGAAGGACGGCCTTCACACACCCTTATCTCTCAGAACGGAGCATGTGGAGAGACGTTCGTTCATCTAGCACAATGGGAACGGGTTGCAGGAGAAACTTATACTCTGGTTTCCCAGTCTGTTTCCTAGTGCCTGTTTGAAGTTCCTGCAGTTTTCACTGTAAAACCGAGTTGGAGCTAATACCACCCCATATATTTGTATGGAGTGGATTTTGCAACTGAAAAGAAACTATGTGTTCCCAACAAGCTAGGTGAAGGACGGGTTTCACACACACTTATATCTCAGATCTGAGCATGTGGAGAGACGTTCGTTCATCTAGCACAAAGGGAACGGGTTGCAGGAGAAACTTTTACTCTGGTTTCTCAGTAAGTTTCCTAGTGCCGGTTTGAAGTTCTTGCAGATTTCTCTGTAAAACCGAGTTGGAGCTAGTACCTCCCCGTATATATGTATGGAATTGAGTTTGCAAGTGAAAAGAAACTTTGTGTTCCCAACAAGCTAGGTGAAGGACGGCTTTCACACACACTTACCTCTCAGAAATGAGCATGTGGAGAGACGTTCGTTCATTTAGCACAAAAGGAACGGGTTGCAGGAGGAACTTTTACTCTGGTTTCTCAGTCTGTTCCCTACTGCCGGTTTGAAGTTCCTGCAGTTTTCACTGTGAAACCGATTTGGGGCTAGTACATCCCCATATATATATATGGATTGGAGATTGCAAGTGAAAAGAAACTTTGTGTTCCAAAGAAGCTAGGTGAAGGACTGCTTTCACTGACATTTATCTCTGAGAACTAGGCATGTGGAGAGACGTTCGTTCATCTAGCACAAAGGGAACGGGTTGCAGGAGGAACTTTTACTCTGGTTTCTCAGTCTGTTTCCTAGTGCCGGTTTGAAGTTCCTGAGTTTTCACTGTAAAACAGAGTTGGAGCTAGTACCTCCCCATATATATGTATGGAGTGGTGTTTGCAAGTGAAAAGAAACTTTGTGTTCCCAACATGCTAGGTGAAGGACGGCTTTCACACACACTTATCTCTCAGAACTGAGCATGTGGAGAGACGTTCGTTCATGTAGCACAAATGGAACGGGTTGCAGGAGAAACTTTTACTCTGGTTTCTCAGTCTGTTTCCAAGTGCTGGTTTGAAGTTCCTGCAGTTTTCAATGTAAAACCTTGTTGGAGCTAGTACCTCCCCATATATATGTATGGAGTGGAGTATGCAAGTGAAAAGAAACTTTGTGTTCCCAACAAGCTAGGTGAAAGACGGCTTTCCCACACACTTATCTCTCAGAACTGAGCATGTGGAGAGACGTTCGTTCATCTAGCACAAAGGGAACGGGTTGCAGGAGGAATATTTACTCTGGTTTCTCAGTCTGTTTCCTAGTGCCGGTTTGAAGTTCCTGCAGTTTTCACTGTAAAACCGAGTTGGAGCTAGTACCTCCACATATATATGTATGGAGTGGAGTTTGCAACTGAACAGGAATTTTGTGTTCCCAACAAGCTAGGTGAAGGACGGCTTTCACACACACTTATCTCTCAGAACTGAGCATGTGGAGAGACGTTCGTTCATCTAGCACAATGGGAAAGGGTTGCAGGAGAAACTTTTACTCTGATTTCTCAGTCTGTTTCCTAGTGCCGGTTTGAAGTTCCTGCAGTTTTCACTGTAAAACCGAGTTGGAGCTAGTACCTCCCAATATATATGTATGGAGTGGAGATTGCAAGTGAAAAGAAACTTTGTGTTCCCAACAAGATATGTGAGGGACGGCTTTCACACACACTTATCCCTCACAACCGAGCATGTGGAGAGACGTTCGTTCATCTAGCACAAAGGGAATGGGTTGCCGGAGAAACTTCTACTCTGGTTTCTCAGACTGTTTCCTACTGCCGGTTTGAAGTTCCTGCAGTTTTCACTGTAAAACCGTGTTGGAGCTAGTACCTACCCATATATATGTATGGAGTGGAGTTTGTAAGTGAAAAGAAACTTTGTGTTCCCAACAAGCTAGTTGAAGGACTGCTTTCACACACACTTATCTCTCAGAACTGAGCATGTGGAGAGATGTTCATTCATTTAGCACAAAAGGAACGGGTTGCAGGAGAAACTTTTACTCTGGTTTCTCAGTCTGTTTCCTAGTGCCGGTTTGAAGTTCTTGCAGTTTTCACTGTAAAACCGAGTTGGAGCTCGTACCTCCCCATATATATGTATGGAGTGGGGTTTGCAAATGAAAAGAAACTTTGTGTTCCAAAGAAGTTAGGTGAAGGACTGCTTTCACAGACACTTATCTCTCAGAAGTGACCATGTGGAGAGACGTTCGTTCATGTGGCACAAAGGGAACGGGTTGCAGGAGAAACTTTTACTCTGGTTTCTCAGTCTGTTTCCAAGTGCCGGTTTGAAGTTCCTGCAGTTTTCACTGTAAAATCGAGTTTGAGGTAATACCACACCATATATTGTATGGAGTGGATTTTGCAACTGAAAAGAAACTTTGTGTTCCCAACAAGCTAGGTGAAGGACGGCTTTCACACACACTTATCTCTCAGAACTGAGCATGTGGAGAGACGTTCGTTCATCCAGCACAAAGGGAACGGGTTGCAGGGGAAACTTTTACTCTGGTTTCTCAGTCTGTTTCCTAGTGCCGGTTTGAATTTCCTGCAGTTTTCACTGTAAAACCGAGTTGGAGCTAGTACCTCCACATATATATGTATGGAGTGGAGTTTGCAACTGAACAGGAATTTTGTGTTCCCAACAAGCTAGGTGTAGGACGGCTTTCACACACACTTATCTCTCAGAACTGATCATGTGGAGAGACGTTCGTTCATCTAGCACAATGGGAACGGGTTACAGGAGAAACTTTTACTCTGGTTTCTCAGTCTGTTTCCTAGTGCCGGTTTGAAGTTCCTGCAGTTTTCACTGTAAAACCGAGTTGGAGCTAGTACCTCCCAATATATATGTATGGAGTGAAGTTTGCAAGTGAAAAGAAACTTTGTTTTCCCAACAAGCTATGTGAGGGACGGCTTTCACACACAATTATCCCTCAGAACCGAGCATGTGGAGAGACGTTCGTTCATCTAGCACAAAGGGAATGGGTTGCCGGAGAAACTTCTACTCTGGTTTCTCAGTCTGTTTCATACTGCCGGTTTGAAGTTCCTGCAGTTTTCACTGTAAAACCGTGTTGGAGCCAGTACCTCCCCATATATATGTATGGAGTGGAGTTTGCAACTGAAAAGAAACTTTGTGTTCCCAACAAGGTAGGTGAAGGACGGCTTTCACACACATATATATCTCAGAACTGAGTATGTGGAGAGATGTTCATTCATCTAGCACAAAATGAACGGGTTGCAGGAGAAACTTTTACTCTGGTTTCTCAGTCTGTTTCCTAGTGCCGGTTTGAAGTTCTTGCAGTTTTCACTGTAAAACCGAGTTGGAGCTCGTACCTCCCCATATATATGTATGGAGTGGAGTTTGCAAATGAAAAGAATCTTTGTGTTCCCAACAAGCTAGTTGAAGGACTGCTTTCACACACACATATATCTCAGAACTTAGCATGTGGAGAGACGTTCGTTCATCTAGCACAAAGGGAACGGGTTGCCGGACAAACTTTTACTCTGGTTTCTCAGTCTGTTTCCTAGTGCCGGTTTGAAGTTCCTGCAGTTTCACTGTAAAACCGAGTTGGAGCTAGTACCTCCCCATATATATGAATGGAGTGGAGTTTGCAAGTGAAAAGAAACTTTGTGTTCCCAACAAGCTAGGTGAAGGACGGCTTTCACACACACTTATCCCTCAGAACTGAGCATGTGGAGAGACGATCGTTCATGTAGCACAAATGGAACGGGTTGCAGGAGAAACTTTTACTCTGGTTTCTCAGTCTGTTTCCAAGTGCCGGTTTGAAGTTCCTGCAGTTTTCAATGTAAAACCGAGTAGGAGCTAGTACCTCCCCATATATATGTATGGAGTGGAGTTTGCAACTGAAAAGAAACTTTGTGTTCCCAACAAGCTAGATGAAGGACGGCTTTCACACACACTTATCTCTCAGAACTGAGCATGTGGAGAGACGTTCGTTCATCTAGCACAAAGGGAACGGGTTGCAGGGGAAACTTTTACTCTGGTTTCTCAGTCTGTTTCCCAGTGCCGGTTTGAAGTTCTTGCAGATTTCTCTGTAAACCCGAGTTGGAGCTAATACCTCCCCGTATATATGTATGGAATTGAGTTTGCAAGTGAAAAGAAACTTTGTGTTCCCAACAAGCTTGGTGAAGGACGGCTTTCACACACATTTATCTCTCAGAAATGAGCATGTGGAGAGACGTTCGTTCATCTAGCAAAAAAGGAACGGGTTGCAGGAGCAACTTTTACTCTGGTTTCTCTGTCTGTTTCCTACTGCCGGTTTGAAGTTCCTGCAGTTTTCACTGTAAACTGAGTTGGTGCTAGTACCTCCCCATATATATGTATGGATTGGAGATTGCAAGTGAAAAGAAACTTTGTGTTCCAAAGAAGCTAGGTGAAGGACTGCTTTCACTGACACTTATCTCTGAGAACTGAGCATGTGGAGAGACGTTCGTTCATCTAGCAAAAATGGAACGGGTTGCAGGAGGAAATTTTACTCTGGTTTCTCAGTCTGTTTCCTAGTGCCGGTTTGAAGTTCCTGCAGTTTTCACTGTAAAACCGAGTTGGAGCTAGTACCTCCCCATATATATGTATGGAGTGGTGTTTGCAAGTGAAAGAAACTTTGTGTTCCCAACATGCTAGGTGAAGGACGGCTTTCACACACACTTATCTCTCAGAACTGAGCATGTGGAGAGACGTTCGTTCATGTAGCACAAATGGAACGGGTTGCAGGAGAAACTTTTACTCTGGTTTCTCAGTCTGTTTCCAAGTGCCGGTTTGAAGTTCCTGCAGTTTTCAATGTAAAACCAAGTTGGAGCTAGTACCTCCCCATATATATGTATGGAGTGGAGTTTGCAATTGAAAAGAAACTTTGTGTTCCCAACAAGCTAGGTGAAGGACGGCTTTCACACAGACTTATCTCTCAGAACTGAGCATGTGGAGAGACGTTCGTTCAACTAGCACAAAGGGAACGTTTTGCAGGAGCAAATTTTACTCTGGTTTCTCAGTCTGTTTCCTAGTGCCGTTTTGAAGTTCCTGCAGTTTTCACTGTAAAATCGAGTTGGAGTTAGTACCTCCCCATATATATGTATGGATTGGAGATTGCAAGTGAAAAGAAACTTTGTGTTCCAAAGAAGTTAGGTGAAGGACTGCTTTCACAGACACTTATCTCTCAGAACTGAGCATGTGGAGAGACGTTCGTTCATGTAGCACAAAAGGAACGGGTTGCAGGAGAAACTTTTACTCTGGTTTCTCAGTCTGTTTCCAAGTGCCGGTTTGAAGTTCCTGCAGTTTTCACTGTAAAACCGAGTTGGAGGTAATACCACACCATATATTTGTATGGAGTGGTTTTTGCAACTGAAAAGAAACTTTGTATTCCCAACAAGCTAGTTGAAGGACGGCTTTCACACACACTTATCTCTCAGAACTGAGCATGTGGAGAGACGTTCGTTCATGTAGCACAAAGGGAACGGGTTGCAGGAGAAACTTTTACTCTGGTTTCTCAGTCTGTTTCCTAGTGCCGGTTTGAAGTTCCTGCAGTTTTCACTGTAAAACCGTGTTGGAGCTAGTACCTCCACATATATATGTATGGAGTGGAGTTTGCAACTGAACAGGAATTTTGTGTTCCCAACAAGCTACGTGAAGGACGGCTTTCACACGCACTTATCTCTCAGAACTGAGCATGTGGAGAGACGTTCGTTCATCTAGCACAATGGGAACGGGTTGCAGGAGAAAATTTTACTCAGGTTTCTCACTCTGTTTCCTAGTGCCGGTTTGAAGTTCCTGCAGTTTTCACTGTAAAACCGAGTTGGAGCTAGTACCTCCCAATATATATGTATGGAGTGGAGTTTGCAAGTGAAAAGAAACTTTGTGTTCCCAACAAGCTATGTGAGGGACGTCTTTCACACACACTTATCCCTCAAAACCGAGCATGTGGAGAGACGTTCGTTCATCTAGCACAAAGGGAATGGGTTGCCGGAGAAACTTCTACTCTGGTTTCTCAGTCTGTTTCCTACTGCCGGTTTGAAGTTCCTGCATTTTTCACTGTAAAACCGTGTTGGAGCTAGTACCTCCCCATATATATGTATGGAGTGGAGTTTGTAAGTGAAAAGAAACTTTGTGTTCCCAACAAGCTAGTTGAAGGACTGCTTTAACACACACATATATCTCAGAACTGAGCATGTGGAGAGATGTTCATTCATCTAGCACAAAATGAACGGGTTGCAGGAGAAACTTTTACTCTGGTTTCTCAGTCTGTTTCCTAGTGCCGGTTTGAAGTTCTTGCAGTTTGCACTGTAAAACCGAGTTGGAGCTCGTACCTCCCCTTATATATGTATGGAGAGGAGTTTGCAAATGAAAAGAATCTTTGTGTTCCCAACAAGCTAGTTGAAGGACTGCTTTCACACACACATATATCTCAGAATTGAGCATGTGGAGAGACGTTCGTTCATCTAGCACAAAGGGAACGGGTTGCCGGAGAAACTTTTACTCTGGTTTCTCAGTCTGTTTCCTAGTGCCGGTTTGAAGTTCCTGCAGTTTTCACTGTAAAACCGAGTTGGAGCTAGTACCTCCCCATATATATAAATGGAGTGGAGTTTGCAAGTGAAAAGAAACTTTGTGTCCCCAACAAGCTAGGTGAAGGACGGCTTTCACACACACTTATCCCTCAGAACTGAGCATGTGGAGAGACGTTCGTTCATGTAGCACAAATGGAACGGGTTGCAGGAGAAACTTTTACTCTGGTTTCTCAGTCTGTTTCCAAGTGCCGGTTTGAAATTCCTGCAGTTTTCAATGTAAAACCGAGTTGGAGCTAGTACCTCCCCATATATATGTATGGAGTGGAGTTTGCAAGTGAAAAGAAACTTTGTGTTCCCAACAAGCTAGGTGAAGGACGGCTTTCACACACACTTATCTCTCAGAACTGAGCATGTGGAGAGACGTTCGTTCATCTAGCACAAATGGAACGGTTTGCAGGAGCAACTTTTACTCTGGTTTCTCAGTCTGTTTCCTAGTGCCGGTGTGCATTTCCTGCAGTTTTCACTGTAAAATCGAGTTGGAGTTAGTACCTCCCCATATATATGTATGGATTGGAGATTGCAAGTGAAAAGAAACTTTGTGTTCCAAAGAAGTTAGGTGAAGGACTGCTTTCACAGACACTTATCTCTCAGAACTGAGCATGTGGAGAGACGTTAGTTCATGTAGCACAAAGGGAACGGGTTGCAGGAGAAACTTTTACTCTGGTTTCTCAGTCTGTTTCCAAGTACCGGTTTGAAGTTCCTGCAATTTTCACTGTAAAATCGTGTTGGAGGTAATACCACACCATATATTTGTATGGAGTGGATTTTGCAACTTAAAAGAAACTTTGTGTTCCCAACAAGCTAGGTGAAGGATGGCTTTCACACACACTTATCTCTCAGAACTGAGCATGTGGAGAGACGTTCGTTCATCTAGCACAAAGGGAACGGGTTGCAGGAGGAAATTTTACTCTGGTTTCTCAGTCTGTTTCCTACTGCCGGTTTGAAGTTCCTGCAGATTTCACTGGAAAACCGAGTTGGAGCATGTATCTCCCCATATATATATATGGATTGGAGATTGCATTTGAAAAGAAACATTGTGATCCAAAAAGCTAGGTGAAGTACTGCTTTCACAGACAATTTTCTCTCAGAAATGAGCATGTGGAGGGACGTTCGTTCATCTAGCACAAAGGGAACGTGTTGCAGGAGAAACTTTTACTCTGGTTTCTCAGTCTGTTTCCAAGTGCCGGTTTGAAGTTCCTGCAGTTTTCACTGTAAAACAGAGTTGTAGCTAGTACCTCCCCATATATATGTATGGATTGGAAATTGCAATTGAAAAGAGACTTTGTGTTCCAAAGAAGCTAGGTGAAGGAAGTCTTTCACAGACACTTATCTCTCAGAACTGAGCATGTGGAGAGACGTTCGTTCATGTAGAACAAAGGGAACGAGTTTCAGGAAAAATTTTACTCTGGTTTCTCAGTCTGTTTCCAAGTGCCGGTTTGAAGTTCCTGCAGTTTTCACTGTAAAACCGAGTTGGAGCTAGTACCTCCCCATATATATGTATGGATTGGAGATTGCAATTGAAAAGAAACTTTGTGTTCCAAAGAAGCTAGGTGAAGGACTGCTTTCACAGACAATTATCTCTCAGAACTGAGCATGTGGAGAGACGTTCATTCATGTAGCACAAATGGAACGGGTTGCAGGAGAAACTTTTACTCTGGTTTCTCAGTCTGTTTCCAAGTGCCGGTTTGAAGTTCCTGCAGTTTTCAATGTAAAACCGAGTTGGAGCTAGTACCTCCCCATATATATGTATGGAGTGGTGTTTGCAACTGAAAAAAACTTTGTGTTCCCAACAAGCTAGGTGAAGGCCTGTTATCACACACACTTTTCTCTCAGAACTGAGCATGTGGAGAGACGTTCGTTCATCTAGCACAAAGGGAACGGGTTGCAGGAGAAACTTTTACTCTGGTTTCAAAGTCTGTTTCCTAGTGCCGATTTGAAGTTCCTGCAGTTTTCACTGTAAAACCGAGTAGGAGCTAGAACCTCCCCATATATATGTATGGATTGGAGTTTGCAAAGGAAAAGAAACTTTGTGTTCCCAACAATCGAGGTGAAGTATAGCTTTCACACACACTTATCTCTCAGAACTGAGCATGTGGAGAGACGTTCGTTCATCTAGCACAAAGGGGACGGAATGCAGGAGAAACTTTTACTCTGGTTTCTCAGTCTTTTTCCAAGTGCCGGTTTGAAGTTCCTGCAGTTTTCAATGTAAAACATAGTTGGAGCTCGTACCTCCCCATATATATGTACGGATTGGAGTTTGCAAGTGAAAAGAAACTTTGTGTTCCCAACAAGCTAGGTGAAGGACGGCTTTCACACACACTTATCTCTCAGAACTGAGCATGTGGAGAGACTTTCGTTCATCTAGCACAAAGGGAACGGGTTGCAGGAGAAACTTTTACTCTGGTTTCTCAGTCTTTTTCCTAGTGCCTGTTTGAAGTTCTAGCAGTTTTCACTGTAAAACCGATTTGGAACTCGTACCGCCCCATATATATGTATGGAGTGGAGTTTGCAACTGAAAAGAAATTTTGTGTTCCCAACAAGCTAGGTGAAGGACGGCTTTCACACACACTTATCTCTCAGAACTGAGCATGTGGAGAGACATTCGTTCATCTAGCTCACTGGTAACGGGTTGCAGGAGAAACTTTTACTCTGGTTTCTCAGTATGTTTCCAAGTGCCGGTTTGAAGTTCCGGCAGTTTTCACTGTAAAACCGAGTTGGAGCTAGTACCTCCCCATATATATGTATGGAGTGGAGTTTGCAAGTGAAAAGAATCTTAGTGTTCCCAACAATCTAGGTGAAGGACGGCTTTCACACACAATTATCTCTCAGAACTGAGCATGTGGAGAGACTTTCGTTCATGTAGCACAAAGGGAACGTGTTGCAGGGGGAACTTTTACTCTGGTTTCTCAGTCTGTTTCCTACTGCCGGTTTGAAGTTCCTGCAGTTTTCACTGTAAAACATAGTTGGAGCTAGAACCTCCCAATATATATGTATGGATTGGCGATTGCAAGTGAAAAGAAACTTTGTGTTCCAATGAAGCCAAGTGAAGGACTGCTTTCACAGACACTTATCTCTCAGAACTGAGCATGTGGAGAGACGTTCTTTCATGTAGCACAATGGGAACGGGTTGCAGGAGAAACTTTTACTCTGGTTTCTCAGTCTGTTTCCAAGTGCCGATTTGAAGTTCCTGCAGTTTTCACTGTAAAACCGAGTTGGAGCTTGTACCTCCACATATATATGTATGGTTTGGAGATTGCAAGTGAAAAGAAACTTTGTGTTCCAAAGAAGCTAGGTGAAGGACGGCTTTCACACACACATATCTCTCAGAACTGAGCATGTGGAGAGACGTTCGTTCATCTAGCACAAAGGGAACGGGTTGCAGGAGAAACTTTTTCTCTGGTATCTCAGTCTATTTCCTAGTGCCTGTTTGAAGTTCTTGCAGATTTCACTGTAAATCCGAGTTGGAGCTAGTACCTCCCCATATATATATATGGAGAGTAGTTTGCAACTGAAAAGAATCTTTGTGTTCCCAACAAGCTAGTTGAAGGACTGCTTTCACACACACATATCTCTCAGAAATGAGCATGTGGAGAGACGTTCGTTCATCTAGCACAAAGGGAACGGGTTGCAGGAGAAACTTTTACTCTGGTTTCTCAGTCTGTTTCCTAGTGCCGGTTTGAAGTTCCTGCAGTTTTCACTGTAAAACCGAGTAGGAGCTAGAACCTCCCCATATATATGTATGGAGTGGAGTTTGCAACTGAAAAGAAACACTGTGTTCCCAACAAGCTAGCTGAAGAATGGCTTTCACACACACTTATCTCTCAGAACTGAGCATGTGGAGAGACGTTCGTTCATCTAGCACAAAGGTAACGGGATGCAGGAGAAACATTTATTCTGGTTTCTCAGGTTTTTTCCAAGTGCCGGTTTGAAGTTCCTGCAGTTTTCAATGTAAAACATAGTTGGAGCTAGTACCTCCCCATATATATGTATGGATTGGAGTTTGCAAGTGAAAAGAAACTTTGTGTTCCCAACAAGCTAGGTGAAGGACGGCTTTCACACACACTTATCTCTCAGAACTGAGCATGTGGAGAGACGTTCGTTCATCTAGCACAAATGGAACAGGTTGCAGGAGAAATTTTACTCTGGTTTCTCAGTCTGTTTCCTAGTGCCGTTTTGAAGTTCCTGCAGTTTCCACTGAAAAACCGATTTGGAACTCGTACCTCCCCATATATATGTATGGAGTGGAGTTTGCAACTGAAAAGAAATTTTGTGTTCCCAACAAGCTAGGTTAAGGACGGCTTTCACACACACTTATCTCTCAGAATTGAGCATGTGGAGAGACTTTCGTTCATGTAGCACAAAGGGAACGGGTTGCAGGAGAAACTTTTACTCTGGTTTCTCAGCCTGTTTCCTACTGCCGGATTGAAGTTCCTGCAGTTTTCACTGTAAAACCGAGTTGGAGCTAGAACCTCCCCATATATATGTATGGATTGGAGATTTCAAGTGAAAAGAAACTTTGTGTTCCAAAGAAGCCAATTGAAGGACTGCTTTCACAGACACTTATCTCTCAGAACTGAGTAAGTGGAGAGACGTTCGTTCATGTAGCACAAAGGGAACGGGTTGCAGGAGAAACTTTTACTCTGGTACCTCAGTCTGTTTCCAAGTGCCGGTTTGAAGATCCTGTAGTTTTCACTGTAAAACAGAGTTGGAGCTAGTACCTCCACATATATATGTATGGAGTGGAGTTTGCAACTGAAATGGTATTTTCTGTTCCCAACAAGCTAGGTGAAGGACGGCTTTCACACACACTTATCTCTCAGAACTGAGCATGTGGAGAGACGTTCGTTCATCCTGCACAATGGGAACGGGTTGCAGGAGAAACTTTTTCTCTGGTTTCTCAGTCTGTTTCCTAGTGCCGGTTTGAAGTTCCTGCAGTTATCACTGTAAAACCGAGTTGGAGCTAGTACCTCCCAATATATATGTATGGAGTGGAGTTTGCAACTGAAAAGAAACTTTGTGTTCCCAACAAGCAATGTGAAGGACGGCTTTCACACACACTTATCTCTCAGAACTGAGCATGTGGAGAGTCGTTCGTTCATCTAGCACAAAGGGAATGGGTTGCCGGAGAAACTTCTACTCTGGTTACTCAGTCTGTTTCCTACTGCCGGATTGAAGTTCCTGCAGTTTTCACTGTAAAATCGAGTTGGAGATAGTACCTCCCCATATACATGTATGGAGTGGAGTTTGCAAGTGAAAAGAAACTTTGTGTTCCCAACAAGCTAGTTGAAGGACTGCTTTAACACACACATATATCTCAGAAATGAGCATGTGGAGAGACGTTCATTCATCTAGCACAAAAGGAACGGGTTGCAGGAGAAACTTTTACTCTGGTTTCTCAGTCTGTTTCCTAGTGCCGGTTTGAAGTTCTTGCAGTTTTCACTGTAAAACGGAGTTGGAGCTCGTACCTCCCTATATATATGTATGGAGTGGTGTTTGCAACTGAAAAGAATCTTTGTGTTCCCAACAAGCTAGTTGAAGGACTGCTTTCACACACACATATATCTCAGAACTGAGCATGTGGAGAGTCTTTCGTTCATCTAGCACAAATGGAACGGGTTGCAGGAGAAACTTTTACTCTGGTTTCTCAGTCTGTTTCCTAGTGCCGGTTTGAAGTTCCTGCAGTTTTCACTGTAAAACCGAGTATGAGCTAGAACCTCCCCATATATATGTATGGAGTGGAGTTTGCAAAGGAAAAGAAACTTTGTGTTCCCAACAATCTAGGTGAAGTATAGCTTTCACACACACTTATCTCTCAGAACTGAGCATGTGGAGAGACGTTCGTTCATCTAGCACAAAGGGAACGGGATGCAGGAGAAAATTTTGCTCTGGTTTCTCAGTTTTTCCAAGTGCCGGTTTGAAGTTCCTGCAGTTTTCAATGTAAAACATAGTTGGAGCTCGTACCTCCCCATATATATGTACGGATTGGAGTTTGCAAGTGAAAAGAAACTTTGTGTTCCCAACAAGCTAGGTGAAGGACGGCTTTCACACACACTTATCTCTCAGAACTGAGCATGTGGAGAGACGTTCGTTCATCTAGCACAAAGGGAACGGGTTGGAGGAGAAATTTTTACTCTGGTTTCTCAGTCTTTTTCCTAGTGCCGGTTTGAAGTTCTTGCAGTTTTCACTGTAAAACCGATTTGGAACTCGAACCGCCCCATATATATGTATGGAGTGGAGTTTGCAACTGAAAAGAAATTTTGTGTTCCCAACAAGCTAGGTGAAGGACGGCTTTCACACACACTTATCTCTCAGAACTGAGCATGTGGAGAGACATTCGTTCATCTAGCACACTGGGAACGGGTTGCAGGAGAAACTTTTACTCTGGTTTCTCAGTCTGTTTCCAAGTGCCGGTTTGAAATTCCTGCAGTTTTCACTGTAAAACCGAGTTGGAGCTAGTACCTCCCCATATATATGTATGGAGTGGAGATTGCAAGTGAAAAGAATCTTTTATTCCAACGAAGCTAGGTGAAGGACTGCTTTCACAGACACTTATCTCTCAGAACTGAGCATGTGGAGAGACGTTCATTCATGTAGCACAAATGGAAAGGGTTGCAGGAGAAACTTTTACTCTGGATTCTCAGTCTGTTTCCAAGTGCCGGTTTGAAGTTAATGCAGTTTTCAATGTGAAACCGAGTTGGAGCTAGTACCTCCCCATATATATGTATGCAGTGGAGTTTGCAACTGAAAAGAAACTTTGTGTTCCCAACAAGCTAGGTGAAGGACTGCTTTCACACACACATATCTCTCAGAAATGAGCATGTGGAGAGACGTTCGTTCATCTAGCACAAATGGAACGGGTTGCAGGAGAAACTTTTACTCTAGTTTCTCAGTCTGTTTCCTAGTGCCGGTTTGAAGTTCCTGCAGTTTTCACTGTAAAACCGAGTAGGAGCTAGAACCTCCCCATATATATGTATGGAGTGGAGTTTGCAACTGAAAAGAATCTTTGTGTTCCCAACAAGCTAGGTGAAGGATGGCTTTCACACACACTTATCTCTCAGAACTGAGCATGTGGAGAGACGTTCGTTCATCTAGCACAATGGGAACGGGATGCAGGAGAAACTTTTATTCTGGTTTCTCAGGTTTTTTCCAAGTGCCGGTTTGAAGTTCCTGCAGTTTTCAATGTAAAACATAGTTGGAGCTCGTACCTCCCCATATAAATGTATGGATTGGAGTTTGCAAGTGAAAAGAAACTTTGTGTTCCCAACAAGCTAGGTGAAGGACGGCTTTCACACACACTTATCTCTCAGAACTGAGCATGTGGAGAGACGTTCGTTCATCTAGCACAAATGGAAAGGGTTGCAGGAGAAATTTTACTCTGGTTTCTCAGTCTGTTTCCTAGTGCCGGTTTGAAGTTCCTGCAGTTTCCACTGAAAAACCGATTTGGAACTCGAACCTCCCCATATATATGTATGGAGTGGAGTTTGCAACTGAAAAGAAATTTTGTGTTCCCAACAAGCAAGGTGAAGGACGGCTTTCACACACACTTATCTCTCAGAACTGAGCATGTGGAGAGACGTTCGTTCATCTAGCACAATGGGAACGGTTTGCAGGAGAAACTTTTACTCTGGTTTCTCAGTCTGTTTCCAAGTGCCGGTTTGAAGTTCCTGCAGTTTACACTGTAAAACCGAGTTGGAGCTAGTACCTCCCCATATATATGTATGGAGTGGAGTTTGCAACTGAAAAGAATCTTTGTGTTCCCAACAAGCTAGGTTAAGGACGGCTTTCACACACACTTATCTCTCAGAATTGAGCATGTGGAGAGACTTTCGTTCATGTAGCACAAAGGGAACGGGTTGCAGGAGAAACTTTTACTCTGGTTTCTCAGTCTGTTTCCTACTGCCGGATTGAAGTTCCTGCAGTTTTCACTGTAAAACCGAGTTGGAGCTAGAACCTCCCCATATATATGTATGGATTGGAGATTGCAAGTGAAAAGAAACTTTGTGTTCCAAAGAAGCCAATTGAAGGACTGCTTTCACAGACACTTATCTCTCAGAACTGAGCAAGTGGAGAGACGTTCGTTCATGTAGCACAAAGGGAACGGGTTGCAGGAGAAACTTTTACTCTGGTTTCTCAGTCTGTTTCCAAGTGCCGGTTTGAAGATCCTGTAGTTTTCACTGTAAAACAGAGTTGGAGCTAGTACCTCCACATATATATGTATGGAGTGGAGTTTGCAACTGAAAAGGTATTTTCTGTTCCCAACAAGCTAGGTGAAGGACGGCTTTCACACACACTTATCTCTCAGAACTGAGCATGTGGAGAGACGTTCGTTCATCTAGCACAAAGGGAATGGGTTGCCGGAGAAACTTCTACTCTGGTTACTCAGTCTGTTTCCTACTGCCGGTTGGAAGTTCCTGCAGTTTTCACTGTAAAATCGAGTTGGAGCTAGTACCTCCCCATATACATGTATGGAGTGGAGTTTGCAAGTGAAAAGAAACTTTGTGTTCCCAACAAGCTAGTTGAAGGACTGCTTTAACACACACATATATCTCAGAAATGAGCATGTGGAGAGACGTTCATTCATCTAGCACAAAAGGAACGGGTTGCAGGAGAAACTATTACCCTGGTTTCTCAGTCTGTTTCCTAGTGCCGGTTTGAAGTTCTTGCAGTTTTCACTGTAAAACGGAGTTGGAGCTCGTACCTCCCCATATATATGTATGGAGTGGAGTTTGCAAGTGAAAAGAAACTTTGTGTTCCCAACAAGCTAGGTGAAGGACGGCTTTCACACACACTTATCTCTCAGAACTGAGCATGTGGAGAGACTTTCGTTCATCTAGCACATAAGGAACGGTTTGCAGGAGAAACTTTTACTCTGGTTTCTCAGTCTGTTTCCTAGTGCCGGTTTGAAGTTCCTGCAGTTTTCACTGTAAAACCGTGTTGGAGCTAGTACCTCCCCATATATATATATGGAGTGGAGTTTGCAAGTGAAACGAAACTTTGTGTTCCAAAGAAGCTAGGTGTAGGACGGCTTTCAAACACACTTATGTCTCACAACTGAGCATGTGGATAGACGTTCGTTCATCTAGCACAAACGGAACGGGTTGCAGGAGGAACTTTTACTCTGGTTTCTCAGTCTGTTTCCTACTGCCGGTTTGATGTTCCTGCAGTTTTCACTGTAAAACCGAGTAGGAGCTAGAACCTCCCCATATATATGTATGGAGTGGAGTTTGCAACTGAAAAGAAACTTTGTGTTCCCAACAAGCTAGGTGAAGTATGGCTTTCACACACACTTATCTCTCAGAACTGAGCATGTGGAGAGACGTTCGTTCATCTAGCACAAAGGGAACGGGATGTAGGAGAAACTTTTATTCTGGTTTCTCAGTCTTTTTCCAAGTGCCGGTTTGAAGTTCCTGCAGTTTTCAATGTAAAACATAGTTGGAGCTCGTACCTCCCCATATATATGTATGGATTGGAGTTTGCAAGTGAAAAGAAATTTTGTGTTCCCAACAAGCTAGGTGAAGGACGGCTTTCACACACACTTATCTCTCAGAACTGAGCATGTGGAGAGACGTTCGTTCATCTAGCACAAAGGGAACGGTTTGCAGGAGAAATTTTACACTGGTTTCTCAGTCTGTTTCCTAGTGCCGGTTTGAAGTTCTTGCTGTTTTCACTGTAAAACCGATTTGGAACTCGTACCTCCCCATATATATGTATGGAGTGGAGTTTGCAACTGAAAAGTAATTTTGTGTTCCCAACAAGCTAGGTGAAATACGGCTTTCACACACAATTATCTCTCAGAATTGAGCATGTGGAGAGACTTTCGTTCATCTAGCACAATGGGAACGGGTTGTAGGAGAAACTTTTACTCTGGTTTCTCAGTCTGTTTCCAGGTGCCGGTTTGAAGTTCCTGCAGTTTTCAGTGTAAAACCGAGTTGGAGCTAGTACCTCCCCATATATATGTATGGAGTGGAGTTTGCAACTGGAAAGAATCTTTGTGTTCCCAACAAGCTAGGTTAAGGACGGCTTTCACACACACTTATCTCTCAGAACTGAGCATGTGGAGAGACGTTCGTTCATTTAGCACAAAGGGAACGGGTTGCAGGAGAAACTTTTACTCTGGTTTCTCAGTCTGTTACCTACTGCCGTTTTGAAGTTCCTGCAGTTTTCACTGTAAAACCGAGTTGGAGCTAGAACCTCCCCATATATATGTATGGATTGGAGATTGCAAGTGAAAAGAAACTTTGTGTTCCAAAGAAGCCAATTGAAGGACTGCTTTCACAGACACTTATCTCTCAGAACTGAGCAAGTGGAGAGACGTTCGTTCATGTAGCACAAAGGGAACGGGTTGCAGGAGAAACTTTTACTCTGGTTTCTCAGTCTGTTTCCAAGTGCCGGTTTGAAGATCCTGTAGTTTTCACTGTAAAACAGAGTTGGAGCTAGTACCTCCACATATATATGTATGGAGTGGAGTTTGCAACTGAAAAGGTATTTTCTGTTCCCAACAAGCTAGGTGAAGGACGGCTTTCACACACACTTATCTCTCAGAACTGAGCATGTGGAGAGACGTTCGTTCATCTAGCACAAAGGGAATGGGTTGCCGGAGAAACTTCTACTCTGGTTACTCAGTCTGTTTCCTACTGCCGGTTTGAAGTTCCTGCAGTTTTCACTGTAAAATCGAGTTGGAGCTAGTACCTCCCCATATACATGTATGGAGTGGAGTTTGCAAGTGAAAAGAAACTTTGTGTTCCCAACAAGCTAGTTGAAGGACTGCTTTAACACACACATATATCTCAGAAATGAGCATGTGGAGAGACGTTCATTCATCTAGCACAAAAGGAACGGGTTGCAGGAGAAACTATTACCCTGGTTTCTCAGTCTGTTTCCTAGTGCCGGTTTGAAGTTCTTGCAGTTTTCACTGTAAAACGGAGTTGGAGCTCGTACCTCCCCATATATATGTATGGAGTGGAGTTTGCAAGTGAAAAGAAACTTTGTGTTCCCAACAAGCTAGGTGAAGGACGGCTTTCACACACACTTATCTCTCAGAACTGAGCATGTGGAGAGACTTTCGTTCATCTAGCATATAAGGAACGGTTTGCAGGAGAAACTTTTACTCTGGTTTCTCAGTCTGTTTCCTAGTGCCGGTTTGAAGTTCCTGCAGTTTTCACTGTAAAACCGTGTTGGAGCTAGTACCTCCCCATATATATATATGGAGTGGAGTTTGCAAGTGAAACGAAACTTTGTGTTCCAAAGAAGCTAGGTGTAGGACGGCTTTCAAACACACTTATGTCTCACAACTGAGCATGTGGATAGACGTTCGTTCATCTAGCACAAACGGAACGGGTTGCAGGAGGAACTTTTACTCTGGTTTCTCAGTCTGTTTCCTACTGCCGGTTTGATGTTCCTGCAGTTTTCACTGTAAAACCGAGTAGGAGCTAGAACCTCCCCATATATATGTATGGAGTGGAGTTTGCAACTGAAAAGAAACTTTGTGTTCCCAACAAGCTAGGTGAAGTATGGCTTTCACACACACTTATCTCTCAGAACTGAGCATGTGGAGAGACGTTCGTTCATCTAGCACAAAGGGAACGGGATGTAGGAGAAACTTTTATTCTGGTTTCTCAGTCTTTTTCCAAGTGCCGGTTTGAAGTTCCTGCAGTTTTCAATGTAAAACATAGTTGGAGCTCGTACCTCCCCATATATATGTATGGATTGGAGTTTGCAAGTGAAAAGAAATTTTGTGTTCCCAACAAGCTAGGTGAAGGACGGCTTTCACACACACTTATCTCTCAGAACTGAGCATGTGGAGAGACGTTCGTTCATCTAGCACAAAGGGAACGGTTTGCAGGAGAAATTTTACACTGGTTTCTCAGTCTGTTTCCTAGTGCCGGTTTGAAGTTCTTGCTGTTTTCACTGTAAAACCGATTTGGAACTCGTACCTCCCCATATATATGTATGGAGTGGAGTTTGCAACTGAAAAGTAATTTTGTGTTCCCAACAAGCTAGGTGAAATACGGCTTTCACACACAATTATCTCTCAGAATTGAGCATGTGGAGAGACTTTCGTTCATCTAGCACAATGGGAACGGGTTGTAGGAGAAACTTTTACTCTGGTTTCTCAGTCTGTTTCCAGGTGCCGGTTTGAAGTTCCTGCAGTTTTCAGTGTAAAACCGAGTTGGAGCTAGTACCTCCCCATATATATGTATGGAGTGGAGTTTGAACTGGAAAGAATCTTTGTGTTCCCAACAAGCTAGGTTAAGGACGGCTTTCACACACACTTATCTCTCAGAACTGAGCATGTGGAGAGACGTTCGTTCATCTAGCAAAAAGGGAACGGGTTGCAGGAGAAACTTTTACTCTGGTTTCTCAGTCTGTTACCTACTGCCGGTTTGAAGTTCCTGCAGTTTTCACTGTAAAACCGAGTTGGAGCTAGAACCTCCCCATATATATGTATGGATTGGAGATTGCAAGTGAAAAGAAACTTTGTGTTCCAAAGAAGCCAATTGAAGGACTGCTTTCACAGACACTTATCTCTCAGAACTAAGCATGTGGAGAGACGTTCGTTCATGTAGCACAAAGGGAACGGGTTGCCGGAGAAACGTTTACTCTCGTTTCTCAGTCTGTTTCCTAGTGCCGGTTTGAAGTTCCTGCAGTTTTCACTGTAAAACCGAGTTGGAGCTAGTACCTCCCCATATATATGTATGGAGTGGAGTTTGCAAGTGAAAAGAAACTTTGTGTTCCCAACAAGCTAGGTGAAGAACGGCTTTCAAACACACTTATCTCTCAGAAATGAGCATGTGGAGAGACGTTCGTTCATCTAGCACAAAGGGAACGGTTTGCAGGAGAAACTTTTACTCTGGTTTCTCAGTCTGTTTCCTAGTGCCGGTTTGAATTTCCTGCAGTTATCATTGTAAAACCTTGTTGGAGCTAGTACCTCCCCATATATATGTATGGATTGGAGATTGCAATTGAAAAGAAACTTTGTGTTCAAAAGAAGCTAGGTGAAGAACGGCTTTCACAGACACTTATCTCCCAGAACTGAGCATGTGGAGAGACGTTCGTTCATCTAGCACAAAGGGAACGGGTTGCAGGAGAAACTTTTACTCTGGTTTCCCAGTCTGTTTCCTAGTGCCGGTTTGAAGTTCCTGCAGTTTTCACTGTAAAAACGAGTTGGAGCTAGTACCTCCCCATATATATGTATGGAGTGGAGTTTGCAACTGAAAAGAAACTTGGTGTTCCCAACAAGCTAGGTGAAGGACGGGTTTCACACACACTTATCTCTCAGAACTGAGCATGTGGAGAGACGTTCGTTCATCTAGCACAAAGGGAACGGGTTGCAGGAGAAACTTTTACTCTGGTTTCTCAGTCTGTTTCCTAGTTCCGCTTTGAAGTTCCTGCAGTTTTCACTGTAAAATCGAGTTGGAGCTAGTCCCTACCCATATATATATATGGAGTGGAATTTGCAACTGAAAAGTAATTTTGTGTTCCCAACAAGCTAGGTGAAGGACGGCTTTCACACACACTTATCTCTCAGAACTGAGCATGTGGAGAGACGTTCGTTCATCTAGCACAAAGGGAACGGGTTGCAGGAGAAACTTTTACTCTGGTTTCTCAGTCTGTTTCCAAGTGCCGGTTTGAAGTTCCTGCAGTTTTCACTGTAAAACCGAGTTGGAGCTAGTCCCTACCCATATATATATAAGGAGTGGAGTTTGCAACTGAAAAGGACCTTTGTGTTCCCAACAAGCTAGGTGAAGGACGGCTTTCACACACACTTATCTCTCACAACTGAGCATGTGGAGAGACGTTCGTTCATCTAGCACAAATGGAACGGGTTGCAGGGGAAACATTTACTCTGGTTTCTCAGTCTGTTTCCTAGTGCCGGTTTGAAGTTCCTGCAGTTTTCACTGTAAAACAGAGTTGGAGCTAGTACCTCCCCATATATATGTATGGAGTGGAGTTTGCAACTGAAAAGAAACTTTGTGTTCCCAACAAGCTAGGTGAAGGACGGCTTTCACACCCACTTATCTCTCAGAACTGAGCATGTGGAGAGACGTTCGTTCATCCTGCACAAAAGGAACAGGTTGCAGGAGAAACTATTACTCTGGTTTCTCAGTCTGTTTCCTAGTGCCGGTTTCAAGTTCCTGCAGTTTGCACTGTAAAATCGAGTTGGAGCTAGTCCTTACCCATATATATATATGGAGTGAGTTTGCAACTGAAAAGAAACTTTGTGTTCCCAACAAGCTAGGTGAAGGACGGGATTCACACACACTTATCTCTCAGAAGTGAGCATGTGGAGAGACTTTCGTTCATCTAGCACAAAGGGAACGGGTTGCAGGAGAAACTTTTACTCTGGTTTCTCAGTCTGTTTCCTACTGCCGTTTTGAAGTTCCTGCAGTTTTCACTGTAAAACCGAGTTGGAGCTAGTACCTCCCCATATATATGTATGGAGTGGAGTTTGCATCTGAAATGAAACTTTGTGTTCCCAACAAGGTAGGTGAAGGACGGCTTTCACACACACTTATCTCTCAGAACAGAGCATGTGGAGAGTCGTTCGTTCATCTAGCAAAAGGAAACGGGTTGCAGTAGAAACTTTTACTCTGGTTTCTCAGTCTGTTTCCTAGTGCCGGTTTGAAGTTCCTGCAGTTTTCACTGTAAAACCGAGTTGGAGCTAGTACCTCCCCATATATATATATATGGATAGGAGTTTGCAACTGAAAAGAAACTTTGTGTTCCCAACAAGCTAGGTGAAACACGGGTTTCACACGCACTTATCTCTCAGAACTGAGCATGTGGAGAGACGTTCATTCATCTAGCACAAAAGGAACGGGTTGCAGGATAAAGTTTTACTCTGGTTTCTCAGTCTGCTTCCTAGTGCCGGTTTGAAGTTCTTGCAGTTTTCACTGTAAAACCGTGTTGGAGCTAGTACCTCCCCATATATATGTATGGAGTGGAGTTTGCAAGTGAAAAGAAACTTGGTTTTCCAAAGAAGCTAGTTGTAGGACGGCTTTCACACACACTTATCTCTCAGAACTGAGCATGTGGTGAGACGTTCGTTCATGTAGCACAAAGGGAACGGGTTGCAGGAGAAACTTTTACTCTGGTTTCTCAGTCTGTTTCCAAGTGCCGGTTTGAAGATCCTGTAGTTTTCAGTGTAAAACAGAGTTGGAGCTAGTACCTCCCCATACATATGTATGGAGTGGAGTTTGCAACTGAAAAGGTATTTTCTGTTCCCAACAAGCTAGGTGAAGGACGGCTTTCACACACACTTATTTCTCAGAACTGAGCATGTGGAGAGACGTTCGTTCATCCAGCACAAAAGGAACGGGTTGCAGGAGAAACTTTTACTCTGGTTTCTCAGTCTGCTTCCTAGTTCCGGTTTGAAGTTCTTGCAGTTTTCACTGTAAAACGGAGTTGGAGCTCGTACCACCCCATATATATGTATGGAGTGGTGTTTGCAACTGAAAAGAATCTTTGTGTTCCCAACAAGCTAGTTGAAGGACTGCTTTCACACACACTTATCTCTCAGAACTGAGCATGTGGAGAGACGTTCGTTCACCTAGCACAAAGGGAACGGGATGTAGGAGAAACTTTTATTCTGGTTTCTCAGTCTTTTTCCAAGTGCCGGTTTGAAGACCCTGCAGTTTTCAATGTAAAACATAGTTGGAGCTCGTACCTCCCCATATATATGTATGGATTGGAGTTTGCAAGTGAAAAGAAACTTTGTGTTCCCAACAAGCTAGGTGAAGGACGGCTTTCACACACACTTATCTCTCAGAACTGAGCATGTGGAGAGACTTTCGTTCATCTAGCACAAAGGGAACGGGTTGCAGGAGAAATTTTACTCTGGTTTCTCAGTCTGTTTCCTAGTGCCGGTTTGAAGTTCTTGCTGTTTTCACTGTAAAATCGATTTGGAACTCGTACCTCCCCATATATATGTATGGAGTGGAGTTTGCAACTGAAAAGAAATTTTGTGTTCCCAACAAGCTAGGTGAAGGACGGCTTTCACACACAATTATCTCTAAGAATTGAGCATGTGGAGAGACGTTCGTTCATCTAGCACAATGGGAATGGGTTGTAGGAGAAACTTTTACTCAGGTTTCTCAGTCTGTTTCCAAGTGCCGGTTTGAAGTTCCTGCAGTTTTCAGTGTAAAACAGAGTTGGAGCTAGTACCTCCCCATATATATGTATGGAGTGGAGTTTGCAACTGAAAAGAAACTTAGTGTTCCCAACAAGATAGGTGAAGGACGGCTTTCACACACACTTATCTCTCAGAACTGAGCATGTAGAGAGACGTTCGTTCATCTAGCACAAAGGGAACGGGTTGCCGGAGAAACTTTTACTCTGGTTTCTCAGTCTGTTTCCTAGTGCCGGTTTGAAGTTCCTGCAGTTTTAACTGTAAAACCGAGTTGGAGCTAGTACCTCCCCATATATATGTATGGATTGGAGTTTGCAAGTGAAAAGAAACTTTGTCTTCCCAAAAAGCTAGGTGAAGGACGGCTTTCAAACACACTTATCTCTCAGAACTGATCATGTGGAGAGACGTTCGTTCATCTAGCACAAAGGGAACGGTTTGCAGGAGAAACTTTTACTCTGGTTTCTCAGTCTGTTTCCTAGTGCCGGTTTGAAGTTCCTGCAGTTTTCATTGTAAAACCTTGTTGGAGCTAGTACCTCCCCATATATATGTATGGAGTGGAGTTTGCAAGGGAAAAGAAACTTTGTGTTCCAAAGAAGCTAGGTGTAGGACGGCTTTCACACACACTTATCTCTCAGAACTGAGCATGTGGAGAGGAGGTCATTCATCTAGGACAAAGGGAACGGTTTGCAGGAGAAACTTTTACTCTGGTTTCTCAGTCTGTTTCCTAGTTCCGCTATGAAGTTCCTGCAGTTTTCACTGTAAAACCGAGTTGGAGCTAGTTCCTACCCATATATATATATGGAGTGGAATTTGCAACTGAAAAGAAATTTTGTGTTCCCAACAAGCTAGGTGAAGGACGGCTTTCACACACACTTATCTCTCAGAACTGAGCATGTGGAGAGACGTTCGTTCATCTAGCACAAAGGGAACGGTTTGCAGGAGAAACTTTTACTCTGGTTTCTCAGACTGTTTCCTAGTGCCGGTTTGAAGTTCCTGCAGTTTTCACTGTAACCGAGTTGGAGCTAGTCCCTACCCATATATATATATGGAGTGGAGTTTGCAACTGAAAAGGACCTTTGTGTTCCCAACAAGCTAGGTGAAGGACGGCTTTCACACACACTTATCTCTCACAACTGAGCATGTGGAGAGACGTTCGTTCATCTAGCACAAATGGAACGGGTTGCAGGGGAAACATTTACTCTGGTTTCTCAGTCTGTTTCCTAGTGCCGGTTTGAAGTTCCTGCAGTTTTCACTGTAAAACAGAGTTGGAGCTAGTACCTCCCCATATATATGTATGGAGTGGAGTTTGCAACTGAAAAGAAACTTTGTGTTCCCAACAAGCTAGGTGAAGGACGGCTTTCACACACACTTATCTCTCAGAACTGAGCATGTGGAGAGACTTTCGTTTATCCTGCACAAAAGGAACGGGTTGCAGGAGAAACTATTATTCTGGTTTCTCAGTCTGTTTCCTAGTGCCGGTTTCAAGTTCCTGCAGTTTTCACTGTAAAACCGAGTTGGAGCTAGTCCTTACCCATATATATATATGGAGTGGAGTTTGCAACTGAAAAGAAACTTTGTGTTCCCAACAAGCTAGGTGAAGGACGGGTTTCACACACACTTATCTCTCAGAACTGAGCATGTGGAGAGACGTTCGTTCATCTAGCACAAAGGGAACGGGTTGCAGGAGAAACTTTTACTCTGGTTTCTCAGTCTGTTTCCTAGTGCCGGTTTGAAGTTCCTGCAGTTTTCACTGTAAAACCGAGTTGGAGCTAGTACCTCCCCATATATATGTATGGAGTGGAGATTGCAACTGAAAAGAAACTTTGTGTTCCCAAAAAGGTAGGTGAAGGACGGCTTTCACACACACTTATCTCTCAGAACTGAGCATGTGGAGAGTCGTTCGTTCATCTAGCACAAAGGGAACGGGTTGCAGTAGAAACTTTTACTCTGGTTTCTCAGTCTGTTTCCTAGTGCCGGTTTGAAGTTCCTGCAGTTTTCACTATAAAACCGAGTTGGAGCTAGTACCTCCCCATATATATATATGGATTGGAGTTTGCAACTGAAAAGAAACTTTGTGTTCCCAACAAGCTAGGTGAAGGACGGGTTTCACACACACTTATCTCTCAGAACTGAGCATGTGGAGAGACGTTCGTTCATCTAGCACAAAGGGAACGGGTTGCAGGAGAAACTTTACTCTGGTTTCTGAGTCTGTTTCCAAGTGCCGGTTTGAAGTTCCTGCAGTTTTCACTGTAAAACAGAGTTGTAGCTAGTACATCCCCGTATATATGTATGGATTGGTGATTGCAATTGAAAAGAAACTTTGTGTTCCAAAGAAGCTAGGTGAATGACGGCTTTCACAGACACTTATCTCTCTGAACTGAGCATGTGGAGAGACGTTCGTTCATCTAGCACAAAGGGAAAGGTTTGCAGGAGAAACTTTTACTCTGGTTTCTCAGTCTGTTTCCTAGTGCCGGTTTGAAGTTCCTGCAATTTTCACTTAAAAACCGTGTTGGAGCTAGTACATCCCATATATATGTATGGAGTGGAGTTTGCAACTGAAAAGAAACTTTGTGTTCCCAACAAGCTAGGTGAAGTACGGCTTTCACACACACTTATCTCTCAGAACTGAGCATGTGGAGAGACGTTCGTTCCTCTAGCACAAAGGGAACGGGTTGCAGGAGAATCTTTTTCTCTGGTTTCTCAGTCTGTTTCCTAGTGCCGGTTTGAAGTTCCTGCAGTTTTCACTGTAAAACCGAGTTGGAGCTAGACCATACCCATATATATATATGGAGTGGTGTTTGCAACTGAAAAGAAACTTTGTGTTCCCAACAAGCTAGGTGAAGTACGGCTTTCACACACACTTATCTCTCAGAACTGAGCATGTGGAGAGACGTTCGTTCATCTAGCACAAAGGGAACGGGTTGCAGGGGAAACTTTTACTCTGGTTTCTCAGTCTGTTTCCTAGTGCCGGTTTGAAGTTCCTGCAGTTTTCACTGTAAAACCGAGTTGGAGCTAGTACCTCCCCATATATATGTATGGAGTGGAGATTGCAACTGAAAAGAAACTTTGTGTTCCCAACAAGGTAGGTGAAGGACGGCTTTCACACACACTTATCTCTCAGAACTGAGCATGTGGAGAGTCGTTCGTTCATCTAGCACAAAGGGAACGGGTTGCAGTAGAAACTTTTACTCTGGTTTCTCAGTCTGTTTCCTAGTGCCGGTTTGAAGTTCCTGCAGTTTTCACTATAAAACCGAGTTGGAGCTAGTACCTCCCCATATATATATATGGATTGGAGTTTGCAACTGAAAAGAAACTTTGTGTTCCCAACAAGCTAGGTGAAGGACGGGTTTCACACACACTTATCTCTCAGAACTGAGCATGTGGAGAGACGTTCGTTCATCTAGCACAAAGGGAACGGGTTGCAGGAGAAACTTTACTCTGGTTTCTGAGTCTGTTTCCAAGTGCCGGTTTGAAGTTCCTGCAGTTTTCACTGTAAAACAGAGTTGTAGCTAGTACATCCCTGTATATATGTATGGATTGGAGATTGCAATTGAAAAGAAACTTTGTGTTCCAAAGAAGCTAGGTGAATGACGGCTTTCACAGAAACTTATCTCTCTGAACTGAGCATGTGGAGAGACGTTCGTTCATCTAGCACAAAGGGAAAGGGTTGCAGGAGAAACTTTTACTCTGGTTTCTCAGTCTGTTTCCTAGTGCCGGTTTGAAGTTCCTGCAATTTTCACTTTAAAACCGTGTTGGAGCTAGTACATCCCATATATATGTATGGAGTGGAGTTTGCAACTGAAAAGAAACTTTGTGTTCCCAACAAGCTAGGTGAAGTACGGCTTTCACACACACTTATCTCTCAGAACTGAGCATGTGGAGAGACGTTCGTTCCTCTAGCACAAAGGGAACGGGTTGCAGGAGAATCTTTTTCTCTGGTTTCTCAGTCTGTTTCCTAGTGCCGGTTTGAAGTTCCTGCAGTTTTCACTGTAAAACCGAGTTGGAGCTAGACCATACCCATATATATATATGGAGTGGTGTTTGCAACTTAAAAGAAACTTTGTGTTGCCAACAAGCTAGGTGAAGGACGGCTTTCACACACACTTATCTCTCAGAACTGAGCATGTGGAGAGACGTTCGTTCATCTAGCACAAAGGGAACGGGTTGCAGGAGAAACTTTTACCCTGGTTTCTCAGTCTGTTTCATAGTGCCGGTTTGAATTTCCTGCAGTTTTCACTGTAAAACCGAGTTGGAGCTAGTCCCTACCCATATATATATATGGAGTGGAGTTTGCAACTGAAAAGAAACTTTGTGTTCCCAACAAGCTAGGTGAAGTACGGCTTTCACACACACTTATCTCTCACAACTGAGCATGTGGAGAGACGTTCGTTCATCTAGCACAAAGGGAACGGGTTGCAGGAGAAACTTTTACTCTGGTTTCTCAGACTGTTTCCTAGTGCCGGTTAGAAGTTCCTGCAGTTTTCACTGTAAAACCGAGTTGGAGTTAGTACCTCCCCATATATATGTATGGAGTGGAGTTTGCAACTGATAAGAAACTTTGTGTTCCCAACAAGCTAGGTGAAGGAAGGCTTTCACACACACTTATCTCTCAGAACTGAGCATGTGGAGAGACGTTCGTTCATCTAGCACAAAGGGAACGGGTTGCAGGAGAAACTTTTACTCTGGTTTCTCAGACTGTTTCCTAGTGCCGGCTTGAAGTTCCTGCAGTTTTCACTGTAAAACCGAGTTGGAGCTAGTCCATACCCATATATATATATGGAGTGGAGTTTGCAACTGAAAAGGACCTTTGTGTTCCCAACAAGCTAGGTGAAGGACGGCTTTCACACACACTTATCTCTCACAAATGAGCATGTGGAGAGACGTTCGTTCATCTAGCACAAATGGAACGGGTTGCAGGGGAAACATTTACTCTGGTTTCTCAGTCTGTTTCCTAGTGCCGGTTTGAAGTTCCTGCAGTTTTCACTGTAAAACCGAGTTGGAGCTAGTACCTCCCCATATATATGTATGGAGTGGAGTTTGCAACTGAAAAGAAACTTTGTGTTCCCAACAAGCTAGGTGAAGGACGGCTTTCACACACAATTATCTCTCAGAACTGAGCATGTGGAGAGACTTTCGTTTATCCTGCACAAAAGGAACGGGTTGCAGGAGAAACTTTTACTCTGGTTTCTCAGTCTGTTTCCTAGTGCCGGTTTCAAGTTCCTGCAGTTTTCACTGTAAAACCGAGTTGGAGCTAGTCCTTACCCATATATATATATGGAGTGGAGTTTTCAACTGAAAAGAAACTTTGTGTTCCCAACAAGCTAGGTGAAGGACGGGTTTCACACACACTTATCTCTCAGAACTGAGCATGTGGAGAGACGTTCGTTCATCTAGCACAAAGGGAACGGGTTGTAGGAGAAACTTTTACTCTGGTTTCTCAGTCTGTTCCTAGTGCCGGTTTGAAGTTCCTGGAGTTTTCACTGTAAAACCGAGTTGGAGCTAGTACCTCCCCATATATATGTATGGAGTGGAGTTTGCAACTGAAAAGAAACTTTGTGTTCCCAACAAGGTAGGTGAAGGACGGCTTTCACACACACTTATCTCTCAGAACTGAGCATGTGGAGAGTCGTTCGTTCATCTAGCACAAAGGGAACGGGTTGCAGTAGAAACTTTTACTCTGGTTTCTCAGTCTGTTTCCTAGTGCCGGTTTGAAGTTCCTGCAGTTTTCACTGTAAAACCGAGTTGGAGCTAGTACCTCCCCATATATATATATGGATTGGAGTTTGCAACTGAAAAGAAACATTGTGTTCCCAAGAAGCTAGGTGAAGGACGGCTTTCACACACACTTATCTCTCAGAACTGAGCATGTGGAGAGACGTTCGTTCATCTAGCACAAAGGGAACGGGTTGCAGGAGAAACTTTACTCTGGTTTCTGAGTCTGTTTCCAAGTGCCGGTTTGAAGTTCCTGCAGTTTTCACTGTAAAACAGAGTTGTAGCTAGTACCTCCCCGTATATATGTATGGATTGGAGATTGCAATTGAAAAGAAACTTTGTGTTCCAAAGAAGCTAGGTGAAGGACGGCTTTCACAGACACTTATCTCTCTGAACTGAGCATGTGGAGAGACGTTCGTTCATCTAGCACAAAGGGAAAGGGTTGCAGGAGAAACTTTTACTCTGGTTTCTCAGTCTGTTTCCTAGTGCCGGTTTGAAGTTCCTGCAATTTTCACTTTAAAACCGTGTTGGAGCTAGTACATCCCATATATATGTAAGGAGTGGAGTTTGCAACTGAAAAGAAACTTTGTGTTCCCAACAAGCTAGGTGAAGTACGGCTTTCACACACACTTATCTCTCAGAACTGAGCATGTGGAGAGACGTTCGTTCCTCTAGCACAAAGGGAACGGGTTGCAGGAGAATCTTTTTCTCTGGTTTCTCAGTCTGTTTCCTAGTGCCGGTTTGAAGTTCCTGCAGTTTTCACTGTAAAACCGAGTTGGAGCTAGACCCTACCCATATATATATATGGAGTGGTGTTTGCAACTGAAAAGAAACTTTGTGTTGCCAACAAGCTAGGTGAAGGACGGCTTTCACACACACTTATCTCTCAGAACTGAGCATGTGGAGAGACGTTCGTTCATCTAGCACAAAGGGAACGGGTTGCAGGAGAAACTTTTACTCTGGTTTCTCAGTCTGTTTCCTAGTACCGGTTTGAAGTTCCTGCAGTTTTCAATGTAAAACCGTGTTGGAGCTAGTCCCTACCTATATATATATATGGAGTGGAATAAGCAACTGAAAAGAATCTTTGTGTTCCCAACAAGCTAGGTGAAGGACGGCTTTCACACACACTTATCTCTCAGAAGTGAGCATGTGGAGAGACGTTCGTTCATCTATCACAAAGGGAACGGGTTGCAGGAGAAACTTTTACCCTGGTTTCTCAGTCTGTTTCCTAGTGCCGGTTTGAAGTTCCTGCAGTTTTCACTGTAAAACCGAGTTGGAGCTAGTCCCTACCCATATATATATATGGAGTGGAGTTTGCAACTGAAAAGAAACTTTGTGTTCCCAACAAGCTAGGTGAAGTACGGCTTTCACACACACTTATCTCTCACAACTGAGCATGTGGAGAGACGTTCGTTCATCTAGCACAAAGGGAACGGGTTGCAGGAGAAACTTTTACTCTGGTTTCTCAGACTGTTTCCTAGTGCCGGTTTGAAGTTCCTGCAGTTTTCACTGTAAAACCGAGTTGGAGTTAGTACTTCCCCATATATATGTATGGAGTGGAGTTTGCAACTGATAAGAAACTTTGTGTTCCCAACATGCTAGGTGAAGGAAGGCTTTCACACACACTTATCTCTCAGAACTGAGCATGTGGAGAGACGTTCGTTCATCTAGCACAAAGGGAACGGGTTGCAGGAGAAACTTTTACTCTGGTTTCTCAGTCTGTTTCCTAGTGCCGGTTTGAAGTTCCTGCAGTTTTCACTGTAAAAACGAGTTTGAGCTAGTACTTCCCCATATATATGTATGGAGTAGAGTTTGCAACTGAAAAGAAACTTTGTGTTCCCAAAAAGCTAGGTGAAGGACGGCTTTCACACACACTTTTCTCTCAGAACTGAGCATGTGGAGAGACGATCGTTCATCTAGCACAAAGGGAACGGGTTGCAGGAGAAATTTTACTCTGGTTTCTCAGTCTGTTTCCTAGTGCTGGTTTGAAGTTCCTGCAGTTTTCACTGTAAAACCGTGTTGGAGTTAGTACCTACCCATATATATGTATGGAGTGGAGTTTGCAACTGAAAAGAAACTTTGTGTTCCCAAAAAGCTAGGTGAAGGACGGCTTTCACACACACTTATCACTCAGAACTGAGCATGAGGAGAGACGTTCGTTCATCTAGCACAAAGGGAACGGGTTGCAGAAGAAACTTTTACTCTGGTTTCTCAGTCTGTTTCCTAGTGCCGGTTTGAAGTTCCTGCAGTTTTCACTGTAAAACCGAGTTGGAGCTAGTCCCTACCCATACATATATATGGAGTGGAGTTAGCAACTGAAAAGAAACTTAGTGTTCCCAACAAGCTAGGTGAAGGACGGCTTTCAAACACACTTATCTCTCACTACTGAGCATGTGGAGAGACGTTCGTTCATCTAGCCAAAATGGAAAGGGTTGCAGGGAATATATTGACTCTGGTTTCTCAGTATGTTTCCTAGTGCCGGTTTGAAGTTCCTGCAGTTTTCACTGTAAAACCGGGTTGGAGCTAGTACCTCCCCATATATATGTATGGAGTGGAGTTTGCAACTGAAAAGAAACTTTGTTTTCCCAACAAGCTAGGTGAAGGACGGCATTCACACACACTTATCTCTCAGAACTGAGCATGTGGAGAGACGTTCGTTCATCTAGCACAAAGGGAACGGGATGCAGGAGAAACTTTTACTCTGGTTTCTCAGTCTGTTTCCTAGTGCCGGTTTGAAGTTCCTGCAGTTTTCTCTGTAAAACCGAGTTGGAGCTAGTACCTCCCCATATATATGTATGGAGTGGAGTTTGCAACTGGAAAGAAACTTTGTGTTCCCAACAAGCTAGGTGAAGGACGGCTTTCACACACACTTATCTCTCAGAACTGAGCCTGTGGAGATACGTTCGTTCATCTAGCACAAAGGGAACGGGTTGCAGGAGAAACTTTTACTCTGGTTTCTCAGTCTGTTTCCTAGTGCCGGTTTAAAGTTCCTGCATTTTCACTGTAAAACCGAGTTGGAGCTAGTCCCTACCCATATATATGTATGGAGTGGAGTTTGCAACTGAAAAGAAACTTAGTGTTCCCAACAAGGTAGGTGAATGACGGCTTTCACACACACTTATCTCTCAGAACTGAGCATGTGGAGAGACGTTCGTTCATCTAGCACAAAGGGAACGGGTTGCAGGAGAAACTTTTACTCTGGTTTCTCATTCTGTTTCCTAGTGCCGGTTTGAATTTCCTGCAGTTTTCACTGTAAAAACGAGTTGGAGCTAGTACCTCCCCATATATATGTATGGAGTGGAGTTTGCAACTGAAAATAAACTTTGTGTTCCCAACAAGCTAGGTGAAGGACGGCTTTCACACACACTTTTCTCTCACAACTGAGCATGTGGAGAGACGATCGTTCATCTAGCACAAAGGGAACGGGTTGCAGGAGAAATTTTACTCTGGTTTCTCAGTCTTTTTCCTAGTGCTGGTTTGAAGTTCCTGCAGTTTTCACTGTAAAACCGTGTTGGAGTTAGTACCTACCCATATATATCTATGGATTGGAGTTTGCAACTGAAAAGAAACTTTGTGTTCCCAAAAAGCTAGGTGAAGGACGGCTTTCACACACACTTATCACTCAGGACTGAGCATGTGGAGAGACGTTCGTTCATCTAGCACAAAGGGAACGGGTTGCAGGAGAAACTTTTACTCTGGTTTCTCAGTCTGTTTCCTAGTGCCGGTTTGAAGTTCCTGCAGTTTTCACTGGAAAAACGAGTTGGAGTTAGTACCTCCCGATATATATGTTTGGAGTGGAGTTTGCAACTGGAAAGAAACTTTGTGTTCCCAACAAGCTAGGTGAAGGACGGCTTTCACACACACTTATCTCTCAGAACTGAGCATGTGGAGAGACGTTCGTTCAGCTAGCACAAAGGGAACGGGTTGCAGGAGAAACTTTTACTCTGGTTTCTCAGTCTGTTTCCTAGTTCCGGTTTGAAGTTCCTGCATTTTTCACTGTAAAACCGGGTTGGAGCTAGTACCTCCCCATATATATGTATGGAGATGAGTTTGCAACTGAAAAGAAACCTTGTGTTCCCAACAAGCTAGATTAAGGACGGCTTTCACACACACTTATCTCTCAGAACTGAGCATGTGGAGAGACGTTCGTTCCTCTAGCACAAAGGGAACGGGTTGCAGGAAAAACTTTTACTCTGGTTTCTCAGTCTGTTTCCTAGTGCCGGTTTGAAGTTCCTGCAGTTTTCACTGTAAAACCGAGTTGGAGCTAGTCCCTACCCATATATATATATGGAGTGGAGTTTGCAACTGAAAAGAAACTTTGTGTTCCCAACAAGCTAGGTGAAGGACGGCTTTCACACACACTTATCTCTCAGAACTGAGCATGTGGAGAGACGTTCGTTCATCTAGCACAAATATAACAGGTTGCAGGGGAAACATTTACTCTGGTTTCTCAGTCTGTTTCCTAGTGCCGGTTTGAAGTTCCTGCAGTTTTCACTGTAAAAAAGAGTTGGAGCAAGTACCTTCCCATTTATATGTATGGAGTGGAGTTTGCAACTGAAAAGAAACTTTGTGTTCCCAACAAGCTAGGTGAAGGACGGCTTTCACACACACTTATCTCTCAGAACTGAGCATGTGGAGAGACGTTCGTTCATCTAGCACAAAGGGAACGGGTTGCAGGAGAAACTTTTACTCTGGTTTCTCAGTCTGTTTCCTAGTGCCGGTTTGAAGTTCCTGCAGTTTTCACTGTAAAACCGAGTTGGAGTTAGTACCTCCCGATATATATGTTTGGAGTGGAGTTTGCAACTGGAAAGAAACTTTGTGTTCCCAACAAGCTAGGTGAAGGACGGCTTTCACACACACTTATCTCTCAGAACTGAGCCTGTGGAGATACGTTCGTTCATCTAGCACAAAGGGAACGGGTTGCAGGAGAAACTTTTACTCTGGTTTCTCAGTCTGTTTCCTAGTGCCGGTTTGAAGTTCCTGCATTTTCACTGTAAAACCGAGTTGGAGCTAGTCCCTACCCATATATATGTATGGAGTGGAGTTTGCAACTGAAAAGAAACTTTGTGTTCCCAACAAGGTAGGTGAATGACGGCTTTCACACACACTTATCTCTCAGAACTGAGCATGTGGAGAGACGTTCGTTCATCTAGCACAAAGGGAACGGGTTGCAGGAGAAACTTTTACTCTGGTTTCTCAGTCTGTTTCCTAGTGCCGGTTTGAATTTGCTGCAGTTTTCACAGTAAAAACGAGTTGGAGCTAGTACCTCCCCATATATATGTATGGAGTGGAGTTTGCAACTGAAAATAAACTTTGTGTTCCCAACAAGCTAGGTGAAGGACGGCTTTCACACACACTTTTCTCTCAGAACTGAGCATGTGGAGAGACGTTCATTCATCTAGCACAAAGGGAACGGGTTGCAGGAGAAATTTTACTCTGGTTTCTCAGTCTGTTTCCTAGTGCTGGTTTGAAGTTCCTGCAGTTTTCACTGTAGAACCGTGTTGGAGTTAGTACCTACCCATATATATGTATGGAGTGGAGTTTGCAACTGAAAAGAAACTTTGTGTTCCCAAAAAGCTAGGTGAAGGACGGCTTTCACACACACTTATCACTCAGAACTTAGCATGTGGAGAGACGTTCGTTCATCTAGCACAAAGGGAACGGGTTGCAGGAGAAACTTTTACTCTGGTTTCTCAGTCTGTTTCCTAGTGCCGGTTTGAAGTTCCTGCAGTTTTCACTGTAAAACCGTGTTGGAGCTAGTACCTCCCCATATATATGTATGGAGTGGAGTTTGCAAGTGAAAAGAAACTTTGTGTTTCCAACAAGTTAGGTGAAGGACGGCTTTCACACACAATCATCTCTGAGACCTGAGCTTGTGGAGAAACGTTCGTTCATCTAGCACAAAGGGAACGGGTTGCAGGAGAAACTTTTCTCTGGTTTCTCAGTCTGTTTCCTAGTGCCGTTTTGAAGTTCCTGCAGTTTTCACTGTAAAACCGAGTTGGAGCTATTACCTCCCCATATATATGTATGGAGTGGAGTTTGCAACTGAAAAGAAACTTTGTGTTCCCAACAAGCTAGGTGAAGGACGGCTTTCACACAGACTTATCACTCAGAACTGAGCATGTGGAGAGACGTTCGTTCATCTAGCACAAAGGGAACGGGTTGCTGGGAAAACATTTACTCTGGTTTCTCAGTCTGTTTCCTAGTGCCAGTTTGAAGTTCCTGCAGTTTTCACTGTAAAACCGAGTTGGAGCTAGTCCCTACCCATATATATATATGGAGTGGGGTTTGCAACTGAAAAGAAACTTTGTGTTCCCAACAAGCTAGGTGAAGGACGGCTTTCACACACACTTATCTCTCAGAACTGAGCATGTGGAGAGACGTTCGTTCATCTAGCACAAATATAACGGGTTGCAGGGGAAACATTTACTCTGGTTTCTCAGTTTGTTTCCTAGTGCCGGTTTGAAGTTCCTGCAGTTTTCACTGTAAAACCGAGTTGGAGCTAGTACGTACCCATATATATGTATGGAGTGGAGTTTGCAACTGAAAAGAAACTTTGTGTTCCCAACAAGCTAGGTGAAGGACGGCTTTCACACACACTTATCTCTCAGAACTGAGCATGTGGAGAGACGTTCGTTCCTCTAGCACCAAGGGAACGGGTTGCAGGGAAACTTTTTCTCTGGTTTCTCAGTCTGTTTCCTAGTGCCGGTTTGAAGTTCCTGCAGTTTTCACTGTAAAACCGAGTTGGAGCTAGTACCTCCCCATATGTATGTATGGAGTGGAGTTTGCAAGTGAAAAGAAACTTTGTGTTTCCAACAAGCTTGGTGAAGGACGGCTTTCACACACAATTATCTCTGAGACCTGAGCTTGTGGAGAAACGTTCGTTCATCTAGCACAAAGGGAACGGGTTGCAGGAGAAACTTTTACTCTGGTTTCTCAGTCTGTTTCCTAGTGCCGTTTTGAAGTTCCTGCAGTTTTCACTGTAAAACCGAGTTGGAGCTATTACCTCCCCATATATATGTATGGAGTGGAGTTTGCAACTGAAAAGAAACTTTGTGTTCCCAACAAGCTAGGTGAAGGACGGCTTTCACACAGACTTATCACTCAGAACTGAGCATGTGGAGAGACGTTCGTTCATCTAGCACAAAGGGAACGGGTTGCTGGGAACACATTTACTCTGGTTTCTCAGTCTGTTTCCTAGTGCCAGTTTGAAGTTCCTGCAGTTTTCACTGTAAAACCGAGTTGGAGCTAGTCCCTACCCATATATATATATGGAGTGGGGTTTGCAACTGAAAAGAAACTTTGTGTTCCCAACAAGCTAGGTGAAGGACGGCTTTCACACACACTTATCTCTCAGAACTGAGCATGTGGAGAGACGTTCGTTCATCTAGCACAAATATAACGGGTTGCAGGGGAAACATTTACTCTGGTTTCTCAGTCTGTTTCCTAGTGCCGGTTTGAAGTTCCTGCAGTTTTCACTGTAAAACCGAGTTGGAGCTAGTACGTACCCATATATATGTATGGAGTGGAGTTTGCAACTGAAAAGAAACTTTGTGTTCCCAACAAGCTAGGTGAAGGACGGCTTTCACACACACTAATCTCTCAGAACTGAGCATGTGGAGAGACGTTCGTTCCTCTAGCACAAAGAGAATGGGTTGCAGGAGAAACTTTTACTCTGGTTTCTCAGTCTGTTTCCTAGTGCCGGTTTGAAGTTCCTGCAGTTTTCACTGTAAAACCGAGTTGGAGCTAGTCCCTACCCATATATATATATGGATTGGGGTTTGCAACTGAAAAGAAACTTTGTGTTCCCAACAAGCTAGGTGAAGGACGGCTTTCACACACACTTATCTCTCAGAACTGAGCATGTGGAGAGACGTTCGTTCATCTAGCACAAATATAACGGGTTGCAGGGGAAACATTTACTCTGGTTTCTCAGTCTGTTTCCTAGTGCCGGTTGGAAGTTCCTGCAGTTTTCCCTGTAAAACCGAGTTGGAGCTAGTACCTCCCCATTTATATGTATGTAGTGGAGTTTGCAACTGAAAAGAAACTTTGTGTTCCCAACAAGCTAGATGAAGGACGGCTTTCACACACACTTATCTCTCAGAACTGAGCATGTGGAGAGACGTTCGTTCATCTAGCACAAAAGGAACGGGTTGCAGGAGAAACTTTTACTCTGGTTTCTCAGTCTGTTTCCTAGTGCCGGTTTGAAGTTCCTGCAGTTTTCACTGTAAAACCGAGTTGGAGCTAGTCCCTCCCCATATATATGTATGGAGTGGAGTTTGCAACTGAAAAGAAACTTTGTGTTCCCAACAAGCTAGGTGAAGGACGGCTTTCACACACTCTTATCTCTCAGAACTGAGCATGTGGAGAGACGTTCGTTCCTCTAGCACAAAGAGAATGGGTTGCAGGAGAAACTTTTACTCTGGTTTCTCAGTCTGTTTCCTAGTGCCGGTTTGAAGTTCCTGCAGTTTTCACTGTAAAACCGAGTTGGAGCTAGTCCCTACCCATATATATATATGGAGTGGAGTTTGCAACTGAAAAGAAACTTTGTGTTCCCAACAAGCTAGGTGAAGGACGGCTTTCACACACACTTATCTCTCAGAACTGAGCATGTGGAGAGACGTTCGTTCATCTAGCACAAAGGGAACGGGTTGCAGGGGAAACATTTACTCTGGTTTCTCAGTCTGTTTCCTAGTGCCGGTTTGAAGTTCCTGCAGTTTTCACTGTAAAACCGAGTTGGAGCTAGTACCCGCCCATATATATGTATGGAGTGGAGTTTGCAACTGAAAAGAAACTTTGTGTTCCCAACAAGCTAGGTGAAGGACGGCTTTCACACACAATTATCTCTCAGAACTGAGCATGTGGTGAGACGTTCGTTCATCTAGCACAAAGGGAACGGGTTGCAGGAGAAACTTTTACTCTGGTTTCTCAGTCTGTTTCCTAGTGCCGGTTTGAAGTTCCTGCAGTTTTCACTGTAAAAACGAGTTGGAGCTAGTCCCTCCCCATATATATGTATGGAGTGGAGTTTGCAACTGAAAAGAAACTTTGTGTTCCCAACAAGATAGGTGAAGGACGGCTTTCACACACACTTATCTCTCAGAACTGAGCATGTGGAGAGACGTTCGTTCATCTAGCACAAAGGGAACGGGTTGCAGGAGAAACTTTTACTCTGGTTTCTCAGTCTGTTTCCTAGTGCCGGTTTGAAGTTCCTGCAGTTTTCACTTTAAAACCGATTTGGAGCTAGTACCTCCCCATATATATTTATTGAGTGGTGTTTACAACTGAAAAGAAACTTTGTGTTCCCAACAAGGTAGGTGAAGGACGGCTTTCACACACAATTATCTCTCAGAACTGAGCATGAGGAGAGTCGTTCGTTCATCTAGCAAAAAGGGAACGGGTTGCAGGAGAAACTTTTACTCTGGTTTCTCAGTCTGTTTCCTAGTGCCGGTTTGATGTTCCTGCAGTTTTCCCTGTAAAACCGAGTTGGAGCTAGTACCTCCCCATATATATGTATGGAGTGGAGTTTGCAACTGAAAAGATACTTTGTGTTCCCAACAAGCTAGGTGAAGGACGGCTTTCACACACAATTATCTCTCAGAAATGAGCTTGTGGAGAGGCTTTCGTTCATCTAGCACAAATGGAACGGGTTTCAGGGGAAACTTTTACTCTGGTTTCTCAGTCTGTTTCCTAGTGCCGGTTTGAAGTTCCTGCAGTTTTCACTGTAAAACCGAGTTGAAGCTAGTACCTACCCATATATATGTATGGAGTGGAGTTTGCAACTGAAAAGAATCTTTGTGTTCCCAACAAGCTAGGTGAAGGACGGCTTTCACACACACATATCTCTCAGAACTGAGCATGTGGAGAGACGTTCGTTCATCTAGCACAAAGGGAACGGGTTGCAGGAGAAACTTTTACTCTGGTTTCTCAGTCTGTTTCCTAGTGCGGGTTTGAAGTTCCTGCAGTTTTCACTGTAAAACCGAGTTGGAGCTAGTCCCTCCCCATATATATGTATGGAGTGGAGTTTGCAACTGAAAAGAACCTTTGTGTTCCCAACAAGCTAGGTGAAGGACGGCTTTCACACACACTTATCTCTCAGAACTGAGCATGTGGAGAGACGTTCGTTCATCTAGCACAAAGGGAATTGGTTGCAGGAGAATCTTTTACTCTGGTTTCTCAGTCTGTTTCCTAGTGCCGGTTTGAAGTTCCTGCAGTTTTCACTGTAAAACCGAGTTGGAGCTAGTACCTCCCCATATATATGTATTGTGTGGTGTTTACAACTGAAAAGAAACTTTGTGTTCCCAAAAAGGTAGGTGAAGGACGGCTTTCACACACAATTATCTCTCAGAACTGAGCATGTGGAGAGTCGTTCGTTCATCTAGCAAAAAGGGAACGGGTTGCAGGAGAAACTTTTTCTCTGGTTTCTCAGTCTGTTTCCTAGTGCCGGTTTGAAGTTCCTGCAGTTTTCACTGTAAAACCGAGTTGGAGCTAGTACCTCCCCATATATATGTATGGAGTGGAGTTTGCAAGTGAAAAGAAACTTTGTGTTTCCAACAAGCTAGGTGAAGGAAGGCTTTAACACAATTATCTCTGAGACCTGAGCTTGTGGAGAAACGTTCGTTCATCTAGCACAAAGGGAACGGGTTGCAGGAGAAACTTTTACTCTGGTTTCTCAGTCTGTTTCCTAGTGCCGTTTTGAAGTTCCTGCAGTTTTCACTGTAAAACCGAGTTGGAGCTATTACCTCCCATATATATGTATGGAGTGGAGTTTGCAACTGAAAAGAAACTTTGTGTTCCCAACAAGCTAGGTGAAGGACGGCTTTCACACAGACTTATCACTCAGAAATGAGCATGTGGAGAGACGTTCGTTCATCTAGCACAAAGGGAACGGGTTGCTGGGAAAACATTTACTCTGGTTTCTCAGTCTGTTTCCTAGTGCCAGTTTGAAGTTCCTGCAGTTTTCACTGTAAAACCGAGTTGGAGCTAGTCCCTACCCATATATATATATGGAGTGGGGTTTGCAACTGAAAAGAAACTTTGTGTTCCCAACAAGCTAGTTGAAGGACGGCTTTCACACACACTTATCTCTCAGAACTGAGCATGTGGAGAGACGTTCGTTCATCTAGCACAAATATAACGGGTTGCAGGGGAAACATTTACTCTGGTTTCTCAGTCTGTTTCCTAGTGCCGGTTTGAAGTTCCTGCAGTTTTCCCTGTAAAACCGAGTTGGAGCTAGTACCTCCCCATTTATATGTATGGAGTGGAGTTTGCAACTGAAAAGAAACTTTGTGTTCCCAACAAGCTAGATGAAGGACGGCTTTCACACACACTTATCTCTCAGAACTGAGCATGTGGAGAGACGTTCGTTCATCTAGCACAAAGGGAACGGGTTGCAGGAGAAACTTTTACTCTGGTTTCTCAGTCTGTTTCCTAGTGCCGGTTTGAAGTTCCTGCAGTTTTCACTGTAAAACCGAGTTGGAGCTAGTACGTACCCATATATATGTATGGAGTGGAGTTTGCAACTGAAAAGAAACTTTGTGTTCCCAACAAGCTAGGTGAAGGACGGCTTTCACACACACTTATCTCTCAGAACTGAGCATGTGGAGAGACGTTCGTTCCTCTAGCACAAAGAGAATGGGTTGCAGGAGAAACTTTTACTCTGGTTTCTCAGTCTGTTTCCTAGTGCCGTTTTGAAGTTCCTGCAGTTTTCACTGTAAAACCGAGTTGGAGCTAGTCCCTACCTTTATATATATATGGAGTGGGGTTTGCAACTGAAAAGAAACTTTGTATTCCCAACAAGCTAGGTGAAGGACGGCTTTCACACACACTTATATCTCAGAACTGAGCATGTGGAGAGACGTTCGTTCATCTAGCACAAATATAACGGGTTGCAGGGGAAACATTTACTCTGGTTTCTCAGTCTGTTTCCTAGTGCCGGTTTGAAGTTCCTGCAGTTTTCCCTGTAAAACCGAGTTGGAGCTAGTACCTCCCCATTTATATGTATGGAGTGGAGTTTGCAACTGAAAAGAAACTTTGTGTTCCCAACAAGCTAGATGAAGGACGGCTTTCACACACACTTATCTCTCAGAACTGAGCATGTGGAGAGACGTTCGTTCATCTAGCACAAAGGGAACGGGTTGCAGGAGAAACTTTTACTCTGGTTTCTCAGTCTGTTTCCTAGTGCCAGTTTGAAGTTCCTGCAGTTTTCACTGTAAAACCGAGTTGGAGCTAGTACGTACCAATATATATGTATGGAGTGGAGTTTGCAACTGAAAAGAAACTTTGTGTTCCCAAAAAGGTAGGTGAAGGACGGCTTTCACACACACTTATCTCTCAGAACTGAGCATGTGGAGAGACGTTCGTTCCTCTAGCACAAAGAGAATGGGTTGCAGGAGAAACTTTTACTCTGGTTTCTCAGTCTGTTTCCTAGTGCCGGTTTGAAGTTCCTGCAGTTTTCACTGTAAAACCGAGTTGGAGCTAGTCCCTACCCATATATATATATGGAGTGGAGTTTGCAACTGAAAAGGAACTATGTGTTCCCAACAAGCTAGGTGAAGGACGGCTTTCACACACACTTATCTCTCAGAACTGAGCATGTGGAGAGACGTTCGTTCATCTAGCACAAAGGGAACGGGTTGCAGGGGAAACATTTACTCTGGTTTCTCAGTCTGTTTCCTAGTGCCGGTTTGAAGTTCCTGCAGTTTTCACTGTAAAACCGAGTTGGAGCTAGTACCCGCCCATATATATGTATGGAGTGGAATTTGCAACTGAAAAGAAACTTTGTGTTCCCAACAAGCTAGGTGAAGGACGGCTTTCACACACAATTATCTCTCAGAACTGAGCATTTGGAGAGACGTTCGTTCATCTAGCACAAAGGGAACGGGTTGCAGGAGAAACTTTTACTCTGGTTTCTCAGTCTGTTTCCTAGTGCCGGTTTGAAGTTCCTGCAATTTTCACTGTAAAAACGAGTTGGAGCTAGTCCCTCCCCATATATATGTATGGAGTGGAGTTTGCAACTGAAAAGAAACTTTGTTTTCCCAGCAAGCTAGGTGAAGGACGGCTTTCACACACACTTATCTCTCAGAACTGAGCATGTGGAGAGACGTTCGTTCATCTAGCACAAAGGGAACGGGTTGCAGGAGAAACTTTTACTCTGGTTTCTCAGTCTGTTTCCTAGTGCCGGTTTGAAGTTCCTGCAGTTTTCACTTTAAAACCGAGTTGGAGCTAGTACCTCCCCATATATATTTATTGAGTGGTGTTTACAACTGAAAAGAAACTTTGTGTTCCCAACAAGGTAGGTGAAGGACGGCTTTCACACACAATTATCTCTCAGAACTGAGCATGAGGAGAGTCGTTCGTTCATCTAGCAAAAAGGGAACGGGTTGCAGGAGAAACTTTTACTCTGGTTTCTCAGTCTGTTTCCTAGTGCCGGTTTGATGTTCCTGCAGTTTTCCCTGTAAAACCGAGTTGGAGCTAGTACCTCCCCATATATATGTATGGAGTGGAGTTTGCAACTGAAAAGATACTTTGTGTTCCCAACAAGCTAGGTGAAGGACGGCTTTCACACACAATTATCTCTCAGACCTGAGCTTGTGGAGAGATTTTCGTTCATCTAGCACAAAGGGAACGGGTTTCAGGGGAAACTTTTACTCTGGTTTCTCAGTCTGTTTCCTAGTGCCGGTTTGAAGTTCCTGCAGTTTTCACTGTAAAACCGAGTTGAAGCTAGTACCTCCCCATATATATGTATGGAGTGGAGTTTGCAACTGAAAAGAAACTTTGTGTTCCCAACAAGCTAGGTGAAGGACGGCTTTCACACACACTTATCTCTCAGAACTGAGCATGTGGAGAGACGTTCGTTCATCTAGCACAAAGGGAACGGTTTGCAGGAGAAACTTTTACTCTGGTTTCTCAGTCTGTTTCCTAGTGCCGGTTTGAATTTCCTGCAGTTTTCACTGTAAAAACGTGTTGGAGCTAGTACCTCCCCATATATATGTATGGAGTGGAGTTTGCAACTGAAAATAAACTTTGTGTTCCCAACAAGCTAGGTGAAGGACGGCTTGCACACACACTTTTCTCTCAGAACTGAGCATGTGGAGAGACGTTCGTTCATCTAGCACAAAGGGAACGGATTGCAGGAGAAATTTTACTCTGGTTTCTCAGTCTGTTTCCTAGTGCCGGTTTGAAGTTCCTGCAGTTTTCACTGTAAAACCGTGTTGGAGCTAGTACCTCCCCATATATATGTATCGAGTGGAGTTTGCAACTGAAAAGAAACTTTGTGTTCCCAACAAGCTAGTTGAAGGACGGCTTTCACACACACTTATCTCTCAGAACTGAGCATGTGGAGAGACGTTCGTTCATCTAGCACAAAAGGGAACGGGTTGCAAGAGAACCTTTTACTCTGGTTTCTCAGTGTGTTTCCTAGTGCCGGTTTGAAGTTCCTGCAGTTTTCACTGTAAAACAGAGTTGGAGCTAGTACCTCCTCATATATATGTATTGAGTGGTGTTTACATCTGAAAAGAAACTTTGTGTTCCCAACAAGGTAGGTGAAGGACGGCTTTCACACACAATTATCTCTCAGAACTGAGCATGTGGAGAGTCGTTCGTTCATCTAGCAAAAAGGGAACGGGTTGCAGGAGAAACTTTTACTCTGGTTTCTCAGTTTGTTTCCTAGTGCCGGTTTGATGTTCCTGCAGTTTTCACTGTAAAACCGAGTTGGAGCTTGTACCTCCCCATATATATGTATGGAGTGGAGTTTGCAACTGAAAAGAAACTTTGTGTTCCCAACAAGTTGGTGAAGGACGGCTTTCACACACAATTATCTCTCAGAACTGAGCATGTGGAGAGACGTTCGTTCATCTAGCACAAAGGGAACGGGTTTCATGGGAAACTTTTACTCTGCTTTCTCAGTCTGTTTCCTAGTGCCGGTTTGAAGTTCCTGCAGTTTTCATTGTAAAACCGAGTTGGAGCTATTACCTCCCCATATATATGTATTGAGTGGTGTTTACAACTGAAAAGAAACTTTGTGTTCCCAACAAGGTAGGTGAAGGACGGCATTCACACACAATTATCTCTCAAAACTGAGCATGTGGAGAGTCGTTCGTTCATCTAGCACAAAGGGAACGGGTTGCAGGAGAAACTTTTACTCTGGTTTCTCAGTCTGTTTCCTAGTGCCGGTTTGAAGTTCCTGCAGTTTTCACTGTAAAACCGAGTTGGAGCTAGTCCCTCCCCATATATATGTATGGAGTGGAGTTTGCAACTGAAAAGAAACTTTGTGTTCCCAACAAGCTAGGTGAAGGACGGCTTTCACACACACTTATCTCTCAGAACTGAGCATGTGGAGAGACGTTCGTTCATCTAGCACAAAGGGAAAGGGTTTCAGGGTAAACTTTTACTCTGGTTTCTCAGTCTGTTTCCTAGTGCCGGTTTGAAGTTCCTGCAGTTTTCACTGTAAAACCGAGTTGGAGCTATTACCTCCCCATATATATGTATGGAGTGGAGTTTGCAACTGAAAAGAAACTTTGTGTTCCCAACAAGCTAGGTGAAGGACGGCTTTCACACACACTTATCACTCAGAACTGAGCATGTGGAGAGACGTTCGTTCATCTAGCACAAAGGGAACGGGTTGCAGGGAAACATTTACTCTGGTTTCTCAGTCTGTTTCCTAGTGCCGGTTTGAAGTTCCTGCAGTTTTCACTGTAAAACCGAGTTGGAGCTAGTCCCTCCCCATATATATGTATTGAGTGGTGTTTACAACTGAAAAGAAACTTTGTGTTCCCAACAAGGTAGGTGAAGGACGGCTTTCACACACAATTATCTCTCAGAACTGAGCATGTGGAGAGTCGTTCGTTCATCTAGCAAAAAGGGAACGGGTTGCAGGAGAAACTTTTACTCTGGTTTCTCAGTTTGTTTCCTAGTGCCGGTTTGAAGTTCCTGCAGTTTTCACTGTAAAACCGAGTTGGAGCTAGTACCTCCCCATATATATATATGGAGTGGAGTTTGCAACTGAAAAGAAACTTTGTGTTCCCAACAAGTTGGTGAAGGACGGCTTTCACAAACAATTATCTCTCAGAACTGAGCTTGTGGAGAGACGTTCGTTCATCTAGCACAAAGGGAACGGGTTTCATGGGAAACTTTTACTCTGGTTTCTCAGTCTGTTTCCTAGTGCCGGTTTGAAGTTCCTGCAGTTTTCATTGTAAAACCGAGTTGGAGCTATTACCTCCCCATATATATGTATTGAATGGTGTTTACAACTGAAAAGAAACTTTGTGTTCCCAACAAGGTAGGTGAAGGACGGCTTTCACACACAATTATCTCTCAGAACTGAGCATGTGGAGAGTCGTTCGTTCATCTAGCACAAAGGGAACGGGTTGAAGGAGAAACTTTTACTCTGGTTTCTCAGTCTGTTTCCTAGTGCCGGTTTGAAGTTCCTGCAGTTTTCACTGTAAAACCGAGTTGGAGCTAGTCCCTCCCCATATAAATGTATGGAGTGGAGTTTGCAACTGAAAAGAAACTTTGTGTTCCCAACAAGCTAGGTGAAGGACGGCTTTCACACACACTTATCTCTCAGAACTGAGCATGTGGAGAGACGTTCGTTCATCTAGCACAAAGGGAACGGGTTTCATGGGAAACTTTTACTCTGGTTTCTGAGTCTGTTTCCTAGTGCCGGTTTGAAGTTCCTGCAGTTTTCATTGTAAAACCGAGTTGGAGCTATTACCTCCCCATATATATGTATTGAGTGGTGTTTACAACTGAAAAGAAACTTTGGGTTCCCAACAAGGTAGGTGAAGGACGGCTTTCACACACAATTATCTCTCAGAACTGAGCATGTGGAGAGTCGTTCTTTCATCTAGCACAAAGGGAACGGGTTGCAGGAGAAACTTTTACTCTGGTTTCTCAGTCTGTTTCCTAGTGCCGGTTTGAAGTTCCTGCAGTTTTCACTGTAAAACCGAGTTGGAGCTAGTCCCTCCCCATATATATGTATGGAGTGGAGTTTGCAACTGAAAAGAAACTTTGTGTTCCCAACAAGCTAGGTGAAGGACGGCTTTCACACACACTTATCTCTCAGAACTGAGCATGTGGAGAGACGTTCGTTCATCTAGCACAAAGGGAAAGGGTTTCAGGGGAAACTTTTACTCTGGTTTCTCAGTCCGTTTCCTAGTGCCGGTTTGAAGTTCCTGCAGTTTTCACTGTAAAACCGAGTTGGAACTATTACCTCCCCATATATATGTATGGAGTGGAGTTTGCAACTGAAAAGAAACTTTGTGTTCCCAACAAGCTAGGTGAAGGACGGCTTTCACACACACTTATCACTCAGAACTGAGCATGTGGAGAGACGTTCGTTCATCTAGCACAAAGGGAACGGGTTGCAGGGAAACATTTACTCTGGTTTCTCAGTCTGTTTCCTAGTGCCGGTTTGAAGTTCCTGCAGTTTTCACTGTAAAACCGAGTTGGAGCTAGTACCTCCCCATATATATGTATGGAGTGGAGATTGCAACTGAAAAGAAACTTTGTGTTCCCAACAAGCTAGGTGAAGGACGGCTTTCACACACACTTATCTCTCAGAACTGAGCATGTGGAGAGACGTTCGTTAATCTAGCACAAAGGAACGGGTTGCAGGAGAAACTTTTACTCTGGTTTCTCAGTCTTTTTCCTAGTGCCGGTTTGAAGTTCCTGCAGTTTTCACTGTAAAACCGAGTTGGAGCTAGTACCTCCCCATATATATGTATGGAGTTGAGTTTGCAACTGAAAAGAAACTTTGTGTTCCCAACAAGCTAGGTGAAGGACGGCTTTCACACACACTTATCTCTCAGAACTGAGCATGTGTAGAGACGTTCGTTCATCTAACACAAAGGGAACGGGTTGCAGGAGAAACTTTTTCTCTGGTTTCTCAGTCTGTTTCCTAGTGCCGGTTTGAAGTTCCTGCTGTTTTCACTGTAAAACCGAGTTTGAACTAGTCCCTACCCATACGTATATATGGAGTGGAGTTTGCAACTGAAAAGAAACTTTGTGTTCCCAACAAGCTAGGTGAAGGACGGCTTTCACACACACTTATCTCTCAGAACTGAGCATGTGGAGAGACGTTCGTTCATCTAGCACAAAGGGAACGGGTTGCAGGGGAAACATTTACTCTCGTTTCTCAGTCTGTTTCCTAGTGCCTGTTTGAAGTTCCTGCAGTTTTCACTGTAAAACCAGGTTGGAGCTAGTAACTCCCCATATATATGTATGGAGTGGAGTTTGCAACTGAAAAGAAACTTTGTGTTCCCAACAAGCTAGGTGAAGGTAGGCTTTCACACACACTTATCTCTCAGAACTGAGCATGTGGAGAGACGTTCGTTCATCTAGCACAAAGGGAACGGGTTGCAGGGGAAACATTTACTCTGGATTCTCAGTCTGTTTCCAAGTGCCGGTTTGAAGTTCCTGCAGTTTTCACTGTAAAACCGAGTTGGAGCTATTACCTCCCCATATATATGTATGGAGTGGAGTTTGCAACTGAAAAGAAACTTTGTGTTCCCAACAAGCTAGGTGAAGGACGGCTTTCACACACACTTATCACTCAGAACTGAGCATGTGGAGAGACGTTCGTTCATCTAGCACAAAGGGAACGGGTTGCAGGGAAACATTTACTCTGGTTTCTCAGTCTGTTTCCTAGTGCCGGTTTGAAGTTCCTGCAGTTTTCACTGTAAAACCGAGTTGGAGCTAGTCCCTCCCCATATATATGTATTGAGTGGTGATTACAACTGAAAAGAAACTTTGTGTTCCCAACAAGGTAGGTGAAGGACGGCTTTCACACACAATTATCTCTCAGAACTGAGCATGTGGAGAGTCGTTCGTTCATCTAGCAAAAAGGGAACGGGTTGCAGGAGAAACTTTTACTCTGGTTTCTCAGTTTGTTTCCTAGTGCCGGTTTGAAGTTCCTGCAGTTTTCACTGTAAAACCGAGTTGGAGCTAGTACCTCCCCAAATATATGTATGGATTGGAGTTTGCCACTGAAAAGAAACTTTGTGTTCCCAACAAGCTAGGTGAAAGACGGCTTTCACACACAATTATCTCTCAGACCTGAGCTTGTGGAGAGACGTTCGTTCATCTAGCACAAAGGGAAAGGTTTTCAGGGGAAACTTTTACTCTGGTTTCTCAGTCTGTTTCCTAGTGCCGGTTTGAAGTTCCTGCAGTTTTCACTGTAAAACCGAGTTGGAGCTATTACCTCCCCATATATATGTATGGAGTGGAGTTTGCAACTGAAAAGAAACTTTGTGTTCCCAACAAGGTAGGTGAAGGACGGCTTTCACACACACTTATCACTCAGAACTGAGCATGTGGAGAGACGTTCGTTCATCTAGCACAAAGGGAACGGGTTGCAGGGAAACATTTACTCTGGTTTCTCAGTCTGTTTCCTAGTGCCGGTTTGAAATTCCTACAGTTTTCACTGTAAAACCGAGTTGGAGCTTGTACCTCCCCATATATATGTATGGAGTGGAGTTTGCAAATGAAAAGAAACTTTGTGTTCCCAACAAGCTAGGTGAAGGACGGCTTTCACACACACTTATGTCTCAGAACTGAGCATGTGGAGAGACGTTCGTTCATCTAGCACAAAGGGAACGGGTTGCAGGAGAAACTTTTACTCTGGTTTCTCAGTCTGTTTCCTAGTGCCGGTTTGAAGTTCCTGCAGTTTTCACTGTAAAACCGAGTTGGAGCTAGTACCTCCCCATATATATGTATGGATTTGAGTTTGCAACTGAAAAGAAACTTTGTGTTCCCAACAAGCTAGGTGAAGGACTGCTTTCACACACACTTATCTATCAGAACTGAGCATGTGGAGAGACGTTCGTTCATCTAACACAAAGGGAACGGGTTGCAGGAGAAAGTTTTACTCTGGTTTCTCAGTCTGTTTCCTAGTGCCGGTTTGAAGTTCCTGCTGTTTTCACTGTAAAACAGAGTTTGAGCTAGTCCCTACCCATACGTATATATGGAGTGGAGTTTGCAACTGAAAAGAAACTTTGTGTTCCCAACAAGCTAGGTGAAGGACGGCTTTCACACACACTTATCTCTCAGAACTGAGCATGTGGAGAGACGTTCGTTCATCTAGCACAAAGGGAAGAGGTTGCAGGGGAAACATTTACTCTCGTTTCTCAGTCTGTTTCCTAGTGCCGGTTTGAAGTTCCTGCAGTTTTCACTGTAAAACCAGGTTGGAGCTAGTAACTCCCCATATATATGTATGGAGTGGAGTTTGCAACTGAAAAGAAACTTTGTGTTCCCAACAAGCTAGGTGAAGGTAGGCTTTCACACAAACTTATCTCTCAGAACTGAGCATGTGGAGAGACGTTCGTTCATCTAGCACAAAGGGAACGGGTTGCTAGAGAAACTTTTACTCTGGTTTCTCAGTATGTTTCCTTGTGCCGGTTTGAAGTTCCTGCAGTTTTCACTGTTAATCCGAGTTGGAGCTAGTCCCTCCCCATATATATGTATGGAGTGGAGTTTGCAACTGAAAAGGAACTTTGTGTTCCCAACAAGCTAGGTGAAGGACGGCTTTCACACACACTTATCTCTCAGAACTGAGCATTTGGAGAGATGTTCGTTCATCTAGCACAAAGGGAACGGGTTGCAGGAGAAACTTTTACTATGGTTTCTCAGTCTGTTTCCTAGTGCCGGTTTGAAGTTCCTGCAGTTTTCCCTGTAAAACCGAGTTGGAGCTAGTACCTCCCCATATAAATGTATGGAGTGGAGTTTGCAACTGAAAAGAAACTTTGTGTTCCCAACAAGCTAGGTGAAGGACGGCTTTCACACACACTTATCTCTCAGAACTGAGCATGTGGAGAGACGTTCGCTCATCTTGCGCAAAGGGAACGGGTTGCAGGAGAAACATTCACTCTGGTTTCTCAGTCTGTTTCCTAGTGCCGGTTTGAAGTTCCTGCAGTTTTCACTGTAAAACCGAGTTGGAGCTAGTCCCTACCCATATATATATATGGAGTGGAGTTTGCAACTGAAAAGAAACTTTGTGTTCCCAAGAAGCATGTTGAAGGACGGCTTTCACACACACATATCTTTCAGAACTGAGCATGTGGAGAGACGTTCGTTCATCTAGCACAAAGGGAACGGGTTGCAGGCGAAACATTTACTCTGGTTTCTCAGTCTGTTTCCTAGTGCCGGTTTGAAGTTCCTGCAGTTTTCACTGTAAAACCGGGTTCGAGCTAGTACCTCCCCATATATATGTATGGAGTGGAGTTTGCAACTGAAAAGAAACTTTGTGTTCCCAACAAGCTAGGTGAAGGTAGGCTTTCACACAAACTTATCTCTCAGAACTGAGCATGTGGAGAGACGTTCGTTCATCTAGCACAAAGGGAACGGGTTGCTGGAGAAACTTTTACTCTGGTTTCTCAGTATGTTTCCTTGTGCCGGTTTGAAGTTCCTGCAGTTTTCACTGTAAAACCGAGTTGGAGCTAGTCCCACCCCATATATATGTATGGAGTGGAGTTTGCAACTGAAAAGGAACTTTGTGTTCCCAACAAGCTAGGTGAAGGACGGCTTTCACACACACTTATCTCTCAGAACTGAGCATTTGGAGAGATGTTCGTTCATCTAGCACAAAGGGAACGGGTTGCAGGAGAAACTTTTACTATGGTTTCTCAGTCTGTTTCCTAGTGCCGGTTTGAAGTTCCTGCAGTTTTCCCTGTAAAACCGAGTTGGAGCTAGTACCTCCCCATATAAATGTATGGAGTGGAGTTTGCAACTGAAAAGAAACTTTGTGTTCCCAACAAGCTAGGTGAAGGACGGCTTTCACACACACTTATCTCTCAGAACTGAGCATGTGGAGAGACGTTCGCTCATCTTGCGCAAAGGGAACGGGTTGCAGGAGAAACATTCACTCTGGTTTCTCAGTCTGTTTCCTAGTGCCGGTTTGAAGTTCCTGCAATTTTCACTGTAAAACCGAGTTGGAGCTAGTCCCTACCCATATATATATATGGAGTGGAGTTTGCAACTGAAAAGAAACTTTGTGTTCCCAAGAAGCATGTTGAAGGACGGCTTTCACACACACTTATCTTTCAGAACTGAGCATGTGGAGAGACGTTCGTTCATCTAGCACAAAGGGAACGGGTTGCAGGTGAAACATTTACTCTGGTTTCTCAGTCTGTTTCCTAGTGCCGGTTTGAAGTTCCTGCAGTTTTCACTGTAAAACCGGGTACGAGCTTGAACCTCCCCATATATATGTATGGAGTGGAGTTTGCAACTGAAAAGAAACCTTGTGTTCCCAACAAGCTAGGTGAAGGAAGGCTTTCACACACACTTATCTCTTAGAACTGAGCATGTGGAGAGACGTTCGTTCATCTAGCACAAAGGGAACGGGTTGCAGGTGAAACATTTACTCTGGTTTCTCAGTCTGTTTCCTAGTTCCGGTTTGAAGTTCCTGCAGTTTTCACTGTAAAACCGAGTTGGAGCTAGTCCCTCCCCTTATATATGTATGGAGTGGAGTTTGCAACTGAAAAGAAACTTTGTGTTCCCAACAAGCTAGCTGAAGGACGGCTTTCACACACACATATCTCTCAGAACTGAGCATGTGGAGAGACGTTCGTTCATCTAGCAAAAAGGGAACGGGTTGCAGGGGAAACTTTTACTCTGGTTTCTCAGTCTGTTTCCTAGTGCCGGTTTGAAGTTGCTGCAGATTTCCCTGTAAAACCGAGTTGGAGGTAGTACCTCCCCCTATAAATGTATGGAGTGGAGTTTGCAACTGAAAAGAAACTTTGTGTTCCCAACAAGCTAGGTGAAGGACGGCTTTCACACACACTTATGTCTCAGAACTGAGCATGTGGAGAGACGTTCGTTCATCTAGCACAAAGGGAACGGGTTGCAGGAGAAACTTTTACTCTGGTTTCTCAGTCTGTTTCCTAGTGCCGGTTTGAAATTCCTGCAGTTTTCACTGTAAAACCGAGTTGGAGCTAGTACTTCCCCATATATATATATGGAGTGGAGTTTGCAACTGAAAAGAAACTTTGTGTTCCCAACAAGCTAGGTGAAGGACGGCTTTCACACACACTTATCTCTCAGAACTGAGCATTTGGAGAGACATTCGTTCATCTAGCACAAAGGGAATGGGTTGCAGGAGAAACTTTTACTCTGGTTTCTCAGTCTGTTTCCTAGTGCCGGTTTGAAGTTCCTGCAGTTTTCACCGTAGACCGGTTTGGAGCTAGTAACTCCCCATATATATGTATGGAGTGGAGTTTGCAACTGAAAAGAAACTTTGTGTTCCCAACAAGCTAGGTGAAGGACGGCTTTCACACACACTTATCTCTCAGAACTGAGCATGTGGAGAGACGTTCTTTCATCTAGCACAAAGGGAACGGGTTACAGGAGATTCTTTTACTCTGGTTTCTCAGTCTGTTTCCTAGTGCCGGTTTGAAGTTCCTGCAGTTTTCTCTGTAAAACCGAGTTGGAGCTAGTACCTCCCCATATATATGTATTGAGTGGTGTTTACAACTGAAAAGAAACTTTGTGTTCCCAACAAGGTAGGTGAAGGACGGCTTTCACACACAATTATCTCTCAGAACTGAGCATGTGGAGAGTCGTTCGTTCATCTAGCAATAATGGAACGGGTTGCAGGAGAAACTTTTACTCTGGTTTCTCAGTTTGTTTCCTAGTGCCGGTTTGAAGTTCCTGCAGTTTTCACTGTAAAATCGAGTTGGAGCTAGTACCTCCCCTTATATATGTATGGAGTGGAGTTTGCAACTGAAAAGAAACTTTGTGTTCCCAACAAGCTAGTTGAAGGACGGCTTTCACACACAATTATCTCTCAGACCTGAGTTTGTGGAGATACGTTCGTTCATCTAGCACAAAGGGAACGGGTTGCAGGGGAAACTATTACTCTGGTTTCTCAGTCTGTTTCCTAGTGCCGGTTTGAAGTTCCTGCAGTTTTCACTGTACAACCGAGTTGGAGTTAGTATCTCCCCATATATATGTATGGAGTGGAGTTTGCAACTGAAAAGAAACTTTGTGTTCCCAACAAGCTAGGTGAAGGACGGCTTTCACACACACTTATCTCTCAGAACTGAGCATGTGGAGAGACGTTCGTTCATCTAGCAAAAAGGGAACGGGTTGCAGGAGAAACTTTTACTCTGGTTTCTCAGTCTGTTTCCTAGTGCCGGTTTGAAGTTCCTGCATTTTTCACTGTAAAACCGAGTTGGAGCTTGTACCTCCCCATATATATGTATGGAGTGGAGTTTGCAACTGAAATAAACTTTGTGTTCCCAACAAGGTAGGTGAAGGACGGCTTTCACACACACTTATCTCTCAGAACTGAGCATGTGGAGAGACGTTCGTTCATCTAACACAAAGGGAACGGGTTGCAGGAGAAACTTTTACTCTGGTTTCTCAGTCTGTTTCCTAGTGCCGGTTTGAAGTTCCTGCAGTTTTCACTGTAAAACCGAGTTGGAGCTAGTCCCTACCCATACATATATATGGAGTGGAGTTTGCAACTGAAAAGAAACTTTGTGTTCCCAACAAGCTAGGTGAAGGACGGCTTCCATACACACTTATCTCTCAGAACTGAGCATGTGGAGAGACGTTCGTTCATCTAGCACAATGGGAACGGGTTGCAGGGGAAACATTTACTCTGGTTTCTCAGTCTGTTTCCTATTGCCGGTTTGAATTTCCTGCATTTTTCAGTGTAAAACCGGGTTGGAGATAGTAACTCCCCATATATATGTATGGAGTGGAGTTTACAACTGAAAAGAAACTTTGTGTTCCCAACAAGCTAGGTGAAGTACGGCTTTCACACTCACTTATCTCTCAGAAATGAGCATGTGGAGAGAAGTTCGTTCATCTAGCACAAAGGGAACGGGATGCAGGGGAAACATTTACTTTGGTTTCTCAGTCTGTTTCCTAGTGCCGGTTTGAAGTTCCTGCAGTTTTCACTGTAAAACCGAGTTGGAGCTAGTCCCTCCCCATATATATGTATGTAGTGGAGTTTGCAACTGAAAAGAAACTTTCTGTTCCCAACAAGCTAGTAGAAGGACGGCTTTCACACACACTTATCTCTCAGAACTGAGCATTTGGAGAGATGTTCGTTCATCTAGCACAAAGGGAACGGGTTGAGGAGAAACTTTTACTATGGTTTCTCAGTCTGTTTCCTAGTGCCGGTTTGAAGTTCCTGCAGTTTTCCCTGTAAAACCGAGTTGGAGCTAGTACCTCCCCATATAAATGTATGGAGTGGAGTTTGCACTGAAAAGAAACTTTGTGTTCCCAACAAGCTAGGTGAAGGACGGCTTTCACACACACATATCTCTCAGAACTGAGCATGTGGAGAGACGTTCGTTCATCTAGCCCAAAGGGAACGGGTTGCAGGGGAAACATTCACTCTGGTTTCTAAGTCTGTTTCCTAGTGCCGGTTTGAAGTTCCTGCAGTTTTCACTGTAAAACCGAGTTGGAGCTAGTACCTCCCCATATATATGTATGGATTGGAATTTGCATCTGAAAAGAAACTTTGTGTTCCCAACAAGCTAGGTGAAGGACGGCTTTCACACACACTTATCTCTCAGAACTGAGCATGTGGAGAGACGTACGTTCATCTAGCACAAAGGGAACGGGTTGCAGGAGTAACTTTTACTCTGGTTTCTCAGTCTGTTTCCTAGTGCCGGTTTGAAGTTCCTGCAGTTTTCCCTGTAAAACCGAGTTGGAGCTAGTACCTCCCAATACAACTGTATGGAGTGGAGTTTGCAACTGAAAAGAATCTTTGTGTTCCCAACAAGCTAGGTGAAGGACGGCTTTCACACACACGTATCTCTCAGAACTGAGCATGTGGAGAGACGTTCGTTCATCTAGCACAAAGGGAACGGTTTGCAGGGGAAACATTTACTCTGGTTTCTCAGTCTGTTTCCTAGTGCCGGTTTGAAATTCCTGCAGTTTTCACTGTAAAACCGAGTTGGAGCTAGTACCTCCCCATATATATATATGGAGTGGAGTTTGCAACTGAAAAGAAACTTTGTGTTCCCAACAAGCTAGGTGAAGGAAGGCTTTCACACACACTTATCTCTCAGAACTGAGCATGTGGAGAGACGTTCGTTCATCTAGCACAAAGGGAACGGGTTGCAGCTGAAACAGTTACTCTGGTTTCTCAGTCTGTTTCCTAGTGCCGGTTTGAAGTTCCTGCAGTTTTCACTGTAAATCCGAGTTGGAGCTAGTCCCTCCCCTTATATATGTATGGAGTGGAGTTTGCAACTGAAAAGAAACGTTGTGTTCCCAACAAGCTAGGTGAAGGACGGCTTTCACACACACTTATCTCTCAGAACTGAGCATGTGGAGAGACGTTCGTTCATCTAGCAAAAAGGGAACGGGTTGCAGGTGAAACTTTTACTCTGGTTTCTATGTCTGTTTCCTAGTGCCGTTTTGAAGTTGCTGCAGTTTTCCCTGTAAAACCGAGTTGGAGATAGTACCTCCCCATATAAATGTATGGAGTGGAGTTTGCAACTAAAAAGAAACTTTGTGTTCCCAACAAGCTAGTTGAAGGACGGCTTTCACACACACTTATGTCTCAGAACTGAGCATGTGGAGAGACGTTCGTTCATCTAGCACAAAGGGAACGGGTTGCAGGAGAAACTTTTACTCTGGTTTCTCAGTCTGTTTCCTAGTGCCGGTTTGAAGTTCGTGCAGTTTTCACTGTAAAACCGAGTTGGAGCTAGGACTTCCCTATATATAGTATGGAGTGTAGTTTGCAACTGAAAAGAAACTTTGTGTTCCCAACAAGCTAGGTGAAGGACGGCTTTCACACACACTTATCTCTCAGAACTGAGCATGTGGAGAGACGTACGTTCATCTAGCACGAAGGGAACGGGTTGCAGGAGAAACTTTTACTCTGGTTTCTCAGTCTGTTTCCTAGTGCCGGTTTGAAGTTCGTGCAGTTTTCACTGTAAACCGGAGTTGGAGCTAGTCCCTCCCCATATATATATATGGAGTGGAGTTTGCAACTGAAAAGAAACTTTGTGTTCCCAACAAGCTAGGTGAAGGACGGCTTTCACACACACTTATCTCTCAGAACTGAGCATGTGGAGAGACGTTCGTTCATCTAGCACAAAGGAAACGGGTTGCAGGGGAAACATTTACTCTGGTTTCTCAGTCTGTTTCCTAGTGCCGGTTTGAAGATCCTGCAGTTTTCACTGTAAAACCGGGTTGGAGCTAGTACCTCCCCATATATATGTATGGAGTGGAGTTTGCAACTGAAAAGAAACTTTGTGTTCCCAACAAGCTAGGTGAAGGTAGGCTTTCACACACACTTATCTCTCAGAACTTAGCATGTGGAGAGACGTTCGTTCATCTAGCACAAAGGGAACGGTTTGCAGGGGAAACATTTACTCTGGTTTCTCAGTCTGTTTCCTAGTGCCGGTTTGAAGTTCCTGCAGTTTTCGCTGTAAAACCGAGTTGGAGCTAGTACCTCCCCATATATATGTATGGAGTGGAGTTTGCAACTGAAAAGAAACTTTGTGTTCCCAAAAAGCTAGGTGAAGGACGGCTTTCACACACACTTATCTCTCAGAACTGAGCATGTGGAGAGACGTTCGTTCATCTAGCAAAAAGGGAACGGGTTGCAGGAAAAACTTTTACTCTGGTTTCTCAGTCTGTTTCCTAGTGCCGGTTTGAAGTTCCTGCAGTTTTCACTGTAAAACCGAGTTGGAGCTAGTCCCTCCCCATATATATATATGGAGTGGAGTTTGCAACTGAAAAGAAACTTCGTGTTCCCAACAAGCTAGGTGAACGACGGCTTTCACACACACTTATCTCTCAGAACTGAGCATGTGGAGAGACGTTCGTTCATCTAGCACAAAGGAAACGGGTTGCAAGGGAAACATTTACTCTGGTTTCTCAGTCTGTTTCCTAGTGCCGGTTTGAAGTTCCTGCAGTTTTCACTGTAAAACCGAGTTGGAGCTAGTACCTCCCCATATATATGTATGGAGTGGAGTTTGCAACTGAAAAGAAACTTTGTGTTCCCAACAAGCTAGGTGAAAGACGGCTTTCACACACACTTATCTCTCAGAACTGAGCATGTGGAGAGACGTTCGTTCATCTAGCACAAAGGGAACGGGTTGCAGGAGAAACTTTTACTCTGGTTTCTCAGTCTGTTTCCTAGTGCCGGTTTGAAGTTCCTGCAGTTTTCACTGTAAAACCGAGTTGGAGCTAGTCCCTACCCATATATATATATGGAGAGGTGTTTGCAACTGAAAAGAAACTTTGTGTTCCCAACAAGCTAGGTGAAGGATGGCTTTCACACACACTTATCTCTCAGAACTGAGCATGTGGAGAGACGTTCGTTCATCTAGCACAAAGGGTATGGGTTGCAAGAGAAACTTTTACTCTGGTTTCTCAGTCTGTTTCCTAGTGCCTGTTTGAAGTTCCTTCAGTTTTCACCGTAAAACCGGTTTGGAGCTAGTAACTCCCCTATATATGTATGGAGTGGAGTTTGCAACTGAAAAGAAACTTTGTGTTCCCAACAAGCTAGGTGAAGGTAGGCTTTCACACACACTTATCTCTCAGAACTGAGCATGTGGAGAGACGTACGTTCATCTAGCACAAAGGAAACGGGTTGCAGGGGAAACATTTACTCTGGTTTCTCAGTCTGTTTCCTAGTGCCGGTTTGAAGTTCCTGCAGTTATCACTGTAAAACCGAGTTGGAGCTAGTCCCTCCCCATATATATGTATGGAGTGGAGTTTGCAACTGAAAAGAAACTTTGTGTTCCCAACAAGCTATGTGAAAGACGGCTTTCACACACACTTATCTCTCAGAACTTAGCATGTGGAGAGACGTTCGTTCATCTAGCACAAAGGGAACGGGTTGCAGGGGAAACATTTACTCTGGTTTCTCAGTCTGTTTCCTAGTGCCGGTTTGAAGTTCCTGCAGTTTTCCCTGTAAAACAGATTTGGAGCTAGTACCTCCCCATATATATGTATGGAGTGGAGTTTGCAACTGAAAAGAAACTTTGTGTTCCCAACAACATAGGTGAAGGACGGCTTTCACACACACTTATCTCTCAGACCTGAGCATGTGGAGAGACGTTCGTTCATCTAGCACAAAGGAAACGGGTTGCAGGGGAAACATTTACTCTGGTTTCTCAGTCTGTTTCCTAGTGCCGGTTTGAAGTTCCTGCAGTTTTCACTGTAAAACCGGTTTGGAGCTAGTACCTCCCCATATATATGTATGGAGTGGATTTTGCAACTGAAAAGAAACTTTGTGTTCCCAACAAGCTAGGTGAAGGAAGGCTTTCACACACACTTATCTCTCACAACTGAGCATGTGGAGAGACGTTCGTTCATCTAGCACAAAGGGAACGGGTTGCAGGGGAAACATTTACTCTGGTTTCTCAGTCTGTTTCCTAGTGCCGGTTTGAAGTTCCTGCAGTTTTCCCTGTAAAACCGATTTGGAGCTAGTACCTCCCCATATATATGTATGGAGTGGAGTTTGCAACTGAAAAGAAACTTTGTGTTCCCAACAAGCTAGGTGAAGGACGGCTTTCACACACACTTATCTCTCAGAAATGAGCATTTGGAGAGACGTACGTTCATCTAGCACAAAGGGAACGGGTTGCAGGAGAAACTTTTACTCTGGTTTCTCAGTCTGTTTCCTAGTGCCGGTTTGAAGTTCGTGCAGTTTTCACTGTAAAACCGAGTTGGAGCTAGGACCTCCCTATATATATGTATGGAGTGGAGTTTGCAACTGAAAAGAAACTTTGTGTTCCCAACAAGCTAGGTGAAGGACGGCTTTCACACACACTTATCTCTCAGAACTGAGCATGTGGAGAGACGTACGTTCATCTAGCACAAAGGGAATGGGTTGCAGGAGAAACTTTTGCTCTGGTTTCTCAGTCTGTTTCCTAGTGCCGGTTTGAAGTTCCTGCAGTTTTCACTGTAAAACCGAGTTGGAGCTAGTCCCTACCCATATATATGTATGGAGTGGAGTTTGCAACTGAAAAGAAACTTTGTGATCCCAACAAGCTAGGTGAAGGACGGCTTTCACACACACTTATCTCTCAGAACTGACCATGTGGAGAGTCGTTCGTTCATCTAGCACAAAGGGAACGGGTTGCAGGAGAAACTTTTACTCTGGTTTCTCAGTCTGTTTCCTAGTGCCGGTTTGAAGTTCCTGCAGTTTTCACTGTAAAACCGAGTTGGAGCTAGTCCCTACCCATACATATATATGGAGTGGAGTTTGCAACTGAAAAGAAACTTTGTGTTCCCAACAAGCTAGGTGAAGGACGGCTTTCATACACACTTATCTCTCAGAACTGAGCATGTGGAGAGACGTTTGTTCATCTAGCACAAAGGGAACGGGTTGCAGGGGAAACATTTACTCTTGTTTCTCAGTCTGTTTCCTTGTGCCGGTTTGAAGTTCCTGCAGTTTTCACTGTAAAACCGAGTTGGAGCTAGTCCCACCCATATATATGTATGGAGTGGAGTTTGCAACTGAAAAGAAACTTTGTGTTCCCAACAAGCTAGGTGAAGGACGGCTTTCACACACACTTATCTCTCAGAACTGAGCATGTGGAGAGACGTTCGTTCATCTAGCACAAAGGGAATGGGTTGCAGGAGAATCTTTTACTCTGGTTTCTCAGTCTGTTTCCTAGTGCCGGTTTGAAGTTCCTTCAGTTTTCACCGTAAAACCGGTTTGGAGCTAGTAACTCCCCTATATATGTATGGAGTGGAGTTTGCAACTGAAAAGAAACTTTGTGTTCCCAACAAGCTAGGTGAAGGTAGGCTTTCACACACACTTATCTCTCAGAACTGAGCATGTGGAGAGACGTACGTTCATCTAGCACAAAGGAAACGGGTTGCAGGGGAAACATTTACTCTGGTTTCTCAGTCTATTTCCTAGTGCCGGTTTGAAGTTCCTGCAGTTATCACTGTAAAATCGAGTTGGAGCTAGTCCCTCCCCATATATATGTATGGAGTGGAGTTTGCAACTGAAAAGAAACTTTGTGTTCCCAACAAGCTAGGTGAAAGACGGCTTTCACACACACTTATCTCTCAGAACTTAGCATGTGGAGAGACGTTCGTTCATCTAGCACAAAGGAAACGGGTTGCAGGGGAAACATTTACTCTGGTTTCTCAGTCTGTTTCCTAGTGCCGGTTTGAAGCTCCTGCAGTTTTCCCTGTAAAACCGATTTGGAGCTAGTACCTCCCCATATATATGTATGGAGTGGAGTTTGCAACTGAAAAGAATCTTTGTGTTCCCAACAAGCTAGGTGAAGGACGGCTTTCACACACACTTATCTCTCAGACCTGAGCATGTGGAGAGACGTTCGTTCATCTAGCACAAAGGAAACGGGTTGCAGGGGAAACATTTACTCTGGTTTCTCAGTCTGTTTCCTAGTGCCGGTTTGAAGTTCCTGCAGTTTTCACTGTAAAACCGGATTGGAGCTTGTACCTCCCCATATATATGTATGGGGTGGATTTTGCAACTGAAAAGAAACTTTGTGTTCCCAACAATCTAGGTGAAGGAAGGCTTTCACACACACTTATCTCTCACAACTGAGCATGTGGAGAGACGTTCGTTCATCTAGCACAAAGGGAACGGGTTGCAGGGGAAACATTTACTCTGGTTTCTCAGTCTGTTTCCTAGTGCCGGTTTGAAGTTCCTGCAGTTTTCCCTGTAAAACCGATTTGGAGCTAGTACCTCCCCATATATATGTATGGAGTGGAGTTTGCAACTGAAAAGAAACTTTGTGTTCCCAACAAGCTAGGAGAAGGACGGCTTTCACACACACTTATCTCTCAGAATTGAGCATGTGGAGAGACGTTCGTTCATCTAGCACAAAGGGAACGGGTTGCAGCTGAAACAGTTACTCTGGTTTCTCAGTCTGTTTCCTAGTGCCGGTTTGAAGTTCCTGCAGTTTTCACTGTAAAACCGAGTTGGAGCTAGTCCCTCCCCTTATATATGTATGGAGTGGAGTTTGCAACTGAAAAGAAACTTTGTGTTCCCAACAAGCTAGGTGAAGGACGGCTTTCACACACACTTATCTCTCAGAACTGAGCATGTGGAGAGACGTTCGTTCATCTAGCAAAAAGGGAACGGGTTGCAGGAGAAACTTTTACTCTGGTTTCTCAGTCTGTTTCCTAGTGCCGTTTTGAAGTTGCTGCAGTTTTCCCTGTAAAACCGAGTTGGAGATAGTACCTCCCCATATAAATGTATGGAGTGGAGTGTGCAACTAAAAAGAAACTTTGTGTTCCCAACAAGCTAGTAGAAGGACGGCTTTCACACACACTTATGTCTCAGAACTGAGCATGTGGAGAGACGTTCGTTCATCTAGCACAAAGGGAACGGGTTGCAGGAGAAACTTTTACTCTGGTTTCTCAGTCTGTTTCCTAGTGCCGGTTTGAAGTTCGTGCAGTTTTCACTGTAAAACCGAGTTGGAGCTAGGACTTCCCTATATATAGTATGGAGTGGAGTTTGCAACTGAAAAGAAACTTTGTGTTCCCAACAAGCTAGGTGAAGGACGGCTTTCACACACACTTATCTCTCAGAACTGAGCATGTGGAGAGACGTACGTTCATCTAGCACAAAGGGAACGGGTTGCAGGAGAAACTTTTACTCTGGTTTCTCAGTCTGTTTCCTAGTGCCGGTTTGAAGTTCGTGCAATTTTCACTGTAAAACCGAGTTGGAGCTTGTCCCTCCCCATATATATATATGGAGTGGAGTTTGCAACTGAAAAGAAACTTTGTGTTCCCAACAAGCTAGGTGAAGGACGGCTTTCACACACACTTATCTCTCAGAACTGAGCATGTGGAGAGACGTTCGTTCATCTAGCACAAAGGAAACGGGTTGCAGGGGAAACATTTACTCTGGTTTCTCAGTCTGTTTCCTAGTGCCGGTTTGAAGTTCCTGCAGTTTTCACTGTAAAACCGGGTTGGAGCTAGTACCTCCCCATATATATGTATGGAGTGGAGTTTGCAACTGAAAAGAAACTTTGTGTTCCCAACAAGCTAGGTGAAGGTAGGCTTTCACACACACTTATCTCTCAGAACTGAGCATGTGGAGAGACGTTCGTTCATCTAGCACAAAGGGAACGGGTTGCAGGGGAAACATTTACTCTGGTTTCTCAGTCTGTTTCCTAGTGCCGGTTTGAAGTTCCTGCAGTTTTCCCTGTAAAACCGATTTGGAGCTAGTACCTCCCCATATATATGTATGGAGTGGAGTTTGCAACTGAAAAGAAACTTTGTGTTCCCAACAAGCTAGGAGAAGGACGGCTTTCACACACACTTATCTCTCAGAACTGAGCATGTGGAGAGACGTTCGTTCATCTAGCACAAAGGGAACGGGTTGCAGCTGAAACAGTTACTCTGGTTTCTCAGTCTGTTTCCTAGTGCCGGTTTGAAGTTCCTGCAGTTTTCACTGTAAAACCGAGTTGGAGCTAGTCCCTCCCCTTATATATGTATGGAGTGGAGTTTGCAACTGAAAAGAAACTTTGTGTTCCCAACAAGCTAGGTGAAGGACGGCTTTCACACACACTTATCTCTCAGAACTGAGCATGTGGAGAGACGTTCGTTCATCTAGCAAAAAGGGAACGGGTTGCAGGAGAAACTTTTACTCTGGTTTCTCAGTCTGTTTCCTAGTGCCGTTTTGAAGTTGCTGCAGTTTCCCTGTAAAACCGAGTTGGAGATAGTACCTCCCCATATAAATGTATGGAGTGGAGTTTGCAACTAAAAAGAAACTTTGTGTTCCCAACAAGATAGGTGAAGGACGGCTTTCACACACACTTATGTCTCAGAACTGAGCATGTGGAGAGACGTTCGTTCATCTAGCACAAAGGGAACGGGTTGCAGGAGAAACTTTTACTCTGGTTTCTCAGTCTGTTTCCTAGTGCCGGTTTGAAGTTCGTGCAGTTTTCACTGTAAAACCGAGTTGGAGCTAGGACTTCCCTATATATAGTATGGAGTGGAGTTTGCAACTGAAAAGAAACTTTGTGTTCCCAACAAGCTAGGTGAAGGACGGCTTTCACACACACTTATCTCTCAGAACTTAGCATGTGGAGAGACGTACGTTCATCTAGCACAAAGGGAACGGGTTGCAGGAGAAACTTTTACTCTGGTTTCTCAGTCTGTTTCCTAGTGCCGGTTTGAAGTTCGTGCAGTTTTCACTGTAAACACGAGTTGGAGCTTGTCCCTCCCCATATATATATATGGAGTGGAGTTTGCAACTGAAAAGAAACTTTGTGTTCCCAACAAGCTAGGTGAAGGACGGCTTTCACACACACTTATCTCTCAGAACTGAGCATGTGGAGAGACGTTCGTTCATCTAGCACAAAGGAAACGGGTTGCAGGGGAAACATTTACTCTGGTTTCTCAGTCTGTTTCCTAGTGCCGGTTTGAAGTTCCTGCAGTTTTCACTGTAAAACCGGGTTGGAGCTAGTACCTCCCCATATATATGTATGGAGTGGAGTTTGCAACTGAAAAGAAAATTTGTGTTCCCAACAAGCTAGGTGAAGGTAGGCTTTCACACACACTTATCTCTCAGAACTTAGCATGTGGAGAGACGTTCGTTCATCTAGCACAAAGGGAACGGGTTGCAGGGGAAACATTTACTCTGGTTTCTCAGTCTGTTTCCTAGTGCCGGTTTGAAGTTCCTGCAGTTTTCATTGTAAAACCGAGTTGGAGCTAGTCCCTCCCCATATATATGTATGGAGTGGAGTTTGCAACTTAAAAGAAACTTTGTGTTCCCAACAAGCTAGGTGAACGACGGCTTTCACACACACTTATCTCTCAGAACTGAGCATGTGGAGAGACGTTCGTTCATCTAGCAAAAAGGGAACGGGTTGCAGGAAAAACTTTTACTCTGGTTTCTCAGTCTGTTTCCTAGTGCCGGTTTGAAGTTCCTGCAGTTTTCACTGTAAAACCGAGTTGGAGCTTGTCCCTCCCCATATATATATATGGAGTGGAGTTTGCAACTGAAAAGAAACTTTGTGTTCCAAACAAGCTAGTTGAAGGACGGCTTTCACACACACTTATCTCTCAGAACTGAGCATGTGGAGAGACGTTCGTTCATCTAGCACAAAGTTAACGGGTTGCAGGGGAAACATTTACTCTGGTTTCTCAGTCTGTTTCCTAGTGCCGGTTTGAAGTTCCTTCAGTATTCACCGTAAAACCGGTTTGGTGCTAGTAACTCCCCTATATATGTATGGAGTGGAGTTTGCAACTGAAAAGAAACTTTGTGTTCCCAACAAGATAGGTGAAGGACGGCTTTCACACACACTTATCTCTCAGACCTGAGCATGTGGAGAGACGTTCGTTCATCTAGCACAAAGGAAACGGGTTGCAGGGGAAACATTTACTCTGGTTTCTCAGTCTGTTTCCTAGTGCCGGTTTGAAGTTCCTGCAGTTTTCACTGTAAAACCGGTTTGGAGCTAGTACCTCCCCATATATATGTATGGAGTGGATTTTGCAACTGAAAAGAAACTTTGTGTTCCCAACAAGCTAGGTGAAGGAAGGCTTTCACACACACTTATCTCTCACAACTGAGCATGTGGAGAGACATTCGTTCATCTAGCACAAAGGGAACGGGTTGCAGGGGAAACATTTACTCTGGTTTCTCAGTCTGTTTCCTAGTGCCGGTTTGAAGTTCCTGCAGTTTTCCCTGTAAAACCGATTTGGAGCTAGTACCTCCCCATATATATGTATGGAGTGGAGTTTGCAACTGAAAAGAAACTTTGTGTTCCCAACAAGCTAGGTGAAGGACGGCTTTCACACACACTTATCTCTCAGAACTGAGCATTTGGAGAGACGTACGTTCATCTAGCACAAAGGGAACTGGTTGCAGGAGAAACTTTTACTCTGGTTTCTCAGTCTGTTTCCTAGTGCCGGTTTGAAGTTCGTGCAGTTTTCACTGTAAAACCGAGTTGGAGCTAGGACCTCCCTATATATATGTATGGAGTGGAGTTTGCAACTGAAAAGAAACTTTGTGTTCCCAACAAGCTAGGTGAAGGACGGCTTTCACACACACTTATCTCTCAGAACTGAGCATGTGGAGAGACGTACGTTCATCTAGCACAAAGGGAATGGGTTGCAGGAGAAACTTTTGCTCTGGTTTCTCAGTCTGTTTCCTAGTGCCAGTTTGAAGTTCCTGCAGTTTTCACTGTAAAACCGAGTTGGAGCTAGTCCCTACCCATATATATGTATGGAGTGGAGTTTGCAACTGAAAAGAATCTTTGTGATCCCAACAAGCTAGGTGAAGGACGGCTTTCACACACACTTATCTCTCAGAACTGAGCATGTGGAGAGACTTTCGTTCATCTAGCACAAAGGGAACGGGTTGCAGGAGAAACTTTTACTCTGGTTTCTCAGTCTGTTTCCTAGTGCCGGTTTGAAGTTCCTGCAGTTTTCACTGTAAAACCGAGTTGGAGCTAGTCCCTACCCATACATATATATGGAGTGGAGTTTGCAACTGAAAAGAAACTTTGTGTTCCCAACAAGCTAGGTGAAGGACGGCTTTCATACACACTTATCTCTCAGAACTGAGCATGTGGAGAGACGTTTGTTCATCTAGCACAAAGGGAACGGGTTGCAGGGGAAACATTTACTCTTGTTTCTCAGTCTGTTTCCTAGTGCCGGTTTGAAGTTCCTGCAGTTTTCACTGTAAAACCGAGTTGGAGCTTGTCCCTCCCCATATATATGTATGGAGTGGAGTTTGCAACTGAAAAGAAACTTTGTGTTCCCAAAAAGCTAGGTGAAGGACGGCTTTCACACACACTTATCTCTCAGAACTGAGCATGTGGAGATACGTTCGTTCATCTAGCACAAAGGAAACGGGTTGCAGGGGAAACATTTACTCTGGTTTCTCAGTCTGTTTCCTAGTGCCGGTTTGAAGTTCCTGCAGTTTTCCCTGTAAAACCGATTTGGAGCTTGTACCTCCCCATATATATGTATGGAGTGGAGTTTGCAACTCAAAAGAAACTTTGTGTTCCCAACAAGCTAGGTGAAGGACGGCTTTCACACACACTTATCTCTCAGAACTGAGCATTTGGAGAGACGTACGTTCATCTAGCACAAAAGGAACGGGTTGCAGGGGAAACATTTACTCTGGTTTCTCAGTCTGTTTCCTAGTGCCGGTTTGAAGTTCCTGCAGTTTTCCCTGTAAAACCGATTTGGAGCTAGTACCTCCCCATATATATGTATGGAGTGGAGTTTGCAACTGAAAAGAAACTTTGTGTTCCCAACAAGCTAGGTGAAGGACGGCTTTCACACACACTTATCTCTCAGAACTGAGCATGTGGAGAGACGTACGTTCATGTAGCACAAAGGGAACGGGTTGCAGGAGAAACTGTTACTCTGGTTTCTCAGTCTGTTTCCTAGTGCCGGTTTGAAGTTCCTGCAGTTTTCACTGTAAAACCGAGTTGGAGCTAGTCCCTACCCATACATATATATGGAGTGGAGTTTGCAACTGAAAAGAAACTTTGTGTTCCCAACAAGCTAGGTGAAGGACGGCTTTCATACACACTTATCTCTCAGAACTGAGCATGTGGAGAGACGTTTGTTCATCTAGCACAAAGGGAACGGGTTGCAGGGGAAACATTTACTCTGGTTTCTCAGTCTGTTTCCTAGTGCCGGTTTGAAGTTCCTGCATTTTTCACTGTAAAACCGAGTTGGAGCTAGTCCCTCCCCATATATATGTATGGAGTGGAGTTTGCAACTGAAAAGAAACTTTGTGTTTCCAAAAAGCTAGGTGAAGGACGGCTTTCACACACACTTATCTCTCAGAACTGAGCATGTGGAGAGACGTTCGTTCATCTAGCAAAAACGGAACGGGTTGCAGGAAAAACTTTTACTCTGGTTTCTCAGTCTGTTTCCTAGTGCCGGTTTGAAGTTCCTGCAGTTTTCACTGTAAAACCGAGTTGGAGCTAGTCCCTCCCCATATATATATATGGAGTGGAGTTTGCAACTGAAAAGAAACTTCGTGTTCACAACAAGCTAGGTGAACGACGGCTTTCACACACACTTATCTCTCAGAACTGAGCATGTGGAGAGACGTTCGTTCATCTAACACAAAGTTAACGAGTTGCAGGGGAAACATTTTCTCTGGTTTCTCAGTCTGTTTCCTAGTGCCGGTTTGAAGTTCCTGCCGTTTACACTGTAAAACCGAGTTGGAGCTAGTACCTCCCCATATATATGTATGGAGTGGAGTTTGCAACTGAAAAGAAACTTTGTGTTCCCAACAAGCTAGGTGAAGGACGCCTTTCACACACACTTATCTCTCAGAACTGAGCATGTGGAGAGACGTTCGTTCATCTAGCACAAAGGGAACGGGTTGCAGGAGAAACTTTTACTCTGGTTTCTCAGTCTGTTTCCTAGTGCCGGTTTTTAAATTCCTGCAGTTTTCACTGTAAAACCGAGTTGGAGCTAGTCCCTACCCATATATATATATGGAGTGGAGTTTGCAACTGAAAAGAAACTTTGTGTTCCCAACAAGCTAGGTGAAGGACGGCTTTCACACACACTTATCTCTCAGAACTGAGCATGTGGAGAGACGTTCGTTCATCTAGCACAAAGGGAATGGGTTGCAGGAGAAACTTTTACTCTGGTTTCTCAGTCTGTTTCCTTGTGCCGGTTTGAAGTTCCTTCAGTTTTCACCGTAAAACCGGTTTGGAGCTAGTAACTCCCCTATATATGTATGGAGTGGAGTTTGCAACTGAAAAGAAACTTTGTGTTCCCAACAAGCTAGGTGAAGGTAGGCTTTCACACACTCTTATCTCTCAGAACTGAGCATGTGGAGAGACGTACGTTCATCTAGCACAAAGGAAACGGGTTGCAGGGGAAACATTTACTCTGGTTTCTCAGTCTATTTCCTAGTGCCGGTTTGAAGTTCCTGCAGTTATCACTGTAAAACCGAGTTGGACCTAGTCCCTCCCCATATATATGTATGGAGTGGAGTTTGCAACTGAAAAGAAACTTTGTGTTCCCAACAAGCTAGGTGAAAGACGTCTTTCACACACAATTATCTCTCAGAACTTAGCATGTGGAGAGACGTTCGTTCATCTAGCACAAAGGAAACGGGTTGCAGGGGAAACATTTACTCTGGTTTCTCAGTCTGTTTCCTAGTGCCGGTTTGAAGCTCCTGCAGTTTTCCCTGTAAAACCGATTTGGAGCTAGTACCTCCCCATATATATGTATGGATTGGAGTTTGCAACTGAAAAGAAACTTTGTGTTCCCAACAAGATAGGTGAAGGACGGCTTTCACACACACTTATCTCTCAGACCTGAGCATGTGGAGAGACGTTCGTTCATCTAGCACAAAGGAAACGGGTTGCAGGGGAAACATTTACTCTGGTTTCTCAGTCTGTTTCCTAGTGCCGGTTTGAAGTTCCTGCAGTTTTCACTGTAAACCCGGTTTGGAGCTAGTACCTACCCATCTATATGTATGGGGTGGATTTTGCAACTGAAAAGAAACTTTGTGTTCCCAACAATCTAGGTGAAGGAAGGCTTTCACACACACTTAACTCTCACAACTGAGCATGTGGAGAGACGTTCGTTCATCTAGCACAAAGCGAACGGGTTGCAGGGGATACATTTACTCTGGTTTCTCAGTCTGTTTCCTAGTGCCGGTTTGAAGTTCCTGCAGTTTTCCCTGTAAAACCGATTTGGAGCTAGTACCTCCCCATATATATGTATGGAGTGGAGTTTGCAACTGAAAAGAAACTTTGTGTTCCCAACAAGCTAGGTGAAGGACGGCTTTCACACACACTTATCTCTCAGAACTGAGCATGTGGAGAGACGTACGTTCATCTAGCACAAAGGGAACGGGTTGCAGGAGAAACTTTTGCTCTGGTTTCTCAGTCTGTTTCCTAGTGCCGGTTTGAAGTTCCTGCAGTTTTCACTGTAAAACCGAGTTAGAGCTAGTCCCTACCCATACATATATATGGAGTGGAGTTTGCAACTGAAAAGAAACTTTGTGTTCCCAACAAGCTAGGTGAAGGACGGCTTTCATACACACTTATCTCTCAGAACTGAGCATGTGGAGAGACGTTCGTTCATCTAGCACAATGGGAACGGGTTGCAGGGGAGACATTTACTCTGGTTTCTAAGTCTGTATCCTAGTGCCGGTTTGAATTTCCTGCAGTTTTCTCTGTAAAATCGGGTTGGAGATAGTAACTCCCCATATATATGTATGGAGTGGAGTTTACAACTGAAAAGAAACTTTGTGTTCCCAACAAGCTAGGTAAAGGTAGGCTTTCACACACACTTATCTCTCAGAACTGAGCATGTGGAGAGACGTTCGTTCATCTAGCACAAAGGGAACGGGTTGCAGGGGAAACATATACTCTGGTTTCTCAGTCTGTTTCCTAGTTCCGGTTTGAAGTTCCTGCAGTTTTCACTGTAAAACCGAGTTGGAGCTAGCCCCTCCCCTTATATATGTATGGAGTGGAGTTTCCAACTGAAAAGAAACTTTGTGTTCCCAACAAGCTAGGTGAAAGACGGCTTTCACACACACTTATCTCTCAGAACTGAGCATGTGGAGAGACGTTCGTTCATCTAGCACAAAGGAAACGGGTTGCAGGGGAAACATTTACTCTGGTTTCTCAGTCTGTTTCCTAGTGCCGGTTTGAAGTTCCTGCAGTTTTCCCTGTAAAACCGATTTGGAGCTAGTACCTCCCCATATATATGTATGGAGTGGAGTTTGCAACTGAAAAGAAACTTTGTGTTCCCAACAAGCTAGGTGAAGGACGGCTTTCACACACACTTATCTCTCAGAACTGAGCATGTGGAGAGACGTTCGTTCATCTAGCACAAAGGAAACGGGTTGCAGGGGAAACATTTACTCTGGTTTCTCAGTCTGTTTCCTAGTGCCGGTTTGAAGTTCGTGCAGTTTTCACTGTAAAACCCAGTTGGAGCTAGGACCTCCCTATATATATGTATGGAGTGGAGTTTGCAACTGAAAAGAAACTTTGTGTTCCCAACAAGCTAGGTGAAGGACGGCTTTCACACACACTTATCTCTCAGAACTGAGCATGTGGAGAGACGTACGTTCATCTAGCACAAAGGGAACGGGTTGCAGGAGAAACTTTTGCTCTGGTTTCTCAGTCTGTTTCCTAGTGCCGGTTTGAAGTTCCTGCAGTTTTCACTGTAAAACCGAGTTGGAGATAGCCCCTACCCATACATAAATATGGAGTGGAGTTTGCAACTGAAAAGAAACTTTGTGTTCCCAACAAGCTAGGTGAAGGACGGCTTTCATACACACTTATCTCTCAGAACTGAGCATGTGGAGAGACGTTCGTTCATCTAGCACAATGGGAACGGGTTGCAGGGGAAACATTTACTCTGGTTTCTCAGTCTGTATCCTAGTGCCGGTTTGAATTTCCTGCAGTTTTCTCTGTAAAACCGGGTTGGAGATAGTAACTCCCCATATATATGTATGGAGTGGAGTTTACAACTGAAAAGAAACTTTGTGTTCCCAACAAGCTAGGTAAATGTAGGCTTTCACACACACTTATCTCTCAGAACTGAGCATGTGGAGAGACGTTCGTTCATCTAGCACAAAGGGAACGGGTTGCAGGGGAAACATTTACTCTGGTTTCTCAGTCTGTTTCCTAGTTCCGGTTTGAAGTTCCGGCAGTTTTCACTGTAAAACCGATTTGGAGCTAGTCCCTCCCCTTATATATGTATGGAGTGGAGTTTGCAACTGAAAAGAAACTTTGTGTTCCCAACAAGCTAGGTGAAAGACGGCTTTCACACACACTTATCTCTCAGAACTGAGCATGTGGAGAGACGTTCGTTCATCTAGCACAAAGGAAACGGGTTGCAGGGGAAACATTTACTCTGGTTTCTCAGTCTGTTTCCTAGTGCCGGTTTGAAGTTCCTGCAGTTTTCCCTGTAAAACCGATTTGGAGCTAGTACCTCCCCATATATATGTATGGAGTGGAGTTTGCAACTGAAAAGAAACTTTGTGTTCCCAACAAGCTAGGTGAAGGACGGCTTTCACACACACTTATCTCTCAGACCTGAGCATGTGGAGAGACGTTCGTTCATCTAGCACAAAGGAAACGGGTTGCAGGGGAAACATTTACTCTGGTTTCTCAGTCTGTTTCCTAGTGCCGGTTTGAAGTTCCTGCAGTTTTCACTGTAAAACCGGTTTGGAGCTAGTACCTCCCCATATATATATATGGAGTGGATTTTGCAACTGAAAAGAAACTTTGTGTTCCCAACAAGCTAGGTGAAGGAAGGCTTTCACACACACTCATCTCTCACAACTGAGCATGTGGAGAGACGTTCGTTCATCTAGCACAAAGGGAACGGGTTGCAGGGGAAACATTTACTCTGGTTTCTCAGTCTGTTTCCTAGTGCCGGTTTGAAGTTCGTGCAGTTTTCCCTGTAAAACCGATTTGGAGCTAGTACCTCCCCATATATATGTATGGAGTGGAGTTTGCAACTGAAAAGAAACTTTGTGTTCCCAACAAGCTAGGTGAAGGACGGCTTTCACACACACTTATCTCTCAGAACTGAGCATGTGGAGAGACGTACGTTCATCTAGCACAAAGGGAACGGGTTGCAGGAGAAACTTTTGCTCTGGTTTCTCAGTCTGTTTCCTAGTGCCGGTTTGAAGTTCCTGCAGTTTTCACTGTAAAACCGAGTTGGAGCTAGTCCCTACCCATACATATATATGGAGTGGAGTTTGCAACTGAAAAGAAACTTTGTGTTCCCAACAAGCTAGGTGAAGGACGGCTTTCATACACACTTATCTCTCAGAACTGAGCATGTGGAGAGACGTTCGTTCATCTAGCACAATGGGAACGGGTTGCAGGGGAAACATTTACTCTGGTTTCTAAGTCTGTATCCTAGTGCCGGTTTGAATTTCCTGCAGTTTTCTCTGTAAAATCGGGTTGGAGCTAGTACCTCCCCATATATATGTATGGAGTGGAGTTTACAACTGAAAAGAAACTTTGTGTTCCCAACAAGCTAGGTAAAGGTAGGCTTTCACACACACTTATCTCTCAGAACTGAGCATGTGGAGAGACGTTCGTTCATCTAGCACAAAGGGAACGGGTTGCAGGGGAAACATTTACTCTGGTTTCTCAGTCTGTTTCCTAGTTCCGGTTTGAAGTTCCTGCAGTTTTCCCTGTAAAACCGATTTGGAGCTAGTACCTCCCCATATATATGTATGGAGTGGAGTTTGCAACTGAAAAGAAACTTTGTGTTCCCAACAAGCTAGGTGAAGGACGGCTTTCACACACACTTATCTCTCAGACCTGAGCATGTGGAGAGACGTTCGTTCATCTAGCACAAAGGAAACGGGTTGCAGGGGAAACATTTACTCTGGTTTCTCAGTCTGTTTCCTAGTGCCGGTTTGAAGTTCGTGCAGTTTTCACTGTAAAACCCAGTTGGAGCTAGGACCTCCCTATATATATGTATGGAGTGGAGTTTGCAACTGAAAAGAAACTTTGTGTTCCCAACAAGCTAGGTGAAGGACGGCTTTCACACACACTTATCTCTCAGAACTGAGCATGTGGAGAGACGTACGTTCATCTAGCACAAAGGGAACGGGTTGCAGGAGAAACTTTTGCTCTGGTTTCTCAGTCTGTTTCCTAGTGCCGGTTTGAAGTTCCTGCAGTTTTCACTGTAAAACCGAGTTGGAGATAGTCCCTACCCATACATAAATATGGAGTGGAGTTTGCAACTGAAAAGAAACTTTGTGTTCCCAACAAGCTAGGTGAAGGACGGCTTTCATACACACTTATCTCTCAGAACTGAGCATGTGGAGAGACGTTCGTTCATCTAGCACAATGGGAACGGGTTGCAGGGGAAACATTTACTCTGGTTTCTCAGTCTGTATCCTAGTGCCGGTTTGAATTTCCTGCAGTTTTCTCTGTAAAACCGGGTTGGAGATAGTAACTCCCCATATATATGTATGGAGTGGAGTTTACAACTGAAAAGAAACTTTGTGTTCCCAACAAGCTAGGTAAATGTAGGCTTTCACACACACTTATCTCTCAGAACTGAGCATGTGGAGAGACGTTCGTTCATCTAGCACAAAGGGAACGGGTTGCAGGGGAAACATTTACTCTGGTTTCTCAGTCTGTTTCCTAGTTCCGGTTTGAAGTTCCGGCAGTTTTCACTGTAAAACCGAGTTGGAGCTAGTCCCACCCCTTATATATATATGGAGTGGAGTTTGCAACTGAAAAGAAACTTTGTGTTCCCAACAAGCTAGGTGAAAGACGGCTTTCACACACACTTATATCTCAGAACTGAGCATGTGGAGAGACGTTCGTTCATCTAGCACAAAGGAAACGGGTTGCAGGGGAAACATTTACTCTGGTTTCTCAGTCTGTTTCCTAGTGCCGGTTTGAAGTTCCTGCAGTTTTCCCTGTAAAACCGATTTGGAGCTAGTACCTCCCCATATATATGTATGGAGTGGAGTTTGCAACTGAAAAGAAACTTTGTGTTCCCAACAAGCTAGGTGAAGGACGGCTTTCACACACACTTATCTCTCAGACATGAGCATGTGGAGAGACGTTCGTTCATCTAGCACAAAGGAAACGGGTTGCAGGGGAAACATTTACTCTGGTTTCTCAGTCTGTTTCCTAGTGCCGGTTTGAAGTTCCTGCAGTTTTCACTGTAAAACTGGTTTGGAGCTAGTACCTCCCCATATATATATATGGAGTGGATTTTGCAACTGAAAAGAAACTTTGTGTTCCCAACAAGCTAGGTGAAGGAAGGCTTTCACACACACTTATCTCTCACAACTGAGCATGTGGAGAGACGTTCGTTCATCTAGCACAAAGGGAACGGGTTGCAGGGGAAACATTTACTCTGGTTTCTCAGTCTGTTTCCTAGTGCCGGTTTGAAGTTCCTGCAGTTTTCCCTGTAAAACCGATTTGGAGCTAGTACCTCCCCATATATATGTATGGAGTGGAGTTTGCAACTGAAAAGAAACTTTGTGTTCCCAACAAGCTAGGTGAAGGACGGCTTTCACACACACTTATCTCTCAGAACTGAGCATGTGGAGAGTTGTTCGTTCATCTAGCACAAAGGGAACGGGTTGCAGGGGAAACTTTTACTCTGGTTTCTCAGTCTGTTTCCTAGTGCCGGTTTGAAGTTCCTGCAGTTTTCACTGTAAAACCGAGTTGGAGCTAGAACCTCCCCATATATATGTATGGAGTGGAGTTTGCAACTGAAAAGGAACTTTGTGTTCCCAACAAGCTAGGTGAAGGAAGGCTTTCACACACACTTATCTCTCACAACTGAGCATGTGGAGAGATGTTCGTTCATCTAGCACAAAGGGAACGGGTTGCAGGGGAAACATTTACTCTGGTTTCTCAGTCTGTTTCCTAGTGCCGGTTTGAAGTTCCTGCAGTTTTCACTGTAAAACCGAGTTGGAGCTAGTACCTCCCCATATATATGTATGGAGTGGAGTTTGCAACTTAAAAGAAACTTTGTGTTCCCAACAAGCTAGGTGAAGGACGGCTTTCACACACACTTATCTCTCAGAACTGAGCATGTGGAGAGACGTTCGTTCATCTAGCACAAAGGGAACGGGTTGCAGGAAAAACTTTTACTCCGGTTTCTCAGTCTGTTTCCTAGTGCCTGTTTGAAGTTCCTGCAGTTTTCCCTGTAAAAACGAGTTGGAGCTAGTACCACCCCATATAAATGTATGGAGTGGAGTTTGCAACTAAAAAGAAACTTTGTGTTCCCAACAAGCTAGGTGAAGGACGGCTTTCAAACACAATTATCTCTCACAACTGAGCATGTGGAGAGACGTTCGTTCATCTAGAACAAAGGGAACGGGTTGCAGGGGAAACATTTACTCTGGTTTCTCAGTCTGTTTCCTAGTGCCGGTTTGAAGTTCCTGCAGTTTTCACTGTAAAACAGAGTTGGAGCTAGTACCTCCCCATATATATGTATGGAGTGGAGTTTGCAAATGAAAAGAAACTTTGTGTTCCCAACAAGCTAGGTTAAGGACGGCTTTCACACACACTTATCTCTCAGAACTGAGCATGTGGAGAGACTTTTGATCATCTAGCACAAAGGGAACGGGTTGCAGGAAAAACTTTTTCTCTGGTTTCTCAGTCTGTTTCCTAGTGCCGGTTTGAAGTTCCTGCAGTTTTCACTGTAAACCCGATTTGGAGCTAGTCCCTCCCCATATATATATATGCATTGGAGTTTGCAACTTAAAAGAAACTTTGTGTTCCCAACAAGCTAGGTGAAGGACGGCTTTCACACACACTTATCTCTCAGAACTGAGCATGTGGAGAGACGTTCGTTCATCTAGCACAAAGGAAACGGGTTGCAGGGGAAACATTTACTCTGGTTTCTCAGTCTGTTTCCTAGTGCCGGTTTGAAGTTCCTGCAGTTTTCACTGTAAAACCGAGTTGGAGCTAGTACCTCCCCATATATATGTATGGAGTGGAGTTTGCAACTGAAAAGAAACTTTGTGTTCCCAACAAGCTAGGTGAAGGACGGCTTTCACACACACTTATCTCTCAGAACTGAGCATGTGGAGAGACGTACGTTCATCTAGCACAAAGGGAACGGGTTGCAGGAGAAACTATTTTCGGCTTTCTCAGTCTGTTTCCTAGTGCCGGTTTGAAGTTCCTGCAGTTTTCACTGTAAACCCGATTTGGAGCTAGTCCCTCCGCATATATATATATGGAGTGGAGTTTGCAACTGAAAAGAAACTTTGTGTTCCCAACAAGCTAGGTGAAGGACGGCTTTCACACACACTTATCTCTCAGACCTGAGCATGTGGAGAGACGTTCGTTCATCTAGCACAAAGGAAACGGGTTGCAGGAGAAACTATTTTCGGCTTTCTCAGTCTGTTTCCTAGTGCCGGTTTGAAGTTCCTGCAGTTTTCACTGTAAAACCGAGTTGGAGCTAGTCCCTCCCCATATATATGTATGGAGTGGAGTTTGCAACTGAAAAGAAACTTTGTGTTCCCAACAAGCTAGGTGAAGGACGGCTTTCACACACACTTATCTCTCAGAACTGAGCATGTGGAGAGACGTACGTTCATCTAGCACAAATGGAACGGGTTGCAGGAGAAACTATTTTCGGATTTCTCAGTCTGTTTCCTAGTGCCGGTTTGAAGTTCCTGCAGTTTTCACTGTAAACCCGATTTGGAGCTAGTCCCTCCCCATATATATGTATGGAGTGGAGTTTGCAACTGAAAAGAAACTTTGTGTTCCCAACAAGCTAGGTGAAGGACGGCTTTCACACACACTTATCTCTCAGAACTGAGCATGTGGAGAGACGTTCGTTCATCTAGCACAAAGGAAACGGGTTGCAGGGGAAACATTTACTCTGGTTTCTCAGTCTGTTTCCTAGTGCCGGTTTGAAGTTCCTGCAGTTTTCACTGTAAAACCGAGTTGGAGCTAGTCCCTCCCCATATATATGTATGGAGTGGAGTTTGCAACTGAAAAGAAACTTTGTGTTCCCAACAAGCTAGGTGAAGGACGGCTTTCACACACACTTATCTCTCAGAACTGAGCATGTGGAGAGACGTACGTTCATCTAGCACAAAGGGAACGGGTTGCAGGAGAAACTATTTTCGGCTTTCTCAGTCTGTTTCCTAGTGCCGGTTTGAAGTTCCTGCAGTTTTCATTGTAAACCCGATTTGGAGCTTGTCCCTCCCCATATATATGTATGGAGTGGAGTTTGCAACTGAAAAGAAACTTTGTGTTCCCAACAAGCTAGGTGAAGGACGGCTTTCACACACACTTATCTCTCAGAACTGAGCATGTGGAGAGACGTTCGTTCATCTAGCACAAAGGAAACGGGTTGCAGGGTAAACATTTACTCTGGTTTCTCAGTCTGTTTCCTAGTGCCGGTTTGAAGTTCCTGCAGTTTTCACTGTAAAACCGAGTTGGAGCTAGTCCCTCCCCATATATATGTATGGAGTGGAGTTTGCAACTGAAAAGAAACTTTGTGTTCCCAACAAGCTAGGTGAAGGACGGCTTTCACACACACTTATCTCTCAGAACTGAGCATGTGGAGAGACGTACGTTCATCTAGCACAAATGGAACGGGTTGCAGGAGAAACTATTTTCGGCTTTCTCAGTCTGTTTCCTAGTGCCGGTTTGAAGTTCCTGCAGTTTTCACTGTAAACCCGATTTGGAGCTAGTCCCTCCCCATATATATGTATGGAGTGGAGTTTGCAACTGAAAAGAAACTTTGTGTTCCCAACAAGCTAGGTGAAGGACGGCTTTCACACACATTTATCTCTCAGAACTGAGCATGTGGAGAGACGTTCGTTCATCTAGCACAAAGGAAACGGGTTGCAGGAGAAACTATTTTCGGCTTTCTCAGTCTGTTTCCTAGTGCCGGTTTGAAGTTCCTGCAGTTTTCACTGTAAAACCGAGTTGGAGCTAGTCCCTCCCCATATATATGTATGGAGTGGAGTTTGCAACTGAAAAGAAACTTTGTGTTCCCAACAAGCTAGGTGAAGGACGGCTTTCACACACACTTATCTCTCAGAACTGAGCATGTGGAGAGACGTACGTTCATCTAGCACAAAGGGAACGGGTTGCAGGAGAAACTATTTTCGGCTTTCTCAGTCTGTTTCCTAGTGCCGGTTTGAAGTTCCTGCAGTTTTCACTGTAAACCCGATTTGGAGCTAGTCCCTCCCCATATATATGTATGGAGTGGAGTTTGCAACTGAAAAGAAACTTTGTGTTCCCAACAAGCTAGGTGAAGGACGGCTTTCACACACACTTATCTCTCAGAACTGAGCATGTGGAGAGACGTTCGTTCATCTAGCACAAAGGAAACGGGTTGCAGGGGAAACATTTACTCTGGTTTCTCAGTCTGTTTCCTAGTGCCGGTTTGAAGATCCTGCAGTTTTCACTGTAAAACCGGGTTGGAGCTGGTACCTCCCCATATATATGTATGGAGTGGAGTTTGCAACTGAAAAGAAACTTTGTGTTCCCAACAAGCTAGGTGAAGGACGGCTTTCACACACACTTATCTCTCAGAACTGAGCATGTGGAGAGACGTACGTTCATCTAGCACAAAGGGAACGGGTTGCAGGAGAAACTATTTTCGGCTTTCTCAGTCTGTTTCCTAGTGCCGGTTTGAAGTTCCTGCAGTTTTCACTGTAAACCCGATTTGGAGCTAGTCCCTCCCCATATATATGTATGGAGTGGAGTTTGCAACTGAAAAGAAACTTTGTGTTCCCAACAAGCTAGGTGAAGGACGGCTTTCACACACACTTATCTCTCAGAACTGAGCATGTGGAGAGACGTTCGTTCATCTAGCACAAAGGAAACGGGTTGCAGGGGAAACATTTACTCTGGTTTCTCAGTCTGTTTCCTAGTGCCGGTTTGAAGTTCCTGCATTTTTCACTGTAAAACCGAGTTGGAGCTAGTACCTCCCCGTATATATGTATGGAGTGGAGTTTGCAACTGAAAAGAAACTTTGTGTTCCCAACAAGCTAGGTGAAGGAAGGCTTTCACACACATTTATCTCTCAGAACTGAGCATGTGGAGAGACGTACGTTCATCTAGCACAAAGGGAACGGGTTGCAGGGGAAACATTTACTTTGATTTCTCAGTCTTTTTCCTAGTGCCGGTTTGAAGTTCCTGCAGTTTTCACTGTAAAACCGAGTTGGAGCTAGTCCCTCCCCATATATATGTATGGAGTGGAGTTTGCAACTGAAAAGAAACTTTGTGTTCCCAACAAGCTAGGTGAAGGACGGCTTTCACACACACTTATCTCTCAGAACTGAGCATGTGGAGAGACGTACGTTCATCTAGCACAAAGGGAACGGGTTGCAGGAGAAACTATTTTCGGCTTTCTCAGTCTGTTTCCTAGTGCCGGTTTGAAGTTCCTGCAGTTTTCACTGTAAAAATGATTTGGAGCTAGTACCTCCCCATATATATGTATGGAGTGGAGTTTGCAACTGAAAAGAAACTTTGTGTTCCCAACAAGCTAGGTGAAGGAAGGATTTCTCACACACTTATCTCTCAGAACTGAGCATGTGGAGAGACGTTCGTTCATCTAGCACAAAGGGAACGGTTTGCAGGGGAAACATTTACTCTGGTTTCTCAGTCTGTTTCCTTGTGCCGGTTTGAAGTTCCTGCAGTTTTCACTGTAAAACAGAGTTTGAGCTAGTCCCTCCCCATATATATGTATGGAGTGGAGTTTGCAACTGAAAAGAAACTTTGTGTTCCCAACAAGCTAGGTGAAGGACGGCTTTCACACACACTTATCTCTCAGAACTGAGCATGTGGAGAGACGTACGTTCATCTAGCACAAAGGGAACGGGTTGCAGGAGAAACTATTTTCGGCTTTCTCAGTCTGTTTCCTAGTGCCGGTTTGAAGTTCCTGCAGTTTTCACTCTAAACCCGATTTGGAGCTAGTCCCTCCCCATATATATGTATGGAGTGGAGTTTGCAACTGAAAAGAAACTTTGTTTTCCCAACAAGCTAGGTGAAGGACGGCTTTCACACACACTTATCTCTCAGAACTGAGCATGTGGAGAGACGTTCGTTCATCTAGCACAAAGGAAACGGGTTGCAGGGGAAACATTTACTCTGGTTTCTCAGTCTGTTTCCTAGTGCCGGTTTGAAGTTCCTGCAGTTTTCACTGTAAAACCGAGTTGGAGCTAGTCCCTCCCCATATATATGTATGGAGTGGAGTTTGCAACTGAAAAGAAACTTTGTGTTCCCAACAAGCTAGGTTAAGGAAGGCTTTCACACACACTTATCTCTCAGAACTGAGCATGTGGAGAGACTTTCGATCATCTAGCACAAAGGGAACGGGTTGCAGGAAAAACTTTTTCTCTGGTTTCTCAGTCTGTTTCCTAGTGCCGGTTTGAAGTTCCTGCAGTTTTCACTGTAAACCCGATTTGGAGCTAGTCCCTCCCCATATATATATATGCATTGGAGTTTGCAACTGAAAAGAAACTTTGTGTTCCCAACAAGCTAGGTGAAGGACGGCTTTCACACACACTTATCTCTCACAACTGAGCATGTGGAGAGATGTTCGTTCATCTAGCACAAAGGGAACGGGTTGCAGGGGAAACATTTACTCTGGTTTCTCAGTCTGTTTCCTAGTGCCGGTTTGAAGTTCCTGCAGTTTTCACTGTAAAACCGGTTTGGAGCTAGTACCTCCCCATATATATATATGGAGTGGATTTTGCAACTGAAAAGAAACTTTGTGTTCCCAACAAGCTAGGTGAAGGAAGGCTTTCACACACACTTATCTCTCACAACTGAGCATGTGGAGAGACGTTCGTTCATCTAGCACAAAGGGAACGGGTTGCAGGGGAAACATTTACTCTGGTTTCTCAGTCTGTTTCCTAGTGCCGGTTTGAAGTTCGTGCAGTTTTCCCTGTAAAACCGATTTGGAGCTAGTACCTCCCCATATATATGTATGGAGTGGAGTTTGCAACTGAAAAGAAACTTTGTGTTCCCAACAAGCTAGGTGAAGGACGGCTTTCACACACACTTATCTCTCAGAACTGAGCATGTGGAGAGACGTTCGTTCATCTAGCACAAAGGAAACGGGTTGCAGGGGAAACATTTACTCTGGTTTCTCAGTCTGTTTCCTAGTGCCGGTTTGAAGTTCCTGCAGTTTTCACTGTAAAACCGAGTTGGAGCTAGTACCTCCCCATATATATGTATGGAGTGGAGTTTGCAACTTAAAAGAAACTTTGTGTTCCCAACAAGCTAGGTGAAGGACGGCTTTCACACACACTTATCTCTCAGACCTGAGCATGTGGAGAGACGTTCGTTCATCTAGCACAAAGGAAACGGGTTGCAGGGGAAACATTTACTCTGGTTTCTCAGTCTGTTTCCTAGTGCCGGTTTGAAGTTCCTGCAGTTTTCACTGTAAAACCGGTTTGGAGCTAGTACCTCCCCATATATATATATGGAGTGGATTTTGCAACTGAAAAGAAACTTTGTGTTCCCAACAAGCTAGGTGAAGGAAGGCTTTTACACACACTTATCTCTCACAACTGAGCATGTGGAGAGACGTTCGTTCATCTAGCACAAAGGGAACGGGTTGCAGGGGAAACATTTACTCTGGTTTCTCAGTCTGTTTCCTAGTGCCGGTTTGAAGTTCGTGCAGTTTTCCCTGTAAAACCGATTTGGAGCTAGTACCTCCCCATATATATGTATGGAGTGGAGTTTGCAACTGAAAAGAAACTTTGTGTTCCCAACAAGCTAGGTGAAGGACGGCTTTCACACACACTTTTCTCTCAGAACTGAGCATGTGGAGAGACGTTCGTTCATCTAGCACAAAGGAAACGGGTTGCAGGGGAAACATTTACTCTGGTTTCTCAGTCTGTTTCCTAGTGCCGGTTTGAAGTTCCTGCAGTTTTCACTGTAAAACCGAGTTGGAGCTAGTACCTCCCCATATATATGTATGGAGTGGAGTTTGCAACTGAAAAGGAACTTTGTGTTCCCAACAAACTAGGTGAAGGAAGGCTTTCACACACACTTATCTCTCACAACTGAGCATGTGGAGAGATGTTCGTTCATCTAGCACAAAGGGAACGGGTTGCAGGGGAAACATTTACTCTGGTTTCTCAGTCTGTTTCCTAGTGCCGGTTTGAAGTTCCTGCAGTTTTCACTGTAAAACCGAGTTGGAGCTAGTACCTCCCCATATATATGTATGGAGTGGAGTTTGCAACTGAAAAGAAACTTTGTGTTCCCAACAAGCTAGGTGAAGGACGGCTTTCACACACACTTATCTCTCAGAACTGAGCATGTGGAGAGACGTTCGTTCATCTAGCACAAAGGGAACGGGTTGCAGGAAAAACTTTTACTCCGGTTTCTCAGTCTGTTTCCTAGTGCCTGTTTGAAGTTCCTGCAGTTTTCCCTGTAAAAACGAGTTGGAGCTAGTACCACCCCATATAAATGTATGGAGTGGAGTTTGCAACTAAAAAGAAACTTTGTGTTCCCAACAAGCTAGGTGAAGGACGGCTTTCAAACACAATTATCTCTCACAACTGAGCATGTGGAGAGACGTTCGTTCATCTAGAACAAAGGGAACGGGTTGCAGGGGAAACATTTACTCTGCTTTCTCAGTCTGTTTCCTAGTGCCGGTTTGAAGTTCCTGCAGTTTTCACTGTAAAACAGAGTTGGAGCTAGTACCTCCCCATATATATGTATGGAGTGGAGTTTGCAAATGAAAAGAAACTTTGTGTTCCCAAAAAGCTAGGTTAAGGACGGCTTTCACACACACTTATCTCTCAGAACTGAGCATGTGGAGAGATTTTCGATCATCTAGCACAAAGGGAACGGGTTGCAGGAAAAACTTTTTCTCTGGTTTCTCAGTCTGTTTCCTAGTGCCGGTTTGAAGTTCCTGCAGTTTTCACTGTAAACCCGATTTGGAGCTAGTCCCTCCCCATATATATATATGCATTGGAGTTTGCAACTGAAAAGAAACTTTGTGTTCCCAACAAACTAGTTGAAGGAAGGCTTTCACACACACTTATCTCTCAGAACTGAGCATGTGGAGAGACGTTCGTTCATCTAGCACAAAGGAAACGGGTTGCAGGGGAAACATTTACTCTGGTTTCTCAGTCTGTTTCCTAGTGCCGGTTTGAAGTTCCTGCAGTTTTCACTGTAAAACCGAGTTGGAGCTAGTACCTCCCCATATATATGTATGGAGTGGAGTTTGCAACTGAAAAGAAACTTTGTGTTCCCAACAAGCTAGGTGAAGGACGGCTTTCACACACACTTATCTCTCAGAACTGAGCATGTGGAGAGACGTACGTTCATCTAGCACAAAGGGAACGGGTTGCAGGGGAAACATTTACTTTGATTTCTCAGTCTTTTTCCTAGTGCCGGTTTGAAGTTCCTGCAGTTTTCACTGTAAAACCGAGTTGGAGCTAGTCCCTCCCCATATATATGTATGGAGTGGAGTTTGCAACTGAAAAGAAACTTTGTGTTCCCAACAAGCTAGGTGAAGGACGGCTTTCACACACACTTATCTCTCAGAACTGAGCATGTGGAGAGACGTACGTTCATCTAGCACAAAGGGAACGGGTTGCAGGAGAAACTATTTTCGGCTTTCTCAGTCTGTTTCCTAGTGCCGGTTTGAAGTTCCTGCAGTTTTCACTGTAAACCCGATTTGGAGCTAGTCCCTCCCCATATATATGTATGGAGTGGAGTTTGCAACTGAAAAGAAACTTTGTGTTCCCAACAAGCTAGGTGAAGGACGGCTTTCACACACACTTATCTCTCAGAACTGAGCATGTGGAGAGACGTTCGTTCATCTAGCACAAAGGAAACGGGTTGCAGGAGAAACTATTTTCGGCTTTCTCAGTCTGTTTCCTAGTGCCGGTTTGAAGTTCCTGCAGTTTTCACTGTAAAACCGAGTTGGAGCTAGTCCCTCCCCATATATATGTATGGAGTGGAGTTTGCAACTGAAAAGAAACTTTGTGTTCCCAACAAGCTAGGTGAAGGACGGCTTTCACACACACTTATCTCTAAGAACTGAGCATGTGGAGAGACGTTCGTTCATCTAGCACAAAGGAAACGGGTTGCAGGGGAAACATTTACTCTGGTTTCTCAGTCTGTTTCCTTGTGCCGGTTTGAAGTTCCTGCAGTTTTCACTGTAAAACAGAGTTGGAGCTAGTCCCTCCCCATATATATGTATGGAGTGGAGTTTGCAACTGAAAAGAAACTTTGTGTTCCCAACAAGCTAGGTGAAGGACGGCTTTCACACACACTTATCTCTCACAACTGAGCATGTGGAGAGACGTTCGTTCATCTAGCACAAAGGGAACGGGTTGCAGGGGAAACATTTACTCTGGTTTCTCAGTCTGTTTCCTAGTGCCGGTTTGAAGTTCGTGCAGTTTTCACTGTAAAACCCAGTTGGAGCTAGGACCTCCCTATATATATGTATGGAGTGGAGTTTGCAACTGAAAAGAAACTTTGTGTTCCCAACAAGCTAGGTGAAGGACGGCTTTCACACACACTTAACTCTCAGAACTGAGCATGTGGAGAGACGTACGTTCATCTAGCACAAAGGGAACGGGTTGCAGGAGAAACTTTTGCTCTGGTTTCTCAGTCTGTTTCCTAGTGCCGGTTTGAAGTTCCTGCAGTTTTCACTGTAAAACCGAGTTGGAGATAGTCCCTACCCATACATAAATATGGAGTGGAGTTTGCAACTGAAAAGAAACTTTGTGTTCCCAACAAGCTAGGTGAAGGACGGCTTTCATACACACTTATCTCTCAGAACTGAGCATGTGGAGAGACGTTCGTTCATCTAGCACAATGGGAACGGGTTGCAGGGGAAACATTTACTCTGGTTTCTCAGTCTGTATCCTAGTGCCGGTTTGAATTTCCTGCAGTTTTCTCTGTAAAACCGGGTTGGAGATAGTAACTCCCCATATATATGTATGGAGTGGAGTTTACAACTGAAAAGAAACTTTGTGTTCCCAACAAACTAGGTAAATGTAGGCTTTCACACACACTTATCTCTCAGAACTGAGCATGTGGAGAGACGTTCGTTCATCTAGCACAAAGGGAACGGGTTGCAGGGGAAACATTTACTCTGGTTTCTCAGTCTGTTTCCTAGTTCCGGTTTGAAGTTCCGGCAGTTTTCACTGTAAAACCGAGTTGGAGCTAGTCCCTCCCCTTATATATGTATGGAGTGGAGTTTGCAACTGAAAAGAAACTTTGTGTTCCCAACAAGCTAGGTGAAAGACGGCTTTCACACACACTTATCTCTCAGAACTGAGCATGTGGAGAGACGTTCGTTCATCTAGCACAAAGGAAACGGGTTGCAGGGGAAACATTTACTCTGGTTTCTCAGTCTGTTTCCTAGTGCCGGTTTGAAGTTCCTGCAGTTTTCCCTGTAAAACAGATTTGGAGCTAGTACCTCCCCATATATATGTATGGAGTGGAGTTTGCAACTGAAAAGAAACTTTGTGTTCCCAACAAGCTAGGTGAAGGACGGCTTTCACACACACTTATCTCTCAGACATGAGCATGTGGAGAGACGTTCGTTCATCTAGCACAAAGGAAACGGGTTGCAGGGGAAACATTTACTCTGGTTTCTCAGTCTGTTTCCTAGTGCCGGTTTGAAGTTCCTGCAGTTTTCACTGTAAAACTGGTTTGGAGCTAGTACCTCCCCATATATATATATGGAGTGGATTTTGCAACTGAAAAGAAACTTTGTGTTCCCAACAAGCTAGGTGAAGGAAGGCTTTCACACACACTTATCTCTCACAACTGAGCATGTGGAGAGACGTTCGTTCATCTAGCACAAAGGGAACGGGTTGCAGGAGAAACTTTTACTCTGGTTTCTCAGTCTGTTTCCTAGTGCCGGTTTGAAGTTCGTGCAGTTTTCCCTGTAAAACCGATTTGGAGCTAGTACCTCCCCATATATATGTATGGAGTGGAGTTTGCAACTGAAAAGAAACTTTGTGTTCCCAACAAGCTAGGTGAAGGACGGCTTTCACACACACTTATCTCTCAGAACTGAGCATGTGGAGAGACTTTCGTTCATCTAGCACAAAGGAAACGGGTTGCAGGGGAAACTTTTACTCTGGTTTCTCAGTCTGTTTCCTAGTGCCGGTTTGAAGTTCCTGCAGTTTTCACTGTAAAACCGAGTTGGAGCTAGAACCTCCCCATATATATGTATGGAGTGGAGTTTGCAACTGAAAAGGAACTTTGTGTTCCCAACAAGCTAGGTGAAGGAAGGCTTTCACACACACTTATCTCTCACAACTGAGCATGTGGAGAGATGTTCGTTCATCTAGCACAAAGGGAACGGGTTGCAGGGGAAACATTTACTCTGGTTTCTCAGTCTGTTTCCTAGTGCCGGTTTGAAGTTCCTGCAGTTTTCACTGTAAAACCGAGTTGGAGCTAGTACCTCCCCATATATATGTATGGAGTGGAGTTTGCAACTTAAAAGAAACTTTGTGTTCCCAACAAGCTAGGTGAAGGACGGCTTTCACACACACTTATCTCTCAGAACTGAGCATGTGGAGAGACGTTCGTTCATCTAGCACAAAGGGAACGGGTTGCAGGAAAAACTTTTACTCCGGTTTCTCAGTCTGTTTCCTAGTGCCTGTTTGATGTTCCTGCAGTTTTCCCTGTAAAAACGAGTTGGAGCTAGTACCACCCCATATAAATGTATGGAGTGGAGTTTGCAACTAAAAAGAAACTTTGTGTTCCCAACAAGCTAGGTGAAGGACGGCTTTCAAACACAATTATCTCTCACAACTGAGCATGTGGAGAGACGTTCGTTCATCTAGAACAAAGGGAACGGGTTGCAGGGGAAACATTTACTCTGGTTTCTCAGTCTGTTTCCTAGTGCCGGTTTGAAGTTCCTGCAGTTTTCACTGTAAAACAGAGTTGGAGCTAGTACCTCCCCATATATATGTATGGAGTGGAGTTTGCAAATGAAAAGAAACTTTGTGTTCCCAACAAGCTAGGTTAAGGACGGCTTTCACACACACTTATCTCTCTGAACTGAGCATGTGGAGAGACTTTTGATCATCTAGCACAAAGGGAACGGGTTGCAGGAAAAACTTTTTCTCTGGTTTCTCAGTCTGTTTCCTAGTGCCGGTTTGAAGTTCCTGCAGTTTTCACTGTAAACCCGATTTGGAGCTAGTCCCTCCCCATATATATATATGCATTGGAGTTTGCAACTGAAAAGAAACTTTGTGTTCCCAACAAGCTAGGTGAAGTACGGCTTTCACACACACTTATCTCTCAGAACTGAGCATGTGGAGAGACGTTCGTTCATCTAGCACAAAGGAAACGGGTTGCAGGGGAAACATTTACTCTGGTTTCTCAGTCTGTTTCCTAGTGCCGGTTTGAAGTTCCTGCAGTTTTCACTGTAAAACCGAGTTGGAGCTAGTACCTCCCCATATATATGTATGGAGTGGAGTTTGCAACTGAAAAGAAACTTTGTGTTCCCAACAAGCTAGGTGAAGGACGGCTTTCACACACACTTATCTCTCAGAACTGAGCATGTGGAGAGACGTACGTTCATCTAGCACAAAGGGAACGGGTTGCAGGAGAAACTATTTTCGGCTTTCTCAGTCTGTTTCCTAGTGCCGGTTTGAAGTTCCTGCAGTTTTCACTGTAAACCCGATTTGGAGCTAGTCCCTCCGCATATATATATATGGAGTGGAGTTTGCAACTGAAAAGAAACTTTGTGTTCCCAACAAGCTAGGTGAAGGACGGCTTTCACACACACTTATCTCTCAGACCTGAGCATGTGGAGAGACGTTCGTTCATCTAGCACAAAGGAAACGGGTTGCAGGAGAAACTATTTTCGGCTTTCTCAGTCTGTTTCCTAGTGCCGGTTTGAAGTTCCTGCAGTTTTCACTGTAAAACCGAGTTGGAGCTAGTCCCTCCCCATATATATGTATGGAGTGGAGTTTGCAACTGAAAAGAAACTTTGTGTTCCCAACAAGCTAGGTGAAGGACGGCTTTCACACACACTTATCTCTCAGAACTGAGCATGTGGAGAGACGTACGTTCATCTAGCACAAATGGAACGGGTTGCAGGAGAAACTATTTTCGGATTTCTCAGTCTGTTTCCTAGTGCCGGTTTGAAGTTCCTGCAGTTTTCACTGTAAACCCGATTTGGAGCTAGTCCCTCCCCATATATATGTATGGAGTGGAGTTTGCAACTGAAAAGAAACTTTGTGTTCCCAACAAGCTAGGTGAAGGACGGCTTTCACACACACTTTTCTCTCAGAACTGAGCATGTGGAGAGACGTTCGTTCATCTAGCACAAAGGAAACGGGTTGCAGGGGAAACATTTACTCTGGTTTCTCAGTCTGTTTCCTAGTGCCGGTTTGAAGTTCCTGCAGTTTTCACTGTAAAACCGAGTTGGAGCTAGTCCCTCCCCATATATATGTATGGAGTGGAGTTTGCAACTGAAAAGAAACTTTGTGTTCCCAACAAGCTAGGTGAAGGACGGCTTTCACACACACTTATCTCTCAGAACTTAGCATGTGGAGAGACGTACGTTCATCTAGCACAAAGGGAACGGGTTGCAGGAGAAACTATTTTCGGCTTTCTCAGTCTGTTTCCTAGTGCCGGTTTGAAGTTCCTGCAGTTTTCACTGTAAACCCGATTTGGAGCTTGTCCCTCCCCATATATATGTATGGAGTGGAGTTTGCAACTGAAAAGAAACTTTGTGTTCCCAACAAGCTAGGTGAAGGACGGCTTTCACACACACTTATCTCTCAGAACTGAGCATGTGGAGAGACGTTCGTTCATCTAGCACAAAGGAAACGGGTTGCAGGGTAAACATTTACTCTGGTTTCTCAGTCTGTTTCCTAGTGCCGGTTTGAAGTTCCTGCAGTTTTCACTGTAAAACCGAGTTGGAGCTAGTCCCTCCCCATATATATGTATGGAGTGGAGTTTGCAACTGAAAAGAAACTTTGTGTTCCCAACAAGCTAGGTGAAGGACGGCTTTCACACACACTTATCTCTCAGAACTGAGCATGTGGAGAGACGTACGTTCATCTAGCACAAAGGGAACGGGTTGCAGGAGAAACTATTTTCGGCTTTCTCAGTCTGTTTCCTAGTGCCGGTTTGAAGTTCCTGCAGTTTTCACTGTAAACCCGATTTGGAGCTAGTCCCTCCCCATATATATGTATGGAGTGGAGTTTGCAACTGAAAAGAAACTTTGTGTTCCCAACAAGCTAGGTGAAGGACGGCTTTCACACACACTTATCTCTCAGAACTGAGCATGTGGAGAGACGTTCGTTCATCTAGCACAAAGGAAACGGGTTGCAGGAGAAACTATTTTCGGCTTTCTCAGTCTGTTTCCTAGTGCCGGTTTGAAGTTCCTGCAGTTTTCACTGTAAAACCGAGTTGGAGCTAGTCCCTCCCCATATATATGTATGGAGTGGAGTTTGCAACTGAAAAGAAACTTTGTGTTCCCAACAAGCTAGGTGAAGGACGGCTTTCACACACACTTATCTCTCAGAACTGAGCATGTGGAGAGACGTACGTTCATCTAGCACAAAGGGAACGGGTTGCAGGAGAAACTATTTTCGGCTTTCTCAGTCTGTTTCCTAGTGCCGGTTTGAAGTTCCTGCAGTTTTCACTGTAAACCCGATTTGGAGCTAGTCCCTCCCCATATATATGTATGGAGTGGAGTTTGCAACTGAAAAGAAACTTTGTGTTCCCAACAAGCTAGGTGAAGGACGGCTTTCACACACACTTATCTCTCAGAACTGAGCATGTGGAGAGACGTTCGTTCATCTAGCACAAAGGAAACGGGTTGCAGGGGAAACATTTACTCTGGTTTCTCAGTCTGTTTCCTAGTGCCGGTTTGAAGTTCCTGCAGTTTTCACTGTAAAACCGAGTTGGAGCTAGTACCTCCCCATATATATGTATGGAGTGGAGTTTGCAACTGAAAAGAAACTTTGTGTTCCCAACAAGCTAGGTGAAGGAAGGCTTTCACACACATTTATCTCTCAGAACTGAGCATGTGGAGAGACGTACGTTCATCTAGCACAAAGGGAACGGGTTGCAGGGGAAACATTTACTTTGATTTCTCAGTCTTTTTCCTAGTGCCGGTTTGAAGTTCCTGCAGTTTTCACTGTAAAACCGAGTTGGAGCTAGTCCCTCCCCATATATATGTATGGAGTGGAGTTTGCAACTGAAAAGAAACTTTGTGTTCCCAACAAGCTAGGTGAAGGACGGCTTTCACACACACTTATCTCTCAGAACTGAGCATGTGGAGAGACGTACGTTCATCTAGCACAAAGGGAACGGGTTGCAGGAGAAACTATTTTCGGCTTTCTCAGTCTGTTTCCTAGTGCCGGTTTGAAGTTCCTGCAGTTTTCACTGTAAAAATGATTTGGAGCTAGTACCTCCCCATATATATGTATGGAGTGGAGTTTGCAACTGAAAAGAAACTTTGTGTTCCCAACAAGCTAGGTGAAGGAAGGATTTCACACACACTTATCTCTCAGAACTGAGCATGTGGAGAGACGTTCGTTCATCTAGCACAAAGGGAACGGTTTGCAGGAGAAACATTTACTCTGGTTTCTCAGTCTGTTTCCTTGTGCCGGTTTGAAGTTCCTGCAGTTTTCACTGTAAAACAGAGTTTGAGCTAGTCCCTCCCCATATATATGTATGGAGTGGAGTTTGCAACTGAAAAGAAACTTTGTGTTCCCAACAAGCTAGGTGAAGGACGGCTTTCACACACACTTATCTCTCAGAACTGAGCATGTGGAGAGACGTACGTTCATCTAGCACAAAGGGAACGGGTTGCAGGAGAAACTATTTTCGGCTTTCTCAGTCTGTTTCCTAGTGCCAGTTTGAAGTTCCTGCAGTTTTCACTCTAAACCCGATTTGGAGCTAGTCCCTCCCCATATATATGTATGGAGTGGAGTTTGCAACTGAAAAGAAACTTTGTGTTCCCAACAAGCTAGGTGAAGGACGGCTTTCACACACACTTATCTCTCAGAACTGAGCATGTGGAGAGACGTTCGTTCATCTAGCACAAAGGAAACGGGTTGCAGGGGAAACATTTACTCTGGTTTCTCAGTCTGTTTCCTAGTGCCGGTTTGAAGTTCCTGCAGTTTTCACTGTAAAACCGAGTTGGAGCTAGTCCCTCCCCATATATATGTATGGAGTGGAGTTTGCAACTGAAAAGAAACTTTGTGTTCCCAACAAGCTAGGTTAAGGAAGGCTTTCACACACACTTATCTCTCAGAACTGAGCATGTGGAGAGACTTTCGATCATCTAGCACAAAGGGAACGGGTTGCAGGAAAAACTTTTTCTCTGGTTTCTCAGTCTGTTTCCTAGTGCCGGTTTGAAGTTCCTGCAGTTTTCACTGTAAACCCGATTTGGAGCTAGTCCCTCCCCATATATATATATGCATTGGAGTTTGCAACTTAAAAGAAACTTTGTGTTCCCAACAAGCTAGGTGAAGGACGGCTTTCACACACACTTATCTCTCACAACTGAGCATGTGGAGAGATGTTCGTTCATCTAGCACAAAGGGAACGGGTTGCAGGGGAAACATTTACTCTGGTTTCTCAGTCTGTTTCCTAGTGCCGGTTTGAAGTTCCTGCAGTTTTCACTGTAAAACCGGTTTGGAGCTAGTACCTCCCCATATATATATATGGAGTGGATTTTGCAACTGAAAAGAAACTTTGTGTTCCCAACAAGCTAGGTGAAGGAAGGCTTTCACACACACTTATCTCTCACAACTGAGCATGTGGAGAGACGTTCGTTCATCTAGCACAAAGGGAACGGGTTGCAGGGGAAACATTTACTCTGGTTTCTCAGTCTGTTTCCTAGTGCCGGTTTGAAGTTCGTGCAGTTTTCCCTGTAAAACCGATTTGGAGCTAGTACCTCCCCATATATATGTATGGAGTGGAGTTTGCAACTGAAAAGAAACTTTGTGTTCCCAACAAGCTAGGTGAAGGACGGCTTTCACACACACTTATCTCTCAGAACTGAGCATGTGGAGAGACGTTCGTTCATCTAGCACAAAGGAAACGGGTTGCAGGGGAAACATTTACTCTGGTTTCTCAGTCTGTTTCCTAGTGCCGGTTTGAAGTTCCTGCAGTTTTCACTGTAAAACCGAGTTGGAGCTAGTACCTCCCCATATATATGTATGGAGTGGAGTTTGCAACTTAAAAGAAACTTTGTGTTCCCAACAAGCTAGGTGAAGGACGGCTTTCACACACACTTATCTCTCAGACCTGAGCATGTGGAGAGACGTTCGTTCATCTAGCACAAAGGAAACGGGTTGCAGGGGAAACATTTACTCTGGTTTCTCAGTCTGTTTCCTAGTGCCGGTTTGAAGTTCCTGCAGTTTTCACTGTAAAACCGGTTTGGAGCTAGTACCTCCCCATATATATATATGGAGTGGATTTTGCAACTGAAAAGAAACTTTGTGTTCCCAACAAGCTAGGTGAAGGAAGGCTTTTACACACACTTATCTCTCACAACTGAGCATGTGGAGAGACGTTCGTTCATCTAGCACAAAGGGAACGGGTTGCAGGGGAAACATTTACTCTGGTTTCTCAGTCTGTTTCCTAGTGCCGGTTTGAAGTTCGTGCAGTTTTCCCTGTAAAACCGATTTGGAGCTAGTACCTCCCCATATATATGTATGGAGTGGAGTTTGCAACTGAAAAGAAACTTTGTGTTCCCAACAAGCTAGGTGAAGGACGGCTTTCACACACACTTATCTCTCAGAACTGAGCATGTGGAGAGACGTTCGTTCATCTAGCACAAAGGAAACGGGTTGCAGGGGAAACATTTACTCTGGTTTCTCAGTCTGTTTCCTAGTGCCGGTTTGAAGTTCCTGCAGTTTTCACTGTAAAACCGAGTTGGAGCTAGTACCTCCCCATATATATGTATGGAGTGGAGTTTGCAACTGAAAAGGAACTTTGTGTTCCCAACAAACTAGGTGAAGGAAGGCTTTCACACACACTTATCTCTCACAACTGAGCATGTGGAGAGATGTTCGTTCATCTAGCACAAAGGGAACGGGTTGCAGGGGAAACATTTACTCTGGTTTCTCAGTCTGTTTCCTAGTGCCGGTTTGAAGTTCCTGCAGTTTTCACTGTAAAACCGAGTTGGAGCTAGTACCTCCCCATATATATGTATGGAGTGGAGCTTGCAACTGAAAAGAAACTTTGTGTTCCCAACAAGCTAGGTGAAGGACGGCTTTCACACACACTTATCTCTCAGAACTGAGCATGTGGAGAGACGTTCGTTCATCTAGCACAAAGGGAACGGGTTGCAGGAAAAACTTTTACTCCGGTTTCTCAGTCTGTTTCCTAGTGCCTGTTGGAAGTTCCTGCAGTTTTCCCTGTAAAAACGAGTTGGAGCTAGTACCACCCCATATAAATATATGGAGTGGAGTTTGCAACTAAAAAGAAACTTTGTGTTCCCAACAAGCTAGGTGAAGGACGGCTTTCAAACACAATTATCTCTCACAACTGAGCATGTGGAGAGACGTTCGTTCATCTAGAACAAAGGGAACGGGTTGCAGGGGAAACATTTACTCTGCTTTCTCAGTCTGTTTCCTAGTGCCGGTTTGAAGTTCCTGCAGTTTTCACTGTAAAACAGAGTTGGAGCTAGTACCTCCCCATATATATGTATGGAGTGGAGTTTGCAAATGAAAAGAAACTTTGTGTTCCCAACAAGCTAAGTTAAGGACGGCTTTCACACACACTTATCTCTCAGAACTGAGCATGTGGAGAGACTTTCGATCATCTAGCACAAAGGGAACGGGTTGCAGGAAAAACTTTTTCTCTGGTTTCTCAGTCTGTTTCCTAGTGCCGGTTTGAAGTTCCTGCAGTTTTCACTGTAAACCCGATTTGGAGCTAGTCCCTTCCCATATATATATATGCATTGGAGTTTGCAACTGAAAAGAAACTTTGTGTTCCCAACAAACTAGTTGAAGGACGGCTTTCACACACACTTATCTCTCAGAACTGAGCATGTGGAGAGACGTTCGTTCATCTAGCACAAAGGAAACGGGTTGCAGGGGAAACATTTACTCTGGTTTCTCAGTCTGTTTCCTAGTGCCGGTTTGAAGTTCCTGCAGTTTTCACTGTAAAACCGAGTTGGAGCTAGTACCTCCCCATATATATGTATGGAGTGGAGTTTGCAACTGAAAAGAAACTTTGTGTTCCCAACAAGCTAGGTGAAGGAAGGCTTTCACACACATTTATCTCTCAGAACTGAGCATGTGGAGAGACGTACGTTCATCTAGCACAAAGGGAACGGGTTGCAGGGGAAACATTTACTTTGATTTCTCAGTCTTTTTCCTAGTGCCGGTTTGAAGTTCCTGCATTTTTCACTGTAAAACCGAGTTGGAGCTAGTCCCTCCCCATATATATGTATGGAGTGGAGTTTGCAACTGAAAAGAAACTTTGTGTTCCCAACAAGCTAGGTGAAGGACGGCTTTCACACACACTTATCTCTCAGAACTGAGCATGTGGAGAGACGTACGTTCATCTAGCACAAAGGGAACGGGTTGCAGGAGAAACTATTTTCGGCTTTCTCAGTCTGTTTCCTAGTGCCGGTTTGAAGTTCCTGCAGTTTTCACTGTAAACCCGATTTGGAGCTAGTCCCTCCCCATATATATGTATGGAGTGGAGTTTGCAACTGAAAAGAAACTTTGTGTTCCCAACAAGCTAGGTGAAGGACGGCTTTCACACACACTTATCTCTCAGAACTGAGCATGTGGAGAGACGTTCGTTCATCTAGCACAAAGGAAACGGGTTGCAGGAGAAACTATTTTCGGCTTTCTCAGTCTGTTTCCTAGTGCCGGTTTGAAGTTCCTGCAGTTTTCACTGTAAAACCGAGTTGGAGCTAGTCCCTCCCCATATATATGTATGGAGTGGAGTTTGCAACTGAAAAGAAACTTTGTGTTCCCAACAAGCTAGGTGAAGTACGGCTTTCACACACACTTATCTCTAAGAACTGAGCATGTGGAGAGACGTTCGTTCATCTAGCACAAAGGATACGGGTTGCAGGGGAAACATTTACTCTGGTTTCTCAGTCTGTTTCCTTGTGCCGGTTTGAAGTTCCTGCAGTTTTCACTGTAAAACAGAGTTGGAGCTAGTCCCTCCCCATATATATGTATGGAGTGGAGTTTGCAACTGAAAAGAAACTTTGTGTTCCCAACAAGCTAGGTGAAGGACGGCTTTCACACACACTTATCTCTCACAACTGAGCATGTGGAGAGACGTTCGTTCATCTAGCACAAAGGGAACGGGTTGCAGGGGAAACATTTACTCTGGTTTCTCAGTCTGTTTCCTTGTGCCGGTTTGAAGTTCCTGCAGTTTTCACTGTAAAACAGAGTTGGAGCTAGTCCCTCCCCATATATATGTATGGAGTGGAGTTTGCAACTGAAAAGAAACTTTGTGTTCCCAACAAGCTAGGTGAAGGACGGCTTTCACACACACTTATCTCTCACAACTGAGCATGTGGAGAGACGTTCGTTCATCTAGCACAAAGGGAACGGGTTGCAGGGGACACATTTACTCTGGTTTCTCAGTCTGTTTCCTAGTGCCGGTTTGAAGTTCGTGCAGTTTTCCCTGTAAAACCGATTTGGAGCTAGTACCTCCCCATATATATGTATGGAGTGGAGTTTGCAACTGAAAAGAAACTTTGTGTTCCCAACAAGCTAGGTGAAGGACGGCTTTCACACACACTTATCTCTCAGAAATGAGCATGTGGAGAGACGTTCGTTCATCTAGCACAAAGGAAACGGGTTGCAGGGGAAACATTTACTCTGGTTTCTCAGTCTGTTTCCTAGTGCCGGTTTGAAGTTCCTGCAGTTTTCACTGTAAAACCGGGTTGGAGCTAGTACCTCCCCATATATATGTACGGAGTGGAGTTTGCAACTGAAAAGGAACTTTGTGTTCCCAACAAGCTAGGTGAAGGAAGGCTTTCACACACACTTATCTCTCACAACTGAGCATTTGGAGAGATGTTCGTTCATCTAGCACAAAGGGAACGGGTTGCAGGGGAAACATTTACTCTGGTTTCTCAGTCTGTTTCCTAGTGCCGGTTTGAAGTTCCTGCAGTTTTCACTGTAAAACCGAGTTGGAGCTAGTACCTCCCCATATATATGTATGGAGTGGAGTTTGCAACTTAAAAGAAACTTTGTGTTCCCAACAAGCTAGGTGAAGGACGGCTTTCACACACACTTATCTCTCAGAACTGAGCATGTGGAGAGACGTTCGTTCATCTAGCACAAAGGGAACGGGTTGCAGGAAAAACTTTTACTCCGGTTTCTCAGTCTGTTTCCTAGTGCCTGTTTGAAGTTCCTGCAGTTTTCCCTGTAAAAACGAGTTGGAGCTAGTACCACCCCATATAAATGTATGGAGTGGAGTTTGCAACTAAAAAGAAACTTTGTGTTCCCAACAAGCTAGGTGAAGGACGGCTTTCAAACACAATTATCTCTCACAACTGAGCATGTGGAGAGACGTTCGTTCATCTAGAACAAAGGGAACGGGTTGCAGGGGAAACTTTTACTCTGGTTTCTCAGTCTGTTTCCTAGTGCCGGTTTGAAGTTCCTGCAGTTTTCACTGTAAAACAGAGTTGGAGCTAGTACCTCCCCATATATATGTATGGAGTGGAGTTTGCAAATGAAAAGAAACTTTGTGTTCCCAACAAGCTAGGTTAAGGACGGCTTTCACACACACTTATCTCTCAGAACTGAGCATGTGGAGAGACTTTCGATCATCTAGCACAAAGGGAACGGGTTGCAGGAAAAACTTTTTCTCTGGTTTCTCAGTCTGTTTCCTAGTGCCGGTTTGAAGTTCCTGCAGTTTTCACTGTAAACCCGATTTGGAGCTAGTCCCTCCCCATATATATATATGCATTGGAGTTTGCAACTGAAAAGAAACTTTGTGTTCCCAACAAGCTAGGTGAAGGACGGCTTTCACACACACTTATCTCTCAGAACTGAGCATGTGGAGAGACGTTCGTTCATCTAGCACAAAGGAAACGGGTTGCAGGGGAAACATTTACTCTGGTTTCTCAGTCTGTTTCCTAGTGCCGGTTTGAAGTTCCTGCAGTTTTCACTGTAAAACCGAGTTGGAGCTAGTACCTCCCCATATATATGTATGGAGTGGAGTTTGCAACTGAAAAGAAACTTTGTGTTCCCAACAAGCTAGGTGAAGGAAGGCTTTCACACACATTTATCTCTCAGAACTGAGCATGTGGAGAGACGTACGTTCATCTAGCACAAAGGGAACGGGTTGCAGGGGAAACATTTACTTTGATTTCTCAGTCTTTTTCCTAGTGCCGGTTTGAAGTTCCTGCAGTTTTCACTGTAAAACCGAGTTGGAGCTAGTCCCTCCCCATATATATGTATGGAGTGGAGTTTGCAACTGAAAAGAAACTTTGTGTTCCCAACAAGCTAGGTGAAGGACGGCTTTCACACACACTTATCTCTCAGAACTGAGCATGTGGAGAGACGTACGTTCATCTAGCACAAAGGGAACGGGTTGCAGGAGAAACTATTTTCGGCTTTCTCAGTCTGTTTCCTAGTGCTGGTTTGAAGTTCCTGCAGTTTTCACTGTAAAAATGATTTGGAGCTAGTACCTCCCCATATATATGTATGGAGTGGAGTTTGCAACTGAAAAGAAACTTTGTGTTCCCAACAAGCTAGGTGAAGGAAGGATTTCACACACACTTATCTCTAAGAACTGAGCATGTGGAGAGACGTTCGTTCATCTAGCACAAAGGGAACGGGTTGCAGGGGAAACATTTACTCTGGTTTCTCAGTCTGTTTCCTAGTGCCGGTTTGAAGTTCCTGCAGTTTTCACTGTAAAACCGAGTTGGAGCTAGTACCTCCCCATATATATGTATGGAGTGGAGTTTGCAACTGAAAAGAAACTTTGTGTTCCCAACAAGCTAGGTGAAGGACGGCTTTCACACACATTTATCTCTCAGAACTGAGCATGTGGAGAGACGTACGTTCATCTAGCACAAAGGGAACGGGTTGCAGGGGAAACATTTACTTTGATTTCTCAGTCTTTTTCCTAGTGCCGGTTTGAAGTTCCTGCAGTTTTCACTGTAAAACAGAGTTGTAGCTAGTCCCTCCCCATATATATGTATGGAGTGGAGTTTGCAACTGAAAAGAAACTTTGTGTTCCCAACAAGCTAGGTGAAGGACGGCTTTCACACACACTTATCTCTCAGAACTGAGCATGTGGAGAGACGTACGTTCATCTAGCACAAAGGGAACGTGTTGCAGGAGAAACTATTTTCGGCTTTCTCAGTCTGTTTCCTAGTGCCGGTTTGAAGTTCCTGCAGTTTTCACTGTAAAAATGATTTGGAGCTAGTACCTCCCCATATATATGTATGGAGTGGAGTTTGCAACTGAAAAGAAACTTTGTGTTCCCAACAAGCTAGGTGAAGGAAGGATTTCACACACACTTATCTCTCAGAACTGAGCATGTGGAGAGACGTTCGTTCATCTAGCACAAAGGGAACGGGTTGCAGGGGAAACATTTACTCTGGTTTCTCAGTCTGTTTCCTTGTGCCGGTTTGAAGTTCCTGCAGTTTTCACTGTAAAACAGAGTTGGAGCTAGTCCCTCCCCATATATATGTATGGAGTGGAGTTTGCAACTGAAAAGAAACTTTGTGTTCCCAACAAGCTAGGTGAAGGACGGCTTTCACACACACTTATCTCTCAGAAATGAGCATGTGGAGAGACGTTCGTTCATCTAGCACAAAGGGAACGGGTTGCAGGAAAAACTTTTACTCCGGTTTCTCAGTCTGTTTCCTAGTGCCTGTTTGAAGTTCCTGCAGTTTTCCCTGTAAAAACGAGTTGGAGCTAGTACCACCCCATATAAATGTATGGAGTGGAGTTTGCAACTAAAAAGAAACTTTGTGTTCCCAACAAGCTGGGTGAAGGACGGCTTTCAAACACAATTATCTCTCACAACTGAGCATGTGGAGAGACGTTCGTTCATCTAGAACAAAGGGAACGGGTTGCAGGGGAAACATTTACTCTGGTTTCTCAGTCTGTTTCCTAGTGCCGGTTTGAAGTTCCTGCAGTTTTCAGTGTAAAACAGTTGGAGCTAGTACCTCCCCATATATATGTATGGAGTGGAGTTTGCAAATGAAAAGAAACTTTGTGTTCCCAACAAGCTAGGTTAAGGACGGCTTTCACACACACTTATCTCTCAGAACTGAGCATGTGGAGAGACTTTCGATCATCTAGCACAAAGGGAACGGGTTGCAGGAAAAACTTTTTCTCTGGTTTCTCAGTCTGTTTCCTAGTGCCGGTTTGAAGTTCCTGCAGTTTTCACTGTAAACTCGATTTGGAGCTAGTCCCTCCCCATATATATATATGCATTGGAGTTTGCAACTGAAAAGAAACTTTGTGTTCCCAACAAGCTAGGTGAAGGACGGCTTTCACACACACTTATCTCTCAGAACTGAGCATGTGGAGAGACGTTCGTTCATCTAGCACAAAAGAAACGGGTTGCAGGGGAAACATTTACTCTGGTTTCTCAGTCTGTTTCCTAGTGCCGGTTTGAAGTTCCTGCAGTTTTCACTGTAAAACCGAGTTGGAGCTAGTACCTCCCCATATATATGTATGGAGTGGAGTTTGCAACTGAAAAGAAACTTTGTGTTCCCAACAAGCTAGGTGAAGGAAGGCTTTCACACACATTTATCTCTCAGAACTGAGCATGTGGAGAGACGTACGTTCATCTAGCACAAAGGGAACGGGTTGCAGGGGAAACATTTACTTTGATTTCTCAGTCTTTTCCTAGTACCGGTTTGAAGTTCCTGCAGTTTTCACTGTAAAACCGAGTTGGAGCTAGTCCCTCCCCATATATATGTATGGAGTGGAGTTTGCAACTGAAAAGAAACTTTGTGTTCCCAAGAAGCTAGGTGAAGGACGGCTTTCACACACACTTATCTCTCAGAACTGAGCATGTGGAGAGACGTACGTTCATCTAGCACAAAGGGAACGGGTTGCAGGAGAAACTATTTTCGGCTTTCTCAGTCTGTTTCCTAGTGCCGGTTTGAAGTTCCTGCAGTTTTCACTGTAAACCCGATTTGGAACTAGTCCCACCCCATATATATGTATGGAGTGGAGTTTGCAACTGAAAAGAAACTTTGTGTTCCCAACAAGCTAGGTGAAGGACGGCTTTCACACACACTTATCTCTCAGAACTGAGCATGTGGAGAGACGTTCGTTCATCTAGCACAAAGGAAACGGGTTGCAGGAGAAACTATTTTCGGCTTTCTCAGTCTGTTTCCTAGTGCCGGTTTGAAGTTCCTGCAGTTTTCACTGTAAAACCGAGTTGGAGCTAGTCCCTCCCCATATATATGTATGGAGTGGAGTTTGCAACTGAAAAGAAACTTTGTGTTCCCAACAAGCTAGGTGAAGGACGGCTTTCACACACACTTATCTCTCAGAACTGAGCATGTGGAGAGACGTTCGTTCATCTAGCACAAAGGAAACGGGTTGCAGGGGAAACATTTACTCTGGTTTCTCAGTGTGTTTCCTTGTGCCGGTTTGAAGTTCCTGCAGTTTTCACTGTAAAAAAGAGTTGGAGCTAGTCCCTCCCCATATATATGTATGGTGTGGAGTTTGCAACTGAAAAGAAACTTTGTGTTCCCAACAAGCTAGGTGAAGGACGGCTTTCACACACACTTATCTCTCAGAACTGAGCATGTGGAGAGACGTTCGTTCATCTAGCACAAAGGGAACGGGTTGCAGGGGAAACATTTACTCTGGTTTCTCAGTCTGTTTCCTTGTGCCGGTTTGAAGTTCCTGCAGTTTTCACTGTAAAACAGAGTTGGAGCTAGTCCCTCCCCATATATATGTATGGAGTGGAGTTTGCAACTGAAAAGAAACTTTGTGTTCCCAACAAGCTAGGTGAAGGACGGCTTTCACACACACTTATCTCTCAGAAATGAGCATGTGGAGAGACGTTCGTTCATCTAGCACAAAGGAAACGGGTTGCAGGGGAAACATTTACTCTGGTTTCTCAGTCTGTTTCCTAGTGCCGGTTTGAAGTTCCTGCAGTTTTCACTGTAAAACCGGGTTGGAGCTAGTACCTCCCCATATATATGTATGGAGTGGAGTTTGCAACTGAAAAGGAACTTTGTGTTCCCAACAAGCTAGGTGAAGGAAGGCTTTCACACACACTTATCTCTCACAACTGAGCATGTGGAGAGATGTTCGTTCATCTAGCACAAAGGGAACGGGTTGCAGGGGAAACATTTACTCTGGTTTCTCAGTCTGTTTCCTAGTGCCGGTTTGAAGTTCCTGCAGTTTTCACTGTAAAACCGAGTTGGAGCTAGTACCTCCCCATATATATGTATGGAGTGGAGTTTGCAACTTAAAAGAAACTTTGTGTTCCCAACAAGCTAGGTGAAGGACGGCTTTCACACACACTTATCTCTCAGAACTGAGCATGTGGAGAGACGTTCGTTCATCTAGCACAAAGGGAACGGGTTGCAGGAAAAACTTTTACTCCGGTTTCTCAGTCTGTTTCCTAGTGCCTGTTTGAAGTTCCTGCAGTTTTCCCTGTAAAAACGAGTTGGAGCTAGTACCACCCCATATAAATGTATGGAGTGGAGTTTGCAACTAAAAAGAAACTTTGTGTTCCCAACAAGCTAGGTGAAGGACGGCTTTCAAACACAATTATCTCTCACAACTGAGCATGTGGAGAGACGTTCGTTCATTTAGAACAAAGGGAACGGGTTGCAGGGGAAACTTTTACTCTGGTTTCTCAGTCTGTTTCCTAGTGCCGGTTTGAAGTTCCTGCAGTTTTCACTGTAAAACAGAGTTGGAGCTAGTCCCTCCCCATATATATGTATGGAGTGGAGTTTGCAAATGAAAAGAAACTTTGTGTTCCCAACAAGCTAGGTTAAGGACGGCTTTCACACACACTTATCTCTCAGAACTGAGCATGTGGAGAGACTTTCGATCATCTAGCACAAAGGGAACGGGTTGCAGGAAAAACTTTTTCTCTGGTTTCTCAGTCTGTTTCCTAGTGCCGGTTTGAAGTTCCTGCAGTTTTCACTGTAAACCCGATTTGGAGCTAGTCCCTCCCCATATATATATATGCATTGGAGTTTGCAACTGAAAAGAAACTTTGTGTTCCCAACAAGCTAGGTGAAGGACGGCTTTCACACACACTTATCTCTCAGAACTGAGCATGTGGAGAGACGTACGTTCATCTAGCACAAAGGGAACGGGTTGCAGGAGAAACTATTTTCGGCTTTCTCAGTCTGTTTCCTAGTGCTGGTTTGAAGTTCCTGCAGTTTTCACTGTAAAAATGATTTGGAGCTAGTACCTCCCCATATATATGTATGGAGTGGAGTTTGCAACTGAAAAGAAACTTTGTGTTCCCAACAAGCTAGGTGAAGGAAGGATTTCACACACACTTATCTCTAAGAACTGAGCATGTGGAGAGACGTTCGTTCATCTAGCACAAAGGGAACGGGTTGCAGGGGAAACATTTACTCTGGTTTCTCAGTCTGTTTCCTAGTGCCGGTTTGAAGTTCCTGCAGTTTTCACTGTAAAACCGAGTTGGAGCTAGTACCTCCCCATATATATGTATGGAGTGGAGTTTGCAACTGAAAAGAAACTTTGTGTTCCCAACAAGCTAGGTGAAGGACGGCTTTCACACACATTTATCTCTCAGAACTGAGCATGTGGAGAGACGTACGTTCATCTAGCACAAAGGGAACGGGTTGCAGGGGAAACATTTACTTTGATTTCTCAGTCTTTTTCCTAGTGCCGGTTTGAAGTTCCTGCAGTTTTCACTGTAAAACAGAGTTGTAGCTAGTCCCTCCCCATATATATGTATGGAGTGGAGTTTGCAACTGAAAAGAAACTTTGTGTTCCCAACAAGCTAGGTGAAGGACGGCTTTCACACACACTTATCTCTCAGAACTGAGCATGTGGAGAGACGTACGTTCATCTAGCACAAAGGGAACGTGTTGCAGGAGAAACTATTTTCGGCTTTCTCAGTCTGTTTCCTAGTGCCGGTTTGAAGTTCCTGCAGTTTTCACTGTAAAAATGATTTGGAGCTAGTACCTCCCCATATATATGTATGGAGTGGAGTTTGCAACTGAAAAGAAACTTTGTGTTCCCAACAAGCTAGGTGAAGGAAGGATTTCACACACACTTATCTCTCAGAACTGAGCATGTGGAGAGACGTTCGTTCATCTAGCACAAAGGGAACGGGTTGCAGGGGAAACATTTACTCTGGTTTCTCAGTCTGTTTCCTTGTGCCGGTTTGAAGTTCCTGCAGTTTTCACTGTAAAACAGAGTTGGAGCTAGTCCCTCCCCATATATATGTATGGAGTGGAGTTTGCAACTGAAAAGAAACTTTGTGTTCCCAACAAGCTAGGTGAAGGACGGCTTTCACACACACTTATCTCTCAGAACTGAGCATGTGGAGAGACGTTCGTTCATCTAGCACAAAGGGAACGGGTTGCAGGAAAAACTTTTACTCCGGTTTCTCAGTCTGTTTCCTAGTGCCTGTTTGAAGTTCCTGCAGTTTTCCCTGTAAAAACGAGTTGGAGCTAGTACCACCCCATATAAATGTATGGAGTGGAGTTTGCAACTAAAAAGAAACTTTGTGTTCCCAACAAGCTAGGTGAAGGACGGCTTTCAAACACAATTATCTCTGACAACTGAGCATGTGGAGAGACGTTCGTTCATCTAGAACAAAGGGAACGGGTTGCAGGGGAAACATTTACTCTGGTTTCTCAGTCTGTTTCCTAGTGCCGGTTTGAAGTTCCTGCAGTTTTCAGTGTAAAACAGAGTTGGAGCTAGTACCTCCCCATATATATGTATGGAGTGGAGTTTGCAAATGAAAAGAAACTTTGTGTTCCCAACAAGCTAGGTTAAGGACGGCTTTCACACACACTTATCTCTCAGAACTGAGCATGTGGAGAGACTTTCGATCATCTAGCACAAAGGGAACGGGTTGCAGGAAAAACTTTTTCTCTGGTTTCTCAGTCTGTTTCCTAGTGCCGGTTTGAAGTTCCTGCAGTTTTCACTGTAAACTCGATTTGGAGCTAGTCCCTCCCCATATATATATATGCATTGGAGTTTGCAACTGAAAAGAAACTTTGTGTTCCCAACAAGCTAGGTGAAGGACGGCTTTCACACACACTTATCTCTCAGAACTGAGCATGTGGAGAGACGTTCGTTCATCTAGCACAAAGGAAACGGGTTGCAGGGGAAACATTTACTCTGGTTTCTCAGTCTGTTTCCTAGTGCCGGTTTGAAGTTCCTGCAGTTTTCACTGTAAAACCGAGTTGGAGCTAGTACCTCCCCATATATATGTATGGAGTGGAGTTTGCAACTGAAAAGAAACTTTGTGTTCCCAACAAGCTAGGTGAAGGAAGGCTTTCACACACATTTATCTCTCAGAACTGAGCATGTGGAGAGACGTACGTTCATCTAGCACAAAGGGAACGGGTTGCAGGGGAAACATTTACTTTGATTTCTCAGTCTTTTTCCTAGTACCGGTTTGAAGTTCCTGCAGTTTTCACTGTAAAACCGAGTTGGAGCTAGTCCCTCCCCATATATATGTATGGAGTGGAGTTTGCAACTGAAAAGAAACTTTGTGTTCCCAACAAGCTAGGTGAAGGACGGCTTTCACACACACTTATCTCTCAGAACTGAGCATGTGGAGAGACGTACGTTCATCTAGCACAAAGGGAACGGGTTGCAGGAGAAACTATTTTCGGCTTTCTCAGTCTGTTTCCTAGTGCCGGTTTGAAGTTCCTGCAGTTTTCACTGTAAACCCGATTTGGAGCTAGTCCCTCCCCATATATATGTATGGAGTGGAGTTTGCAACTGAAAAGAAACTTTGTGTTCCCAACAAGCTAGGTGAAGGACGGCTTTCACACACACTTATCTCTCAGAACTGAGCATGTGGAGAGACGTTCGTTCATCTAGCACAAAGGAAACGGGTTGCAGGAGAAACTATTTTCGGCTTTCTCAGTCTGTTTCCTAGTGCCGGTTTGAAGTTCCTGCAGTTTTCACTGTAAAACCGAGTTGGAGCTAGTCCCTCCCCATATATATGTATGGAGTGGAGTTTGCAACTGAAAAGAAACTTTGTGTTCCCAACAAGCTAGTTGAAGGACGGCTTTCACACACACTTATCTCTCAGAACTGAGCATGTGGAGAGACGTTCGTTCATCTAGCACAAAGGAAACGGGTTGCAGGGGAAACATTTACTCTGGTTTCTCAGTCTGTTTCCTTGTGCCGGTTTGAAGTTCCTGCAGTTTTCACTGTAAAACAGAGTTGGAGCTAGTCCCTCCCCATATATATGTATGGAGTGGAGTTTGCAACTGAAAAGAAACTTTGTGTTCCCAACAAGCTAGGTGAAGGACGGCTTTCACACACACTTATCTCTCAGAACTGAGCATGTGGAGAGACGTTCGTTCATCTAGCACAAAGGGAACGGGTTGCAGGGGAAACATTTACTCTGGTTTCTCAGTCTGTTTCCTTGTGCCGGTTTGAAGTTCCTGCAGTTTTCACTGTAAAACAGAGTTGGAGCTAGTCCCTCCCCATATATATGTATGGAGTGGAGTTTGCAACTGAAAAGAAACTTTGTGTTCCCAACAAGCTAGGTGAAGGACGGCTTTCACACACACTTATCTCTCACAACTGAGCATGTGGAGAGACGTTCGTTCATCTAGCACAAAGGGAACGGGTTGCAGGGGAAACATTTACTCTGGTTTCTCAGTCTGTTTCCTAGTGCCGGTTTGAAGTTCGTGCAGTTTTCCCTGTAAAACCGATTTGGAGCTAGTACCTCCCCATATATATGTATGGAGTGGAGTTTGCAACTGAAAAGAAACTTTGTGTTCCCAACAAGCTAGGTGAAGGACGGCTTTCACACACACTTATCTCTCAGAACTGAGCATGTGGAGAGACGTTCGTTCATCTAGCACAAAGGAAACGGGTTGCAGGGGAAACATTTACTCTGGTTTCTCAGTCTGTTTCCTAGTGCCGGTTTGAAGTTCCTGCAGTTTTCACTGTAAAACCGAGTTGGAGCTAGTACCTCCCCATATATATGTATGGAGTGGAGTTTGCAACTGAAAAGGAACTTTGTGTTCCCAACAAGCTAGGTGAAGGAAGGCTTTCACACACACCTATCTCTCACAACTGAGCATGTGGAGAGATGTTCGTTCATCTAGCACAAAGGGAACGGGTTGCAGGGGAAACATTTACTCTGGTTTCTCAGTCTGTTTCCTAGTGCCGGTTTGAAGTTCCTGCAGTTTTCACTGTAAAACCGAGTTGGAGCTAGTACCTCCCCATATATATGTATGGAGTGGAGTTTGCAACTTAAAAGAAACTTTGTGTTCCCAACAAGCTAGGTGAAGGACGGCTTTCACACACACTTATCTCTCAGAACTGAGCATGTGGAGAGACGTTCGTTCATCTAGCACAAAAGGAACGGGTTGCAGGAAAAACTTTTACTCCGGTTTCTCAGTCTGTTTCCTAGTGCCTGTTTGAAGTTCCTGCAGTTTTCCCTGTAAAAACGAGTTGGAGCTAGTACCACCCCATATAAATATATGGAGTGGAGTTTGCAACTAAAAAGAAACTTTGTGTTCCCAACAAGCTAGGTGAAGGACGGCTTTCAAACACAATTATCTCTCACAACTGAGCATGTGGAGAGACGTTCGTTCATCTAGAACAAAGGGAACGGGTTGCAGGGGAAACATTTACTCTGGTTTCTCAGTCTGTTTCCTAGTGCCGGTTTGAAGTTCCTGCAGTTTTCACTGTAAAAAAGAGTTGGAGCTAGTACCTCCCCATATATATGTATGGAGTGGAGTTTGCAACTGAAAAGAAACTTTGTGTTCCCAACAAGCTAGGTTAAGGACGGCTTTCACACACACTTATCTCTCAGAACTGAGCATGTGGAGAGACTTTCGATCATCTAGCACAAAGGGAACGGGTTGCAGGAAAAACTTTTTCTCTGGCTTCTCAGTCTGTTTCCTAGTGCCGGTTTGAAGTTCCTGCAGTTTTCACTGTAAACCCGATTTGGAGCTAGTCCCTCCCCATATATATATATGCATTGGAGTTGGCAACTGAAAAGAAACTTTGTGTTCCCAACAAGCTAGGTGAAGGACGGCTTTCACACACACTTATCTCTCAGAACTGAGCATGTGGAGAGACGTTCGTTCATCTAGCACAAAGGGAACGGGTTGCAGGGGAAACATTTACTCTGGTTGCTCAGTCTGTTTCCTAGTGCCGGTTTGAAGTTCCTGCAGTTTTCACTGTAAAACCGAGTTGGAGCTAGTACCTCCCCATATATATGTATGGAGTGGAGTTTGCAACTGAAAAGAAACTTTGTGTTCCCAACAAGCTAGGTGAAGGAAGGCTTTCACACACATTTATCTCTCAGAACTGAGCATGTGGAGAGACGTACGTTCATCTAGCACAAAGGGAACGGGTTGCAGGGGAAACATTTACTTTGATTTCTCAGTCTTTTTCCTAGTGCCGGTTTGAAGTTCCTGCAGTTTTCACTGTAAAACCGAGTTGGAGCTAGTCCCTCCCCATATATATGTATGGAGTGGAGTTTGCAACTGAAAAGAAACTTTGTGTTCCCAACAAGCTAGGTGAAGGACGGCTTTCACACACACTTATCTCTCAGAAATGAGCATGTGGAGAGACGTACGTTCATCTAGCACAAAGGGAACGGGTTGCAGGAGAAACTATTTTCGGCTTTCTCAGTCTGTTTCCTAGTGCCGGTTTGAAGTTCCTGCAGTTTTCACTGTAAAAATGATTTGGAGCTAGTACCTCCCCATATATATGTATGGAGTGGAGTTTGCAACTGAAAAGAAACTTTGTGTTCCCAACAAGCTAGGTGAAGGAAGGATTTCACACAAACTTATCTCTCAGAACTGAGCATGTGGAGAGACGTTCGTTCATCTAGCACAAAGGGAACGGGTTGCAGGGGAAACATTTACTCTGGTTTCTCAGTCTGTTTCCTAGTGCCGGTTTGAAGTTCCTGCAGTTTTCACTGTAAAACCGAGTTGGAGCTAGTACCTCCCCATATATATGTATGGAGTGGAGTTTGCAACTAAAAAGAAACTTTGTTTTCCCAACAAGCTAGGTGAAGGAAGGCTTTCACACACATTTATCTCTCAGAACTGAGCATGTGGAGAGACGTACGTTCATCTAGCACAAAGGGAACGGGTTGCAGGGGAAACATTTACTTTGATTTCTCAGTCTTTTTCCTAGTGCCGGTTTGAAGTTCCTGCATTTTTCACTGTAAAACCGAGTTGGAGCTAGTCCCTCCCCATATATATGTATGGAGTGGAGTTTGCAACTGAAAAGGAACTTTGTGTTCCCAACAAGCTAGGTGAAGAACGGCTTTCACACACACTTATCTCTCAGAACTGAGCATGTGGAGAGACGTACGTTCATCTAGCACAAAGGGAACGGGTTGCAGGAGAAACTATTTTCGGCTTTCTCAGTCTGTTTCCTAGTGCCGGTTTGAAGTTCCTGCAGTTTTCACTGTAAAAATGATTTGGAGCTAGTACCTCCCCATATATATGTATGGAGTGGAGTTTGCAACTGAAAAGAAACTTTGTGTTCCCAACAAGATAGGTGAAGGAAGGATTTCACACACACTTATCTCTCAGAACTGAGCATGTGGAGAGACGTTCGTTCATCTAGCACAAAGGGAACGGGTTGCAGGGGAAACATTTACTCTGGTTTCTCAGTCTGTTTCCTTGTGCCGGTTTGAAGTTCCTGCAGTTTTCACTGTAAAACAGAGTTGGAGCTAGTCCCTCCCCATATATATGTATGGAGTGGAGTTTGCAACTGAAAAGAAACTTTGTGTTCCCAACAAGCTAGGTGAAGGACGGCTTTCACACACACTTATCTCTCAGAACTGAGCATGTGGAGAGACGTACGTTCATCTAGCACAAAGGGAACGGGTTGCAGGAGAAACTATTTTCGGCTTTCTCAGTCTGTTTCCTAGTTCCGGTTTGAAGTTCCTGCAGTTTTCACTGTAAACCCGATTTGGAGCTAGTCCCTCCCCATATATATGTATGGAGTGGAGTTTGCAACTGAAAAGAAACTTTGTGTTCCCAACAAGCTAGGTGAAGGACGGCTTTCACACACACTTATCTCTCAGAACTGAGCATGTGGAGAGACGTTCGTTCATCTAGCACAAAGAAACGGGTTGCAGGGGAAACATTTACTCTGGTTTCTCAGTCTGTTTCCTAGTGCCGGTTTGAAGTTCCTGCAGTTTTCACTGTAAAACTGAGTTGGAGCTAGTCCCTCCCCATATATATGTATGGTGTGGAGTTAGCAACTGAAAAGAAACTTTGTGTTCCCAACAAGCTAGGTGAAGGACGGCTTTCACACACACTTATCTCTCAGAACTGAGCATGTGGAGAGACGTTCGTTCATCTAGCACAAAGGGAACGGGTTGCAGGAAAAACTTTTACTCCGGTTTCTCAGTCTGTTTCCTAGTGCCTGTTTGAAGTTCCTGCAGTTTTCCCTGTAAAAACGAGTTGGAGTTAGTACCACCCCATATAAATGTATGGAGTGGAGTTTGCAACTAAAAAGAAACTTTGTGTTCCCAACAAGCTAGGTGAAGGACGGCTTTCAAACACAATTATCTCTCAGAACTGAGCATGTGGAGAGACGTTCGTTCATCTAGAACAAAGGGAACGGGTTGCAGGGGAAACATTTACTCTGGTTTCTCAGTCTGTTTCCTTGTGCCGGTTTGAAGTTCCTGCAGTTTTCACTGTAAAACAGAGTTGGAGCTAGTCCCTCCCCATATATATGTATGGAGTGGAGTTTGCAACTGAAAAGAAACTTTGTGTTCCCAACAAGCTAGGTGAAGGACGGCTTTCACACACACTTATCTCTCAGAACTGAGCATGTGGAGAGACGTTCGTTCATCTAGCACAAAGGGAACGGGTTGCAGGGGAAACATTTACTCTGGTTTCTCAGTCTGTTTCCTAGTGCCGGTTTGAAGTTCCTGCAGTTTTCACTGTAAAACCGAGTTGGAGCTAGTACCTCCCCATATATATGTATGGAGTGGAGTTAGCAACTGAAAAGAAACTTTGTGTTCCCAACAAGCTAGGTGAAGGAAGGCTTTCACACACATTTATCTCTCAGAACTGAGCATGTGGAGAGACGTACGTTCATCTAGCACAAAGGGAACGGGTTGCAGGGGAAACATTTACTTTGATTTCTCAGTCTTTTTCCTAGTGCCGGTTTGAAGTTCCTGCAGTTTTCACTGTAAAACCGAGTTGGAGCTAGTCCCTCCCCATATATATGTATAGAGTGGAGATTGCAACTGAAAAGAAACTTTGTGTTCCCAACAAGCTAGGTGAAGGACGGCTTTCACACACACTTATCTCTCAGAACTGAGCATGTGGAGAGACGTACGTTCATCTAGCACAAAGGGAACGGGTTGCAGGAGACACTATTTTCGGCTTTCTCAGTCTGTTTCCTAGTGCCGGTTTGAAGTTCCTGCAGTTTTCACTGTAAAAATGATTTGGAGCTAGTACCTCCCCATATATATGTATGGAGTGGAGTTTGCAACTGAAAAGAAACTTTGTGTTCCCAACAAGCTAGGTGAAGGAAGGATTTCACACACACTTATCTCTCAGAACTGAGCATGTGGAGAGACGTTCGTTCATCTAGCACAAAGGGAACGGGTTGCAGGGGAAACATTTACTCTGGTTTCTCAGTCTGTTTCCTAGTGCCGGTTTGAAGTTCCTGCAGTTTTCACTGTAAAACCGAGTTGGAGCTAGTACCTCCCCATATATATGTATGGAGTGGAGTTTGCAACTGAAAAGAAACTTTGTGTTCCCAACAAGCTAGGTGAAGGAAGGCTTTCACACACATTTATCTCTCAGAACTGAGCATGTGGAGAGACGTACGTTCATCTAGCACAAAGGGAACGGGTTGCAGGGGAAACATTTACTTTGATTTCTCAGTCTTTTTCCTAGTGCCGGTTTGAAGTTCCTGCAGTTTTCACTGTAAAACCGAGTTGGAGCTAGTCCCTCCCCATATATATGTATGGAGTGGAGTTTGCAACTGAAAAGAAACTTTGTGTTCCCAACAAGCTAGGTGAAGGACGGCTTTCACACACACTTATCTCTCAGAACTGAGCATGTGGAGAGACGTACGTTCATCTAGCACAAAGGGAACGGGTTGCAGGAGAAACTATTTTCGGCTTTCTCAGTCTGTTTCCTAGTGCCGGTTTGAAGTTCCTGCAGTTTTCACTGTAAACACGATTTGGAGCTAGTCCCTCCCCATATATATGTATGGAGTGGAGTTTGCAACTGAAAAGAAACTTTGTGTTCCCAACAAGCTAGGTGAAGGACGGCTTTCACACACACTTATCTCTCAGAACTGAGCATGTGGAGAGACGTTCGTTCATCAACACAAAGGAAACGGGTTGCAGGGGAAACATTTACTCTGGTTTCTCAGTCTGTTTCCTAGTGCCGGTTTGAAGTTCCTTCAGTTTTCACTGTAAAACCGAGTTGGAGCTAGTACCTCCCCATATATATGTATGGAGTGGAGTTTGCAACTGAAAAGAAACTTTGTGTTCCCAACAAGCTAGGTGAAGGACGGCTTTCACACACACTTATCTCTCAGAACTGAGCATGTGGAGAGACGTACGTTCATCTAGCACAAAGGGAACGGGTTGCAGGAGAAACTATTTTCGGCTTTCTCAGTCTGTTTCCTAGTGCCGGTTTGAAGTTCCTGCAGTTTTCACTGTAAACCCGATTTGGAGCTAGTCCCACCCCATATATATGTATGGAGTGGAGTTTGCAACTGAAAAGAAACTTTGTGTTCCCAACAAGCTAGGTGAAGGACGGCTTTCACACACACTTATCTCTCAGAACTGAGCATGTGGAGAGACGTTCGTTCATCTAGCACAAAGGAAACGGGTTGCAGGGGAAACATTTACTCTGGTTTCTCAGTCTGTTTCCTAGTGCCGGTTTGAAGTTCCTGCAGTTTTCACTGTAAAACCGAGTTGGAGCTAGTAATTCCCCATATATATGTATAGAGTGGAGTTTGCAACTGAAAAGAAACTTTGTGTTCCCAACAAGCTAGGTGAAGGAAGGCTTTCACACACATTTATCTCTCAGAACTGAGCATGTAGAGAGACGTACGTTCATCTAGCACAAAGGGAACGGGTTGCAGGGGAAACATTTACTTTGATTTCTCAGTCTTTTTCCTAGTGCCGGTTTGAAGTTCCTGCAGTTTTCACTGTAAAACCGAGTTGGAGCTAGTCCCTCCCCATATATATGTATGGAGTGGAGTTTGCAACTGAAAAGAAACTTTGTGTTCCCAACAAGCTAGGTGAAGGAAGGATTTCACACACACTTATCTCTCAGAACTGAGCATGTGGAGAGACGTTCGTTCATCTAGCACAAAGGGAACGGGTTGCAGGGGAAATATTTACTCTGGTTTCTCAGTCTGTTTCCTTGTGCCGGTTTGAAGTTCCTGCAGTTTTCACTGTAAAACAGAGTTGGAGCTAGTCCCTCCCCATATATATGTATGGATTGGAGTTTGCAACTGAAAAGAAACTTTGTGTTCCCAACAAGCTAGGTGAAGGACGGCTTTCACACACACTTATCTCTCAGAACTGAGCATGTGGAGAGACGTACGTTCATCTAGCACAAAGGGAACGGGTTGCAGGAGAAACTATTTTCGGCTTTCTCAGTCTGTTTCCTAGTGCCGGTTTGAAGTTCCTGCAGTTTTCACTGTAAACCCGATTTGGAGCTAGTCCCTCCCCATATATATGTATGGAGTGGAGTTTGCAACTGAAAAGAAACTTTGTGTTCCCAACAAGCTAGGTGAAGGACGGCTTTCACACACACTTATCTCTCAGAACTGAGCATGTGGAGAGACGTTCGTTCATCTAGCACAAAGGAAACGGGTTGCAGGGGAAACATTTACTCTGGTTTCTCAGTCTGTTTCCTAGTGCCGGTTTGAAGTTCCTGCAGTTTTCACTGTAAAACCGATTTGGAGCTAGTCCCTCCCCATATATATGTATGGAGTGGAGTTTGCAACTGAAAAGAAACTTTGTGTTCCCAACAAGCTAGGTGAAGGACGGCTTTCACTCACACTTATCTCTCAGAACTGAGCATGTGGAGAGACGTTCGTTCATCTAGCACAAAGGGAACGGGTTGCAGGAAAAACTTTTACTCCGGTTTCTCAGTCTGTTTCCTAGTGCCTGTTTGAAGTTCCTGCATTTTTCCCTGTAAAAACGAGTTGGAGCTAGTACCACCCCATATAAATGTATGGAGTGGAGTTTGCAACTAAAAAGAAACTTTGTGTTCCCAACAAGCTAGGTGAAGGACGGCTTTCAAACACAATTATCTCTCACAACTGAGCATGTGGAGAGACGTTCGTTCATCTAGAACAAAGGGAACGGGTTGCAGGGGAAACATTTACTCTGGTTTCTCAGTCTGTTTCCTAGTGCCGGTTTGAAGTTCCTGCAGTTTTCACTGTAAAACAGAGTTGGAGCTAGTACCTCCCCATATATATGTATGGAGTGGAGTTTGCAAATGAAAAGAAACTTTGTGTTCCCAACAAGCTAGGTTAAGGACGGCTTTCACACACACTTATCTCTCAGAACTGAGCATGTGGAGAGACTTTCGATCATCTAGCACAAAGGGAACGGGTTGCAGGAAAAACTTTTTCTCTGGTTTCTCAGTCTGTTTCCTAGTGCCGGTTTGAAGTTCCTGCAGTTTTCACTGTAAACCCGATTTGGAGCTAGTCCCTCCCCATATATATATATGCATTGGAGTTTGCAACTGAATAGAAACTTTGTGTTCCCAACAAGATAGGTGAAGGACGGCTTTCACACACACTTATCTCTCACAACTGAGCATGTGGAGAGATGTTCGTTCATCTAGCACAAAGGGAACGGGTTGCAGGGGAAACATTTACTCTGGTTTCTCAGTCTGTTTCCTAGTGCCGGTTTGAAGTTCCTGCAGTTTTCACTGTAAAACCGGTTTGGAGCTAGTACCTCCCCATATATATATATGGAGTGGATTTTGCAACTGAAAAGAAACTTTGTGTTCCCAACAAGCTAGGTGAAGGAAGGCTTTCACACACACTTATCTCTCACAACTGAGCATGTGGAGAGACGTTCGTTCATCTAGCACAAAGGGAACGGGTTGCAGGGGAAACATTTACTCTGGTTTCTCAGTCTGTTTCCTAGTGCCGGTTTGAAGTTCGTGCAGTTTTCCCTGTAAAACCGATTTGGAGATAGTACCTCCCCATATATATGTATGGAGTGGAGTTTGCAACTGAAAAGAAACTTTGTGTTCCCAACAAGCTAGGTGAAGGACGGCTTTCACACACAATTATCTCTCAGAACTGAGCATGTGGAGAGACGTTCGTTCATCTAGCACAAAGGAAACGGGTTGCAGGGGAAACATTTACTCTGGTTTCTCAGTCTGTTTCCTAGTGCCGGTTTGAAGTTCCTGCAGTTTTCACTGTAAAACCGAGTTGGAGCTAGTACCTCCCCATATATATGTATGGAATGGAGTTTGCAACTGAAAAGAAACTTTGTGTTCCCAACAAGCTAGGTGAAGGACGGCTTTCACACACACTTATCTCTCAGACCTGAGCATGTGGAGAGACGTTCGTTCATCTAGCACAAAGGAAACGGGTTGCAGGGGAAACATTTACTCTGGTTTCTCAGTCTGTTTCCTAGTG